>NC_137153.1:43486172-44777195 GCF_951394435.1 Stenella coeruleoalba
CAGCCCCCGGTTAGAATAACCAAAGTTTCTATACTGTCTGAGTCTCCTGGGGGATTGAGCTCCACTTTCCCACAGTGGTAACAGCTTGATTCCACACTCTCTATTGGCTTCTTCCCCCTCCTGTCTCACTTCCTCACTCTCTTTCTGTGATTTCTAGGATCACCTCCTAAACAAACTATATGCACTTAACTCCCTGCCTCAGGGTTTGCTTCCTGGGAAACTCAAACCTTGACTACGTTGAAGGATTGTTGTGATAATCAAATGAAAAACACATGTAAAAGGCTTTGCGGTCTCAAAATGAGTTGTTCTCAAGAGGAGTGTGGTAGGTTGAATAGTGGCCATCAAATGTATCCATGTCCTAATCCCTGAACCTGTGAATGTTTCCTTATATGGCAAAAAGGGCTTTACGGATGTGATATTAAACTAAGGATCATGAGGTGGGAGATTATCTTGGATTATCCTGGTAGGCTTTCACTGTAATCACAAGACTCATTAAAGAGGGAAGCAGAGGGAGATGTGACACAGAATCAGGAAGCAATGTGACAACTGAAGCAAGATGCTACACTTTGAAGTTGGAGGAAGGGGCCATGAGCCAAGGTGGCTTGGGGGATCTTAGTTCCCTGACCTTGAATCCAGCCTGGGTCCAGGGCAGTGGAAGTGTAGAGTGCTAACCGCTGGATCACCAGGAAATTCCCTGGAATGAAGTTTTAGAAGCTGGAAAGGCAAGAAAATGGATTCTTCCCTAAGAGCATTGCCCTGCCAACACCTAGATTTTGGCCCAGTGAAATTGATTTTGGACTTCCTATTCCATAACTTTAAGAGAATAAAGGTGTGCTGTTTTAAGCCACTAAGCAGCCATAGGAAACTAATACGAGGAGGGTCCTGCTCATTGCCCCTAACCCACTCCAGCAGGTGGTACTGAGGGTGAAGCGGTAGCAGTGGTTCCCAATGGCCCCCAAAGAATCCTGCTCACTCATCAACCTGTTGCCCTCCAATGAAGTAAGACCAGTGTGTGCTGTCTGCACGCCCTTGGGGGCTAGTCCTTCAGCACAGGCTTGTGAAGAATTTCCACTGTTTTTCAAGGACAAGCAAAAGAAAGAGTAAGTTTTTTTTTTTTTAATGGGCCAAAGAAAAAGCACTAAAATGAAACCATAAATATGCATTGAGAAAGCTGAGTAGAGGAAGTCCAAAGGCTAGCCCCAGTTCCCTGCTGCTTTAACCATCAGTTGTGTTCCTCTTCGTGTCAGGACTTATATCCCCAAACCAGCAGTGCGATCTTTATTGCTGTGAGCTGTGTGTCTTCCTTTCATTTTCAGCCCCAGCCATGTGGAGAGTTCCTATGAAACGTACGTGTATGAGTACATCTTTCTTCCCTTTAGGATTCACGATATGTGGGGAAGCACTGCTTCATCCTTCTTATTCATTGTCCAAAGCTGGACATTTTCAAGACTTAATGTTTTTGAGATAATCAGAGCAATTTGAATATGTATTGACATCAAATAATTGTTAATTTTGGTAGGTGTAATAGGCATTATGGTTATGAAAGAAGATATCCATAGTTTTTAGAACTGTGTAGGGGATGAAATGATGTAATAGAAAGGAAGAAAGGAGAAAGGTAAGGAAGAAGGAAAGGAAAGAGAGACAGAGACAGACAGAAAGCAGCAAACAAATCAAGTATAGCAAAGTCTTGGTAGTTGTTAAATGTAGGTAATGAGTATATGGATGTTCATTGTATTATTTTATGTGTTTGAAAATATTTTATAAGCTTTTCTGGAAAAAATTAAATGGCTAAAAAGAGTCTTTTAAAAAAACTTTCAGTGAGAGGCAGCTGCAGAAAATGATTATGAGCACAGGCTCTGGAGTTGGCTGGGTTCCAGTCTGGGCTCCTATACTTTCTAGCTGTGTGACCTTGGGCATGTTACTCAACCTCTCTTTTCTCAGTTTCCTTATAGGCAAAATGAATATAATAGTACCCACCTCAAAGGATCGTTGAAAAGAATCAACAAGATAATACTCCTGAAGCAGCGGGAACAGTGTCTAGTGCAGGGTACTATAAGGTTTATTATTA
Organism: Stenella coeruleoalba; assembly: GCF_951394435.1. NCBI lineage: Eukaryota > Metazoa > Chordata > Mammalia > Artiodactyla > Delphinidae > Stenella > Stenella coeruleoalba. The sequence continues at coordinate 43,488,241 of NC_137153.1, forward strand.
TTTTTAGTATTGTCTTTTTTACTAGGACAGTGATTCTCAAACTGGGGGCATTTGTGACCTCCCCCCCAGGAGATATTTGGAAATATCTAGAGACACGTTTGGTTGTCACAACCAGGGGTGCTACTATCTTCTGGTGGGTGAGGCCAGGGATCCTGTTAAATGTCCCATGCCACGTAGGACAGCCTCTCACAACAAAGCATTATCTGGACCAAAATGTCAATAGTGCCGAGGTTGAGAAACCCTGTGCTACTATTATAAGGACATTGTAAAAATATTAGAAAATACAAATAAGCAAAATAAAGAATAATAATATCCCATAATTTCACCATGCAGAAATAATCACTATCCAAAACTGGAAATTTACAAAAAGAAAATGACATTTTCATCAAAATGAAGATGCATAATAATGAAAAAGTCCCTTTATCTCACTGCTTCCAGTAGTGGCCTGTCCTCATTTCTTCAAAACTGTCACAACTTAAAGAAAGTTGTCCAACCTCTTTAGACTTTTGGTAAATGTACCATTTGGCAATTGACTGTGCTATAAGCTTCTTTTGGAATGAAGCTGAGTGAAATGCAAGGAAACTATTTGAAGTCATTAATCAACCACCTCAGAAATCTTGTGGGAACTTTTTCTGACATCACTTTTTGGGGGAGAAATTTAGCAGGTTATATCAAAAGCCATTTAAAAGTCCATAGTCTTTGACTTGGCAATTCCATTTCTAAGAATTTATCCTATAGAAATAATCAAATGAGTGTGCAAAGGTGTTTGTACAGTTGGTCGCTACTGTATTGTTTTTAATTGTGAAAAATTGGAAGGACCCTAAATTGGAAACAACAAAAGGAGATTGGCCAATAAGACTCTAGTACATCTAGGGACTTCCCTGGTGGTCCAGTGATTAAGACTGCACACTCCCAATGCAGGGGGCCTGGGTTCCATCCCTGGTCAGGGAACTAGATCTCACATGCTGCAAATAAGAGACCCTGGGAGAGGTTCATCTCAGTATCAGATAACACTTTCCCATCATTCTCCCTCCTCTTTTTCTTCCTAGGTTCTCTCTGCCCTCAGGAGGTTTATGTGGCTTAATTAATTCAGATCAGTCAAGTACTTTTGTGACTCAGAGTAAAGTCAATGTCTTGCTATGAATAATAGCCCATTGGGAACTCAGACCACTCACAGCATTATTAGCAGAAGATGTTAGTCTTACTCCTTGTGTAACTTGAAGCTTATTCGTTCCAATGTGCAAAATCTCCTCGTTGGAGGAAAAGGCAGCCCAGGAGAACCCACCTGAATTCCCTGAGTCCTTTGCATAAAAACCCCAGGGATTTGAGCATGTGCTTAAGGCTGAGAAAGGGAATTGGGGGAAATGACATTCCTTACAGGTGTAAAATGAAGTATTTTGGGAGGATTTCATACTCTGGTTAGGGGGACTGTGGTTTTTTTAGGCAGAATTTCTGTGAGCCTTGGGGGAAATGCTCTTCTCCAATTTCTCTTCCCACTGGGATATTTGAGGGCAGATGGTGAGGTAAATCACTCAGTCCCCTCAGGGTGAGGCAGTTTAACCATCATTGGCTCCAAACATCCCAGAAGCACTCCTGCCAAGAAGGAGGACTTGAGTGAGCTTGAAGTCATAGATAGTTTGGGGCTGACCTGCTCTGCTATTCAGGAACTCTGTGGCCTCGGCTAAGGTTACAGACCTCAGCTCTTCCTTTTTTTTTTCAGCTGTAAAATCGGGACAATAATATTTAATTCCCAGATATCATGCGGATTAGATGCGCTATTCAATAGACAATATATGTGAGCTCTTGGAGTGCTGGCCAATAGTACACCCTGCATAAGCATCTGCTTTGACATGTGTGAGTGCCTCATGCAGACTGGCAATGGGAATAGCTGTTTACTGAATGCTTTTGATGAGCTGTTCTGTGCTAAGCACTTTACATATATTATCTCATTTAATCCTCACAACAACCCTGTGGAGTAGCATTATTATGTCCCCATTTTAGAGATGAGGAGACTGAGGCATGGAGAGGTTAAGTAACTTGTACAAGACCATGCAGTGAATAAGTTGGTTACCAGAGTCTAAGTTCTTAATTTATTATTTATTAATAATATTTATTATTTGGGTTATCGTTGCCTTCCCCACCTCCTCTGTAATATCCCATAGGTCTTAGTGTTAACTTCCTCCAATTATAAATAAGAGGAGAAGGAACATTTGTAGATGACCTGCAGAAAAAGCCCACACTGCCAAATTCTTGGTATCTTGTGATTCAAAATGGAGAGGCTGCAAGACACCTCAATTCATCACTCTCTGTCCCTTCTGCCCTTTTCCCTCTCTGACTGACAGTTCCCATTGGAGAACCAAAATCAAGGGCTTGGCAATACTATTCATGTCCGAGAACTAATTCAAGTGGTTCTGATTGAATTTTTATCAGAGTCTATTCTGAAGAGCCTGGGATACTTTGTGTGCCAGAAATTAGCTTCTGGTAGTGTGAAACCAGCCAAGGGAAGTGCAGGGATTACTGGAACCCCTCATTTTGTGGGAGGTATCATTCTCATTTTTACCCCCATAAAGTTTTAATGATTCTAAAAGCAATGAGTTTAATATAGAAAATGTGGAAAGGATAGAAAAATATAAAAAGAAAACATCAGTCATGTTTCAGGTACCACTGGAAGACAGCTACTGTGGCGTGGAAGTTTATTTACCCCCAGCTCTTTCCAAGAGTTCTAATACACAGTTGGGATCTTTATAATATACATACATATTTCCCTGTTTTTCATTTAATAAAGTAATGCAAACTTTACATTGTAAATTATTTGCAAGTATACAAATGTAAATTTTAAGGCCTGTGTAATACTGTATAATGTGGAATTGACATAAAAAGCACTAACCTTAAAATAAAATATTAAGATTTGCTGACATTAAAATTAAGTGCCCGGGCTTCCCTGGTGGCGCAATGGTTGAGAGTCCGCCTGCCGATGCAGGGGACGCGGGTTCGTGCCCCGGTCCGGGAAGATCCCACATGCCGCGGAGCGGCTAGGCCTGTGAGCCATGGCCGCTGAGCCTGCACGTCTGGAGCCTGTGCTCCGCAACGGGAGAGGCCACAACAGTGAGAGGCCCGCATACCACAAAAAAAAAAACCCAAAAAACAAAACAAAACAAAACAAAAAAAACAAAACTAAGTGCCCAAAAAGACATCATAAAAGACAGTGAAAAGAGCAGAAAATATTTGTAACACATATAACAAGCAGATGACTTATCTCTAGAATCTATAAAGAAGCTCCAATAAGATAAAAACAAACAACTGAATAGAAAAATGAACAAAATACTTGATCTTGCACTTTAGAAAAAAAGATATCCAAATGGCCAATGACTATAAACAGAAGCTGATTAGGCATTAGGGAAATTCATTAAAACCATAGTGAGATACCGTTACACACCTATCAGACAGACAAATTATTTTAAATTAAGTTTTATTGTTTTCTCTATTAAAGTCTCACACATTTTTGTTAGGTACTTTAAAAATTCTATTGTAAATGATATTAATTTTTTGTTTCTTTGATTATATCAAAACACAGTTGATTTCTGTAAATTAATTTTGTATCCAAAGTTTGCTAACACCTTTATTAGTTAAAATAATTTGTAGAATTGTTTGAATCTCTATGACACAATTATATTATTTGTGAATAATGAGAATTTTGTTTCTCTCTGCCCAATACTTGTAATTTTTATTTCTTTTCCTTGCTTTTCTGCACTGGCTAGAACCTTCAGTACAACATTGAATAGATGTAATTGCAGGCATCCTTGTCTTCTTGTTCCCATCTCAAAAGGAACGCATTTAACATTTCACATGTAGAATAATATTTGCTATAGTTTTTTTTTTTTTTTACAGGTGACCTTTTCAGATCAATAGACTATTCTTCTATTCTTCTTTTTCAAAGAGTGTTTTTATGATAAAAATGATGTTGAATTTTTTTCAAATGCTTTTTTTGGTACATCTTTTGAAATGATCATATGAGTTTTAAAAAATTTATTAATGTGATAAGTTATTTTAATTGATTTTCTAATGATAATCAATTTCATACTTGTGAATAAAATATAACCTGCTAGATTTAGTTGGTTAATATTCTATTTAAACAGTTTGCATTGTTCTACTCATATTTCAGATCCATGGTTATACAGGCCTTATACATTCTGAGAAACTTTGGGTATGATGGTATTATTGGCTCTACCAAAGTTCAGTAGAACTTGCTCATGAAGTTAACAGATCTGGGATTTGAGAGTGAGAGATTTTTGACTCCTGATTTAATTTCCTAGAGGTTATAGGACATGTTCTAGCTGTTCTTGAGTTGCTTTGGTATGTTGTATTTTTCAAGGAGTTGTCCATTTCATATAAAGTTTCAAATTTATTGGCATGATATAGTTAAAATACATTCCTATTCTCTTTTCAGGATCCACAGCATCATAATTATGTCTCCCTTTTCATTACTGATATTGCTTATGCCTTCTCTTTTTCCATCTTAATCATTTTACCACAGGCTTATCAATGTTTGGATCAACGTTTGAATCTTTTCAAAGAACCGGTGCTTTGCTTGGCTGATCTTCTCTAGTGGATTTTTTCCTATCTCATTAACTTTTGCTATCTTTCTGTTTTCCTTTCTTCTACCTTCTTGATTTAGGTGGACATCTGGTTCCAACTACTTAGGTTCTGTAGTGCCTTGAGCAAAGCATTATGAGCTCTTCCCTCTGATTCTTCCTTGGGTTGGGGCCTGATTCTTCCCTTTTGTTCAGAATGACGTATGGCTTGTGCCTCTCTGCACCTAGTTGGGAGAAGAATTTGCATCTGGAGTCTCCTTCTACATTCTCTGGCCACTGGTCAACAGTCTGATACTATGTGTAATGGTCCATCCCTCCATCTTATAGACATACACCTCCTTATTACTTCCGGCTTCTCCTTTGCATTTCAGCAATTGATCAGAGTGTACTTTTGTCAGAGTGTTGCTGATTTGTCCTCTGTAGCAATGACTCTACTGCTAGACTAGAGAAGGAGGCTTGTGTGGACATATTGGGTGTGACCTACAAAAGAAAAGGTTGAGCAGCTCTGCCTTCCACCCACCACTCTAGCGTAGGACCTAGTCCAACTCTGGGGCTTCATTCTGGGCAACACTCATCTCTAGGGATCGTGTGAACCACCCACCCATGCGAAACATTTTTCCTCCACCTTCTCACAGAACTACAGAATGATTATGGAGTCTTTCTCACTCTAATACGGCACTTCCTTCCATGTAACCAAAAATTAGTCTTGGGAATTTAAAGCATTTTGAAATATTACTCTTGAGAATATGTGTCTGGGGCTTGTGCTCCCCCTTATGGCTTGTGCCTGGGTTACTTGATGGCACTGTCACATTTCTCTCCGCTTAAGTTCCCAGCCAGAAGCAAGGGACAAGTCATTGTACTGGAAATCTGCATCCCATTTGCAAACTGTCCCAACCTGATGCTGAGGAAAGGGGTTTAGGAAAAGAAGGCCCATCGGTCAGTGTGACTGGACCTGCGATGGGCAGAATTCTGTACAGAGAACCCTGTCATCTCTCAACCTTTCAGAGTTTCTTCCAGAAACACTGTTTTGTGGTCACAGTTTTTGTATCAGGACTTTCTTGTTCCAGAGTCAGAGAGATCTTGGCCTTTTCTCACATACACGCTCCCCAATCCCTTCAATGTCTGTGACTTTGGAAACAAGAAAGGGTAATATAATAGGAAACACTTTGAAGGAAAAAAAAGAAGTTGCCCTTCAGCAACGTTCAGAAGATTCAGATTTGTTCCATGAGCTTAGAGTTAATCACTTGTGTTACAATCCTAAGCATCAGTCCAGAGGTTTGTTTGACATATTCCCTCATTGGCCTCAGCTTCACAAACACCTGAATAGTGCGATTTTCTCCATTCATCTCATGTGGAGCTCTGGGAAAGGAGATGTGTTCCAGGACCCATGGGTCCCAGGAACACTCAGCAGCATCAGCAGATGCCACCTATGCTGGCCATATGGTACTTGTTTTTCAAAACCATTGCTTCAAATCAAAACTCAGCAAATACTTCTTAGGGATCTACATTGTGAGTGGTTTGTGACTGCAGAAGTGAACAGGACATGTTTCCTGCCCTTAGGGAACCTGCAGTGTAGTGGGGAGATAGAAATGTCAATTGATAATTACCACTGAATATGGAAAGTGCTAGAAAGAGGTTAAGTACAGAGCGCTGTGGGAGCTCAGGAAAGAGGGTGACTGTGTAGGGACCTCTTCTGTGTGCTCCTCCGGGTCCACTCTTTACTTTTCTTCACCCCGCTTTCTGTCCTAGGAGACTGACCTGCATGAACTTCACCAGTAGATTCCTTTGTCTTCCAGCTTCTGGCTGCATTGGTCCATGGTGGGCAGCAGTAAATGACAGGGGTTGGGGAAGGAGAGCGAGTAGGGTTTTTATTCCCCTGGTTTCCTCCCTGCAGTGTGGACTTGAGCAGGCTGCATCACTCATTCCAACAGGAGTCACAGCTCCACTGAAGGCAGCCATCTCTTCATGACCCTCTGCGACCAGCCAATTCCAACAACCACTCTTCCCTTTGCCTGCCAGGCGTCCACTGGTGACAGCCCTGCTCTAGCATCCTGGGTTCTGTGCTAACCCTTGTTTTTCCCTATAAACTGCTCATCCTCAGTAAACAGTCCTTTATTAAGTCTTTGTCAAATGATCCTTATTCGAGTGTGTCATTTTTCCGGCTGGGTCCCTGGCTGATGTTATGTCTAATCCTGTTGGAGTGGGATGGGGTGATGACCCCGCAGGGGGGCTTCACAAAGGAGGTGACCCTGGGATTAGAGTTTAAAACCTAAGTAGAATTTTGTCTAAACTTAAATTAGCCTTAATTTCTCACAATCCGAAGGCAATAGTTAAGTCGATACATCCCCAGGCACAAGCTCTCCATACAGTAAGTTTTCCTCATTGTCAGTGGTTCTCCATTTTGTAAGTATTTGTAAACAAAAAAACAAAGATTACCCAAGAACAATGGTAGTTGTTCTTTTGGTATTTGTTGATTAAAAAATTTTATAATGAGGAACACTTACCTTTAAAATGAACACTTACCTAAAAATGAATTTAATTAATCCCAGTAGCACCCCTATAAATTTAAAAATAGTACGTATATGTGTGAAATGTTTTTAATTCAGTCTGCAGATGACGCTTGGCTCATGTATGGATTTAAGAACCCCTTGAAAAAATTCTGCTACTGTGGGGGAGGGTGTGACCAAGTTCAGGAACAACAGATCTAGGCTGAGTCTTTATAGCTCTCCTCTCCACTACCCTACTCCTTCCTGTGCACAGGTATCCAGATCATTGGATGTTAGAGCTGGAAGGAGAATACACAAATTACTGGATCCAATCACTCTATTTTACAGATGAGGAAATGGAGGAGAAGTTACTCTCTCAAAAGTTACATTGATAGTTAGTAGCTGAGTGAACAGTAAAACTTGGGCCCCTTGTCTCCCAGTCTGGAGCTTTTTCTACTACTAGAAAAAAATTTAAAATTGTCATTCTCCTCTGGTAACATTTTATGCCAAAAATTTGATCTCTCATTGTCCTCCAGATTGAACAGATGATAAACTTTTCCTTTTTCCCCCTCACCCTCCCACTCTCTGTTCATTCTAAAGCAGCAAGTCCTGGGATGGCAGGGCATCTGTTCCTAGCCAAGGACCAAGTCCTACACCCTGGCAACAGTGGACATCCCACTTCAGATTAAGGGTGAGAATTGTCCTCTGCTCCCCCACCCGCAATCCCAAGGACCAGAGGGGTTCAAGTCTGCTTTGGGCAGAACAGACAGGCATGGGGCCTAAAAGTGGAGGGAGCTCCTGGGCATGAGGCCAACTGGTTAGCCTGAAAAGCTCTAGAAGGGACCACAGCTAGGCCTGTATTAACAGCCATCCTAGGTCTGCATGGCATTTCACAGCTCAGGTGTATGTGCTCATCCCCATCATCCTATCTGTGCCCTGACCCAAATATTGGGTCCCTGAGTATCAGGAGAAGTGACCTGACCAATGGTATCTGGCCAGAACTTGGATCTGCTATCTCCTTGTCATTCATAGTCTGCCACTCCACCAGCGTCCCCAAGGCAACTTAGGGGCTTGAAATTGGAACTTTGCCTATTAGATATAAGGACACTTGCTTCTTATGTTCCATTCCCAAGGCCAGAAAACAGAGATTTGACCCAGTCAGTGGTTGGTGCCCTAGACCAGGAGGGCTCTAGCCAGACAGTGAGCAAGTTTAGAGGTCAGAGGAGTGTTCACAATGAAAAGATCCAGATTTTTCTCTGCAATCAGAGGCATCTACATACATTTGGAAAATTTTACAGCCCATTGAAAAATAACCATTCTAGGAAATGCCCCATCTAGAATGTTCTAAGAGTGGAAGGAACTTGGTCCTCTGGAAGTAGTAATGGATGTTTATATTTTTGTCTGTTAAGAGTTAATTTAGACATACAATTTGAATGAGATCTGCTGTGTTCTTATAGTTCTCAGTCCTCTGGTCACTGCTGAGTGGTCAGAGATGGACATCTGAGTTGAGCCAATTATACTACCCATCCCATTAGCATACCTAATTTTTCTGGAAATGGGTGCTTGACCCGAGGTGGGTCAACCAAAAATCTTTTCCTGGGATTGTTTTTCTTGGGTCAGGTTGACTGACAAAGCTGGGTGATATGAACCTGGCTGCTGTTATCAGACATGTTTCCAGTGACTTGGAGAAGCCTAAGAGAAGAAAGCTGATATACAGACAGAGGCTGAGATGATAACTTAAGAAAGAGTCCAGAAAACATTCTGTTTCTGATTTTAGTTGACTTTCAGGCTATGAATTTCCACAATTTAGTTATAAAAGTTAAAAAAAATTTCCATTTGTCATTTGCAGCCAAAAGAATTCTGACTAATTCTGATGTGGTATCAAAGTGGTAAATTTCTTGAAAATAGGCTTCACATCTTATTCATCTTAAACTCTCTAGTGTTTGTTTAGTACCACCACATGATTTTGTCTGAGTAGACCCAGAGGAATATATTAAAAAATAAAAATTAAATCTCTATTATTCCAGGCCCCAAATGTATGTCAAATGTCTATCTCCAGATCTACACAGGGAAAGCCACATAGTGAAAACTCTCGGAGAACCAAGTGTAACTCCAGGAAACATTTAGTGCTTAGGAAATGCCTTCAGAATTCTAGATCTGGAAACGCTATTGAGCAGGCAATGTAAACCTTGTACAAGATCAAAGCCAAGCCAAGAGAACAGTAGAGAGCTAGTCCTAGAAATGAGGATTTTGAAGTTCCCCCAGGCCCAGGAGGCAAGGAGGCCATGATATTGATATTTGTAAGGGAGCCAAATCCTAGAAAGAGAACTCCCAGAGGCCGGAAGGGTTTTTAGCAGAGAGAAGTTTGGGGGTGGGGGTGGGAGACAGGGTCGGGAGGGGAATAGGAGCCACAGGCCAAGAAGCCAGCTCCTGAGTTTCACTTTCTCCCTGGCCTCTTCTCACATTCATTTGTTTCCTTTCTTCATTCAGATTTCTTTGAGTACCTATTAGTTGCCAGACCCTGTCCCAGTGCTGCCACCATATCCCCCTGGCTCCCCTTTATATCCTTGGTTCAGGGATGAGATTCCAGGTAGGAGGTCGGAGTGTGGCAAGGGGTCTAGGGAGGGCAGGCAGTCATCCTATACTGGGGAAGCTGGAGGTGTGTGGGGAAGAGGTGGATCTGTCCAAAGGCAGCAGGACCCCAGCCATCAGCTGAGCCTTCAACTAGGCCAGAGGCCCTGGGAAGGCAGACTTGTCAGAGCACGGCAGGGCATATGAGACAGTATAACATTTTGGAACTTGCAAGGACCTAAGGGGGTGAAGGGCATGTGTTGTATTCTTAGTCTTGTTCTCTAAGACACATCTGTCTTTAGGACATAGTCTATGGAAATCTTCCCCTGTTTGTTTCAGTTGCTGTTTTTGCGAATCTGCTGATTTTTCAGCGGATTCGCCATCCCATAGCCTACTCCTATTCAGCGATTTCCAAGCATGTAAAGGAGATAGAGACTTGTGTGCACGTATTTTCTACAACAAATCTCTAAAGAGCATATCCAAAAGGAGAGGTCAGATAAGCTTAAAGTGGATCCACAGTGTTAATGCAAAAGATACATTATCAGAAGCTGTGAAAATAAAGCATAGTTTGTTTATAAAGAGAAAACAATCCTTACATGATTCCCAAAGGAAACACAGGGACATCATGGACTCACCATCATGATAGAACTGTGTTGGCTATCACTATGTCTGACAGCCCTAAAGAACAATGTCAGTCTTATGGGTAGGTTACTAAATCTAGACTACAGTTCTAGAAATGAGCTTCATTCAAGTGTTAAAGAGGTCTATGCCATTATAATAATGGTGCTATTTAATGGTAGCAAAAGAAACTTTAAAATAGAAAAATATTTACTGGTTTGGAATCAAGTATTTAGATAACTAGGTATACAGACCCATTTTCTAGGATGGGACCTTGGCAGTATTATGTTAAATTAGGTATTGAATAAATTATTCATCTAATATAGGTAATTAATAAGTTTATTTAATGCAAATTAAATATTTATAGATACTCTACACAGTAGTTCTTAACTCCTGAGGTTGTGGGCCCTTTTGAAGACATTTACACACATTCAAACACTTTTACAAACAATTTCAAGACTTAATGGGTCTGTTGAACTCCATCTGCAGTCCTCTAGGTCAAGAGCCTTTGCTCTACAGGATCCACAATGTAAAGCATTCGTGAAATGTAGTGTAAAAGACTTAGTTTGGAATTCTGCTTCTGGTAATGGTAGGCTAGCGTACTGCCAATCAAATCTCCCACTGGAAAAGAACTAGAGAAGCTGAATTTAAAAAGAAATATTGGGCTTCCCTGGTGGCGCAGTGGTTGAGAGTCCGCTTGCTGATACAGGCGACACGGGTTCGTGCCCCGGTCCGGGAAGATCCCACATGCCGTGGAACGGCTGGGCCCGTGAGCCATGGCTGCTGAGCCTGCGTGTCCGGAGCCTGTGCTCCACAACAGGAGAGGCCACAACAGTGAGAGGCCTGCGTACCACACACAAAAAATTAAAACATATTTTTTATATATATATATATATTTGAAGGCTTTGGAGAGATATGAAGATAGCCAGGGCTGGAGAAAATTCTGAATAGAAGGGAAACTCACTGAGGTGAGGCTGATGTTTTAAACTTCTTTTCCCTTCAAGACATTCCTTCTTGATTCTTAAGCAGCAAGGATGGAGAGTTTCAGAAACCAGGCAGAAAGTGACTTCTAAGAGGCTGAGAATTTGACCAGAACTTTCACCTGTTTCTCATGGCTGGAGACACAAAAACTAGAGTTTAGGGCTACAGAGACAGCAAAAATTCAAAAGCCCAAAATCCTACGGAGAAGTGAGATAATCTGAACCACTTATCCCAGAGGCATTCACTGATCAGAAACAGGTGGTTGCTAAACAAAGTTTTTTCTGGTGCTGGGGAAACAAAAATTGGATTTCACCTTCTGCCAAGGAGAAGAGATGCTGATAAACACTCCAAGACACTAGTTAGGATTTTCAAGTACTACCTCCATGGAGTAAAAGGAAACCAGGAATAGGTCAGGCCTTATGAAACTGAAACCCAAGCCTGAGTGAAAGTGATCTGCCTCTAGTCTCCCTGCTAGCAGTTAAAGACTCATCCAGAGCCTCTACAGTTTTCTAAAAAATAGACAATATCCAAATTAAATTAAAAAGTACTGGATAAGGAATGCAAGAATTCTTCATTATACACAAATCAATCAATGTGATAAACCATATTAACAAACTGAAGGAGAAAAACCATAGCATCATCTCAATAGATGCAGAAAAAGCTTTTGACAAAATTCAACACCCATTTATGATAAAAAAAAACCCTCCAGAAAATAGACATAAAGGGAACTTACCTCAACATAATAAAGGCCATATGTGACAAACCCACAGCCAACATCGTACTCAATGGTGAAAAACTGAAACCGTTTCCTCTAAGATCAGGAACCAGACAAGGTTGTTCACTCTCACCAGTGTTATTCAACATAGTTTTGGAAGTTTTAGCCACAGCAATCAGAGAAGAAAAAGAAATAAAAGGAATCCAAATCGGAAAAGAAGAAGTAAAGCTGTCACTGTTTGCAGATGACATGTTACTATACATAGAGAATCCTAAAGATGCTACCAGAAAACTACTAGAGCTAATCAATGAATTTGGTAAAGTAGCAGGATAGAAAATTAATGCACAGAAATCTCTTGCATTCCTATACACTAATGATGAAAACTCTGAAAGAGAAATTAAGGAAACACTCCCATTTACCACTGCAACAAAAAGAATAAACTACCTAGGAATAAACCTACCTAAGGAGACAAAAGACCTGTATGCAGAAAACTATAAGACAATGATGAAATAAATTAGAGATGATACAAACAGATGGAGAGATATACCATGTTCTTGGATTGGAAGAATCAACATTGTGAAAATGACTATAGTAACCAAAACAATCTACAGGTTCAGTGCAATCCCTATCAAACTACCAATGGCATTTTTCAGAGACCTAGAACAAAAAATGTCACAATTTGTATGGAAACACAAAAGACCCTGCACATTCACAGAAAGATAGACAAGATGAAAAGGCAGAGGGCTATATACCAGATGAAGGAACAAGATAAAACCCCAGAAAAACAAAAGACCCCGAATAGCCAAAGCAATCTTGAGAAGGAAAAATGAAGCTGGAGGAATAAGGCTCCTGGACTTCAGACTATACTACAAAGCTACAGTAATCAAGACGGTATGGTACTGGCACAAAAACAGAAATATAGATCAATGGAAAAGGATAGAAAGCCCAGAGATAAACCCACGCACCTATGGTCACCTTATTTTTGATAAAGGAGGCAAGAATATATGATGGAGAAAAGACAGTCTCTTCAATAATTGGTGCTGGGAAAACTGGACAGCTACATGTAAAAGAATGAAATTAGAACACTCCCTAACACTGTACACAAAAATAAACTCAAAATGGATTAAAGACCTAAATGTAAGGCCAGACACTATCAAACTCTTAGAGGAAAACATAGGCAGAACACTCTATGACATAAATCACAGCAAGACCCTTTTTGACCCACCTCCTAGAGAAATGGAAATAAAAACAAAAATAAACAAATGGGACCTAATGAAACTTAAAAGCTTTTGCACAGCAAAGGAAAACATAAACAAGAGGATAAGACAACCCTCAGAATGGGAGAAAATATTTGCAAATGAAGCAACTGACAAAGGATTAATCTCCAACATTTACAAGCATCTCATGCATCTCAATATCAAAAAAACAAACATCCCAATCCAAAAATTAGCAGGAAATCTAAATAGACATTTCTCCAAAGAAGATATACAGATTGCCAACAAAGACATGAAAGGATGCTCAACATCACTAATCATTAGAGAAATGCAAATCAAAACTACAATGAGGTATCACCTCACATCAGTCAGAGTGGTCATAATCAAAAAATCTACAAACAATAAATGCTGGAGAGGGTGTGGAGAAAAGGGGACCCTCTTGCACTGTTGGTGGGAATGTAAATTGATACAGCCACTACGGAAAACAGTATGGAGGTTCATCAGAAAACTACAAATAGAACTACCATATGACCCAGCAATCCCACTACTGGGCATATACCCTGAGAAAACCGTAATTCACAAAGAGTCATGTACCACAATGTTCATTGCAGCTCTATTTACAATAGCCAGAACATGGAAGCAACCTAAGTGTCCATCGACAGATAAATGAATAAAGAAGATGTGGCACATATATACAATGGAATATTACTCAGCCATAAAAAGAAACGAAATTGAGTTATTTGTAGTGAGGTGGATGGACCTAGAGTCTTTCATACAGACTGAAGTAAGTCAGAAAGAGAAAAACCAGTACCGCATGCTAACACATATGTATGGAATCTAAAAAAAAAAATGGCTCTGATGAACCTAGTGGCAGGACAAGAATAAAGACTCAGACATAGAGAATGGACTTGAGGACAAGGGGGTGGGGAGGGTAAGCTGGGACAAAGTGAGAGAGTGGCATGGACATATATACACTACCAAATGTAAAATAGATAGCTAGTGGGAAGCAGCGGCACAGCACAGGGAGATCAGCTCGGTGTTTTGTGACTACCTAGAGGGGTGGGATAAGGGAGGGTGGGAAGGAGATGCAAGAGGGAAGAGATATGGGGATATATGTATATGTATAGCTGATTCACTTTGTTATAAAGCAGAAAGTAACACACCATTGTAAAGCAATTATACTCCAATAAAGATGTTAAAAAACAAAGAGAAAAGTACTGAATATACCCAGAGACAAGACTAAGAGATAAAAGAGGCAATGAAAACATGCCTATGGGTAATCAAGATAGTAGAATTAGTAGAAATCCATGAACCAGCTGGCAAAAATTTCCACAATTACAGACCAGTCATAACAATATACTCTTATGACTGATTTGGCCAGTTCAGAAAAACACAAGACTAAATTAAGTTAAAGTTTGCTAAGAGAGTAGAACTTGTGTTCTTATATAAAAAAAAAAAGGTAAATATGTGAGGTGAAGGATAGATTAATTGGCTAGATGGTGGGAATCCTCTCTCAATGTGTATGTATATCATATCATCATGTTGCACATTTTAAATATATTACAATTTTATTTGTCAATTTAACCTCAATAAGCCAGGAAGAAAAGACTCTACTAACTATCTGTAGTATTTAGTATACAACATCTCCTAGTTGAATGTACCTAAACAAACTCAAAGAATAACTGGAGTTCGCTAGTTTCTTCATTCCCAATATTTCAGCTGTTCTGTTTCAGGTTGGCCATAGGGTTTGGGTGTCATCACTTTTGGTGACTTCAAGAACTACCTTTATACATCCACTATACTTCAATTAAAAAATAAATAAAATATAAAAAAGAACTATCTTTAAGACCCATAAATTACTATTGTGGAGCTTAATAGCTAATACATCTGAATCCACATTGAATGCTTATTGGAGTTCATCCTAAGCCCTCACCATATCACATGTGGTCATGGGCCAGCTACCTCCTGACCTTAGAGTCAGCCTGCCTGTAATATTTAGATCTTAACATTTGTTTAACTAACCAGTTTAATGTGTATCACATAGAGGCAGAAACAAGCCTTGTTAGGAAACAGTCTGTTAGGGGGGCTGTCTGCTTAGTGTTACCCATTCTGGCTGAGCATCAACAACTTAACTGTAAGAGCTAGGTAGGGTTTCCTCAGGTCAGGAGCCACTCCACCTGATGGTACCTGAAGGGGTTCTTTAATTTGGAATTTTATGAAGACCTGAATGGGTTTATTCAGAATGACTCTGACTCTTTAATTAGAATTTCATAAGGTATTGATGTATTATAAAATATACACAATGGATTCTGGTACCAATTTTCAGTAGCATCTCCTCAGGAAAGTGGTGACAGCCCAGTAACTAAGGTCTGGATTATTTTTCTTCTTTTATGTTTGGGGATTCTTTTGGGTCCTACAAGAACATGCCCTATATCAGTTTTATGCTGACTGTTTTCTTATTTCTTCAGTGTCCTTATTATTTAATTCTTAATCCCTTACCTACAGTTTGCCGAAAGTACCATCTTTAGGTGCTCCATGAATTTGCTTCTCCCACTGTCTTCTCCATGCCATATTCTTGGTAACATGCTGCAGACTTCTATTCCCACTAATGGGAATGACCAGAAGCAGCCTCTGCTTTCCATCCCTCTAGCCAGAGGGTTCCGTGTGTTCTCTTGGACAGCTGCCTTTTCTTTGCAGCATCAGTGCCTTTCCCTTTTCACCATGTCAGCGGATGAGGCATTACAAATCTCTCGAGGGGAAAAGAGTCACTTTTTGTTAGGAAATGAAGAGAAAACTGATCTTTCGTTGCACATTTGCTGTGTGGTATAATTACACATCCCCCTGGAATTTGGAGGTGAGGATTAACTTGAGGGCTCACTGCTTAATTGCTTTATGCTCAATACTGTGAACCAAGAGGTTGGGGTTTCTAACCTGCCTCCTGCTGTTTGCCCTGATTACCTCTAGGGTCCCCTAACGAGCTTGCCTCTTCAGAGATTGGCCTTGTAACTAAAGCCTAAAGTAAGCAATTCTATAATTCTGTACTGTTTGAAACTTAACTCCACTAAAGTGACATCATGAAACTGGAGCATTCTGAAGGATTCTTGACAAAAGAAAAGTAAGTTTGACGAGAGCCTACACGATCTTTGACTCACATTTGAATCACATCTCCAAGCTCGCATCCTCTCAACTCAGCATTATTATGGATTTCAGATCATGGGGCCAGTGCTGAAAAACTGCGAACGTCCTGATCCTAAGTTCTTTTCTGTAAACTCTGGGACCTTCCTTTTGCTGACTTGCAAATGGCATACCCCTTGGCAAAACTGTCCACAGGTCCCTGACAAGGAGCCCTCACACACTGCAGTTGGCAGGAGCCCAGATGATGCAGTCGGTACCCGAACACCAAGACTCTCACACTCTAGGAAGCTTCAGTGAAAATGCCTGTTAAATGGAATTTCTTTTGTAGCCCCTAAAGGCAAGAGGAAAACCACTAATCTAATGGCTTCTGGTTGACTGAGTTCCTAGTTCTAGGAACACTTAGCCCATCATTTGAGATCACAGACTTTTCCATACACAGGACATCACTGCAGTTTTCCAGGTAGACCAGAACTTTGTGTGCCTCATTTAGTGGAAAGACAGTATTTTTGAGTGGTGTATGTGCAGGTATTTAAAAGAAGAACTGCATCATTTGAAGTGCCCAAATGAAGCACAGATCCTCACCCTGCTGTACACACACACACACACACACACACACACACACACACCCCTCTCTGGGGACCTTGATTTTCTCTGCTCTGGAGAAGAAGTAGCTGGGTATGACAGGACAAGCACACACTCTGCAGCCAGACACACCACCGTGATTCAGTTAATCCCTGAACTTGGCAAGTGACTTACTACTCTCTCAGCCTCCATTCCTCTCTGTAAAATGGGGATAATTAGACCCACCTCACAGGACTGTCCCTAGATTTAAATGTGTGAAAGTAGATGGAACAGCTCCTGGCCACAGTAGGAGTTCACTAAATATGGCTGTTTTTATGACTTGTTGCGGGGGGGTGTCAGAATCCTCTTTGTCTCCTCACATTTTGCCTTGGCCCACAGAGTAGGCATTTTCTGCCAACAGAAACCCTGGGGACAAAGCTCCTGCCGGTCTCTTCCCACTCTTGGCAGGAAGGACTTACCTGATTGAGGAGACTCACTGAGTAAATGTTTCTTCTGTGTCTTGGCCGCATCTCTGAGGCCTGCCCACCTGGAGCAATGCACATTCTCTTTTTCTGCTTCACCTTTACTTTTTGTAAACACACATGGGTTAAAGCCTAGCCCTAGAGCACAGTTTCTCAGTCTGGCCTGCATGCTGGAATTACCTGGGAGCTTTAAAGTATGTACTAGTGCCTGGGTCCAACCTCCAGGATTCTGAGATAATCCATGTGGGGTGAGGCTCAGGCATGAGGGGTTTTAAAAGCACCCAGTGACTCTAACCTGCACCATAGTCCAATGTCACTGTTCTAGAAGCATCCTGCAGGCTGTCTTCTCGCTCTTTGAGTCTCTCCTGCAGTCTGCGGGTGTTGGAGGCTCTGCGGCACTCCACACTGTAGGCAGGGGAAGTACCTACTCTCCAGACCCAGCTGTTCCGACTCAGACTCCCACGCCCAGAACTGGAAGTGTGTAGTAGGAGGCCTCTCTTTGACACAGGATCAGCTTCAGTCTTAAATCCGGCTTGACCAGTACTAAAGCTGAAACTACAGTTTGATGGATTTGCTTACTGCTCCACCTTCTCAACAGTTTCTACCATAGCCTCTAGCATTCTCACCTGGTTCTTCATACTTCAAGATGTATCACCTGAAGGAAGAATTCCCTGGCTTACCAGACAGGTTATGATATACAGATAACAGAGATTCTAACTTATTGTTGTCTGCAAGCCATTTGCCAGTAGAGCAAATTCAGAGTCTCTGATGACATCATAAAATATCTTTAACATGCCAAGCAGGTTATGATGTGACATTTTGAGTGTAGCCTTGATTTCCAATTGAAATAAAAGGCTGGGGCTTTTATTCAGTCCTGGACACTTGAATCCCTACTCAGTCAGGAGCAACTCAAGTATCAGCTTGGCATCTTGTCCTTATTTTATCAGGGAGCAGGATGGCTGAGGACTAGCCCCAGAAGTTCCAAGGGACTCACAGCGGTGACGTTTAAACACCATTCTTTTGATACCATTCTTGAGTCCTGAATCTGACCCAAGTATTGATACTTGCTGGGCTGGCCTCTCTGGATGACCATCTTTTCAACAAGTGTTCTTGGTCCTTTGCCTACACAATTACCGCCTTTCATAGTAATAACGTCGCCCCCTTGTCCACAGCTCCCTCCAGTATGCTCCAGTACGCTCGGCAAGATGAGCGGTGAACCAGAACAGCACCCTGCTCCTGGGGAGAAAGTTGTTGGGGAGGGTGCTAAGGGGAGGAGTGATGCCAGGGAGGGGATGGGGTGTTGCTGGGGGCTGCTGGCAGGGAGCAGGGAGAGACCGTGATGGACGGCCTTTGGGCTCTGCCAGTGGGAAATGCTGCTCTGTGACTGGACAAGAACTTCTTGGCTTTCTGGGTTCCCGAAGGAAAGAGAAGAACCCCACTCTGAGGAGATGGTTATTCCTGTTAGGATGGAGTCGAGGCCCTATGCTCTCCTCATCCTGATCTGTTGAATTCCTGACCAGGGTCCATTGGGCTGTGAAGGCATAACCTGGATTCTGGCATGGAGTAAGGCCGGAGGACTTTGCCTCCAACTACCATGGAGTGGTTTTCCTTATTCATGACTTAATAAGGTAAAATTCAAAAGAAGTGTGGTCCTTGGACCAGCAGCATCAGCATCACCTAGGAATTTGTTGGAAACTTCCAGGCCTACCCCCGAACCTACTGAATTAGAAATTCTTTGGGTGGGGCCCAGCAATCTGTGGTTTAACAAGCCTTCTAGGTGATTCTGATGCACTCTATAGTGTGAGAACCACTGGCCTATAGAACGGGTGGAGCGTGACTCATACCCTATGTGATTCAGTGCCAGTGTAACTGATGACTGGTTAACAGCGTTGTACAAAAGTCCTGTCCTTTAGAACCTCAGAAAAAGGACCTGGAGAACAGAGGTTCCACTGTGTACTTGGATCTTCCCTGAAGAATGTTACTGCTGGTCCCACATTGGCCCAGATCCCTTGAGGATCAATTCTAAGGAGACTATACTAGTCCCTTTCCCCAAGTGGAGATATTGGGACCTTGGGATATTGAGAACATGTGATCTTCTCACCTAAGCCTGCTGAGGGGAATTGACTCTCTCCTAGTTGAGTGGAATCATGTAGCTGGGTAGGTCTCAACTCAGACTATCTTGAAAAGAGTGATCCCAGGAGGAGGAGGTTCTCCAATTTTCCCTGTCAGTTTTGTGTAGCATAAAGAGCATGAGGTTTAGAGCCAGAACATCTGGATTTATAACTGGGATCTGCCACTTACTAGCTATAGGAACTTGTATTTAATCCTTCTGAGTCTCAGTTTTCTTATCTTTAAAATGATGAAAATAATATTCACTTCCTAAGGTTTTTGAGAGGATTGAGTAAGAAAATAGAAGTAAAATACCTGTTTATGAAATGCCTTGCACCATTTTAGGGTGCTCAGTAAATACTAGGTTGCTTGGTTGGTAACTATCCCTCCAGGCTTCCAGGACTTTATTACGGAGGAAACCTGGGCAGCCCTGCAAGAAAGGAATCACCAGCAAGACCCAGAAACCCTCCATGTCTCTATACTCTTTCTTCTGCTTGATTCTTTTTTAAAAACTTTATTTTATTGAAGAATAGTCGATTAACAATGTTGTGTTAATTTCTACTGTACAGCAAAGTGATTCAGTTATACATAGATACACATTCTTTTTCATATTCTTTACCATTATGGTTTATCCCAGGATATTGAATATATTTCCCTGGGCTATACACTAGAACCTTGTTGTTTATCCATTCTATTATATATAATAGTTTGCATCTGCTAATCCCAAACTCCCAACCTATCCCTCCCCCACACCCCCTCCTCCTTGGCAACTACAAGTCTGTTCTCTATGTCTGTGAGTCTGTTTCTACTTTGTAGATAAGTTTGTTTGTGTCATATTTTAGATTCAACATATAAGTAGTATCACGGTATTTGTCGCTCTCTTTCTGACTTCACTTAATATGATAATCTCGACGTCCATCCATGTTGCTACACATGTCTTCTGCCTGATTCTTGACCCGTGGTTTCCAGCCAATTATAGCTTAAGATAGGAGGTCAACACAAATTTCTCTTTCTTGTTCCTAGAGCAGAGTCTATTTTGTCTAAGGCAGCTATGATTGTAGACATCATTGATAATCAAATTAACCCCTTGCTTAAAAATTTATCTCCTAATAAACGTTTTAGAATTGGAGTTGGGGATCATCTGGAAATACTTTCATTCAGTGTTACTCTTTCTGTATGTTGTGGTTCTTAAAGTTTTGATGGTTGGAATAGCTCAATTCTGTCATTATCTAAAGCAAAGGTTCTCAGTTGGGGGCAATGTCTACAGATGTTTCTGACTGTCAGCACTGAAGAGGGGGCCTCTACTAGCATCAGATGGGTAGAGGCCAGAGTTGCTGATAAATATACTCAGGTACATGCCTGTCTAAATGCCTGGGTACACTGTCTCGCCACTCGATGGGAATGGAACCCCCCATGGATGCAGTGTTCTGCACTAAAGGATAACCCTGCAGACTTCCAAGAATGACCCCACTGCTCTCTCTGAGGCTGGCTCATTGTTGTGAGTTAAATTGTGTCCCTCAAAAAAGATATGTTGACATTCTAACCCTCAGTATTTCAGAATGTGACCTTATTTGCAAATAAGGTCTTTATAGAGATAATAAAATTAAAATGAGGTCATTAGGATGGGCCCTAATCCAATATGACTAATGTCCTTATAAAAGGGGAAATTTTGATCACAGACATAGATGAAAATGAAGATACTGTGGTGACCTAAATGGGAAGGAAATCCAGAAAAGAGGGGATATATGTATATGTATAGCTGATTCATTTTGCTGTACAGTAGAACCTAACACAACATTGTAAAGCAACTATACTCCAATAAAAATTTTATTTAATTAATTAATTAATTTATTTATTTTTATACAGCAGTTTCTTATTAGTCATCAATTTTATACACATCAGTGTATACATGTCAATCCCAATCTCCCAATTCATCACACCACCCCCCCCCCACGGCTTTCCCACCTTGGTGTCCATACATTTGTTCTCTACATCTGTGTCTCAATTTCTGCCCTGAAAACCAGTTCATCTGTACCATTTTTCTAGGTTCCACATATATGCGTTAATATACGATATTTGTTTTTCTCTTTCTGACTTACTTCACTCTGTATGACAGTCTCTAGTTCCATCCACATCTCAACAAATGACCCAATTTCATTCCTTTTTATGGCTGAGTAATATTCCATTGTATATATGTACCACATCTTCTTTATCCATTCGTCTGTTGATGGACATTTTAGGTTGCTTCCATGACCTGGCTATTGTAAATAGTGCTGCAATGAACATTGGGATGCATGTGTCTTTTTGAATTGTGGTTTTCTCTGGGTATATGCCCAGTAGTGGGATTACTGGATCATATGGTAATTCTATTTTTAGTTTTTTAAGGAACCTCCATACTGTTCTCCATAGTGGCTGTATCAGTTTACATTCTCACCAACAGTGCAAGAGGATTCCCTTTACTCCACACCCTCTCCAGCATTTGTTCTTTGTAGCTTTTTCTGATGAACCTAACACAACATTATAAAGCAGCTATACTCCAATAAATTTTTTTTTAAAAAAGAAAAAGAGAATGAAGGCAGAGATCAGGATGATGCATCTACAAGCCAAGAGACACTACGGATTGCCAGCAAACCACCAGGAGCTAGGAGAGAGGAACGGAACAGATTTTCTCTCCCAGTCCTCAGAAGGAACCAACACAGCTGATATCTTGATCTTGGACTTCTAGCCTCCAGAACTGTGAAGAAATAAATTTTTGTTGTTTAAGTCACCCAGTTCGTGGTGCTTTGTTATGGCAGCCCCAGGAGACAGACACACTCACGAACTAAATTAAGGGGCTGCTGACCATCACTACCACACCTGCATCCCTGAGTTGTCCTCCCTGTGGTCCACACAGATAGAGCTCATAT
Source organism: Stenella coeruleoalba (assembly GCF_951394435.1). Taxonomy (NCBI): domain Eukaryota; kingdom Metazoa; phylum Chordata; class Mammalia; order Artiodactyla; family Delphinidae; genus Stenella; species Stenella coeruleoalba. The sequence goes on from NC_137153.1 coordinate 43,510,611, forward strand.
CAGTGGTGCTCATCACTGCTCCTGAAGCTGATCAGGATCTCAGTGCTGCAGCCGTTGTCCTCTGCAAATGGGTCTAGGCCAAGGCCGCACTGAGCTGCCTCAGCAGCACTGCCTTAGTTGGCAAACAGGTTGCTCCACAACCGCTTCAGAAATGCCAGCTGGTGCCTTAGCAATGGCCACCCTGTCCTCTCACACCTCATGGTTGCCAGTGCCTCCCCCTCAGCTGTTCTCATTCCTTGGTTGGGAAGCTGTTGCCAAGGGCTGCCCTGGCTCAGCAGCCCCTCCTCACTGTGCCAGCCTCTCTGAGGAGCTCCACCACCACCCAAAGACCAACAGATTCAGAGCTCACACAGCTGCATCCCTCCACCTCCTGCTGCCACCAGAACCCTCTTCTTTATGTGAGTGGGTCACAACCCTGCATGCCTCCGGCAAGCAGAGCCTGGGCCTTCCACAGCTGCAGCTCTCTGTGTGTGACTGCATATGTTGTCCTCGCAGTTAGTATAGTTCTGTAGATCAAGGAGAACCCCTTGTGTGGCCAGTTGTAACTACACAGAAATATTAATAGGCTCAATTTATTGGGCACTGACTATGTGCTAAGCACTTAATGTGTGTGATTTAATTTAATCTTTACAAAAACCCACAGAAAAGAATTACTATTCCCATTTTTGATGAAGAAACAGATCAGAGAACTTCAGAGAAGGGATGGGGGAAAGGATGAATCTACACAGTGAACTCCAGGCCCCATACCCTGCCAGCTGCCTGAAGGGGGCCTACTTCACATCTTGTCAAAAGCAAGAGAAAGAGAGAGCACCCCAGAAAAAGAGAGGAGCAGAGTGAAAGAGGCAAGCTGGAGAGCTAGAGCCAGGGAACAGAGATGCACTTGGTTGCTTCCTGTGCCAGAGCACAGGCATCCACCAGGCACAGGCTCAGAGAAGGTCTCAAACAGCCAGAGAAAGTAAGATGGTAAAGGCCAGCACTGTCCTCATTCTAACTCAGGGGCCCAGCCTCTGGGAAATGTGGACCATGGAAGTCAGGATCTTCCCATCTCATCTCAGAAAAGTGACTCTTTCTCCCACGTGGAGGAACCAGTGTAAGGGTAGAGAGAACTGGCAGTATTTGCTCCAAATGACTTCCTCTTGGGACAATCCTTACATGAGAACAAGAGAATAGAATTCCCATCAGTACTAAGTGTGGTTCATCCTGTTGGGAATACTTCAAAGGGGGTTGAGGCGGGGGCTCAAAAGGAGAAGAGGGGTAAGCACCTAGCCTAAGGGTGGAGGATCTGAGATCAAGAGCTATCTCAGACCCTCGGCAGGTAGTGTTCTTCCATCCTTGGGGCTTGGAGTTCTCTAAAGCCCCACACGTCCCTGCCTATGGGTGGGGTGGTCCCTATACAAGCCTATAGTGCTTGTACAGTCTAGATCAGCAGACTTCAGGCTAGTGTTGTTAGCAGATTCTTTTCTCAAACAATTATGATACAGAAATGAGATGTGAACACCAAAGAAGAAATTCCATAGTTGATATGGACATATTTGATATGTGTCAAAATATTAGGAAAGCCTGGATCCACCTGAGGACACTTGCAATGTCAAAGGCAGGTATTGAATAGCAGGGGATGTGAGATGCCAATAAGAAGAACGATTGAATGTGTCTCCTACACATTGGGAGCAAAGCTTGTACTTGTAGCTTTAATTCTCCTTTCTCCCCTCGTTCCTTGCTGCTTAAATGGTTGAGGATTATTATAGTTATGCAAGGGGGTTAGACTGGGAGTTGAAAATGGTCATTAAAGGGTGTGTTTGGGTTTTTTCTTAATGAGAAGAGGTTGAACTATAAGATGGTTGTGTAATGCGGAAGGAGGCTTAACCCGTATAAATCCCTGTCACTTTTGTTTGTTTGAACTGACTTTGCTCCCACGGTGCTGGCAGGCGCTCCTGTTATTGCCTATGATTTTCTAAGCCAGGCTGGTCTCTGCAATTCTGAGTCTCCCCTTAGTTCTCTTTACCACCCTCCTGCGGAGCTTAACGTATTAAGAAACTATCATGACCCCGCAAGTCTTTTCAGAATCTTAAATGGATTGTTGTATTGAGCCTTATCAGAAATGGGCAACGGTTTACATACAGAGGGGAGGAAGCCACGTGGTATTCCCTTGATTCCCTGAAAACAGATTTTTTTAATGCCAAGCACCATTAAATGATCTTTCCAGTCCCTTCTAGATCTAACATCCTATGACACTTCACCCAATGCTGTCAGGAGAATAATCAGATTTTATCAGAGAAAAGGCAAGAAACAAAAAAGCAAAACTTACACCTATGTATTAGAATTGGGATAAATATTACTTACAATATATAAAAATCCAATCAGAAGAATAACGTAACACTCCAGTTCTGAAATTTAATATGTGCCACACAGAAAAATCAGTGTCTTTCCACATTTTTCACACTTCCATCCCTTCACCACCTTTTGTTCTAGGAACCCAGCTGCTGTATTTAGATATAAATGCTCAAATATTCTGCTAAATGAAGCTACAGCTGCTCTGTCAGAAACATCACATTAAAATGTGTTCTGAAACCATTTGACAGAGTTCTGAAGACAACTTTCATTTCACGAGCTACAAAGCCAGCTCTGGGCATCAGGAAGAATTTGAGGAGCCCCTGCAGTTCTGAAGGAGCCCAGGAAGCCAGAGGGAGGGCAGTGGCAGAGGCCAGCCAGAGCTGAGCCAAGCGGAGTAGCCAGAAGAGAATAAGAATCTGGTTTTTTAGACCCAATTTTGTTTCTTTATGTCTTTTAAATACTTCAAAGTCATTCACATGTTTGAAATTCTACAGGTACAATAGAAAAGACAGTGAAGTCTCGCTTCCTTCCCAGTCTCACAAACACCCAGCTTCACCACAAGCAGCAGGATTAGACTTTTCTTGAGCAAACCTGCAGATGTATTTCAGGCATATACTGGGTGAGCCAAAAGGTGCATTTGGTTTTTTCCGTAAGATGGCTCTAGTAGCACTTAGTTGTTGTTAACTTCATTTGCGACAATTTTGTTAGATTGTATGTGACAGCTGTCATATCAGTGTGCGTTTAAAAAAAGACTTATCTAAGTCAGAAAGAGAAAGACAAATAGCGTATGCTATCACATATATATGGAATCTAAAAAAAAAAAATGGTTCTGATGAACCTAGGGGCAGGACAGGAATAAAGACACAGACATAGAGAATGAACTTGAGGACATGGGGAGGGGAGGGGAAGCTGGGATGAAGTGAGACAGTAGCATTGACATATATACACTTCCAAATGTAAAATAGATAGCTAGTAGGAAGCAGCTGCATAGCACAGGGAGATCAGCTCGGTGCTTTGTGATGACCTAGAGGTGTGGGATAGGGAGGGTGGGAGGGAGATGCAAGAGGGGGGACATATGGGGATATATGTATACACATAGCTGCTTCACTTTCTTATACAGCAGAAACTAACACAACATTGTAAAGCAATTATACTCCAATAAAGATGTAAATAAATAAAGACAGACATCAAAATTGGTGAATTTTTGTGTAGCCATTTTATATTGAAGACGGAAGAAAAAAAAGCAACATTTTCGGAATATTATGCTTTATTGTTTCGAGAAAGATAAAAACGCATCTGAAACGCACAAAAAGATTTGTGCAGTGTATGGAGAAGGTGCTGTGATTGATCGAACGTGTCAAAAGTGGTTTGCGAAGTTTCGCACTGGAGATTTCTTGCTGGATGATGCTCCACGGTCGGGTAGACCAGTTGAAGTTGATAGCGACCAAATCGAAACAATAATTGAGAACAATCAGTGTTATACCACGTGAGAGATAGCAGACATACTCAAAATATCTAAATCAAGTGCTGAAAATCATTTGCACCAGCTTGGTTATGTGAATCGCTTTGATGTTTGGGTTCCACATAAGTTAAGCAAAAAAAACCTTCTTGACCATATTTCCTCATGCGATTCTCTGCTGAAACGTAATGAAAACATTCCATTTTTAAAACAAATTGTGACGGGCGATGAAAAGCGGGTACTGTACAACGATGTGGAATGGAAGAGATTGTGGGGCAAGCGAAATGAACCACCATCAACTACACCAAAGGCCGGTCTTCATCCAAAGAAAGTGATGTTGTGTATATGACGGTATTGGAAGGGAGTCCTCTATTTTGAGCTCCTTCCGGAAAACCAAAGGATTAATTCCATCAAGTACTGCTCCCAATTAGACCAACTGAAAGTGGCACTCGATGAAAAGTGTCCAGAATTAGTCAACAGAAAATGCATAATCTACCATCAGGATAACGCAAGACTACCTGTTTCTTTGATGACCAGGCAAAAACTGTTACATCTTGGCTGGGAAGTTCTGATTCATCCGCCGTATTCACCAGACATTGCACCTTCGGGTTTCCATTTCTTTTGGTCTTTGCAAAATTCTCTTAATGGAAAAAATTTCAATTCCCTGGAAGACTGTAAAAGGCACCCTGAAACAGTTCTTTGCTCAAAAAGATAAAAAGTTTTGGGAAGATGGAATTAGATGAAGTTGCCTGAAAAATGGCAGAAGGTAGTGGAACAAAAGGGTGAATATGTTGTTCAATAAAGTTCTTGGTGAAAATGAAAAATGTGTCTAATACTTTTATTTTAAAAAACGAAGGCACTTTTTGGCCCACCCGATATATGCCAGCCCATACTCTGTTCTCCCACCTTTCTTTTTTCTTTACACAGAGCAGTTCACTACGTATCCTATGATAAGTGATACCTCAGTATAGTTTAAATCGCATCTCTTTTATGAATGAGGTTGATTATGTTTTTCGATGTTTTAAGAGACATTTTTTTAACATCTTTATAAGAGACATTTATAATTCCTTTTCTGTGGTGTGATCATATCCTTTGCTCACTTTTTTTCTATTGCATTTTTAGTCTTTGTATCTGTTGACCAGTAGGAGCTCTTTTATACCAGGGAATTGAATCTTCCACTGTGATAGGAGTTGCAAACAATTTTTTCCAGTTCGTTGGCTTTGTTCATGTTGGGTTTTGTCATGTAGAACCTTTAAATTTGGGGGAGGGGGTCAAATTTATCATTTTTTTCTTTTATGGCTTCTAATTTTTTATATAGTTAGGTCTTTCTTACTCTAAGATTATGAAACAATTCCTCCATGATTTCTTCCAGTACTTTTATGATTTCAGTTGTTGCACTTAAATCTTTTGTCTGTTAAGAACACTTGGAATATATTCCAGCATCAGGTGTTAAGTATGGAGCCAACCTTCTTTTTGTCTCCATGGCTAGTCAGTATCCCAACTCTCTATATTGCATGACTCACCTTTTTCCCACTGATCTCAGGTGCCATACATACTGGGTCCATTTCTGGACTTTGTATTCTATTCCATTGATCTGTTGATGTGGTCATGTGCTAGTATTATGCAGTTTTAATTATTATAGTTTTAAAATATGTTTTGACATCTGATGATGACCACCCCACACTTTCTTTGTCTCAACATTATTTTTGCTTTTCCATCTAGAATTATCTTGACTAGTTAAAAAAAGTTCTGTCAGTATTTTTATTTGTATTTCATTAAATAACTTCGGGACAACCAACATACTTTTTAAAGTCTTAGGTCTATATTCTTAGGAAGGAAAGGCCTTGCTAGAGCAGGGGAAGAGAATAGACTCTCCCTTGTACTGAATATATTCCATAGGAGAAATAAAAAGAAACACAATGGGAACTTTGTTTCAGGACAGCCTTTCCAAAAGTGTGTATCAAAGACCCTTCAGATGGTAATAGGAGAAACTTAAATAAAAGGGATTCTGTGTTCAAAATATTGATCAGCACTGTCCACTGGATTGCCCCTTGGAGATTTACTATGAGCAACAGCTGTTAAAGACTATTAAACTCCTGCAGTGTGGAAGTCTGAGAGACTGGAGAAATCCTGCAGTAAAGATTCCTGTTGACTTCTGTCTACCATGTTACTTCCCAAACTCATTCCAGTATGGAATCATTTCTCCAAACAACACATCTTAACATTCCACAGTATGCTCAGAAAAACTCAGTTTGGAGATCTTCAGGCCAACTGTAGATATTTAAGAGAGAATTTGTGCATGTAAAATCCAGTTCTTTGATTCTCAGCATCAGTGAGGTGAGGATCTAGGATATTCCTTTAGAAAATTATCTTTGAACCCTCAAGTGCATCCCCATAGGGACAAGAGGTGATCAAAATTGTTTCTCCTTCTTCCACTGTTGGATTCCTATGTAAATTCTCTGAAATGGAACAAAACTGCACATTTTATGCCACCTTCTGGTCCTTCATTCTTTCATTTGGCACTTATTAAGTACCTACTATGTGCTGGGCCCTGCCTAGTCCCCTTTCACAGTGAGGAAGGGCTTTTACACCAGGGCGAGGAGACCCTGCAGCTGAGCCTTCAGGCCTCTCTCTTGCCTCATCATCACCTCCTCAGGTTCACTCTGGGTTATAGATTTCTGAGAACAATTGCCCTGAAAACCATCTTGTTCTGTGAGGGAAAATCATAATCCTGGGCCTCTGGCAGCACCATCTGCATTCCTGAAAATGACTGTGGCATAACAGAATCTGACTCCAGTCAGGATGAGGCAGCGAGGCAAAAAAGAGAGAGGAATTCCTGCAAGTGGTAGGGACTCAATTTAAAACACAGAAGTTTCGGTGATATCATTTGCAAATGGAAAAGGCACAACGATAACTTAAGAAAAGCATGGAAAAAGAGCAGGGTTTCCTATTTAAATACCATTTAAAAATCATCTTCTTTGGTGGTAATCTTTCTCTGTTATGAAATCTCTTTGAAATAAGTACAGGAAAATGAGTAGAGGCAGCATCACTCAGAGGCAAAGCATCTAACTTGACTAGCTGGTGACTCAGCACCAAGACTGCTCTGGGCCCTGAGATGCTGGGATAACATCCTCTGCTAAAGACATCAGATCCCACAGTGGTCAGCACTGACTGAGATGAGAGATTCGTCCCTGGTTTTGGTTTGGTTCTATGTTCTTGATATAAATCTACAAGTGGCCACCTGTAGGGTATGAAAAATGCAAAGAGGCATTCCAGGAGGCATAACAGAAGTGCCAAAGTGCATCAGGGTTTCAACCCCTAAAGCATGCCTAGGGGTGTGTGTGAGATGTCACTGCCCCCACCCCCGTGAACCGGGCTTTGCAAAGGGCCATGGCAGAAGGCAGCAAGCTAGCCCATCAGATTTGCTTGGTCAGTGTCTTTTTTTTTTAATTCTTCTGCCCAAATGGGTATTTGACTATATGCCCTGCTCCCCCCATTCCACAATCAACAATAGTTTGAAGGTCCATTGATTTGGTTCCTCCTACAGAAGACATACGGCTTTTTAATATAGAATTTATGTATGATTAAAAGCTTCCATATCTAGTAAGCTCAATCCTAGAAACAGAGAGTCCAGGATGCCTTGGAACAAACGTCAAGTATGATCAAAAGTGAGCCTTGCCTGTATCTGTAGGCATTTTCCTGGTGTCCTCTTCACCACCAGATATTCTGCAATTTCAGAGAAACCAATGCATTTTCCATGCTACAGTGCTATAGCAACAAAAGATGAGAAGCTGAAAGATCTACAGCTTCAGAGGTTCATGTCATGGAAAGGGGCCTTAGAGATCATTTACTGTAGTGGTTTTCACAGTGTGTTTCACAGAACCTGCAGTTTTATTTGCCACGATTCTTTCACTCTACAGTGACATGAAAACAGTTCAAACTGTCTGGAAAAATCCAGGGTTTATATTAGCATCAGGCATGCTTGGAACCAGTTGCTTAAATGATGTGTTCTTAAGTCACCCCCTCCCCGTTCCCCTTACCCTTGTCTCTTACTTCATCTTCCCTCTGTTTTAGAGCTTAATTCTCAGTCAGATTCTCTCCCGTAAAGCAGCAAAGATGGTCAGCAGCAGCTCCAGAGCAAAGAGCATCCTCCTTCCTGATATTTTCAGTAAAAAAAAAACCCTTAGAATTAAGTTTCATTGACCCTGAATAGATCATATGCTCACTTCCAAGGCAATCATACTGACTCTGCTTGGCCATATGTGGGTCACATTCCCATCTCTAGAGCTGGGGTCTGGGATCAGCCCTGTGTGAGTCAAATAGATTGGGAGAGAGAGAGAGAAAGAGAGAGAGAGAAAGAGAGAGAGAGAAAGAGAGAGAAAGAGAGACAGAGATCTGAGTAGTTCCCTAGAAAATGGGTAGATTCTTTTTACAGAAGAGATTCTAGAAGATTAAAAGTAGCAGATGGCCACCAGCTCCATAATACTGTCTCAGGGTCAGCCAAAGCAGTGACGGGGAGGGGAGGGAAGTAGGTAGTTCTCTAGTCCTCTTACACCTGCTTCAAAAAGAGCATCTCTGTTTTCTTCCTCTAGCTTTATTGAAATATAATTGACATATAACATTGTGTAAATTTAAGGTGATTTGATACACTTATATATTGCAAAATGATTACCACCATAGTGTTAGCTAACACACCCATCACCTCACAGAATTACCATTTCTTTTTTTGTGATGAGAACATTTAAGATGTGCTCTCTTAGCAACTTTCCAGTATATAATACAGTATTATTGACTATAATTAGCATGCTGTACATTAGATCCCCAGAACTTATTTATCTTATAACTGGAAGTTTGCATTCTTTGATCAACATCTCCCCCAGTTCCCTCACCCCTCAAGCTCCTGGTAACCACCATTCTAGTCTGTTTCTATGAGTTCAGGTTTTTAGATCCCACCATTTATTATATGTAAATGATATCATACAGTGTTTATCTTTCTCTGACTTATTTTACTTAGCATAATGCCTTCAGGGCCCATCCATGTTGTTGCAAATAGCAGGATGTCCTTCTTTCTCACAGCTGAATAATATTCCATTGTATGTGGTATATATATATATACCACTTCTTCATTCATCCATTGATGGACATTTAGATTGTTTACATAGCTTGGCTTTGTGAACACTGCTGCAGTGAACAGGGGAGTGCATATATCTCTTTAAGGTCCTGTTTTCATTTCCTTTGCATAGATACCCAGAAGTGGGAATGCTGGATCATATAGTAATTTTATTTTTAATTTTTTGAGGAATCTCCATACTGTTTTCTATAGTGACTGCACCAATTTACATTCCTATCAACAGTACACAAGAGTTCCCTTTTCTCCATATCTGTTTTTTTAAAAAATCATTTTTACGGACTAGGATTCTGTGTTAGATGTAATTTGAAGAAAATGACTTGTAATTTGCTGCTAAACCAGAATGTTTAGAAACCGCAATTTTATTTAAGCTCCCTCAGTTTGTAAGCTGAGTCTCAGAGATGTTATGTCATTTTTCTCATAGTTACACAGCTAGTTGGTGGAAAAATTGTGATGCCAATATGTCAGAGATTCATAGCCTACTAACATATCTGAAGACCTATTGTACAGAAGGTCTTGTTCAAGGCACTGCATAGAAATACAAATATGAATATCTCACAGAGCTCACAATAATTTAGGGAATATATGACAAACATATATAAAGAGAATTCATAGGAAAAAAATGTGTGGCAGTCTTTATTTTTCAAAAATGTTACAGCAGTATGTGTGGTCCCACATTCTCTTCTAGAATTTTTCCCCCCTCAAGGAGTGGAGTCTATTTCCCATCCCCTTGAACCTGGGTAGGCTTGTGAAGCTCCAGCAAATTGAATGCGGCAGAACTTTTGAAGCTAGGTTAGGAAAGGCAATCCAGTTCCCACCTGGCTGTCTCTCTCTTAGGATGTTCAGCTGTGGAAATCAGCTACCTTGCGGTGAGAAAGCCCCAACCAACTCCCACAGAGAGCCCACATGGAGAAGCCACATGGAGAGAACTGAGCTCCCCTGCTGATGGCCAGAATCAACTGCCAGACACGAGAGTGAGTAAATCTGACCCCTGGGTTAGTCTTTGATCTCAGGCACCAGACTCTGTGGAGCAGAGAAAAGCCATCCCCACTGTGTCCCATCCAAATTCCTGACCCACAGAATTTGAGAGCGTGATAAATGGCTGTTTTATGCCAGAGAAACTGGAGCAGAGTAATTCTGTCTGGATCTTCATAAATGGTGTAATGAACAGTAGAAGCTATTGCTGTGAATTGCCCAGATGTTTTTCTCCCACCCACGTCCTTAGGTTACAAACCAGACTCTTTGGTCTGGGCTGATCGTAGTACTCCATTCCCTTGGACACCGTGATTAAGGCAAGGATAAGCACATGACCCAAGTAGGGCCAATCAAGGCCTTTCTGGGCTGATAAATGTTCAACGAGAGAGAGAGAGAGAGAGAGAGAGAGAGAGGTGTCTCAGACTGCTGAGGTATTGGGCTGAGAGGGGGGTGTAAGATAAAAGATTGAGGTAGAGAGAATTCTAGCTGCACTAAGTCCCGATTAGGTCCTAGTTTCTGCGGCAATCCCTTCAAACATGCGCCACCCTAGTGTTCTTCCCAACCACTCAAACCAATAATTTTCCTTTTTTGTGTATTGGATTTCTATCCCTTTCCTCCAAGAGTTCTGCCTAATTTAAAAGGCTTTGTGAAGGATAACGCATTGGAACTGGGTCTTGGAAGGTGGTAGGGTACTGAAATTCTGAAATGGAGAAGGGGCTTTAGAAGGGGGAAAATGTCCACAGAGGAGGGAAGCAGAGCAACTGAAAGTACTGACTCAGTCACCTGGTCCTGGGTCCAAATGCAGCTCACCCCTGACCCATATAGAGAACTTGGACTTTACCTCATTCAGCTGCAGTTTCCTCCTCTGTGAAATAAAGAAAATAGTGCCTACGACATGGAGTTATTGTGAGGATTAAGTGACACTTATAACCCATATTATCCCAGTGCCTGGTGCATGTTAAGGTTTATTTGGTGGCAACTGTGAAAGGACAGCATGGATTGTGGGTGAAGCAGCACGTGGCAGGAGTGTGGCTGAGATCAAGCCGGAGCAAGAGGCCAGAGCCGGGTTGTGGAGGGGATTGCCTCACTGTGTTAGCTGGGCAAGGAGAAGCCATGGCCGTTTTCCCAGCGGAAATGGTCAGAGATGTGACTACCATATATAAGCCACATTTTGATAACAGGAATTCCATTTCATTATGGCATCAGAGATGTACCTCCCATATATAAATCACATTTTGATAACAGGAATTCCATTTCATTATGGCATCATGAAGCAATGTCGCTTCATGTGTACACATAATATATTTGGATTTAATTTTGAGATTGGTTTTAAAAGCATATGGACCCAGATGTCAGGTATTCCCCACCCTCTGCACCCACAAGCGCAGTCTCTGCTTTTACTCCTTGCAGATCTGGCCTGGATGCCTACTGGATGTTCCGCTTTTGTCACCATGAAGAACTGACTCAAGCACAAGCACTGGTGAGCAAATGTAGGGTTTATTAAAGATTTTTGTAGTGAACAATATCAATGCTCTATCAGATCTCCTCAGATTCCCCTTTTACCAGTTTGTGCTCTCCCCCGATCCCCACCTGCCCCTTCGGCTTCTAACAGTCAGCACTTGTGCAACTCTTCTTCCGAGAACACTGTGGGTTCTCAAATAGACTGACCTTGGGCTACTGGAGCCACTTTCCCTCCACAGTGAGCCCGGAGCGCTTGGGGATTTATTCCCTTCCTCCATCCCATGCTTGACCAGTGACTGACAAGTGCAGGAGTGTGGAAGCCCAGCTCCCCGCCTCTGGTGGGGACAACCCTGAACTGAACTTAGATTCTGGAGTTCCCGTGTAGGATCAGGCTGACAGACTTTGCTTGGCTCACATATTAGCTTGACTTTTCCCTCTTCCCCGTCTCATTTCCCTGCTTCCTTACCGGTCTCCCTTAATAAACCCCCTGCACACCATCCTAGCCGCAGGGTCTGCTTCTGGGAAGTAGTTTTCTAGGTTATGTGGAAGGAATTTACCGTGTACCTCCTCCAGCAAATAACTTCAGAATCCCCCTTAGACATTGCAGCTCTCGCACTCTGCTAAGAAATAGATTTTTCCTTCTTTCCTTTCTTGCATACAAAGCCTCGTGTTATTGCTTCATTCCTCTCTCCCTGAATCCTGCATCCCCAGTTGCAAATTCTCACCTCTATTTTTCAGAACAGGTCTACCTCAGCAACCTCCCAAACTTATGTACCAAACCATCAGGCTGAAACAATATTAAAACCCTGAAATCAGTAAGACCCTCTCTCCTTAGAAAGCAATTTAGGAAACATCTTTTATCGTTAAGAGCCTGCCTCTTGGGACCTCACCCTTACTCCAAGTGAATTACCAACATATCAAATACTATGCTCCCTCTGAGAGGACCCATCTTACTAGCTGGGCTAATATCGGGTTTTTCCCCATTCATTTTCTACATCTATCTGTATTGCATGTGTGTATGTACATATGTATCTACCTATCTGAATAGAACTGTATAAAACTTTCCTTACTCGTTTGGGACAAGTATTTACAAACATTTGATTTCTTCACACTCAAAAAAATGGCAGTGGGATGATTTGAAAATTGAAAAGCCCTTTTTGGGGTGGGAGAAGAGCTTTATGAGAAGGAAAGTATGGACTGGGCAGAAGGGGCTGGCATGGAGTTTCCAAAGTTCCTTGGTCTCCAGACATCAAAGCTCAGATCCACCTGGCTTCCCTCACCATCCAGGCATGTTTGTTTTTACTGCCCTGAAAGTTTGCTGTAACCAACTTGACCTACACCTACTGCAGCATGTCTCTAAGCCCTTTCACGGGAAGCCCCTGGCTGGTGGTACAAACTAATGAGTGTTTTCCAACACAAAGCCTCCAATTGAGATTATGAGGTAATTTATTAGGCTCCTACTGCAGTGAGCACACACAGTTCCTGCTCAGAACAGACTAATTAAAAACTTCCCTACCATGTACAATTTCAATTGTGTTGGGAAAAAAAAAAAGAACAATATCTCTGTGGTAATTTTTCATAGAAAGGAAATGATAATGATTTCTAAAAAAAATTGTAGAAGCTTTGTGTTGCTTAAATAGACAAAATCAGCATCTGTGGGTTTTGGTGTGTAACTAACATGATTGTCTTTATGTAGAATAGATCTAATTTCCCACCTCTAACTCTGATGTGATATTTTCCCTGAGTTCAGTTGAAAAGGAAGGTAAGAGTCAATATTACCAATTGTAGGGAAGAACTGGGTTTAAAACTATTTTTTTGGGGGGGTGGGTGGTGACATATATAACCCTGATGGCCCTAGTTGTTCCAAGTTCGGGAGTCTTTCTCCTTTAATAGCCAAATATCCATCATCTAAGCCCCTAATATTCTATCAGGCGAGCCTCTCCAGGGTGCCCTGGAATCTCTCAGGAACACTTACACATTTCAAAATTTACCCTGGTTGTTGCTTTTCACCTTGGCCTGACATCTGGCCTCGAACCATGGCCACTTTCTGTGTCAAAACTCAGACTGTTATAAGCTACTTGTTTACTGTTACTCCAAGAAAAATATTAAAGAAAAATTTAACCAAGCCTTGAGCATGCCAATTCAAGTGGCACTGAGTGACACTGAAACCTCTAGAGCCTTATATAGCCTCTTCTGGATCTGTTTGAGAACTGCACCTGTGCCTTAGGGAGACTTTACAATCCACTTTTGAACTAATCAGAAATTTGGGAAAACTTCTTCTCCATATTATATCTATCCCTTCACCTTTAGCTTGGGGGACACTCACTGACTTTTCTTAAGGAACATGAATATCCTTTGCCTGGTTGGTAATAAACTCTTGCCTTCATTTTAGATTATTTTAGTGGTCTTTGTATTGATTGTGTGACAGTGGACCCTGGCTGCTGTATTAATTCCCCAAATTTCAACTAAGATGGAGCTGTGAAATTTCATAAAGCTTTACTGAAGAGTAGGGTCAAAGGACAGAGGGAGTCAGGGGCGCCTTAAAACTGGACACCACAAGTGTCTTTTTTTAGGTCCTTTGGCCATTCTCTTCCACAGGGATTTCCCTCCCCGTTACCCCTCCTCTTACCCCCAGCCCTGGGCCTTGTTGCTGGCCAGTTTGCATCCCTACAAAATGAGTGCTCTTGCCAAGTTCCTGCCTGCCCACTGCAGACCCGTACTCCACTAGCACTACTCCCAGGCCCTCCTCACCCTTAGTCCATGCCAGTCTCTCAACAGCATAATCATCTCAGATGACTATCGTCAATAAAGACTACCTTTTACATCTTCATGTGGAGCAGTTTAGCTCCTCATTGTCTAGAAGCTCTTCATTGCAACTAAGGATCATAGCTTCACTTTTGCACAAAGGATCATTAAAGTTTTACAAAAACAAAAGAATGGTGCCCTCAGAGGTGAATGCAAACCTCCATCTTTAAAGGACTAGAAAAATTATTGATGGTTAAAAAAAATCTGTCTCCCTCCCTCCCTTCCCTCCCCTTGGGGGTCTAGTTGAGAGCATCTTCCTTACACTTTATAAGTCATTTGCTTCTACGGTGTGCGAGGAACAGTACCCAGAACTGCGGAGGCAGACAGACTAAGACACAATCCCTGCTCTTAAGAAGCTCATGGCGTCCTAGAGGATCCCCAGTGACAACAGTGGGATAAGAATAGCAGATGCGGTGTAAGATGCAGACATAACACGGAGCAAGAGAGTCAGGAAAGGCTTTCAGGAAGAGGCTGCACACCAGTGAGTTTTGAAACACCAACAAGAATTTACAAGATGGATGAAATGGGAAATGCTTTCAGGCAGAGGAAACAAGGGCAATGATATGGTGGCCAGAACTATGCTGGCCATATGGGGATTATTAAAGATGGGTAGACTTAAAGCACAGCGTAAGTGCAGGGGGAGTGGGAGAAAACACAGAGATCAGATCTCTCCTGGATTTTACTGCACAGGTGATGAGGAAGGTTGGAAGCATTTTGAGCTGAGGATGGTGGGATCTGGGGTGGGGACAGGTGGAGGGTGACATGATGAGATTGGTGTTTTAGGAAGATCACTGAGGTTTTTAGCTAAAGAGCAAGATAGCAGTCAGAGAAATAGTCCAGGTGAGAGGCACTGAGACCTCATGTGAGGCTGTGGGAATGAAAGGGAAAAAGAGTTGTGAAGGCTCTCTGGGAGGTTCAATCAGTAGGATTTGTTGTTTGATTTAATGTGGAGGGTGAAGGAAAAAGGGTCCAGTGGGGCAGCAATGTTTTTGATAGGTAGATGGCAGCACCACCAGCTAAAACCTGGAGTACAAGGAGGGAAACTGGTTGTTCGTAGGGGAAGGGATGGAGGACGGGGTGAAGCTGAGAAGGAGGGGGTGGTGGTTGTCAAGTGATGAATTCTGGTTTGGGAACATCATGAATCTGGTTTCTTGCCAGACTTCTGAAGATGACTGGTTAGTTAGTTGGACACACGGATCTGAAATTCAGCACTGATATACGGACAGATGATGTAGACTTTAGGTGGTAATTATAAGCATGAAAGGACATGTTATACTCCAGGGAGAAGTGTAGAGTGAGAAAGGAAAGGAAAAAGGGTTGACTCTGGAATCCTGGGATATGTTGCTTCCATTTTTATATAATTTTTAGGGAGCCTCTGCCTCTATATTTATTTGGAACATTTGGTAAATAATATAATAGAAAGGTAATCCATCTGTAAGCAAGATTTTTTTCAGATAAGTGAAATCAACTTGAGATACCAAGTAAGCACATATTAGTGCACAATAAGTATTTCTTGAATGCATGAGCATGAATATTCATTTTTCTCAGTTTTGCAGTAAGCACTGTGAATATCACAAATATGTATGCTGCAGCAGAAGGTTAAAAAGAGAAGGGCAGCACATACTCTAACCATAGCAACAAGGTTGGGGATAGCATCATCCAGAAGGTTATAGTTCTGTTAAGAAGAATGTTTGCTCCCATGAGCCCTCGCAACTAAGCAGCAACGATACCACTTCATTGTGATAGTGGGAAAAAAATGACCTTGCTGATGTGATGCAAGGGATAATGGGGGCAGTAAGGTATGCATTTCTTAATTTCTTGATAACAAAAAGAGTAAGCTGCAGCCACCTCTGGGTCTCTTGACAAAGACCAAGTTCCACTTTTCCACATTTCTGTACCTTGACCCCCAAAATTTCTAATGCACCTGGTGTCCCGCGGAAACTTGCATTTTTGCATTTTAACCAAACCAGAGACCTAGAATTCATGCCAAATCCTAGAGGATGAAATAGAACAACATTTCCACTTGATGTCGTGAAAATATGCAATGGCCAGCTACTTTGGCTCCAGTGGCTTTGAAGATCAAAGTTTGGAGAGGTCCTTGTGAGGGCATTTCCAGGTGAGATGGGAGTTTTTCAGTCTCTCTAATACCTGACCTATGGTCCCACAATCTCACAGCATTTCTGATTTAAAATGGCTTTGTTGCTAGAAGGAAATGTCTTTCCATCTCAGAGTTCAGCCAACAGACAGAGATGACCCTTTGCAAAGAAAGCCGTCTAAACCTGTACTTCTTCAGAAAAGGGAGTGACATGAGGCCACAATCGCTTTGTAAAACTTACCACTACTTCCCCAGGCAGTTCTAGTGTGATGTGTAAAGTCCACTTTATTTTAGTCTTTGGACATCTGTGAGGCTCTGACTGCCCATGAGATAGTCAGAAGCACAACAGTACACGCCATACTTGCCAGAACTCTTGTGGGTAGATTACTAAACAGCCTCCAGACACTGGAGCCCACGGAGTTTTAGGTTTAGACTCAGCCTTGGTTGGACAAACCTTAAAGATCATTTAGTGCAACCCCTTAGGCCAGCAGTTCTTTATGAAGTGATTACTTGTAAATTACTTGTTTTCACAGAAGTATTGCATTATCAATAAAGTATGAAAGTTTTTTAAAGACTTCCTTTTTTTTTCTTCATAAATTAGAACAGATTCAAGATTATCCTACAATAATGTCTGTCACACTATGTTCTGATAGGCTTTTTGGGCAGGGGAGGAAGGGGTCCTATCCTGCAGTTTTTCTAATAGAAACTGAGCATAGCTTACAACCCACTCTTTCTACTTCATCTCTCTTAGCAGGGTACGGGGCGCTAAAACTTCATCCAGTTTGTGTTGCTTCAGAAAGTTTGAGAGGCTAAGCTTCAAACCCATGTCAGCACCTCAGGGTGTGCTTGGATACCTCCAGCAGCGGGGAACTTGCTACCTTCCCAGACAGCTCACTCTACTAGCAGACACCTGTCGTTGTTCCAGTGTTCTCTGTGCCTCCATCAACCCTGGTTCTGCCCACTTGAGCTATAAAGAGTAATTCCAAGTGTACTCCTGGGTGGTTGTCTTCAGTATCTTAGGAGGCCACTTTCCTGTCTCATTTTGAGTATTTTCTTGGGTACAACTTTGCCTGTTCTTTAGTTGCTCTTTGTATGATGAGCTGGTTTCAAATTCCCACCTCTCCTGTTTGCCTCCATCCAAGTGCAGATTAGTTTGGCTATGTCTCTCTTAGTGAGTAGTGTCCAGAATTGAACACTCTGCCTCTCACAAGCCCATAATTTCTTATCTCACTCAAGTAAGAGAGGATAATACTGTCTTCCCTAAGAAACAGCTTGAGTCCTGACCCTAAAATGTGTTAATTCTGTGGTTTTGTTCTCTGATAAGGAGGATGACCTACCCCCTCCAGCCCTCCACACTCACTTCCAGGAGTACCTTCCCAGCCATCCTCTTCCTTCCGCCCACCACTCATCCTTCTCCTTCAGGCCAGAACTGCTGGTCCAAGGGGTTGGGCTAGATGATCTCTAGGTGTCCAACCAAGAGTTCAGACTACTTCTGAAGCCTAATGTGAGAGCTTATATTTAGGAACTCTGAGAAGTATGAAACTCTTGATAGGAAGGTTCACTTGGGTAATATTCCGTTTCTTTCAAATGAGGGAGGTGCTGCCCCCACCAAGTGGACCTTTAAAACGTGTGTGAGCAGCTCTAGTTGTCACAGTATTAGGAGGCAAGTGTCACTGGTATTAGAGCCATGGATGTGAAATGTTTTGTAATGCTTGGGACAGTCTCACACAAGGAAGAGTTGTCCCTTCACAAATTCCCAGAGTGCCCCTGATACATGAAAATGGAGGGAGCACAGGACTAAATGAGAAGACCGGGTTCTAGTCCTGTTCTTGCTCTTACTTGTCTCATTTTTCTCATTTGTAAAATGGGTGGAAACACAAAGCTGTTATGAGGACTAAGTCTCAAGCATTTTGTCAGAGTGTCTTTTATGACACTTGACTATTTAAAATTCATCCTCCTTTCAGCCCACGTGGTTTGGGTGGGCCTGACCCCATACCAGGTGGGGGTGGTGGGATGATGTGACCTAGGGTTACCAGTCAGCTAATTCTGTTCTCATGGCTCAGTGATTGGTTCATGGGAGGGTACACAATCATCACTCAGGCCAGTGGTAATCAAGCCCTGATTTTCATTAAAACTTGTGGGAGAAGAGAAGCTCTGTTCTCCGGTCAAATTGGGCCTTGGAGGATGTGAGCCTGAAACTGTGAGTAGTTACATGGATGGAGCCTGAATGCGATGCCAGCCCAGCATAAGGAAAGCCAAGAGATTGAGAGAAATGACTCGTGTGCATTATTCAAGCCCCTGGATAAAGCTAAACCTGGGTGGGGGGGGTTGTGGGGTTTTTTAACGTCTTTATTGGGGTATAATTGCTTTACAGTGGTGTGTTAGCTTCTGCTTTATAACAAAGTGAATCAGCTATACGTATACATATATCCCCATATCTCCTCCCTCTTGCATCTCCCTCCCACCCTCCCTAAGCTACCCAGCTAGGTGGTCACAAGGCACTGAGCTGATCTCCCTGTGCTATGCGGCTGCTTTCCACTAGCTATCTGTTTTACATTTGGTAGTTAAACCTGGGTTTTAAAGATACCCCTAGTCACTTTAATTATATGAGAAATACATTCCCTTTGTTAGTTAAGCCAGATCAAGACACTTACAACAAAAACAATCCTGACTTACTCAGCACTCACTTCTATCTACCTTGCATTACGGTTACTAGTATCTCCTCCACTTGACTCCAGGCTCCTTGAAGGTAGTTATCTTTGAACCCTCCAAACTATCCCAACACTAAATGTTAGTGTAGCATAAAGAAGCAACCCCCCCCACAAATATTTGATGTATGAGTAAAATGAAATAAAAATGGTATATATGAAAGAGTTTTGTTAACTCTCAAGTATCTTACAAATGAATAGCATATTATATATATCAAATTTCTCATGAATGTTTCCAACCAAAACCTTTGTCTAGTGAGATGTTCTAGAGCAATAAGATTAGTATGCAAGCAATGGTATTGCTCACCCAGTTTGTTTTCACATTTGTCTCCATTTCAACATTGTCCTGAACAATCTTTGCTCGCTATTGTGTCCCTAATAGTCTCCCTTGTTAAACCGGGTTTCTCCAGTGCAAAGATCTTTTCTGCTTCATGTTTGTGTCCTCAGTGCCTGTGGGTGATGCTCAGTTGTTTGGATGTGCTTCTGCCCCTCCTTAGCTCTCTTACTACTGTGGGCTTTCGAGGTCCCAGAAAGTGCATCCCTGTGGTCTAATGATATCCTGGAGGACTTGTGGCATGTGCTTAACTTTCATTCATTCAGAAGACATTCATGTGCTGGGCATGGTCTCTGGGATTCATGCTCTTGTGGCACTCCCAGACAAGTACATAGGCAATTACAATGCAGTCTGGTAAGCGCTAAGATGGGGGAAGTGTGGGGGGTTATGGGAGTAAACAGGAAGTTCCTAGGCTGATGGCAATCAGGGAAACATTCCTGGAAGAAGTGGCATCAAAGCTGAGTCCTAAAGGGTGAGTAGGCATTAGCCAGACAATGAGTCTCCCAGTCAAAGGGAATGGCAAGGACCACAGGGTCAGTGGGCAGGGGAGCAGATGTGTTGGAGAGCTGGGCATGGTACAGACTGGCTGCAGTGCACTTCTAGATGTGGTGCCACTTCAAGGGCTTTGCTTCTGTTTCTTCTGGGTCAGGGTCCCCTTTCCACAGTCCAACCAGGCCATGCCCTTCTTTGCCTTATTTGGTGGTTTTCTTGGCTATACCTATTAACTTCAAATGATGTCAGGATGCCAGGTGATGGTATGCCCAGTTCAACTGGGCAGAGGGCCTGGTTGGAGTTCTTCCTTTCATCTTCATTGATTAACTTTGCCGGAGGAATTCAAGCCTCATCAGAGTGTATGCTGGCCTGCCTAGCTTAGAATTAGGTGCCTGATGATTGCAACCACCTCAAAGATGATTCTGGGTGTTTTTATGAAAAAGAGACCTAGGGCTTAAGGAAAGTAAAGTCTGAGGTGGGAGGGGTAGAGACAAGAAGGGCTGTGTGTTGGTGGAGGTTGGGCCTGCCACTGATGCATTCAGTGATAAGAGTCTTATTCCCACACTGGATAGCTTCGGAAATCTGCTGAGAGCATCAGTCAGGTGGGAAGGCCCTTGGTAGCCCATGGACTTGTATGATTTATATTCCTCCAGAGATGGACGTTGAAATTGAGACTCACAGCAAAATGCAATCACTACTCTTTGCTGTTTGATGGCAAGCCATTTCCCCACCTTCCACGTGGGGCCATGCTTTCAGAGTTCTGCTGGAACTTAAGGCTCTGCTTTTAAATCTTTCCACCGGAATACTCCTCATGACAGAGGAAAGTGGTGAGGGGCCCCAAGGGTTTGGGGGACAAAGCCCAAGCAGCTTGCCGCAACTGTAAATTTCTTAAAGTTTTTTCTTTAAATTTTATGCCAATTCATATTCCTACTCCATAATAAATGCATGTTTTCTTTAATATAAACAGTCTCAAAGTATTTACCATTGAGTAAAATTGGCACTTCAGAGAATGTGCTGTGTTTAAGTGACTTCTTGTGACTCTGGGAGAGCTGCCTGTACACGATCCCCACTTTGAGAAACAGGCTTTTAGGTTATAACGGATCTGGGTTACTAGATGTGTAACCTTGGGCAAATCACTTTGCCTTCCCAAATCTCAGTGTTCGGTTTTTTTCCACCTAAAATATGAAAACGATGAAACCTACGTGTCAGGGTTAGTGTGAGGATTAAATAAAATAAAATACATGAGGTAGCTGGCCCATAGTAGATACTCAAGAAATGTTACCAGTTCTCCTGTTATTAGGAAGATCTGTCAGCTTTACATTTCCAGAATTCTGTGATCCTGACTCAGCTGACTGAGAAGGTGACCTCATGGGACATTTTCCACCAGAAGGGTTTTGAGGAGAAATAGTATATGTCACTGCTGGATGACATTAGCAATTGAACATAAACTGTATGGAGAGAAGAGATGTGATATGGTTTTAGGGCTTATCATAGTCTGTTTTTCCATTTCTAGGTCTTTCTGAAATGGGAAAATTGGCAATTGGGTGACATTTACAGTCCCATCTACTGCCTGGGCCGGCCCTCACATGTGGCTGCAGGTGAGTCATTGGCCAAGAGAGAAAGTCAGAGCCTGACAGCTGTTCCCTCCCCCGGGCTCACTTTTCGGTCCTGCTGCTGAAAAAGATTTAGGCCATGGTCACTGCCTAGACTAATGAGTCTATCTCAGGGTAAATAACAGCAATCTTAGGACGTCTGCTCCTAAATTCTGAAATGACAATGGAATGCCCGCATCCCAATTAAAACGAAAATATCGGGCTTCCCTGGTGGCGCAGTGGTTGAGAGTCCGCCTGCCGACGCAGGGGACACGGGTTCGTGCCCTGGTCTGGGAAGATCCCACATGCTGCGGAGCGGCTGGGCCCGTGAGCCATGGCCGCTGAGCCTGCGCGTCCGGAGCCTGTGCTCCACAACGGGAGAGGCCACAACAGTGAGAGGCCCGCGTACCGCAAAAAAAAAAAAAAAAGAAAATATCCCCTATGATTCCAGTCATTACTGTAAAAACTTAACTTTAATTTTGAATATACAACCACTTTCTGGAAGAAGCCTTCTGGCTGTATAATAGGTATTTCTCAGACTCACCAGGCAGGGTCCAGTGGGAGATGGAGGGCAGGTGGACACACAGGTAAGGAGGGTAAAAGCCAGCATGAAAGTAGGTACAGGCATGCAAGTGAGGGAGCTACATTGTCTGGATGCTTCAGGAAATCTTGGCAGCAGAGGTGACATCTGAGCTTGAGATTCAGATTCAGAAGACCAGGTGGGGCTTAGGCATGACTTTTTAAATAATGTCTCTAGAGATTCTGAGGCACAAGTCAGGGTGAATCTCCTGGTAGGTGCCTGTACTTCGATTTTAAAGCATTTCCCGTGCTGGGTTGTGAGCCCCTTGATGGTAGGGTCCTGCTCTCTCTCTGCTCAGCATCATCACTGCAGACATCTGGAGGCTGACCCCGAGTCCAGGGCTGCATCTCCTCCGAGGTGCCTCCCGTGCTGTGATGAGGAGCCCAACACCTCAGATTTCAAAAGAGCTCTGTGCCATGTATTCTAAAAGTTAAAAACGCACCGAACACAAATACCTATTTTACTGCCTCAATGCCATACCCCTATCCTTCTTCTGAAAATATGCTATGACTCCTTTTCTTTCCAAATGTATTCCCTTGCCCCAGACTTGGGTCTAGTGGGCATTTCCTCCTTCTCTTCTCTTCCTGAAGTTCAAGGATGTGGAAGAGGCTGGGAGCCTGAACTTCTAGGTGGTGGAAACGCTGTGGCCTCCCAGTGTGATCTCTTGGAATTAGCGCATTGTTAAAAACTTGATTTGTGTTTAGCATCTTTTGCAAATTAGGCCACGGCCCTAAATGGGAATCCTCTGGATTGTGAGCAAGTGGGCGGGAGTTATTCTGGTAGGTGCTGATGTGACTTTATTCGTCTAGAAATTTTGTATTTTTTCCCCAAATAAACAGTTTTACAGTGTTGATATGAAAAAAAAAATCTGAATCTCTTTTCAGATTTATATTTCATCTGTGTTTATTGTTGTTTCCCTGGTTTTCAAAAAAAAAAAAAAACCTTGAGTTACTTTTCAAATGCAGCACATAAGTTTGTTTGCTTATGAATACAAGGGACTGTCTCCCCTATAGATCCCCCAAATAACTTCTGGAAAAATGAAAGGGGGTTGGGGACTTCCCTGGTGGTCCAGTGGTTAAGACCTCACCTTCCAATGCAGCGGGTGTGAGTTCGATCCCTGGTCGGGGAGCTAAGATCCCACATGCCTCACTGCTAAAAAACCCAAACATAAAACAGAAGCAATATTGTAACAAATTCAATAAAGACTAAAAAAATGTGGTCCACATCAAAAAGTAATAATAATAATTTAAGTAAATAAATATATTTTTTTAATTAAAAAAAAAGAAAGGGGGTGGATTTGGGGTGATGCTCAATATAAAAAGAGAACCCAGAATACTGGTGTGCTCAGAACTGAACTGAGGTAAAGCAGCCACCCAGCTTCAGGCTGGGGCGTGCTTTACTCATTACTTCCAGCACACAGTTCAAGTAAGTGAAAACGCCAAGTGTCCAAGATTTCTGAACCTGAAGCCTTATTTCTACCATGACTGTTCCGGTTCTAAGTACCAGACTTGCTCTGGTTCACAACACTTGATGAACTAATGAATGTGGGAATGAGTGAAGTGCAACATAACCTGGGCTACGTTCAAACCCCTATTGTCTGAGCCAGGGAAGTCTTAAGCCCACCTGGGAATGGAAGAACCTGGTGTGGGAAGCTGGTGTTGACATCAGACATCAGCAGAGGGGGCTTTTCGCTCGGCCCCAGAGGAAAGGTGCTGAGGGTAGAGGAGACACGGGGCATTCTAGGGGACACATGTCCTCTGAGGGTGTGCTCTATGCCAGCTGACCTTGGGGAAACAAGTGGACAAAACACCCCCAAGGAGGAGGGGGAACCAAGCATTGTTCTTGGAAAGGACCCACCCTTGAGCAGTTGGCAGAGCCCCTGGCAGGCTGGAGAGCTGGGTGCCTGAGCCCCTCACTGGCAAAGCCCAGGAAGGCACCCTCCCTCCTTGGGGGCCATGAGTGTGGCTGAAGCAGCCCAGCAGGACCCCGGTTTCTATATGCCATGTCCCGTGTGTTCATGTCCATGTGTGCTGTGTAGTCTAAACTGTGTTTTTGGTTGTTTTTAAGCCTGTGCTGCAGTCTGGAAAAAATGGAGAGAAGAGCTGGGCCTCACTGCAGAAAGCTGGCTGCTCACCTCATTACATACCCTCAGGGAGGCACGTGCTACCTGGGAGCATCCCTACTGGTCCAGGGGCTGACCTTCGGCCAAGGATGGATGTTTCTCAGGGAGAAACTTGTTCTCTTGTACAGCTCACAGAGGCTATACAAGAGCCCTGAACACCCACTGGTGAATTCATAGTTACAACTGTAATGGAACTATATACTCCTGTAGAGAGCAAAGTTGCGTTCTTTTTGTAAGTCTTCCTGTACTGCCTAGAGTTGTGAGGTAGCCACTCTGGAATCACAGCGACACTGGGTGGATGCGTTGACTCCCAAGACTTACAAAGTATTGACTAGAGCTCATGGTGTATGTTCTGTGGAAGTAGAGATGGTCTGGTGCCATCATGAGACAAATCTGCCAAGGCAGGGCCATGCCCTACTCCCTGGACAGGGCGGTTCCACAAGAAGATGAGTGGCTTCTACACAACTTCTTCTCTGAGTGTAGAATTGGGCCACCTCATTCACCAAGTGGTTTCTATCAGAGAAAATGTGGGCAGCAACTGATCAAGTTTAGTCTATGGGGGTGACTCCATGGTTAAATGGGGGTTGCCATGCCAGTCATGTGTCCCCCTACCATAATCTGGGAATAATTTCTTATTTCAGAAATAAACAGTGGCTCCCTACTAGTGTCTTTACCTTGGCTTTCATGAAAACCTCCTTTGCACTTCCAAGAAGACCTCCCCGGAATATGTTGTCAAGGATGAAACTGTGACAGTGTCTCCTGGACAGCAACATGAGTCCCACCTGGTGGCTAGGACCCACGAAAGACACCTTCTGAGTGTCTTTACTCCTCAGAGTGTCTCTTTAAGCAGGAGTCCTCTGGCAGCCCAGGCTGGAGTAGCCAGCACCGCCCTGGCTGGAGCCCCAGGCGGCTATGTGGACCAGGTGTTTCCACAGCCAGTTGCTACGTGTGCAGAAACGGATGCCCGGATGCTCCTCTCTGTTCCGGTGACTGGAGGGCCTCATTAGCCTGTGCACACTAACGGCTTTCTTTAGGGACAATGAGGTCCTTGGGGATGTGGAGACTGGAGGGAAACTGGAAAAGTTGATGGAGTTTTTCCAGGTTTCATGGAGTGCAGCTTGACTTTATTCCTCCTTCCCAGTGCAATTCCAGCTGCCTTCCCTGCTACTTGGTCATCAGCTGGGCTTTTTTTCCCCTTCTGGAAGCCCTGACAACAGGACATTTTGACTTCATTATTAAGAATGCAGACCCAGACAGAAGTGTCTTAAAGGGAGGAAAGTGATTACAATACAGACGAGGAGCTAGGAAAGGATAACTCAACGCCCACAACGAGGCAGCCAACAGAATGTGCTAACTTAGATAGGGATAGTCAGCAGTTTCTGGCCCTGAAATACATCAAGCTGTCAAGGAGGCACACTGGCCTCCTACCGGGCAAGCCCCTGCAGCCCTCTCCATCTCCATCTCTGTCCCCTCTGGGCACCACTTTTTCCTTCCCCCAGCCCAAGATGTTTTTAAAGGGCCACTCTTTTAAAAGATGCTATTTCTTTTCCAAGGCTCTGTTTCTTTTATTATGGGGGTGGAGCTCATCATCTCTTCCTCCTCTGAAAAAAGAGCCCCCTTCAACCCCAGGCCTGAACACCACTTAAATCTCTTTCCTCCGACCTCAGGCATCAGGGCAGTTGGTTCTGCAAGTGTTCTTCCCAAGGGATCATGCCCAATGTCAACTTCCCCCTTGCCAATGGTGGCCCAGGGAGTGAAAGGGGAAGGGAATCACAGATTAGAATTACAATTGCTGTCTTTTAGGGTTGCTAAAAGATGGTGATTGTAATTCAAAATATTATCCTGTCCCAGTAACATAGTTTCAACATATGAGGCAGTAAAAGCAAGTACTTTTACACTGCATACTATGTGCTAGGCGCAAGGTGCCACTTATGTAACAACTCATTTATTTCTTATGCATCCTATTTATTCCTCAGATATTATATTCTTATTATTCATTATTAATCTCCCTTTTACCAATGAAGAAACTGAGGCAAAAAGAGATTAAACAATTTATTTGAAATCTGTGAGATCCAACAGGTAGTAAATGCTGGAGTTAGGAGTCAAATCTAGACATTCTGTGCTCTTCACTGTATGGCTTCATACATGAATAGTGGTTTAGTCTTCCTTCAGGCTGGGGCTGCTTCTGCTTCTGCAGTGACCTGGAGATTGGGGCAGGAAGAGAACGACATAGTTTCTGTTGAAAGCTTATGCTTGCTAATTTCCCACTGTTCCTCCTGTTTTCACAAACAGGTTGGCGCCATGTCCTCAGTGGTGGAGTCTCTTTTCCACCCACATTGGGCTTATAATCATTTGTCCAATCTGGTAAAAAATGAAGAATGCCCTGGAATGAGCCAGTGAAGGCGTGTCTGTGTGTGTGTGTGTGTGTGTGTGTGTGTATGGTGGGGAGTTCTAGGCAGATAGGCCCCACTCTTGAGATCCACAGGAAGTATCTATTTCATGAGTATTGCATTCTATATAATAAGCTGAACACATTTTGTTCAATGATGCAAACTGAAGTTGGCAGTTTTGTTCTTTAAAAAAAATAAACATCATAAACAAAAACACTGTCAAAATCTTTCCTCTGCACCTATCAGAATTTGTAGGAGGCAAGCACACACAATGACTGTATGTGACACTTCTCTTGTACAAGTTTCTCCTCTGTTTTCTCTCCAGGCATCCAACAAAATTCTCTTTTCTCCATAGTATTTAAAATAGGGAAATTGGTGGTGACATTTTGCAATATGCTATGACAAATGGTGAATTGGGGAAATTCTGATGTAATGGAATTAGGTGAAACTGCTGAAATTCTTGTTTTTCCCCATGGTATTCAACCAACATTTTGTTTTCTGTGGTTCTGCAGAAATAACATGAAACAAAATTGAACTTTCTCATCAATTGGAGAAATTGCAACTTATGTTTACCTAGTTGTTATGACATAGAAAATATTTTCTCATGGCTTGGAATTAGAAAGGAATTAGAAGTTTTGACTACTTATTGGAATTCTTGAAAAAGCCTTCGAATTGTAGGGAAATACAAGTAGTAAATAAACAGCCACCAGGAAATCATGTAGAGGGGAGTTCCCAGAAAGTGAAGGATGTGGGGAACTGGAGTGGGTATTAGTAACAAAGAGATTGGAGCCCACGTGGCAATGGTGATAATACACCAGTGAGAATAATGCGCCTCAGACATTCTTCCATGTTTTCAGGGAGGTGGAGTGATCTGAGCACGGAGAACATTTAAGTGTGAGGAGCATATTAACTTCAGTGCTAACCCCCTAGTGCAAGCTGCAGTTCTACATGTCCTGCTTAGCCCAACTGCCAGCACCTCCAAAACTCCAAAAACTTTGTCTTAACAGCACCAGTGCTCCCCTTCTCTGGGCCCCCATCCCTGACTGAAACCAATGGCTAAGCCAGACCTATTTTTTCTTGTCTCTTCAGGAAGGGAGCAGCTGGAACCATCCTACCCTCCTCCATCCCACTTCTGTCCCACTTCGAAACCTGGAGTCACTTTAATAATACCCTCAGTGTCGCCCTGGAGAGGAAAGTCCCTCCAGAGAGCTAGAATCTGGTCTGTCCTTCCTGGTGTGGCTGATCCCGCAGCCCTGGGCATGGAAATACGAGAAGGACCAAGTCCTGCAAAGGCTTTTGTCCAAGACACACTGGCTTAACGCAGGAACAGTCTTCTCGTTGAGCCGAGAGCTGGGCACCCCAGGGAATTCCACGGCAAGATCCTTGGGAAATGGAAGAGGAACAGGTTTGGGAAACTGGGTCATATTGTTGAGGGGTACTCAGTAGGAATCTTTTGTTTATCTGATTACTGAAAAAAAAGTTTCAATCACATTCAAGTTCATGCCTAGTAAGTGCCCGGATACAGACAGGAGGTCTTGAACTGGGACACATGAAACCTCTGAAATTGTACAGAAAGTTGTGTGTATATATAAGCATTTTCCAGAAAAGAGAATCAATATCTTCCATTGTATTCTCAAAGGAGTCTGCAACACCTCTCCCATGCCCACTGTCACCGAAGTTAAAAACAGGTGACTTAAAGAGACCATAGAATTTTTTTTCTCAATTTTAATCTTACAGATTATTTATTTATTTATTTATTTATTTATTTTTTGTGGTACGCGGGCCTCTCACTGTTGTGGCCTCTCCCATTGTGGAGCACAGGCTCCAGACGCGCAGGCTCAGCGGCCATGGCTCACAGGCCTAGCCGCTCCGCGGCATGTGGGATCTTCCCG
This sequence comes from Stenella coeruleoalba, assembly GCF_951394435.1. NCBI lineage: Eukaryota > Metazoa > Chordata > Mammalia > Artiodactyla > Delphinidae > Stenella > Stenella coeruleoalba. The sequence continues at coordinate 43,538,975 of NC_137153.1, forward strand.
GACCGGGGCACGAACCCACGTCCCCTGTATCGGCAGGCGGACTCTCAACCACTGCGCCACCAGGGAAGCCCCAGATTTTTAAACTTATTGTTTTTTATTGAACTATAATTGACATAAAATATTAATAGAAATTTGGGCTGAAAGGAATCTTGAGTGATATTTAGTTCATTTTTGCTCCTTTAAAATGTTTTCTGACACAGAAACTTGAGTCTGATTAACATGAAATGTTTCATAAATATTGAAGTCCTGTAGACCTTTCTCTTCTGAAACACCTCCCAGATGGGTCTAGGGAAATGCATCATGGTGACCTAGAGTAGAGCTGTGAGGGGTGGCATGATCATCCACCCATATGTGCCAGAAGGATGGATGAGGGGGTGTCAGGAACACTCCTGTCCTCTGGTTTACCTTCGCATCTCACTTGGAGCACAAAGATGGGACTTTGTGGTTTAGAACCCCAAGCTCCTCCATTACAGAGGGAACCGATGAGATTCATTCTTATTAGAATTACCTGGCATAGTTCCCCCAGATGACTTCACGATTTTCATGGCCCAATCTCCTCCAGAACATTTATGCATTTATTTCTTTTACTTTTCTGGTTAAAGGAGCTCAAAGATACATAATTCAAGATGATCTAGTTTGAAAGAAATCCCATTTGTTCAACACAAATACTGAAAAGAGAAATCAGCTTGACACTGACCACCTTTCACTGCAGCTGGATTCATGATTCCCAAGTCCAGTGTTTTCATCCGGTGAATGGAAGTTCTTTATGAAGAGCAGGGTAAGGAACCGCAGAATTCTAATTGCCATGTAAGATGTCTCTGAGGTGAGATGGGAAGCAGGAGAATAGTCAGTTGATCCTTTTAATAGGTAGGTCAGAAGGGAGGCCTTCCTATTAAGAAGTAGAGTAGAAAGAACTTAGCAACCATTGGCTTACATAAGGGCGGGGTTGGGGGAGAAGTTAAGGATGACTCCCAGGCTTCTGACTTGGCAACTGGGGCACACAGAAGGGTTTGGGAGAGAAATAAATGAGAGCCATTTTGGATATGTTGCATTTGGATCCAGCTGGAGAATTTGGTGGGCAGTTTGACATGAGGGTCTAAAGCTCCAAGGAGAGGGTTGAGCTGGAGATATGATTTGAAAGTCATTAGAATACCTGCAGCCTACACACCTACAGGAAGTTAGAGAAGAGGATTTCAAAAAGGAAAGCAGACAATGATGTCAAATACCTCCGAGAAGTCAAGTAAGAAAGAACCAACTGTCCACTGGCTTTAACACTGAGGAAGTCATTGACGGCTTTAGGATAAGCAGTTTCTGTGGATTTGTAGGGGCAGAAGCTAAATCATATTTGTTGGAGGATTGGATGGACAGCAAAAAGTGGCAAAGCTGAATGCAGATGACCCCAGAAGTCTGGGTAAAAAGAGAAAAGACATAGAGTGATAGATGGAGGAGGCATGCAGGATGGTGGGTGTTTTATTATTTCTTAGGTTTGAGGAGACTTGAACATGATTAAGTGATAACGAGCATAAACAGAAGGAGGGAAAAGTTGAAGAAACAGAATAAATGAATCATTGATAGAACAAATTTCTGGATGGAAATCGGGTAAATTCAAGAGTACTGTGGTGATACTGGCCTTGAAGCAGCCATCCTCCAAGACATGAGGGAAGGAAGGATATGGGTACAGATAAGCTTGTGAGTCAGGGGCAGGGAACTGAGGGACTTCATGCTGGGTCATCTCAATTTTATCAGTTAAAGAGAGTGGGGATATTTGAGGTGAGCTAGGGAGCATGAGCAAAGTGGCAAAAATTTGAACCTACCATGGAAAAGAGGGGAAAAAGGAAACTGACTAGTGAAACAGACAAGGTTGGCTAAAAGAACTGGGGGTCCAGTTGAGGCTGGGTATCCTAAATGTATATCCTAATGTATGAACCATTCTACCCATCTGTGTGTGTTACTCTAATGCTTGGCTACCAGTGTGTAGAGCTGGAGAAGGTAGATCCATTTGGGTTAATTCAGTGTTGGGGATTTATAAGACAGGAGAAACAGCAGAACAAAAGGATGAGGAAGCTGGGTTTTCTAGGTAGGAAGTAGTTGAAGTGACGGATCATGGTGTCTGGGCAGGAGAGGGAAAAGATAAAGCAGGAAAGGACTGATGCAAAGTGAAAGACTGAGATAAAACAGAATACTCAAGTTGATGAAGATCTTGTGAAGACAACAGGTAGGGTCAGAGGAGGGCTGGAAAGAAGGTCTGGAAAGACAGGAAAGTGTGATCAGAGAATGCCTACACTAAAATGTGTTTTCCAAAACACTCTACCTCTATTTCCATGTTGTACTGTAAAATTTAAAAGTGCATTACAAATGAAAATATAAATGTCTGGTAAATTATTTGTTATTTTGTAGTATCTGTGCCTTCGGCTCTCTTCCATGTGATAATTCAGTTCTCTTTTCATTGACATAGGAACATGTGGACCAAGTCTTAAGAGAATTATTTTTCTCACGCTTTGACCATTTTATATGTATATTATTACTATTATATTTTGTATTTTAAATGTATAATCTTGGGAAAGAAGCCAGTGTTTTCTACTTCAGCCAGCAGCTGTTATAAGGATAAGCAAGCCTTCAATAGATCTGCTATCTCTGGCTTTGTCATTCCCCTAAATTTAAGTTGATTATAAGAAAATTTTAACCTATAAACCTCAAGAGGACAGGTCACATCAATAAAGCCCACATGACAAGTGACTAATGGTAACAAAGTGGACCCATGGGATGATGGAGAATGCCAGGGAGGCTCTGCACACCGTTGTGACCTAGTTTGGAGCTGAGCTGGAAACGTAGTTAGATGCACAGGCTAGGTGGGCATTGCATGTAAATAAGGTATAGGTCGCCTCCATTCCCTCTAAGGTTGCTTCCATTGTGCTTTTGGAAGAGACGCTAAGAATTAAATGTGTACATAATGTGAACATAGTTCAGTAGGAACACAAATATTTCATTTGTTGTGCCTCATTTTGCTAAAATATATATTTAGCAAGTATGCAGATTAGGTTGAAAAAGCAAACAGAACTTCGGGTAATGGATTAGAATCCCATTTGCAGAGCAAATTAACCTAGGAAATTTAATTAGTCAATAGGACTAAGTGCGTCTCAAGAATCCTGTTTAATTGTTTTATAACTGGACAGAATAAAGATGGAGTTGACACATGTGTAATGGCCGCCAGGGTCTATGAAAAATAGCAAAAGAAAAAAGAAACGAGCAAGGATTTATCATTGGGTCTCCACACACAGGGTGCTCAGACCAGCTAGCAAGAAGGTTCTTGTTCCTTTGCCAAGTATATCCCTGCAAGATTAAAAATAGGGACGGTGTCCGGTCCATAGTAGGGGCTTAGTTAAATGGCAGGTCTGTTCTCATCTCTCTCCTTTTGGTGGAGGTTGTGTCGCTGGTCCCCACATCTCAAGGCATTAACATCATCTAATTCCCATTAGTCCATGCTCATCAAACCATCTGCTAATGGTAGTTTGCCTGCCTATGTAGACTTTTCTAAAAAAGAGCAACTCGCTGGCATGCTGACATGAATATTCCAGTTTGCTTAGCAGTTTTGTCTTTCCTTGTAATTAATGAAATAATATTCTAATTTATTTACCTGTCTCTTGTGAGATGGCTAATTAGAGTGAGTTGCTGCCCCTGGTTCTGATGCATTTGGGAAGAAAAATGTAAAATTCTGCACCTTTAAGGATGATGAGCAGGCCTGGATTCTACAAAAGCACTGCCACTCAGAGAAGACCCATGTGCTCTACTGTGAACCTTTCTCTTTGACATTTTTTCTGTTTCAACAAATGCCATGCATGTCTTCTCAAAACATACACTGTTAGGTTTCAGTGCCTAGAATTCCACTAAATTGCCTGTTACTCAGTTAACCTTGACCATGGTGAGGAGCCTTGTGGTGAGACAATGGGGCTCAAACTTCAGTCTCAGCTGAATGCTTGTGAAAATGCATATTCCAGGCTTCCGCATAGAGATCCTGCCTTCGTAGAGCTAGGTATGAACAGAGTCTGCAGTTTTAGCATGATTGAGTCTGATACACGTAGTCAGCGGACTACAGTTTGAAAAAAATGGTTTTAGTTCGGGGTACTAGCTCATTTGTGGCTATGGGCCCTAGCAAGGGATATTTTCTGTTCTGAGAGCCATGGGTTTCTCCCCTAACCAGAGTGAAGTTTGATGCACCCAGAGGAAGGGAACTGGGGGGAAATGAAGCCAGTGTGGAGTAACAACAGAGAGAAAGAAATGGTGGTGACCTGGCAAAGGAGCTGGAAGACTTTCTACTGGAATTCGAGCCGTTTGCCTGAGCCCAGTTCTGGTCTTGGGGTCAGACAGTTTGTCTGCCAGACAGGTTGGTCCTGTCACCACGCTCCCTTGCTCAGAAGCAGATTTCAGGTTTAAAGAGATGTCTCCTTTAATTTGGCAAAGGGCAGGTAATAATAGTGGCATCATGCTGTGTTGTAAATGTGTATGTGGCACTAAGCCTTCTTCCTCTTGTTCTAGAGGTCAAGAATATTGGAATTTTCCTCCAAATTTAGTGCTGGGAATCTTTATTTACTGGCATCTGGGAGTCTTATCCAGAGACCCATAGAATGCTAGAGGTAGGGCTAATTCACAGAGTATGGTTGAGCCCCTCCCCATTTTAAAGATGCAGAAACCAAGGCAGAGGGAAGACGGGTGATTCACCAAGTCCCACAGCCTCGTGGAGGAAGAGCTGGGACTATAAGTAGGTCTCCTGGCCTCGGTGCGGAGCACCCTGCTGCCTGCTCCAGACCCACCACCAGGAAACAGTGCCGGCTGAGTCAGCACAGATGAGTTAGACAGCTTGGCCTGATGGCTGTGGAAGCGTATTTTATCATATGGGTAGCAGACACTAATAGATGCTTTGCATTTCGATTTCATCCATCTAACTCTACATAATTCCTTGCTGCTTTAAGCAACCCACTTTTCTGGGAGATCTTTTTTTTTTTTTAAAACCAGTAATCCTAAGTAAGCATTCCTCCTAAACTAAGTGCAATCGCCATCTAGTGGCTTGAAGATCACAATAAAAGTTCCTGTAGACGCTTTGTACGTAGGCCAAAGGAACAAGAGAATTTTTACCACCTGGAAGAGAACCTCCTGGATCTTCATGTCCGACACCCTCGTGTTACAAATGAGAAAAATGAGGCTTCAGAGAAGGAAGCAGCTTGCTGAAGGCCTCACAGGAGGTTAGTGGAACCACGTGGAGTAAGTCTATGGTGTAAGCATTGTCTGGTCCCACCCTCTTGCAGAAAGACAAGGGCTTCTGGGGGATGGGGAGGTGTTGGGCTCACCTGGGACTCCAGAGAGCCTGGCCCAGTGCCTGACACACATAGCGTCCCATGCATGTGTCATGAGTGAGTGGTTCCTCCAGACTCGTGTCACCGGCCTTCATTGTTTTCTCTGTGGTGCCATCAAGCCAAAGCAATTCTCCACGCAAAGGAGACTCAGTGAATGTGGTTGGTGGCTGGATGAACGCCTGCTTTAGTCGAATCGACTGAACAGTGTGCTGTGGCTCCCAGTTGGTGGGCTCTGCTGTCTGCCTCACCTTCAGCTACACACTTCTGCATCCCTTCTGGTTGAGCAGCTCTTGCTCAGGATGCTTTTGTGTTCAGAGTGAGTTTCCTGACAGGCAGCAAATCTAAGCGTCTTCTGCCAGAAGTGAGGTGAGCACTCAGGGCCTCATCCCCTTCTATTTATAACAGGCGTCGGTGTCAGGCAGTCCCAAAGAGGGTGCTCGGGCAGAGCTCAGAATGCAGCAGCCCTACAGGAAGAGGCCTGTGCACTACGGCTCCACGGGAGGTGGGAATGGGCAAGGGCTTTGAAGGCTGCAGATGGTGAGGGTGCCAGGGTGACAGACTGTGGGTGGTGGTTTTTTTTGTACTCCAAATAAGCTGAGGATGTTTTTTTTCACTGAAATCCCCTGGAAGAAAATGGGGACAGGAAGAGTGGCAGACAGACGCAGCCCCTGTGGGGAAGGCTTCTTATCTTGGGGTCCACGGATGAGCTTCCAAAGGGGATGAGTTCTGAAGCCTCTGGAATTAAGCACACACATTTTGTGTCTCTGTATGTTTTTTGGGACAAAGGGTCTCTCTCTTTTATCAGCTCCTCAAAGGAGTCCCTGACCCAAACATGTCAAGAACCACAGGTGTAAAGATCAAATACATCTCCAAACTCTTCAGAATGAACCAATTTTTCATCTCATTCTGGAAGAGAAGATTCAGCCACAATTGTTTTCTCTTACCACCCATCTCACTCATACCTGATGTCATTTTTAAAAGGATGTGTACACATGAAAAACAAGTATATAAGTAAAATCCTTCATTATTTTATCATGGGTACATATCTAAGTCCCAAACTGAGGCATGCAGAAAATATGCATTTCTTTGACTTTTCTAAAATGGAAATTAATTTCTATCTGAGCCCCCATTCCATTCTTGTGGCAGAGACTTAATCTCTATGTTTGAGATATTCTATTTCTCTCTCTGCCCCAGGGGATTGTACCTCAATTCCGGGTGCTTCCCTAGGACAGGGTACCCAACTAGGACGAAGGAGTGTAATAAGAAGCATCTATCCTTAGTGGCATTTTTCCACAAGGTCATCTGCTGAGATCCACCCTTTGTCTCATTGAGCTGTTGGCCATCAGTGTCACCCCTGAGTTGTCTATCCTCTGGTCCTGGCCCTGGCAGACCTCCCTGCTATCTTTACGACAAGACCCTGGAGCTGCTCATGGCTCTGGCTTACCCAAGCTAAGCCTCTGTGCTCTTGCTTCTTTCCAGGACTCATTGATCCAGGAAAGGGGGTGCTTTGGACCTCTCTTTGAGGTCCAAAGTTGCCAAATTTTCCAATTTGTTTTTCGAGAAGAAGCTGGAAATTTTCACCTTATGTAAACCTTTCTGATTTTTAAATGTTGGAAATTAACTTATTTTGGGAAAAAAAAAAATCACTGCAGATCAAACATAAAAACATCTGTGGCCCAGTTTTGCCCGAAGGGCTGCCACTTTGCAGCCTCTGCCCTAAAGGCTTAGACTTATGGAAACCAAAGCAGTGATGACACCCTTTTTTTCCTTTATTCGGATGTGTCACTTCTCTCCCCACGGCAGTAAGCACAGGATTGTCTACTTACTGGAACAGGAAAGAAGGGCAAAGGGGAGAAATCTGGGGGCAAGACATTAATATTTCTAAAGTATTATCCTTCTATACCTTGATATTGAGCTTATAAAGATAGGTTGTATATTTTTTTAAAGTAAACTTCTTTTATGTCCAGGAAAAAAGACTTGTGATTGCACAATATATTTTCGGTAAAGTAATCCTGCCCAGCAAAGGCTTTCAGTGGAATTATAGAGCTTTATATTGGGTCTCCTTAATGATTGTTTAATCCAGTTCCTGAGCCTGGATTAAATAAATGAGACAGCTGAAGCCTAGAGGTAAGTGACTTGGCCTTGGTCACCTAGCAAGTCCCTGCCAGCCAGACTCACAGTCCCTGACTCTTAGCTCTTTCTGTCTAGTGCCTCCTCCCAGACAAGCCAGGGCCTGGGCACTGCATTCAGGTCAGGGTGGGAGGAGGCTGTGGCATGGGAATGGGGGTGGTGCTGGAATGCAGTGCTTCACTCAAGGAGGGACAACCCAAGAGGCCCTGGCCCCAGGAAAAGTCAAGTCAAAGGGGATGAACAACCAGAGGAAGTAATCATTGAAAGGGACTCAGGAGAGAGGGAGAATCCATGGACAAGTGGCAGGTCAGAAACCAGGAAGTTGGGCTGCGTTTTCTGTAGGGGCCTGTGGCCTTGGGTAGGTGGATGGAAAGGACCATTGATGGCATCAAGGCAACTGGGACATTTTGTACCGTAGCTGGGAAGTGTCTCAAAGGGACATTTTCACCTGAGAGATCATTCTCAAAACATCACTTTAAATTAAATTACTCCACTTCCTAAAACTGTCCAAGGGCTTCCTGTTGCTTATGGGATAACATTCTAACTCTTGATGTACCAGCTTCTTTGTAATTGGACCCCCATGTGCATTTCTAGTATTTTTCAACACCATTACCCAACCTTTTAATACTCTAGCCCAGTGGTTTTCTAACAGTATCGTGACTTGAAGGAAGCTGCATCAGAATTGTCTAGAAGGCTTGAAAAAACAGATTTCTGGATTCCGATCCTCAGAGTTTCTAATTCAGTACATCTGAGGTGGGATCTGAAATTTTGTATTTCTTCCATGTTCCCAGGTGATGCTGCTGGTCTGGGCAGCATACTTTGGAAACTACTGATCCAGCCACATCCTCAGTTGTTCTGTGGACCAGCAGCATCAACATCACCTGGAAGCTGGTGAGAACTGCAGGTGCTCTGGCCCACACCAGACCTACTGAATCAGAATCTGCATGAAAAAGGGCCTCAGGTGATTCCTGTGACATTAAAATTTGAGAAGTACCGTTCTAGTCTAATAGTCCTCTACCCTGGCTGCACCTTAGAATCACATGGAGAGCTTTAAAATTTTAATTTTAAAATTTCATGGAGGTCCGTGCTCCACCCCTAAAATTCTGATTTAATCAAGCTGGTGGTAGGGTCAAGGAATCTGTAGTTTTAAAAGCTCTCTAGATGATCTTCATATGCAGAAAGGTGGAGAATGATTGCTTGCCCTGGCCACACAGAACCATCACCACTTGCCAGACATAATGCAGCCCCCCTCCCTGTTGTTACTGTGCACCTGCTGTCCCCTCAGCCTGCAACAAAACTTCTCCTCATTCTTCAAAACCCATGCTACCAAACCTCCTCTGGGAAGAGGTCCCTGAAGTTTTCCCCAGCAGAGTTAACTGCTTCCCTCTTTGGAGTCTACTCTTTGTGCCTCCTGTTGTAGGTAGATCATATCAAATTGTAATCATGTATTTTCATGTCTCTTTCTCTCACTAGGGAAAACTAAGCTGTGAATATCTTTGGGCAGGGAATCTGGTTTATTTACTTTTTTAAACTGTAGAGCCTAGCTTCTGTACAGTTGGTTCTCTGTATCTGGTTCTCTATATCTCTGTTGGTGATTAAATGCACAAACGAGTTGAGTCAGACTTTGAAAACCAAGTAAGCATCCTTCAGATATTCTCAGTCCCCCAATCATCCCCACCTGAAAGTTACCCCCAACCCTGCCAACTCTTTACTGTCCACCCAAAGAAAACAAAAGCAAGCAAACAAACAAAACAACAAACACCACAGAACAGATGTGTGCATAACATATAAGTCTCAGAAGGAATATTTGGGAACAGATTGTAAGATCCATAAGGGCAGAAGTTTTTGTTGGTTTTGTTCCTTGCTATATGGAAAGGACTAGATTGAATGAATGGATGTTGAACAAGTGGTGATTTAAGGCAGCTTTCTTTTCTCCTTCTCCTTTCCCATTTGTCATTCACACCAGTGACCCTAGGCTTTGTTTTGAATGCTGTGCCTTATCCCAAGACAGGATCATGGGAGCTCCCTTTAAGGATGTTCTGGCTTTGGAAATTTGCTTACCCCAACCAGTATTTGCCAGCAAAGTGTGAATCAACCTCCAATAATATCCTAAGTGCTTCTTAGTGACATGGTAATCTTTCAGACTGAATATAATATAGTCATAAGACCCTAACTTCTTCATTATTCACCCTCACCCCAACACACACACACACACACACACACACACACACACACACACACACACACCCACCCACCAGGGAAGAGCTTAAGTTACACTGAGCTATTATACATTGAGCATCACTTGGCAACCAGGACTCCACACTATGTTCTGCCCTTAAGAACTCAGAAGTACTTCCTGCCCAGGGGACTGAATCAGCACTGAATTTGACCATCTCTTGATGACTACTTGTCTTGCTGAATCACTGACAGAGAATGACAGAATTCGAGAGCTGGAAGGGATCTTAGAGATCATTTGGTTTAAGCTCAAGTGTTTGATGGATGAGGAGGCTGAGATCCAGAGACATGTCACTTGCCCAAAGTAACACAGCTCTTTAGCTGCTGAATAAGAGCATCAGCTGGTGCCCTAAGTTCTGGTCACCTGAGTTTTCTATTTACATTATTACCAGCTCTAGAACCCTGCCTTAACGCTGGGTCTTAAACTACTTCATGTAGGAATGACAAGTCATTCTCTGTTCCTTATGACAAAAAAAAAAAGACTTTAAAAGAGAGTTATGATCCTTAAAAATCAATCCTTTTAGGTTAAAATTGAGGTAAGAATGTGTTGAAATGCATTGGCCTCAGCTTGAAAGAACAGATGGTGATTTTTTGTTGTTGTTGTTATTCAACTGAAAGCATTAGCCTCCATTAAAGTTTTTTCTCAAAGCCAAATTCTTTTTTCCAGTTTTAGAACTACACAAAGAGACAAAACCAAAACAAATGTCTCAACCAAGCTTATTTATTCACTATCCCACAGATACACTTCTTATTTGTAGAATATCCTCTCCTCTCTGTTCCACATTTTTGTTCCTGACATGTTTTTCGAAATCTAGTTAAATTCCTCTCCTCTCTAAATGTCTTCTTCACCACACACCTTGCCTGAAATAGTTTCTTCTTTTTCCTAACTTCTTTAATATTTGTTAGAGAATTTAATAATTATGTATTCATTTTATTGTGTTATAGGAAAATGTATTACTAACATATCAGACTCATGATTTCACAGTTTTTTAAAAGGCGATTTAATTGAAAGCTGTATCATTTCATTATTGCTGTAAAACAAACTAATCCAACACAATGGCTTAAAAGGATACTTTACTGAGCTCATGATTCTATGGGTCGGTAGTTTGGGCTGGATTCCGTTGGAGTGAAGTCAGCTGGGTTCCTTCATGTGTCTGTGGTCAGTCAGCTGCAGGTTTGCTAAATGGTTGGGCCTCTGGGGGTTGCTGGCTGTCAGCTGGAGTCCCTTCCTTCTCCTCCATGTGGCACATCATCCCCCATTAGTGTTGTCAGGCTTTTCCTATGGCAGAGCCAGGGGTCCAACTGATGCGGCAGAATCATGAAAATCCTCTTGAGGCTACGGGGAACTGGCACAGCATCACTTCTGCTGCATTCTATTGGTTGGAGCAACTCCCAAGGCCATTCCCTCCCTGTAAGTGGGAGAAGCTACAAAGTCACATTGCAAGGGGCATGGATGCCAAGAGGGGAGAAGAGCAATGGATATGTTGCAGTTGATCTACTTCAAAAGTTGATTTAAAGAAAAGTACAGGTCATAGGGGACTATGGTAAAGACTGTGAAGTTGTTACCCAAATGGTTGAATACAGATCGTTACAGTCCTCCCGACAGTAATCACTTACTGCCTTGTAACTATTTTGGTGTGACCACCCAGTAGCACTAGCCTGGAGTGCAGTTGGAGTGCGGCATTTCCTATGTCTTGATATTTTCTAGTTGGATTTCCAGAATTCTAGCCCCATCTAAGGCCTCCCTTCAGATCTTGGGATTGGAGTGTGTCTGGGGTGGGGGAGGGAGTGTGTTGGGGTAGAGGAAGATCCCTAAGGCATCTCACAAAATGTTGTTTTTCTCCCAATCTTCAGGCAGCAGACATAGTAGAGGTGGAAGCTGGATCACTTCCAGTGTCTCTGGACACCAGTGTTGCTATCTTGCTGTTACACTGCTAGTTTGGGGCAGGTGTTTGACATAGTGATCAAGTTATTCTGACTTAGCCATTGTGATATATCCAGGAACATTTTGCTTGGGCATAATTAAGACAATTAAAATTTCAATTTAACAAAAAATTGGTAAGAATGGACATTTTCACCCTATTCCTGAGCCCTGCCCCAGAGTTGAGATGAGGGGATGGGGTGAACCAAAAGCCATGTTAAGTGGTTGACAATGAGCCAGGAGGCTAACCAGGCTTAGGGCTGAAATGCTAAAATTAAGTTAGAAGGCATTGAAAATGTGGTCTCTATTAATTCAGATTTCCATAAGCAACTCCTTACATAACTAGAAAAATGCAAATTGATCCACTCTTGCTGAGGGAGAGTGCATAATCAAGTTGAACCTAGAAAAGAAGGAAAGAAGGAAGGAAGGAAGGGAGGGAGGAAGGGAGGAAGGGAGGGGAAAAGGAAAGAAGGAAGAAAGAAAAAAGAAGAGAAAAGGAAAAGCTCCTTACAGAGAAGACACTGAGCTGCCAAGTACTTTCACAGTGAGTGACTGCAAATTACCTGGTGCACTGAGAGACCACAGCAATCGTAGGAACATCCAGCCCATAGTTCCCTCGTGGCAGTCACTGTAGTTGACCAAAATGCTAAGACTGTTTAATACATGATTTATTTATTTCCAAGTGTTGCCATAAAAAAGTACCACAAGCTGGGTGGTTTAGAACAACAGGAATTTATTGTCTCTCAGTTCTGGACACTACAAGTCTGAAATTAAGGTGTCAGCAGGGCCCTACTCCCTCTAAAACCTGTAGGGTAAAGATTCTCTTTCACCTCTTCCAGCTTCTGGTAGCCCCGGATGTACCTTGGTGTCCAGCTGCACCTTGGTGTCCGGAATGTCCAGACATTCTCCATGTCTGTTCATAATCTTCCCTCAGTGCAAATCTTTCTCTGTGTCCAAATTTGCCTTTTTAATAAGGACACCAGTCATATTGGATTAGGGCCCAGTCTAATGACCTATTTTAACTCAATTGCTTCTGAAAAGAACCTCTTTCCAAATAAGGTCATATTCTGAGGCCTTGGAGGTTAGGACTTCAGCATATCTTTTGGGGGAACACAATTCAACCCATGACACATGGCATGGTGCTATTTATTTGGAATAGGTCATTTATTTTATTACCTAAAAATTGTAAACTTGCCTTGAAAATGTATAAATTTAAAATATGACTCTCAAGAAGCTGTCTGGTTTTGAAAAGTCACAAAGGAAATCTACAGAGAAAAAAAGAATTACCAAAAAATTAGGAAATATTTTACTATTAGAAAACTGAAAAAACAAGTTTTTAAATATATTTTGAACTGTATGTTTATTTACATAAGTTATCATTTATTGCTCTTATTAGTGAAAATCAAGTGGCAAATGGCTGTCTAATCATAAGAAATGGAAAAACAGTGAGATGAGGGCAATTCCAAAGACATTAAGTTGTTTTTTATGGTTAGTATATCTAGTAAGTGCCTTGTCTTTGTAACCTCACGTATCTGGAGCTCCACCTAGACTTATCACCCTGTGGTGTTATTGAGTGAAAAAATACATTCCAGGGTTAGGACAATATAATCGGAAGCACTTCATCTTTTTACAGTATCTTTTGACAAAATGCTAAGGTGGGAAAATATCCTTAATAAATAGTAAAATTCCAAGAGAGAACATCCTTCTATCTCCTTGTCTCCTTTATGTAGACACAGGCACACACACACCACACACACACCCTGTCAGTGGCTTCTGAAGTAAATGATTCCTCTTTATTTTCTCCCTCAGACTCCTTTTAATACCAACCATGTGATTGGTCTTCTTCTCTCTCCTTCTCTTTCCTCTTGAGCCCTTTATTATAGAGAATAACCAACTCTCTCTGGTTCCTTTACGTTTTTTTTCCTCCACTGTGCCTGTTTCTCAGGTGCTGCAGAGCAAAGGAGAGCCTGGCCGCCAATCCAGCAAGTCAAATCCACCCTCCTTAGAAGAGGAAGTGGGAGAGGCTGTGAATACTCAGATATTAATATTTTGTCAGCTGCTACACCTCAATATTTTTTGATGGTGTTACATTTTAATATAAATTGAGTGGTATATTAATATAAAGCAAGTGGTTTTATTAATAGAAGCCACTTTCTTCCTGCAGGCATTAAATAAACTTTGAACTAATATTTTAGAATATCTCTTTGAGCACCCAATTATTAGCCCCCCGAGTGCACCCACATATGAAGATCCTGGGAAGAAGTGCATTTGTGATCACAGGCAGTAGGGTGTTGGTGAAGGAGAACAAAGTTGAAAAGCTTGGGATTCAATGTGAAAAGATGATGACTGAGAGAAAATGTTTTTAAAAAATCAATAAAATCACTAAAGGCATGGAGGGTACATGGATGTTAGCATAATTCTCTACTTCCAGGGTATTAGAGCTAAGCTGAAGCTTAGAACCAAAAGGGAGGTATAATTCCAAACTGCAATTTTATTTTATTTTTTTATAGTTACTTATCTATTTGGCTGCATTGGGTCTTCGTTGCTGCGCGGGCTTTCTCTAGTTGCGGCGAGCGGGGGCTACTCTTCGTTGTGGTGTGCAGGGTTCTCATTGCGGTGGCTTCTCTTGTTTCAGAGCACGGGCTCTAGGGTGTGTGGGCTTCAGTAGTTGTGGCCCGTGGGCTCAGTAGTTGTGGTGCATGGGCTTAGTTGCTCCGTGGCATGTGGGATCTTCCTGGACCAGGGATCGAAACTGTGTCCCCTGTATTGGCAGGTGGATTCTTAACCACTGCGCCACCAGGGAAGTCTCCTAAACCACAATTTTAAAGTTAGTTTGTGTCTTTTAAAGTTTTAGCCCCATGAAAAAAGGGTTTGAAATGACGTCGTGAGTTTCCATGATTCCATGTTAGTCGTACTTGATATGCCCTCCCAAAGCTTTCCAATAAAATGCCTAAGAAAAGGCACAAAAAGACACCACCAGAAAATAAATAAAAGACCATATGCTGTGGTCTAGTGGGAATTTCTGCTAGAGAGAATTTCCGTGAAAAGAAACACTGATGCATGTGCCCCCAGGGATAAAGTTACAAAATGGCTTTGATTGCCCCTTATTCTCTTTCCCCATAATTCTGAGATGTCTTTACTAGGGAAACAGGTGGCTACCTCTCTCTGCAAGGGGGCTGTTTTCTGTGATAGGCAGAGTTGTGTAAACTGTCCCACACCTGCCCCATCATTTCTCCTTTTATATCCTTTGGAAACTAAAACTCCAAGTGTGCAACACAGCCAGAAGAGAGGATGTGATTGGATTCACATTGCACGTATTCATTGTCTCCATCCGAAGGTCCTAACTGGGTAGGGTGGAGTGTAGGTACACACACATTTGTATTCCTATTGTCTGAACGTTCCCCTACCTTATTTCTGTGGACCTAATCTGACAAAGAAATGTGTGGAAAATACAATAATTATGTCATGATTATTGCTATCAAACTGATTCTCCAAGTATTTATAATTACCCTACAATGTGAGTTCCTGGGCCACAATCTTCAGACTCTCTTTGAGTAACGTTGATGTTAGGAGATGGCACATTTTGGGGGGAGGAACCCTAACATAATGCCAAAGTGTCGGAATTACTACGCATATTTTATAATTCTAGGAGCTAACGAGGTCACATTTGTTGCCTTTAATCCCTTGGGAGCAATTTGAAGAAGAAAAATGGAATGTAACCAAGGGCAATGTAGAAACATTGAAGAAGTAAATGGAGGGTTTGCAATTGCAATGGGAAAGGATTCTTTTAAAATCCACACCCAAATTTTAGGCCACTACATTAACATATATAGTGTTTAAAGTTGATTATTTTTGTATAGTAAAGGGGAAGAAGGAAAGGAAATTTTGCCCTAAAACTTATTGTCTAATTTTTTTTAAGTAACATTTATCTTTTCTTTCAGTTTAAAAATTAACATCTGCTTACTGTAGAGGACTTTTAATATGATAACACTGTATTACTATAAAGTATTTTAAAATACGGTATAATACTATAATACAACTAATATTATATAGTACTTACAATACCCAGACATTATTCTAAATGCTTTATACACATTAGCCATTTTGATTTTCACAACTCCTCAGATAGGTATTATTAATCCCATTTATAGATGAGGGAATGAGTCTTAGAGAAATTAGTCAGCATGTACATATTTATGGTCTTTTGTCATTTATAATTTCCTTTTATTATCTTCTGTTTTTGAAGATCACTAATAGGTCTCCTTTAATTTTTTCAAAAACAGTGTTAACCTATATTTTTTCTAATTATCAAAGTAAGAAATGAAATGGTATTTTCAGATTTTCTTCTGTATATGAATGAAGAATTAACATTTCCTTTTCTCATCTCCATTTCTAGTCTTTGTTCATGTAATCTGGAATTTAATGAAATTGTTTTTATATTATATATTCTTTTTTCTTCCAGGATTACAATTTAATAAGCATATTCCATTTTGTAGTGAAGTTTACAATTCTTTAGATTTATCTCAAAATGTTTTCAATGCTGTTGCTAATTCTTTTACATCTTTTATTTTTCCCTTTAATCTTGACTCACCTCTTAATCTTAAAGGTTATTGTTTGCTTGCTTGTTTTTAGGAGGATAGGTAAGTAAAATCTTTTAGGCCCTCACAGACATGAATTGTCTTTTGATTGCCTTCACATCTATTTGAGTGAATTTTTAAAATCTGGGTTGGAGCATTTCTCTCCTAAAAACTCTGAAGATGTTATTCCATTGTGTTCTGGCCCTTAGTGTTACAAAAGAGATAGGGGACGCCAGCCTGGTTTTGGTTCCATTATGTACAACATGTTTGTGTTACTAAATACCTGTAAGGTTTTTTTCTATATCCATATAATTCTAAACTTTTTTCAGAATATGTCTATGCATGCATCTTTTTTTTAAAATAGGAGGCAAGAAGCATACTGGTTAAGGGCTCAAGCTTGGAAATCAAATAGCATAGATTGAATCTCAGCTCTGCTCTTGAATTGAGACCTTAGTCAAGTGACTCTCTCTAGCCTCAGTTTCCTCAACATCAAGTGGGATAATGATAGCACTTTACTGCTTAGGTTTGTTGTTAGGATTCAATGAAATTGTGGATGTGAAATGCATAGCACAATACCTGACCCATAGTAAGTGGTATTATTATTGTTATTAGGCTTGTCTGGAACATGGTTTACCCTTTCAATCTTTATACTAACACAAAAGTCAAAGCAGACTCACGTGAATCATAGATCTTATTCCTCATCAAATTTTCCTAATAATTCCAAGGATAGAGACAATCACCGGGTTGAAACAAAGCATTATTTCATGGAGGAGCCTGAAGTCATCAGAAGCTTGCAGAAGTTGGCCAAAATGTCTCCTTTTTTACACTTTGGGTTTTGGTTTTGGTTTTGAATTAACCAATGCATTTTGAACAATGTGTGTGGAAATCTTACTCACAAAAGGGGCCATTAACCTCTTCCATTCCCCACTTCTTCATGTTTACACGGTTCTTGAGAGTTATAGTTGCTGACAATGTAGAAAAAGTAGAATAAACAGGTGATAGAGGATAATATTCTGGAGATATATATATATATATATATATAGTTCCTACAATAGATGGGTGTATTCTCAGTATTCTAGTTGGTAAAGACCTTGGCTTTCTTAACAGGGAAAGAAAAGTGGTAAGAATCTAAACAAAACCTCTTACTTTCTGCAAAAGTGTAGGATGTGTGTTCTGAGGCAGGAAATAAAGGATGTGGCATCTTCTGCCTTGCTGTCTTTTTTTTTTTTTTAACATCTTTATTGGAGTATAATTGCTTTACAAGGTTTTGTTGGTTTCTGCTGTATACACTTTTTCTGGGGAAAGCCAGCTGCTGAGTTGTGAGTATACTCATGCAGCCTTGTGAAAAAAACCCACATTGAGAGGAACTTAGGCCTCCCACCAACAACCAGCACCAATCTGATAGCCAAGTGAGTGAACTACTTTTGAAGAAAATTCTCTAGTTCTAGTCCAGTTGAGTCTAGGCTTCTTCAGATGACTGTAGCCCCAGGCTGACATATTGACCACTTATGAGAGACCCCAAGTCAGAATCTCACAGCCAATCCCTCTCAAATTCTTTTTCTTTTTTTTTTTAAATGGATAGACATATATATTTTATTGTTTGTCACATCTCTTCATGACCTGGTATTTATACTACAAAGCCTTTCTCTTCCTTATGATTAATTTTTATATGTTATTCTTCTTTTTTTTTCACTCTCAAATTCTTGACCCACAGAATCTTTGAGAAACAATGTTTATTTTATTTATTTTTATTAATTTTGGGGGGGATAAAATTAATATTGTATACCATTTACATTTTCACCATTTTAAAGTGTATAATTCAGTGGTTTTTAATAGTATATTCATGAACTGCACCCATCACCACTACCTAATTCCAGAATACTTTCATCACCCCAAAAATAAATCCTGTACCTCCTAATTCTTCCCCCCGTTATCCCCTGAAAATCACTAATTTACTTTCTGTCTTTATGGATTTGTCTATTCTGGACATTTCATATAAATGGAATCATACAATATGTGTGGTGATTTATTATGCAGGAATAGATAACAATTACTGTTCTTTTAGTGCATAGAACAATTGACATAGAACAGATTCTTTTCAACCTAGTTTCATTGGCTTTGTAGTTACAGACAGTCTCTTCCAGATTCTGAATAAATTGACATTCAGTCTTGTTATATTTTTCTTCCAGTTTTTTGTTTGTCGTTCCATAATAATTTTTGTGGAATTTTGGGAAAGGCCGTGAGTGAGGCTGTGTATTAGTTTCCATTGCTGCATGTCAAATTACCACAGCGGTGGCAGCTTAAAACCATATACATTTATTATCTCACTGCTTCTGTGAGTCACAGCTTGACTTAGTTGTGTCTTCTGCTCAGGCTACAATCAAGGCATCGTCTGGGCTGCATTCTCATCTGGGGGCTTGCTTAGGGAAGAATCTGCCCAAGCTCACTCAGATTTGGGGCAGAATTAATTTCCTTGTAGTTGTAGCACTGAGGGCTCCAGTTTCTTGTTGGCTATTCCAAGTGGTCACCCTCAGTTTCCCCATGGGTTTTCCCACCATGGCCACTTACTTCACGAAGCCAGCAGATAGAATCTCTAGAAAAAGTGTGCTAGCAAGATGGGGTCTCATAAAATGTAATCTAGTCATGGAACTGACATCCCATCATGTTTGCTATATTCCATTGGTTAGAAGCAGGTCACAGGTCCTGCCCACACTCAATGGGAGAGAATTACCCAAGATGTGAACACCAAGAGGCAAGGATCATGGGGCAAGGGGTGTGGACAGACATCTCCAGAGTCTGCCATAGACAGCAAACCAAATACCATTTTAAACAAGATGTGGGGAAAAGTCTTGCAGACAATCAAACTCTTTTCCATTTTACTTTAATTTGTTTCTAAAAGATTAGAATTCATTTGATGTTACTTTTACAGTCTATATTTACTCTCACATTTTATCATTTTTGATACAGGATTATCTAGTTTTCTTTCCACAAAAAAAGAGATTTTATTTTCTGAACATTGCTCCAGCTCAAAAATGGAAAAACTAATTGCAATCTAGAGCTAGCTTTAATAGCGCTGAGGTCTCCATATATTTACTCTCTTGAAAACCTTATGAGGCAATGTACCATAATGCTTATGAACATGGGTTCTGGAATTAGGAAAACCTGGGTTCAAAATCAGGCTCTGTCATTTACTAGCTGTGTCACCTAAGACAAGTGACTCAATTTCTTCATCTTAACATAGGAATAATAATAACATCTACCCCATGGGCTTATGAGTATTCAAGGACAGAATGCATGTAAAATGTTTAACACACCACCTTATATATTGTAAGCACTCTACTGATGCAAACTTATAATAACGATAATGACAATAATAATAATTATTGACCTAAAGAAGAGAGGTTTTTTTTTTTTTATAAATTTATTTTTGGCTGCGTTGTGTCTTAGTTGCTGCACGTGGGCTTTTTCTAGTTGCGGCGAGCGGGGGTTACTCTACCTTGCAGTGTGCAGGCTTCTCATTGCGGTGGCTTCTCATTGCAGAGCACGGGCTCTAGGCACGTGGGCTCAGTAGTTGTGGCTCACAGGCTCTAGAGTGCAGGCTCAGTAGTTGTGTCGCATGGGCTTAGTTGCCCCATGGCATGTGGGATCTTCCCAGAGCAGGGCTCGAACCTGTGTCCCCCGCATTGGCCGGCAGATTCTTAACCACTGAGCCACCAGGGGAGCCCAAGAAGAGAGTTTTAAGAAGGAGGAAACAATAGACTGTATGGCCTAAAAGTCAAGTATGATAAGGACTGAAGGATGTCCAATAGATTCAGCAGCTGGAAGGTCATTGGTTTTCATGGTAAGAGCTGTACCAGTGGCTGGCGTTACGGCCATAACTGTACTGCACTGGAGGTGCAGAGGGAATGGGAAGTTAGGGGAAAAAAAGCAGAAGAGAAGGGCATTGGCTCTGGCAGGAGAAACTTTGAAGGAGGGACAACGGGGCAATATCTATGATATGCCCTTTGCTGCTACATGCTATGGGTAACAGGGTTCACCTCGCAAGAACAGTATATCCAGCAGGTCCCCAAATTTGTGCAGGAGATTCAGTCTTTTCCTCTTTGGGTTAGTGCATTTCTAACTCTTTCTTATAAGAAAATTTTTTTAAATCCCAACTTCTATTTCTGGCTTCTCTATAGTTTGCTAAATTACAACTTGAAATATTTAAAGGTTTCCAGCATACATAACAACCTGATAAAATAAATGCAAAAAAAGAAGCTGATCTGTAAGAGGCAGGGGAGATTCGTAAAAAGTTACAAATTCCCAGCTGGCATGGGAATGAATGGTGGAGACTTTGAGCATTTGAGGGGAATCAAATGCAAGCCAAATATGGTAGATTTAGAGGTTTTACTATTGCACACTAAATTGCAAACCCATTTGACATGAGACCAGCTATCAATATGGGTAAAATGCAGGAGCTGATGTTTATATTTTTTCTGAGCTAGTTAGAGGATTTATCTGTGTTGTAATAAGCTTTCTAATCTGGAACAGTAGGGAAGATGCTTGAGTTTGTAATTTACTATTATTCCACCTAGCATTATATTTCGTGCCAGCAGTCACACTTTATCTGAGAGCTTTCTGAATAATTTCAGTTCATCAACAAGAAGGAAGAATAATTCCTCAATGGTAAGGGCCATGAGCTGAATGCTGTGCCTTTACCTTAAAGGGGTAGTGGATATATTGCATGATGTAGTATCTGGACATTTATAGAGCCAAGGAGCTCCTGAGTTCTCCCCCTTGAGAGTGCTTATGGAAGCTTTAATAAACTGCTACTGTGAGGCAGTAGAAAGGACCTGTGCTGCAGTCACAAAGTCCATTACTTACTGTGTGAACTGGGTCACTTCATGCCCTCTCTAAGCCCATTTCCTCTGCTGTGAAATGGGACAATTATATCAATCTCATGAACTGTGGTACAGTCGAATGAGATTCTGGGTATCTGGCATGTTGAAGGTTCAATAAATTCCTCTTGAATTTGGAATCCAGCACATCTCTATTTTCTATTCAATAAATTGAATTCTTTCTGTGAATATACCCTGAGTAATAACTTCTAAGTTCCATTTCCCCAAATGTGGAGTAGTGAGTTACTTGTTCACAGTTACTGCTGCGGTTGTGCAGTGTGGTGAAGTGACATAATTTTGCTGCCCAGGAAGGCAGGAACCCTGGCTGTACCTCTAACCTACTGAGTGACGTTGAAAATGATATTGACTCTCTGAGCCTACTTCCTGATTTGTAAGTTATGCCACAGGGCAGTTTGTGGTGTGGAACAAATACATTCTAAGTTTTCTTCTGTTTTGAGTATTCCCAAGGTAGAAAAGAAAGTTCTTTCCATTCTGGGCTATTGAGTCATACCTTTGCTCATAGTAATTCATTAAGAAGCATTATTACCAGTAACTCTAAGTGATTCCCACAGAAGAATTTAGCAGGTAATGAAGTCATTGACAATAAATGATTTGCTAACTAAAATGTGGTACAGTCCTATGAAGAAGATAATTTGTTTTATTATCATTTAGATGTATTAAAAGAAGGTCATTATCATTCAGTTCCTGAATTGTATTGCATGAATATTTGTTGATTTAGCAAATAAATAGATGCTTGCGTTCTATACAGGGCACCTATGCAATAGTGTCAAACAGGAGCATGGG
This sequence comes from Stenella coeruleoalba, assembly GCF_951394435.1. NCBI lineage: Eukaryota > Metazoa > Chordata > Mammalia > Artiodactyla > Delphinidae > Stenella > Stenella coeruleoalba. The sequence goes on from NC_137153.1 coordinate 43,560,867, forward strand.
CTATTTGGACGTTAGAGGATGGGAGGGTCTGTGTTCTGATCACTTGCCATACTGCTGTCCTGAAGTAACACCTTTGCCTGCAAAGATCCTGCAGGCTAATTTCAGCAGCTGGGAAACCGCCTGGCTGTCATGGGCTTTAAGGTACGCTGCTGCACGCATTCATCAGCAGGCATCTGACTCTAGATCGAGGGGAGCTTGCAATGATGTGACCTCAGCCCCAATATGGAGCCTAATGGAAAGTGATAAGTCATAGATACATATCCAAATATTTTTGTCAGAATAAATGTGGGACTTGTGTAAAAGTTGTATACACACACAGAAAAGAGTTACCTAGATCACACAAGGATCAATGCTGATCTTATTCAGGACCAACTACTGACACAGACTAGCAGGGAAATTACATAGAAGGAGTCCTTATGCTTTGAGGTGCTTGGGACATCTGCCCTGTCATGGGGTCCTCCTATATAGCCACCAAGCTCTGTAGTCAGCCAGACCCAGATTCAATTCCTACTGCTGCTTATTAGCTGTGCAGCTTTGGGCAGGTTTTCTTTTTTGTAACGTGAGGCTAAACATAGTACCTACCTCGCACATGGTGAATGTGAGAATTAAATGAGATAATGTATATTATATGCTTTGTAAAGGGCTTTTCACTTAGTAAACCCTGAAGTGTTATAATTATTCATGATTATTTTGTTATTTTATTATAATAACAATTGGGGACTCAGAGAAAGTTGCCCAAGTTCAGACAGTTAACAACTAACTGGTAGGGCCAGGCTGAGCACCCAGGTCTATCTGCCTATGATTATACCACGCTGCTGCAAAAGGGAGGTGAACGTGGTAACACCGACAGCAAAGGAAGAACAGGCTGACTAATTCTACTGTGAGACAGTCGATCCTGGGCAGAATCTTGTCCATCGGGAATAGAAGTGTCAATCTACAGCAATCCTTCCCACAGGCTACAGACCCTAAACCTGGGCCTCTGGGGCACTCCTGAAACCAGTCAAACCTAAGCGGACCTACTTGTGAACTGGGGTTAAAATTTAACAAAATAAACACTGAGCAGTGCAAAAAGTATAGCTCCTTTATTTTGTATAACTTCTCTTTTGTCTTCCTCTGTGCTGCTGTCATACCCCCCGTTGACACGGTGTACTCTGTGAGGCAATCTCCTTCCAAATCCCAAAATTCAGAGTGGGGCACAAATGCCTCTGGTTTTCCTTCTCACAAACTTTCTGGAGTTTTCTTTTGCACAGCCTTTAAGGTGCCAATTTGAAGCAAAGTTGGGTAGGGGAAGCCAGGGCCCTAGCATCTGACCTCTCGCCTATCTTTTCTTCTTATTTTGGTTTAAGAAATTTATTTTCTATTCCTGTCTTATAGGAACTTTCCTTGGGTTACCTCTGAGTCCACTCTACCCACAGCTTAGAGAAAAACTATGTATTTTCAGACATATAATAATTGTCTCTTATTTAAAAAGGAGATTTTAGAATTTATAATTTTTTTTTCTCTCTGCAACATTTGGCTTTCAAGTCTTTATCACTATTAAATTTTTAAAAACACTTTTGTTGGTGTGGTACTGACCTCCTCCTTCCCTAGGACAATATGACCCTTGACCTATCTTTACGGCAGATGGATGCATGGGAAAGAAAGAAAATAACACCTGGATTACTCAGAAGTTACTGAGGAAATGATTGAAGATACTTAACATACATTATCCCCATGACACTGGTGAAGATCCATGGTTATGCCATTAGGATGGATCTTTCCTTCATTCACTTGTGAATATTTACAGAGAGCCAACAGAGGCCAGGCACTGAGGATGGCAATAAACAACTTTCCCACTTTTCACAGCCCAGACAATAGCACTGAGATCATCCACAGATATAGCTGTCTGATTTCATAGCGCCTTGGAGAAGCCTTGCAGAAAATGAGTTGGTGTTTTTCTGGACTGTCTGTAATGAGCATAAAGATACTTGCTTTTTGAGGGACCATTGCATCAAGCCCTCTGTTCAGGGGTGCTATATCCCAACCCTGTCTACATTTTGTATTGGTTATTTATTTTTGCCATGATGGTGATGGCTTGCAGGGTCGGTAGAATGGACACTTCCTTCTAAGGTGCCTTCTTATAAGCACTTGCTCTCTGTTTGCTATTGAAAGAGCATCTTGGAATACAATTATACAATCTCAAATAAATAGTTAATGGGATGAACTAGAAATACAGGAGGTTTTTACGATGGTGATTCATGTCCTGCCAGTTTAGGAGTTGTTTTAACCACAAAAACACCTGAACTTATCACAGAATTAAAAATCAAGAAACCTGGATTTGAACTCCGACCCTGCGTCTAGTTCTTGACATGGGGTAAGTTACCTTACCTCTCAGAGGTTTCGTTTCTTTATCTGGAAAATAAACACTTGGACTAAATGGTCTCTAAGGGCACTTCCAGCTCTACCAGACTGTGCTTCTTCAGCATAGGTGTTTTTCTTCTTCAGGAACTTTGTGTGGAGCCAGGATGTGGTCTTGCTGCAATCTTCTCTGGTTGTATAATTTTTGGGGATTGGATAGATTGTTGTCATTTGTCAATTTTCTAGTTTCATTTTCTGGACACTGGTAAGACATACTCCCACCAGTCTTGTATGGGAAAACATTGAACATTGAAATCTTACCATGTACCAGGCACTATGCTAAGCACTTTATAGGCATTCTTATAACAATCCTATGAAGTAGATATCTTTTATTCTGTAGTTTATAGAAGAAGAAACTGAGGCTTAGAGAATAATTTGTCAAGATCATAAGCTAAGGACTTCCCTGGCATTCCAGTGGTTAAGAATCTGCCTTCCAATGCAGGGGGCGTGGGTTTGATCCCTGGTCGGGGAACTAGGATCCCACATACCACAGGACAACTAAGCCTGCGTGCTCTAGAGCCCGCATGCTGCAACTACCGAGCCTGTGCACTGCAACTACTGAGCCTGTGCGCTCCGGAGCCTGTGCACCACAACTAGATAGAAACCCGTGTGCTACCATGAAGAGCCCGCATGCTGCAGCTAAGACCCAACGTAGCCAAATAAATAAATAAATAATTTAAAAAAGAATAATAATTAAAAAAAAAAAAGACTCTGTGCTCTCAATCCAGGGGGCACATGTTCAATCCCTGGTGGGGGAACTATTGATAAGATCCTGCATGCTGTACGGCGTAGCCAAAAAGAAAAAAAAAAAAATCACAAACTAATTACAACCAGGGCCAAGATTCTAATGGTGAGTCTGTCTGGCTCAAAGCCAGGCTCTTGACCTCTAAGTTATCTATTTTGTGCACCAGTTCCTTGGGTGACACCTGATCAGTCAAGGATCCAGGATCCTGAGCAATGAAGCTTATCCAAGTGCTCTGACCAGTGTGATAGCAATGCTAAGCCTGCATGGAAATGAGCAATACTGTTTTCAGAATAAGCTTATCATGGAAAGGTGTGACTTCGAGGAAGGTGGGTCCTATGAGCACATACCATTTTCTGACAAGACCTCTAAATCAGAGGTTCCCAAACCCCAGGCCACAGACGGGTACCAGGCCACGGCCTGTTAGGAACCGGGCTGCACAGCAGGAGGCGGGCGAGCCAACGCTGGCATTACCGCCTGAACACCCCCACCCCATCCATGGAAAAATTGTCTTCCATGATACCGGTCCCTGGTGCCAACAAAGTTGGGAACCGCTGATCTAAATGTGTGTTGCTGAGCAGAGATGGCCAATCAACCGTGTGCTTCTTTTTTTTTTCTTTCTACTGTGATTTCTTATTCCTCATGAGGGTACATTTATTTGAAAACCTCTCCTCTATGTTTGGCTAGTAAGAAAGTTACAAAATGGAAATGCCTCTCTTGGCCCCTTTGGCCCTCCTGGAGCCATACATTTCTTGTTTCCAGAAGCAAACAAGTCTTTCAAAGCAAGCAAGACTCTGAGGCTGTTTTTTTGTTTTGTTTTTTGTTGTTGTTTTTGCTTTTGTTTTTTAGTTTTTTGCTCCTTTAGGCTTTTAGTCACACAACTACAGCTTAGAATTGAATTTCACCCACAGCACACTGTAGAACAGTTTGCAAGAACTCCACCGGGAGTCCCCTGGCAAAGGATATGTCTGGGGCTTGGTTCTTCTTAGTTCACACTGATGTTGCTACACAAGCCGGTTCCTGCTATGGGCTGAGAAGGGAGGGCATCCATCACTTTTCAGCAGCTCTTGTTTCTAAGTGGCTGTTTTGGGAGGGAGCCCTTTGGAGTTGGAAGAAATACTATTTTCTATTGCCATTTGTTTGGCTGTGGCAATAAAGAAAATTTCCACTGACATGAAGAAGCCATTCTAAATATTTTAATAGATGGGAATGGCTGCGCTAGAATGATCAAAACACCAAAGTAGTGATAGCAAGTATAATCACCAACATTTATGGAGAATTTTGCAGGAGCTTTGCACGTTATCTAAGTAAATTCTTTCACCAGGCTTGGGTGATAGATATTATTATCTCCATCATGCAGATGATGTGTAGAGAGTTTAAGAGACTTCTCCGAAGTTGCAATTCCTGTCACTAGGAGAGCTGAACTAGAACCAGGGTCTCTCAGAATCCAAAGCCAATGATTTAGGCTACTGTGCAGACTACCTGCTTCTAAGTTTGAACTTTTTACATTGATTACATGTTGAAATATTTTGGATGCAATGGGTTAAAGTATATTATTAAAATTGATTTTACCTGTTTCTGTTAATTTTTTAGGATGGCTACTAGAGACTTTAAAATGACATAAGCCACTCCCATTATGTTTCTATTGGACAGTGCTAGACAAGGGATTAAATAACAATGGAGATGCAACTGGAGAAGTTGATTGGATCCTAAGCTTGGAAGGCCTTGAAGAACATTTACAAATCACCCTGAGAGTGCCAAATTTTGCCCACAACTTATAGAAATATACAATGTCTTCACTCAAGGTTCACGGCTTTTATATTGCCTGGTAAGTATAACTTTTAACGTGTCAACATCCACAATTATTTGAGCCAGTCAGCTTTTCCAGTTCTTTGTTTATTGTGTTTTATGAAGCAGTTAAATATTTGGAAAAAGCTACCAAGAATGAAGGTAAGGAAAGAAGAGGGCCCAGTAGTGCAAGGGGATTAGGAGACAGTTGTGTCATTTCCATCTAAAAGCGATGAAAACAAAGGCACCAAGCCATTAAAATGCAGGGTGTGCTCTCTGGCAGGCCTTTGGCAAGAGGCATAACTACTTACTTAAGTGGGTCACAGCCTGACTGTTAATTTCCATTCATGGAATTTGTTTCATTTTCAGGTGTCTCAGTTAGCTCCAAGGTGATGCTTTATAAATAGTTGTGAGGGCATTGTGGAGGTAGTCAGAATTTCCAGAGTGGTCATCATTAACTTCTTTTTGTCAGTGTTTCTCCACCTTCCGATGAGGCTTCAGCAGAATCCGAGCTCTTCTCCTGGAATCAACCAGCAAGCGGTTATCAGAATTCACCAGCCACTCCTGGATACCACTGCCAACAAGCTGGAAAGAATTGTGCAGGGGAAATGCCAGCCTTGCTGAATCAAGCAACTTCTTCAACCCAAAGTTGACTGGTAATTATCATGGTGGCATTCATGGGACTGCAGGGGGTTCCACGAGCCCAGACCCGGCTCCACCATATTTGCTCAGTCCAGGGTATTGAAATGTTTCAACTCCAGGCAGAGAAGAGCCGGCAGAGGCAGGCTATGCAGGCAGCAGTTGTGGTACTAGCCCTCTGAATTCTGGGGTTCTTCTGGTGTGATTGGATTGTGCATAAAAGAATAAGAGCTGACGGTTGATAAAGGCTGTGCTACCCACAAGCTCATGCTTTTGATTCAGATCTAGTCTGGATGAGGATGAGTGGTCCAGTTTGGATAGTCCCCAAAGTAACTCTAATATGGAAGTTTAGTTGAAGCAGGGCTTTGTAGTCAAATGAATTGAAGTTTAGCCATGATTCTTCAAGTTAACAGCTGCATGATCTTGGCCAAATCACTTCACCCCTCTGAGCTTCAGTTTCCTCATCTGTCAAATGGGCATATACAAACTCCCTTCTGGGGTTGTTGTCAGGCTTAACTGAGATGTGCATGTAAAAACACCTGGCCTCCAGCATAAGGAATGCAATGAATCATTCCGACTTTTCCCCTTTAGTGTGTTTTATTATTAAAGCCTTAATATAAATAAATACCTTCCTTGTGAAACCAAATTCCAACCTTTGGGGATGATCATGCTTACTCTAGATTTTTTTTTTTGACTACTTGACTTTGGAGATTGTTCACTTTTAATGATGGTGGTAGTGATAATGATGATGATGATGAGTACTTATCTTTTATTCAGTACCTACCCTGTGTTAAGTGCTTTTCCTATATTATCTCGTAAAATCATCATAATAACCCCATGAGGCAGGTATTATTATCCTCATTTGCAGATGAGGAATGAGGTTAAGAAAGATTAAGTGGCTTGCTCAAGGTTATAAAGTTAGGTGGCAGAAGACCTGGGACTTAAACCCAGGTGTGAGCCCAACACTATCATTCTTAACCACTGTTATATTGTATCCATGCTACTAGTTCACCTCATTTTTCCTCAAACCAAGAGATTTTCTGTGTCCACAAAAGGTATAAAAGGTGCGTGAAAAAGGAACTCTTCCCAGTTTTAAATATCTTTTATAATTTAAACTTACTTGATATCTTATTGAAACAAAAATTTTAATGGAAAGACAATCAAGAAATCATTTTGATGAAAGAAAATTGAATTTCTTATTCTCCATAGACATTTAGAGAATAAATGTAATTCTGTGGAGAAAAGAAAATAAATTATGTTTAAACCAGAGTTTGAAAGAACTAATTATAGAGATATACACAATTTAGAAATAATTGTAGTACTTAAGGTTTATGAAAATGCTCGAGATTTTGTAGACATGAAAGCTTGTTTGTGTTCTTTTAAGATTCCAAATGTTACTTTTGTATAAGAGCTCAAAAGTTACGTAATACTCACCTGCTCTCATATCACAAGATATGAGAATATTAGATAAATATGAGAAATTTGAGAATATGAAAAAAATTCAGAAATTAAAGTAAACAAAGCTATTTCTGAGGCCAAAGAAATAGTACTTCAAATAATTGAGCATTTTTCATGGTGTGGGTGGGGAGGCACTCCTATCTGTTGAGTTGACACCATTCAAGGCTGTTATTTACTGCTGCCAAGAGGGTTTTATTAGAATTCTTTTTCTTGGGTTTTGCTCAAAAGAACAAATGCCATTCTAATGCCAATATTTTCAAATGACATTTATTGCTTAGATTTACTTTTCTAAAATTTGCCCTCTCTTTCTTAAATAAAGGTATGTCTCTCTCTAGGATAATAAAAGCCGTAATTTTTTTTTATTGAAGTATAGTTGATTTGCAGTGTTGTGTTAGTGTCTGGTGTATAGCAAGTGATTCAGTTTTATATATATATATATATATATATATATATTCTTTTTCATATTCTTTTCCATTATGGTTGAAAAAATTAATAATAAATTACAGGATATTAAATATAGTTCCCTGTGCTATACAATAGGACTTTGTTGTTTATCTATTTTATATATAGTAGTCTGTATCTGCTAATCCCAAACTCCTAGTTTATCCCTCCCCTACTCCCTTTCCCATTTAGTAACCATAAGTTTGTTTTCTATATCTGTGAGTTGGTTTCTGTTTCATAAATAAGTTCATCTGTGTCATATTTTAGATTCCACACATAAGTGATATCATATGGTATTTGTCTTTCTCTAACTTACTTGGCTTAGTATGATAATCTCTAGGTCCATCCATGTTGCTGCAAATGACATTATTTCATTCTTTTTTGTGCTAAAAGCCCTAATTTAACTGATGTGAGATTATTCCAAATAAGTAAAGCATGTTTGAGCAACTGGCTTATCAATGAAATTCACATTAATTGCCTTGGAGGGAAATTAGTAAATCTCATGTTGGTATAATAAATAGCACCTTTTCTGTTAAGCTTGATAAAGGTTATTTCTTTAAAAAAAAGAAGAACCATTTTCACTTTATTAATCTCATTATTCTACTGAAATAGCCCAATGACCTGAACATTGCTCACTTCATGGCTTTACTGGTACCTCTAAGAACTGGTGACCATGCTTCCTTCTTGAAACACTTTCTTCGTTTGGCTTGAGACATCACTTTCTCTTGGTTCTCCTTCTATTCCACTGGCTGGTCAATTCCCCTTTATCTTCTGACTGCTAAGTGTTAAAAATTTCAGGGTGTAACCCTAAAACCTTTTCATTTCTTGCTCTTTATTTATTCCCTCTGTAATACCATCCCCAGTCTCTTAGCTTTGAAAGCATCTATACACCAATGATTCCCAAATTTACATTTCTAGCCCCCTTTCTAAATTGAGGTCTCATGGTCAACCATCTACTCAAATCTTGACTTAAATATCTAGTAGGGATCTCAAACTCAACCTGTCCAAAATCAAACTCCTGGTTCTCCATCGACATCCTTCATCTCAGGAAATGCTAGCTCTGTCTTTCTAGCTGCCAAAACCTTATTTTCTGTCTTCCTCTGACACTCCACCTCCATCAGTAAATCCTATTGGCTTTACCTTGAAAATACTATTTATCAAAAATCTGAGCACTTTTCACCACTTCCATTGCTATTTTCCTGGTCTAGGCTTCCACTGTATTTCACTCCCTCACCTGAATTATTTCAAAAACTCCCCAACTGGACTCCCCCCCACTACAGTCTGTTCTCCACATAGAAGCAACAATGATCTAAATTGCAGGTAAAATCAAGGTACTCTTTTGCTCAAAACTTTTAATGGCTCCTCATCTCATTCAGAGTAAAATCCAAAGGCAATATGACCTGCAAGGCCCTACATGACCTTGCCCTCAGCTACCTCATACTTTTATCTCTTGTTGCCTGCCTCCTTGTACGTATTCTGTTCCAGACACACCCCAGATTTCCTAGAACAAACACCTCTCTCACTTTTCAAGGTTATTTGCTCATATGTTATCATTTTGGAAATATCTTTCTTGAGTACTCTTTCCCTCCTCCCTGGTCTTCCTGTATCCTTTATTCCACCTTATTTTTGTCTATAGCACATTTTACCACCTGACACAAATATATTTACGTGTTTATTTTCCCCATTAGAATATTAGCCTAGATTCCAGATTCCAGGACTGGCATACTAGATGATTCCAACCAAGCCTCCCAGTTGAAGGCAATTTAAAAAGCTGAAACACACACACACACACACACACACACACACACACACACACACATTCTTACAAGCATCAGAGACCTACCGAGATATTAAGAGATTAGAACAAGGAAACAATTAGCATTAAAGAGGTGAGTCAAAGCCTTTTTGGACAGGATGATTTACTGATGATGAGAAGAAAATTGAAAAGCAGAGGTTCACTGAGACCTTGGGAAATGACCCACTCTGTAACCCAAAGGCCAAGAGCTGAAATTTGGCTCTGAGGCTCTTTGGCAACTCACTGGAAGCAGTTGAGACACAAAGCTAAGCTTTTGAGGACTCAGATGCGTGAAGATTTGGAAACTGGCATTCATCTCCTTCAAAAACAGAGAGGCCGTAGTATAATATCCCTTTTTCTGACTTGAAACACTCAAAGGCTACATCCTGGAGGCATGGGATCTGGATTTTAGCCCAATCTGCACAAAAACTCAAATCTTGGTCCTAGACTGCTAATCTACTCAGGTGTTTTGCAGGGGGAAAATACACTGTGGAGGAAAATAACATCATTCTAGGTCTTAAATTATCACCAAATGTAATTTTAATTTGTCCAGCAAAGTATCAAAGGTTATAAAACAAATGAAGATTCAAGACAAATGCCAACTAATGTAGTTCCAAACCACCTATCCACTCAGCATATGAAAAGGTGCTCAACATCATTAGACATCAGAGAGATGCAAATTAAAACCACAACAACATACCACTACCCATTAAGTAAAAAATAAAGAAGCTGCTGATAACACTGAGTGCTGGTGAGGATACAGAGCAATTGGAACTCACCTGCATCACTGGTATTAGTGTGAAACAGTACAGACACTTTGGAAAACAGCTTGGCAGTTATTAAAAAGTTCAATGTACACTTACCATATGACCCAGAAATCCCACTTCCAGATTCTTACCCAAGAAAAAGTAAGATATATATCCACACAAAAACCTGTTCACAAATGTTTACAGTGGCTTTATTCATACTTGTCAAAAAATGGAAATGTTTATCAATTGGTAAATGGATAAACAAACTGCTATAAACATACAGTGAAATAGTACTCTAATATTTGCTGAGTATATTATTTAATAAGTATTATTAAATTATTAAATAAGTATAATATTTAACAAGTATTAATATTATATCTTATTTTAAAAGGAGAATTCCTTTTTAAAAAGCCACATTGACCCTTTCAGCACTGGTCTGACATTTCAGTCACCTCTGTGGACAGCTGACAGAACATATGGAAGTTTTTTGAGAGCTGGAGAATGATGGACCTTTAATTCAGGGAGGGCAGAAGGCTTATCACTTCACATTTCTCCCTTCCATTTGGCTCTCTTACTTCCTCATCTGATTCAGTGCTCCTTTGGTCCTTCCTGCTGTCATCTGTGTTTGGGCTCATGGTCCCCTCTGATATGGCCAGACAACCAAGGATGTTCTCACATGAAGGGCATTTGCCATGGGCTCAGCTGCCTCACTAATTTGGCTGATGTTTTACATCCCCTGGAGCAGGAGGGAGAAGTAGACTTGTAACTTGAGGACAGGACCTTGTCTTGCGCTTCTGTAGTGACCCACCATGGCAAAGCACAGAGCCTTAGACGTGGTAGGTGCCCAATGCATGTTTGCTTTGTGTACAGATTTGGTTTTTTTAAAGATACTAAATGTAGTTCCTAGCGTCCTCAAGTGTACTGAATGCAAGTTAAAATTACTCTGGCAGGAGTCATACTTAATTCATTGGAAGAGAAATAATAACCGTGATGTCCTCAATTTAAGAATATCAGCTATGTAATATATTTTCATTCATTCGTGTATTCAGCAAATATTTATTGAACATCTACTATATCCTAGATTCTATGCCAAATTATTTAAGTTAAAGGGATACATATCCAAGAACAAAAATCAATTGTTAATTACAAGTTTCAAAGATATATATTGGTCTTTGCATATTTTGCTTCCTGGTGAATTTAGTTTTCCTTTTCTTTTTTTTTTTTTTTTTTCCTGTAAGGAAAGAAGTAGATGTTATACACAGATACCCTGGAACAGTGATTGGTGGCTGTCTCTTCTGTCCCAGTATGCTTAGAGGAGTCAGTTCATTTCTGTGAGTAACAGTAGCTTTCCATCATGGGGTATCTAAATAGGGGCAGATTGTTGGGGGTGGGAGTGAAGTATCAGAACTCAGGAGAGTTAGGGGAGCCTGTGTAGTTCCAAATTACTTATCCAGCACCCCCAACCCTTCCCGCTGCATCCTCCTTACCGCTGCCACGCTGTGGCGATCAGCTTTTTTTAGTATCTGTTTTGTCCTGAGGGAAGAAGTTTCCCACATTTACTTTCTTTTTCTCAGTGGGAAAGATTCTATTGTTTGACTCTCATGTTTTTACTACTTCATGTTTCCATTTAAACAGTAACTGAATTCAGGAGATTAAAGATAACACAGTTAAATTGTCTGTTACTAACTGTAGTTTGTTTCCATCCTCCCTCTCTCCCTCTCCCCAGAATGCAAGTACTTCTTTCTTCTTGTGTTTTGATGGTTTTGATTTGATTTTGGTTTGTTTAGTTTGGGGTATTGGCATTGATTTTTAATAACATTATGGTTGGGATTCCACAGAAATGAAACATCTAACAATGTTTAAAGACTTGCATGTGGATGATAGAATCACGTTCATTTTTATTGATGCTAAGTGGTGACTGAATCACTTTGGAGAATGATAAATTTTGTAGTTGATAAATTTTGTTTTCACTTGAAAAAAGAGTAGACAATGTAACATGACAGAAAACAAAAATTTGTATGTTTCCATTATAAATCTCCCCCAAATATTCTAGTTTCCACTAGCATACGTACTTTAACATATCACAGCTATGATCTTGGTGGTTGTGGAGCGCACAGTAGGAAAAAAGAGGAATGGAGGGAACGTTCTAGATTGAGCCCAAGTGGTGTTCATTGCTGGGATTCAGGTACTTGCGGTATTTCCATCCGGAGGATTGTTAACACGGTGCACTAGGGGCCTCCTGAAGAAAAAAGTCCTAAGGAAAGAGCAAAACCAGCGATGAGTTTGGCCAGTAAAAAAGGCTGCAGCAGTCAGACGTGAGGTGGGTCTTCTGAGGATCACTGAATGGGGAATCGCCAATTAGTGAAGCAGTAGGCTTTCGGTCATTGGAATCCAGCCTTCTAACGGCCATCCACTGCTACTCAAGCATTCCCAGGACCTCACTCAAGGTGATTATGTTACCCAACCAAACTTGGGTCCCTTTGCCCACTTGCAGTAAAGCCAATCTGTTGACACTGGGTTGTGATGAAGAAAAGTGTAACATTTATTGCAGGGCGCCAAGCAGAGTTCAGGCAGCTAATGTTTAAAAGGCCTGAACTTCTTGCTTGGCGCCCTGCAATAAACAGTACCCTTTCCTTTACCACAGCCTGTTGTCAATAGATTGGCTTTACTGCCTGTGGGTGAAGGGACCCAAGTTTGGCTGGGTAACAATTTTGGCACCCCAGATGGGATGGCAGTCCCGAGTGGGCACCTCACCCATGGCACATTGGCTCCTGGCCAGTGGTAGCTCTTGGATTCAGTCCAGCAGCAACCTGAGCACCTTTGTCTCAGGGACAGTCCCAAGTGTTTGCCACCGACCAGGTGCTGCTGGCCCACGGTGCTGTGATGAAGGAAGCAAGAGGAAGGCGATATTCACGGGGGACAGTTTGTCCTGGGAAGGCCCCATAGGGCTCAGTTACAATTATTATTCATTAAACAAAATATATCTGCTCCTGTGGGTAGGGAGAAGATTCTCCTTCTGGGAAGGTAAGCTGATCTTTGTATTGTAACGTATACAACAGGCAGAATAGCGCTACATCTCTGAGAAGAAAGCATATCATAAACACTCCTTTCCAGCTACATGCTGAGCTTAGGCTCCCCTGACCTCTGAGAACACCACTGACACTGTGTGATTGATTTGGGATCTGTGTGCTTGTTTGTTTTCATGGGAAATGGGTTCATAGCTTCCATTAAATTCTCAAAGGTGTCTGAAACCCCACAAAAACTGACCACTGTTTTATATGTGGTCTCTGCTCGGTCTCATCAACACACATAGCTTCATTTGTTACCTACCTAATGATTCTCTCAAGTATATATTCCCAAACCATTTACTCTTCAGAAATAAAATTTGTAGATAATATAACCATTCTACAAACACAAAACTAAGCTTAGTGCCTTAACTGTAAAGTAAAGGCAATATCTTTAAATGATTTATGATAAAAAATTGTATGCATTTCATGCTGGAGAGAGTGTGGAGAAAAGGGAACCCTCTTGCATGGTTGGTGGGAATGTAAACTGATACAGCCACTATGGAGAACAGTATGGAGGTTCCTTAAAAAACTAAAAAATAGAATTACCATATGACCCAGCAATCCCACTACTGGGCATATACCCAGAGAAAACCATAATTCGAAAAGACACATGCACCTCAATGTTCATTGCAGCACTATTTACAATAGCCAGGTCATGAAAGCAACCTAAATGCCCATCGACAGACGAATGGATAAAGAAGATGTGGTACATATATACAATGGAATATTTACTCAGCCATAAAAAGGAACGAAATTGGGTCATTTGTTGAGACGTGGATGGATCTAGAGACTGTCATACAGAGTGAAGTAAGTCAGAAAGAGAAAAACAAATATCATATATTAACGCATATATGTGGAACCTAGAAAAATGGTGCAGATGAACCGGTTTGCAGGGCAGAAATTGAAACACCGATGTAGAGAACAAACGTATGGACACCAAGGGGGGAAAGTGGCAGGGGGGTGGGGGGGTGGTGTGATGAATTGGGAGATTGGGATTGACATGTATACACTGATGTGTATTAAATTGATGACTAATAAGAAAAATAAAATTGTATGCATTTCAACCACAAATGCTTGCCCACGACTACACGGGAGGACATAGTGAAGTGGTCAAGGGCTAATGCCAAAATGCCGTGGACATGACAGCTACACATACAGCTGAGCATTTGTGTATTACTGGCAGCTCAGATACCACAAGAAGCATTGCCACTGGTGACAAGATTTTCCAAAATGGAGACAAGTCTTGGTGAAGCTCTAGACAAAACAAAGTTCCCTGATTTATAAGGAAGTTTCATTCCTGAAAAATCTAGTGTACGAAATCCATACAAAACAAACAAAACCACAACCACCACCATCACCACAACAAATTTGGGGTTCTATACAAAAAGAGGAGTTAGGTTCTCAGCTCAGACCATTATAAACAGATGTACTGCCCATGTGAATCCTCCTGAATCCTTCTGAATACGGAAGAGTTCTTCATTGTGTGCGAGTGTCCCTCTCATTTCAGGATGCCCAGCATCCTTGATTCTTGTCCACTAAATAAATACCAGTTGCACATCCCCTCCCATCATTTTGACAACCAAACACCCCCCACACAAAGTCCAGAATGCCTCCAGGGAGGTGGTGTCACCTCCACTGAGAACCACTGACCTACCGGCTACAGTTGAGACTCCTGAGCTTTGCACACAGGTCCTTCCTGATCTGGCTTCTGTCTCCCTCTCCATTCCCACCATTCATGCACCCTCCATCCTGCATTTCAGACTGCAAGAAGTTCCCTGACCTGGTGGGCCTTTCCTTGCACATGTGGGGTTCCCTTTGCCTGGGAACGCCCTTTCCTAGTCAAACTTGTCATCCCCTCTTCTCCAAATCCTCTCAGAATGCGTTGGTACTCCCTCATGTCTCCCACTTTGCTTGCTTACCTCTCTACAACCCTCAGCTCATTTCTTCCCAGCTCCACGCCCAGACTGAGAGCAGGAGCCAGGTTTCCTGTGTCTTTATAGTCTGGGGTGGCCCGCCCTGGGGGGTTCAGTTCATGTTGGTTGTTGGGTGACATCGATGTGCTGAGAGGACCCTGGACTTCTCTCAGTTCCAGTCTCTGTTCTGCTTCCAGGTCTCCCACATGGTGTTCCTTCTTCCTAGAATGTGCTCCTTGTTCCCTCATCTCCTACCTCAGCCCAACTAAATCCTTCTCTTCTTCATGTCTCTTGTTAAATGCCGCTTATTCAGGGCTGCTTTCCTTGACCCCTCAGATGGCTCACCAATTATATTATTTGCCCTCACAGTACTCTGCACTTCTCTTTCTTAACACTACACAGGTGATCACCAGGTTCCTTCGCAAGGACCAAGCCAGAATCCTCTTTTTTATTGGATCCTGTAAGCCAGAGGTTCTTCAATCACCCCTAAATGACTAATAATGACTTCTTAGAGAATGAGGTTCTCAAGCTCAATTTATCTTGATTTGGAAAAGCAAAGAAATATGACCGTCTTTTTTTTTTTTAATATTTATTTATTTATTTTATTTATTTTGGCTGCCCCGGGTCTTAGTTGTGGCACGTGGGATCTTTGTTGCGTCATGTGGGATTTTTAGTTGGGACATGCAGGATCTTTCAGTTGCAACATGCAGGCTCTTAGTTGCGGCATGCGAGCTCTAGTTCCCCAGCCAGGGATCGAACCTGGCTCCCCTGCATTGGGAGCGCAGAGTCTTACCCACTGGACAACCAGGGAAGTCCCAGAAACATGACCTTCTTGCTGGTACATTTCTTTGTCTGAAACTAGTGTATAATAGAGGATCTATATAGAAGTTTAATCAATAAAAAGTCAGTCACAGGGTCAAGTAGACTTTTTTATATGACCCAGAAAAGGATACAGGCACTCAGATAACCAACATGTGCATGTGATCCTGCAGAAATCTCAGTGCTAATGAAAGCATTAGCATATAGAAGGGAAATGGACTGCATACAACTGGATAAATAGAGGGGTAAGCACTTTATTGTTGAAAAAATGATTAAAATTATATTTGGAGATGTGTAAGTTTTTATTTTATTAAGTAAAGAAAGAAATTCTGCCACTCTATCCTCAAGACTTCTCCACCTGGGAGGCGGGGGGCGGGAAAGCGGGGCTCTGATTTACCTGCCTAAGGGGTCAGCCATCTCCATTTCTCAAAGTTGGAGGCTGCTTGTTTTGTGTGCCTCATGTGTGATCCTTGGAACTAGTCTAGGAGTTTGAACTTTCTTTGAATTTTTGTCTCTATTATTCTTTTTCAAAAATACTTTATATTGGTTTGCCATTCAGTGTTCAGTTCCATATATGCCAATCGTTCTGCAATTCCAGAAGAAAGTTCACAGCCTAAGTGATCGAAAAAAAAATGTGTTAATTCTAAAAACTCTTTAGCAGCCTACAGTCAGTTGCTATTAAGAGTACTTTCTTATTATATTAAAAAAAAGAATGCCTCTTTAAAACAAAGCAGCATGGCTCACTAATAATATCTCTGGGTTTTATCTTCCTGCATACTTCATGTCAAAAAGCCCAGGCAAGCTTTTTCTGAGTTTTTAATCTCAGTGTAATTCATGCTTTTTTCTTATTTTCATTGCTGTTATTAAAATAAAATTTTAATGTATATACAAAGTGAGGAATACTGACTATGCATAAAGTTAGATATAAGTTCTTGCTTATCAATCTAAAATAGAAATTGCTTTCATTATACATATATCAATTAGCCATCCCAAAATATTTACACATGGGATACATGCAAATAATCACTAATAATGCATATATATGCTTTAGAAGATGACTTTCCTGAATATTCTGGAAGTGCTTCAATTTATAGATTAGGAAGCTAACATACTTTGGAGCTGAGTTAAACAAAATAATTTAAAAAATCAATTATTCCCCATACATAGAAGTAAAACATGACTTACAAATGTATAGTCAACTTACATGTGAATATTTGTAAACCGTGAGTGATTTTAGAAAGAATAGATTCTATTTATGGATTAATTAACACCACTCTAATGGATGATATTTATATTTTTAAATGGAATTTTGCAATAAAGAAAAATTATGAGAAATAAGATTGTGGAGAATAACAGAAGAATTCCAGAAAGAATTCCCTATGAATTCCTATTTACATGGTATATGTATACTAATTACCTTAAAAAAAAAAAACTAAACTAACTAACTACTTTGTATAAAGAGTTATTTTCATGATTAACTGTTGCTAACAGATGATTTTTTTTAAGTCATCTGTAGGTCATTTGATTTAATACATATTATTAATTTCCTAAAGGAAACAAGGAAAAGGAGAAGCAATTCTCAATATGTTGTTAAGCACAAAAGAACAAGAAGCAAAGAAATTTTTCTACAAGTACAATAAATGAGGAAAAAGACTGATGGAAGCAATTTTCACATATTGAGATATGGGTAAGTCATTTTGGCTTATACATGATTTGGCTTAAACTTTATGCTAACTAGAACAGCCAGTTTTGTAGTCTTTTAAACATGCATTCTGCATCTGCCTTAACCATTAAAGAAAAGAATGCTTTTAAAAATAAAAATGAAGTAACTGTGGTCCGGGTATCCAATGTGGAGCCAGGTGGCCATTGTGCATGTGATTTCAGGCACATTCCTGCATCACCGAGAACTTCTAGTTCCCTCATATCTCCCTGGTTCTTGATGTCCAGTGGGAGGTGAAGATGATAACTGGCAAGCTTGGGACATGGGTCATCTTTGGATGAGAGTCTCTGAGTCAATAAATGCTTCCTTTAGCTTGTTTGGTAAGGTCACTTGATATCCTTCCTATACCACTTGACATCACAGAAGGTTGACAGCCTCCAGTTATGACTGTGGGAAACTTTTTGTCAGTCTCTACACCCCGGGGGCAACACTGCATCCCTCAGGGAGGGTCAGCACTTTGATAGCCATCCTGTGTGGTTTTTATATTTTATAATATAATTTTATATATTATTATTACCGGCAGAATGGCCCAGGGAGCTCAGATTCTGACATAAATGTGGTTACCTCCTGTTCTTGCTCAGCCCAGGCTCTGGGAGAGGTGGTGGGACATGGTGGGGAGGTAGGAGGAAGGCCACGTGACAAGCCACCCTATCTAGGGAAATGGAGAGGCGAAAATGGGTTCCCATACCTTCATTATGCTCCTACCCAATCTCCCCTAAGTAAGGGAGCCAATGAATCTGAGGATTTTTGGAAGCACTGCCACTGTTCTAGAAGCTGCCGGCCGGTAATATTTAAGCTGGAGTCGGTTTCTGCCACCAGGTGGCGCCAAACTGAAGTTAGGACTAGGTTGGATTTGGGTCTCGAAACTGGACCTCAGCTCCAGATGGCATCACTTTATTAACCTCACAGTAAAGGAAACTCACATCTTGGGCTGCTGAACTTTTTACACTCTACTTATCATACTAAGGTGGAATTTTACTGAATGTGTTTGTATGTATATTATTTATCATTTTTTAGAAACAGAAATGTGATAATGTTGTGTATATTGCTTTGCATCTTATTTTTCTCCCCACAAATATGTCTTGGATAGCTTTCCATAATGTAAATCAATTGTTTTTAATGGTTGAATTGTATCACATTACATAAATGTAGCATCATTTACTTGACTCATCTAACAATAACAAAATTTTTTTCTACCTTTGTGACTGTTTTTGCTGTTATTACAAATAATGTAATGAGAATTCTTGAATATGTCTTTGTGACATTTGAAAGTATAGCTGTAGGACAAATTCTTAGAAGTGGGTTAGAGATACTCAATGGAGAGAACAGGACTCACTAACATAGAGATGAGATTTGAAGCCATAGGAGTTGACAAGGGAGTGGGGTGTCTCCAGTCAGAGCCTCCAGGAGCATCATGTGTAAAGCACAGGAAAGGAAGACACAAAGATAAGGGACAGGGAACTGGTATCCTAAGAGAAACAAAATCAAGGAGCTAGAGGTAAGATGGTGAAGACATTGCTTAATGATATAGATTCAAAATTTAGGTAAAGAAAAAGTCTTCATATTATGTTGTTAATTCCAGGGCTGTCTAAGGGGTGCAAAATTTTTCTGTTTACAAATTCTAACTGTAGAGGGCATGTATATGTACATAGTTATATCTCTGGATGCCAAGAGATATTTATAAATTGAGAGGCAGATGGCTGGGATATCAGATGCTGAACGATTGAATCCTAGTCTCTACCAAATACTGGTCCTTGCATGGTCCCAAGAGGAAATAACAGATACTATGAGGTGAGTTCCAAGCCCCAGAGCAGAAGTCCAGGTAGGCTGAACCATATGGAGGACTCCTTTTAAATACTGTATCTTTGTTTTTTTTCAAATTTAAATACTTTCTCTTTATTCTTTTATAAAAGTAATATATGATTGGGGGAAGGGGAAAATGTTAAGCAGAAAGTGAAAGTCCTCCCCTAACTCTAGGCCTCAGGGATAGACATATAACCAACTTGGTTTATATCTTCCAGGCATCTCTTTTAATAACTGGTGTAATGCCATTGGAGGGATGCGTGTGTTTTATTTAACCAGTCCTATGCTGATGAGCATTTAGACTGCTACCAATTTTTCTCTGTTACATATAACTCTACAGAAAATATCTTTGTACATAGATCATCGTGCCTTAATGGGTTATTTCCTTAGAAGGAATGCCTAGAAGTGAAATTTTTACATCATGAGTCTGAAAATTTTATATTTCGATGCATATTGCCAAATTACCTTTCAAAAAGGTCACACAGACTCTGCACTCAACAGTAGTATAGCAATGTTGGTTTCCCTATGCTCTACTTGCAAGATTGAAGATTCATTTTTATGTATAGATTAGATATTTTCTTTTTATGTGGAATGTCCGTTCACATGTTGCTGAGCCATTGTTCCAGTTATCTATTGTTGTTTAACAGACTACCCCAAATAAAACAACCACTGTTTTATTATATGTCATGATTTTGTGGGTTAGGAATATGGACAGGACTCAGTCAGGTGACTCTTCTCTCTACATGATGTTGAGGGGGGTTACTTGATGGTATGGAGCCATGCCTGGGATGGTCTGGAGGGTCCAAGATGGCTTCATTCATTGTTGGCCTCTTAGTGGGGATAGCTAGAAGGGTGTACGCAGCCAGACCCTGGTTCTTCTCCATGTAGTTCTCAGAGCCTTTCTATGTGGACTCCCCAGAAGGGAAGTCCATCTTCTTACAGGTGGTTCAGGTATCCAAGAAACCAAAATGAAAGCTGCCAGTCCTCACAAAGCCTAGACCCATAACTGTCATAGTGTCACGTCCACCATTCTAAACTGGTCAGTGTGGCCAGGTTGTCCCAGATTCAAGGGAAGGCCCAATAGACCCTACCTCTCATTGGGAGGAGTGTCAAAGAATTTGTGGCCATCTTTAGTCTGTCTCAAATGCTATTATTAGTATGTTCTCATTTCTTGGGGAAATTTTACTTGGAAATGGTGAAAAGTCCCTAAAAATGTTCTTTCATTTCATTTGTAAGTATTTTACCCAAGGTTTTTGCATCCATATTGATATATAAGATTGGTTGTTGTTTAGAGTTATTGTTTTAAGTTTTGGTACCAAGGTAATTTGCTACCAAGGTAATTTTTTTTAAATAATTAATTAGGTAGTTTTCCATATTTTTATCTTTGAAGGAGTTTACAAAGGATGAGAATCATGTGATTTCTGAACATTTGAAAGGCTTACTCATGAAGCTGTCTGGGCCAGGAGGTTTCATTGGAAAGAATTCTCTGATCATTTTTTAATTTTGTTATTGGCATGCAGATTGGATAACTGAGTTAGTTACAGTCATTTAATGTTTTTTTCATATTAAGTCTAAAATTGTGCATTGTGGCTTTGTATGTGAACTTGGAAAGTACTTTGTAATATTAAGGAAGGGAACGAAGTGCTCAAGAAATGTGGGAAGGTAGTACCTTCTGGTATATTGCAGGTACAAGAAGCTAATTTTAGCCCTCATCTTATTTTTTTCATAAAATTCAAGGGGATACAGACTCCTTGAAATTAAAAAAAAACTTGAAAGGAGAATTTATAAGATACTGAGATGAGACCTGAGCTTGAGAGGCAGGCAGAACGAGAAGCCAAGTCAAGGCTCTTAGGAGCATCCTTACTCCTGGCAATAGGGGGGACAAAAACATATTAGTTGCTGAATATGTGAAGGATGAATCAATGAATAAAAGATTAGGAATATCAGCATGGTTTGGTCTCATGGAAACTGTAGGATCATGAGTGGCCATCAGAGACCTTGGGAATATACTCTGCCTCATGCTTTTGTTGCATGCTTGGCTCACTCTACCCCACATCCCCTGGAGCTGTCACATGTTTATTCTCCAGGCAGAAGTCCAGCATGACTGATTCTCGGTTTTCCCATCCCTGAGTGTGGCACAGGCTGTGGCTGTTTTTAACCACTTAATTTCCCCAGCCACGAATCAGGTGTGTCCTCAAATTCTAGATTTTCTCAGGCTACACAACATGAAAAACACGCTTAGACGCATGGAAGGCTGCATCTAGCTGGAGGCAACTGCTGAGCTGTTGGTAGGAGCAAGACTTATTTAAGAGTATATTTCAAGAGGCCTGAGTGTGGTTATCAGAAAACAAAAGACCTCATCTGAGGTAAAGTTATCAAATTAGAAGGCAGCTGTGCTATGAGGATGGACACGTGAGAAGTAAAAAATCACGAACCTAAGATCTGAGCCCTTTGCAAGCTGAGAACAAGTATTTTCTTCTCTGGTACCTCCAGTACCTACACTGTCCCTGGCCCAGCCTGGCCTTGCTCATTTAGCCTATTGTGCCTGCCAGTTAAGGATATATATGCTTCTTCCACTGGCGTTTTAAAATTGTACAATTCAATAATTCTTAGTAAATTTACAGAGTTGTATAACCATTACCACAATCAAAATTTTAGAACATTTCCATCACCACACACACACACACACACACACACACACACACACCCTCAAGCTTATTTGCAGTCAGAATTCTCGCACCCCACCCCACCCTACCCCTACTCCCATTCCTACCCCCAGCCCTAGGCAACCACTAACCTACTTTGTGTCCTTATAGATTTGCCTATTCTGGGTATTTCATATAAATTAAATTATACAATATGTGGTGTTTTGTATCTGGCCTCTTTCATTTAACACAACGTTTTTGAGATTCATCCATGTTGGAACATATATCAGTACTGGGTTACTTTTTATTGCTGGAATAGTACTGCGCTACATAGATATACCACATTCTATTTATCCATTTGCCAGTTCATGGACATTTGGGTTGTTTCTACTTTTTGGATATTCCTATCCATGTTAATGTTCCTATAAACGTTCACATACAAATCTTTATGGGACATGATGTTTCATTTCTCTTGGGCAGATAACTAGGATTGGAATTGTTGGGTCATACAATACCTCTATGTTTAACATTTTAAGAAACTGCCAGATGTTTTACAGAGTGGCTACACCATTTTACATTGCCAGCAGCAGAGTCAAGAGTTACAGTTTCTCTACATTCTCACCAACACTTGTTAGTATCTATCTTTTCATCTATTGGCTTTGTAAATATTGTAAAAGCTGTGTGGAACCCCATACCACCTTCTTAGATCCTTACATGGAAGCTGCAGTCCTGAACCATATTTTAAGAAATAGATTAATTATCCTTTGTAGGCACTTAGGACCTATGTATACCTTCCAGCTGTTGTATTAAACTCTAGAAACTTCCGTACATTTGTAAAAACATCAAACTACTTAAAGCTCATTGTGTGTGTGAATCAGAGACTGTTAATTATACGCCAATATCCAGTCTTCCCTTTTTACATAGAAATAGAATTATCGGGTGGATACATCCAAAAAGTACATTTCCCATCCTCCTTTGCAGCTAGATGTAGCTACATAACTAAGTTCAGGTGAATGGGTTGTGAGCCAGAATGTTATGTGTTCTTAGAAAAAAGTAGTGAGCCGACTTTTACCCTTTTCCACATCTTTCCTGGAAAGTGGAAATGATGGTAAAGGCTGGAGTTGCCCTCTTGGACCAAAGATGGACACCATCTGCTGAAGTGGGCAGGGCATCAAAATAGAAGCCTGGGTCTCTGATGATTGCAGGGCCACCATACCAGCCCAGATTGCTTAGCTGAACTTTAACAAGAGAGGTAAATGTCTTGTTTAACCCAGGGCTATTTTGAGGCTCTCTGTTACAACAGCTAAAATGTGAGGTTACTAACATCTGGAAAGTCCCTATAGAAACATGGCTACAATATGAGAGCCTCCACTGATGAATATGATCACACAAAGAAAGTCAAGGTAATGTATTAAAAAGAGCACTGGACTCAAAATAAGCTTACTAGAGGTTTATTAGTATTGACTTTACTTCTAGTCAGCTTTGTGACCCCAGGGAGGTCTCTGTATTTCTTTGAGTCCTCATCCATAAAACCAGGTGGTGGTTTTATACAGTTAAAAATAAATTTTTAAAACTTGAAAATAAAGGGCATATGGTTTCAGAAGTACTTCACTATATTCGTGTTCATTGCTAAAGCAACTCAATAGAAATTTAAAATGTATAATCTTGAACCTTTGGTACCAGACTTCTCTAATAAAATAGTGTGATGATAATCATGTTCAGTGGCTGTGTCATTTGCACAGGGCTAAGAATTCCCTGTAGATTAGCTTTTTTTTAATCTTCCCAATGGGTGCCATTATTATCCCCATTTCACAGATACGGAACCCGATGAGGGTAAGTACCTAGCTCTGTCATGCAGTTAGTTAGTGGTGGAGAGACTTCCCTGGTGGTCCAGTGGTTAAGAATCTGCTTTCCAATGGAGGAGACGTGGGTTCGATCCCTGGTCAGGGAACTAAGATCCCACATGCCACAGGGCAACTAAGCCCGTGTGCTCTAGAGCCCTCGCACCACAACTAGAGAGCCCATGTGCTGCAACTACTAAGCCCGTGCACCACAACTAGAGAGAAGCCCACACGCCACAAGGAAGACCCGATGCAGCCAAATAAACAAAGGAAAAAAAAAACTTAGTGGTGGAGACAGGAGCTCAACCACTGCCACCCTGCCCCCATAACTATACCTAACTAGTCATTGTGAAGCATATGAGGAAATCAGTGGTATTTATTGGCCATTGGCTCACACAGTCTCTTTAGTCACTGTGACTAGGAGGCATTCATACACTTTAAAATGAATAAACAGCTCTTGCAAATGTGCTCACTAGGTTAAGGTGACATGTGGAGCAGTCATTGTGAATCATCTAAGGAACACAGGGAGACTTGAGCTAATGGTGAAGCACATCTGGCAAGTGCTGAAAAGAGGATAAGCAGCTCTCAAGAACCGGTGACCTACAACACTGGGCAGCGTGGTCGCTGGACTCCAAGGACCAAGCCTCCTGCGTCTGGCTGGCAGCTGTGATTCAAGGGAGGTCAAGCCCCAATATGTGCTGTTTGCTGCCTGATGCACTTCGCAGAGGCACATCAGAGAAGCTAAGCCTGATGGACTCTGAACACTGGTTGGTTTTTTGAGGGTTTTTTTCTGGCAACAAAATTAAAGCTGCACCTAAGGATTTATCCACCCTTTTGCTTATCTCTATGTGAACTGTGCAGTGAAATCCCTGTACACAGCACTGACTATCTCCCAGGGTGTTGCTTAAAATGTGGCTGAGCACAAATGGGAAACATCAAGTCTTGTGGAAGTAAGCACACAGAATTAATCTCTTAAAGTGATAAAAGACTTAGTTTCACTCTGTAAGATAAATAAATGCAAAGTATGGTAAAGTCAGAGGTGCTCAGCTCATCTGCTTTTAGAAGGAGACATCTTGGGAAAGGATACTGTGTACTTGGGACACATTTTAATGCCACTTTGATACCTTATGTGATTGTGAAAATGCTTTGAATTTCTTTTTTAAATGTATTTAATATATGAAGCTTTTAACCTGCCCCTATTCACCTTCAGTGCTTTTTAACATTGGGAAAGGTAAAAGCAAAGTGTCCTGGCTTTTTTCTTAGCTCTTAAGTATAATAAGTATATTATTTAAGTAAATATGATATTAGGAACCTTCTCACTATTTAAAGCCAATACAAAATAAGGCTCTCTGCTTTCCACCCCATCCTTAATTTTATTTTTACCTTGACTCTGAATTTCATGCTTTGTTTTTTTTCTAAGTTTGGTTCATGAACCATCCACTTGGAATCACCAGTAGTGCTTGCTGCAAAGTTGTTGTGAAACTTTGGGGTAAAGGAAATAAGATCAGAGAACATTTCTCCCTCAATACCTAATGAAATGAACAAAAATATTGTTTTTCAAAGGCCAAAAATTCAGCAGCAGCAATCAAAATTGAAAAAGGATAAAACTTCATGTAATAAAGTTTGAAAAGTAGCTCTTAACCTTGCTTACCACGCCCGCTCCTCAGAAAGAGAACTGAGAGAGGTGAGTCAACAAAATTCTGATACTCTGAATTCACCTTGATTTGAAGAGAATTGGCCAGAAGGGTGAGTTACTGTGGAAACTCTGAGCATAGGAGCCACTCTGCACCATCGCAAATCCTGGCTGAGGAAAGAGGGGTTGACAGGGCCTGCCAGTTCTCCAAGGTCATTGCTGAGTTGGAGGAGCCAACCAGAGGCCATGGATTAGGAGATTCCTGGCCCTCACTGGGAAGACTGGCCCTGGTAAAGGACATTCGCTGGGACTCAGAAGAGAGAATGCAGTCCAGGATCCCAGCAAGGGCTGCAGGCAGGTCCAGAGGAGCTCTTCTCCTTCCCCTTTCAAGTCTCCTGCTGCAGGAAAGTAAATAGAAAATGACATCCAGCCCCCAAGTTGCTATCCACTGGGCTGATAGTTTCCGGGGAAGGTACAAAGAAGGTCAAGGAGAAGTACAGTAGGTCAGAGAGACTGGAGAGTATACAGAACTGCCCAACTGTAGCTTAAGCAAAATGAAAATAAATGGCATGTCCCCAAAAAAAGTCATGTCAACCTTGTAAATGTGCCAGAGAGAGAGACAGAACCAGATACAAAGGAAACAGCCTGGAAGAAAACAAAACCCCCAGAACAGAAGAAAACTCCCCCAGATTGTCTTGTGCTAAAGAAAAACTTTAAAATATACTATCAATAAATAAGAACTCAAAGACAAAATGCTGAAACAACAGAAAGAGATGAAAGAGACTTGCAAGGCTGAGGAAACCCATCAGAACCAAAATAATACTATTACAGATCTAACAAATAAATTAGAAATCAAAGAACAGTCTAGACACAACTGAAGAGTTACTGGCATTGAAGAATGACTTAAAATAATCACAATGAACACAGCAGAAAACTACAAAGAAATTAAAACAATTAGAGACAAAATAAGATGTTCAGATCTAGACGATACAAAATACAGATAATTATTGTCCCTGAAATAGCATACACAACAATAGAAGATAAAAATTATTCAGAAATACAATGAAGGAAAATTCCTTTGAAATGAAAGAATGAAATCTCCTATTGAAATGGTGGTACACCATATACCCAGAGATTATTTGATGTAAAACAATAGACATTGAATAAAATATTTAACTTTAGGGATAAAGAAAGGTTTCCTGAGGCTTTCAAGCAGAAAAGGCTATCTACCTACAATGGGGAAAGGTCAGGCTGTCCCCCTACTTTTCCACAAAAGACAGGTGAGCGGTACCTACAATTTCTGCCAGAAAGAATGTAAGACCCAATGATATTATATCAAGCCAAATTGTCTTTCGAGTTGCAAGGCAAAAGGCAGACATTTCTAAACACAAAAGAAAATAAAGAGGGGTGTGTGTGAAGAAAACGGAAGGAAGGAAAGAAGGAAACAAGGAAAATAGAGCCCATTTTAAACACACGTGCGCGCGCACACACACACACACACACACACACACACACACACACACTTCTTTGACAATAAAATCAAGCCAATCAAGAGATAAGGTTAAAGCACCTAATTTTTCTATCAACTTTTTTTTTCTGAGATTGTCAAGGATGATATTTTCAAATTTCAAAGGAAGCCTCACCTACTTCAAGGCATCAAGAAGGAGGAGGATCAAAATGTTGGGGATAAGGGAGTGGGAAATAGGTAAAAAGGAACAAAAGCATAAGAGCCAATCTTTAAGTTGACAGTTTTGCCAAGGGTTAACCCTTCCTGTGCTTCATAGCCTCATTGGTAACATGAAAATAATAATCTCTGCTTCACAGGGCTGTTGGGAGGAGTAAAAGAGAAAAAGTTTGTAAAGACCAGACCACAGAACCTCATATATTCTAACTGCTCAGTAATTGTAATCTCTTTTCCACCCCCATCCCTTTCTCAGAGCCCTAAACACAGGTGTTTGCTTTATTTTGTTTGTTCACTCAGGCTCACTTTATATTATGCCACTGTAGTTTTCTAGGTTGAGTAATTTATGGCTTAACACTAAGTATTTTCTAACAAACTCTTCATAAAGCAGCATGGCGAAAATCATGTGGCATTAGAACTACGTTTCAGTCCTGGGTTGCCTCTCTCATACACATAATGAGAAAATCTGAAGGAGAAGAAAAAAAAGGAACAGAAGCAATATTTGAAACAATAATGACTGAGAATTTCCCCAAATTAATGTCAGACAGAAAACCACACAGATCCAGGAAACTCAGAAAACATCATATAGGATAACCTCCCCCATCTGCCTATAAACCACCTAAGCATATCTTATTCAAACTGCAGCAAACCAATCTAGAGGGAAGAAACACCTTACCTGTAGAGCAGCAAAGATAAGAACTACATCCAACTTCTCCTCAGAAACCAGGCAATCAAAAAGAGAGGAGCAAAATATTTAGTGTTGTGAGAGATAGAGAAAAAACAAACAAACAGCAACCTAGAAATCTGTATCCTGTGAAATTATCCTTTAAAAATGGAGAAATACTTTCTTAGATGAATAAAAATTGAGGGAATTTGTTGCAAGTAGACTTGCCTTGCAAGAAATAGAAAAAGCTCTTCAGAGAGAAGCAAAATGATATAGATAAGAAACTGAGATCTACATAAAGAAAGAAAGAGCATTAAAGAAGGAATAAGTGAAGGTAAAATAAAAACTTTAATTTTGTATTCTTAATTTATCTAACAGACAACAGTTTGTTTGAGAAAATAATAGCAGTGTATTTGATGATTATAGTTTATGCATAAGTGAAATGAATAACAGCAATGATACAAGAGATGGGAGGGAGGATTTGGGAATATTGTGCTATTATAAGGTACTTGCACTACCCGTGAAGAGATATGGTGCTATTTGAAAGTACACTTGGATTAGTTGTCAATGTATATTACAAACTCTAGGGCAACTACTAAAAAAAAAAAAACAATAAAAAAGAAGTAAAATTGGGGCTTCCCTGGTGGCGCAGTTGTTGCGAGTTCTCCTGCTGATGCAGGGGACACGGGTTCGTGCCCCGGTCAGGGAAGATTCCACATGCTGTGGAGCAGCTGGGCCCGTGAGCCATGGCCACTGAGCCTGCGTGTCGGAGCCTGTGCTCCACAATGGGAGAGGCCACAACAGTGAGAGGCCTGTGTACCGCAAAAAAAAAAAAAAAAGAAGTAAAATTGATATCAATTATAATTGATATAATTATTAAGACAGGAGAGAAAATTGAATAATATAAAATGCTGAAATAAAACCACAAAAGAGGGACTTCCCTGGTGGCACAGTGGTTAAGAATCTGCCTGCCAGTGCAAGGGACATAGGTTCAATACCTGGTCCAGGAATATCCCACATGCCATGGAGCAACTAAGCCTGTGTGCCACAACTACTGAGCCTGCACTCTAGAGCCCACGAACCACAACCACTGAGCCCACGTGCCACAACTACTGAAGCCCGTGAGCCTAGAGCCCATGCTCCACAATGAGAAGCCACCGCAATGAGAATCCCGAGCACCAAAATGAAGAGTATAGCCCCCGCTCGCTGCAACTAGAGAAATCCCACAAGCAACAACAAAGAACAAATGCAGCCAAAAATAAAAATAAATAAATTTATTTTAAAAAACCACAAAAGGCAGAAAAAGAGTGGAAGACAAAAATAAGAACTAATAATAAGGTCAGTAAATAGAAAATAGTAACAAATATGTCAGATATTAATCCAATTGTATCAATAATCACTTTAAAATGTCAGTGGTCTAAGTATACCTGTTAAAAGGTAAAGATTGGTAGAGTGGATCAAAAAAAATACCCAACTATATGTTGTTGAAAAGAAACCTACTTTATTATTTTTTTGACCACCTGAATTTTTACTATTTATTTTTTTATTGAAGTATAGTAGATGTACAATATTATATAAATTATAGGTGTACAAATATAGTGATTCACAATTTTTAAAGGTTATACTCCATTTATAGTTGTTATAAAATGTTGGCTATAGTCCCTGTGTTGTATAATATATTCTTATAGCTTATTTTATACATAATAGTTTATACCTCAAAATCCCCTACCCTTATATTGCCCCTCCCCCTTCCCTCTCCCCACTGGTAACCACTAGTTCATTCTCTATATCTGTTCCTTTTTAGTTATATGCACTAGTTTGTTGTACTTTTTTAGATTCCACATATAAGTGGTATCATACAGTATTCGTCTTTCTCTGACTTATTTCACTTAGCATAGTACCCTCCAAGTCCATCCATGTTGTTGCAAATGGCAAAATTTCATTCTTTTTTTATGGCTGAGTAGTATTCTTTGTATGTATGTCTATGTGTGTGTGTGTGTGTGTGTGTGTGTGTGTGTATACACACACAAATGTATATATGTATATATACCACATCTTCTTTATCCATTCATCTGTTGATGGACACTTAGGTTGTTTCCATATCTCGGCAATTGTAAATATGCTGCTACGAACACTGGGGTGCATGTATCATTTTGAATTAGTGTTTTCGTTTCTTTTCTGGATATATACCCAGGAGTGGAATTGCTGGGACGTATGGTAGTTCTATTTTTAGTTTTCTGAGAAAACTCCATATTGTTTTCCACAGTGGCTGCATCAATTGACATTCCCACCAACAGTGTATGAGGGTACCCTTTTCTCCACATTGTTTCCAACATTTGTTACTTGTGTCCTTTTTGATGATAGCCATTCTGACAAGTGTGAGGTGATATCTCACTGTGGTTTTGATTTGCATTTCCCTGATGATTAGCTATGTTGGGTGTCTTTTCATGTGCCTGTTGGCCATCTGCATGTCCTCTTTGGAAAAATGTCTATTCAGGTTTTCTGCCCATTTTTTAATTGAGTTGTTTGTTTTTTTGATGTTGGGTTGTATGAGCTGTTTATATATTTTGGATATTAATTCCTTATCAGTCATATCATTTGCAAATATTTTCTCCCATTAAGTAAACTGTCTTTTCATTTTGTTGATGGTTTCCTTTGCTGTGCAAAAGCTTTTAAGTTTAATTAGGTCCCATTTGTTTATTTTTGCTTTTATTTCTTTTGCTTTGGGAGATGTTTCCAAAAAATATTGCTACGATTTAGGTCAAAGAGTGTTCTGCCTATGTTTCCTTCTAGGAGTTTTATGGTTTCCAGTCTTACATTTAGGTCTTTAATCCATTTTGAGTTGATTTTTGTATATGGTGTTAGGTAATGTTCTAATTTCATCCCTTTACATATAGCTGTCCAGTGTTCCCAGCACCACCTATCGAAGAGACTGTCTTTTCTCCATTGTATATTCTTGCCTCCTTTGTCATAGATTAATTGACTATAAGTGCATTGGTCTGTTTCTGGACTCTCCATTCTGTTCCATTGATCTGTGTGTGGCTGTTTTTGTGCCATTACCATACTCTTTGATGACTGTAGCTTTGTATTATAGTCTGAAGTCAGGGAGTGTGATTCCTCCAGCTCTGTTCTTCTTTCTCAAGATTGTTTTGGCTATCTGTGGTCTTTTGTGTTTCTGTACAAATTTTTAAATTATTTGCTCTAGTTTTGTGAAAAATGCCATTGATATTTTGACAGGGATTGCATTGTATCTATAGATTGCCTTGGGTAGTATGGTCTTTTTTTTTTTTTTTAAAGAAGATGTTGGGGGTAGGAGTTTATTAATTAATTTATTTATTTTTGCTGCGTTGGGTCTTTGTTTCTGCGTGAGGGCCCCCTCCAGCTGCGGTAAGTGGGCGCCACCCCTCATCGCGGCATGTGGGCCCCTCACTATCGCGCCCCCCCCCCCCACTGTGGAGCACAGGCTCCAGATGCACAGGCCCAGCAACTGTGGCTCACGGGCTCAGCCGCTCCGCGGCATGCGGGATCCTCCCAGACCAGGGCCCAAACCTGCGTCCCCTGCGTTAGCAGGCAGACTCTCAACCACTGCGCCACCAGGGAAGCCCTGTATGGTCATTTTAACAATATTAATTCTTCCAATCCAAGAACACGGTATATCTTTCCATCTGTTTGTGCCATCTTCAATTTCTTTCACCAGAGTCTTATAGTTTTCCTAGTACAGGAAACAGGTCTTTTACCTGTTTAGGTAGGTTTATTCCTAGGTATTTTATTCTTTTTGATGCTATGGTAAATGGGATTGTTTCCTTAATCTCTCTTTCTGATAGTTTGTTTTAAGTGTTCAGAAATGCAACCAATTTCTGTGTATTAATTTTATATCCTGCAAGTTTACTGAGTTCATTGATGAGCTCTAGTAGTTTTCTGGTGGCATCTTTAGGATTTTTCATGTATATTATCATGTCATCTGCAAACAGTGACAGTTTTACTTCTTCCTTTCCAATTTGGATTCCTTTTATTTCTTTTTCTTGCCTGATTGCTGTGGCTAGGACTTGAATAAAAGTGGCAAGAGCAGCCATCCTTGTCTTGTTCCTGATCATAGAGCAAATGCTTTCAGTTTTTAACCATTGAGTATGATGTTAGCTGTAGTTTTGTCATGAAAAGAAACCTACTTTAAATATAAATATAGATTAATGTAACCCTGCTCTGTCATCTTGCTCCCAACCCCCCTCAACATTTAGACATTGCCAAATTTGTTTTGCTCATTGGTTCAACATCTCCAACAAAAAGTATTGGTATCCACTCTTTGACTCCCCTGCCTACCAGTATCCTGGCTCAATTCTCCCAAGACAGGCACTGTTCTATTTTCCTAAACATCTATGTGTATGTTTCCTCCTCTGGTTGCTCCTGAAATCTTAATTACTCCCCATGTCTCCTTTATTGGCAAAGTTCTTGTGCAGTGGCCACCAGCTCTTTGAGTTGCTAGCAGTCATATTCCCTGTTTCAGTTAATGGCTCCACCATCGACCTGATCATACAGGCTATAATCCAACATTGTTGCTTTCACCACCTGTGTTGTATCATCCAAGAACTTCAGGTAAAATGGATCTCACAGCACCACAGATTGTGACTTACCAATAGCCTAACTTCATAGGATGACCTCACCTAATTAGAGTTGATGGTTCTGCTATGATTCTCCTGGCAGCCTGTTAACAAATGATACTTATTGTTGGATGTGTGCATTTCTTTTAACCTAACTTTCTAGGGGCCTGGATGCCCCTCTTAATGCCCCTCTCTCCTTCACACACGGTCCATTAGTAAGTCTTGTGGGTGCTACTTCCAAAACATCTCACACATATGTCACACATATGTCTCCTTACCTTAGAGGAACACTTAACCTCCTTGTGGGTGGATTGTTGTACTTGCCTCCTGACTGGTTCTTTTTGCTTCCAAGCTCTTCTTTCTCCTGGCTGGCCTCTGCATTGTTGGGTAAATTTTGTTTTTACAAACAAACCCTATTACTCTGATCATAAAACTTCATGGATGCCTTACAGGAAAGTCTAAACTCCTGGTATGCACAATTACTCAGTGTCTACCATATCAGCCTCAGCACCCATCACTCTCTCATGTACCTTCCAGCCTCACTGAACATCTCTCCTTTTCCAGAATACTCCATGTAGCTTCAGGCCTCTCTCCTCCTGTTCACACTTTGTCAAAATACCCTTTCCTTTCTTCTTCACCTAGAGAATTGCTCATAATTTCAAACCTCATTAAGAAGTTTTCTACTCTGATAATGGCCAGGAAGTCTAATTCAGGAGTTCCACAATGCACAGTCCTGGACCTTGCCCATTATCTCTACTCTTTTCCTGGGTGATGTCATTCATAACAAGGCTTCAATTATTGGCATACATATGATCCACAAATTTATATCTCTCACACAGACTTTTTCTCTGAGTTCCAGGCTCATATATACAACCACCTACCTGACATTGCCTTTTTTATATTCAAGAACACTTTTAATCTTCATAAAAATTATGACATAAGCACTATTATTATTCTCATTTTGAAAACTAGAAAACTGATGCTCAGAAAAGTGAAATATATTGTGTAGGTTTGCGTAACTGATTAATGTTTGATGGAATTGGAACCCAGAACTCTCTGCCCTCAAACTTTGTTTTTTTTTTTTTTGGCCGTGTTGCATGGCATGCGGGATCTTAGTTCCCTGACTAGGGATGGAACCCATGCTCCCTGCAGTGGAAGTGTGGAGCCCTAACCACTGGACTGCCAGGGAATTCCCTCTGCCCTCAAACTTTATGCTTTTATCTAATGTTTCGTTATGGCCTCTGAAAATTTACATCAGGGAAATGGAGGTAGCTTGCTTGAAATAAAAATAATTATAATAGTAATAGTAATAATAAAGCTATTACTGTTAAAAAATGGAAACAATTTGTTTGAATAGGAATAAATCAACACTCTAGACAATTCAAAACTTAGACAATATAATAGAACCTTAGGGCTGGATGGCATTTTGAAGGTCATTCAGTCCATCCATCTTTCTTTCTTACTTGATTCTGGGACCTTTTTGAGGTCATAGTTTTTTTTTTAAGAAATATTTTTCATTTGAATGGATTAATATTACTTTTTCTGAGCAATGAGGAGAGAAAATGAATCACCTTAATATTATTTCAACTCTGACTCCAGTTGTGTCTGATGACCTACCTCCATGATTTCTTTTTACCTTGCAATTTGTGCATTACTAACCCTTCATTATCCTTTTTTTTTTTTTTTTAACTCGTTTGGGCTGAGATTCTCTCATTTACTTGATATTGCCTTTTGGGTGTCTGAAGGCATTTCATGGTAAACAGGTTGAATACTAAAACACATTATTTTCTCTGCCAAACAGGTCCTCTCGCTGTGTTCCCTTTCCCAATGGTTGGTACCACCATTAGTCCAGTTATGCCAGTCAGAAACCTAGGAGTCATCCTAGATCCACTTCTCTCTCACTTCCCACATCTGGCTACCATCACAGCCTGTCCTATATACCTTCTACAGAACTCTTGACTATCCTTGTCTCTCCACTTCTACTGCCACCACTTGAGTCAACCTCTAGCCTGGATCATTGGAGTAGCCAAGTAACTGATCACTCTACTTCCTTTTCTTGTTCCTTCCATTTTTTTTTCCAGAGTGCAAGTAATCTTTTAGACACACAAATTCAATTATCTCATTCCTTGCTTAACATCCCACAATGGCTTCTCATTGCACTTGGAAAAGTCAAAACCTTCAAACATGGCCCTCAAGATGCTGAATGGTCCACCCTACTTTCAGTGCCTGATATGCATCATGCTCCCTCCTACCGTGGGACCTCAGAACATGAAGTTTCCTCTTCTTGGAACACTGGCGAATGCAAAATGTTGCCTGTCATATCGGTAAACAAAGAATGTTGCAGCCATCAGCCACTACCACTGCCCCCCATGGTGAACCTGAGGGAACTCAGGGTGGAAACAAAGAGGATGCCCACCATCAAGCCCTCAGCCACTACAGCCACCGCCAACGGTGCATCCTGAAGGGACTCAGGATGGGAAAGAAAAGGATACTGGCCCTAGATAGCTAAGATGCATATCAAAGGAATTATTTCAATGAGCCCAGTCTCTTGCATGTTCCCATACATAGAAAAGTGCTAAATTCATTAACTTGAGATGTCTGGTTTTCTTTAATTAACAGTAATCTTTTGATGTTCCCACTACCTGGTCTTTGTTGCAAAACTCCTATAAATCCTGGCTCCTCCCTCACCTCTTCAGGGCAGTCCCTCAGGGCAATCTGAGAGGCTGCCTCTCGGACCTGAAGTCCTCTGAAAGTCTGCCAAATAAAACATAATTCTCAACTTTTAGGTTGTGCTTTTTTTTTTTTTTTTTTTTGTTAACGCACTCTTTTCTATCCTTTTCACCCATTAACTAAGACTCTGCCCCCTAGTACAAAAAACCAAAGGGGGAGAAGACCATTTCTTCTCCCCACATCCAGGCAGGCACATGATCTAAGCCTGGACAAGCAAATAAATC
Organism: Stenella coeruleoalba; assembly: GCF_951394435.1. Taxonomy (NCBI): domain Eukaryota; kingdom Metazoa; phylum Chordata; class Mammalia; order Artiodactyla; family Delphinidae; genus Stenella; species Stenella coeruleoalba. Next base: position 43,596,212 of record NC_137153.1, read on the forward strand.
TTGAGGGAAAGTTGCAAAAAGCACAGGGCTGATTAGAGGCTGGGCAGAGGGAGAGTTCAGTGTCGTGGTGGCAAGTACCCATGGGTGGCAGTCATTAGAGGCAGATGCTAGTTCCTGTAGCAGAGTCTTGACTATGCCTAGCCTCTCTTGGTTCCTGCCTTAGTCTGGCTCTTTAACATTTCTATCAATTCTGTGAGTCATCTGATACTCTTGCAGGAGGTCATTTTTCTGCTTAACTTAACCAGAGTCAGTGTCATGTTTATAATCAAGAATCCCAATGAGTAGTGCAGTGTGATTCCTTTATTAATGGCCGACTCATCTGTGGGAGAGGGAGTTCTGTGGCTATTTTGCCCATCATTGTGTTCAAAGCCCTTCATACAGTGCCTGGAATATAATTAGGACTCAATACATGTTTTTTAGATGAGTAGATATATCCTTCTCGATATTTCAGCAGCACTTTGCGCTGATGACTTTGTACTGTAATCCTGGTTTTGCCTTTAAAGACACGTGCCTTGTCTTATTCATCTTTATGTTTTGCCAAGAGACTGACACTGCCGGACTCATAGTAGGTGCTCTAGGTGTATATGTTGATTAAATGGGAACCACAAATTAACTTGCTTTGTAGTGCTGGCTGGGAGATGCTTATCTTAGCATTGCATTCCAAATTCACGTCTCTTTCTTCCCCAGCCCACCCCATCTCAAGCATCTAAAGTAGGTCGCATACCGGGATACCCTTTGTACCTTAGTTAGTTCACTCTACACTTTCCTTTCCCACCAGCATAGGTCAGATTAAAGATTCCAATTGTCTAGGGAACTCAGCATTGGAATTCCAAAGGATGTATGTATATTTTTGTCACCATCCCTATGCAGTGGACTTTGTGGATTTTTCACCTCTCTATATTTAAAAAAAAAATCAAAAATAAAACACTTCATTGAGGTATAATTTATACACAATAAAATCCAGCAATTTAAAGTATATACTTTACTGAGTACTAACAGATACATACTGTTATGCAGTCGCTACCACAATCACAATACAGAACATTTCATCACGCCAAGACATTCCCTGTGTCCCTTTGCAGTCAGTCCTCACCTCCCAGCCCTTAGCCCCTGACAATCATTGATTTGCTTTCTATCCCTATAATTACACCTCTTCTAAAATTTCAGATAAGTGGACTTATACAGTATGTAGTCTTTGTGTCTGGTTTCTTTCACTCTGCATAATGCTTCTGAGATTCGTCCAGGTTACTGCTTGTATCACTAGGTTGTTCCTTTTATTGCTGAGTGGTATTCTGTTACCTGGACATGGCACCATTTGTTTATCCATTTACCAGCTGATTTATTAGGGTTGTTTCCAAGGTTTGACTGTTATGAATATAGCTGCTATACATATTTGTATGGACACATGTTTTCATTTCTTTTGGGTAAATCTAGGAGTGGGATTGCCAGTTCATAAAGTAAATGTATGTTAACTTTCTAAAAAACTGCCAAACTGTTTTCCAAAGTGGCTATGCCATTAGGCATTCCCACCTCCAACATATGAGGTTGTGATTGCTCCACATCCTTGTAACATTTGGCATTATCATTCTGTTTAAATTGCATTGTGTTGTGGGTTTTTTGCTGTTGTTGTTGTTTTCATTTCTCTAATGCCTAATGATGTTGAGCATTTTATTATTTATAACTCTTCTTTGGTGAAGTGTCTGTTCAGATCTTATACCCATTTTTAAAATCAGATTTTTTGTGTTCTTATTACTGAGTTGTAAAAGTTGCCATGCCTATTAAAAATCTGCTGGTATTTGGACTGGGGTTGTGTTGGCTCTATAGATCAAGTTGCAGAGAATTGTCGTCTTAGCAATATTTAGTTTTCTGATCCATAAACATGCTGTATCTTTGCATTTATATAGGTCTTTAATTTCTCTCAGTAAAGTTTTGTAGTTTCTCAGTGTGTAGCTCTTGCAATTATTTCATTAGATGTATGCCTAAGTATTTAAGATTTTGGTGTTCTTATAAATCATGCTTTTAATTTAAATTTCTAATTGTTCATTCTGGTATATAGAAAAACAAGTGATAGGACCTTGTATCCTGCAATCTTGTTAAATTATTATTTCTAGTAGCTTTATTAGGCTGCAGATAAAGATGGTTTTAGTTCTTCCTTTCTGATTTGTTTACCTTTTATCTCTTTTCTTAGCCATGGCACTGGCTAGGGCCTTTAGTACAATATAGTACAATATTGAATAGAAATGATATGAGTGGGTATCTTTGCCTTATTCCCAATCTTAAGGGAAACCATTAAGTCCTTCTCCATTAAGTATGATGTTAGTCATAGATTTTTCATAGATGCTGTTTATATGGTTTAGGAAGTTCCCTTCTTCTAGTTTCCGGAGAGTGTGTGTGTGTTTGTGTGTGTGTGTGTATTTGTGTTTTAAATCATGAATGGGCATTAAATCTTGTCAAATGTTTCTTCCTCGTCTAGGGAAGTGATTATGGATTTTCTCTTTTTTTTTAATAAATTTATTTTATTTTATTTTTGGCTGCGTTAGGTCTTTGTTGCTGTGTGCGGGCTTTCTCTAGTTGCAGTGAGCGGGGGCTACTCTTCGTTGCAGTGCGCGGGCTTCTCATTGCAGTGGCCTCTCTTGTTGTGGAGCGTCGGCTCTAGGCACGCAGGCTTCAGTAGTTGCAGCTCGTGGGCTCTAGAGCACAGGCTCAGTAGCTGTGGCACACGGGCTTAGCTGCTTCGTGGCATGTGGGATCTTCCCGGACCAGGGATCGAACCCGGGTCCCCTGCATTGACAGGCGGATTCTTAACCACTGCGCCACCAGGGAAGTCCCTGGATTTTCTCTTTTAGTCTGTTAATATGATGAATTCCACTGACCAATTTTTAGAGAATAAACCAAAATTGTATTCTTGAGATAAGCCCTATATGATCATGATTTTTTATCATTTTATTGGGTTGACCAAAAAGTTTGTTTGGCTTTGTCCATAAGATGGTACAAAACCCCAAACGAACTTTTTGGCCAATCCAATATATACTAGAGGAGGTGATTTGCTAAAATTTTCTTCAAAATTTTTGTATCTATATTATAAGGGATGGTGGTCTATAATGGTGTTTTTTCTTAATGTCTTTGGTTTGTTATCCCTCATAGAATGACTTGGGAAGTGTTCCCTCCTCTTCTATTTTCTCAAAGAGTTTGCATAAAACTGATGTTACTTCTTCCTTAAATGTTTTATAGAATTCACCAGTGAAGCCATATTAAGCTGAAATTTTCTTTGTGGGCAGTTTTTAAACTACAAATTCAATTATCTTAATAGATATAGGGCTATTCATGTTATTTATTTGTTACTGTGTGAGTTTTGGGAGCATGTGTCTTACAAAGTATTTTTCTGTTTCATCCAAGTTGTTGAATTTATTGGCATGGCATTGTTCATTACACTCTGTTATCTTCATTTTCATGTATGCAGGATCTGTAGTGACATCATCGCTTTCATTTCTAATGTTGGTGAATTGTAACCTCTCTATAGTTTTTCTCATCAGTCTGGCTAGAAATTTATAATTTGCTTTTTATCTTCTCAAAGAACCAACTGTTAGTTTCATTTATTTTTCTCTACTATCTTTCTGTTGCCTCTTTCATTAATTTCTGCTCTTTTTTCACCTTTTGCTTACGTTAAATTTAAAAAATTTCTTAAAGTGGAAAATTAGATAATTGATTTAAGGCCTTTCTTCTTAAATATTATTGTTTAATGTTATAACTTTCCCTCTGAGCACTGCCTTAACTGTATCCCACAAATTTTGATGTTTTTTTTTTTTAACATCTTTATTGGAGTATAATTGTTTACAATGGTGTGTTAGTTTCTGCTTTATAACAAAGTGAATCAGCTATGCATATACATATACCCCCATATCTCCTCCCTCTTGCGTCTCCCTCCCATCCTCCCTATCCCACCCCTCTAGGTGGTCACAAAGCACCAAGCTGATCTCCCTGTGCTATGTGGCTGCTCCCCACTAGCTGTCTATTTAACATTTGGTAGTGTATGTATGTCCATGCCACTCTCTCACTTTGTCCCAGCTTACCCTTCCCCCTCCCCATGTCTTCAAGTCCATTCTCTATGTCTGGGCTTTATTCCTGTCCTGCCACTAGGTTCTTCAGAACCTTTTTTTTTTTTAGATTCCATATATATCTGTTAGCATACGGTATTTGTTTTTCTCTTTCTGACTTACTTCACTCTGTATGACAGACTCTAGGTCCATCCACCTTACTACAAATAACTCAATTTCATTTCTTTTTATGGCTGAGTAATATTCCTTTGTATGTATGTGCCACATCTTTATCCATTCATCTGTCGATGGACACTTAGGTTGCTTCTGTGTCCTGGCTATTGTACATAGAGCTGCAGTGAACATTGTGGTACATGACTCTTTTTGAATTATGGTTTTCTCAGGGTATATACCCAGTAGTGGGATTGCTGGGTCGATGTGTTTTGTTTTTTACTTTCAGTGAAAAGTGTTCCTAATTTTTTAATTTTTCAAAAAAAAAATTTCTGATTTTTATTGTGATTTCTTTCTTGATCCATGGAATATTTAAAAATGTGCTGCTTAGTATCTAACTAGTTGGGTATTTTCCAGTATTTTTTTTCTGTTATTGATATCTAATTTAACTCCACTGCAGTTACAGAATATATTTTGTATGATTTTGATTCTCTTAAATTTGAGACTTACTTTGTCACCCTGAATATGGTTTATCTTGGTAAATATTCCACATGCATTTGAAAAGAATGTGTCTTCTGCTACTGTTGCATGGTATGTCTTATAAATATCAATTAGATCAAGTTGTTTGGTACTTGATTACTCACTGTGTACTCACTGATTATCTTGATATTTGTTCTATAAACTACTGACAAAGGAGTGCTGAAGTCTCCAGCTATAATTATATATTTATCTGTTTTTTCTTCCATTTCTTTTTTTTTTTTGGCTGCATTTGGTTTTTTTTGGTTTGCGGCACACGGGATCTTCGTTGAGGCAATGCGGGATCTCTCGTTGCGGCGCACGGGCACTTCATTGTGGTGTGCAGGCTTCTCTCTAGTTGTGGTGTGCGGGTCTTCTCTAGTTGTGGCACGCAGACTCCAGGGCATGTGGGCTCTGTAGTTGTGGCACGCAGGTTCCAGAGTGTGTGGGCTCTGTAGTTTCCAGCACGCAGGCTCTAGTTGAGACGCGTGAGCTCAGTAGTTGTGGCACATGGGCTTAGTTGCCCGGCAGCATGTGGGATCTTAGTTCCCTGACCAGGGATTGAACCCACGTCCCCTGCATTGGAAGGCGGATTCTTTACCACTGGACCACCGGGAAGTCCCTCTTCCACTTCTATGAATATTTTCTTGATGTATTTGAAGCTCTGTTATTAGGTACATACACATTTGTCATTATCAAATGTCTCTCTTTGTTCCAGATATTATTCCTTGTTTTGAAATGTACTTTGTCTGAAAATACTGGTGTCTTCATGGTTTATCTTTTCTATCCTTTTACTTTTAATCTATCTGTGTCTTTGTGTTTATACTGTTACAGTTTATGTGGGACTCCAGTTTCACATATTGATATTGTCTCCCAGGACACTGATGCTCTGTTTATTTCTTTCAGTATTTTTCTCTCTGTGTTATTCATTTAAGACAGTTTCTATTACTGTATTTCAAGTTCACTGATCTTTTATTCTACAATGTTTAAGCTGTTGCTAATGTCATCCATTGTATTTTTCATTTCACCGATTGTTGTCTTATTTTCTAGAAATTCTATGGTTCTTTATTTATATCTTTCAGTCTCCTCCTGTTCATTCTTAACTTTCTTCTACCTTCTTTAATATATGGAGCATTTTTACAATAGCTTTTTAAAACATCCTTCTCTGCTAATTCCACTTTGTCATTTTTGGCTCTGGTGATGAAACTTATTTTTCCCCCCATTACAGATCTTAGTTTTTCTGCTCCTTTGCATGCCTGGTGATTTTTTTAAAAAATTGAATTCTGTACATCATGTTGTTTACTTTGTTGGATGATGCATTTTGTTGTGTGCCTTACGTAGTGTTGGACTTTTTTCCTGATATATAATTATGTTACTTGGAATTAGTTGGATTGTTTCAAGCCTTGCTTTAAAGCTTTGTTAGGATGAATCCAGAGTAGCCCTACTACCAAGAAGGCAATATGCTCCTCAGGTCATTACCTGATGTCTCTTGTATTCTGAGATGTTTTCTCTATTGCTGGTAGGGAACATGAACTGTGTGAGCTGCAGGCACTGTTTGGTATATGGCTTCCTTGGGTTTCTTTCTCTGGACTCAGGTGGTTTTCCCTCACACATGCATAGATCATTACCCAGCTGAAGACTTCAGAGCTCTCTCTCCGCTAGCCCCCTCCTCTTGGAAGGAAAATCCAGCTGCCTTGGCCTCCGCAGACTTCAATCTCTATCTCCTCAACTCAGTGAGACTGCTGCGTTCTGGATTATCATTTTGTGTTGTACAACGTAGAAACTTCTTCCAGGCAGAAAACTGGAGCAATTGTAGTGCTCGCCTCATTCATTTCCCTTCTCTTGGGGATTATAGTCCTATGTTGCCTAGTGTCCAATGTCTGAAAACTATTACTTTTGTTGTCTGATTTTCTGTTTAAGGCAGAAAGGTAAATCCAGTACCTGTTACTTCATTGTGGCCAGAGGTGGAATTACATACACATTAGCTTGGCCAAACTTAATCCTTCAACTCTCTGGACACACAAATGTGGATTTTTTGTGGTCTAGAATTTAATGGTTAAGGATATATATGACTGCCATAAGTTTGGAAGAACCAGGATGGGAAATGTTTTCAATATAATGTCTAAAATAACTCAGATGACTGCAGTACTGGTGGGAAATTACTCTAACCTGAATGTACTGCTCTGATTTCTTGTCTACAATTGTGGATATATATTAGAATGGTTTAGTAATGTTGAGTGTAGTGTGACAGCACCATTTACGTATAGGAAGCATTTTGAAGGATGGTAGGAGGGAAGGAAGAAGACTCTGTTCTTGGCCTCCTTTGTTTCTGGGAACAAACCAGTGTTGCTATTATTAGATTTGTTAGAGGGATTATGAGAGCTGAAGTGGTAGGAGACCCCACCATTGGTCCCTTTGAGCAAGACTGAAGGTTGGAGAAGGACAGGAAGGAGAGAGTCAAAGACCACTATCCATTTCCTTGACTTTCTTTATTTTTAATCAGATGAACTCATTTCTTGCACTGAGAGCTAGCTCCTGATACAAAGGACACCAGTTTTAATGGATGCTCAGATAGAAAAAAGAGATACTAGTTCTCTCTCGTCAGCAATTCTGGAGATGCCTTATAATGGCAACTACCAGGCTCTGGTTGCTAAATACTGGGTTTGCAGCTTTTTAGTATAATCATCCCATTTTAGTTTCAGAGCATATTCTAATTGGATGGTTTTGACTTATTTGGAGTTGTCAGAATCCATATAACATAGCACAATAACCTTAGGGATTTTGAAATGTGTGTCTCAAAATAGAGCTGGAATAAAAAGGAGTAGAATCTGTATTGGTTTTAAAATCCACTTGGAGCAGAGGAAATTTACAGCTTGGGCTGCTTTGTGGACTCTCCCGACATCACTGCTGATTCTGCACTTTGGGGAACAGGTTGTCATTTCAGTGTTGCCAGGTTGTTCATTTTAAATGATCTGTTCAGAACAAAATACGCTCTGTTAAGAAAACTTTGGGCTAAATTCTTTTACCAAAATAGTTTACATGTCATACTAAAAGATGAGATTTGCCACATCAATAGTATTTTAGGAAAACCAGCTACAATTGATAATGAAGTGCCCTAAATACTTGAAAAGGTATGAGAGTTACAATTCATCAGGAAGCCGTTCATCTCCAGCTTTGTAATATTTTGAAACAGGGCCATCTAGTGGAATTCTCTAACTATGAAAAAATGGGTGCATCCTCTAAGATCTTACATTCAAATTTTTAAAATAAAATAAAAATCTTTTAATCTCAAAATAAAAATTTAAAAATTCTTTGTAACGCCTCTAAATCCAAATGAACTGTTCCTTATATAAATAGTCTGCTCAGAAATAAATATCTTTCCACTCAAATTCCTGTGTTGATTAATCTGATATCATAATCTTTGGGTACACATTCAATTGTTTCTAAAAGTTCTAAATTGTTTACTTTTTTCTCTTCCTATGAAAAACAGCCCCTTCTAGCCAGCCTCCCCTCATGCCTCCCCACCCCTCCACCTCCTCCACCCCTTCCACCAGGAAATCTCATTGAAGAATTAAGGAATGTAAATGTGAGACAGTCTGAGAATTATACAAGACAGTGTATGACGTGATAAAGACCTTTGTTACAAATGTAACTGCAGATGAACGATCAAACACATTGTTGGAATTGTATGAGGTGTCAAAGGGTGTTTCCTTGTACTGACTGGAGAGAACAGGCCCCTAAGGAGAGGTATATACAAATTTCTCCCTAACCAAATGGGATGGAGGGTTTGTTCACCAAACACATTTTGTTCTGTTCCTGGAAACTTAGCTAAATTACATTTCGCAGCATCCCCTGCAATTCAATGGGGTCCTGTGATTGAGTTCTGGCAAATGGAATGTGGATGGATAAGATATACAGCCCTTCCAGTCCTGACTCTTAAGATACCCTGCACCAACCTCCATGTTTCTTTAGTCTCCCTATCAATCGCCATCTGGTGGGTGTCATTGCCCCCGTGGACAACAGGAACATTTATCAACTTGAATACTTCAATGTCTGTGTGGAGCCTACCCCTGCCCTCTGATCAACCTATAACAACTGTGACACGTACATGAAATATGCTTTTATCATTTTAAGCCAATGAGACTTGAGGATTTTGTGTTGATTACCCTGATAAATACAGGAGAGAAGAAACAATGGAGGAAAGAAAGAAGATGATGTGAGAGAAGGGCAATAAGGTCCACATTTACTTCAGAGACACTGGGGAGCATTCTGACTCTTCTCCAGGTTTCAGAGTAAGCACATGGTTGAGGAGTTCTGAAAACATCTAGCAGAACAGCTGGAAGGAGAAGCACAGAGTGCTTCCAGATAGGGTTTGAGGTGATGGGGTCAGAAAGGCGGGCTGTGGATAGAGATGATGAAGCTTGGACAGAGATGCTCCCCACAGCTTGAGACATGGTGACTGCAGTGTGAAGTGTTTACAGTATGAGAAATGGAACAGGGCTTGTCAGCTTTAGCCACGAGGCATTTACTTATGTTATCACGTGTTGTTTCAGGCTAATTAAAATTCTCAGTTAACTCTTTTCCAAGATGTCCTACAAGATGTGGTTATGTGCCTGACTCCATATAGTAATTGGTGTTCCAGGTATATTCAGGCTGGGCAGAGTGGGATTAGGAAAACCCTTCACCTGAGCCACTAGTGGAAGCAGTACTTGGCACACGTTTAACACACAAGGAGTCCTTTATTTATTTTTAACATCTTTATTGGAGTATAATTGCTTTACAATGGTGTGTTAGTTTCTGCTGTATAACAAAGTGAATCAACTATACATATATCCCCATATCTCATCCCTCTTGCGTCTACCTCCCACCCTCCATATCCCACCCACTAGGTGGACACAAAGCACCAAGCTGATCTCCCTGTGAATGTGGCTGCTTCCCACTAGCTATATATTTTACATTTGGTAGTGTATGTATGTCCATGCCACTCCCTCACTTCGTCCCAGCTTATCCTTCCCTGTTCCCATGTCCTCAAGTCCATTCTCTACATCTGGTCTTTATTCCTGTCCTGCCACTAGGTTCTTCAGAACCTTTTTTTTTTTTTTTTTTTTTAGATTCCATATATATCTGTTAGCATATGGTATTTGTTTTTCTCTTTCTGACTTACTTCACTCTGTATGACAGACTCTAGGTCCATCCACCTCACTACAAATAACTCAATTTCATTTCTTTTTATGGCTGAGTAATATTCTATTATATATATGCGCCACATCTTCTTTATCCATTCATCTGTCGATGGACACTTAGGTTGCTTCCATGTCCTGGCTACTGTAAATAGTGCTGTAATGAACATTATAGTACATGTCTATTTTTGAATTATGGTTTTCTCAGGGTATTTGCCCAGTAGTGGTATTGCTGGGTCATATGGTAGTTCTGTTTTTAGTTTTTTAAGGAACCTCCATACTGTTCTCCATAGTGGCTATATTAATTTACATTCCCACCAACAGTGCAAGACTGTTCCCTTTTCTCCACACCCTCTCCAGCATTTATTGTTTGTAGATTTTTTGATGATGGCCATTCTGACTTGTGTGAGGTGATACCTCATTGTAGCTTTGATTTATATTTCTCTAATAATTAGTGATGTTGAGCATCTTTTCATGTGTTTGTTGGCAATCTGTGTGTCTTCTTTGGAGAAATGTCTATTTAGTTCTTCCACCCATTTTTGGATTGGGTTGTTTGTTTTTTTGATATTGAGCTGCATGAGCTGCTTGTATAGTTTGGAGATTAATCCTTTGTCAGTTGCTTCATTTGCAAATATTTTCTCATATTCTCAGGTTTGTCCTTTCCTCTTGTTTATCGTTTCCTTTGCTGTGAAAAAACTTTTAAGTTTCATTAGGTCCCATTCATTTATTTTTGTTTTTATTTCCATTTCTCTAGGAGGTGGGTCAAAAATTATCTTGCTGTGATTTATGTCATAGAGTGTTCTGCCTGTGTTTTCCTGTAATATTTTTATAGTGTCTGGCCTTACATTTAGGTCTTTAATCCACTTTAAGTTTAGGTTTTAGGAAGTGTTCTAATTTCATTCTTTTACATGTAGCTGTCCACTTTTACCAGCACCACTTATTGAAGAGGCTGTCTTTTATCCATTGTATATTCTTGCCCCCTTTGTCAAAGATAGGGTGACCATATGTGTGTGGATTTATCTCTGGGCTTTCTATCCTGTTCCATTGATCTATATTTCTGTTTTTGTGCCAGTACCATACTGTCTTGATTATTGTAGCTTTGTAGTATAGTCTAAAGTCAGGGAGCCTGATTCCTCCAGCTCCATTTTTCCTTCTCAAGATTGCTTTGGCAATTCGGCATCTTTTGTGTTTCCATACAAAATGTAAAATTTTTTGTTCTAGTTTTGTAAAAATTGCCATTGGTAGTTTGACAGGGATTGCATTGAATCTGTACATTGCTTTGAGTAGTACAGTCATTTTCACAATGTTGATTCTTCTGATCCAAGAACATGGTATATCTCTCCATCTGTTTGTATCATCTTTAATTTCTTTCATCAGTGTCTTATAGTTTTCTGCATACAGGTCTTTTGTCTCCTTAGGTTGGTTTATTCCTAGGTATTTTATTCCTTTTGAGGCAATGTTAAATGGGAGTGTTTCCTTAATTTCACTTTAAGATTGTTTGTTGTTAGTGTATAGGAATACAAGAGATTTCTGTGCATTAATTTTGTATCCTACTACTTTACCAAATTCATTGATTAGCTCTAGTAGTTTTCTGGAAGCATCTTTAGGATTCTCTATGTATAGTATCATCTCATCTACAAACAGTGACAGTTTTACTTCTTATTTTCTGATTTGGATTCCTTTTATTTCTTTTTCTTCTCTAATTGCTGTGGCTAAAACTTCCAAAACTATGTTGAATAATTGTGATGAGAGTGAACACCTTGTCTTGTTCCTGATCTTAGAGGAAATGGTTTCAGTTTTTCACCATTGAGAATGATGTTGGCTGTGCATTTGTCATACATGGCCTTTATTATGTTGAGGTAGGTTCCCTCTATGCCCACTTTCTGGAGATTTTTTATCATAAATGGGTGTTGAATTTTGTCAAAATCTTTTTCTGCATCTATTGAGAATATCATATGGTTTTTATCCTTCAACTTGTTAATATGGTGCATCACATTGATTGATTTCCGTATATTGAAGAATCCTTCATTTCCGGGATAAACCCCACTTGATCATGGTGTATGATCCTTTTAATGTGCTGTTGGATTCTGTTTGCTAGTATTTTGTTAAGGATTTTTGCATCCATGTTCATCAGTGATATCGGCCTGTAGTTTTCTTTTTTTGTGTGACATCTTTGTCTGATTTTGGTATCACAGTGATGGTGGCCTTATAGAATGAGTTTGGGAGTGTTCCTCCCTCTGCTATATTTTGGAAGAGTTTGAGAAGGATAGGTGTTAGCTCTTCTCTAAATGTTTGATAGAATTTGCTGGTGAAGCTATCTGGTTCTGGGCTTTTGTTTGTTGGAAGATTTTAAATCACAATTTCAATTTCAGTGCTTGTGATTGGTCTGTTCATATTTTCTATTTCTTCCCGATTCAGTCTCAGAAGGTTGTGCTTTTCTAAGAATTTGTCCGTTTCTTCCAGGTTGTCCATTTTATTGCCATAGAGTTGCTTGCAGTAATTTCTCATGATCTTTTGTATTTCTGCAGTGTTGGTTGTTACTTCTCCTTTTTCATTTTTAATTCTGTTGATTTGAGTCTTCTTCCTTTTTTTCTTGATGAGTCTGGCTAATGGTTTATTAATTTTGTTTATCTTCTCAAAAGAACCAGCTTTCAGTTTTATTGATCTTTGCTATTGTTTCCTTCATTTCTTTTTCATTTATTTCTGATCTGATCTTTATCTGTGGCACATGGTGTGTGATATTCTGCCTCTGTTAGTAATGAACTTCACCATGAAGTTGCTCATTATATTAGTTTCTGTACACCCCTAAAACATTGGTTTAAAAAAAAAAAAGCTTCAGAATAGGGATTTGTAGGAGAATGCCCCCTCTTAAGCAGCTTCACAGATTTTTCTGACCAACATAAGCAAGCATCCTTTTCCCCTTTGCCGTTTTGGAAATAATGATGCCTTGTATGGTAGGATGATACAGTGTTTTTCTTTAAAGCAGAAGTACAAGATGAAAGAATCTTACTGGGAGATAAAGGAATTTGTAGGGAAATTAAATATTTTTTCAACAGTAGCCTTAAGCAGTACTTAAAGTGAAGACAGCACAAGGGTTTTTAAATTTTGACTGAAGGAAGGAAAGGGAACTTTGATGTGGAACGCTCATCTCAATTCCTGCTGGCAGACTCAGACTCGTGTGTGTGTGTGTGTGTGTGTGTGTGTGTGTGTGTGTGTGTGTGTGTGCACGTGTTGGGAGGGAGCGGAGGTCCTGCACACAGTTCAGCCTTCTGTCCCACATCACCTGATATCCATGGCCTCAATCTCATGTCTTCCCCAACTAGTGCACTCTTGCAGGGGTCAAACTGAACTGGCTTATAAAAACATAGCTGGAAGTATAGACCCTTATTAGACAGATCCAATGTTGAAGAGGTAAGTTTACTGACAGAAGACAACTTCTCGCTTTATCCCCTGGCCCCTTCTTTTCCCTGTCCACCATGCCTTAGCTCTTTCCAAGTTTTATGTGCTGGTTAATTAGACCTTATATAAAACCTAATTTAATTGATTTTATGATTTTTCAGAAAGTTAGAGTGACCTCTTGTGGGAATATCAAGTAGTTAATCCAGGTGCTGCCAACCGTCTGATTTTGTGAGTCCATTTCCTAGGTGTGTTGAGCTGGACATGCTCCCCAATTGTGCTTTATTTTTCTTAAACTCATCTTGATGGATTTCACAGCCATAGGTAAATGGGAAGGGGTGGAAATATGTTAGGCAGTAGCCAGTGGTATAGGAATATATTTTCCAAAACAATGTTGATTTCATTTCTTTGTTTTCCTTTTTAAATGTGGTGATGGTGGAAAGTGGGGGAAAGTGTGGTAGGGCTCCAGAGCAAGTCAGCATGAAGGCCCCGGATTCAAGAAACTGCTAGGGGTCTTTTAACTCTACTCACAAAGGAAACGCTTATTTGGGCTCTCAAATGCCTCACTGCGGACCTAAACACAGCCCTTCTGGAGATAATTAGCACTCAGGGACTTACACTTGTTTTTTGCTGTTGTTGTTTGTGGCTTTAATTCTTTTTAAAAAAAATTTTTTATTGGGGTACAGTTGATTTACAATGTTGTGTTAGTTTCAGGTGTACAGCAAAGTGGATCTGTTATACATGTACATATATCCACTCTTTTAGATTCTTTTCCCATATAGGCCATTACAGTGTATTCAGTAGGGATCTCATCATGACAGAGTTGAGAGCCTAACCTAAGTCAGCTGCATAAATCTTTAAAATTCTTTTATTTGGAAGAATTTCAGACATATGCAAAATAGTATATGAGAGGAGAATAATGAACCCCTACTTACCTATCAGTCGGCTTCAAGAATTACCACTCATTACTAATTTTATTTTCGCCATACTTCTTTCCTCCCCCTTCCATCGTTTAGAAGAAATCGCAGGCGTCATACCCTCTCTTTCATAAGTATTTTAGAAGGTATCTCTAACAGATAAGAACTCCCCTTTAAAAATATAACCACAATATCACCACCCATAAAAATGAACAGAAATTTCTTAATATCATAAAAGATTGAGGTAGTGTTCAAATTTCTCTCATTGTCTCCTTTTTTTAAAAAATAATTTTTTTAGAGCAGTTTTAGGTTTACAATAAAATTGAGAGAAATGTATAGAGATTTCCCACATATCCCCTGTTCTCACACATGCGTAGCCTCCCCCATTACCAACACCACTCACCAGAATAGTACTTTTTTTTTAAACAAAGATGAACCTACGTCGACACATCATAATCACCCAAAGTCCATAGTGTTCACTCTTGGTGTTGTGAATTCAATGGGTTTGGACAAATGTATAATAACATATCCATTGTTATAATAGTATCATACAGAATATTTTCACTGCCCTAAAAATCCTCTGTGCTCTGCCTGTTGGTGTCCCCACCACCCCCTTGGCAACCGCTAATCTTTTATTGTCTCCATAGTTTTGTTTTTTAGAGAATGTCATAGAGTTGGAATCATACAGTATGTAGCCTTCTCAGCTTTGCTTCTTTCACTTAGCTATATGAAATTAAGAGTCCTCCGTGTATTTTCAAGGCTTGAGAGCTCAGTTCTTTTTGTCACTAAATAATATGCCATTGTCTGGATGTACCACAGTTTATTTAACCATTCACCTACTGGAGGACATCTTCGTTGCTTTCAAGTTTGGCAATTATGAATAAAGTTACTGTAAATATTTGTGTGCATGTTTTTTTGTTGATGTAAGTTTTCAACTCCTTTGGGTAAATACCAAAGCACAAAATTGTTGGCTTTTATTATAAGGGAATGTTTCATTTTGGAAGAAGACTCCAAACAGTCTTCCAAAGTAGCTGTGCCATTTTGCATTCCCACCAGCAGTGAATGAGAGTTCTTGTTCCTTCACATCCCTCTCCCACAGCATTTGATGTTGTCAGTGTTCCAAATTTTGGCCATTCTAATAGGTGTGTAGTGGTATTTCATTGTTTTAATTTGCATTTCCCTGATGACATATGACGTGGAGCATCTTTTCATATGCCTACTTGCCATCTGTATATCTCCTTTGGTGAGGTGTCTGTTAAGGTCTTTGGCCAATTTTTAAATTGGGTTGTTTGTTTTCTTATTAAGTTTTTTCTCCTAATCTATAGGTTCTCTCTCTCTCTTTCCCCTCCATATATTTTTGTTTAAGAAACTAAGCTGCGTGTCTAAAGTTTCTACAATATAGATTTGTCTGAATGTATCATTTTGGTGTCATATAAGGAGTTTCTCTCTCCCCTATATTTCCTTTAAGTGAGTGGGTAGATTGAGAAACTTGATCAGATTCAAGTTCAACTTTTTGTTTGGCAAGGCTACTTCACAAGGCAGTGAGGCAGTCTTCCACCAGGAGGCGCAGTTGCTCTCTTTTTGGGATGTCAACCTCCAGATAATCAGGGGCATTGATTGATTAATAAACCAACGGTTGCAAAACAGTGATATTCTAACTGCATCCATTCTTCTTTTATTAGGTTTTTATGTTCCTTTGAATAAATTTCCCCTCATCAACTATTTTGTTACTTTAAGATGTTACTTTAAGATATAAAGAGGACAGAAAAATGCTTGATTTTTCCTGTACTTATCAGTTTTCAAAATAATGAGTTGGTTCCCTAATACTATCAAGAAGTGATCAATAAGTTTTTAAAAAATCATGAAATTATGTATGTGAATGTATTTGATATTTTTCATTCCACTGAAGTCACTATACTTATTGACCAACGTAAGTCTATTGAAGTTCTCTCCTGAATCTTTTTGACATGACCCTACTAGTCTTTAAAAACTTCCCTGCTTTCTGCTAAGACAAGCTGTTCCAGGCTTATTTTATATTTCTTAACTCGAACCTGAAATTAGCTATTTCTCCAAGGTTATGGTTCTCACAGTGTAATCTGGGAGCCCCTGGGAGTCCCTGTGATCCTTTCATGGGGTTTGTGAGGTCAAAATTATTTTCATATTAATACTAAGGGCTATTTGCCCTTTTAAACTTTCATTTTCTCACAAATATATACAGAGTTTCCCAAAGGTTACATGATGTGCGATATTATGATTGAATGCAGAAGCAGTTCTAAGAATTCTGCTGTCATTTATTAAGCCAGACATTAACTAGATTCACAAAAATGTAAAACAATTGTACTCTTCTCACTAATTTTTGTTAATAGATACTTTGTTATTTTGAAATGTTTTGATTTTTAATTCAGTCAACATCAATAGATATAGCCCACATAAATAAAAACTCTTTGGGCCCTCAACAATTTTAAGAATTTAAAGAGATTTGGGGAGCAAAATGTTTTGAGAACTGCTGCTCCAAGGAGTCTTGGTTCCTTTTAATGGAAAATGGTATTTAGAGATCACAATCTAGGAGCTAAAGATGTTCATGGTTACTGGGTTGGCCATAGTTTTTAGGCCATTTCATAGGCAGAGTTAAGATAAAATTATATATTTATTTAAAGATAAAATACATCATGAGTTAATACTGTTTATTCCTGTCCAAATTTAGGACTACAGAGTTTTTACTTAAACTCATACAATTTACATTTGTATCTCCTTTCTCCCACAACAAAAGTCCCAGCATAGGGCTTCCCTGGTGGCGCAGTGGTTGAGAGTCCGCCTGCCGATGCAGGGGACACGGGTTCGTGCCCCGGTCCGGGAAGATCCCACACGCCGCGGAGCGGCTGGGCCTGTGAGCCATGGCCGCTGAGCCTGCGCGTCCGGAGCCTGTGCTCTGCAGTGGGAGAGGCCACAACAGGGAGAGGCCCGCGTACCGCAAAAAAAAAAAAAAAAAAAAATCCCGGCATAAATGTTTATTTTCAGTGTCACATTAACAATAGCACCACTACCATCACTACCAACCATATGATCAGTTAAAACAGTTTGACTGCTTTCTTTTCTTTTTTTTTAGTTCTTTTTTCTTTGAGGTATATCTCTCTATGGATGTACAGTAATTTGATAGTTTAAAGTTACCTGAAATGGTGTGTGTTTTTGAAATTATGCCAACAAGCAGATCAGTTAGACCCATGTATTTTTTCTTTTGATTTTTAAAGGCTGCTTTTTATAAATTCAGAGAAGTTTAGGTTCTATCTCTGTCTCTTGTAGCCTACTGCCTTCCTCTCTTCCTCAAGTAACATTAAAAAAAATCAGTAATTTTCCTTTGTTATTTTTAAACTTTAAGCAAATATATATATATATATAGTATTACAAGATATAGTATATGTATATATATATACTTATTTAGTATTACTACCACCCTCCCCTTTTTGGATGAAAGGTAGTATACTATATACACTTCTTTCCACAACTTTTTTCAATTAACAATATATGTATTCAGGAGCTCACTCCAGTTGTATATAGGGCACTTCATTGCATTATTTTACCATAATTTATTCAAGTAGCCATTTACTGAGGAACTTTGGGAGCAATTTCCAGTATTTTATTACATATAGTGCTGCAGTGAATGGTCTTGCACATACTTTTACCACGATATCTTTAGGATAGAGTTCTAGAAGTGGGATTGCTGGCTCAAAGTGTGAATGTGTATAATTCTGCTAGATATTGAGACTCTTTTTACTTCTGCAGTACAGATGGAAGAACAGACTGAGACAGCTGCTCAAGGTCACCTTACCAGTCACTGACAAGTCTGGGGTTTAAACTTAGATGTAACGGGTCTCCACAGACTCTGTAGGTCACGGGAAGAGGATTTGCAAGGTGGGAGAGGCAAAGGAAGAATTTTGCATTTGGAAGTCACATTCACTGAATCACATATTCTCACGCTTCCAACTCCCAGCGCACCAGTTCTTCCTTATCAGAACCTCTAGTCCTCTGAGCTCTCATACTTTCTCTCATTCATCACTTTCCTCCTCATCCGGTAACTGAGGTATCACTGCCGCCACTGGTAATCTGGGCCAGTAAACCCGGAAGGTGTGTGGAGGGCTTTGCGCATGCCCAGCCACTACGCGCAGATTGGAGCCGCTCGGAGGCAGGACCAGAGTGACGTCCTAACGGCGCGCCGCTCCCTGGCGTCCTAGCAAGGTCGCTTTGCAGTGCAAGTGCGCGCGTAAGTGACAAGACCCTGGTTCGGGGGCGCGCCGTATCCTGCTGCCTTGGTATCAGCGGTGACATGTCAGGGTATACGTCCGACGAGAAATTGCGGCTGCAGCAGCTGCGAGAGCTGAGAAGGCGATGGCTGAAGGATCAGGAGCTGAGCCCCCGGGAACCGGTGCTGCCCCCGCGGAGGATGTGGCCTATGGAGCAATTCTGGAATAAGTTTTTGCAGGACGGGGCCTCCTGGAAGAACGTGGTGAGTGACAGCCCTCCCCCACTCCCACCCTGACTCCCGCCCCGTAGCGGACCCCGGCCTGGCTGCTGGGACGCCTGCTCACTGTAGCCACATTAGGGACTGACTCGCTCCACCCCCGAAAGTTCCGGTAGTTCCCCAAGGGAGAATCAGATTCTACCGAGACTTAGGTTTAGCTGGGACGCTCACTGGTCCCAGGAATCATAGGCTGGGAGTCGGGAGTCAGGAGTCAGAGTCCGGAGCTTGTATGGCTTCGGGATGGTCTTGTCCTTTGGCTGTCAAATGTGATGAGAAGGAGGCGAATCTTCGCCTGGGTTTTACAGGACACTGCAGGCTTGCTTCTCTTTTGACTGTGGAGACCTTCCCTCAGAATGATGGCCAAGGATTCACTAAAGTTAAAATTCAATGATTTTAGTATTTGAAGACACTTGTCTGATTTTTGAGGTTGAGATTATAGAGACCAACTAACTCTGCACTCGACTACCAGAAGGCACAATGAGCCTCTAGCTGGTAATACAGCTCTATGTAATGACCATTAAAGAAGGGGTCCTATTGGTATGCTGAGTGAGTCATATTCAAGAGCCCCCTTTCTTAACCGCTACTACGTACGTTGAACACACGCTTTCATTTAAGAATGCCATTCCTGGACTTTGCAGAAAGTCACTCACTCAAGTGCTATCTTTATTTTCAGGGTCTCCTGATATTTTCTTGAGGTCGTTAATTAAATCACATCAATTATGAATGATGAATGCTGTATCTCAGAATTCCTTGCAACTTTGGCTAATAATAATGGTAATAATATAAGGAACACTTCGGTGCTTACTTTGTGCCTGGCACTTTGCTGAGGGTTTTACACGTGTTACTTTATTTATTTTTTTACTTCCATAAGGTAGAAACCATCCCTAATCCTCGTTTTAAATATGTGGAAACGGAGACCTGCAGGAATTCAGTGATTTACCTGTGGTCCCAGGGCTAGGAATTGAAGAAGTTCACTTTGAAATCCATGTGTATTTTATTGTGCTACAAAGTCTGGTGCAAATTTTTCTAAGAAAGTGGTATTAGATACTTATTTATGATGGTAAAATTAAACTCTAATTGAACTCTCCTCTCTTCTCACCCTTTGTGTCTCTGGCATTACTTAACTGATTTGGCAGCCACTGGTTGAATGTTGACATCCCACCCGTCAGCCAGTGATGTAAGGAAGTAAATAATCATTTGTTGAAATCTGTCTTACCTTACTTTGAGTTAACTTTTTCTTTCATAATCATATCTGTTACAACACTTAGAATCTAGATTGTCTTTTCCCTGACAGGATAGGTCTGTTTCAGTCAAATTGGCTGCCATGGAAAAGTTCCATTTTTAGATGTCTTTTGCCTTTCTTTTTAAAAATACTGTGTCTGAAGGCACCTCAAAGTGAGCTTGGAACACCCTTATCCCAGTATGTAAAACATTCTTTTTCCAGCATTAGTGCACTCAAGGTTGTCTGCCCTACAGGTAGAATGATACAAATGGTGTTTATTATGGATATCTGAAATTGATAAATTAGGGAAATGACTTTACCTGAAAATTCTGTAGTTCTGATTACTCTGGTTAAATTGATTAGAATTATTTCATTATTTATGCCATGTTTTATCTTAAACAAACTTATAATAAGGATATTTTTAGAAGTCTTTTAAAAAACATATTTATAAATACAGTACTATAGTTTTGCAAAATGCTGCTTCTCTTAAGCCTCCTTTGCTTTGAACTCTGCAGGTGTCACCTAGCAGGCACTATGTTTAGTAAAAATATTCGGTGTACAGACTATATGGAAATACGTAGCATTTAGAGATTTTACAATAATCGTGATTTTTTATATCACTGATGCTTTTTTTTTCTGCCACAAATGTATAAAAAATAAGATATCTATTTTGTGTATGTTTTTTTTCCCCCAGATCTATAAGACGTACCGACACAGTATCTTTGCTTTTACTCATGTACTGATCCCTTTCTGGATTATTCATTATTATCTGAAATATCATGTGAATGTAAGTGTGCTTTAAGTATGTATTTTTCAGAATTTATTTTTAATATTGTACAAAATTATTTCCTATGTGGCAATGCCTTACCCGGCTCTACTTAGTGGAAATAATCTGCCACTTATAACTGATTTTGAATTACTTTGAATCCTTTTAGGTAAAAGGTTTAATGAAACTTAGGTAATGTATGGTTTTTCAAAAAGTTGATCTTTATATTAGTTGTTTACAACTTGAATTGCATTTCCTCATGAAACAATGTTTAAATGATCAGAAATGTAGTTGACCTAATAATACTGGTGCAAACTCAGCGTCCTGAGTTGGAAGGGAGAAAATAATTTCTGCTCCTTTTTTTTGAGCACAGATCTGGTATAAGATAAAATTCACAATAGATAAAGGTTATCTTTGTCATCATTTCCTTTTCCTTTGCTCTGTCTGGTTTTTCACAACTTACTTTCTTTAGAATTCAGCATGTCCAAAAGCTTGAATTTTTTTCACTGAAAGATCTTGCATTGAATTGAGTCTGTTGCCATATTTTAAAGGCTAGGGATACCCTGGTGTAGGGTGTTAAATCCCAGGCAGGGTGAGGAAGGAGTGCATTTTGGGGAGTGGCATGGAAGGGAGAGTGTTGGTAGTTGCCCAGCATGGAGTTTTGTAACCCAAAGAGTGAGGAGGGCATTCTTGTACCCAGTGAGGAGGCTTAAATCCTGAGTGGGTTGCTGAGTGGGTAAGGGGGCAGGGAATTGGTGAGTGGAGGGCAGCAGTGTCAGCAACCTGGTGTAGGATATTGGAACCTGAGTGAGGGGAGGAAGACATCAGGAAGGAGTGTGGTTTGGGGCAGTGATGGAGTTGGCAACCCAAAGTAAAGTATCAGAAACCGAATGAGGTGAGGAGGTTATTTATACTGGAGTGTGGTGGTGGAGATGACAGGAGATTGGTTATATACAGGAAGGTTGATCAAATGAGAACATATGTTGATGATACTGGAACCCTGAATTCTCATTGTCAGAAAAGGGAGTTATGCATATGGAATACAGGGAGAAAACCTTGTGGTACTGGAATGGAATTGGAAGTATTGGTGTGACTCATGATTTTTAGTATGTATTGATAAATATAGAAATAAATATAGCTGTAAATGCAGATTTACCTAGCTCTGTCCATTGATAGGGCCTGTGAGCATTGCTACCCCATGGTATCAATAACTAGCACATCTAGCAGCTGGGCTTACTTTCTAAATATAGTTTTCCACTGAAAGGATCCAGAGCTCCTTGAAGAAATGGCTGATTCCAGGGCCGGGGCAGGGAAAGTACAAGATGAGCTTGTGCCAGAAAGTAAAGAAGTGTGTTCAAAGAATGATGGAGATGAATCAAAAGGACAGAGTCAGCTTGAAAAGACTCCCACTGGAACAAATTTGAGCAGCAAAATAAATGATAGTAATAGATGAGAGCCAGCTGGATAAATAAAACGCAAATCCATGAGTCCATGCTCATATAAATTAATTAATAAATGGACAGAAGAGAAAGCTTTTTTTTTTGTACAGTAGAGTAAAGAAGAAATGGACAAAAAAAGTCACCATTTGAGAATCATCATAGTAATATTTTATTCAGCCAGGGAACATCAAAAGGTGCTAACATTAATCCCCAAATTCCTACCTTCAACATACTTATTTGTTACAAAGAGTAACTTTGTAATGGAGGAAACCTGGCAGACATCATCTTAATCAAGAAATCTAAATTACATTACCAATAATGGGACAGACTGAAATTGTGTACTACTTGATAGGATGCAATAAGAAGAAAACAATATGTTTTGCGATGTTCCTGCCAAAAATGTATAAGCTGAATCTAATTGATGGACTTTTCTGCATAATAATTGGCTTGTTACCTTCAAAAATGTCAAGATCATGAAAGTTAAAGAACCATGGAAGATTTGTTCCAGATTGAAGAAGACTAAAGGGACTTGTCAACTAAATGTGAACTTGATTCATGGGCACAATCTGCTTCGTCAAAAAAAAAAAAAGAGATGGCATTGGCAGTCAGAACTTTAAACAGCCTACACGATGGATGGAGAACTGGTTATATAAGGGGGGATTTTTTGATAACTCCAAACAGTTATGGAGACAAGTGATAAAATTTGAATGGGTTCTTCAGACTAGATAGAAGGTATTAATATATCAATGTTAATTTTCTGATCCTGATGGCTGTATTGTGATTATTTTAAGAATATTGTCCTTATTTGTAGGAAGTACACACTAAAGTAATAAACCAGTCAGCAATTCACTATGAAGTGATTCAGTAAAAAAAAAAGTTTGGGACTGCGTAACAAATTGTAGCTAATCCAGTTGAGGTTTGCTTTCCTGTAGCCTGATGAAAGGAGAGTGAAACAAATAAGTGGGGTTCTCAGAAAATTCACTCTTATGTCACTTGTTCTCTGTTGACTGTGTGGGTTCTTTAAATTTCTGATTGCTGACAACACCTTTGTTTTCTTCACTAAGATTACCTCTGTTGATCGTCAACTATGGAATGCCTAGTATGTCTTCCTTTATTGCTGTGGAAAGAATATATAAGATGAAATTCCTGACTTCAAGGAGTTTATAATAAAGTTGGAAGATAGGTATGATTTGGGTAAAAGTATGGAGGAGAAAATCTGTTCCAGTTAGAAAAACAAGGAGTTAGTAGTTAGCATGGTCTTGTTTACCGAAGATAGGATTGCCTGGAACTGCGAGTCTCTTGGCTTAGTAGGGTGGAACCAATAAATGGAAGGTCCTGAAAGCTAGGCAGAGGAGGTTGAACTTTACGTGGTAGGCAGTGGGAAGCTTTCCATTTTTAAATAGGAGAGTGAGTTAATAAAGTGATATATTTAAACATAAAAAACCTTGATATGTAGGGTGAATTGGAGGGAGGAAAGGATTGACATCAGGCAAATCAGCTGGAGGCTATTGCAGTTTAGTAGATATTAGTTGATGAGAATCTGGTTAGGGCAGAGATAACAGGAATGAAAAAGTAAAGTGAAGCCAGAAGATACTTTTTCAGGTAGAAATAACTCAAATTAAGTTGAGTTTTATTTTTAAGTATTTATAGGACATATTAATGACCCTAAAAAGGAAAATCTTTTTAAACTTAAAAATCATACATCTAAATCAATTACACATTTTAACTAGAATCCTAAAACTAATCTTTTAGAATCTCTAATAGCCTGATTATCTTAAACATTACAGATACTCTATATCAGAATATATGGATTGTCCCAGTGTTTTCAGAACTTATTAAATTTGACATTCATCTGTTTATACCCTGGGTTAATTTATCTTGTTATATCTGTATTTAACTAAATATTTCTAGGATTAAAAAAACACTTATCTCCTAAGAGAAGAAAATTTAACAAGCTGAAGTTACTGGGTTGACAATTCAAGACATTAATATGGCTGCTTACCTGAGGGATTCATACTTCTAGGTGATTTTTCCTGAGCCACAGATGGACGTAGTTAAAGGTTTTATGTCAGTAGATGTCCCAAAGCCTCTCTTTTACGTTATTCTTTGTCTTGGTTTGGTTAGGCCTGCATCCTCTACTGTTGCACCCAGTTTACTTCAGCTAACACCTTTATGCTTAATTGAATTTAACATTCTCTCTGAAGACATTTCAGTATCTTCTTGCCTCTGGCCACAGTTTTTAGAGACATTTGAATGTCCTCACATTGTATTCTGAGTTTCTCTCCTGCTTTTGGCTCCAATTTGCCTGAGTCTTAAATCATGCCAATAATCTTTTAAATTTTTTGGTGTGGTATCTTGTACAGATGTGTATGCTTAATTAGTACATTTATTTAGCACCTCCTATGTGCAAGGCACTGTTCTTAACACAGGGATATACAAGGCAGATTGAGTTCCTGTCTTCATGAAATGTTTAGGGAGACTGGCAATAAGCAGATAAGCAGAGAGGTATATAATGTTATAGGAGGTGATAAGTCTATAGAAGAAAAACTAAGGGTAAAAGACTAGAGAGTGACAGGAACTGCTATTTTTATTAAGCTTCTTTGAGGAAGTGCTATTTGAAAAACACAAATGAAATGAGGATCTGGACCAAGCAAGTATTTAGGAGAAGAGCATTTCACGTAGAGGAATCATTAAGCATAAGGGCTCTGAGGCACAAGCAGGCCTAACTGATTGTATTAATACAAAGAAGCCACTGCAGCTACAGTTCAGAGAGAGAGAGAGAGAGAGAGAGAGAGAGAGAGAGAGGGAGGATCAGAGAGGTAGCCAAGGGCCAGATCGTTTCTTAGAGATCACAGCAAGGACTTTGGCTTTTTTTTTTGGAAGGATCATGAAACTTTGAGCAGAGGAGTAACAGGAGCGATGCATCTTAAAAAAATCACTCTACTCTGCCTGCAGTGTGGAGAATAGACTTTAGGGAGGGCATGAGCGGAAGCTGGGAGACTAGTAGGTGAAAATATGATAAAGGCTTGGACAAGGGTAGTAGTACTAGAGGTGGTGAGAAGCAGTAAGATTCAGGATAAAATCTCCTCCTGCTGAGGAGTCAGGGTTTTGGGCCTTCGTAACTAGGAGAATGAAAATGCCATTTACACAGATAGGGAACAGTTTGGCACTGAGGGACATTAAGTGTTGGACCTGATTAAGTTTGCAATGCCTGTTTGATCAAGTAGAGATCTTGAGTAAATAATAGGATGTATGAGTCTGGAGCTTAGTGAAAGTTTGGGGCTTAAGTTAAAAATTTGGGATATGAGGGGAAAAAAGGAAAAAAAATCGGTGCCAGCGTTTCTACTGAAAAAAAAAATCGGGATATGATCTATTTTATTTTAGAAGAAACTCTAAAACTATAATTAACAGAGCATTACTTTTATTGCAGACAAAACCATATGCCATCGTTGAAAGGAAGCCCAGAATATTCCCAGTAAGTCTTAAAACATCTCTGATTTTTCTTCTGTTTATTATATTTCTCTTTCCTTTCCCAAGTGATCATTAGACTAAAATTTTCCTTTCTTCTCACTGAAAGTTTAAGTGCCTGTTTTGTATATTCTTAGAAAAAAAAAGAGGAGGAAATAATGTGAGGTAGCAATTACAGTTGAACCTGGGATGTGGGCACATTTCTTTTCACCCTGGCTGTAAAGCTTGTGCGACCTTTGTAGTCCTAAAGTGAATTGAAGGTACGAACAGTTTTTCACTGGTGCCATTTCACGTAGGGTTAAGGACTTAGGGCACTAGCCTGAGCAGACACCTGAGCATTGTAACAGCAACTAAATTCCTCTGTTATTATTTCCAAACTATCATTTCCTATGGCAGTTTGACCGTAACGTCTCCATCTGTGAATTTATAATCTGTCAATGTGTGCTTTAAATTTTATGTTATGAATATGTAGGCTATTATCCTAATTTAAAATAAGTCTTCATCATTAAAAGATTACATATTAGTCCGTTGGTATCTTACTAGCTGTTTGTGAGGTTATTGTTTAGCAGAGTCAAATACATGTTATGTTCTTGTTCCATTTCTAGTCACAGATAATGAACTACCATCAAGCTCTAAGTTATATAATTTTAGAAAACAAAACTTGATGTAGATTCTTGCTTCTATCAAATGACATGGTCACAGTAATCCATTGACGACTGCAACAGAAGGGAATTTTAGGGAGAACTACCAAAGTTGGCTAACTCTTCCAATTGGAATTCTGCTTTAGGAAATAGTAGGGGATTTCTTCTGTATTTCATTGTGTATAATTGATGTGTGTCAGGGCCTAGGTAGGCTCAATTATCTTGTTGGTTTCAACAAGTTAGGTAATTTATTTATTCTTCCATTTATACATTTGTTTATTGTTTATTTTGCCATTACTGTTCAAAGGAAAAGAAGGAGGACTCTCTTTAGAAGACCATATAGTGATTCCATAGCATCTCTCCTACTTCCGTATTTTTTGCCACTGTGGTTCTTTCCTGTTTCTGTACCTTTGAGAAGCTGCCCCTTTGAAGACCTGAAGAATGCTCATCTGTACATACCTTAGAATAGGATAGACAGTAACAAACAAACCACCAAATCTCAGTGGTTTAACAAAAGTTTATTTTCTATTGACATCACAGACTAGCATAGGTCAGACAATTATAGTGAGGCCATTGGGACTATGAGGCTCCAAGATCATAGGGAAAGAGAGGGCTGGATGTCTCAGGGGATGATTTTAAGGTCTAAGCTTGGAAGTAGCTTACATCACTTCTCTTCATGTCCTGTCGGCCAGAACTCATTCTCATGATCCCACATGTCTTTGTGCTTTTTTATGTTTCTCAGCCTCCCATACCTGGAGTTTCTGCCACAGTGTATCCTTCTAGTCAACAAATAGCTCTTTGCTTCCTTCTTCCCACACACGTAACACAAGTCCCTTTCCTAGGGAGAAACCCCAAGGTCCCGTTACATCACTGCAACCTATGATCTTCAGATGATGTATAGTAATATCCGTCAGGGTTATTCTTGGAGATTCTTCTCTTGGAGATTTGAGGATCAATGGCAAGTAAACTGTATCCCTTGCCTCCCAACCACGCCCATTATTCAACGATGGAATTTGGACAGCATAGCAGTCACTTGGCTCTGAAACCCCAGTGGTCAAACACTGTAAAGCCTCCTAACCCCTGTGTGTGGGAAGTTACTTGAACAGGAACTGATTTTGCTTCTGGAAGAAACACCTTTGTTCATTGTTCTTCCTGGCCCCTGGCTCAGTCTAGGGGGATTCTTTCTTTTCCATTATCAACCTAGACCACATCTAAAATGAGTACTGGGAAGTATGCCCTCCTTAGGGTTGTACAGCCTTTAAAATCTACCTTCTGCTCACAGAAGGTTGAGGGCCACAGGTTGTTTTAATCAGAAACAGTCATAGGCTTTTATTGTCTGTATGTTTGGTTTGACCATCTAGTTCTCACATTTGGCAGGCATGGAAAGAAAAATACTTGGTAGGAGTCTAATCTTTTTGCTTCTAGTCAGTCCCACATGCCAGTATCTGTGGTTTCTATACATAGTTGTCTCATTTCTTTGTCCTTATTCTACTGCCTCTCTCAACTCAGTTGAGAGGCAGCTATGTGGAAGCCACCAGAAACACACTCTAGTTCAAGGGCTACCTTTGTTTCAGTCTGATCTTTGCCACGGTGCTGGGTCCCTCTGTTTACTGAGTTTTATTGGGCTTCTGTTTCTCAGAATCTTTTCAGTGTTGTTACTGTTTAGAGATTCAGAAACAATCAATCTGATTTTCTAATATTGCAAGGTCCCGAATTTTTAGATTCTTATTTTTATTTCTCCTCTCAAATCAGCCACTTCTTACCTGAGCTTATGTTTCTTAAAATACATTACTAAGGCAGCCACTAGTAGTTAAACACATACTATAACGTTTTTTCAGGTACTTCTCCTAGAACCTCAAGTTCATTAGACAGTCTGCTTCTAAGTTATTAGTGCCTTTTGTTTCCATCTTATAGCCTCCAATGCCAGTGTCCTTGTAGCCCCACTGCTAAGCCAGTGCCATGTGGTTCAATTTTTATTACAGCAGCATTAGTACCACTTCAAGTTATTAATTTCTGTGTTAGGGTAATGCTAGCTGTGGTAACAAGTTTTCCCCCAAGTATATAATGGCTTAAACATAATACAAATTTATACAGTCCTGAGCCACACCAGGTCAAGGAATGGTAGGTGGTGATGGGGATAATTCTACTCTACTAAGTCAACTCATGGACTATCAGGCTGATGGAACCTGCTGTCTTAAACAGAGAGCTGAAATTAAAGCTAAGTACTTTGCCTAAGATTATACAGCTTGTCAGTGGAGGGTTCCAGGATTCACACTACTTGGTTCTGGCTTTAAAGTCCATGCCCATTCTGCCATACACACTGCATCTAGGTTTGGAAAGACACCCGAACCAGCTGCCCAAGGAAAGTTTGCATTCTGTTTCTAATATCCATTCTGAGCCAAACGGTAAACTGGTGACTGCCTAACACATTCAGTTGCTGGGAATACATTACCGCCTTATATTGAAGATGTTTACCTGCAGCTTTCTAGGGCTTCTATTTCTTGGGGCCAAGCAAATAAAGATTATCCTTTTATCACTTTGTAAAGACAACTTTCATGTCCTTTCTAGTCATTTTTGAGTGAAACTTTCCCTATTCTCTCCCTTACACCTTAAGATTTTGAATACTGGTTGCTCGTCTTTAGACAGCTTCTATTTTGCCTCTGTCCCTTTAAAGTGTGAATGCCAGAAGTGAACTAGATTTTCCAGATGACCAAATAGAACTGACCAAATGGAACTATCACCTCTGCAGACAAGATTTTTCACTAATGCATCTTTGTTTTTCTAGGGTGATACAATTCTGGAAACTGGAGAAGTAATCCCACCAATGAAAGAATTTCCTGATCAACATCACTGAAGATTACTTTTAAAATTTCAAAGATGTTTGAGCCCAAGTTTGTTGCTACATTACCACACTTACTGAATATATTTTCTGGAAAAGTAACTTTAATAAAGTTTACTCAGATGTGTGTTGTCTGTTTCTTCCCAAACTGTATGATTCCCTCTGTACAATTTGAGACTCTATGACTTATCTAACAATAAGTAAAAACTGGACATGCTAAAAAAATGGTATGGGCAATCACCTACTTTTTCTGGCCATTTTTAATTTGGAAAACAGCATGTAGAAAATTATTTAGTCACATGATAGTTTTTTCTTAAACAGTACTTAATCTTCTGTGATGTGAAGGTATACAATGTAATGAAATGTTGCAATAAACAAATAAAAGAACAGAAGTTCCACACACTTTTAAAGCCTTTCTGAAGCATTTCAAAAGAAGTATTTTAGAAACTTTAGATTAAAAGGCCTAGATGTAGGTTGCTTTGTTATGTGGGAACATAAAAGACAAATCTCTAAGTATATGAAAAAGTAGCATATTAGTGGCTATTATAAAGGACGGTATACAAATATGAATTTCGAAGCATTTTATTAAAGATTTTACTTTAAATCGAGACACGTGTCAGATAAGCATGAGGTAAAGAATTGTATATGCATAGAATCAAATCCAGAGGAATTACAAATTTTCATTTATCCCGAAGATTTTGGGTATTTCTTCCTTAGCTGTCGTCGTGCAGCTACAGTTGATGCATAGATGACGTATCCCCAGGAGAGCAATACGACCGCGAGGAGCAACTAAGAAATGCAAGAGGAGGAGTAAAAGCAAAAACACGTGAGCGGCACTTCCTCCTCCCCCCCATCAAGTTGGTGGGAATTTTAGTGACAAACTCGTATAAATGTGGTTCCGGAAGCGAGTACACCAAGCCGCTCTTACGTAAGAAGCGGAAGAGCGTGTCCTCCCGGAAGAGGCGGAGTCGAGGTGAGGGAGTGAAAGGCTTAATTCAGCAATGGATTTTGGAGTTTCTGGGCGCTGAAAAAATAGCGGGCTTTCGCCCGCGGGCCTCAGGAGTCGACTCCGTGGAGCCCCTCCAGCCCCGGGACCTACCGCTGAATAAATCCGGTCCAGGGTGCGGCGACTCACTGGCTTCATGGTAAGGAGACGGCGGCGGTCCGCGGGCACGGGCGGAAGCCGCAGGCCCTAGAGTAACCTCCGGGGCGGTGGCTGCCGGGCGGTGGCGGCCATCTTTCAGCCGGGCGCGAGTGCCCGCCCACTCGCCTTCCGGTGCGTTTCCCCTCGGCTGGGCCGGCCTCTTCCGCCCGGAGCTGTGGGCGGTGTCACGTGACCCTGGGCCAAGCCCGCCTTTCGGGAAGGAGGTGAGAGAAACGAGAAAGTATGTTGTAAGTGTTTTTTGCCACTTAGAAAGATAGGCTTGACTCGTCAGCCGGTCTTCCTTCAGTTCCAGAGCAGTATTAATACGAGATAAGGTACCGTCGTGTGCATTTAAAAGTTTATTTGGAAAAATCCACGTTTTAAATGCTACGCCGACGTCTCGTGCTCAAAGAATTAATGTTTCCTCCCGGATCTGTTCCCACAATGTAGGTAGTTCGTGTATTCATCTTTGATGTAAACAAGAATACCACCCGCTTTTATATAACTGACGAATCGTTGTGGGAATCCCTGTTAATTGAGCTTTTCTTCAAGAAACAAGTCTTTGAGAACGCAATGGCTTGTTGATGTCAGTGATACTCTGAAGAAGAAATAACGTGGCATGAATTACTCGGCAGAATGTAGCTGCCAATCAACAAGTATTTATTGAACGTTTGTATGCTTAGGACGGTAGCACGATCAAATATTAAACCGAAGGACAGAGTTTGGCACGCGGAGCCAAGTTCAGCCCTGGAATATTCGGGATACTCACATTTGAGGCGAAGAATGGGGCAGAAGGCCGCTTTAAGCACCAGACGTTATGTCTCTATAATCTCAGCTGTCGCCTAAACAGAGTTTTAATGCAGATTTCGGAGAGTGGGGAAGGGTAAAAACGTTATCTGTTTTGGGAAGATTTCAAGGCCCTATTCTCTTAGGTTGAATCCCTGTTTATCCCTGTACTGGAGTTGATCTGTCTCTGAAAACTGTAGGCCTCTGATTTGGGTATTCCATTCGAATCCCGGTGTTGTTTCCTAACTCTGCAGCCGGAGGTAGTCCCTTAACCTCCGGGTAACTCAGTTCCTTTATCTATACACCAGATACAGCTTTAGAAACTTCTCACAGAGTTTGGTGAGGTTTAAATGAGACCAAGCTAGTTATCGTGTCTTCCGGGTAAATTAGAAGCGAACTTTAAACTAGTGCCCCTGTAATCCCCAGAGATTAGTAGCAACCAGAGTGACGGTAAAATAGCGATTTCTGCCTCGGTAGGTCAGGCCTCTCTCATTCCAGGAGCGGAGGGGGTTGGGGGAAGGGCCGGGCTCGGGCCGAGCGCGCTAAGCCCCGCCTTCGGTGCCGGCGTCCTCTACCGCGCATGCGTTACGCAGGCGGGTGCTGTGTTTTGACTTGCTGGGGGTCGCGGAGTGGGTTTCGCTTTCTGCCACCGCTTTCTGCCACCACCCCCAAGCAACCATTGGTGATGAGCTCTTTACGTCGCAGGGGTCGCAGCAGCCGCCGGGGTCTCCGCTCTCTCGCGAGGAGGGTGAAGCGCCCCTGCCTACTCCCGCTCCTGAGGGCCGGCGGAGAAGTCGCCGGGTTCGCCTTCGCGGGTCTTGCCGTCACCGACCCAGCTTTCTGGGCCGTCGGGAGCTTGCCACGAGCTCCCCAGCCGGGCCTGCGCCGGTATCCTCCGAGGTGAGTGAGATCGGGAACAATGGGGCGCCGGGGTCGGAAGGGCTGGGCGATCTGGAGCTCCCGCCTGCAGCTAGGCCCAGGGTCGAGGGAGCTGCGGTCCGGGCCTGAGGCGCAGTGGCTGCCCGGCAGGCCGACGTCCCGGCTGCTCCCGCCGCGCACCTGTGGATCCGTGCCGGTGGGCGGGGGAGGGCTGCTTTCGGAGAAGCACTCCCGAGGGCGCCAGCCCAGCCGTGTACTGGAAGGAGATTGGTCTCCGGGGGAAAAAGCCGACACAAAACACAAAACGTTAGAGTCTGAGTCGTGGCATCGCCGCTGTCAGAGATGTGACCTTGGGCGGGCCCCTAACCTCTCTGAGTATGTCTGTAAAACGGGAGTAACGGTATTTTAGTTCGTTGCGATTATGTAAGGTACGCGGTTCTTATCTTAGATCCTGGCAGGTGGCAGTTCTCAACCAAAGGAAGTGACTGTCGCCGTGACTGTTAGAGTTTGTGCACTGTTTACACCCCGTGAGCCTGTGACTTCTTCATCCATCAAGTCAGCGCCGCTTTCCTCACGGGCTGCTGATTGGTAGACTGGAAGGGGGCAGTACTGAGATGAGGCAAATAGTGATTTGAGAGGAAAAGTGAATAGAATTTTTGGTAGGTAATTTTAAAGATTGTTTAAGATAAATTCAGAAAGAGTTACCGAAGATTTAAGTTAGTAGCGGTGAGGGTTGGGCTTTTTAGCTTGTTTTTAGTCAATGACTTTGAAAGCTACAGAGTCAGCCAAAGCAGTCATGCTTATCTGGAATGAGTGGCTTTAGAGGGGAATGGTTCCCAAGCAATTCTTTTTATTGCTGAAACTGGAATTAAAATCGTAGGGTCTGGTCAGTATTTAAGTTTTCTAGGGTCTGGTTAGTAGATACTATAACTTCTGTTTGATTTCTTGGAATTGGTGATTAGATTGCAGTTCAGAGACATACATGATTTCTTTAAGGTCACAAAAGATTGGGCCCAAATTGTTTTTAATATTTGGTATATTTCTAGTTCATCCACTTGTGAACCCTTTTTAGCCACTTTGCTTGGATATATTAAGTACAATATTGATATTAATATGAAAATTATTTAGTTGTTATAGACTGTCATCTTTCTGGGCATTTTATAATCAGTTATGGATGATGGAAATGATCAAAATTAACTTTATTTTCACATAACATAGGAAAACAATATTAAGTTCTTACAGCCCACCAAGCGCTTTGCTACGGGTTTATGTGGAATATATCCCTTCACACAGGCACCTTTTCAGGTGGGTACTGTTACTCAGCCTGTTTTAGAATTGAGAAAATGTAAGATTTTGTGAAATAAAATAACTTCCTCAAGATCACGCCATTAGTAAGTGGTTTTGATTCTCAGCCCTGGCTCTACATTAGAATTAACATCACTCCGTCTGTGTAATCAGCCAGTGATTAAATTGTATATACAGTGATAATTTAAGGAATGCCATAGAAGATGACTTTTATAGGAAGTCTGGTTTTATTAAATATTTAATTCTGCAGAGCATTCCTACTTTGTATCCCTGTGCAGTTTTTTAAATGTCCGGTTTGTGGTCTAATTTAGATTCTAGCCTCCCGACTCTTTATCACCCTCCACCTGTCCACCCCGACCCCCATCCCTTTTCCCTAGATAGGTATGCTCGTTGATTATCTGAAATTTCCCCCAACATGTGATATGGAGGGTTCTTACCCCTGTTAAAGCCAACACATTTGAAGATTTGGGGAAGGGAAGGTTTTGCTTAATCAATTTATTCTAAAGATGGTAAACTTTATTTAGAATTTGGGAGGCAGTTAAGGAAAGGGGTTCAGAAGAACTGATTAACTTATACCCTATGGGGAAATTAATTTGAAGTCCTAATTCCTAGAGTGCTGGGATAGAGAAACTTTTTTTTTTTTTAATTGCGGTACGCGGGCCTCTCACTGTTGTGGCCTCTCCCGTTGCGGAGCACAGGCTCCGGACGCGCAGGCTCAGCAGCCATGCTCCATGGCATGTGGGATCTTCCCGGACCGGGGCACGAACCCGTGTCCCCTGCATCGGCAGGCGGACTCTCAACCACTGCGCCACCAGGGAAGCCCGGGATAGAGAAACTTTTACCACAGACTTCTTCTAGAACCTGAAGCACTAAATCTATCATCAGGTCCACCTTTACTACCTGACCCGGAACTCTCCCGCAGACCTCAAATCTTAAATCTGTCTGCTAGCCATCCCTGTTCTATGCCTTAATTTGTATTTTTGAAACAGTTTTGTTGAGATATAATTTATATTTCATCCATAAAGTTCACTTCTTTAAAATATAAAATACAGTGGTGTTTAGTGTATTTATGGAGTATATTTGTGCAACTCTAATTGAACATTTTCATCATCCTAGAAAGAAACCTCATACCCCTGCCCCCTGCAACCACCATTCTGCTTTCTATCCATTTGCCTATTCTGTAAATTTCCTATAAAATAGCATACAACATGTGATCTTTTGTGATTGATATTTTTTCATTTAGCATAATGAAAAAACTCATCCATGTTGTAGCATGTGTCAGTACTTTATTCCTTTTTATTGTCAAATATTCCATTGTATGGAGATTCCATATTCATCAGTTGATGGGTATTTGGGTTATTTCCACTTTTAAGCTCTTAGGACAAACACTGCTATGACTCTTCACTTACAAGTTTTTGTGTGGGCATGTTTTTGTTTCTCTTGCATGGATAGGTGTGGAGTTGCTGGGTCATGTGGTAATTCTACTTCATTTGAATTAGCAAATATTTTAATTTTAGTATTTAGTGATGATTTTGAAAGAGTAAATCCTTTATATGATGATTTATATTCATTGCTATTATTTGGTGTTTCCGATGAATACCATTCTTTGTACCGAAAGATATTCCTGTATAGAAATACAAAACAGGACTAATAATTTGTTCTTTTTTACCTACTATGGATGATGTTACTCATCATTCTTTAGACTGCTGCTGTCAATTTGGTTAACAGACTTATAAAACTAGGGAAGGGAGGACTAAAATTATAATTAGTTGAGATTTTGTTTTATTTGAACTTCAAGTTATTACCAAATAATTTTTTTTAATGAATGCATTCTGGGTTGTAATTTTTATGTGAACTGGAAATGTTTAGTAAACACTAAAATCCTGTATTCCAAAGAAACAAATTAAGATAAAATGTATTAACTTGAATTTCACCAGTCTTTTTTAAATTCTAGTTATCCCTTTTTTATATAGAAGAGCAAACTAAAGTCCAGAGTTAATGTGGATTTCTCCAGTTGATGGAGTTAGTTTTAGGTGAAACCTGGTCTTCAATCCAGATCTGATAATCTCTCCAGTGCCCTGTTCACTCTTCACTCCTTCCCCTAATGCACATGCACAGTCTCTTATCCTAATGGTTTTTATTATAAAGATTTTTTTTCTCCTGAGTAGGAGAATTTAAAAATATTAGAAGTAGGGGGAAATGCTGAGAAATTTATGTAATATTAAGGTTCCAGACTTTAAATATATTAGCAAAAATGCAGTTAGTATTAATATATTTATAATTCTCTTCTATTTAAGAACAAAGGTAATTTTTCATTTCCACTCTAGAAACAGAGGACTGGAAGTATTTGGAACCCCCTGAAGAAACTTGTTCAGCGTTAATTGGTTTCCTATTAAGTTATAGCTCTGAGAAAGCTAAGATGCCCTAGATGAGCAAGTTTAATTTGAAGTCTATGGTGAAGTACTTACATTTTACAATAATATTGATAGGTTTTTATCGCGGGCTTTATTTGTTTTTGTTAGACCTAGGTATGGCCAGTGAGTTTCTTGTTTAGAAAATTGCAATTCTATTATTTGACTAGATAGCAGTTGACTCATGATGGGACTTTCTGTGATGGTGGAGAAAGATCAGTAATAGGCCCAGGAAAACATAAAGGAAGAAACTAATATATAACATCTATAAAATGATTAGTATAGAAAGCATCTAAAGAGGGATTTCTAAGATAACAAGGCCAAAATGTAATGCAACTAGATTTCAGCTCTGGAAAATTCATTTTGTAAGTTATGGGTCTATATAAACTGACAAATTTAAAGCAAACAGAACTAATCTTTAAGATTCTAGTGATCCTTGTGAGAAAAGGTAAGGAAGGAGGCTGAAAACATGATTTCAAGGTACTTAGTGACTGACTGGATTAAAAGGCAAAGAAAAGCTTCTTAGGGATGCTGAAAGGAGTCCATGATGAACTGAATATAATAGTGCAGTAAGAATAGTGTAGTATATCAGTAGTGTAGTAATAATAACAGCAACTAACATTTACTCAGCAGTTGCTATAAGCCAGGCACTGCCCATGAGTGCTTTTATATTTTGTTATTTCATTTAATCTTCACTAACAGATCCTTTTTTCTGTGTGAAAGAATCTTCCACTAAAAACCACAGAATTGGTTCAAATAGGTGAACTTTCTGGTATGCAAATTTTCTCCCTAAAGCTATTTTTAAAGATACATGTATAATACTACAAACAAAACAATTGAGTAGTCCGTAGTGTTTGGGGCATATGTATGCAAGATATAAAACCATGTGTAGAAATAACTCCAACTGAGAATTATGATATTTTTGGTTTTTGTTTTCTAGAGAAGGATGGCAGGGGCGGCGGGGAAGCACATAAACGGACATTTAAAAAAATCTGGAAAAACCATGAGAAAATGTTAGCTGCTAACTCTGAGTGGAGGATACATGGGTACTTGCTATATTTTCTTTTGTACTTTTTTGTATATATCAAATTATTTTTTAAAAAAGAATAATAGGATATTATATAATATTTGAGAGCTTACTGTGGACCAGGCACTTTTTCTAAGGGCTTTTTTTTTTTTTTTTTAAACGTCTTCACAAATCTTGTGAGGCAGGTTCAAGTATCAGTGAGCTACAGATGAAATTGAAGCATAAGGACGGTAACTAGTAACTAATCCATAGTCACACTGGTAATGTGGCAGCAGGATTCAAACCCAGGAAATCTGACTTTAGAGCTTGTGCTTTAAGTACTGTATTACTATGCTACACTGCCCTTTTATGTTACAAAGACAATAAACTACTTAACTATTTTTACCAAAGTATGTTTCACAGTCATTTGCATTTTTTTCAGATTTAGTCATTTCTTTTTTATCAGGTTACTGATGTATTTTTTTCCCTTTTACAGATAATGGCATCAGCCGCTAAGGAATTTAAAATGGACAACTTTTCACCTAAAGCTGGCACTAGCAAATTGCAACAGACAGTACCAGCTGATGCATCTCCTGATTCTAAGTGTCCTATATGCTTGGATAGATTTGATAATGTGTCTTACTTAGATCGCTGTTTACATAAGTTCTGTTTTCGCTGTGTACAGGAGTGGTCAAAAAACAAAGCTGAATGTCCACTATGTAAACAGCCCTTTGATTCTATTTTCCATTCTGTGAGGGCAGAAGACGACTTCAAGGAGTATGTCCTAAGGCCTTCATACAATGGTTCTTTTGCTACCCCTGATGTTCGACGATTCCGCTATCGTACAACTATGACAAGGGAACGAAGTGCTTCTATTTATTCACCTAATAGTACCATGAATAGAAGAACAACAACTCCACCAGATAGTGGAGTAATATTTGAAGGGTTAGGCATTTCAGCAAGACCTAGAGATGGTGAAATTCCTCCGTTTATGAGACAGATTGCAATACGGAGGCCAGCTACTGCAGATGAAAGATCTTTGCGGAAAATTCAAGAACAGGATATTATTAATTTTAGGCGAACTCTCTATCGTGCTGGTGCTCGAGTTAGAAATATTGAAGATGGTGGCCGCTATAGGGATATTTCAGCTGAATTTTTCCGTAGAAATCCGGCTTGCCTTCACAGATTAGTCCCTTGGTTAAAACGTGAACTCACAGTTCTGTTTGGAGCTCATGGATCATTAGTGAATATTGTCCAGCATATCATCATGAGTAATGTTACTCGCTATGACTTGGAGAGTCAGGCATTTGTGTCTGATTTAAGGCCATTTTTACTTAATCGGACTGAGCATTTTATACACGAATTTATCAGTTTTGCCCGATCTCCATTTAACATGGCAGCCTTTGACCAGCATGCAAATTATGATTGTCCTGCTCCTTCATATGAAGAAGGTAGCCATTCTGATTCTTCGGTCATAACAATATCTCCCGATGAAGCAGAGACCCAAGAGCTGGACGTTAATGTAGCTACTGTTAGTCAGGCACCATGGGATGATGAAACTCCAGGGCCATCTTATTCAAGCTCAGAGCAGGTACATGCTGCCATGTCTTCCCTTTTAAATACTTCCGACAGTTCAGATGAAGAACTTGTAACAGGAAGAGCCACATCTCAGATGCAAGCAGTACAAACCAATGATGACATAAATAATGACAGTGATTCTTCTTCAGATAATTGTGTCATTGTTGGGTTTGTTAAACCACTAGCTGAGAGGACCCCAGAACTTGTTGAACTGTCCTCTGATTCTGAGGAGTTAGGTTCCTACGAGAAAATGGAGACCGTGAAGGCGCAAGAACAAGAGCAGTCTTACAGTTCTGGTGATAGTGATGTTAGTAGATGTTCATCTCCACACTCTCTCCTTGGAAAGGATGAACAAATAAATAAAGGTCATTGTGATTCTGGTACAAGAATCAAATCAAAGAAGGAAGAGAAACAGTCTGTATCATTGTCCTCTCCCAGAGACCTGAGCTCATCCATCAGAGGAGACAGAGTATATTCCCCATATACCCGCAGACACAGAAGGAGGGGAAGATCCAGAAGTTCAGATTCATGTTCCCAGAGTAGGAGTGGGCATGATCAGAAGAATCATAGGAAGCATCATGGGAAGAAAAGAATGAAAAGCAGACGATCCAGAAGCAGGGAGAGTAGCAGACCCAGAGGTAGAAGAGACAAAAAGAGATCAAGAACTAGAGATAGCAGTTGGTCAAGAAGAAGCCAAACTCTATCTCTAAGTAGTGAAAGCACAAGCAGATCAAGATCTCGTAGCAGTGATCGTGGTAAAAGAAGGTCACGGAGCAGAAATCGAGATCGTTACTATTTAAGAAATAATTATGGAAGCAGATACAAGTGGGAGTATACTTACTATAGTAGAAACAAGGACAGGGATGGCTATGAATCATCTTACAGGAGGAGGACTCTGTCCAGAGCTCATTATTCCAGACAATCTTCAAGTCCAGAATTTAGAATTCAGTCTTTTTCTGAAAGAACAAATGCTAGAAAAAAAAATAACCACAGTGAAAGGAAATATTACTACTATGAAAGGCATAGATCAAGGAGCCTATCTAGTACTAGATCAAAGACTGCATCTACAGGGCCTGACCGGGTGAGAAATGAAAAGCCTGGTGGGAAACGAAAATACAAAACACGGCATTTGGAGGGTTCTAACGATGTGGCTCAACCATCTCGGGAATTTGCTTCTAAAGTAAAGGAAGGTCATTACTCAAAATCTTCATCAAAATTGGATGGAAGCTACAAAAATGAGAGTGACAGCTTTTCAGATAGCCGATCATCAGACAGAGAGACAAAGCACAAGAGAAGAAAAAGGACCCGGAGCCTAAGTGTAGAGATAGTTTATGAAGGGAAAGCTACCGATACAACTAGACACCATAAAAAGAAAAAGAAAAAACATAAGAGGAAGCATAAAAAACACCATGGTGATAATGCTTCACGTTCCCCAGTTGTGATTACCATTGACAGTGACAGTGATAAGGATTCTGAAGTAAAGGAGGATACAGAATGTGACCTTAGTGGTCCTCAAGACCCTCTACAAAACGAATTTTTGGTTCCTTCCTTCGGACCATTTGAAACTAAAGATGTAGTTACAATAGAAGATGAATTTGGTGTCCTGGGCAAGGAGTGTGACATTGCCACACTTAATAACAACTTGAATAATGCCAACAAAACTGTAGATAATATTTCACCCCAGGCAGCTTCAATTGAACAGACTCTTGATGTAAGAGAAGAGAGCACCTTTGCCTCTGATTTGGAGAGCCAGCCCAGTAATGTCTCTTATCAAACTGAGTCATCAAGGCGATTGCCATCTCCACGGATATCATTAATGTCAGTGTCTCTTGGTAGAGACCATGATATGTCTTAAAACTGCCAAAGCGTCTCATTGAGAATTCTGGTGGTATAAAAAGGAAAAAAAAAAAAGAACAATGTCATCTACTGCAGTCTGTTTAAAGATGACATTTGGTGAAAAAACTCTTTTCCCCCTTAAAAATATTTTGTGTAGGGCTTCCCTGGTGGCACAGTGGTTGAGAGTTCGCCTGCCGATGCAGGGGACATGGGTTCGTGTCCTGGTCTGGGAAGATCCCACATGCCGCGGAGTGGCTGGGCCCGTGAGCCATGGCCGCTGAGCCTGCGCGTCCGGAGCCTGTGCTCTGCAACGGGAGAGGCCATAACAGTGAGAGGCCCACGTACCGCAAAAAAAAAAAAAAAAAAAAAAATTTTGTGATTTTTTTTTTTTTTGTGTGTGTGTTAAAAATTTGTAAAAATCATTATTTGTTCAAAAAATATGTATGTCCCACCCTCAGAGATATGCACTTTTAAGTGAAGAAAATGATATTGCTAGCAGTTTATTTAAAACTTGGGATCCTTTTTAAATAAAAAATATAAATTTTAGAAGTTATTTCATAAAGCCATATGGTATTGACATATTTTTAAAGTAGTCAATGAGTATTTTTGAATTTTTTTTTGAGAGTTATTCTGGAAATGTGTTATCAGCTAGGAGAATCCCTTTGGACAGTCTTTATTTTTCTTCTTAAAAATTTGTATGATTCAAACCATTTCTTCAGGTTAAATTGAGGAATTTTATCTGCACAGTTTATCTTGACATCTGCCAAAAGAAAACTTTAAATATTTCCTTTATATACTTGTTTATCTGGACTGCCAGTAAAGCAAATGTGTATTCAACAAAAGAAAAAATAAAACAGTAACACTTTAAAACAATCCAAAAATTTTCCTTTGCAGTATTGATTGTTTTTTAAATCAAATTATTTTAGTGGAGCTAAACTCTTGTAAATAGTTAAGGATATCCTTGTGTTATAAATACTGAATTTCACAGTTTTAATGTGAACTACATTTAACCTCACAGTTTTAGTGATTATTTTAGTTCTTTAATCTGATTATGAAGAGTATCTTAATTTGCTGTCTTCAGCAAAATGCGGTTATGTAGTATGTAGCTTGCTAAAAACAAAAAATCTCTTGCTTGACTTCTTTTATATTGGTAGTTCTTTTACACAAAGTGGCTGTGTTTGTTTATGTTTTCTTCTGGTTTAGCGATGATAAAAACTGCTGTACCTCTATAGCCTGATGTAGGATTGCCAGTGAACAGCAGAACTTGGATGAGATCTAAATTTAGTCGTCACTTTGCCTTGCTCCCATGTTCATTCATTGTTCAACAGAAATTGGAATGTCTGCTGTGTGTGGCAGGTTTTTAGGGATTCAGTGACAGAACAAAGCAGGTATGCTCCCTTTCCTCATGGGATATATATATATATATATATATATATATATATATATATATATATATATAAACATTACAAACTATAAGCTCTCTGGAGACAAAGTATAATTTCCTGTAAGAGCATACAGTGGGGGCCTAATCTCAGGTGGAAGTAGTGGTTGAACTGAAATCCAGAGAACAAGTAGATATTAACTAGGAGTAGAGTTGTCAGCAAAGGGGATGTGCAGAGATCCAAAGGCAGAAAGGGAGTCTGGCATATTCTAAGGACTAAAAGAAGCAGGCTTAGCTAAAGGACAGAGAGTGAGGGACCAAGCTTTGTAGGCCCCGCTAAGAGTTTGTGTTTATCCTAAGGGCAGTAGGAAACTGGTTTATAAAGTAATGAGAATCTAAAGTTGACACAATTTTAGTAAGCCCAGATGTTGAGACATTGTGGGATGATTATAGCTGATCAAAGAATATACTTTGAAATTATGAAATGACTGTAGTTTTTCTTAAGTATTAAAAATGTAAGAATGCTGTTGTATTCCACATTCTGCTTTTGCATGATATTTTGGTGAATACCCATCTTAATACATGGCACCATCACATCATCCTCTTAGGTGTTCAAGCCAAAAATTTCCAAGTCTTTGATTCTTCGTTCTCCTTCAGCCCTCTCATCCAGTCACTAAATCTTGGTCACTAGATATTTTTCTAATATTTCTAATGTGTCTGTACCATCATCCAGTCTAGGCAGCCGTGATCTCTCACCTGTACTACCATAATGGGTCTGCCTGCATCCACTGTTTACCTCCATCCATTCTTGATGTAGCTTTCAAAAGACCTTTAAAAACATTTTTTCCCCCTTTCATTCTACTTAAAATCCTTCAGTAGCTTCCTATTATTCTTAGGATATTTATTAAAAGGAAACAAAAGTCCAACATAATATGGATTACAGATATCTGCTTAATTAGACTCTAGTCCATCTTTAGCTTTTCTCTCACTTCAGTTGTGCTCTGGCCACACTAGCCAGCTTCAGGTCTGTGGAGGTGCTGCTCCCTACTAATTCAGAGCCTTCATGCATAGCATTTTTCTTCTGCTGGGAACTGAATTCTCTGGCTAAACTAGGTTAATGTTAAAGTGTGCCCCTCCGCTCCATTATTTCCTCTCAATTACTTCCTCTTAACAACCCTGGACTCCTTTAGGGTATGCATCACAAGTTGCAGTTGATTACTAATGTCTTCTCTCTCACCAGTCTGAAAGTTCTTTGGCAACTGTGTGTGTTCTGCTATATCCCTTCTCTATTTTCTTTCACATAGGATATGCTTAAAGCGCTTATTGGGTGGATGTATAGGTGCTAGAGATTTTTTTAAATTGGCTAAGACCTGCTTTCTGCTTTCACAGAGCTATACTTTCTATAAACTTTCAATAAACTTTCAACCTAACTGCATTCGTTTAGCCTATTCATCCAAATTTGTTGTCCATGAGACATTTCATTTTACCTCAGGTTTTCAGTGTTTTTGTGACTTATTTCTGTAAAGGAAATGCAACTAGGCATTTGCACTTGCTCATTCATTGGGCAAGCACTTGCTCAGTCTCATCCTCGGATTCACAACTGGAAAACTTGTTATTATTACTTCCTTGTCTAAATAGTCCAATTTGGCCTTGCCTCTTGGGGGAGGCAACCCAAGGGCTTCCCTAACCCATCTAGTCTGTAGTAACAATAGGTGGTGTGTACAGAGGAGCAGAATTTATGCAAGGTCAGCTGATGTCCTGTACTTACTGGGAATTATTTTTACATCACGGGGAATAATTGCAGTCCCCTCTACCGTAGGCTGTGGACACCTGAGCCAGCTGGTAATGCATCTCTGGACTTGGAAAATTTTTTCAGAAGGTGCTTTGGCGTACTGGAAACCACCAGCACCCCATTGTCCCCACGAATTGGGGCAGGGGATGAGAAATGGAAAGGGGTTCCTCCACACAAACCAGATTTCATCAGGATTCAGAGCATGGATCCATTTCTGTTGTTTGGTTTTTTTTTTAATTTATTCATTTATTTATTTTTGGCCACACTGCGCGTCATGTGGGATCTTAGTTCCCCAACACGGATCAGACCCGGGCCAAGACAGTGGAAGCGTGGAGCCCTAATCATTGGACCACCAGGGAATTCCTGAGCATGGATCCATTTCTAACATTAACCTCATTAGACCTGTGTACTATCGAAATGGTGACATTTTAAATTACTATGATAATGTAGAGACTAGAAATTGTATAGACACGTCTGGTGATTGGTGCTTTTAGGAAAACCCACATGGGCATGTAAATCATAATTATTATGTAACCTACTCTCAAATGGTTCTAGAAGATGCGTATATAGTTGGAGAGGAGTAATGATAAGTTGTGGTACAATTTAAAAATTGGTGAACGAGGGTAAAACATACAGAAATCCTTTGTACTCCTTGTAATTTTCATGTAAGTTTGAAATAGTTTCAAAAGTGCTTCTTTAGGCCTGCAAGGTTGCCTGCATGTGAGAATGTGTCAGTGAGTTATCAGCCTTGTATATCCTGCAAAAGGGAGAAAAAATCACAAAGGCAAACATGTGACTGTTAAAGCCACTTTCTCCGTGAGAAAGAACGGAAGTCACTAGACAATCTACTCTTGATTCCATGCTCAGAAGCAAGCTTGTGAGGGTATAAAACCAAAGAAAGGAGAGTTTGCTTTATTTTTAAAATTTCAGGTGGGAGGGAGAGAAGATTTGGGGGAAGGAGGCCCTAGAATGGGGAGAAGTTGAAAATAAAGGAGAACGGTAAGTGCTGTAGCAAAGGGGATCCAGAAAACGGGTATGTGAATTAATAATGGATATAGAAGCAGAGGCGAATCTTATTCCAAAGTGGCAGAAGGAAGTAAAAATGCAGAGAGACACTGGTGGGTAGATGATTAAGGTGAAGTAGTTCATTCTCTAAAGCCTCTCTTTTCTCCATGAAGTAGGAAGCAATGCCATCTTCTGAGAAAGATGCATCCCGAGTAGGATTGGGCTTGAGGAGAGGAGTGGAAAAATGTTCCTTGAGGGTCGTGGAGAGAGGCTTAGTTAAAAATTGCTGATG
Source organism: Stenella coeruleoalba (assembly GCF_951394435.1). Taxonomy (NCBI): domain Eukaryota; kingdom Metazoa; phylum Chordata; class Mammalia; order Artiodactyla; family Delphinidae; genus Stenella; species Stenella coeruleoalba. The sequence goes on from NC_137153.1 coordinate 43,640,732, forward strand.
AGTTTTGAGGTCTCACCTGAGATACTGGGATGTTTAAATTTATGGGACCCTGAAATTTGTGATTTTGCCCTGGTAGCATTCAACAATATGGAAATAGAAGCAGAAACTAATGTTGGACATCTAGTATGCATTCAGTATTTCTACAGTGAATGAACAAATGGATGTATGGTTGACGTATCGCTGAATGTAAGTAGTCAAAAAAGGGGCAAGGGAATTGAGGGAGATACTGGTGAGTGTAGTTGAATTGGTGCATTCTGGTGTCTGGGCTGTGTAGGGAAGGAAGTGAAGCTATGAGGTGACCATTATACTTAGAGAACAGTGAGATATCAGGGGATTTATTTTCCAGTGAGGTTCAAGTAGGCATAGTGGGGATAGGAGTAAGAAGACTGAAAAAATATTTTAGAGAGAACCGAATTCCAGCCATGACTGGAAGTAACGAAAACGGGTGGAGGTGAAGGTGATTGGAATTGAGGATAATGATCTATGAGGCAGTCAAGTATTCTCTACTTGGAAGAACACTCTGGATGATGGTGGGAGATACAGGATGGACAAGAAAATGGTAGTTGTGTCACTGGTATTATATCTTGTCCTTTACACTCATGTTCTGCTGCAGCAGCTGACTCATGCACAGAAGAGAACCAAAGCTTGGTAAATGATTAATTCCTCATTTTGAGTTTTCAGTCAATACCTGAATCTCTTAGGTATTGGAAAACAGTGTTATATGGCCACTTAAAAAAGTCCAGTTGCTTGTTACAATATCATGGAAATTAGTAAATTATTTCCTACTTTACTTGCAAGGATATTGGGTGGTAAATACCATTGAATCTGTGCATGAGAAAAGCAAGTAAATTCTTTCCTACTTTACTTTGCAAGGATATTGGGGAACGGTAAATACCATTGGATCTGTGCATGAGAAAAGCAAGAGGTAAGGGCAATAGAATTCAACTTAGGCCAAGGCCTGAGTCTAAATTCATCCCAGTAGGAGCCGCAACTGCGATGTTCGCCAGTTAGGTGGTGTGCTTTCTATAGACATGGGGCAAAATTAAAGCATCTAGTATTTGCCTGGTGTAGGCTGGCTTCTGTTTCTCTGAAAGATCATCTGCACTTCATATAGGTGAACAGTTCTCTCCTAGGCAAGAGGCTATCTCTTTGCTTTTCTATCTGTAAAATTCATTTATTCATCAGATGCTGTGTACCTGTGGACCAAGATTATGCTAAATGCTAGGGTTATAAGGATGAATAGGAGGGCACCAACAAGAATTTTAAAGAAGGTGGGGATGGAACAATTAGTCTTGCTCTTAAGAAACAAGTAGAGATAATGTAGAAGGTTTGGAGTGGGGAAAGGCTCAGTAAAAAACTGTTTGAGAAGCCCTTTGCAGTAGTTCAAACCAGAAATCAAAAGGGCCTGTAGAACAGTGAAAATAGGGATCCAGGAGACGCTAGATTGAGTAGATTTCTGGGGGAGATGAGATGAGATTTGGGCACCATTTTGATGAGAATGGGCTGTGAGAGGCACATGGTGACAATATTCAAGGTAGGAAATACAGAAATAGGGACAGTTGGGGGAGGAAAAAGAGTTCAGTTTGAGACTGTTTGAGTTGCCTAGAGCTGTGCTGTCCAGTATAGTAGCCACTGGCCACATGTGGGTATTGACCCCTTGAAATATGGCTAGTGAAACTGAGGAACTTTGGAATTTTATTTACGTTTAGTAGCCACATGAAGCTTGTGGCTACCATATTGGCCAGTACAGGTAGAAAGCATTTCTATCACCTCAGAAAATTCTTTGTACAGCATGGAATAGAGCATACCATGCAGATGAAGATTTCTAGTGGGTAGCTGGAAATAGGAGTGTGCATCTTGGAGAAAAAATTGGGGCTAGAGAGATGATTTAAGAGTCACTGGGAATAGAGTAGTAATGAAGCGGTGGGAATGGATGAGATCTCCCAGAGAGGGGAGGTAGAGCAAGAAGAGAAGCAGACATAGGTGAGAATTCTAGGGAACACAACCTTAAGGAGGCTGATGAAGAGATGCTTTCAAAAGAGACTGAAAAGTGTTTCTTCTAGTGCCATGTACTTTTTTTTTTGGCCTCCAATTTTGTCTTGTATCTCCTGTGCTAAATGCGGTGTCCTGCGCACAGTAGGGCGTAAGCAGATTTTCCAAGAACTTACTCAAGTTCTTGAGAGTACCTCACTGTTAGCTTCATGTGATCATTGTATCAGGAAACGTTGCTCTGGGTAGAGCAGGTGAGGCCGCCTCCGAGGATATCTAATATGGTCTAGACAGAGTACAGCACTAGGAATGACAGTCTTTTGACCTTACTCAATCACCCTCTTTCGTTAGCACTTTTCCTTCATGCCCAGCTATGATTTTCTGGATTAGGTTTAAATCACTTCCTTGCAATACCTTCCAACTCTCTTGCCTTTCTGTCCTCATTCACCTAGTTTAGGGATTGGCAACCTTTTCCTATAAAGGGCCAAATAGTAAGTATTTTCAACTTTTATGGGCCATATGCAATCTGTTGTATATAGTCTGTTTTTTTCTATAACACTTCAAAAATGTTAAAGCATTTTTTAGCTTGCAGCCTGTAAAAAACAAGCCACATACTAGATTTCCCTGCAAGCAATAGTTTGCGAACCCATTACCTAGCAAGACCTCAATCTGGATGAACCCAGCTCTTGTCCCTACATGCGTCCTGCGAAGTGTTCCTGAAGGAATCAGTAACTGTATAGATTGGTATCACCGTGAAAACACAATCACCAGCCTCAGCTTCATACATACATTACTGTACAAGTTTATTATTCTTCCCCATTGACATAATGAATATTTCACACCTTTTCCTCCTCAAATCTCCCATTTCTCTCTACCACACAACTTTCCATATTGGCTGGGCAGTTCTGGTCAGTGTCAAGGTCAGGCAAACACAAACTCAGCCTGTTTATCAAAAACAGTACCTCTAGCACATTATTAGGGACACTGCCTGCTTACTTGGTCTCGACTGGCTTTCTCATGTGTTCAGTCAACTGGTGGGCCTGCTGATCTAGGATGGCCTCAGCTGGGATTATGGGGCTTTTTCCATGTGGTCATTTGTCTTCTAGCACATTAGCCTGAGCTTGTTTCTATCGTGGTCACAGGGGTCCAAGAGAGAGCAGAAGTGTGCAAAGTCTTTTGAAACCTGGGCTCAGTATCAACACACTGTCATTCCCTCACTGTGTTGCCTACGGCAGTCATAATTCCAGGCAGATGCAAGGGGAGGGAAAAGAGACTCCACTGTTGATGAGAGGAACTGCAGAGTTACACTGTAAAAGGTGTAAATATTGGGAAAAGTGACTTGTAATTTTCGCTCTCTACCTACCATGACGTTCATCTCTCCACTCAGTGGATGAAGCCCTCTTTCTCTAGGCCTCTGTTCTCAGACTTTCACACGCATCAGAAGCATCTGGAGTTTGTTAAAACATGGATTGCTGGGCGCCACCCCCACAGTTTCTGATTCAGAAGGTATGGGATGCCAAGGATGTGTTTTTCTAACAAGTTTCCAGGTGGTTCTGATGCTGCTACCCTGCAAACCAGTTTGAGAACCACTGATGGAGGCTAATCCTCCCTATGTGCTCTGGATTTCACTTACCGTCGCTTTAATCACAATTTTGATGTCTCAGTTATCCTCCTTCCTCCTTTATCTCTTGTTTTTCAGTGACTTTGCTACTCAGAGTGAGGTCTGTGGACCAGCAACGTCAGCATCACCTGAGAGCTTGGTAGGAATGCAGAGTCTCAGGTCTACTGGATCAGAATCTGCACTTTAACAAGACCTGTGGGTCATTCGTGTGCGCATTAATGTTTGAGAAGCACCGCCTGTGGGTAGTTCTCATCAGCAAGCAAGCGAGCATGTTCTTGATGTCCTCCTCCAAGCTTGCCTCTCTTCCAGTGTCCCTGTTAATAGTTGGCACCACCATTCGTGCAGCGCCTCAGGTTAAACAAATGGGAGCTCTCCTTGACTCCTCTCTCGCATATCCTTCATCCAGTTCAACAGCAAGTTTTGTGGGATTTTAAGGTTATATATCCAGCAACTTCACCACTTCCACTGCTTTGATCCTAGTCCGATATGCCATGTCTCGCACTGGGACTACTGCTATAGCTTCTTACCAGGTCACTGCTTCCCCCTTCCCCCTTGCAGTTTGTTTTCTGTTCTCCCTCTCAAAATCCTGCAGTGGTACCCCAGCATATTTAGGATCAAAACCGTTGTTCTTATCTTGATAAGTCTGTCAGGCTTTACGTGAACGGCCTTGGCCACCTCTGTCTTCCCTCTCCCCAACCCATTCCACCCCACAACCCTGCACACCTTTTCTTTTGCGGACCCAGTTCACTACTGCCTTCCCGCCTTGGTACCGTCTCTATTTTTTGAGTGGAATGCTCTTCACGCAGTTGGCATGCCCTCACTTCGTTTGTGTCTTCCCTGATCAACTCATGTAGTATAAGTAGCCCCCGTTACTCTTTATTCCCTTATTCTGCTTTATTTCTCCTCATTGCCCTTACTGCTACCTGGCATCTACCAATACTTTCTTATCCGACTCCCACACTAGAATGTCATAAGCTCTAAACTTAACTTCTCCATTTTAGTCATGGTGCTACCATTTTCACAGTCATTCAAACCAGATACCTGGGCTGTAGCCTTGATTCTTTATCCTCTTCTTTTCTGCTGCCGTTCACGCAATTCTATCACTAAAATATATCTCTTCTTCTACTCCCACTGCCACTGTCCTTATCTAAGCCCTCATCATCTCCTACTTGAGTCACCTCCCAACCGAACTACTCGTTCTGTGTAGGAGCCAGAGAGTTCTTTCAAAAAATGTGATGAGACTATGTTATTTTTTGCTTAAAACCCTGCAAGGTGTTCCCAGTGCACTTCATTCCTTGTATTTCAAGGTCCCGTTTACCTCTTCATCAGCACTGCCTACCATCTACCCCTTGTTCTTGAAGTTCCAGCTACAAGTGTCTTTCACTTTTTCTTTTTGACCTATTTCTGTTTCTGTCCCCCTGCATGGAATCCCCCGTCCCAGCTTTTTTTGAATAGTTGATTCCTTCTCATTCTTAAAGATTCAGCTGAAATGTGACCTACTCAGAAAAATATTCTCTTACCATTGTATTAAAATAGTTTTTTCCAATGTCCATTATTTTCCATCTCATGACTCTGCTTGCTTTCTTTGCATTACTTCACATTTGGCAATTTCTTAATTGTTTACACTTTTACATCTTTATTGTCTGCTCCCTCCTTCAATCAGACTCCAAGCTTCTGAGGGCGACTGTTTTTCACGTATCTCCAGATACCCAGTTCTTTTCACAATACCTGACATACAGTAGATACTCTGTAAATGCATTGGATGAAGTAATGCCCAGGTGAGGTAGAGAGTCTGCTGAATCCTTTCTTCTCACCATTCTGTGACACTTCCCTTCTTCCCCGACCTTGGTCAGATTTTACGTACAGATCTATCACATGACTGTATCTCTGGGACTTCAGTTCTTTGAGATTCTACACTATAATTGTTGATGTTTAATAAATCCACTGTTATTCAAAGCTCTGTTGTTTCCTACTGGTAGCATAAAAGGAAGCGTGTCTTTTTTTTTTTTTTTAAGGAATTTTGGATCTGATTTCTTTTTCTCAGTTAAAAATCTAAACCCAACTAGTGGCAGAATAGCTTGTATAAGTGATAAAAATGGACGAAATATAAAGAACAAATACTTGAAGGCACTGAAAAAAAAATCAAAAGGCAGAAACTAGAGGGAATTAGACTACTGAAAGACAGGAACTGTACTGCATGAGAACTGCATTTGGCTTTTCTTCTAAGGGTTCCCCCCCCCAGTCCACATGGAGGTTTGCAGACAAGCAGAAAATCACAGGCATTGAATTAGAAGATGAACCCTGGGGCTGCCAAAGTGATGATACTGAAGGGGAAAATTCTGAAAGAAAGGAAACACAACGGGGGACTCCTAGAATTTGTATATAACCTTCACTCAAATCCTTAGCTGTCCTTGCAATGTATACAGGCAGGGGAGAATCCAAGGGGCCCAGGTAAGCAATAGCTGGAAGGCTGGAAAAGCTCAACAGATATCTCAGCTGGGAAGGGAAGGCCGAATTTGGAGTCTGAGTCCCACCAACTTGGAAAGGCAGTGGAAACATGTAGGGCTTTTCACTTGAAACCCCTCAGGACCCTGCCTTAGCAGAAAAGACTATACCCCTGAATAAGGGAGTCACCTTTCATTAAAGGCAAAACTTTAACAGATGTGTGAAACCCACCACAATGTGTGAAACAAGGCCTCTGTAATTTCAAAATGAATAGCTGGTAAGTTAGCATGCTAGAACAAAAAGCAACACTCTTCAGAGAAAATAATAGAATCCAGAGTTTCTACAGCATGTCTGTAAATGTCCAGTGTAAAATAAAAAATTATTAGACATGTGAAGGAATCCATAGGCAAGAGAAAAAACAGTTACAAAAACATGCTGTGAGATAATCCACATGATGGAATTAGCAGACAAAGACTTTCAAGACACTATTATAAATATATACATGAACTTAAAGAGAAGATAGCTATAATGAACACAGAGTTTCTCAGCTGAGATATTGAAAGTAGAAAAAGCCAGTAGAACTGTTAGAACTTTTCAAAATAATACTTGAAATGAAAAATTCACTGGAGCCTAAACAACGTATTGGAGGAGCCAGAAGGGAAGTGACATCAGATGGAAAGAAACCAGTATCTACAAGTGGGAATGAATAGCATCAGAAATGGTAAAAAGCACAGGAAAATAGAAAAGACGCTCATTTTCTTATTTTATTTAAAAGACAACTGACTTTTTACAATAAAGCTTATAACGTTGTATTATGTGGTTTATAATATATAGAAGAGTAAAAGTTAGGACAATAGCACAAATGATGGGCTGGGGTGGATGGAATTACATGGTTGCAAGGATCTTTTACTTTATATTTACTTGATCTTATCATATTGATTATAAGTAGACTGATATAGGGGCTTCCCTGGTGGCGCAGGGGTTAAGAATCCACCTGCCAATGCAGGGGACACAGGTTCGAGCCCTCGTCCGGGAAGATCCCACATGCCACGGAGCAACTAAGCCCGTATGCCACAACTACTGAGCCTGCGCTCTAGAGCCCGCGAGCCACAACTACTGAAACCCACACGCTTAGAGCCTGTGCTCTGCAACAAGAGAAGCCACCGCAATGAGAAGCCCGCGCACCGCAACCAAGAGTAGCCCCCGCTCGCCGCAACTAGAGGAAGCCCGTGCACAGCAACGAAGACGCAACGCAAAAATAAAATAAATTTATTTAAAAAATTTAAAAAAATAAGTAGACTGATATAAATTAAAGATGCATGTTGTAAACAACAGAGCAACCACTATGTGTACACATATATGGGTGGGGGGAGGAAGAGAAAGCTAAAAGAAAGAATTTATAGCTAAGAAAGATAAAAGTAAAATATATATTTGATTAACCCAAAGGAATAGAGCAGAGGAACAAAATCAGATGCAACAAACAGCAAAATTGCAGTTTTAAACCCATATAATAATTAAATGGAAATAATTTAATGCTCCAATTAAAAGGCAGAGATTGTCAGACTGGATAAAAAAGGAACACCTAACTATAAGCTATATACTAGAGGTGCACTTCAAATATGAACAGAGAGGTTGAAAGCAATAGGATGGAAAAAGATATACCATGCAAACAGCATAAGAAAGATGTTACGGGTTTTGTAATAACACATGACGTAGACTTCGATATAACAAGTATCAAAAGGACATTTCATAATGATAAAGACATAATTTATCAGGAAAACAACAATCCTAAATGTGTATGCATCTAATAACAGAGCTACAAAATTTATGAAGGAAAAACTGATAGAACAAAAGGGACACATGGACAAATCAATAATCATAGTTGGAGATTTTAACACCCCCCTCTCACTACTTGATACAACAAGTAGACAAAATTAGTAAGGGTATAGAATACTAGAACCACACTAATAAACCAACCTGACATAATTGAAATTTATCAAACATTATACTCAAGAACTGCAGAATATACATTCTTAAGTGTATCTAGAAGATACTTGATATATCAAGATAGTCATTATATGCTGGGCCATAAGGCAAGTTTCAGTACATTTCAAAAGACTGAAATCTTACAACGTATACTTTTGGATCACAACAGTTTAAAATCAGAAGTCAATAACATCAAGCTGTTTAGGAACTTCCCAATATTTGAAAAATAAACAGCACACTTCTAATTAACTCATAGGTTAAAGAAGAAATCACAAGGATACTAGAAACTATTTCAAATGGAATGACATTGAAAATACAATGTATCAAAACTGATGGGATGTTAGAACTTAGATAAGAAAAGGGAAATTTATAACCTTAAATGCTTATATTAGGAAAGAAAGATGTATAAAATTAGTGATCTAAACTTCTACCTTAACAAGCTAGTAAAAGAAGAGCAAATTAAACCCAAAGGAAGTAGGAGAAAAGAATAATTTTAAAAAGGGCGCTACATCATGACCAGATGGGATTTATCCCAAGAGTTCTAGGTTGGTTTAATATTCAAAAATCAATCAGGGCTTCCCTGGTGGCGCAGTGGTTGAGAGTCCGCCTGCCGATGCAGGGAACACAGGTTCGTGCCCCGGTCTAGGAAGATCCCACATGCTGCGGAGCGGCTATGCCCATGAGCCATGGCGCTGAGCCTGCGCGTCTGGAGCCTGCGCTCCGCAACAAGAGAGGCCACCGCAATGAGAAGCCCACACACCACCACAAAGAGTAGCCCCCGCTCGCCACAACTAGAAAGAAAGCCGGCACATAGCAACAAAGACCCAACACAACCGAAATAAATACATAAATAAATATCAATGTTTAGTATGTTAACAGAGTATATGATCACCTCAGTAGATACAGAAAAAAACATTTGAGAAATTCAACACCGATTCATGATAAAAACTGAGCAAACTAGGAATACAGGAAAACATTAATCTGATAAAGGGCATCTAAGAAAAAACAACAGCCAACTTGTTTACCAAGTGCAAGCTTGTACTGCTTACCAAACGACAGGCCAATAAATCAAGAGATGAGGTGTTGGGGCAAGGAATAGCGACTTTATTCGGAAAGCCAGTGGACTGTGAAGATGGTGGACTAGTGTACCAAAGAACCATCTTGCCTGAGTCACAATTCAGGCTTCTTTTATACTAAAAGGGGAGGGGGTGTGGCTGGTTGCTGCAGACTTCTTGGTGCAGGAATCCTTTCTTCTTGCAGCTGTCCAGGTAGGCCTGGTCACATGTTCCTATAAACCCCAACAAGACAAATGTTATTCTCTGTTCTGCAACTTTTAATCTCTATATGAATGGAAAAGTGTTACACCTTTAAAGGTCAGAGCCTTGAGAATGGGCTATCCTGTCTATTTCAGGCTGGAGGCAATATTCTTTTGAGTTTGAGGAGCCCTTGGTGCAGAGCCAGCATGACTAAGCACAGGCAACAGAACAGGAAGGTTAGAGCTAAAGGAATAGATTCAATATGGAGTCAGGTTTGTTCTTCTCTGTTACAAACTTTGTAATTAAAGTGAAACATTGTTTCCCTGCTGAGACAAATAATAAGGGTGTCAATTCTCAGCAGTTTTATTCAACTTTCTGTTGGAAGCCATAGGAGGTGCCATAAGGAAAGGAAGCAGAATGAAAGGCATAAGGATTGGAAAAGAAGAAGTAAAAAACATGTATTCAAAAATGACATGATTGTTTACCTAGAGATTTTTAAGAAATCTATAGAATAATCACTACAACTAATAAGTGAATTAGTGAATTCTATATACTAGCAACAAAAATTTGAAAATGAAACTTTAAAAACAATTCAATTTACAGTAGCATCAAAGAACATAAAATAGTTAAGAATAAATTTAACAGATGTGTAGAAGATCTGTACTCTTAAAACTATACAATATTGCTGAGGGAAATCAAAGACCTAAATAAATGAAAATTTACGTTCATGGGTTCAAAGGCTTGACATTGTTAAAAATGTCACTTCTCAAGTTCATCTGTAGGTTCAATGTAATTCTGATCAAAATCCCAATATAGTCAAAATCCCAGAATAGTCAATATAATCTTTACAAAGAAGAGTAAAGCAGTATCAGCAACTAGATAAGTGGATCAGAATAGAGTTAGGAATAGACCTGCACACATACAGTCAACTGTTTTTTTTTGACAAAGGTGCCAGAAGCCATTCAATGGGAGAAGGAAGAGTTTTCAACAAATGAAACAGTTTGTGCCGAACAATTGGAAGTGCAGGAATAAAATGAAACCTTGACCTCTGCCTCACACCACAACAAAATTAATTTGAGATGGTCACAACCTAAACGTAAAAGCTAAAAGCACAAAGACTCTTAAAGAAAACACAGAATATATTTATGACCTTGGAGTAGGCAAAGATTTACTAAAGAGGACACAAAAGGCAGTAAACAAAAATTTAAAAAACCCTATAAATTAGATTGCACCAAAATAGATTTGTGCTGAAAAGACACCCTGAAGAAAATGAAATGATAAGTCACAGACTGGGAGAAGATATCTGGAGTACATATATTTGACAATAATGCACCATTTCACACCTGGCAAAAAACCAAACCAAACCAAGCAAGCGAACAAAAAAACTGACCGACGCGTGTATTTCCTGGATGTGCATCACCTGGAGCTGTCTCACACTCCAGGAGGGAAGGGACCATGGGATGGCCATTTTGGAAGACAGGTGACAGTTCCCTGTAAAGTTAAGACACTTGGCCACAGGACCCACACAACCTAGGGAAGGTGGTTACACACGCATACATTTTCCAAAACTCAGAATTGTAAATTAAAATCTGTGCATTTTATTTTAACTAAATTTTACCTATGTAAAAGCAAAATAGAAAGTAAGATGAATAAAATGAACATCAGAAAGCAATTCGCAGGGTTCCTCTTGGGTCCCTCTGGATCAGCCTGCGCCCGCGGGTGGGCGGGCCCGGCAGCCAGAGAGGAAACGAAATCGCGCAGGGAACCTGCGCGAGCGGAGACTGGGCGGCCGCCGCCTCCCACCCCTGATTGCTGTTTTGATTTTTCCTTGGCAGTCCTGGTTTCCCTGCAGCTTCGCGTCTCGGCGCTGGGTGCTTTTCTTGGACAATCCCTCTCGGCTTGCTGGGCTTTCTTGGGAGCTGAGCGCAGGGAGCGGAGCGCAGGCGATGCGAGGACCTCGCGGGGAGCGAGGAGCGGCAGAATCTGCACGCCTTCCGGGACCATGTCAGGAACATAGTGGACTCTACCTACATCCTGAGCTACGTGACCCCCTGGTTTAGGGACGGTGAGTGGTTCCCAGCGGCGCTTGCCCCTTGGGGCAAGAAAACAGTTCAGGACTTATTTCCGCCTTGCTTTTCCCCGGTCTTTCAATCAATACAGGTAGCCTACTGGGAACACCGGGTTTGTGGCAAGATCTACACAGCGTTTTAGACTAGAGATTGTCAGAGTTTGAGGAGCACTTGGAGGCCCAGATGGGGAAACTGAGTCCCAGCGAGGTGAAACGACTTGCTTAGGGGGGCACATCTATTTAGATTTAAAGCTGGGGAAACAAGTCGCTGTCCATTTCATTTATTTGTACTAATACTTGGCATCTCCTGTGTTTGTCTTTGGGCTGACATCAGAGATTCAGAATAAGATACAAGCCCTTCCTTAAAATACTTTAAAGTCCAAGGGTTTGGAGATGGAAGACTGTTGAGCACAGAAGTACACAAATGATTGCAAAGTGCTGTCAGAACTCAAAGGAAGTTGAGGCTTACTCTGCTGGATCTCGATCTTATTTGCATTACCAAATAACGAAATTTTTTTTAAATTTAATTTTTATTTTATATTGGAGTATAGTTGTACAGTGTTGTATTAGTTTCAGGTGTACAGCAAAGTGATTCAGTTATACATATATCCATTTTTTTTCAGATTCTTTTCCCATATAGGTTATTACAGAATATTGAGTAGAGTTCCCTGTGCTATACAGTAGGTGCTTGTTGATTATCTATTTTACATGTAGTAGTGTGTATACGTTAATCCCAGACTCCTAATTTATCCCTCTCCCCTAGGGTTCCCCTTTGGTAACCACAAGTTTCTTTTCGAAATCTGTGAGTCTGTTTCTGTTTTGTCAATAAGTTCATTTGTATCACTTTTTTAGGTTCCACATATAAGTGATATCATATGGTATTTGTCTCTGTCTGATTTACTTCACTTAGTGTGATAATCTCTAGGTCCATCCATGTTGCTGCAAATGGCATTATTTCCTTCTTTTTTATGGCTGAGTAATATTCCATTGTATATATGTACCACATCTTCTTTTTTTTTTTTCTTGATATGTGGGCCTCTCACTGCTGTGGCCTCTTCCGGATGCGCAGGCCCAGCGGCCATGGCTCACGGGCCCAGCCGCTCCGCGGCATGTGGGATCCTCCCAGACCGGGGCACGAATCCATGTCCCCTGCATCGGCAGGCAGACTCTCAACCACCGCGCCACCAAGGAAGCCCATACCACATCTTCTTTATCCATTCCTCTGTCAGTGGGCATTTAGGTTTCTTCCATGTCTTGGCTATTGTAAATAGTACTACTGTGAACACTGGGGTGCATGAATCTTTTTGAATTATGAGAGGAGCAAGACTCCTTGGAATGAATGGCTTTAGGCTTCAATTCAGGTGTTTCCATGTGGTTTATAAGTCCCTTGATGATGGATAATGGCCATTTTACAAATTTGTATTGAAGTGCTTTGTGGCAGAGGTGAGCAGAGGCTTGAGGAGAAGAGAAGGGAGGTGGTGCCTGGAAGGGTTGAGATGAGAGAAGGAATCTGCTCTAAGTGCCTACGTAGCTTTCCTGATGTGAGGTGGTTTTTGGAAATTGCATTAAAGCAGACAGGTAACTTGAGTGCTAATTGTTGTGCAAAAGCAAAGCACAGGTTGTGTGGAGTGAGGAGTGAAAGAATGCCACCAACACAAATAGACCCCTACTTTCTAGTTGTACCCAGAGAAAAGTAACAAAAGAGTAGCTTGGGCCCTTGGAGAATGTAAGCCATGCAAGACATCTGTCTTTTCTAGAAATCCTTGGAATGAGTGAAACCCTAACAATGCTAGGAATCCCATTCTTTCATGCACTCATGTATTGATTCAATTACCAGCAACTTAACCCCAGTTAAGGTGTGTGTTAGGCATTAGGCTAGCATTGGAGACAATTAACACATATTACTACATATATTATTTAATAGGAAGCATCCTGTTAGGAACTGAGGGTTCACTGGTGAGCTGGATAGAAATGGTTCCTGCCCTAAGGGATTAGAGTGCACATGTGAAGGCAAGTAACAGAACAATGGTAATAAAGTGTGCTGAGTGCTTTGATGGAAAACCGTAGTGTACTAAGGGAGCACATAAGTGGGATAGCTTTTAATATATATTAGTTTTAATTTATAGTTACAATACAGTCACAATAAACATACCAAAAGCTAAGTTAGGAAAGCAAGCTGAAGAACACTGTATAATATTTTCTTATTTTTGACTGTTAACGAAACCATAGAGTTTTTAGTTCGAGCCCTTTCCTGGAGGCAGCTGTTTTCATTTAGTTGGTTTACATCTTTCCTGTTCATTTCTTTATATTTTATCACATAAACTCTTTGCTTTCTCCCCATCTCTTTCTGTTTTCTGTTATATTGATAAAGTTCTCTATCCCCTATTTTTTTTTTTTTCTTGGCTGCTTTGGAAGCTCTGGATTCTATTGGTTAACCTTAACTGTGACAAATATATTTTATCATCAGGATTCAGTGAAGGAGCACAGACACTAAAGAGCATTATGGCCGGATAGAAGCTTTTTGACTCATTTTTTTTTGCCCTCATTAGAAGGCAGTGGGAGCTTATCCATACTCTCCTTATGCCCATACATTCCCCATACACACACACACACACAAATACACCAATATGTTTAAATTACACTAGCAACATCCACTATCTCTTACTATAATCCTTCTCTCCACATGTTGGATATTGTGCATGAGGTGCCTCTTGCAACAGGAGCACTGCAGCCATGTTTCTTCTGGAGAGCTTGCTTGGTAACTGGGGTACCTCAGGGCTTTGCTTATTCACAAGTTATCCAGGATGTTTCAATGTAGACCTGGGTGTGGGCTACAGATTTTTTGTAATATGCCTTTGGAGTCAAGACTAACCCTTATCCTGGAAGGGTGCTGGTGGGCAATATTCTAAGCATTTCTCCATTCCTTCAGTAACATATTCTGGACACATGCATGAGCCGGGTACTTTGTTGATGATTAGAAGACAAAGATGCAGATAAAATGAGTACAACATGCTCATGGTCATGGTCTAAGGGAGAAGACAGGCCCCCAAATGATTACCATATACTATGCAGTGTCAGTGCTCCAGTCAGAGGCATGTAAATTAACTGAAAGCACAGGGAAAGACCAAGAAATTCTGCCTTGGGGAGCTGAGGATAGCATCACAGAGTGGCCAGGATGGCAAAAGGAGTGAGAGATACTGCCTGCCAAAAATGCGAGTTTCCATGCATTGAACTCCCAGTGCTTTTGAGGAAAGTTACACTACCTAGTAGCAGCAGATATTGGGGCCAGGCAGCATCACAGTGGGCCCAACCATGTGCAGAGTAAAACTAAACTGCCCAGGATCTGGCGAGGCAGTTTACCTGGGAAGGTCTCAGTTGTGACTAGACGCATCTGGACCTCCATGTGGACTATCCGTAATGGCTCATAGGTAGCACGTCTAGCAGAAGAACAAACAGCAGCGAAGCCTGGGAGCAAGAACCCAGCTGTAAGGACTAGGTTTAGGAAAAGGATTAACTATTGCAAAGGGTTGTGTGCCCAAGGATGCTGGGATAGGGGACAAGATAGGTTACTGTTATGGATTGAATTATCCCCCAAAAAAGATATATTGAGGTCCTAACCCCAGGCTTCAGAATGTGACCTTATTTGGAAATAGGATCTTTACAGAGGTAGTTAGTTAAGATGAGGTCATCCTGGAGTAGGTTGGGCTCCTGATCAAATATGACTGGTGTCCTCCTAAGAAGACAGCCATGTGAAGACATAGAGGAACAAAGAGAATGGCAATGTGAAGGCAGAGGCAGAGACTGTAGTGATGCGGCTGCCAGACAAACAGAGGGGAAAATGTGAAGAAAGAGGCAAAGAGTGGAGTGATGTGGCCGCAAGCCAAGAATGCCCACAGCCACCAGAAGCTGGAAGAGGCAAGGAATGCCTTGTCCCTTACAGCCTTCAGGGAGAGTGTGGCCCTGCCAGCACCTTGGTTTCAGACTCTGGCCTCCAGAACTGTGAGAGAATATGTTTCTATTGTTTTAAGCCACCCAGTTTGTGGTAATATGTTACTGCAGACACAGGAAACTAATATAGATGGCTAAAATTAAAAAGATAGTAAAAAGTGTTGGCAAGGATGTATAGAAATTGGAATCCTCATAAATTGCTGGTAAGACTGTAATATGGTGCAGCTCCTTTGGATAACAGGTTGGCAATTCCTTACAGCGTTAAACATGGAGTTACCATAGGACCCAGCAATCTCATGCCTAGGTGTATACTCAAGAGAAATGAGTACATATGTCCACACAAAAACTTGTACATGGATGTTCATAGCATTACTATTCATAAAAGACAACATGTAGAAACAACCTAAATGCCCATTAACTGATGAATGGATAGACAAAATGTGGTATATCCATACAATGACATATTATTTAGCAAGGAAAAGGATTGAATGATAAATGATACACAATAGATGAACCTTGAAAACATTATGCTAAGTGAAGGACCACAAGGACCACATATTATCTGATTCCATTCATATGAAATGTCCCAAATCGGCAAATCCAGAGAGACCCAAGAAGATTAGTGGTTACCTGGGGCTAGGGGGAGGGGAAATGGGGATGACTGCTAATGGGTACGAGATCTATTTTTACAGTGAGGAAAAGTCACTAAAATTAGATTTAAAACTCTAAAAACTATTGAATTTTACACTTTAAAAGGGTTTGTTTTAGTGTTGCAGAGGAGGAATG
Organism: Stenella coeruleoalba; assembly: GCF_951394435.1. Lineage (NCBI taxonomy): Eukaryota > Metazoa > Chordata > Mammalia > Artiodactyla > Delphinidae > Stenella > Stenella coeruleoalba. Next base: position 43,656,831 of record NC_137153.1, read on the forward strand.
CATTCTTTCCTTTCTTCTTTCATTCATTCAGCATACCTTTGTTAAGTGTATATTAAGTACTAGGTCTTCTTCTAAACTCTGAAAATACAGAGGTTAACCAGCCAGACAACTGGCTTACTCCATTGGAATTTACATTCCATTGACAATGGGGAAAAAAATGGAAAATTATCAAATGTCAGGTCATGCGAAGGCAAAGTTTTGGTCACCAGCCCAGACGTGGAGTTAGTGTACAAAATCAGTATGACCACCAGCTGGTTGGTGGATAGTTTTCTGTTACCTGACCTCACTGTGTTTCTCTTTAGCTTCTTTTGCTTTCTCTTTTCTGCTATATTTCCTACTGTCTGTTGACCTGAAATGAATAGACTGCCAGATATTTCTCCAGCCAAGATGGGTTTTTTCAGGGTCAGCAGAGAATTGCAATCTGGGGTCTGCAACCATGGCAGCCGTGTGCAAGTCCCTGCAGGGCAAAGGGAGGAGAACACTTTTTTAGAGAGGAAAGGAGGCTGGGAGGGCTGTAGTAAACAAAGAGTCCATGGCTTTTCATTGGCCGAGTCGTTACCGGGAAAGAAGAGTCTGTCTTCTTCCTCTGCTATGTTCACAGGGCATGAGAGCGACCCTTTCTGGTCTCCTGACTATTTAATTGAGATTTCTGTTTATTAATTTTTTTACACGTCTTAGCGAAAGCCTGGAAAAAGGACAATGAAAGTATCTCTGTTTATCCTAACTCTGCTTGCTGTGTCCACTGTAACTGTTACTGATGACATGAGTGGTCCTATCCTCCCACTCTTTTAGTCCTGTAATTAATTTAGACTTTTGAACAAGAAGCTATCTAAATGTTAGAAGAAGCCTTTGTTCTTCCACCTAACCCGGTGCTACCCTAACTTCTCTCTTGTTATGGGGAGACTCTTGCAAACATCTTTAAGAAACTCCTTTTCTTAAGGACTGCCCTCCAGCATGTTCCCAGACTTCCACACCAAACTATTGAGAAGTTTTCAGAGAGGATAGGAGGGGGATTTGGTCAAGAATGGGCGTGATTGGCCTGGGCAGAGAACTTGCTGCCTTCCTGCAGTTCCTTTCGTTGCTGTGATTTGTTATACTCCCCAGTATCATTTGAGAAGGGGTCTGACAACCAACCCTTCCAATGATTAATGGTTTTACTTCCAATGATTAGTTTCTGCAGTTTTTTTTTTTTTTTTTTTTTTTTTTTGCGGTATGCGGGTCTCTCACTGTTGTGACCTCTCCCATTGCAGAGCACAGGCTCTGGACGCGCAGGCTCAGCGGCCATGGCTCACGGGCCCAAGCCGCTCCGCGGCATGTGGGATCTTCCCGGACCGGGGCATGAACCCGTGTCCCCTGCATCGGCAGGCGGACTCTCAACCACTGCGCCACCAGGGAAGCCCAATAAGGTACTATTATTATTTCTATTTTATACAGGAAGAAACAGAGGCTTAGAGAAACTAAATAACTTGCCTAAGATCACACCACTAATAAGTGTTTGAGCTTGGATTAACAAAATGTATTTGTGTCCAGAACCTGAACACTTAACCACTGGAGTCCATAGCCTTTTTTCTTTTTATCCTTTTTTAATTAATTAATTAATTGGCTGTGTTGGGTCTTCGTTGCAGCACGTGGGCTTTTCTCTAGTTGCGGCGAGCGGGGGCTACTCTTCGTTGCAGTGCGCGGGCTTCTCATTGCAGTGGCTTCTCTTGTGGAGCATGGGCTCTAGGCATGCGGGCTTCAGTAGTTATGGCAGACGGGCTCAGTAGTTGTGGTTCGCGGGCTCTAGAGCACAGGCTCAGTAGTTGTGGCACACGGGCTTAGTTGCTCCATGGCATGTGGGATCTTCCTGGACCAGGGCTCGAACCCATGTCCCCTGAATTGGCAGGCGCATTCTTAACCACTGCGCCACCAGGGAAGCCCCCTTTTTTCTTTTTATTTGCTAAACTGTTTGATTGTATTTAAGTTTGCATAAAGTATTATCCTCAAAAGTAATAAAAGAATTTTATCTGAAAATAGGGCAAACCTGAAAAAAACTTGCGACACAAGAATTACTCAGATCACAATTAAAAGTACTCTTCTAGGTAATTATGCCTTAGATTTGAGGACTTTTGTAGATTTCAGTGATCTTGCTCAGGTCTAAAATAGCATAGAAAATAGAAGACATTCCCCATGTTCAAATTTTTTCCCCAAATTCAATATTTAATATTAATTAAAATACTTGAATAATTTCTTCACATTCCTGATTAATTAAACGTTCAGATATTTCAAGAAGGATACCTTTTGGATTGATCGTGGTTTTAAATTCTGGTTGTAAACACTTTAAAAGTAATCTGTACTCCTCCAACCTTTCAATTTTTTGGAAATCCCAACTTTCAATGGCATCATAAAGTCCAGAATAACCTGAAAAGTAGGAAGAAAATGGGGCTTTTAGAACGCCAACTAAAAAATACTTCGAGATTAATATCTCCAAATCATGATATGAAAGAGAACTGAAAACATATCTGTAAATCACCTCCATTATTTATGATCTTTCAAAAAGAAAATTCAGTATTCATTTTAGGCACCCCACATTTCAGGTCCTCTAACAACGTTTACCATCTCTTAGGAGAAAGTACTAAGGATAAATTTGAAGTCTTACATTTGGTCTTAGTATGAAATCTTCCTTCCAAGGTACCCCATGGACTTCACCTCAGCCTCTGATTTGCCTTTCAAATGAGTCAAACCGTCATGCTATTAAGTATCTCCTCAGTGCAAATTAGTAAAAAAGGCAAAAAGAAATAGAAATTTTAATTCCCGCCCCTCAGGGGCTTACCTCCTACATTATTCCAAGAAAAGAATAGTAAGTATAATGGGAAATTTGAGGAGAAAAATTTATTTTCTACTGTAATAATCCAAGAATGCTTGGCCCTAAGATTCTTAGCAGAATAACCAGGCTTGTCTGACTATAAGGCCCACACTCTTTTCATTAGGCTATAAAGACTATAACCACAGGGCTTCCCTGGTGGCGCAGTGGTTGAGAGTCTGCCTGCTGATGCAGGGGACACGGGTTTGTGCCCCGGTCCGGGAATATCCCACATGCCGCGGAGCGGCTGGGCCCGTGAGCCATGGCCGCTGAGCCTGCGCGTCCAGAGCCTGTGCTCCGCAACGGAAGAGGCCACAACAGTGAGAGGCCCACGGACCGCAAAAAAAATAATAATAAAATAAAAATAAAATTAATAATAATAATAGTACCTTATTAAAATGGTATTTTTATAGGAATTGAATGAGATAATATCTGTAAAGTGCTTACATATCCCTGGCACATAATAAGTGCTCAATAAATTTTAATTATTGTGATTAATAATAAAAGTCATGTAAGTCCCACTACCCAGAAAAAAGCATTTGTTAATATTTTGTCATATCCTTCCAAATATACCTATGCCAATATACCCATATTTTGAATGGGTGTCAGATAGGTTCATTGTCTTCCTAATATAGCTGATGATGATACATATAACATCTCAGAGGAGGTAAGAACACATGGCTTGACATGTTGATATCACATGTAGAGGACAAGGATGAAGGAAAGCGTATCTTAAATGGTTGAGTTGGATGGGGCAAGAACGGTCATGAAGGAGACCTAGTGAACCAAAGTACACAATGATTTTAAATCAGATAGTAGTTGAATTGATATTTCTTCAGTAAAAACTCAAAATGAAAACTTTTGAACTTGATCAATCAACTGCATTTGTCTTGCTTAGATTTGTTCCAACAAGGGGCTGATGGCAGGTGCAGAGAAAATGGTTGAATGCCTTCTCAGATCAGACAAGGAGAACTGGCCGAAAACTTTGAAACCTGCATTGGAGAAAGAAGAGAGCAAGTTCAGTGAACTGTGGATGGTAGAGAAAGGTAGGGTATTTGGAAGGGTGGGAGGGTCTGAAAACATGCCCTTCCTCGTAGTTCTACTTAGGGCTTCCTTCAGTCCTGCGTGTTTTTCTCTCACTGTCAGAAGCATTTCCCCTGCAAATACTCATGGTTACATCTCTAGTGAGAGACCAGCATGAAATTGAGTTCTGGAAGGCAGGTGGTTTTTTAATCTACAGAATTAGTTAGGTTGTATATAACCCCTAACAAACCACTCTCATCCAGAATTAGCCCATCCTGCCCAAAGCATTTGGGTAAGGCAGAGTCTGAGCTCGCCGTCTGGGTTTAGATTATCAGAGAAATAGCTTGAAAATTCTAGAGTTAAAGGTTCAAACTCCAGGACTCACCCCCTTTTCAGAGTAGAATCATGATGGACATTGCCTGGTTCTCTTGCCTGGAAGCCATCTGGAACTGAACTAGAACAGGTTTGGAAAAAAGAATCTGTTGTGATTAAGTATCTGAGCCATCATTTGGCTTCCTGAAGCTAATAACATCTTCTCAGAGCATTATTTTAAAGGCTGAGTTTCATAAACCATCTGAGCATCTGCTCTTAGCCTTTTTGTAGGCTTCTTTAAGATCACAAATTGTTCCAGAAATTATCTGTCTAAATACACATCTGATTTCTTGGGTCGGGTCAGGAATGGAAGACAAGAGTGTCTGCTAAATCGTGCTTCTCTTTGGTTTGATTGTAAATCACGGGGGAGCTTGCTAAAATGCAGATTCTGTTTCATTCGGGGCTCAAGAGTCTGCATTTCTAACAAGCGCCTAAAGAAGTTGCTGGTCCATGTTTCACACTTTGAATAATAAAGTTCTAAATGACACTGGAGTTCAAACTCCAAATTGAGATTTCAATTTGAAATCACAAAGATTCCTTTGGTTGTTTTAAAAGGTGGAAGGAGTAGTTGTGAGAAATCTTAATGGAAGTTTAAAATTTTAGTATTATGATCTCTTTGTAGGGCTTTCACCATCAAGATCGTAATCAAATAATGTAAAGATTCTAAGATGTGTTTTGGTCTCATAAAGGTGCAAAAGATGTCAAAATGAAAGATCTTGAGGATGATGAAATGAAAACTTTGGATGTACAGGTTTTCTACCGGGAAGAACCAGAAAACCAGAATCTTAGTCAGAATTCATGCCCTTCTTCAGGTACTCAGCATCGTTTGTTCTTATCCATAATGATGCTCTTTAGGTATTTTGTGTGGGGTCATGTTTTGCAGTGCCAAAAGTCATAGCCTAATGAAAAGTTATTTAAGGAAAAGTCAGAAAGAAAAGAGAATTTATATTAAAATGGATACTTTCTCTGTAATTAGAAATGTCATTCTCTCCCTTCCATAGCTATTGCTAGCTTCTCCCTTTTTTTTCTTCTTTTTTGTCTTCTTTTATCACTAAGTATTTGCATGTATACATTGAAAATGCAAATAGAGTCCTCCCAGAAACTCAATGTCTATGAAATCCAAAATCAGCCCTGCTTTCTAAAGAAATACTTCTACTTTTTGTGAGTCACCTGCTCAGTTTCCTCTCAAGATCTCAGGGCTGCAGTGTATGTTGATGAAATGTGTGCCCTGCACAGACCTGTGGAGCTAAGAGGTTGAGTGGGGCTGAGATCCAGCCTGTCTTGTTTGGCAAACAATACACTGAGGGGCTGTGTCCTCCAAAAGGGGCTCCTTTCTCTAATTCTCACATAAGTTAGCTACGGCCCTATAAGGCCCACTTTATGTTTCTTGAAGCATATTTTCATGAGGAGACCAGAAAGTTGCATAATAAGCCATAGTAAAGAGTTACTTATAGGGCTTCCCTGGTGGCGCAGTGGTTGAGAGTCCGCCTGCCAATGCAGGGGACGCGAGTTCGTGCCCCGGTCCGGGAAGATCCCACATGCCGCGGAGCGGCTGGGCCCGTGAGCCATGGCCGCTGAGCCTGCGCGTCCGGAGTCTGTGCTCCGCAACGGGAGAGGCCACGGCAGTGAGAGGCCCGCGTACTGCAAAAAAAAAAAAAAAAAAAAAAGAGTTATTTATAAAAGGGCATCAGGGAAACAATTAGGATCGATAATGAATAGTGTTAGAAGAAAGATGTGACTTGGGGATAACAACATGAGGTGAAAATTTATAGATTACTTCTGCAACCGAATGATACACATTTTTTGTTATTCCAGAATAAAATCAATGAATGTAAATTGCTTTCATTTTTTCTGACATGTAAAGGTCCTTAGTGAACTCACTTAACCTTTTAGAAATTCCCATTTTCTTTAAAATGTGTAGGTTGGACTCAACAGATGATTTCCAAGGTCTTTTCTAGCTCTTAATATTCTGTATGCTTATCTGTTAGTGAGAAAAGCCTCTGATTATTTTTTAAAACTTCTGATTCTATGAAGAGAGAATACCATGTGAGAGCCTGCAGAATTACAAAGCATGGTTGTTTGTCAATAAGAGATTACTTTGGGAGTTCATTATTCACAGTTAGGTGTTTTTCAAAGATCTAGGAGGGGTTTGTGGTTGTTTTGTCTCATACAGCATTTCCTTTAACTGGTGGCCATCTATCTTGCCCTGAATTAGGCCATTCTTGCTTTAATTTCTCCTTATTAGGCTTCCATGATTGTTTCAGAAAGAAATCTTTGTGGGTTTGTTTTTTTTTTTTCCTTTTTGCCATTGGTACTTTGTCATTGGGGAGAATTCTGTACTTCAAGTCAGTGCAGAAGCTGGAATGGTTAATTAGAGACAAGGATTCTAAACTTTCTTGAATGAGGCCTTTCTTTCTAGAGACAGAATTCTTGTCTGTTGGACAATACCTGTTGCCTTGATTCCTCAGAGCAGTCACTGTCTGGTAACTTAGTTTCTTTTGTTTTACAGAAGTGCCTCATACTTACAGCCCATTGAAGCCAAGAAATTACCAACTAGAGCTTGCTTTACCTGCTCAGAAAGGAAAAAACACAATAATGTGTGCTCCTACTGGTAAGCCAATTGCCATTACTGATATAGTTTGTTTCTCTTTTGCTTCCTTTTTTCCCCTTTATTGAACACTGGGACACAATGGGCAAGTTTCAGTTTTTTGATTGTTCCATTTGTCTTTTGAGACAACCATTCTATTAATATAGTCTCAAGGTATTTAAGGAACATGAGGAAGGAAAGAAAAATGCCCTCATTTATTTTTTAAAATTTATTTATTTATTTTTGGCTGTGTTGAGTCTTTGTTACTGTGCGAGCTTTCTCTAGTTGAGGTGAGCGGGGGCTACTCTTCATTGCGGTGTGCAGGCTTCTCATTGTTGTGGCTTCTCTTGTTGCAGAGCACGGGCTCTAGGTGCGCGGGCTTCAGTAGTTGTGGCTTACGGGCTCTAGAGCACAGGCTCAGTGGTTGTGACGCACGGGCTTAGTTGTTCCGTGGCTTGTGGGATCTTCCCAGACCAGAGCTGGAACCCATGTCCCCCTCATTGGCAGGCGGATTCTCAACCACTGCACCACCAGGGAATCCCCCGAAAAATGCCCTTTTTTAGCTTCCTGCAGGCCCTGACTGTCTGAATGCATGTTAACTAGGACGCAGCTTGGTTTTTCAGTCATAGTGTAAGTTCTGCAGTTGTTAACCTGCCCACTTCACCAATTCACTGTCAGCTCAGTGGGTTTAGGGGAGCCTAAAATAATGAGCTTTCTACAGAAGTATTTTAGTATACTATTAGTTACATGTTGTCTTTCTCTTTATATGTTAAAAGGTTGTGGAAAAACTTTTGTTTCACTTCTTATATGTGAACATCATCTTAAAAAATTTCCACAAGGACAAAAGGGGAAAGCTGTCTTTTTTGCTATGCAACTCTCAGTGTATGGGCAGCAGAAATCTGTGTTCTCAAAGTATTTTGGAAGACTTGGGTAGGTATAAGTTGGTCCAACTTCTTTTTCTCTAGCTTCATGTAACTGATGTGTTTTCTGCTTTGTGTTGCTTTTGGAAAACCATGATTCAAAAAATTTATAGTAGATTAAGCTTTTATATAATCTAGATGTAGTTCCTTCATGGATTCAAGTCTTTTTTGTTAGATAGACCTGAAATCCTAAATTCCTTTGATTAGCTCTTGTCGAATGAGTAAATGACTTAAGATAACTTTTATATTTAAATGGCACAGTTAACTTTTTAATGATTTTATAATTTATTTAATATTACTCTTTTCCTTACTATTTTCTTTCTCAGTGGCTTACAAGAGTTACAGTCAGCCCTCTGTATCTGCAGGTACCACATGGAATATATTCTACTAGCAATTCTTCCTAGCTTACATTTATTGATCACTTACTATGTGTCAGGCTTCGTGCTGGCACTTAACTTTTCTCCAGATCTGTTCCTTTTGAACTTAGGGAGAATTTAATCCCTCGATATTCTGACCTGGTATTTCATATCTTTGTGGTTCGTCATTCACATCATGGTTGGTAATAGGAAATTTCTGTCATTTTCCAGGTACAAAGTTGTAGGCATTTCTGGAGTAACATGTGACAATGTCTCAGTGGAACAGACTGTTGAGAACAATGGCATCATCATTTTAACTCCACAGATTCTTGTGAACAACCTTAAAAATGGGACTATTCCATCACTCTGTCTTTGATGATATTTGATGAATGCCACAACACTAGTAAACATCATCCTTATAATATGATCATGTTTAATTGTCTAGATCAGAAGTTTGGAGGGTCTTCAGACTCACTGCCCCAGGTATCTCTAAAGTCAGATGGATTTCTCAGAAGAGTTCTAACCTTCCTAAATCCTGTTTATTTACCCTTGTGGCCATACTGAGGATGTCCTTCTGAGATCCTGAGTGCACATTGTACAACTCATTCGTTAATTTTGATTGATTCATTCATTTATTCACTTAACAAATATGTATTAGGTGCCTCCATGTGTCACGCACTGTGCTAGGCACTAGGGTATAAATATAAAAAGACATAGTACTTGCCCACAAACAGCTTAAGTTTTGTGGGGAGCAAAATATGTGAGAATTATGTTATAATTTATGGTGGTGGCACATGGTGGAGTGGTACAGAACAGAAATGACAGAGATCCTAAATGTGCTATGAAAGTAAGGCAAGACCTAACAGAAGTTAGGATAGGCAAAAACTAACAAGAGTTTACAAGATGGTTTTCAGTAAAGGCTACTGTATGTCCAGAGGCAGAGAGTTATGAAAGAGCACGGGGTGCTCAAGAAGCTTCAAGTTCTTTTTTTTTTCTTTGGCCACACTGCATGGCTTGCAGGATCTTAGTTCCCTGACTGGGGATTGAACCTGGGCCACGGCAGTGAAAGTGCTGAGTCCTAACCACTGGACTGCCAGGGAATTCCCAAGAATATTGAGGTTCTTAATATTTCCTGAGTGCAGAGCGTGAAGTAGTGAATAGCAGCTGGTGAGGCAGGATGGGAGAGAGGGAATGACTGACAGAACAGGATTCCAGGAGAGACCAGAGGGTATGGGATAGGTAGGCAAGTAGATGCATTAGTACGGGAGAGCAGATAAACACCATTTTTGGTGTCATCAGAGAGGAGTGGCTGAGGAGAGTCAAGACAGAGAGTAGACGGAGGCAGGAAGGGTAGGGAATCCCTGGCATATAACCTCTCTTTTCTCTCGAATGTAGGAGAGAGAGATCGTTCACTGAGGATAATCAAGATGGGAATGGAGGAGGGAGCTCAGGGTGTATGGAGAGGATTTGAAATGGTCGAGACAGAACTGAGAGGAACACAGAAGAATCGCCTGGTCATACTGGGGCCAAATGAGGTTGGAAACCATGACTATGGTTTACTGATCTCACATTTGAGTTATGTTCTCTAACCTTAATAATTACCCGTTTAGGAAGCACAGTTTAAAAGAAATTCAGTATGGTGCCCATAGACAAAATTCAGTAGAAATCACATTTCTTACAGATTTTTCTTCTAGAATAAAATTGGTAGTTAACTAGATTCCTTGCTTGATTGAATGATTCAGTCATTCAATATTTGAGTGGCTATGAGAGGAAGGAATAAATACTTATTAGGAGACCATTAAACTAAATTCTTTACAAATGTTATCTTACTGAATTCACACAGCTACCGTTTTTTAAAAATTGAAGTATAGTTGATTTACAATGTTGTGTTAATTTCTGCTGCACAGCAAAGTGATTCAGTTATACATAGATATACATCCTTTTTAATAATCTTTTCCATTATGGTTTATCACAGGATATGGAATATAGTTCCCTGTGCTATATAGTAGGACCTTGTTGTTTATCCATTCTATATATAATAGTTTGCATCTGCTAATCCCAAACTCCCAATCCATCCCTTTCCCACCCCCCTCCCCCTTGGCAACCACAAGTCGATTCTCTATGTCACACAGCTACCTTTTTTTTTTTTTAAGTTTTTTATTTTTTGGCTGCACCACACAGCATGTGGAATCTTAGTTCCCCGACCAGGGATCGAACCCATGCCCCCTGCACTGGAAGCATGGAGTTGTAACTACTAGACCGCCAGGGAAGTCCCACAGCTACCATTTTAAATGGCTGTTGTTTCCCAACTTTAGAGACAGCTGAAGATACTTGTCCAAGGACACACAGACAGTGTGACATCGCTGAGATTGGAATGCAAGCGTGTCTGATTTTAGTCCTTTTCCTTTTCAGTATGTTGTTCTACACATCATGGGGGAAACAAGGGTAAAGAAAAGTCCTGCCTTGAAAGGGTTTCTTCTCTTGGCTTCTATGCTGATTTGTGTTTAGCTGCTGAGTAACTATTCAGTGCTGAGTAACTATTCCTGCATTTATTCAGTGCTTTGCCTAATGGGGACCTTTCCATTTTTGATGTCATGGAGAATGTCAGAAAAAAAAAAATAACGTTCTTGCTCTTTATCTGAAGTTAGTTTAAAAAACAGAACAAAACCTACTTTAGCAGGAAAGAGTTACATGAAGGGTTGTGGAAACATCATGCTATTTCCCAGACATCTAACGGTTTGGAGTGCTCCTCACAGGTCATTGGGCTGACTGCCTCGGTTGGCACTGGGGATGCCAGAAATACAGCTGAAGCCACAGAATATATCTGCAAATTGTGTGCTTCTCTCGACACATCAGTGGTAGCAACAAAGACAACTTGGAGGAACTGGAGGAGATTGTTTATAAGCCCAAGAAGTGTAAGTGGGATCCAGTAACAAGCCCTTCGGGACTTTGTTACTCTCTGCTATTCTTAGTGCAGGGCCATTTAGATGAACCCTGAATTTTTACCCTTCCTCTGTTTAGTGGAAAATACTTAACCCCAGACTTGGGAAGTAATCACATTTCCAGCTTCTTTCCCCAATGAAGTTCAGGAGTGGCCTGTAGACAGCAAACATTCTTACTCTTCATTTCTGCAAAACTCTTATAAACGTACTGGCAGTGAGAGATGGGTGCTTAGAAAATCATGTAGATGGCTCAGTCCTTCCCTGCTTTCCGTGCCTGAGGCAGACACTGAGTTCCCATTCATCATTTGAATATGTATCTGGTAATTTTGGTTGAAGTGAAATTATCTCAACTATATTTTCCCTCAAAAGATCAGAATATGATTTTATTAATAAAATCAACTAACAAATGTTTCTTGAATATGAATGCTATATTAACCCAGCAAGGGAGATGGGTACAGAAGATGCATATGAGTTCATCCCCTTGCTCTCTGAATAGCATATGACTAAATGAGTAAAAGGCAGAACATACATACCTGAAATAGTCAAGGAGCTGCTTGTAAGGAGTGTAGAGAAGGTACCCGGTCTACACCTTTTAATATCACGTACAAATTTCTTTATAGTCCAGTCCCCCCTGCCCCCTGAGTTTCATCTCCTCTCACGACCCATAAGCCCAACCAAGTCGCATTCCTTGGGCTCCTCAAACGGGTCATGTGTTGTGTTCTGTCTCTAAGCTTTGTCCATTTGCACATGACTGTGCTCACTCCTTCTTGCCTCTTTATCCCATGACACTGCCTCCCCGGGAAGAATGGGAGAGTCTTTCCCATGCTCCATGACACCTTGCACATACTGTGTCACAGCACTCTGTGTGGTCATTTGGCTGTGTATCTTTCTCTCCCCTAAGAAGACAGACCTCTCTGGAGCACAGAGCCTGTTCTTTCAGCTATCACCAGAACACGGCATGTGGTAGATGATTAATAAGTTTCTGTGGATACAATGCAAAAATGAATGTTAGGAACATTGTGAACACTCCTGGGGGTTGGGTGGGAAGGGAGAAGATCAAAGAACAGAGACAGTGTTTAAAATGTGGCATTTTCAGGAACAAGATGGCTATCAGACTTGTCAGAGCAGGGCCTATGTGTTGAGTAACAGGAAAGCCTGAGTAAGAAGTTGAATTAGACCCAGACAGTGAAGGAGATGTTAGAATCAGTGCATTAAACACTAGGGAGCCGCTGCAAGGTTACTGAGTATTTGTTTTATCATTCAGATGACTTGCCCTTGAGCCTGGGGCCTAGGGTTTTACAGAGGAAGTAACAAAGGCAGAGAAAGGTTTGGAGAGGCATGCTTTGAACTATGGAGTGTGCTTCCTGAAAAATACTCATTTTCCTTTGATGGCTCTAGTTTTCAGGAAAGTGGAATCACGGACCACCAACAGATTTAAATGCAACATATCTCAGTTGATGATAGAGACAGAGTTTGGTAAAGAGTATCTTTGAAGAACTTGGTACCATAACTCTCGGTGAGAATAACCTCATTTTGTACTCTCTCCATATGGGAACAGCCATCTATTGTTCACTGGTGTCTTGCACTCTCCTTAGTTCAGACAATGTCAAGACCATATCTAGAGGTTGACTTTCTTGATTATAGGTTATTAAGGAAACTTCTTAGTCCTCCTTTATTTTCTCTTGCTTTTTTTTTCTCTTTTTAAATCCAAAGTAAATCCATCTGGACATGCACACCTGAAAAATACTGTATTTAAATCAATTCATTGCTTTCATGGCCTTCCAAATTAGCTTTCCATCCCGACCTCCCTATTTATATGAATGAAACCACCATTCCCATGAAGGCTCAGATTCAAACCTAGGGGTGATCTTTGATTCTTTCTTCTTTTGAGGCTCTCATGAAGTCACCAAGTTCTGTTCTCCTTTTTAAAATTCATTAATTAGTTAATTAATTAATTCACCAGGTGTTGTGCCAGGTACTATGCTAGGTAATGGAAACACCAAGATTAAAGACAATCTTGCCCTCAAGGAACTCACAGACAAACAATGAGAATCAGATGTGAATAGTTGCCATGCCGTTGGGCAGAGTTACACACTGGGCATCATGGGAGCATATGGGAGCTTAGGCATGGACTGGGCTGCAGGGAAGACTTCCCGGGGGAGGTGATGCCTGAGACAGATCTTGAAGTCAGCCAAGTTAAGACGGAGAGGTAATCAAGTGAGGTCGAAAAGGCATCAAAGTGACTTCCCTGATGGCGCAGTGGTTAAGAATCCGCCTGCCAATGCAGGGGACACGGGTTTGAGCCCTGGTCGGGGAAGATCCCACATGCTGCAGAGTAGCTAAGCCTGTGTGCCACAACTACGGAGCCCACGAGCCACAACTACTGAAGCCCATGTACCTAGAGCCCTTGCTCTGCAACAAGAGAAGCTACCACAATGAGAAACCCATGCACCCGCAACAAAGAGTAGCCCCTGCTCACCACAACTAGAGAAAGCCCTCATGCAGCAACGAGGACCCAACACAGCCGAAAATAAATAACTAAAATAAATAAATTTATAACAAAAAGAAAAGAAAAGAAATGGCATCAGACGCAGAAGGAAGGAGAGAGTGCAGTAAATTTTTAGGACCTGCAAGATTTCGTGATAATTCTAACAAGTGAGTAGTAGAAAGGAGTGAGGCTAATGGGAGAGGCAAGGGCCAGTGAAGGGCCCAGTAGGCCAAGCTGAGTTTGAATTTTAGCCTAAAAGCAATGGGAAGCAGCGGGTGATTTTAAACTGATTAGTCCTGAGATGAGGACACCAGTGAATGAAGAGAGCCAAACAGAGGCGGTGGAGATGGGGTGGTGAAGGGAGGAGGCTTGTGCAGACAGGAAGTGTTCAGCTTTAAGGGCTAGCTGGCTTTCGGTGGGAATGAGAAGGCGGGGGGCCAGGGTGGCGTGGCACCTGTGTGTGCGCCAGCAGGTGGTACTGGTTCTAGCGCTAGGAGCAGCTTCGGCAGACACGGGTGAGTTCAGAGTTTTGGAGATGTTGAATTCTTGATGTCTGCAAGGTAACTCCTGGTGTCTCGCCTTCTCTCACACTTAATTTGCTTTTCTCTTTCCTTTTCTTTCACAGCTTGATTTCAGACTTATTCTAACACCTCATTTGTCCACCTCTGTTTCCCATTGAACCCCCATTACCTGGCTCGTCTGCCTGAAATTACCAGTTTTATCTCGTCAGTGTCCTGCTGGCATCCTTGTTCTTCCAGGCCGAGCTCTAACCTGCCCATTTGCGCCCTGCTCGTGCAATCTGGTTCTGCTTCTCTTGCCAGGTTTCCCCTGTATGCTAGCTCTGTGACTTAGCATAATGATTTTGCTTCTCTGAGCTTCCATTTCCTAATCTGTAAAATGTAATATCTACCTCATGGGGTTGTGAACTGAAGTGAAATTTTAAATGTAAGACATGTTGGTTCTTGGTACATAGTAGGTATTCAGTAAACAAGTGTATATGTACACAGACACACTACTGAGAGGAATATCTGTGTACAGAGAGTAAGGAAGAAAATTAGAAGGCAAGGCATGCTTAGAACCTTAAATGACTGGCCAGATGGCACAATGAAAAACTTTTTTTTTTTTTCAGAAAACTTATCTCAAATTCAAAATAGGAATTTTGGAACACAGAGATATGAACAGTGGATTATCGCAGTTCAGAAAGCGTGCATGGTGTTTCAGATGCCAAAGATGAAGAGAGCAGGATTTGTAAAGCACTGTTTTTCTACACATCGCATTTGTGGGTATGTGGCTTCTTTGGAAAAGCATATTTCAGTCGTGTCACCTACTGGGAGCTGCACTGTGGCAGCTGAGAGAGCATCACTGAGGAACTTGCCAGGTGGTTCTTATGAAGCAAACTCCAAAAGTTATCCCATTCAGCGTCTTCTTTGCTCTCTGAAACCTAGCACTAGAGGCAACGGGACAGAAACAAAGGCCGAGGTTGTATGTTGTGCCTCAGCATTCCCATAATTGGCATAATTGGAAAACACTGGGTGGTGATGCACATTATTGTAGATACGTGACCAGTGACAGCCATCTTTAAAGTTCAGTAGGTGGGTTGTGTTGCCATATCCTGAAGCACATGTCTTTCTGCTTTTGGTCAAGCCACATGCTGAGAAATCCAGAGTCTCCGGTTGTTTGCTGGCTAATCAAGAAGGTAAGCAACAACAACCATCATCACCTCTGCTTGTCGTGCCATTGAAAATATTTTAAAATGCACTCAGTCAGTATGAATTTGTAGAATTTTAATGAATTTAATTGACTATCTGGTGTAAGTGGTCAGCACCATCATTCTGAACAGGTGCCATTACAATTCAGTGATGGCTTTGGGTGTATAAAAAGGTTAAGTTGAATGTCTGAATTACATTTTTGTGTGATTTAATCTTTGACATGCACTTTTCTTGGAATTTTCTTTCTCTTCTAAGTTAGAATTCTAGAATCCAAAGTGATCCTAATTAATTAATGAGTCTAGCTAATTGAGGGGTTTTTTTTTATAGTGTGGTTCTAAGGTTTTATTATAGTACTGTTAGAGACCATTCATCTTAAAAAAAACTAAGTTGGAATAGATTTGAGACAAGTTTATTATTAAAATTAATTCTGTGTTAATTACAGCAAATTGAACTTGAGTACAGCGAATGCACTAGGCATTAGAAACATACTGAAACTGTTTTCACTTTCAACAGAGATACAATGATGCCCTCATTATCAATGAGCATGCTCGAATGAAAGATGCTCTGGATTACTTAAAAGACTTCTTCAGAAATGTCCAAGCAGAAGGATTTGATGAGATTGAGCAAGCGCTCACTCAGAGATTTGAAGATGGGTGGCATTTCCAGGAGAGGAAGGCCAGTGGAGCCTGGAGACTCCAAGGGCAGCCTACACATATTGTGTCACACTTAGTGACACGTGGTTACGCTCAGGGACTTGTCCCCGGCTTAAGAAGGTACTATACATGTCAGGACTATGATGCTTCAGGGAAATCTGGCGCTTATGAAAAGAATCTGCTGCTTATACTATTTCTTGTTTTGAAGAAGGAAAAAATAATAGGATTTGCAAAGGATACATCCCATCAAAATAGTCAATTGATAGTAGCATTTTTTGGTTTAACTTTTAGTAATTTTATAAAGGTTTAAAATTTTTTTGAAAAGTGTTTTAATGATATTAAGACTATAATTATATATATGTCTTTATAAAGAAGAAAACCAACACGGCTCATAATCCCACTGCCTTCATATTAAGAAAAATATAGGAAAATATTAACTGAAAAATCTCTCTTCTTCCTCTCTCAAATGCTTTTCCCAAAGGTAATTACTGTTAATTTTTTTTGCCTACCGGAGTATTAACTATACATATGTCTGCTGCTAAACACTGAACAACCAGATTTCTGGGGGAAAAAATGTATGCATTTATCAGTATATTTAATGTATGCATTAAATTGATGGTTATTCCTCATAAAATTCTGGTCAGAGATTGGGAGATAAACTGTTTGAACTATAGCTAAAGGTCACAGTGCTAGAATTTATAAACCTTTTGTAAAATGTTCCCCTTTTGCAGAGAAGCTGCAGGAACTAGAATGTATTTCCATGGATCCCAGCAATGAGAACCCTAAACTCAAAGATCTCTGCTTCATCTTGCAAGAAGAGTACCACTTAAGCCCAGAGACCAGAATCATCCTCTTTGTGAAAACCAGAGCACTCATGGATGTAAGCTTCTTCCGCTTTGTGGGTAACAAATTGGCCCAGTACCATTTTATTCAAAAGATTGTCCTTTCCTCATTGCTTTGCAATCAAGCATCCATATATGTGTGGGTCTGTTTCTGGGCTCTTTATTCTATTCTGATTTTCTGTTTGTTTATCCTTACACTAATACCTCACTGTCTCAATCACTCTGATTTATAGTAAGTTTTAATACCCATAGAGAAAGCACTTCATACTTTTTAATTATTTTCATCAATTTAAAAAATTTTAGCTATTGTGTGGGTACCTACTGGTACCTCACTAGGGTTTTAATTTGCATTTCACTAATGACTAATACGGTTGTGCATTTCTTCATACACTTATTAGCCATTCATATATCTCCTTTGGTGAAGTATCTGTTCACATCTTTTGCCCATTTAAAAATGGGGTTTGATTGGGTTAATTATCATATTATTGTTGAGTTTTTTTTTTTTGGCGGTACGCGGGCCTCTCACTGTTGTGGCCTCTCCCGTTGCGGAGCACAGGCTCCGGACGCGCAGGCCCAGCGGCCATGGCTCACAGGCCCAGCCGCCCCGCGGCATGTGGGATCTTCCCAGACCGGGACATGAACCTGTGTCCCCTGCATTGGCAGGCAGACTCTCAACCACTGTGCCACCAGGGAAGCCCTATTGTTGAGTTTTTGAGAGTTATTTTTTCTGACAAAAATGTCCTCTGTCAGAAATGTGATTTGCAAATATTTTCTTCTGATCTTTTCATTCTCTTAACAGTATCTCTTACAGATTGAAAGCTTTAACTTTTGACAGAGTCCAGTTTATCATTTTTTTTTCTTTTTGTGGATTGTGCTTTTGCTATTGTGTCTAAGAAACCTTTGCTTACCCAAGAGCACAAAGATTTTTTTCTATGTTGTCTTCTAGAAGTTTTATAGATTTACATTTTATATTTAAGTCTACAGTCCATTTTGAGGTATGGGTTGAGATTTTTTTTTTCTTTTAGCATGTGGGCATGCAATTGTTTCAGCATATATGGTGAAAAGACTATCCTTTCTCCATTGAATTGCCTTCATAACTTAAAAAAAATCAGTTGACTGTATTTATGTGGGTCTATTTCTAGATTCTCTATTCTGTTTCATTCATTTATACATCTATCCTTGCACCCATCCTACACTGTCTTGATTACTGTAACTTTATAGTAAGTCTTTAAATCAGGTAGTATGAGTCTTTCAACTTTTTAATTCTTTTCAAAATTGTTTTAGGTATCTTTCTTTACCTTTCCATTTTTATTTTAGAATCAGCTCATCCACATCTACAAGAAAGTCTGCTGGAATTTCATTTGGGATTACATTGAATCTATAGATAAAATTGGGGAGAAATGACACTGTAACAATATTGAGTCTTCCAGTCCATGACCATAGTATATCTCTTCATTTATAGAGGGCTTCTGTGTTAGTTATCTAGTGCTGATAACAGATTACCCTAAAACTTAGTAGCTGGAAACAACAGACATCTGTCATCTTTTAATATGTATGGGTCAGGAATCTGGAAACAACTGGGTATTTCTGTCTCAGGGTGTCTCATGAGGCTGCAGTCAGGGTGCTGGCCATGGCTGCAGTTATCTCAAGGCTTGACTCAGAGGACCAGCTTCCAACCTTACTGTGTGGCTTTTGGCAGAAGATGTGCTTCGCTCACTCACGGGCACCTCTCCACAGGCTGGCCTCGCAACATGGCCTCTGGCTTCCTCTAGAGTGAGTGATCAAGAGAGGTTGAGGTCAATATGGAGGTCACAGTCATTTTATAGCTTCAACTTGGAAGTGATTCCCATCAGGTCTGCCATATTTTGTTCATTAGAAGCAAGTCGATAAGACAACCTGCTATATTTAAAATAGATAACCAACAAGGACCCTGTATAGCATAGGGAACTCTGCTCAATATTCTGTAATAACCTAAATGGGAAAAGAATTTGAAAAAGAATAGATACGTGTATATGTATAACTGAATCACTTTGCTGTATACCTGAAAGTGACAACATTGTTAATCAACGATACTCCAATATAAAATAAAAATTAAAAAAAAGAAGCAAGTCAGTAAGTTCAGTTCACACTTGAGGGGAGGGGGTTAAACAGGATCTGAATACCAGCAGGTGGAAATCCCTCAGGGCTACCTTCGAGGCCACCTGCCACATATTCTTTGGTTTCTTTTATCAGTGTTTTGTCGTTTTCAGCATACAGATTCTGCACATATTTTGTTAGACTTATACCTAAGTATTAATGCTATTATAAACCGTACTTCTAATTGTTTGTTGCTGGTATATAGAAATACAACTGCTGTCTGTATATGGATCTTGTGTCCCGAGATCTTGCTAAATTCACTTATTAGTTCCACATACCCACTATTCTGAACCTTGCCTTTTTCACTTAAAAAATATCTAAGAGATTAAACCATATCAGATTACAAAGATCTATACCATTATAGTTAATTATTGCATAGACTTCAATTACAAGAAGCTTTTTTCCCTCAGGTTTATTAGTCTGAAAACTACTTAAGTATACTTGTCTGTATACTTTTTTTTTAATTGAAGTATAGTTAATTTACAATGTTGAATTTATTTCTGCTGTACAACAGAGTGATTCAGTTATACATATACATGCATTCTTTTTTATATTCTTTTCCATTACGGTTTACTTTAAGTTTTTTGCATATATTCAATATTGAATTAATACAGATAGTATACAAATAGTATCCAACTGATAATTGCTTTGTATTTTCAGGCTTTAAAGAAACGGCTTGAAGAAAATCCTAAGCTCAGCTTTCTCAAACCTGGCATATTGACTGGACGTGGCAGAACAAATCAGAAAATAGGTATTTATATATAGTGGATTAGATTTAGTATACTATATATATATAAGAACATATATAATATATTTGAATTCTTTCTTATTGCTTATATCAGTCGGGGTTCAACCAGAGAAGCAAAACCAGTAGGAGATTATACATACATACATATATACGTACATATATATATATATTGAAACATACATGTGTTGTACACAGACGCACACACAGGGATTTATTACAAGGAATTGACATAGACACTTGGACTGGCAAAGCAAGTCTGAAGTCCATAGGGCAGGTGCAGGACCAGGTGGAACCCCACAGGCATGAGCTATTTGGAGTCTCTGAGCTCAGGGGTCACCTAAGCTCTCTTTTAAAGGGCTGACTTGATTAGGTCAGGCCCACCTAGGATGAAGTCCCTTTTGAGTAACAATGTCAACTGATTTAAGAACTTAAATTACATCTGCAAATTCCCTTCACAGAAGCACTTAGGTGAATATCTGGGGACTGCAGTTCAGCCTAACTAAGTGGACACATCAGAAAGCCATCACAGTGCTCAAATGCCAGAAATTTGTAGACTTTGCCTCCTTCCATAAGTCCTATAGACAAAACCACAGTTTTTCTTTTAATATTGTTTGAGTATGTTACTCTCTTGCTCAAATTCTCAGCCAATAGATTAAGATTAACTGGAAACAGAAATGTTCTCTTTCTATTTTATTGTTATTCTTTAAACTATAGATACTTTATATAATATTATATATCTTGTAATTTTTAAAAAAGTCCTAGAGATAATCCTGAAATCTAGGTAGGGGGTTAAAGGATGAAAGGCTGGGCTTCCCTGGTGGCGAAGTGGTTGAGAGTCTGCCTGCCGATGCAGGGGACAGGGGTTCGTGCCCTGGTCCGGGAAGATCCCATATGCCGCGGAGCGGCTGGGCCTGTGAGCCATGGCCGCTGAGCCTGCGCGTCCGGAGCCTGTGCTCCGCAACGGGAGAGGCCACAACAGTGAGAGGCCTGCGTACTGCAAAAAAAAAAAAAAAAAAAAGGATTAAAGGCTACCTCTGTTGTCACCCAGGAGGATTCTAGGTGGCCGGTCCTCATCCTGACATTCTCACAGCCATGCTCCCCATGCCTCAGTGACCGGCAATGACAGGTCCTTACTGTATCTCTTATTTAGTGTTATTTATAATAAGCAGTCCCCTTGCTGCCAGTCCTCGGTTGTTACCCTTGCACTTTCCCCTTATGCAAAATTTAAACTTCATGAATCTAAAAAGTAAAGTCAGATTTTGAAAAGTTGGCTTACCAAATGAAGTCCAACACCACATTACTGTGGTTGGAATTCAGAGTTCTCTGCCATATGACTCCAGCGTGAGTCTAATTTGATTTTCAAACTTCGTTATTCCTCCACACATAAGCACCTGGAAACTATTTTCATACTTGTTTGTTCGTCCGTCCCTCCATTCATCCGTCCGTCCATCCATCCATCCACCCGCATTCGTTTAGAACTTACTCTGTTCCAGTCACTGTGTATCTGCCAAGCAGCGTTCCCCTCCTCCTAAGACTAGACCACCAGGGAGGGGTATCCCTCCTCCAGGCCCCGCAGCACCCAGTTCCGCCCGCATTTCATTGCTCATCACACTGAATTGTAGTTTCCTATTTATATCCTTCTTCCACAAACTAGGAGCTCCTCGTAGATAAAAATGAACCTTTTCACCATTCTAGCCTTATCTGACAGACCATAACTGCTGAATGAATATTTGATGAACAAATGGATAAGTTCAGAAATTAGTGAAGTATGGTGTCTGTCTTGGGCATGTTCATTGTTCAGTAGAAATGATGGTGGAAAAAAATTGTTTTGGCCTCAACAAAATATATCTCAAGATTTTGGCTTTCTATATACTAGGGAAAAAATGGAACTTTTATAAATTCAGGACTTCCCTGGTGGAGCAGTGGTTAAGAATACGCCTGCCAAAAAAAAAAAAAAAAGAATACGCCTGCCAGTGCAGGGGACACAGGTTTGAGCCCTGGTCCGGGAAGATCCTACGTGCCGCAGAGCAACTAAGCCTGTGAGCCACGACTACTGAAGCCCGCGTGCCTGGAGCCCATGCTTTGCAATAAGAGAAGCCCCCGCAATGAGAAGATGTACATCACAATGAAGAGTAGCCCCCGATCACCACAACTAGAGAAAGCCTGCAGGCAGCAATGAAGACCCAACGCAGCCAAAAAAAAAAAAAAATATATATATATATATATATATATATATATATATATATATATAAATTCTATTAATTCTGAGGTGGAGACCACTGAAATTCTTTCCTTCTCAGTGTATCAGTGGCTGGGAACTGCATACTGCTGGATCCTAGACTTAAATTCAAAGCCCGATTCTGCTGCTAGCTAGCTGTCAGTTTACCATACCTCCAAAACGTCAAGATCTTCACCTATAACAAAGGGGAATCATAACGTTTGCCACATCAACCTAAAAGGGCCTTGTGAAATTCCAGTGAGTAAGTAGATGTGAAACGGTCTTGTTAGCTGAAAACTGCTGTGCGTGTGCAAATGTGCTAAAATTAGCTGTTAATATTTTTGCAAAAAAATCAATATTTGTTTTGATATACCATGACCAAAGCCACATAGCTAGTAGTTGCCACAGCTGGGATTTTAGGTCAGGCAGACTTGTGGCAGAGTCCAAGTTGTTGGACCCCACCTTAAAAATCCTCTCAAAAACAAAGACAAAGATAGGCCCTATCGCTAAGTGTTGTTGTAAGATCATGAATGTAAAGCACTTATCACAGTACCTGGCATGTCGTAAGTATTCCATAATTAATAGCTATTTTTTCAAGGGTAAAGTTCCCTCTTGGTGAGTTATACCTGCCTTCTGACTCTGACACAGGAATGACCCTCCCAGTACAGAAGTGTGTATTGGATGCATTCAGGACTGATGGAGATAACAAGATTCTGATTGCCACCTCAGTTGCTGATGAAGGCATTGTCATTGCTCAGTGCAATCTGGTCCTCCTATATGAGTATGTGGGCAATGTTGCCAAAATGATCCAAACCAGAGGTAAGAAAAGCTTTCATACCATTGCTAAATGGCTGCCATTTTATCTGATTTGTGAATGTGTCTGTCATTCCAGTCTTTCTCCTTTACTGTGACCAATGGCACAGTGGACCCTGGTATCATTGGCCCTAAACGTGGCTTACTTGGTCAGGACTGGGTGGCTACAGTTTTGTCCACTAACATATACTCCATTTTGGTTCTTGTTCACAATGAATACTGATTACTGGACCGACATTGGCTGACATATTTATTGAAGGATAATTCCAACTTTGATTGACGCTTTGGCAGTCACATGTGGACCTTTTCTGGTTGTGCTTAGGTGCTGGGCTCCCTGTATTCCAGAAGAGACACTCCAAGGAGTTGTGTCCCACTTGAACTAGACAGTCTCCTAACTGGTCTCTCTTACTTTTTCTAATTTCCATAACAACGGCTGCCACATCTTTTTTCCAGAAAAATAGCTCTGAGCATGTCCCTTGCCTGTTTAGAAACTCCAGTGTTTCCCCAACTTTCTTGGTGTTAAAGCATTTTCAAAATCCAGCACCCACTTATCTTTCCAACCTTATTCCGCATTCTTCCATTTTATTCATTAGCCACTTCAGCCTACCTGACTTTATCATTTCTTCCTTTTTGAAGGAATTGTACGAGTACTGCTTCTGCTGACCTTTGTTTTTCCTCTTCTCCTGCCTCCACATCACCTGTCCCTAATTCTCCCAGCTGGCAATAATCTCTAATTTGAATGCCCATGACCCTTTTATCCATCTTTCTTTTTTTTAAAAAAAAAATTTATTTATTTATTTAGCTGTGCCAGGTTTTAATTGTGGCATGCAGGATCTAGTTCCCTGACCAGGGATCGAACCCTGGCCGCCTGCATTGGGAGCACGGAGTCTTACCCACTGGACCACAAGGGAAGTCCCTATCCATCTTTCTTTTTTTTATAAATTTATTTATTTATTTTTTGGCTGTGTTGGGTCTTCGCTGCTGTGCATGGGCTTTCTCTAGTTGCGGTGAGCGGGGGCTACTCTTCCTTGTGGTGCGCGGGCTTCTCATTGTCGTGGCTTCTCTTGTTTCAGAGCACGGGCTCTAGGTGCGCAGGCTTCAGTAGTTGTGGCACGTGGGCTCAGTAATTGTGGCTTGCGGGCTCTCAGGCTCAGTAGTTGTGGCACATGGGCTTAGTTGCTCTGCGGCATGTGGGATCTTCCCGGGCCAGGGCTTGAACCCGTGTCCCTTGCATTAGCAGGCAGATTCTTAACCACTGTGCCACCAGGGAAGCCCTCCCTATCCATCTTTCTTAGAGCAGTTATCATTTTTCCGGTGGTTGTGAACATATCTTATTTCCCCATTTCCCCATCTGTTTATTATTCATCTTTGGGGCCCTCACCATGTCATCCTGAGGGTTCATGCCAGATTGTCTTTAAGCAGTATTTCTAATAATGTGCCTGTCCAGTCACACTGTACCATGGAGACCCCGAGGAAGCCTGCCTAAGGTGGGCTCCTTGTTTATCCGAATGTTTAATATGCAGGTGCACACCTGAGTTAGACCTCACACCCTACCAGCTCAGCTTTTCTAGAAAGTGGGATTCAGTGAACCAAAGTTGAATTTTAGGAATACCCCTATTTCTCTCATATTCTCAGATTTATCAGAGTTTTAAGTCAAAGACACCAAATAAAATATTTATTTTCTAATAGGCAGAGGAAGAGCAAGAGGGAGCAAGTGTTTCCTTCTGACTAGTAATGCCGATGTAATCGAAAAAGAAAAAATAAACATATATGAAGAAAAAATGATGAATGACTCCATTTTAAGCCTGCAGACATGAGATGAAGCAGTATTTAAAGAAAAGGTAAGTCTTTGTATCTGTGTTACTCTTTCAGAATCTGACTGTAAGTCACAAACAGTCCCTGTTTGTGAGCATGGCTGGTACCTGTTATCATATTGCTCTGAGTGTTATTTTACTTCACTATTCCATTCCATTCCATTCCCTGCACTGTGCGGCTTGTGGGATCTTAGCTCCCTGACCAGGGATTGAACTGCGCCCTTGGCAGTGGAGTCCTAACCACTGGACTGCCAGGGAATTCCCTGAGTGTTATTTTATTTTACTTTAAAAATTTTTTTTAACATTTCTATTTATTTATTTAGGCTGCATTGGGTCTTCATTGCTGCGTGTGGGCTTTCCCTAGTTGCAAGCGTGCGGGCTTTCCCTAGTTGCAACGAGCGGGGACTACTCTTTGTTGCGGTGTGCGGGCTTCTCATTGCAGTGGCTTCTCTTGTTGTGGAGCATGGGCTCTAGGCACAGGGGCTTCAGTAGTTGCAGCACACAGGCTTCAGTAGTTGTGGCACACGGGTTTCAGTAGTTGTGGCACGTGGGCTCAGTAGTTGTGGCTCGTGGGCTCTAGAGTGCAGGCTCAGTAGTTGTGGTGCACGGGCTTAGTTGCTCCACGGCATGTGGGGGTCTTCCCAGACCAGGGCTCGAACCCACGTCCCCTGCATTGGCAGGCAGATTCTTAACCACTGCGTCACCAGGGAAATCCCCAGAGTGTTATTTTAGAACCATAAGTTTATGCTTAAAATTTCACCCTGTGGTGAGCATCAGATTCATTCTGCTTTGAGTCTCAGTGAGTTAAAATATATTGTATTAGTGCTAATACCTGAAACTATGTTTTTAGATCTAAAAGGCAAACTGAGCTAAAATTGCTCTTAAGTTGACAGTTCATTATGAGCACTACACCCTAACACTGCAAGACACAGCTCTTCTTAGTCTTTTCCTCAAATCTCTCTCTCTCTAACATCCAGAGTCCTCAGGGAAAAGCTTCCAGTGCACTGTGCCTGGGAGGTGTGCCCAGTGTTGGAAGTACGTAGGTATGGATAATAGTGTGAACTTTGGAGTGGCGCACTGATTCAGTCCAGCATCTCGGTAGTGACCTTAGTTTGGTTGTAATTTCCTTTATAACACAGAAAAATGGGGGGGCAGATTGGGGAAACACACACATGCACACACACACACATACAGCCATGCTTTCTGCAGACCATTTGCAGAGATTTTATCTCAGACTCTTTGGAAGCATTGAACTCTGCAGGTCTGGGGCAGGAGCTTTAACATTAGAATCAGTGGTTCCAGTCCCAGTTCTGCCACTTACAAAATGTGTGACTTCAGGTAGTTCCTCTTTGAGATCATCATTCTCCTTGTTTGTAAAGTTGGGAAAATAACAGTATTTGACTCACAGGGTAGTTTGGGGGATAAAGTGAGACATATGCATTGCTTCCTACAGTGCGTGGTATAAAATAAGTGCTCAAAAATGGGAGTTGTTACTGGACAGAGGCGTGAGGCCTACTTTAAACTTCATGAAGATGAGTCTTACAATTTAGTAGACTGATTCCATAGGGTTCATAATTTTGAAAAGTCATAATTTGTAGCTCAAAAAAGTATTGAGAAGCAATGAATGATCTAAAGCAAACTAATACTTATTTTAGGAAAAAATTACAGTGTTATGTCAGCGTTGACTCATTTTAAAGAACATTTCTTCCTAAAGTTTGGAGAACAAGATATTTAAAAATACCTCTTCCACACTTTCACTGAACAGAATTGAAGGGCAATTCTTTAGTTCCTCTTAATTTCCCTCCTTAATTTTACTTAGGATAGGGTTTTTTCACTGAGCCACTTCTCCATTTTGTAGCATACAGGGACACTGCTAATAAAGGCTTTAAAACCATGTTAGCTTTGGCATAATTCTTTATCTCCCTCACTGAGTAACAAGGTGCTTACACTCACATGTGGCAGAAGCAATAGAGTAAAAGTCTTGAGGCAAAAAAAAAAAAAAAAAAAAAAAAAAAAAAAGTCTTGAGGCAGACGGAGGCTGGAACAAACACATAGACATTCTTTTGTAGGCAGTACACCTGGCCATAGAATGGGGTGAGGAGAAAATGGTTTAATATCTGTTGAATTAGGCTATTTAATAGCATTTGGGATTCCCCTAACACCCACAGATCAAAAACCGGCAGAGGTGGTAAAGAATCAGCAAGGGCCCAGCACAAGTGTGGCCACGAGTCATTGGCAGCTGGCAATGCCATGGCAGCTGGGAGCTCAGAGTCTTGGTGTCATCCCTGTCCTATCCTGGTGACCAGCCTCCACTGCTCTGTTGAAAGAAGAAGACCTTGCTTTCAAAGGCTTAGGAGAAGTGTATAATAAGTTAGGGAAAAACGGTATGCTCTTAAAACTAGAAGGAATTATGGTTCTTGGGGTAAGCCCCCTTTCTCTGGTGTTTTGTTAAGGGTTGGGCATTGGATCTGAGCACCTGGGCCCTTCATATCAAAGAAACTCTGCAGAAGAGAGGGAACCAGTTCAGAGATCTCTAGGGTAATCCCTGGGTAGGGGGGAGGGAGACTGTACACTCTCTTCTCTGCACCCACAGCTGCATTGTCCATTGTCTACGTGTGGCTGACCTTCACCAGAGCACTGTGGCCCTTGGGGAATCTCTGGTTACTCTCCAGCCATCTGAACATGTAGAGAGCCCAGAATCATCCAAGAACTTATTTCTATGATGGAAGCTTCAGGATCTGGTAGTATTTCGTTCTGGAGGAATAAAGTATAAAGGATATTTTTCACAGTTCTAGTTGTGGAGGGTCATTTGAAATCAAAATGAGGAAGCCTACTTTCCTTTCTTATGAGTAGAGAATAAGTTATGGGTTGAAAGTTCAATTTGACGGAATAACTTCCAACGTGATGTGTACCCATGACTGCACGCAATCGGGGTTTCATAGTTTCGCTCTTTCCACCTCAGTGCAGGGAGTTAGGCTGCTTCTCAACCACAGGTGGGCAATGGGGAAGCAGTGTGCTCTAGACTTAATTTGTGACTTTGGTTGAACCTCTTTATCCAGTTACTGAGTTTTACTTAGTTTTCAGTATAGCAGTAATAGTTAGTTTTAATTTATTAGGATTTATATTTATTGCCTTTAGTGACATTTAAAATATTTGAGGTTATTAATAGTTAATGAATTTTAGTATATAATTGAATATCATTAGATATAAGTGATTTTTTTTAATTGGATGCCCAAAGGGCAAGTTTATATTTTTACCCTCTTTCCTATCAAATCCCCCCCACCGTGAGCCTGCATTAGGTAGTGATCAGAACCGTGTCTGAGAAAAAGAAATTAAAATTGCTCATAGGGAAATGTATATCACGTAACCCAGGAATTTCACTTCTAGAAATTTACCCAAAGGAAATAACGGGATTAAATATACATAATGCAACAGTTTTACGGCAGTGAAAACTTGAATTGAAAATAGGAAGCATTAAGCATCCTTTATTCTTACAAAAACAATGAAGGTAATTTCAAGTCGGATGGGGTGGGGAGTTGGGGGACAGAAAATCATATTTTGATTGTTTTCCTAACCTATATTAAAGGCCTAAATTTTTAAATATAAATCAAATTTTATTTGAATTTGAAGTGCTTTAGAGATCAATGGATTCTCTATGGATGATCAGTAACCAATACAAGATATACGGGGGTGGGACATTTCCATTCACAGTGACAACAATAACTGTGACTCATACATGCAGAACATGGGCTCTCCACCAAGCCCTGCAAATGCTTGTTTATTTATATCAACGGGCCTCACAGAGTTCCATGTGGTAGAGCCTCTTATTATGTCATGTTCCAGGAGGGAAACAGAGGCATGGAAGTTTTCAGTGTCAGTAGACCACACAGCTAGTTAGGGGTGGAGCTGGCAGGGCCCATCTGTTTAACTACTACATCTATTGGCCTAACCAGAAATGTTTGAAGTGTAAATAAGGACAACTAAAAAAATTTTACTTAGAGATAGAAGGTAGATTAAGACAAAAGAAATGCCATGCTCTTGAATGGAACGCCTGAATATTTTAAAGATGTGCATTTGCTGCAGATTCTCTTATAGGTTTATCATAACCCATAATCAAAGTATAAATGATTTTTAAAAATTTATTTCTTTATTTCTTTTTGGCTGCATTGGGTCTTTGTTGCTGCACACAGGCTTTCTCTAGTTGCGGCAAGTGAGGGCTACTCTTCGTTGCAATGCGCGGGCTTCTTACTGCGGTGGCTTCTCTTGTTGCAGAGCATGGGTTCTAGGCACGCGGGCTTCAGTAGTTGTGGCACGTGGGCTCAGTAGTTGTGGCTCGCGGGCTCTAGAGCGCAGGTTCAGTAGTTGTGGCGCACGGGCTTAGTTGCTCCGTAGCATGTGGGATCTTCCTGGACCAGGGCTCAAACCCGTGTCCCCTGCATTGGCAGGCGGATTCTTAACCACTGCACCACCAGGGAAGCCCTAAATGATATTTTAAGTTGGTAAAATGGTTCCTGAGTTTATACAGAAGAATAAATAAATGAAAATAGCTATGACATTTCTGAAAAAATAACTCATGAATGGGTATTGCCCTACCCAATACTAAAGTACAAATCACCATCATTAACATTTTCATGGTTCTCAGCAAAAGACTAGCCTAACAGACCGAGGCTAACAACAAGGAGCATTAGAGCTACGCCAGGCAGCCCTGAGCAATTATTAACTCACCTTACCTCCCAACAGCCCACAAAGTAAATGCTATTACTATTCCCATTTTGTATAATAATTGAGGAAACTGAGGCACTTGCCCCAAATCACACAGCTGCTGAGTGGTAGGAACAGGGTTTGCACCTAGGCTATCTGGTTCCACCTGGAACACTTGATAAAAGAGAGGCAGCGCCACAAACCACTGGGACAGAGCGGATCCTTCTACAGCTGATACTGTGGAAATCACCATGTTTCTTCTTCCTTTATGATGTTTCAAGTTTTCTTCTTTTATCATGTCCTTCTGTTTAGAGAACTTCCTTTTGCTCTTCTTTTAGGGAAGGTCTACTGGTGAACAAATTCTTTTAGTTTCCCTTCATCTGAGAATGTCTTGATTTCCTCTTCATTTTTGAAGGATATATTGCTGGATATAGGCGTCTGCGTTGACAGGTTTTTCTTTCAGCATTTGAAAAATACTGTGTCACTTTCTTCTGCTCTCCCATAGTGTCTGCTGAGAAATCTGGTGTCATCCAGATTGTTTTTCCCCTATAGGTCAGGTGTCAGTTTTTTTCTGGCTGCTTTCAAGATTCTTTCCTATGTCTTTAGTTTTCTGAAGTTTAATTATAATGTGTCTTGGTGTGGTTTCTTTGGGTTTATCCTATTTGGATTTGTCCAGCATCTTGTATCTGTAGGTTTATGTTACATTATGTTAAATTTGGGAAATGTTCCGTCATTATTTCTTCCAGTACTTTTTAAGCTCTGCTTTTTCCCCTCTCCTTCCAGGACCCTAGTGTCATAAATGTTAGATATTTTTAAATGGTCCTAAAGGTCCCTGAGTCTCTGTTTATTTATTTATTTATTCATTTATTTTGGTCTGTTTTCTTTCTGTTGTTTGCATTGGGTCATTTCTATTATTCTGTCTTCCAGTTCATTGATTCTTTCCTTTTTCCTCTCCATTCTGCTGTTGAGCCCATCCACTAAGTTTTTTATTTTGGTTATTGTATCTTTTAGTTGTAAAATTTCCATTTTGTTCTTCTTTATGTCTTCCGTTTCTTTGTTGAGCCTCTATATTTGTTCGTGTTTCGAGTGTTTATGATGACTCATTGAAGCATTTTTATTATTGCTACTTTAAAATCTTTGTCAGATAATTCTCACATCTCTGTCATCTCCATGTTGGCATCAATTGGTTGTCTTTTTTTTTCACTCAGTTTGAGATCTTTCTGGTTTCTGCTATGAAGAGTGATTTTTAATCAAAACCCAGAGATTTTCATACTATATGATGAGACTTGGGATCTTACTTAACCTTCTGTGTCAGCTGGCTTCTTTCTGATATCATTCTGTCAGGGGAGATGGGGGACATTGTTTCATCACTGTCAGGTAAAGGTAGAAGTCTTGGTTTCCTTCTCAGCCTTTGTTGATACCAGCAAGGAGAGGCTCCTTGTTACTGCTGTGTGGGGATGGGAGTTCTGGCCCCTCATGTGGTCTCCATGGACGCCACAGGTGAGGGGGGCTACCATTTGGCAGGACTGAAAATCCTGGCTTTCTCTGACACCAGCAGGTGGGAGTGTTGAGGTGCTTTGTTAACAGACCTGCAGAGTGGAAATCTAGGTTCCACACTTAGCCTCAGGGTTCAGGGTTTTTTGTTGTTGTTATTGTTGTTGCTGTTTTTTCCTGTGGTGTTTGGTAGAACAGCTATTGTCTGAAAGTTTTCTGTCTTGCTGGCTGCCCCTGTTCTGGTGGCTGCCCCTGTCCTGGTCTTTTGACTAGAGAGATAGGGTTTTGTTGAGATTTCTTTGTCTGTCCCCATAGTCATTTCTGGTTGCCAGCTTCTTCAGCTCCATGTCTGGGATATAAGAGGCAAAACGAAAACCCAGGAAACTCACTACCATGTTGTTTCTAGGGTCCCAAGGTTCCTAGCTGGTCTGCCTTCCTCTCTTCACCCTACAGAATCTTATGTTTATTTTATATATAATGTCCAGGGTTCTTAGTTGTACTTAGCCAAGGCCTAAATTTTGAGATAGAATGTGGTCATCCTATACAGACATTTAATTTTACTGTAATTCAACAATACTCTCTGTGGTTGGAAAGGAAGAGAGAAAAAAGATTTTAGGTGGTGAGGGACTCTTCTGCCTACTGTTCCATTCAGTGAGTTTATGCCTTGAGAGTGGGTGTAATTATTCCTGAAACAGTTAATGCATATCATATGTCTGTTTGTGAAGGATTTTTTTTTTTTAAAGATTTAATTTTATTTTATTTTTGGCTGTGTTGGGTCTTCGCTGCTATGCAGTTGCAGTGTGCGGGCTTTGTTGCAGTGTGCGGGCTTCTCATTGCGGTGGCTTCTCTTGTTGTGGAGCGTGGGCTCTAGGCGTGTGGGCTTCAGTAGTTGTGGCACACGGGCTTCAGTAGTTGTGGCACGTGGGTTCAGTAGTTGTGGTACACAGGCTTAGTTGCTCCGCTGCATGTGGGATCTTCCCGGACCAGGAATCGAACCCATGTCCCCTGCGTTGCAGGCAGATTCTTATCCACTGTGCCACCAGGGAAGTCCCTGTGAAGGATTTTTAAAGTTTTACCAACTACTAAAGTGGAAAGCATGGTTCACATCACTATTTCACAGACATCTTTAGTGCTTTTATGGGCATCTTTGATGAAGATATTAAAAGGCTAATTGGAGGCCACAATTAAACATTAACTAACAAAGAATTCTCCTATTAGGAGAATCAATAAAATTACCTATGAGATTTTTATGAACAAAGCCAGGTACTGTATGTTCATGGAAGTTGTATAAGAATGAATGATTACGTACATATATATGTGTGTGTATATATATCCTAGTTATATTCAAATTACATATTTGAGGAGGTTCTTTTGTTTGTTTGTTTTGTTTTTTTGCATCTAGGTTTGCCAGATACAGATTCATGAAAAATTCATCAGGGATAATCAAGGAAAAGTAAAACCTGTGCTTGATAAGGAAAATAAAAAACTGCTCTGCAGAAAGTGCAAAACCTTTGCATGTTATACAGCTGATGTAAGAGTGATGGAGATAGGCAGTCTTTTTAACAAATAGCACTGGGTCATTTTTTAGCACTCATTAAAGCTTATTATCTATCAGTGAGATATTTATAGTAAGAATACTATTATTCTGTTGTTATCATGGCCATGGTCCATGTATTTTTAAAAGGCTAAAAAGTTTAAAAGAAACCCTTGATGTTCAACAATAAAGAAATAGCTTAAAAATTGCTGCACAGCTACTTAATTATATATTACGTAGCCATTACAAATAATGGTTATGCTAAATGCACCATGGTATCCTGGATTAGATCCTAGAACAGATGAAGGATATTATTAGAAAAAGTGGTAAAACCTGTAGTTCAGTGTAAATCTGAAATTACTCGAAAATAAAGTTTATTAAACAAAGTGATTAGGAAACTTATATAGTATAATGAAAAACTTCTTACAAACTAATGGTACAGTGGGAAAATTAACGAGGATAGAAAGTAGTAAATATGCTATGATCATAGCAGTGTAAAATAATAGCAGCAATACCACCACCACCACCACCACCAAAAAGGCTAGAGGAAGTATACTAAAATGTATTAATATTTTGCAGTGAGATACCATGATTTTTTCTCTTTCTACTATTTTGTGTTTTCTAAACTTTCTTCTGAGGATATGGATCACTTTTACAATGGAAGCAAAATCTCCTTATTTTAAAAACATGACATCTGCTGGGTAGCTTTCTAAAACTCTTAGGTAAGGGTTAGAAAAATCTCCAAAGACAAAAATTGGATGTAACTATTGCTGCCGATTGGGGAGGGTGGAGGGCCTGGGCCGGGTCAGATGATGAGTTATTACTTTAGGGTTCTGTTTAGTCTTCAGAAAGCTGAGTCTTTAATCAGTCCAACATTGGAGCAAGAAGCGTATTAGGGGTAATACTGGCAAGTTCCCATACCTTTCTGAGTCTTTTTCTTTAGCAGTAAAAGGAAGGTCCTTTCAGCTCCAATTTGGGTGATCTTCTGTTGAAATGGCCCTTTTAGACTATGTTTTCCCGAGGGACTGGTTATGTAGGATCTGCGTTTGTTCTGTGCACTGTGGTGTTTGTTCAGGTTTATTCTAACGTTGACTGGGGGCGGGGCCAGTGGACACATTAGTCCCTGAGCCTCTTCAGATACACATTGACCCTTTGTTGTTGTTCTCTGTATCCTTTGGATTCTGCCTGTCAGGGCTACTGGTGAACTCAGGCTTCACAGATCTTCAATAAATACCTCTTTGTTTCTGAATTAATAAGGAGTATCTATTTTGGGGAGCCAGGTTGCCTGGAAACTTCTTAGTCCTCCTCTTCCTGAGGTGTCCCCTGCCCCCTCACTTGCACCTCCACCTCCACCCTAACCTCCACCTGTGTCACTGGTCGTCAGGCTGCGTGGATTCTACTCTGGCCTTGAGGCAAATCCACATTTCCTTCTTACTCCATCTGTAAAAGAATTGGGATCCTGCCTTCTCATCATCTCTGATTATTGTGGAGTTTTCTTTTTTTTAAATCACAGTTATGTTCTGGTTCTAACGTTCTGTTTTGTATGCTACTCGATCCCTTCATCCGTAGGAATGCCATTTCACTATGGTTGGAGTTGCTTTCAGGGAGCATTTTGTGAGTAAGTTACACCCCAGACCAAAGAGCTTTGGGAGTTTTGAGAAGAGAGCAAAGATCTTCTGTGCCAGGGAGGACTGCAGCTATGACTGGGGAATCCATGTGAAGTATAAGGTATTTGAGATTCCAGTTATAAAGACTGAAAGTTTTGTGGTGGAAGATGTTGCAACTGGAGTTCAGACACTGTATGCAAAGTGGAAGGACTTTCATTTTGAGAAGATCCCATTTGATGCTGCAGAAATGTCCACTTGAGCTCAGGACCTCAGTCTGCAGGGAAGGGGTGACCTTGAGTGAGGAAGAAATTAGACCAGTGGGTGAATCACAGATCACTTGTACCACTGTCAGGATATTTTCCCTAAGGCTTGTACTGTACTGAGTATATATCACTTAACTTCTGTTGTTTTCAGCAGTTTGTACTGTATCACTTACATAAAACACGAGTGAATGAATCACAGCACTCAGTGAATCACTTTGTAGGTCAGTAGAGCTTGGGAAAAATGAAAAAGGCTTAACTTATTGCCATTCTTCCCTTCAGAACCCACTGCCAGTGTGCACCGCTAGCCACTCAGTACACATTGAGATAAATGAATGAGTGAATGGAATGTTGAAAGGTTTCCCATGCTTCCCTTTCTTTCCTTAACCTACTGTAAACTGGCTTTTGCCCTTAATAATCTACTGAAATTGTTTTTGTCAAGGTCACCAGCGACTCTGGTGGCCCAATCCACTGGGCACGTCTTAGTCCTTCCCTCTGTTTGACCTCTTTGCTGCTTTTGGCCCTGTTGAATACTCCTTTCTTGGAACTCCCTCTTGGCCACTAGCGCTTCTAACTCTACCCCAGTCTTTTCTGTTGGCTCCTTTTTGCTGATCCTTTACACGTTGGTAATTCCAAAGTTTCAATATATATACACATACAGGCATAATAGTCACATACACGTGTGTTCTCTATGTGTGGCATCTGATCTTAAAATTCTACAGTGGACAATTTTTAGTTATGGGGGCATTTAAATAATACAGTACTCATTGAGAAGTTGATTTCTGTTCTTTTGGTTTACTGTACATCTTGACCGATTAATTTGTTTTCTTAACCTGTGCCATTGTTCCCTTCGAATGGTCATTTCAAGCCATTTTCCAGTAATAGTTGATGGTCAACATTCGGACTCTGTTCTCAGGTAGGTCCCTTGGATGATACTGAAGAGGCAGTTTAATTTGGCTGTCCTTTCTATTAAAAAACTTAGAATACATATCCGAATGGCATTCCTGTGTCATTTAACAAGGCTGATGCTCCAGAGCTTCGTTTGGGGTTTTCCAGACATGGAGACAACTACCTGAGTTTTACTGTCTCCATCCAGGCCAAGGTATTTTATGTTCCGCTCAGGATAGCCTCTGTAGTAATTTAAGCATCTTCTTAAAACAGATTCAGATTAGTTGTTTGTAATTCACTAGGACCATCAATGGCTTTAACAAACCTCCAAACATCATAAAATGTTAATATGCTCGGCATAAGGGGTCGCATAACTCTTTTCAGATAGCACTTCTATCTGAAGGCTTACTGGTGTCCAGGAGGCCACCCAGACCCCCAGGTCAGTCCTGGAGACCAGTGGGGTGACCTGCTGCAGCCACCTCTTCCTCCTTTTGATCTGATGAGTGTCAGAGAACTTGCCAGTTACATAACTTCTCCTAGGCTTAATTTTCTTCATCTGCGAAACAAGGATAACACATACCTGTAAGAGTTAGTAGAGAGTTTTTTTTTTTTTTTTTTAGTAGAGAGTTTTTAACTGAAATAACATAAAGTACTTGATATACATAGTAGTTGTTTGATAATGGTTATTAATAGTATTCTTAGTAAGACACAATAAAATGGGTTATTTAAGCCAACTTGCTTGCTAATTTTTATTCATTTTCCATTTATATTTTATTAGAGTATTAACGTTCTGGTCACCAGTTTTAATATGGGCTTTGTTCCCACACCACCAAGCAATTCACCAACGGGGTGTCCTACCATTCAACTCAATTCTGCCACTATCTGCCTGGAGATGGCGTCAGATCCCTACAAGTTAAGGGCTCAGTCCTACAAAACTGCCCCACCTCTTCCCTACTTCAGAAGCCAAATTGTTATTACCTGTGCCTCTGACCAATTGAATACAGATGAGAGGTTACAGCAACCTCCTCTGTGGGCTTAATTTGCTAGAGAGGCTCACAGAACTCAGAGAAACCTTTTACTTACTAGATCATTGGTTTATTATAAAAGGAAGTAACTCAGGCGCAGCCAGATGAAAGAGATGCATAGGGTAAGGTTTGGGGAAGGGGCTCAGAGTTTCTGGGTCTTCTCTGAACCTCTACGTGTTCACAAACCTGGAAGCTCTTTGAACCTTGTCCTTTGGGTTTAATGGAGGTTTCATTACGTAGGCATGATGGATTAAATCGTTGGCCATTGGTAATTTATTCAACCTCCAGCCCCTCTCCCCTCCCCTGAGGTCAGGGGATGGGACTGAAAGGGCTAACCCTCTAATCACGTGGTTGTTTTTCCGGTAACCAGCCCCCATCCTTAGGGGTGGTCCAAGAGTCGCTCCTTAACATAACAAGAGACACCTTTGTTGCTCTTATCACGAAATTCCAAGGTTTTTAGGAGCTCTGTGCCAGAAACTAGGGACAAAGACCAAATATATATTTCTTATAAATCCCAATCTAACAAGTATCTCTTTGTATATGTGAGTGCCCTTTTTGGACGCTGCTATTTAAGGACTCCAATAGGATGTATACAACATCCACTGGAAATCTATTTGAGAAAAGTTCTTGCAAGTATCTAAATAATTCAATTTGGATGAAGGTGAATAGTACAGCCAACAGAAGAATGCAGGCTAAAGCTGAAACAAGAAAAATAATTTCCTTGTTTGACTTTAGCCTGGAGTCAAGCCATTGCAGGCATAGAGCATGGAACAGAGTAGGCATTTGGTTAATATTTATTGAATGAAAGAAACCAGTAGGTAGGGTTTTAAGAATTGCGCACTCTTAACTGATGTCCAAATGCTGGTCGTTGGATTCTAGGTCAAAGGCTGCATTTCAGAACCAACTGGGGAGTCTTTTTCATGGCACATGCCCAGCCCCCTTAGAACATCCTGCCAGGGTGTGTCTAAAAACCTGTACGTTTTGAAGTTCCTCAGGTGGTTCTGATATAATCTGATAACAACCACTCGATCTGGTTAACTCTGTGGTCCCCACCAGTGCTCACCTTGTGATATTTTCACCTGAAATGAAAAGTCACCTTCAGTCAAATGCCTGATTGTGTCACAAGGCCAGTAAACTGATTCCCACCCTTAAAACTGACATTATTATTTGAATTTAAAAACAAGCCATCAGGTCAGTGTTTCCTCAAGTGTGTCGTTTGAAACCCAAGTGCTGTGAGATGCTCTGAAGAAAGCAGTTCTGTGGGCAGATAGGATTCTATATTGTCTGCTGCCCCCTCTCCCCTCAAATGAGTGATTTCCAGTACACACTGCCATTGTGTGTCCTTATGTCAATTCTGTGGTAATAAGGCCCGTTTAACCCAGTGGTTCCCAGATACCCCGACCCTGGACCCCTTTTATTCATGGGACGTTGTTAACATCCTGTAAAAGCACAATAGCAGATACTCAGCCCTGATGCTGACTAGACAACCAGAACCAAACTGGAGTATTAATTTCAGGATCATACCAGTAACTCTGTTTTATTATATTATGTAATAAAACTAAATTCCACTCAACAAATCTGTATTTAAAAAGTAGATCTCAGTTTTGGGGATGCAAATTATTAAACCTGTTAAAAATATCAGCTGTAATTCTATAATCTTTGTGCACAATGATTAGGCTGTCTGGGTGAACAAAAACTACTTGGATGTTAAATTCTGTTTGTGGTCATGACATTTAACAACTTCCAAAGAAGGTAGCCAGTGGAACCTTGGCTCCTGATTTTCAGAAGCAGCTCTCCGTTGCTCCTCATAACCTGCAGGGTGCGCCACACTGTCCTAACTCAACCCTGAAAGGCCAACTGTGCCAAAAATAAGGTTCTTCATTTAGGTGACTAGCAAACTTCCAGTATGTTTGGCCTAGGGAATACTGGGAGACAGATCTCTACAACCACAAATTATTAACTGTAACCCCAGAGCTGCCGGTGGCCATATCCCCCCGCACACGGCCCGCCCCAGAAAGAGGCCGTCACAAATGAAGGGCGAGAGGGGAAACGATAGGGAAGGAAACTGTTTGAGTCATAGATCCAATCAGACCTGCCGCCATGGCCACCCGTGTTCTTCAAGTTCTTTGAGCCAATTTTTTTTTTTTTTTTTTTGCTTTAGGCAGTTTGAATTGTGCTTCTAACACTACAACTAAGAGTCATGACTAATATATCCTTCTCCTAGATTATTCTTCACTTACATGAAGGCTGTCCCATAGCCAAAGACACATGTGCTTATTTGCTGCATTAAAAAAGTTGGTCAGTGAACTCACTGTGCACACCAAGGAGCGCTTGTTTCCCTAGGAGGGATCAGGCAGGAATGGATTTAGAAAACTAAGAACAAAGGAGATGGGAACCCCATAGAGAGGAAGGAGGGGCTGGGTCTAGCATAGAGCAGCACACTTCTAATCTGGAGAGTAAGCAGCCCAGTGCCTTCTTGAGAAACCAGGTAAAAGGGGTCTATTTGTTCAGCCTTGTGGAGAGCAAGGATGGGACACTGGCTGAGACATTTTATCAATGAACAAGATAGTGTGTTTGGAGGTAGAGGAGGGGAGTCCAGAAGTGAAGGGATCCCATTCCAGAAGTCATAGCTGCAGGAATCTGTTTCCTCATAAGCACTGATTGTGGGGAACCAGGCTGCTCCCACGCTCCGCAATGGAGGGCTAAGGGGTGGACGTCTGTTTTCTCAGCCCTTCTTAGTGTTTTTATCCTAGGACTGCTCTTAATTTGAGGGTCACAGCCTTGTCTTGTGCAACAGGGTTCTGTTTGTAATTTTTATTCATGAACAGAAGCTAGATCCCAGGACGTCAGAGGCAAGGACGCTCAATAACTTGCCTTGTCCGTCATCTGGGAAGAGGTGGAGACAGGATTTGATCCTAGGTGTTCTACTGACCAGCGCACAAACCCTGAGTGCTAAAGTTGAGACTTAAAATTCATTACAAGAAGATTAATTTGTAAGCTGTTAAGGTGCCCTGTGATGGACTGAATGTTGTCCCCCAAAATTCATATGTCGAAGCCCTCCCGGACACTGTGACTCTGGAGATGGAACCTCTAGGGAAGTAATTAAGGTTAAAAAAGGTCACGAGAGTAGGGCCCTTGAAAGACGAAGATACCAGAGAGCTCATTCATTCGTGCTTTCTCTCCGTGCACATGCACTAAGGGAAGGCCATGTGAGGACACAGTGAGAAGGTAGCTGGCTGTAAGCCAGGAAGAGAGAGAGCTCTCACCAGAAAATGAATTTGCTGGAACCTCAATCTTGGACTTCCAGACGCCAGAACTGTGAGAAAATAAATTTTTGATGTTTGAGTCACTCAGCCTATGATATTTCATTATGGCAGCTGGAGTAGCTTAAGACATGTGCCCTGAAATGACTTCAGTGATGAAAATGAGCAGATAACCTAGATGAAAATAAAAAAATTATGATCCGTTCACCAGACTACATGATTGCTACTGCTACCAGGCTATTGCCACCTTCTTGTTTGCTCCCAAATGAGGTTCAACACAGCCATTTAACCTGCATATTACTGACGTGGTTACAAAAAGAGGAGAACTCGAAGGTCATCCAGGCTTCAGGATCCTGCAGTCTGAGATCTGCTCTGCTCTACATATCCCAAAACGAGGGGCACACACACAGCAGAATTCAGTATCAAAGTCAAAAAGTTTTCCTTGAAAATAGATTTAATCGTATTCAAATTAGAAATGTTCTGCATCTCTCTCCAAAACCACATCTAAAGTTCTCTCGATACATGAAACATTTTCTGGGGAAAATGTTTGAATATAGTAAAAGAAACCTCCATATTTCTTCAGTGTTGATCTATCAAAAGGTACATAATCAAAAAATTTCAACCTCAGCCATCCACGAGGTGTCTGGATCATTCACTCTGGAGGAAAAGGCGGGGCGAGGGGATCACAGTCATGGCTAGGATTTGAAGTGTGAAAAAGTTCTTCTCTGCCTTGTCAGTTAACTTTGGGACAGTATGCAGAGGCAAAGGACTCTCAAGGGAAAGGTTTCATTGAGCAGAGGGTAACAGAGGAACCAAAAATCAGGCAGGAGACATTTGTGTTCAGCTGAACAGTACAGGCTAAGAGTGAAAAATCAACATATTCTGTGATCAGTAACTGTAAAGGGCTCAGCTCTCCCTTCCTGGCACAACTGACAATCCCACCATTCTAAGCTTCCAAATTCTAGAAAAAGATAAAAAGATTAACAAAAATAGAGCATGTAGAGACTGCTGATTTTGTGTGCAGAGGATGGGCACCGGAACCTTAGGGCACCCTGGGCTGGAAGCGCCCCTGCGTGGAGGGGAGGAGAGGGGAGGGGAAAGGCTGGGGTGGAGAGACTGCCACGCCAGGGCCTGCGGGCTGTAGGCACTGCGCTTCCTCCCTGCTGCGGCCAGGATGCCCATCTCCGAGGAAACCAGGGCCTACTTGGCCATCTTGCGAATCATGTAGTTGAGGATGCCCCCGTTGTGGAAATAAGTGAGCTCCACGTCGGTATCAAACCTCATGACAGCCTGGAAGGTCTTGCCGGTATCCAGCTGGGAGGACGAAGAAGCAGAGAAGAATCGCTGAGGGAGGAAGCGAGCCAGCCCTTTCCAGAGGCATCCTGCCCGGCCTGCCCTCAGGCTACCCCTCCAAGTGTGGTCCACACTCCGGCAGTGCCGGGGACAGGCGCACGCTGGCCCCAGCCCAGACCTGCTGAGCAGTAAGTTGAATTTTATTTAACAAGATCCCCAGTGTACTGATCTACACGGTAAAGCAAGCACTGCAGAGAGTAAGTGATGGAAGTGAGAGACACCTGAGAATTAGAAATAGCCTCTCAGGGCAGTAGCTAGTAGTGGCGTTTGGGATATTTTTTAAACATTCTCCAGGGACTGCCCGAGGATGGAAGTGTCGGCAGTCAGCAGATGTTTCGTTAAGGTTGTCCATTAGGCACTGGCCCAGCTGCTGACCCTGGGACACAGCTCAGCAGCTTAGTCTGTCTGGGCAGCTAGGTCACCCTGGGACCATGGTGCTGGTTCTTCATCCTTACCTCATCCAGGGCACTGTCTTTTTCACCTTTGGGCTAATCAAAGTCGGCCGCTTGGGGGTGAGGCTCAGGACGGGGTGAGTGTGTCTGTTCACAGGTTTATAATAAAAAGGTGTTTTTTGTTTGTTTTTTTGAGATACGCAGGCCTCTCACTGCTGCGGCCTCTCCCGCTGCGGAGCACAGGCTCCGGACGCGCAGGCTCAGTGGCCATGGCTCACGGGCCCAGCCGCTCCGCGGCATGTGGGATCTTCCTGAACTGGGGCACGAACCCACGTCCCCTGCATCGGCAGGCGGACTCTCAACCACTGCACCACCGGGGAAGCCCTAAAAAGGTGTTTTGTTTGTTTTGGTTTGGTTTTTTGCGGTATGCGGGCCTCTCACTGTTGTGGCCTCTCCCGTTGCGGAGCACAGGATCCGGACGCGCATGCTCAGCGGCCATGGCTCACGGGCCCAGCCGCTCCGCGGCATGTGGGATCTTCCCGAACCGGGGCATGAATCCACGTCCCCTGCATCGGCAGGCGGACTCTCAACCACTGCGCCACCAGGGAAGCCCTAAAAAGGTGTTTTGTTTTGTTTTTTGCGGTATGCGGGCCTCTCACTGTTGTGGCCTCTCCTGTTGCGGAGCACAGGCTCCGGACGCGCAGGCTCAGCGGCCATGGCTCACGGGCCCAGCCGTTCCGCGGCATGTGGGGTCTTCCCGGACCAGGGCACGAACCCGTGTGCCCTGCATCGGCAGGCGGACTCTCAACCACTGCGCCACCAGGGAAGCCCCTAAGAAGGTTTTTAAGGTAATGTGAAAATGCCCTTTCGCTGAGATTTCATCACCGTTCTCTGGGCTGAGATTGGGAGGAACGGGACACAGTGGGGCTGGCAGGTTTGGGAGGAAGGATGGAACTGATAACTCTATGAGTAAACAGAATAAATAATAAACCGACATAGTGTGGCATCACTGTGCTGGCAGGTCAGAAAGGTGCTAGTAGAACTCCTAAGTCTAAAGCATGTCTACTGAAGGATTTATTTTTCCTTCCAAATCCCACTGATTTCCTTCTAACAAGATTGATGATGAACACAGGGCCTTTGAGCTGGGCCTGGCATGGAAAGGCGCCGACTTACCTTGACCTGGACTTTCATTCGTGGTTTGAGGGTTTCTGGAATGCTGATAGTGTATCGTTCCCGCCCTGTGAGTCCTAGGGTGTCTGCATTCTCCCCGGGGAGATACTCGAGGGGGATCACCCCCATCCCGACCAAGTTACTTCGGTGAATACGCTCGTAACTCTCAGCCAGGACAGCTCTGATTCCCTGATGAGCCAACAGAGTAGTGTGGACAGTTTTTCTTTAGTTACACAGACACATTTTACTATGATCTATAACTGGCAATATACAGCAATGATCAGTAAACCAGGATACTTGATTAACTAGAATATCCCATCCTCAAATGTTAGTTAACTGTAATATAATAGTAAGATAGCCCTAAAAGGTCTCAATATCTAGGGTACACTTTTAAGATCCCCTGAATCAGGGTTACT
Source organism: Stenella coeruleoalba (assembly GCF_951394435.1). Lineage (NCBI taxonomy): Eukaryota > Metazoa > Chordata > Mammalia > Artiodactyla > Delphinidae > Stenella > Stenella coeruleoalba. The sequence continues at coordinate 43,699,397 of NC_137153.1, forward strand.
CAGGAAGCTTGTTAAAAATGTAGATTCTTGAGTCACAGATGTAGAAAACAAACTTATGGTTACCAAGGGGGAAGGGAGGGCGATAAACTGGGAGATTGGGATTGACGTATACACACTACTATATATAAAATAGATAACTAGTAAGAACCTACTGTATAGCACAGGGAACTCTACTCAATATAATGACCTATATGGGAACAGAATCTTAGAAAGAGTTATACATATGTATATGTATAACTGATTAATTTTGCTGTACAGTCGAAACTGACACAACATTGTAAATCTATATTCCAATAAAAATTAATTTAAAAAAATGTAGATTCATGGGTACTACCCCAGGTCTACTGTATCAGAATCTCTAACAGGGAGCATGGGTGGGAGAAGACAGTGATTCTTTTAATTTAGGAGAACCATGGCTATAGAGCAGTAGTTTTCAAACTCTGCTGAATATTAGAATCACTGGGGAGACTTTTAAAAGCCCGATGTCCTGGCCTTTCCCCTTACCAGTTAAACCAGAATCTCTTAGAATGAGATCCAGGCACAGGTGTTTTTTTAAAATATCAAGGTGTTTCCAAATTTAAAAGCAAATTTATACAGGAAGGGCAGATTCTTTAAGACAGTAGATATTTTGTATGGATTTATGTATATATGTACTGTATACTTATTTTGGGGGAAGTGGTAATCTTTGTAAACACAGGTCATTCACATCTCAAGCTCTGTGTAAAGGGCCTTGCAGCACTGCAGATCACAGCTGCCCTCTCTGCATGAGGACAGCCCGGGGTTGCCTAGTGGCCAAGGCTGGGCAGCTACAGAATGAAGTGTGTACGGCTGTCTCGGCAGACAGAACTTGGAGCAGTTCTGTAGAGAAGTCTAGACGTGTATGGTCAGGCCCCTCAAGATGGCTGTTCTCTTGCTCTTTGTACATCCCCTGCTCGACCAGTCCCTGCTTCACCTCCGCCCTACTCACATGAATGTGCTTGCCCCCTGCCCCTTAAAGTCAGAACGGCCCCACCTGCTAGTTTATTAAAGGGAAACATCTGCCCTAGTGGTGGTGGTTAACCTGAGGGGCTGTGAGGCACAGGCCCCAGCTGCTGGTTTCCCTGGTAACTGATGAGCCAACCTGACATCAATCCCCCCTATAAATGGTAGCCTCCTTCTCCCGCAGGGGAGGGAAGACTTGCTGTGTCCTGCTTGCTGTTTGCTGCACACGGTGGGCTGTTGCCCCAGGACCTTGCTTCCGATGTGTAAGAGCCCCCCTCTATTAAACCACTGATGTCTCTGTCGCTGTATCCAGGCTCCTTCTTTGGTCTTGTGGCTGGTGCAGCCCAGCGAGCCTCTAGAGAGCCCCTCGGTGCCAGGTCTCTTCTTATTTCCCCAGATCTCACTGTCCCCACCTGACTGCTCCCTGCAGCGCCCAGCTCCCTTCCTAAAATCCTTTCTTCTGTAATTTCTTAGGTTCTTTTCAGCAGTTTCTAGAAAAGGCAGGCCTTTGACAAATTACCAACTAATAAGAACATCTCCCCCCCATCCACTGCAAACTGATTGCCTAAAAAAAAAAAAAATAGGTGTGATGTTCAAAGACATTTTTCAGAAGCCTGGGAGTCTGGAGGGCTGCGTGCCAGACAGCCATTTTTTTTTTACTGTACTTGTGGATATCAACTTACTTAGCATCTGCCAAGTGCATTGATTTGCTCGAGCCATCGTTATTTAAATTGATACCAGCTAAGCTATTCTACCCTATCCTGAGGATTAAAGTCAGTCACCAGGAGTGTGCCCTGCTTTCAGGGCAAGCAAATGCTCAAGAGGTAAAAGGTCCTGCGTGGCCCCTCCCACAGGGACACCTGACGCAGGTCAAGCCCTGAAATGGCTGAAGGTTCCAAAGAGCTGACTGTCTACATACAGAGAGGGCTTCCTTTTCTATTGAGCCTGTATGCAGACTTTTCACAGGCAGTGATAAGCAACTGTTAAAATGTGCATTCCCCGAGCTTATCCAAAGCTCAGGCTCCTTACTTTTTCCCTTCTGTGAACCTGACGATACAGTAGCAGTAGCTTATTCCTCACATTCACCTGGGACAAGAGCCTTGAATAAACTTCAGGTGTTAACCTCTGAGAACGTTATGACAACCATGAAACCTTCCCCATTAAAAAAAAAAAAAAAAGGCACATACTACACACTTCTGGATGGATAAACTTCGGGACCCTCCCCCCAGCTGTTCTGTAGACACCCCCAAAGATCCACAGCTCCCAGGATAGCAATGTTCGATCTAAGGGAAGCCGGTGAACTCTAGATTACCCTTCACTCAGTGAAGTAAATCCTGATCTACCAAGAAGCAGGAGATGAGTAAACATTCCCTGCTTTCCCGAGCTTGCTTTGCTCTTCTACATCTTGCAAAGTAAAGCAAAGCATTTTATTTCTGGCCTCCCTCCCAGCTTCCCTTCCGGTTCAGAGGGGCAGCTGCCTGCGGGGATGTCGCTGCATCCTACTCACCAGTAGGAAAGGGCCCTTGGCCGCCCAGTCTCGGGAGCTGCCTGAGCCGTACTCTTTGCCGGCCAGAACTATCAGGGGAAGGCCCGCCTGCTGGTACCGCTCAGAGGCATCGAACACGTCAAGCTGAGGAAGAGAAGAGGAAGGTTTTACAGACACAGTAAAGGCACAGAGTGTGGACACGGGGCAGTGAGTCCTGGTGGGACATGCAGGGGCAGAAGTGCCTGTAGTCGGCCAAGCCAACGTAAAGTCAATGGAACACTCAACCAGTCAGTTGCCTGGTCTACAAATTTCCAGTTAACTCCATCTACATACCTCTGTCAAATTGAATTTTATACTGTTAAGTGAAATGCCCAATTGTCCTAGTTTTAGAAAAACATTCAAATCCTAGGGCATCAGGGGAAAAATAGGAAATTAGATCAGTTTTTTTTTTTAACTCTTCCATTGATTAAAATATTTTACAGCTAAAGCAGAGAATCCCACCTAAACCTGGGTTTTGACTGAGTACCAGAAACTCAGTGATGGTCAGTTGTGAAGGGTAGCCAAACAGAAAGAAGGTCACGTGTTCAGAAATTACATAAAATGCAAACTCTTATTTGTCACCCTTCTACATGGAGGTCAAGGTAGAGACAGTAGAAACACTGATGGAAGCACCAATCAATAAAGGACAGGAAAGGATTAATGGACCTTTTAGTATATATGAGAAACATCTTACACAAATAGATTCATTTGTTTCTCACAGGAACTCTGAATATTCTGCTGAGCTGAGACTTCACAAAGAGATGATATCATTGCTGGTGAGTAATAAAACATTGTTTTCTCCTGGCTACTTAAGTCAGAAAATAAGATCTGTCCTAAAGAAGGAGTATTTGATTTGAAAGGAGCTCTAGAAAGGTGTCTAATCAAATTCTCAAGTAGGCTTTCACAAATTACTATTGCGGTGAAAGGATGGAGACAGTGGTTGATGTCACACGGCATCGCCTAAATCTGGGTAGGATTCTGTATGTCTTTAGCTGGATAGAGCTCATGAATATAGAAACTGTTTAAAAACAAACAAACAAACAAACAAAAAACCAGTGAAAGCCTGCTCTAGCCAAATAGCCTGGATCCTTTCAAAGACCAGAAAGAAACAACCTACCTGATATTTTCAGAGGTATCTATTAGTAGCTTTGTATATTAAGACTGTGGGAGTGTGTGTTTTTTAAAGTGCTTTCAAAACTATCGCAAAGCTGACAATCCCGTGGCAAAGCAGGTCTTGGAACCCAAGGTGAGTGGGACTAAGCAGGTCTAGAATTGCAGGCTCCTGGCTTTTCTCATACATGAGCCAAACTGAGAGTAGCAAGCAGCTTATAAAGCATCAGCTCCTGTACTCTCCCGCTCTTCCGAAGAAAACATAAAATTTAGTGGTTTCTTCTGTTATTGTGCCTCTGTATCCCTAAGTATTTAATCAGCCAGTTCTTCATTTCTCCTTTTTTATTGTTAATTTCCTACTTTGATGATTTAGTTCTTTTAACCACCGCGCTCCTTCCCCTCCCCCACCCCTACTCTCCGCGGCCTTCTAATATCATTGTCATACATTTTGATTATGTAAATGCCACTTATAGCTGAGCCATATAATATACTCTGATTTCCTTTTCTTGGCAATTAAAAAAATTTTTTTCCACTGGGATAAAATTTTTGCATGTGTGCTCACCTATTTCTGTGTCCCTACCTGTTAATTAATTCCCAAATGCACTGCCTAAAGTATCAATACAAGTCTTCTCTAAAGACATTCAAATCTATCAGGCAATCTAATTTAAAAATCTTTTTCATGGGGTGTCACTCTTGGAACCCAACATTCCTGTGTGGACTGATGGCTCTCTGAGGACATGGTGCATTCCTGTTCTTTCCCCAACATCCTGTTGATTCCCTGTATTTCTTTTTCTTGGATCCTACATCTTCCTCTTTTTTTGGTTTATTACCTCGTTTTGGTGTAATACATTTACTAAGTAGCTTCTTGAGACTGGGACTGAGGGTATTTTTAAAGTTTTTGAATAGCTGAATGTGTTATTACTTTAATCTCACTTGGCTGGAAGTATGAGGGACACAGATTTTAGGGTCCCAATAACTTTCCTCAGTCTGTTTCTTGGGCTGCTGTGAGCGCGTCTGATCCCCAGGACAATGCACATAAGCTGTTTTTCCCTCTCTGAAGTTTCTAGATCTCCTTACCTCTGCTGTTCGTGCCGCGCAGCTTGTGGGATCTTAGTTCCCCAACCAGGGATCGAGCCCAGGCCCTCAAGCCGTGAAATCGTGGAGTCCTAACCACAGGACCGCCAGGGAATTCCCAACTTTGCTGTCTTAATTTCATAATGATGTCACTTGGAGTGGGTCTTCTTTAATCATGTGGCTGGGCACTCAGTGGACCTTTGAACCTGGAATCTCAGATTTTGCAGTTGAGGAATTTTCTTGTGTTAATTCTCTAATAATTTCCTCTCAGATCTTGTCTGTTCTTTTTAGCATCTCTATTCAATCAGATGTTGGCCCTCCTCGGTTCAGTCTTTAATTTTCTTACATTTTCTAATTTCCCCTTTGTCTTTCTATATTCTGGAAGATATTCTCAACTAATCAACTTTTCCTGTGAAATTTTAGGGGCTTTTTTTTTTTTTAAGGAGCTCTTTCTTGTCTTCTGATTACTTTACAGCAACAGAAAATCATCTCTTATCACTGAGGAGACAGTTGTTTTCCTTAGTTTTCTTCTACTCTTTCCATTATCTGTTGTCCTTTATATTCCTCTTTTCTTTGTCTGTCTTCCAAGTTCAAGGCCTGACTCAAATGTCTCTTCATCTCTCAATCTGTTTCCTTATTTAAGCTGAGGCACTAAGCAACTGACTAGGAGTTCTGTGCAATGGCAGGGCTGTAAATGAGGGAGATTCACTGTGACAGTATCCTGGAGGCCTCCAAAGTCTGTAACTGCAAGTCCTTCCCCTTCATCTCTCGGGGATTTTACCATTTATTTGTATCTTTTTCACTTAATAGTTTATCATCCCTGCTAGTCACTGAACAAATATCTCCTGGGCACTGACTTTGTGCTGGATCCAGGTGATCAGAGTATCTATGATGAATTTGCTTTACAAACATAGAACCAGTTACAAGTGAGGCAGTGTGTTTGGTGGTAAAGAGCGTTGACTTCGGACAGAGCCTGACTCCATGGGTTTTAATCTCAGCTCCTCAGACTTGTGAATTTAGGGAGTTACATGAGCTCTCTAGGCTCCACTTGCCAACTTAAAACAAGGAGAATTATGGTACCTTCCTCAAAGGGTTGTTATGAGGATTGAACAAGTCAGTATATGCAAAGAGCTTAGAACAACACCTGGGATGGAGTAAGTTCCACAGACGTATTTGGCCGTTATCATTTTAAAATAATTTGTGAGGGTTATTTCTTAAGTAGCTTAACCAGTTTTCATGCGGTTTCACAGCATTCACTGGGAAGGGAATTGACCCTGAGGACCTGCTGCTGTGCCAGATGCTATGCTAGGTGTTTTACCTGTCATTCCATTCCAGGTTAAGCCTCAGAGCCTTAAAAAGTAGATATTATTTCTACATCTCAAGTAAGAAAAATGAGGCTCAGAGAGGGAGACAACTTGCTGAGGGCTCCACAGCTGATATGAGGTGGAGCTGGGACTTGAACCCAGGCTTGTCTGACTTAAAGTGCAGGCTTCCCCACCTCTCATATGCCTGCCATCTGTGAACGGACAATTCCAGCTGTAATATGCCAACTCCAAATGGTTCCCATTAGGACCCTAGCAGGCCTGCACAATCCCGTACATTCCTTCTTTTCCTAGTGATATGGTAAATTAATTAAATGCTATTAAAGTTATATTGGGTTGGCCAAAAAGTTCATTCGGGTTTTTCCATACGAGGCCACCGGAAACCCAAACGAACTCTTTGGCCAGTCCAATAAAATAGCACTTCTTCATAAATATCCTCCACCTTAACCTGGAATTTCCCCTTCAAGTACTCTGAGCTGACGAAATCTCACTCAGAGGTTTTTAAGCTCAACTCCTAGGAGACTAGACTTAGTTAAAGCATGAAGCAGAATCTCTAAGCAGGAAAAGCTTTCCCAGTTTAAAGGGCGTCTCCATCAAGGATGAACTCTAATATACATGGACACCTGGCAAGAGGGACTGTACAAAGCAAGAGGTAGGATGAGCTGTGAAATAAAAAGAAGACCAAAAGGAAAGTGATGGTGCCAACGTCCAACCACCCAGAGCCTGAGAAATTCTGGCTTCTTAATGAAGTAGAAGACACAATACTCACAATTTCGCCAGTAGGCAGGTGGATAGTCTGTGGTGCCTGCTTGTTCAAGAATTTGTTTAATAAGCGGATATTGGCAAATGTCCCCCGCGCCATGATGGCGTCGTTACCTCGGCGGGAGCCGTAGGAGTTGAATTCTCGTGGAGTCAAGCTGATAACGAAAGCAGGAGGGGAACTGGTTTAGTGAACTGAGAGAAGATTAAACTTGGCTTACCCTGAGAAAAGAGAAAACCCACAAACCTAGGTGTTTCTCTAAGTCTGCTAAGTATTGTTCTCCAAGGCAGAAAAACTGTTCCCATGGCTTCAACTGAGGGCAGAGTGAGAGGTGGCAGGTGGGATTGTGAATCAGTATGCTCCCAGCAGCAACCTACAGTCTTATAAATCTGAGTAGAGCAATCGGGAGGGACTTTAATAGGAGTATTTATTTTACTGATTCAGTAGGGTAGCCTATAAAGCTTCACAAAAGGTAAAATACTAAAAATGGGTAAAAAAAAAACAAAGGAAGCAAAGGGAATACTCAGGGTAGGCCAGTCAGGTAGAGCCAAGAATGGGGACACATAAAATACCTTCTATAAACTAAACAGAAGTAGGTTCAAATTTGTCCCTGAGTTACCAGGAGCTCAGTGCAATGAAAAGACACATAACTGGCGACATGACTTAGAATTTTCGTAAGATCAAAATCAGGGCAGTGCCAAAGAGGCAGACAGGAATAGCTATCGGTGGTCTTAAAATCAAAGAAAAATCTTGTCTGTGGGTCCCAATGAAAGGACACTTTGCAAAATGAGTAACAACATCTTAAAATGAACATGGTGACCAGTTCACTGGGCTGTTTCTTATAATGCTAGGAAGCGTGTGGTTAATGATTTATTAGTTAGATCTAATTTGAAGATTGAGAGTCTATGAATGGGCTTCAGGAGTAGGTGAGTGTGGCTATGAACCCCTGAAATTATGTCCAAAATGTGCATGTGCATTTTTATGAGAAGGTATATCTCCTTTCATTCAATTCTCTAGAGTATCAATAATCACCAATCTAAAAAGGTGTTGGTCACTGATCATTTTCTAGTTTCTTCCTCCAGCTTCAATCTTGTGTTTCTCTAGTTCCTCTGTTTGTTCTTAGAAGCCTTTTCTCCCATTCATTCACTCAACAACTTTTTATTGAGCACCAACTATGTGCCAGGAGCTGTTGTGGGTGAACAATGAACAAAACAAATTAAGATCTCTGCCTTTGCAGGGCTTACATTCTAGAAGCTGGAGACAAAGAAATTTTTTTAAAGAGCATCCTACGCACGTGTTCCTAGATTGTGGTTAATACCTCAGAAAAAAGAAAAGGTAGACCAGGGCAAGGAGAACAGGAGTATGGTGGGAGTGAACTCATGGAGGAAGACTTGAACTTGGTGAGAGAGTTAGCTAAGAGGGTATCTTGGGGAAGGGCATCCAAGAGGAAAAAACAGCCAGCTCAACCAAAGGCTCTCAGGCAGAAGGGTACTTGGCCTTGCTTGGAACATTCAATGAACAAGGTGGTGGGCAATGTGTCCCGAGCAGTGTGGGTGAGTGGAAGAGCAGGGACTCACTGACTCATCTTGAATATCACCTGCCCTTTTCTACTTGCTGATGGACTTGTGTCTCCCACTCAAAGCAGAATCATATCCCTTTAAAATCTCACAATATGTATCTGTGTATAGGCAGTTCCCATACATTTTGAAAAGTAGTTGCCCTGCGTTGAAGAAAAATCTTGACACAGACCCACTGTGCATCATCTCCTCTAGATGTGGGCTATCTTCTTAAACTTACAACACTCACATTTCTGGGGAATATGAAATATTCTTGGTCTGAATGAATAGACTGTCCCATAGGGTGCACTAGGAAAAGGCAGAGATGAGTGAGCAGGATAGAAAGGGAAATTCATGAAGAAAATGGGTTAGTCACTAGGCAAGTGAGATGAGGGGCAAGGCAGCTATCCTTTCCTACTGGGAAAAAAAAAGTGTTGAATTTCGTTCCTCAAATTGGCTCTGGGCCCCATCCCTGAAGAAGCTGATTCAGGAGGTGGGGACGGGAACCAGGAACTTTTAAATCCCCAGACGACTCTCATGAAAGTCCCATTTGGGACCGACATTGATTGATAGTGGTATATTAAATAATAGTGGATAATACTGTGAAAATCGGTATGTGACTGAAGGATTGCTGAATGGATGCGTAAACTGCAAATCCTTGAAGTGGATCTCTGTAAAGAATATGTCTCTCAACCAGGAAATATCAATGCATTTCCAGTTCTAGCCCTGTCGAGTGCTTCAAGTGTAACCAGACTCTGCCACAGGTGAAGAGCAGAGCCTTGTACTTTAACAGTCAGCCAAGCTGGGGGCTGGGATGACAGCTGAGTCTAATGAGTACACCTGCTCAGAAAGAAGGTCCTCATCCCTGCTGGGGTTCACGTGCTGATGGATCCTCCCAGGGAAGCTTCGAAGCAGCAAACAGAAAGACCAATTGGTTTTCAAGCCCCAGGGTTCTGTGAAAAACCGAAGTGTGACTCCAAGGAGACCTCATGAAAAGAGAACTGCTGGCCTCACTCTCTCCATTTCTGCCTTCAGGCCTTCCTCCCCTTATTCATTACTTACCCTCTGTTAGTTAAGTAGCGAGCAGCAGGGCTATTTCTTGCAATATTTCCAGCCGGAGAGATGTGGTCCGTTGTTACTGAATCTCCCAAATTTAACAGCACATAGGCGTCCACTATAGATTTAGGGGGCCGCAGATCCAAAGTCTACCAAAGAACACAGTAAGTCAGTGTTTGCCCAGGTTTTCTCCAACACGTCACCAGGGGAACCCCAACAGTAGCGGTCCATGGACCTGAACCAGATGACAGCCCTATATCAGCGCATAGAAAATTCTAGTTTTATTGGTTTTTTCAGGGGTGTTTAGAAAGGTGAGGTGAATTTATGCAAAATATTCATATCTCACTCTTGAAGGGAGGTGAAGTATTGGCACTGTCCCCTCAAAAGCAACAGGGATGCTGCTGCAAACGACATTCTCTTTCTCCACATCCAGAGAAGGCCTCAGATGCTAAGGACAGCAGGAGTCCTCCCCGTCCCACCCAGGGCAGTGCAGACTCCTTGATCATCAGTTTCAGAGAAGATTTCCCTTGTTTTTATGGATATAAGGTTTAAATATGGATTTTGCAAGGCAAGAAACTTTTTGAAGAACTCGTTTTGTTAAAAAGTAAAAAGTCCTACCAGGTCTTCAAAGAATGGTGGTGACTTAATGTATGTAGATTTGGGATTCCAGTAATATAGCTTATCTGATGGGGCTGCTAAGGCATTCCAGCTCTCATTCACAGTCTTGGGGAAAAAAGAAAAAAGGAAAGGCAGATCTAATCACAGTCCATCCTAAGGAAAATTTAACATGCAAACACAAACATATATTCAAGCTAAGAGCACAGTGAAGACCATTCTTATTCTAAATGGTCACACAACAGAGTTCCTCTATACTAAGACAACACCATGCTAAGTAATTTAAAAATACATGTGCTCTGTGATAGGCAGCTTCTGGAATGGCCCCCACGGACCTGCCTTCTAGGATTCACACCCCTAAGTGATCCCCTCCTGCTGAGTAGGGGCTGGGCCTAGTGACTCACCTCCAGGATTAGGTTATAAAGAGACTCTGCCTTCTGTCACTTTCACCCTCTTACCCTCGCTTGCTTGCTTACTTGCTCTGATGGAGGCCAGCTACCATTCTGTGAAGAGCAGGTGAAGCGACCCACTAGTAAGGCACTGAGGGCAGCCTCTAGCTGACAGTCAGTGAGGAGCTGAGGCCTTTACCCACAGCACGTGAGGTCCTTTATCCTGCCAACAACCACATGAGTGGTCTTAGAAATGGATCTTCCCCCAGTTGAGTCTTCAGATGAGACTGCAGCCCCAGATGACACCTTGACTGGGGCCTTGTGAAGGCACACACACCCTGTTAAGCCGCACCTCCATTTCTGACCCATGGAAACTGTGAGATAAAAAAATGCTTGCAGGCTTCCCTGGTGGCACAGTGGTTGAGAGTCCGCCTGCTGAGGCAGGGGACACGGGTTCGTGCCCCGGTCCGGGAAGATCCCACAGGCCGCGGAGCGGCTGGGCCTGTGAGCCATGGCCGCTGAGCCTGTGCGTCGGGAGCCTGTGCTCCACAACAGGAGAGGCCACAACAGTGAGAGGCCCCCGTACCACAAAAAAACAAAAACAAAAAAACTTGCTGTTTTAACTAAGTTTGGGGGTAATTTGTTGCAGAGCAATAGATAACTAATACATATAATTTATGAAATAATCCAGATTGTACCCCAGGGGAAATTAGGTATGCTCTGAAGATTCTGGGAAGTAGACCTCCAGGTCATAAGGACATTAGCTAGTAAAAGACAGCTGCTATGCATTCAAATTGGCTTGAATTAGCTCTACATGTCCATTGACTCAGACTTTGGAGGAATACATTTAACCCAATATCTACCAAACTCCCTTGTACCATTTCCCAATGAGCAGCTTGTGGGATTCACAGTGCATGAATATGACCCCCGTGTGACTCTGCTCCCCAGTCTTCCCTCTTGTTTCATTCAAACCACCAGCCCCAGGCTGAAGCCCTTGGGTCAGCCTATCACAGAGACTAGGGAAAGTGGTAACATCCAAGGGGCTCAGAAAATGATGCTGAGCCCCATACATTTTCCCTGTATTTGTAAAATGCACACCAAGTTTTTTTTTTTTATTTCGGTAGTTTGATAGGGTGGTGTTTCCTACTGAGTGGCTTTTATTTTTATTATTATTTTTTAAGCATGCAAATACATCTGAGAGGTGCATTCAACCATTTGATGCCTCAGTGACACACTACAGTGACATCAGGGGGTCCTCAACCATAGTTGATGCACGCCCCAGGCTGCCTGAGGAAGGGGGGAGCTGTGGAGAGCTGGCCAGGAACCACACACAGCTGAGGCCTTTCCTCCTGAGGCTGCCGCTCACTTGTCCAACTCTGGGAATATCTGGGGAGTGTGGGGTCCGGAAAAACGTGAGTCTTAGGAGAAAAATGATGGGTAACCACTTCCCCAATCATCTGAAGAAATGTTACTTTGTATAGCTGACACCGCCACTGGCCTCAAGGGTGGCAGAGATGATGCATAAGAGCAGCTTTCCCTCACAGCTGGGCTGGGACCTCACCTCTATTTTCTGATAGACCTCCTTAAACATCCCAGGGATGACATACTGACGCTCCACTGCCTGGATCTCATCTCTGGTTGGCCAGATATCTCTCAGAAATACCTGTTGTCCCTTTGCATTTACCCCTGGGGAAAAAAATGTTTATTAGTGAGAAAAACATCTCATACCCCATTTTCATCGCCACGTACAGTCAGTCAAGTCTCGTTCAGGGTAGTTACGTTCTGTAAAGCCTACGTGCACACTCAGAGAATACTCAGTCACTGCCCCCAGGGGACACACAGGTTAGGCTCCCAAGAGCCTCCATCCACAACACTGTCGTCAACCGATCAAGACATAACCCTGTTTTATGCGTGTTTCTGTTTCATGACACCTTACTTCATACATACTGTTGATGCATTCACACTGAACTCGCAAGCCTGTCTAACACGAGGCTCGTCACAGCCTTCTTGGGCTTAGGAACGCTACACAGCACTTTAGCACTACTCTTGGTGGTCATTTTAAACAGTGAAATCACCAATAAAAAGCACAAAAATGTGAAAAACATGGTGCTAAACAGAGCTCGAACAGGACACTTGTTTGCAGTATAAGACCTGCAATAAAAAGGCAGAATGGGGCTTCCCTGGTGGCGCAGTGGTTGAGAGTCCACCTGCCGATGAAGGGGGCACGGGTTCGTGCCCCAGTCCGGGAAGATCCCACATGCCGGGGCGGCTGGGCCTGTGAGCCATGGCCACTGAGCCTGTGCGTCCGGAGCCTGTGCTCCACAATGGGAGAGGCCACAACAGTGAGAGGCCTGCGTACAGCAAAAAAAAAAAAAAAGGCAGAATGTTGCCTTGTTCGACCTCAGCTGAGAGCAGGCACAGTGAGGGACTCAAGGTTTTCACACCTGCACCCCTCCCCGCCCCCACCCCGTGCACATCTGTGAGTGACCATGGGAGAGTGATGAGCATTGATTTTGGGGTTAAAATCCATTTTAATGAGTAGTCAAATTTGCAAATATGGAATCCATATATAATGAGGATAAACTGTATGTCTAAAGCTTTGATTTCCTGAAAGTAAATTCCAGGGCACCATTTTCATATTATCTAATCTGCTTATTAGCATAGGTTGAGGAGGGTACAGCAAAGAGACCAGAGGAAAGGAAGCAAAGCATCCTGTCCCCAGAATTTCAAGAAGCTGTACTATGTGGATGTGTTCCTACAGAGGAGACATTAAAACAGTGTCTATCATTAGATTAAAGTGGGAGCTGGAAAGGAAGGGACTGGAGAAGAAGCCAGAATGGCAAGATCTCCACTACTTTGGGTATTTCTTCCCCTTTTGTCATCCCTCCCCCTTTAGTAAATTCTTGTTTAACTATTTCAGTTATGTCTTAGCTGTGTATTGGGGCATAAAGAAAAGACTCCTCCTCTGATCTCTGGAGGGTCTAGCCTTCATTATTTATTAAGGAAAGCAATAACTTTCTCCCAGTAATGTTTGCAGATACATTGGAAAAACTGTAACCCCCCAGAAAAGATCTTACCCAGTGGCTCTTTCTCAAAGTCGATCCGGATGGTCCCGGCAATTGCATACGCTATTACTAAAGGCGGAGAGGCTAAATAGTTGGCCCGGGTATTGGGATGGACTCGCCCTTCAAAATTCCTGTTCCCAGACAGTACTCCAACAGCAACAAGGTCCCCCTGTGTGAGGCAAGGGGAAAAGCAGGTCGCAAAGAGAAGAGAATGCCTAGGCTCCATTTGTCAAAGTTTTCCCTTTAAGCTTCCCCTTCACCTGGTCCTCTCCCTGGGAAGAAGAGCACACAGGGTGACCCTGTGGGAGACACTCTGGGTCAAAAGCAGCTGAGAGACACATTCAGTGGTTTCTGCTCATGAGAAAATAGCAGGTTGGTCAGGAGGCGGCATCCTGGTTATTTTGCTGCTGGGGCCTGAGAACAGGCGGGGAAGACTGCAAGTTGAAAGCTAAAGGAAGCCACACTGACTGATAGGGATTCTATAATTAATGCAAAGCAAACCAAATAGTATTTCTCAACGCTACAGAATTTATGGGCCAAAAATCAAGCCAATGCAATTTAGTTTACATTCATTTGTCTGACTTGGAACCAGTTTTCAGACAACAGGAACAAATGATTCTGGCGCCTTCTGCAGTCAAAACCATGTTTAGGGACCACACGTGTGCCAGGCGCTGCACTATGTCCTTCGTGTCCACTATCACCTTAATGCTCACAACTCTATGAAACAGGTGCTATTATTGTCTCCAGTTACAGTTGTGAAAACTGAGGCACAGAGGTTAATTAACTTGCTCAAAGGTATACAGTTAATAAGTTTCGCTCAACTCCGAAGACCGTACTCTTAACCACATCCCATACTTCCCTGGACCTTCTTAAAATTACCAGCCTTTTGATCACACATCATATGAAACATGACAACAGCTCTTAAGACCCACAAATTCCTCTGTAATCACCTGCGTGATGGCTTCTACCACAGCTTCAGGTAAGGGCCCACTGTTGCCAATGCAGGTCATGCAGCCATAGCCCACCACATCAAACCTAGGTGCAAGAGAGAAGCACAGGATGGAGAATGACTCTCAGTGGGCTCACCTGTTGGTTACAGTTCCTGGAGACCACTGACTTAAGTAAGTTTAGTACAGGGCTGTCTCTATAAAGCTTTCATTCTTGGGAACATTTTGATCTACTGTTCATCCATTCTAAATCATTCAATTAAGAGTCCTTTTTATAATTTACTTTTTTAAAAAACTGAAGTATAGTTGATTTATAATATTATGTTAAGGTGTACAACAAGGTGATTGTCATATATAAACACACACATATTTTTTCAGATTATTTTGCACTAGAGGTTATTACAAGACATTGAATAGTGTTCCCTATGTTATACAGTAAATCCTTGTTGTTTATCTTTTTTTTTTTTTTTTTTTTTGGCCACGCCACGCAGCATGCGGGATCTTAGTTCCCCAACCAGGGATCAAACCCACACCCCCTGCAGTGGAAACCCGAAGTCTTAACCACTGGACTGCCAGGTAAGTCCCATATCTATTTCATATATAGTAGTGTGTATCTGTTAACCCCATACTCCTAATCCCACCTCTCCCCACAATCCCTGCTTTCCCCTTTAGTAACCATAAGTCTGTTTTCTATGTCTGTGAGTCTGTTTCTATTTCGTAAATAGATTCATTTGTATTATTTTTTTTAGAGTCCACATACAAGTGGTAATATATAATATTTGTCTTTCTCTGACTCACTTCACTTGTACGATATTCTCAAGGTCTATCCATGTTGCTTCAAATGGCAATATTTCATTCTTTTTTATGGCTGACAAGTATTCTATTGTGTATATGTATCTTTAGCCATTCATCTGTTGATGGACACTTAGGCTGTTTCAATGTCTCAGCTATTATAAATAGTGCTGGTATGAACATGGGGGTGCATGTATCTTTTCAAATTAGAGTTTCTGTCTTTTCTGGATATATTCCACTGACTGCTGGATCATATGGTAGCTCTAGTTTTAGTTTTTTAAGGAAGCTCCGTACTGTTTTCCATAGTGGTTATACCAATTTACATTTCCACCAACAGTGTAGGAGGGTTCCCTTTTCTCCACACCCTCTCCAGCATTTATTATTTGTAGACTTTTTGATGATGGCCATTCTGACTGGTGTGAAGTGATACCTCATTGTAGTTTTGATTTGCATTTCTCTAAAAGTTAGTGATGTTGAGCATCTTTTCCTGTGCCTGTTGGCCATCTGTATGTCTTCTTTGGAAAAATGTCTATTCAGGTCTCCTGCCCATCTTTTGATTGGGTTGTTGGTTTGTTTGTTTTTGATATTGAGATCTATGAGCTGTTTGTATATTTTGGAAATTAATCCCCTGTCAGTCGCATCATTTGCAAATATTTTGTCCCATTCGGTAACTTGTCTTTTCGTTTTGTTTATGGTTTCCTTTGCTGTGCAAAAACTTTTAAGTTCGATTAGGTCCTATTTGTTTATTTTTGCTTTTATTTATTTTGCCTTGGGATATTGCTACAATTTATGTCAGAATGTTTTGCCTATGTTCTCTTCTAGGAGTTTTATGGTGTCATGTCTTACATTTAGATATTTAAACCATTTTGAGTTTAGTTTTGAATACGGTGTGAGACAATATTCTAATTTTATTGATTTACATGAGGCTGTCCAGCTTCCCAACATCACTTGCTAAAGAGACTCTTTTCTGCATTGCATATTCTTACCTTCTTTGTTGAAGATTAATGACCATAGCTGTATGGGTTATTTTTGGTCTTTCTATTCTGTTCCATATAATTTACTTTTATAAGTAATTTACTTTTTAAATTTATAAGAAAATTATAAGGAGTCTATCTGAATGATCTGGAATTTTTAAAAGTTGAAATCAGATATGCCATTTGATGTCTTTATTCACTACTCTTATTATATAATCCCAAGGACTTCTGACTTTTATGAGGCACATGACAAAAATCTATGTCATCCAAATTAGGAATAGTGGATTAATTAGAGAAACTGTATCTGGCAACAAATAACTAATTGACTTCAAGGAATCAGAACATTTTCAGGCATGGGAAATAATTATTTTCATACCAAAGGGCAGATTCAGTTGCAGAGCCAACACTAGCCCATAGCACACCTTCATACAACTGAGAAAAGACGCCCCCTGCCCCAGGAGTGCAGCGCTACAGCAGAGCACAGGCTTGATATCAGCCCCTGCTCTCTTCACAGACACCCTTGTCTGGTGAACAACCAGTACAACTGTACAGGAGGGCCCTGCTCTGTCGGAATGTGAGGGTTTGTCTGTTTACCATCTGACAGAAGACTACGCAATTAGACACCATCAGATAAGCTTACATCCATTACAAGGTGACTTAGCAAAATACCTGTGGAATACAATAAAACAAAAGCAATGGTGCAAGAGATTTCTCCCTCACCCAAGCTGAGACAGGTAAGGCATGACTCCACTTTCTCGCAGGTAGTAGGTGACCACACCACTTCCAGGAGATAGGCTAGTTTTGATGTAAGGCTTCACGTTCAGGCCAGCATCCACAGCCTTCTTTGCTAACAAGCCTGTGAAATGGTAAACACAGACACGGTGTGTGGGGCTGCCCACTCTAGGTGCCACGGACATTTCAGGAAGGAGACTGACTTCAGTCTGCACTTCCTGCACTGCCTGACAGAGCCCCATTCATGTTGATGCTTTCTGCCATCTTTGTTGCCTGACAGAAATCAAAAGCTCGCTGGCCCAAAGTCATTTACATGTATTCAGTAAACTCAAAATTAGCCATGGACATGAAGAAAAAGATAAAAAGAGCTGTGCCTTTTTTTTTTTTAAAAAAGAGATAAACCTGAACCATTCATGATTATATTATAGAATGAGTTTTTAATTTTTGGAGGGAAAGCAGTCTTTCTAATTATATTTTATTTAGATGAAAAATAATAGGAAGGGCCCCTTCTTAAAGTATATGAATTGTGTACTTGTTGGTGAGGAATACAGTCTGCCTAGAAGGTAAAATCTAGTCCTCAGATATTTCTTGAAGAGGAAGATCAAGGGCTCTTGGGCCACTTGACTCTGGGCAAATACAGACTATTTATTACAGGGACACTGGGTGCTCTGACTTAGGACATATCAGGGAAGTAGGAAAGAAATAAGGAGTCAGGGGTATAAAGAGACAAAAGGCTACAGACAAGCTGGTATCTTATCTTAAGGAAATTGGTTTGTCCAAAGCTTAGGTGGCAACAGATGAATTCCTGGACAAAGAAGGTTCTCCTTACACACTTGTCCAATTCATAAAGAAAGAACTGTTTGTGGACACAAGAGGAACTCTTAGGGATATTTTAAAATTTGGAAACTAAAGGGACATTAGAGTAATGAAACTCTGCATGTAAATATTAAATAATTAAACAGAATTGCATAATAGGTAGATAAGTTTTATCGACCAGTGCCCTGTGCCATAATTCAGATGCACTTGACAATGCATCTAAGACAGACTAAATTCTACTGTACAAAAAGGCCTATCAGGGATTTTATGGAGAAAACAGTCTGTGAAATGAAAACAGGTTTTTTCTTCTAAAGTCTGACATAAGATTCTAGGCTTTACCAGAAATTCATCTTTCTTTCCTCTCTTCTCCTTCTTTTCTGTGTTGATTCTAAAGACTATACTACTTTAAATACTTTGCATTATTTATTGTATAAACATTTCTGGGCCAATTAATCTCTGCATCTGGAAAGGATAAGGCTCAGGGAACTATATGTAGAACTCAGTTAAGCCCCTGGGTCATGTCTTGGGAAATTTTCACCCACACGTCCACATGGCCATCAAAGGCACTTACCTGCTCCTAACATCACAGATGGATTACTGGTGTTAGTGCAGCTAGTAATGGCAGCGATTACCACAGAACCGTGAGCAAGGGTGAACTCGCTATTATTATAGATAAATGTCTTATGGTCATTATGATGGTCCAGAGCAACCTGGAATCCTTTAAATCCTTGCTATAGGAAGAAAAAAAGAAAAAAAAAATATATGGTCAAAAGTTCTCACTTTGGAAGAAGAAGAAATACTTTGGTAACTATAGTTTTAAAGGCCAATTCTTAACAAAACATAAACATCTCAGCTGGTAAACTCTGAAATGCTACAGAAAAATTAAATATACTCTTTTTAAATCTTTATAAAAGGGAGTCATGATTTCTGAATCTGATTTTGCTTTGAAATTATTAACAATTCTTCCCCACCTCAAATACCGAAAGACTAAAACTACAAATTTAGCTTAGTCTCATTAGAGCTAATTAGTACAGATGTAATGGCTACACTGAGGGCGCTGATACTAACCTTTATGGAAATTTAGAAAAAGGTGCCATTTTGGCCAGATTCAACCAATCATAAGCAGTAAGGCTAACACAGTGCCGCTGAACATTTGGTAAAATGCTGGCATCCCGCGGATAAAATCCATCACAAATCTTATTCATTTGAAAAATCTTCATTGAAAATCTACTGTGTACAAGATACTATGCTGGGCACTTTGTGGGATACAAAGGTGACTGTGTATAAATCCTATCCTCAATCCACAGTGTAGTAAAGGAAATCAGACATGCACATATTATACAGTACCAACAATGAAAGTAAAGGCTACGAAACACTATCACAGGGTTTCCCACTGATTCCATGAAGGTTCAAATGAGGGAGAGATGACTTTGTGCTATGGGATCTGAGGCCACATTGTGGAAGAGCTGAGAGATTAGGGCATGCAGACGGGGAAGGGACATGCAGGCAGGGGATGGCATGAACAAAAGTACAGTGGCCAGAAAAGTTTGGGCAAGCCGAGTGAACACCGTGGTGAGTCATGTGAAAAGGGGGTATGCTTTGGAAAAGGAGGGTTGAGTTGTGTTTACAGGCAATCAAGTGCTCTAAGGAAGCTGCCTGGCTCTTAGCTAATGCAGAGGGAGGCATCGAGGACTATAGGATGGAGAGGAAACGCCCGCAGCCACCAAGGCTTCAGGAAGACTCATCATCGAGGGCGGTGAAGCCTGTGCACAAAGAAGCCAAGCATGGGGCAGGACTGGGGAGGATTTCCATCCACCTCTCCCAGGTCCCTACCTTGGCTCCAAGGCAGCTCTCAAAGTCCTTTTTCATGTCAGATACGGCAACTTTGTCCTGAGGCCTTTTGGGTCCACTGCAGCAAGGCACTACTGTTTTCAAATCTAACTCCACAACCTGTGCACCCAAAAGAAAAGGAACCGTGGAATTGACATTATACTCACAAAGAAAAAAACACAGCCATGCCAGAGAATTTAAAACACCACAACAATAAAAATAAACTAAACTACCACATTCAAAACCAAGGAAGTCAATGTCCATTTTACACTGAAGGGATGAATTTCCAAAGTTCCAGATGAGCACTTCGGTAGCATGGGACAGGCAGAAGCCTTGCCACCTCTCAGAAAGACCAGGGTGGGCATTGTGGCTGCCGCCAGGGTCTTTCACTCAGCCATCTTTGCAAAGCAGCTCATACATCCTTTTTATTGCTTAAGTTAGTCAATGAGATGGATTTTCTACTGAAATGATAGATAAACCATTGTAATTTTTCTAAGATGACTGGGGGAATGCAGCCATTAACTCATCAATGCCAAGAAATGGGCCCTAGTCTAATTGAATATTTCCTTCCATCAATGTAATATGAAACAAAACAAGGATCCTGCATCTGGTTTACCCTCCAATCTTGGCTGCTGAGAAAAATGTGGATTCAGTTTGCACCCTAGAAAATGAATGAAGATAAGTACGTCGATGGGTAAATCAGAACAAATTGATTCGCTTGCACCTCCATTTCTTTCCCCATCTATAATAATGATGTGCTTATCAGCCTTTAAATAGCTCCAGTCCTTCTAAACTCCTTTTCCAAAGATCTTCCACATAAGAGGAGTAAAGCAAAAAAGGGGAGCAGGGCTTCCCTGGTGGCGCAGTGGTTAAGAATCTGCCTGCCAACGCAGGGGACATGGGTTCAAGCCCTGGTCTGGGAAGATCCCACATGCTGTGGGGCAAGTAAGCCTGTGAGCCACAACTACTGAGCCTGCGCTCTAGAGCCCACGAGCCGCAACTAATGAGCCCACACACCGCAACTTCTGAAGCCCACACACTCTAGGACCCACGTGCTGCAACTACTGAAGCCCTCACGCCTAGAGCCCATGCTCTGCAACAAGAGAAGCCACCGCAATGAGAAGCTCGCGCACCGTAACTAAAGAAAGCCCGCGCGCAGCAACGAAGACCCAACGCAGCCAAAAAATTAATTAATTAATTAAATTTATTAAAAAAAAAAGCGGTGGGTGGCGGGAGCATACTCAACCTAATGGCCAGGAAGAATGGGACAAGTTACGTTATTTTATGTCTACAATTCCTTATCTTTTTGATTTTTTTAGCCTTTTACCATGCTGTTCTTCTGCGATAACTTGGCAGTGACTAATTTCCTACAAATACACCCCCCAAGAAAACACATTCACAACTAAAACCACAGGCTTGAGAAAGAGGAAACACATGCCCAGCACTGTGTGCTAAACATTTTAAATGCATTATTTCATTCTCTAATCCTTTATCATGACCTTATGAAAGGCACTCTCATACCTGGGCAAAGTCTGGGTCTTGAGCGGAGTCACTGAAATCCCGAAACATTCCTACAGCCTGAAGATACTTTTTAATATGCTTTACTTTTTCTTCATCACGACCTAATGGGCATTTTAAGAAGTAACAAGTAACAGATGTTAATATTTCCTGATTAAACTAATGCCTCTACCAGAAGCTATACAAGTAATGGGCATTTCACTTAAACACACACCAAGAGCTCTGCTGATATGGCAGCTTTCAGGCTAACAGTCTGACTCTCTAGCCGATGCTGCTGTTTACTAGGGGCCATTAACTGATCTGCTGTTCTATCGAAGTGACCATTTTCTGTAGAAGATTCTCAGTTATAAGCCCTCGTCTCTCTTTGGTTATGGGTCTTAATTAAGAGGATCCTAAGCCTCGGCGAATTGTCAAAGCATACCTCCGGCGCATCTGCCTTCAACTGGCCACAGACCCTCAGCATTCCACGTTATTCTTGTTATAGTAATCCCCGCAGTCTCCCACCACAGATCACCAGCTGTGTGCCCAGCACTGTGTGCTAAACATTTTAAATGCATTATTTCATTCTCTAATCCTTTATCATGACCTTATGAGAAAAGCACTGTTATTATCCTCATTTATGGATGGGGAAATAGTGGCTCAAGAAGATTAACTTTCCCATGGAACACGGGCCGTAAATGGCAGAACCAGGATCCGAAGCTGAGTTTAGATTTGAGTTCAAAGTCCTAACTCGTGATGCTGTATCACCAGGAATATGACCCTGAAAGCTCTGCTGTTTCATTCTGATCAAGACCCTGGTTGCAGGAGATAATACGCACGGTTTGCCCAATGGACACGGAGTTCTCCCAGTTCTCTGACAGTTAAATAAGGCTGTTTGAGAGCTTGATTCTTGGATCCACAACAGATCAGCATTCTTTTTTTTTCGCCTCTTCATTTTAACTGAATTGTAAAGGTCATCAGCTTTCAGCATGGACCTTATAAGAGATGACTGTCTGATCTTCGTTAACATTTATCATGACCTGTTGTTGGGCCCCAGTGTTCATTACATCCCCTGTCATCCTCTCCACGAAGACAGGCAGGAGAAATTTCTTTTAGGTTTCAGTTTAAGAAAGTGTTCAACTTCTCTGAAACCATTGGTTTCAAATCAGTAGATGTTACAAATTCGGTACCAGATCAGTAAGAGGTTCGGTGGCCACCTCTAGAGCCATAGAAACTAATCTCATCTCTGGATGTATTTTGCAGCTTTCCCCTCCCCACCATCCCTTCCCTTCTCTTCTCTTCTCTTCTTTAGGTTGAATGCCTCAGCTATTTAATCGAGGGACAGAGGCAGAAGGTAGTGCTCCAATTCTCAGCGTTCTATGAACTTTAGAAACGGCCTTCTGTTTTCAGGGTTCTGCACTTACCTGTCTGCACCAGGTACTTGATACTGACTTCATCAACCGGGAAAAAGGCAGCAGTGGCTCCATACTCTGGACACATGTTGGCAATTGTAGCTCGGTCGGCAATGGACAACTGGGCTACCCCTGGCCCGAAGAACTCGACAAATTTGCCCACTACCCCAACCTGGCGGAGGTGCTGAGCAACAGAACAACAGTAGAGTTTGAGACTTGATAACCTGTATTTAAAATGCAGAACTATCCCCTTGCAATTCTCATAAAGTAGCCTTGTGAGTAAACACAAAAAATGAATTAGCCCAACATATGTTTGATTACTTTTAAAAATAAAACTTAAAAAGTAAGGCCAACTAAATACAACATGGTATCTTGGAGTAGATCCTCGAACAGAAAAGGGATTACTGAAAAAACTGGTGAAGTTTCTAGTTTAGTTAAAAATGTCATACCGATGTTAACTACTTCTGTTTCTGATAAATATACCATGGTTATGTAAGATGTTAACATCTGGGGAAGCTGGGAGAAAGGTAACAGGAACTCTGTATTACCTTTACATCAAGTCCCCTGTAAATCTAAAATTATGTTGCAACATTTCTTTAAAAAGAAAGAAAAAGTAATATAAAAACACAAATAATAAGAAAAGTTTTGCCAAATGAGAAAACTTCTTTCTAAAAATTAAATAAATTCTTTCAACTTGAATAAATTATGATTTGCACCTGTTGAATAAGCAAATGCCTTGTTTTCAAGGGTCTAATGAACAAATATCCTGAATACAGGTATAAGTCAAATGTAACCAAAAGATCCAGGCAGTCTGACTCTCACACCTTTTCCATACAAGCCATCAGCCAGGGCTGGAGCCTCACGACTGGCTTGGCTCTGCATGAAATCAGCTGTATGAAGTGTGGACAACCACACGGACAGGCCCTTTTGGTTACATGGAATTCTGCCAAATTTTGTGGGCAGAGCCTATATTATTCCACACTTGAACGATGCGGACATCTCTGATGAGCTATAGTGTTCAAATAAATCTGATTCCTATGTCCATGACTATTAAATCAAAAGTATAGCATCCATCCCACATAACCCAAGCCTTCAAACGATACAACCCGAAAAACTTGTGTGATAATAAAAAAAAAATTACTTTTCTAATAGTCTTTCAAAATGAAACTGCCTTCTTTTTGCCAAGCAAGCAAATCACCAAAAAGGATTATTTCTGACAAGGGCAAATGAAAAACAAAACAAAACAAAACTAATATTTTCCAGCTTGGAGAAACATCTGTTACAATAATGTAACTTATAATACAGAGAATGGAATTTTAAGTAGTCAAAAATTATTCATAGTTTGTTATTTTCATATAAAGAAGAACCATGTGGAAAAAATGTAGAAGTAAAACATATGCATGGAAATGATTTCTTATAACCTCAAGACAGTGATTATCTCTAGAAATGAAGAGGGTGGCTTTAGCCATAAATATTACATTTCACTTCTTAAAAAATATACATACAGAGAGAGCTCTGAAGCAAATACAGCAAAATGTTACCATCTGTTAAGTCTACATGGTGGGCATATAAATGTCATTTTAACTTCTGTGTATTTAAACTATTTCACAGTTTCAAAGAATTTTTTTTAAAGAAAAAGATCCATGCAGCAACAGAAGAGTAAAATGAACATAATGATCTGGAACCTAAGTGCAGAGTTCTCTCCTTATGTCATCTCTTTTAAAGTCATAAACGTACTGTTTCCTAGCACTTCTAGAGCACATGGAAACCAAGAGAGACTCCATCATGGACTTTCCTCCTATTTGTCACTGTGACTCAGACCACAGAAGAGGCAGCACATTGTTACCTTGGTGATGGTGAGCACGATGTCAGTGGATGTTACCAGGGGGTGGGGATTTCCCATCAGCCTGTAGCCAATCACCTGGGGAAGCACCATGCTGATTGGCTGGCCCAGCATGACAGCTTCTGCTTCGATACCACCCACACCTGTGTGGAAAGGCGTGACAGAGTAATGCTTTCCTTAGTCCTCACGATATCCCTCAGGCATAGTTCACTGTCATTAACAAGTAGTCAACCCACTTATAGTGTTTTACTAGTGTAGAGTTATATTTCCATAAAGGACAGTTATCTTTTCTCTATTTCCCTCTATAGAATTTTTAACAAGTGTTTCTCAAAGTGTGGTCCCCCAAACACCTGTGTCAAAATCCCCTTGATTCCACACTAAAAAGAAGAATGGGCTTCAGGAGTCGCTGTTTTTAACAAACACCCCAGCTGATTTTCGCCTATTCTAATTCCAGCTGCTTATTCCAATTCCAGCTGCTTATTCCAATTCCAGCTGCTTATTCAAATTCCAGCTGCTTATTCCAATTCATTCTTCCAAACATTATACTGAGTGCCTAAAAGGCATCAGACACTTTTGCGGGTACTGGAAATTACTGGAAAACAGACCAAAAAAACCTCTCTGATATTTGTGGTCACTCAAATTCGTGCTGCTGGGATGTAAGGGTATCAAAGTAAATCAAGGTATTTACATAGAACAGCATAAGTGGAATAGGAACCTAGAAGAACACTCACCCCAACCGAGAACGCCCAAACCATCAATCATGGTAGTGTGCGAATCCGTGCCCACAAGACTGTCTGGGTAATAATATCCATCCTGATCAAATACCACTCTTGCCAAATACTCCAGATTCACCTGGTGGATGATTCCTGAGCCAGGAGGAATAATCCGCATGTTGCGAAAGGCCAGAGAGCCCCACTGGGATTGAAAAATGTGGAGAACACTGTGAATACCAGCACACCTTTATGCAGCTCACCTCCTTGGCACCTCTTCCTCATACCCCACACACATAAAGAATCAACCAATGGAGCCAAACTCTGCCCATACCTTTAAAAATTCAAATCGTTCTCTATTTCTTTCAAATTCCAAGTCTTGATTCTTCTGTAAACTGTCTGCCCTGTCAAAGAGAAAGACTAAATGTGTAAATTTTAAGGCGTAAAATGTTACTGGTCAAATTTATAGGTGATAATAAAGAAAATAGCAGTTTCATCTGCAGGCTTGCTGGGTGGTGGTATGCGTTCGTTAACGTGGGAAAGAGGTAATTAAAGTAAAAAGAATAATTATTTTTTGGTTCAGGTGATTTTTATAATGCCTTTAAACATGGTGGGTAGAAAACATTAAGTGGATTTAAGTTAAAACTCTTCTAATCATAAAGTCTGACTCTTAGGAACAGACTCAAGACATTTATGATGACAATAGCAGCTTAGATATTTAAAGAAGCTTTCTTTCTGTACTCCTTTCTTACCTATGACCTTGTTACAACACCTCTCTGAGCTGAGCCATATCTGGGCTGGCATTTTCATCTGTCTTATGTTGGGAGGTAGGGAACCAGTGATGCCAGGAGGCACAGGAATTTATAGAATCACAATCTCCTATCTTGCAAAAGGAGGTTTATGAGGAGGATGGTGACACTCAAGAACATGAGTAAAGCCCAGATTATATATATACCGAGGTTTGCTCCAAGTCATTCAGCTCATCAGGACTGACATGGACAATTCAGGGCATCAGGAAGCTTTTCCAGAATTTTTATAATCAAACTACATTGTTTTGAGGTAGAGTAAGTCATAGTGACAACTCGGCATGGTTAGCACACAGGAAGTGCTTACAAACTGTCATGGGTTGAGTGAACATAGGAAATGATAGTGAAATTAATAGCTAAGACCCAAGTCAGACTACACTAATTGATAGTTAACACTTATTGACATTACTGGGAACTAGGCACCAAAGTGCTTTACATTTATTTTCTAATTTAGTCTTCAAAATAGCCCTTTGAGCTAGGAGCAACTAATATCCACATTTTTCAAAGGAGGAAACAGACACAGAGAGGGTAAGAAACTTGTTCAGGACCTCACAGCTAGTAAATGATGGAATTGGTATTGACACCCAGGCAGTCTGACTCAAGAATGATGCTCTAAGTCCCTATGCTGCCTCCCTGTAGTAGTAGTTGCAGAAACTGTAGCAGCGATGGTGGTGGTGGTAATAGCAACAACTACCGTAATAATAATAACAGCAGGAGCCAAAGTGCAAGACTGCACGGTGCATCGTAGGCTCTAAGTGCTTTACACACATGAACTCATTCAATCATCCTAACAACCCCTCACGTAGGTACTACCATTACCCCAATGTATGGAAGAGGAAGCGGAAGCACAGAAAGATTAGTTAACTTCTCCAAGGTCAGATGCTTGTACATTACAGAGTGGTCACCTGAACCCAGGTCTGAGCGGTCCTGGAGCCTCTACCTTAACCACTATACCCACTTTCTTCTGTCACTTGTTAATGATCTACAGAGCTTACCTGGTGCCACATGCTGGCCATACAAATGTGCAGAAGGGGCATGTGTGCTGCCCAGCTGGGGCTCAGAGCCTAGCGAGAGACACAGAGCAGCAACCAGGCAACCATGAGAGTGTGATTATCAATGTCATGATACGGGAAGTACAGGGTGCCATGGGAGCACCCAGAAAGGGCCATGAACTCAGACCAGGGAGCCAGGGATGCCTTCCAGAAGGCGATGACATCGATGTAGCCTGGAGGGCGAGGGGGAGTCTGCCAGATGAGCATGGGTAGGCGGGCACTCCTTGAGAAGAAAAAGACTGGAGGCACGCACTATTTACTCTACAAATACACATTCAGTTACCATGCGGATGTTTTTCTTTTTCTTTTGATGTGAATATTCTTCCAGATAAGTGTCAGTTGCTTTGATGGAATCAATTTCTGAGAGTATCTTACAGCAGGGGTTGGTCCACAAACTGTGGTTCATGAGTCAAATCTGGCCCAATACGGTATATGTTTGGCTGTCAAGCAACGAATAATTTTTATATTTTTAAAAGTTGGAAAACAAATAAACGGAGACAGTATGTGGCCAGCAAAACCTGAAGTATTTACTGTTGGCCCTTTACAGTAAAAGTTTGCTGATCTCGGGCTTCCCTGGTGGCGCAGTGGTTGAGAGTCCCCCTGCTGATGCAGGGGACACGGGTTCATGCCCCGGTCCGGGAAGGTCCCACATACTGCGGAGCGCCTGGGCCCGTGAACCATGGCCGCTGGGCCTGCACATCCGGAGCCTGTGCTCCGCAACGGGAGAGGCCACAGCAGTGAGAGGCCCGCGTACTGCAAAACAACAACAACAACAAGGTCCTTCAGTC
The DNA here is from genome assembly GCF_951394435.1 of Stenella coeruleoalba. Classification (NCBI taxonomy): domain Eukaryota; kingdom Metazoa; phylum Chordata; class Mammalia; order Artiodactyla; family Delphinidae; genus Stenella; species Stenella coeruleoalba. Next base: position 43,727,049 of record NC_137153.1, read on the forward strand.
TGACGTCAGACTTCCTTTATGAATCCTCTCCCATCCTCCAGTCCAAACTTCTAGTTTCAGCTGCACTGTGGCCCTCATACTCTCTCAAACCGCACTTTCCTCATGCCTTTGCATGCTCTGTTCTCTCTGTGTAGGATGCCTTTCCAGCTCTTTGCTCTTTGGTAAACATGCCTGGGGACCCAGATTAAGTGACACTTCTGGAAGAGCCCCCCTGACTCTCCAAGTTAGTGATTTGGTTCCTACACTTACTAACTGCATTCAAGCTGTGCATTCCCTAATCTCTCTACTTTTCTAGACTAACCTACTTCTTGAATAAATACTGACATACAATAGGTCTGTTAAATGGATTTAATTTTACAAAAAAGAGGGAAGGCATCTTGGAACGTTATTCTTAATCATGTATGGCCCTGCCCCATCTCTTCTGCTGAGCTCTGAGCACATGTGGACTCCCAGTCATTATGCCTTGTCCTCTTGTCTCCAGAAGGATTTCAGAGTTTCTCAAAACAGAAGCAAGCTTGGAAGAGGACCATTTACCCCAGAGAATGCTGGGACCATCCATTCGATATACATGACATAGTCACAGGACAAGCAGAAGCCAGAAATGCTTAGGCTGCTTTAAGATATGTTAAATTCTAGGTTAAAAAAAAAGTTAAAATTAAAAATAAATTAAAATTTAAAAAACACCCTATTTACTCACTAAAACAAAAAATCTTTTATGCTAACCTTGGCTCGTTAACTTAGTTCTAGTTATTCGAATGAATAAACAGACCTAGAATTCAGATTTTTCCACCACTCAGAACTTTCCTAGATTTACCCAATCTGGTGAGCTTTCAATAAGATCTCTGAATGTGAATGGCCTCACACACTAAAGAGGAAATTTCTCCTTATTTATGTAAGTTGAAATCAGATTTGGATGTAGTTCAAAGTTTCTGAGTATTACATGTAATGGTACTCCAGAAATTCACAGACAGTATTTATAGAGAAGATAGTTTTGACACTCATGAAATCTGGTCAGAAATTGCTATGATATTCTTGTTGGTATTTTTAAAAAGGTTATTTCTGAGATAACTTTGTAAAACATTACAATAATGCATTAGTTAGATCCTCGATTCCTAAAGATGGTGTGAAGCCAATTACTATTATTCACAGCAGGGAAAGAGGTTAGAAATACTTAACTGAGAAAATTCACCATCCCACCACTCCTTACTTCATTCTGGAAATAGCTGGAAATAAGCCCACAGCACACAGTGCCACAAAAACTGAGACATCACACTTAATTCCTTACAAAAATGAGGAAAGAGACTGGGAGGTCAAATTGCAAAACCAAACTCAAGAAATAAAAACAAAACACTAGCAATGAAAATACTTCTTGGGCTTCTCTGGTGGTGCAGTGGTTAAGAATCCACCTGCCCATGAAGGGGATACGGGTTCGAGCCCTGTTCCAGGAAGATCCCACATGCCACGGAGCAACTAAGCCCATGCGCCACAACTACTGAGCTTGCACTCTACAACCTGCAAGCCACAACTACTGAGCCCATGTGCCACAACTACTGACTAGCCCACGTGCCACAACTGCTGAAGTCTACACACCTAGAGCCTGTGCTCCGCAACAAGAGAAGCCACTGCAATGAGAAGCCTGCACACTGCAACGAGGAGTAGCCCCCGCTCACCGCAACTAGAGAAAGCCTGTGCGCAGCAAGTAAGACCTAACGCAGCCAAAAATAAATAAATAAATAAATTTATTAAAAAAAGAAAATACTTCTCATAGAAGTGTTTCTCTTTAATTAAAAAAAAGAAGTGTTTGCTAGATTTGGATATCATTTTGGATCAAAGTTCACCACTAGACTTTGCTATTTTCATCATAATGTTTTTAGTATTACAGTATAAATGAAAAAGGTCCATAAAAAATTGAAACCAGAGTTGATGGATGTCAAGGTTTAAGGAGGAAACCAAGTCACAATGAACTTGGTGCTGACTCAGATTCTTTACCTGCTTAATTGTCAGGAGCTCTTTTGAGTTTTGAGTCAAATAACTTTAGAAATTAAAACAATTACAATTCTGTCTCCACCAGTACTTTCACCTTCCAGGCCAGGGAAATGAAGGTAAATCCATCAACACCAATGAGTCTTCAAGAAAAAGTTGCCCATGATTTTGTGAGGCTACTTTTAATAATTTCTGAAGTGGGACTTTAGGAAACATACTCTCCAATAGGATAATAGTTTGTGTATTTTTAAGTCTTCCCTTTGAAATCAAAACATTAAATTGAGCTTATGTGATTTAAGGAAGAAAAAAAAGGACATATTGCCCAAGGATGGGTTGAGTCCAAAGAAAAGGAAAGAGCTAGCAAGTATCCAGTCTGTTTGTTCCAAGAACCATCAATTCAGGAGACAAAGCAGTTTTCTCTCTATTCCTGAATTTCTCTGGTTTGGGTATTGGCAATACTAATTTGAGAATGACCAGTTTCTACATTTCTCTTGAGGCTGTATGGAACCCACTTAAATCCCCAAGGAAGCAAATAAACGTTTTTGCTTTTTTTTTCCTTTGAGTGGTTGGTTTCATATTCTTAAATGACTTTCTATTATAAAAACAATAGCTTTTTATTGTAAAAATAAAGAATAGTTACAATCGCTTAGCAGTTTGGCACTTCTCTTTCCAATTTTGTAATCTTTGCCTAGAGTTTCATTGAGCTGAGATCACTCTATACATGCAATTTTTATCTAGCTCATTGAGCCAAGACATGAGCATGTTCTAAATGTTATTAAGGATTAAAATATAACCGTAAAGGTTACTTAATAATTTACTTTAAGGATGTACCATAATTTAATAAATCACTCTCCTTTGTTGGAAACCTAGAATGCTTTTAAGTTTTCACTATTATAAATAATACTTTAATAAGCACTATTTAGTCATTAAGCTTTTGCTGAATTTCAGATATCTATGAAGTGTATGTTTAGAAGTGGAAATTCCAGGACAAAGGATATGGCACATTGCTTTCATCATTTCTAATTTGTAGTGCTATCAGCAGTGTATAAAAGTGTCTCCCTCATGACACATTTATAATTAATAACATTTATTTTCTAAACTATGTTGATAAGAGAAAATGGTATCTCAAGGATTTAATTTACCTTTTTATTGCTTGTAAAGTTGAAAAGGCTTTATAAACTGTTTACCATTTGTATTTCCTTTTATTGTGAAATGTCCACTTTCCTTTGCCCATTTATTTGCTGGGTTTTACTATTTTTTAATAGGTTATACATACTCTTTATATATTAGGGATATTAACTCTTTATTGAAAATATTTTTCAAGTTATCTCCTGGTAACTTTGAAGTTATTAAATCTATAGATTTTTTTTCCCCTTTGCTTCATTCATTGCTTCTAAATTTAGAAAGGTTTTTCTTATCAAGACATTTGACACTATATAATTAAATTTTCTTCAAAATCTTTGATGATTTAATTTTTAAAATATTAATGCTTTAAATTATATGAACTGTTCTCTCTACCAAATAATTAATTTTCCCAGCATTGTATGCAGAACAGTTATTTCTTTCTAACTAAAGTTCTATCTAAAGTTGGAAATAATTTTATTTAGTTATACTTCTAGGTTAAGATATCAGCCTTCTACTAGTACCTGGTTGCCCTCCTTGTATCCAAATCCTCATTGTGTAATCTTGCAGTTACTGGAGTGTACTCCTTCACCCCTGACTTTGGGCTAAATTGTGCAACTTGCTTTGATTAATGTGATTGTGAATAGAAGTGATCCTATGTCAGTCCTCATCTAAGCCTCAAGAGATGCTGCAGGGTCCCGCTTGCCTTCTTGAGCCTCTGTGATCACCACATAGCTGCTTTCTCCTTTAGCCTGGGCTCCCAAAGAAGCACACATAGAATGGAGCTGTCCCAGCTGCCCTACCGATGTGCAGTGCAGTGTAAGCAGTCAACCCAGCAAGGCTGGGTGAGGCACAGCTGCCCAACTGCATTCAGCTGAGATCAGCTGAGCTCCCACCCAGCTTGTAGATGTGTAAGAAATAAATTCTTATTGTCTTCTGCTACTGAGATTTTATTGGTAGGATTGGTAGGTTGTTGGTACGATTTTAGCAGGAAGAGAGAAGTGGATATCCTGAACAATAGAAGGAAAAAAGGAAAAGGATAGAGTTTATGGACACCCACGTGGAGAGGCAGAGATGGCCAGATATGAAATAGTTACTTGGAATCAAAAAGGAATAAGACTCCAGTGGTTGGGGAAAAAAAAAAAAAGCCAAACTCTTTTAAAGTCAAACACATACTTGTATTGACAAGCTCTCATGGCAGAATTTGTATGTGTTTTTCACCCAGACTTCAAGCTTAAACACAGGCTGTTCTCACCCAAGAAGTAAATAGAAAAAAAAAAAAAAGACTTAATCCCCCCTGCCCCCACCCTGGGAAAAAAAAAAAAAAAACTTCAGGGGAAAATATTTATTAAGTTTGAGTTTTCCAGAATATACTTTTTAAAGATTTTTCTTCTTTTTTTAATTTTTTTAATTTTTTAATAGATCTTTATTGGAGTATAATTGCTTCACAATACTGTGTTAGTTTCTGTTGTACAACAAAGCGAATCAGCCATATGCATACATGTGTCCCCATATCCCCTCCCTCTTGAGCCTCCCTCCCATCCTCCCTATCCCACCCCTGTAGGTCATCGCAAAGCACCAAGCAGATCTCCCTGTGCTATGCTGCTGCTTCCCACCAGCCAACTATTTCACATTTGGTAGCGTATATATGTGGATGCTACTCTCACTTTGCCCCAGCTTCACCCTCCCACCCCATGTCCTCAAGTCCATTTTCTATGTTTACCTCTTTATTCCTGCCCTGCAACTAGGTTCATCAGTACCTTTTTTTTTTTTTTTTAGATTCCATATATATGTGTTAGCATACAGTATTTGTTTTTCTCTTTCTGACTTACTTCACTCTGTATGACAGACTCTAGGTGCATCCACCTCACTACAAATAAGTCAATTTTGTTTCTTTTTATGGCTGAGTAATAGTCCATTGTATATATGTGCCACATCTTCTTTATCCATTCATCTGTCAATGGACATTTAGGTTGGTTCCATGTCCTGGCTATTGTAAATAGTGCTGCAATGAACATTGTGGTACATGAGTCTTTTTGAAATATGGTTTTCTCAGGGTATATGCCCAGTAGTGGGATTGCTGGGTCATATGATAGTTCTATTTTTAGTTTTTTTAAGGAAACTCTATACTGTTTTCTATAGTGGTTGTATCAATTTACATTCCCACCAACAGTGCAGGAGGGTTCCCTTTTACACACAAAAAAGACTTACACTCTGAGATTTTGCACAAAGCAGAAAACCCAACTGTTCATCCTAGTCTCTCACCTTCTGTTGAAATCAACCTGGATGGAATGATCAATGACAAGGTCAGCAGGACAGACAGGGTTTATTTTCTCTGGATTTCCTCCTAACTTTTTCACAGCATCACGCATGGCAGCAAAGTCAACCACAGCTGGCACACCCCTAAGAAAAGGGAGATTAAGCAGAAAACAAATCGGTTAAACAAGTGCCATGGGATTTTTCAGCTTTTGCCTCTGCTGATAATATTGGCAATGGGGCTGTTTCATCGGCTGTTTCATCAGTGGTGCTAACAATGGATGTGTTAGAAAAGTGAGTGTCTAAACACATTCCCTTCAGCAGAAATCACATCAGTAATAAGTGCCGCGACTGAGTGGTATCTCTATATGCAATTTTATCCCTGCATTGAAGGTCACAGCCAACATGGTCTAAACAGAGAAGCTGTGGGAAAGCTGGCAATTAAAAACTCTGGAACTTTTTCTGCCATCACTGTTCCCTTTTCATATGGTGGGCTGACAAAGACCTGTACAAGATCACACCCTTCAACTTCAGACCAAATTTAAAGGAATGGATATAATTCAGAAAAGTAGGCTGTGAATCAAATTTATACTAAGTGAATGCTTCCTTTTTATTAGAGAATAAAATTTGGGTGATCTTTCCTCTAAAAAAAATGAAATTTGCTCTCCAGAAGGAATAAAATAACATCATTTCAAAATGAAACGGTAATGTCTCAAAATGAAGCCGTGATAGGGAGCAATTCCTGGGAATAGCAGGATGTGAACAGAGGCTTAACAGCAACACATCACGCCTTGTGAACTATATCTCCCCTCATGTGACACATATCAACGTTCCAAGGACAGCTGTTTGAAACCTGGCTCCTTGGGTGATAGGACATAGGGGCGAAAAGATTCCGAGATAGCTCCACTCCATACTGTTTCTTTCAACTTTTGCTAGTACACTTAGGACTAGGATCTTGAAGACCAAGGACAAAGATCTTTGCCACTGGAAAAGGTGGAGTGAGTATGCATCCTGATTTGCCTGAGATTATCTCTTCCCGTCTGGGATGACTGCCCTCTTTTGCTTTCAACCGTCTCTGAATGTTGAGTGAAAAATTATACAGTCACTGTGTTTTTTATTTTTGCTTTTAAGAAGCTTTCTTTAAAGGCTGACAAGGGATGCAGAGAAAAACAGAGTGAAGTGACATGAGGCTCACGTGAAGTCCTGCAGGATGACGCGGGCAGGCTTAAACGGCACTTCTATGTTCTTATGCTGCATGACATTCCAATTTAGGATATTTTCAACATCATTTTTCTTCACCAAAAATTGATCACAGTTCCGAATGGCTGCCTCCAGGAGAACTCTGATAGAAAATGGTAGTCGTCCTAGGAGTAAAGGAGAAAGTATAACAAAACCAAACCCATGAGACATCTTATTATAAGAGCTCTCTAAAGCCAAACTCCATACAGACTTGATACAAGGCATCACACTATTCTTCCAGCAGGGAAGAGAGTAAATTTAAACTGATTCCAACAGTTTAAAATATAAGACTATTGAATGGATTTAGGAGACATTCAGTACTAGAAAATACCAACAGCCTAGGCAAAAAGAAAATATTACACTTAAATCTTTCATAATAAATGGTTGCCTAGCCTTGGAATCCAGTAACAGAATTTCCCTTAAGTCATCATGAAAGACACGAGTCTAGATAATTTACTGTATTACTGTTAGCAAGTACACACACATACAGTAGTATTTCTCATGAAACCTAGTGTTTAAGAAATGAGAAGATAACCCCTTTACAATTATTATAATAAGACTAAAGAATAGTCAGATACATCTTTCAAAGGAAATAAACCCCTAAACACCATGTAGTGTGGTCATTGGTAACTCTGTTTTCTAGAATAAAACAATGGTAATTCATTAAGAAAAGTTATTTTGTTTATAAAAGAAATGGTCCATCCGGATACATGACAATTATTTACCAGTATTATCCAGAAAAGGCAAGACTACAAAGGTAGAGAAGCATAGGAGTTGGAATAAAAAAGGCTTGTGTTTTCATCCTCTTCTGCTACCTACATAGTTGTTATTTAATCATATCATTTACTCTCTCTGGGCCTCAGCTTCCTCAGGGCTTCTTATGTTTTTAAACATAACATGATAGGGTTGTTATTCAGATTAAACAATATATATGTACAAACACTCTCTATACTAAATGTTATGTAAATGTTACATATATATAATCATTATTATCTACTTGAAAACGAGCAATGTAAGAAAGGTGTGTATTTGTGTGGTTAACCCAAGACCATTCAGCCATCTCTGCTACTCCCTCTTCCAACTCTCCTAAAGCCTAATTTATTAAGTAGCTTACTTATTATGCAAATGATATTCTAATTACTATCAGAGCACTTACATCATAGAGCCATGTACCTACCATATCTTGAATCCTCCAATTTATTCAAATTGAAGAATTTCTTTCCTGGTTGTGCAGGATCCAAAGGCTCAGCGAGGTGTGCAAATGGGTTGCTCATTATTCCTGATGGCCACGTGTCCCTGAAAAGGACAGAGAACATTTAACTTCTACTCTCAAAGCTGGACCTTATTTATTCAATGAGTGTTTGCCCTCTTTAACGATTATGATACATTCACTTCAAGAAATCACTTTTCTTCTCAGAGTAGGGGAAAGGTGGGACATAAATGAATAAAAAATGATATCCTTAGCAAAGAAAGTGGGCTCTGTGAAGCTATTTGTGAAAGCTAGGATTCACCTCTCAAGGGTGCATACAATTCCAAACTTCTTTTGCCTTATCTGTATACAACTTTCCAAAATTCTTGCACTGATAAGTCATGAGGAGGAAGGGAAATGAAGGATGTGTTGCATGGTGAATCTCGAATATGTGGACAGACCTCTGAACTGGACTCATGTTTTGCTTGATAGGAGGTTAAGAGGTCCGGAGCAGGTGACATTGTGCAACTGTATAAAACTCGAACTCTGGAAGAGCGGACTTGAAAGCAGCTGTTTTCTGTTGTAACTGTCTCTGCAGCGTTTTAAATAAACCTGTTAGTTGGAAGTCTTCCCAACTCACTTTTGAGTTGGTAGCAAGAGTGAGTTCACATCAGGTAATCTTTAAGGTACACTGTGGTGGCATAAATGCCCAAACTCCCCAGATATGTTTGGAGAGGACCCTCTACCCCAGCTCTGGGCAGAATTTCTCCTTATCTTTTTTTTTTTTTGCGGTACACGGGCCTCTCACTGTTGTGGCCTCTCCTGTTGCGGAGCACAGGCTCTGGACGCGCAGGCTCAGCGGCCATGGCTGACGGGCCCAGCCGCTCTGTGGCATGTGGGATCTTCCTGGACCGGGGCACGAACTCGTGTCCCCTGCATCGGCAGGTGGACTCTCAACCACTGCGCCACCAGGGAAGCCCTCTCCTTATCTTTTTATAAATTATAAGTGGTGAACAAGAAAGGACACTGTTCCTGGCCTCCACCACACAGATAAACAGCGATTTCAAATAACTGTATAACTTAGAGCAAAACACTCCGGGGTGGAAGTCGGAAGACTTGCTTTCTAGTCCTACCCCTTGGGCAAAAGTCTTTTAATCGATCCATTCTCCAATAGTCTTAATTTTAAGATAATTATAGTAACATTCTCCTATCTAATCCAAGGTTTTTATGAATAAATATTCATAAAACCTATTTTGGGGATGACTGATATGGAATGATCAACATATTACTATAAAATGAAAACAAAGTACAATATCTTACTCAACTTATGATTGGGTAACACCCTGATAAACCCGTTGTAAACTGAAAATATCGTAAGTTGAAATGCATTTAATATACTAAGCTACTGAACATCACAGCTTAGCCTAGCCTACCTCAAATATTCTCAGAACACTTACGTTAGCTTACATTTGGGCAAGATCATCTAACAAAGAGCCTATTTTATAACGAAGTGCTGAATATCTCATGTAATTTATTGAATACTGTACTGAAAATGAAAAACAGGGTAGTTGTCTGGGTACAGAATGGTTGTAAGGGTGTCGGTTGTTCATCCTCCTGATCGTGTGGCTGACTGGGACTCGTCACAAGAGAGTATTGTACCGCATATCACCAGCCCGGGAAAAGATCAAAATTCAAAATTCAAAGTGTGTTTCTACTGAATGCCTATCGCTTTTGCACCAAAGTGGTCAAAAAATTGTAAGTCAAACCATTGTGAGTCGAGGACCATTTGTACAGAAAACAACTGTTTGTGGGGATAAAAAGTGACAAGTGGGCCTTGTCTCCATAGACAGGCCCATGTCTTCGTTGAGACACAAAAGAGACAGCGGCCTCGAAGTCAGGATTGGGAGAAAGACTCAGCTTCATTGTATATCCTTTGGTATTATTTGCATTTTTAACTGTACAAATATAACTGTTTGAAAACTAGTTAAAAACTTAAAAGAGATAGATGATGAGCACACCCACTGTGTCTGAAGTCCAGGGCCAGGCACTTCTGGGGAGAGGCAGCTGAGTGAGAAGCAACCCCTGCCTTCCTGGAGTTACGAGTGCAGAGACAATGGGATGAGCCGGGCACCGGCAACAGGCGTGAGAGAATGAGAAGGAAGAGTGCGGTGGTCTGCCGAGCACCTTTTTACTGGGAATCGCCTCTTTCCCCTAGTCCCACGTGGTTTTTGCAGGAGCTGCCATTTGGTGGGGGAGAGGGAAGGCCAACTGACTTCTCTAGGAATTCCGGAACTGAAACTAAAGAAAGCCTAGCACCGGATGCTGGGGCGTGCCCTAGATCATCTGCAGTAGAATTACCTGGGGCTCTTTCTTGTTAAAAATAGGCTCCCGAGTCCCACCGCTGAGCTACTGAATCAGAAGGGACTGGGAGAGGCGCCAGGAATTCGACAATCTCCCAGGTGTCTCTAGCACGTGTCCAGTTTGAGAATCATTGCTGGACACTGTGGAGGACCAGGTGAAGAAGGTACACTTGATTCAGAAAACAGGGAGGTACCATGGAAAGTATATGTTTGAGAGGGGGAGTGAATCGCAACCAAAATACCACACGGCTCAGGAAGGGGGCCTGAACAAGTGAAGCAGGCAGCACAGGGGCTTGGCAGCCTGGGCAACGTTTGCCCGGCTAAGGGAGCGGCAGCCACTTGGCTCCAGCCGCGGGCTGCATGCTGGAATATGCCAGCCCAGTGTGGACAGAGCCAAGTTTTCAAGCGAGGCTGGCAATCTGGATTTCTACACGAACATTCTTGATTTATAAATGTCAGTAACGAGATTTTTCTAAACTACTGAGTGGGCCTGCAGCACAATGGCCAAACCAGACATGCCTGAGGGGCACGACCTGACCTGTGTTCTAACTTAGCCTAGCAGATGTTTTGGAGGAATGGGAGGTAACTACAGAGAGAAAACTCAGGCAGGAAACTCCGGAAGTGGTAGGAACCCCTCGCTGAACTGGGCACGGTGGGCTGTTCATATCTTTCAAAAGCCTTAAGTCACTGAATCATCCCTAAAGGGGCTCAGTTTGCCAAAATTCTATGGTTAAACCAGTTGCCAAATTGTACCCATATTTGCCATGATGCAGTGAGGACACAGGACACAACGTGTCAGTTTGCTTCCCCGTACCTTATAAATGCCCTGGCAGGACTCTGGAAGCCTTACACGATTCCTGCTGTTCCTACCACCCTACAAAGCCAGCTGGTATTTCAGGATGGATATAGTGACCAGTATGGCTCTTGTAGAAAATGTGTCGTATAAAGCACTCTCCATCTGCCTCCTTTTTTCCTTAGAGACTAGATAATTGTGTAGTTTCACTATATAAATGAAGGAAATTTTACTTGCAGAAGTTAGGAGAGAGAAGAGCCAGTGACTAATTACTAAGTATCAGCGCGTGCCAAGTGCTTCATACCATCTTCTATAACTCTGGCAACATCTCTGTAAATTCCAGCCTATCATTACTCCCATTTTACAGCTGAGAAAACTGCAGCTCAGAGAGATGGAAAAACTCGCCTCAGGGCGTACATCCAGTAAGAGGCAGAGCTAGGTTTTGAACTCTGGCTTTTTCCACCAGCCCCTTGGGGCTGCCTCTCCAGGTGTGGCAACTCCTGGTTTGAAGATGGCGCTGGCTGGAGGTCACGAACCAACCCCCAGAGCTGAAAAAAGCCAGGAGACGCATGGGCCTGAGAAATCCTCCAAGAGGCAGTTCTGAATACTAGAGTTGCCTTTCCTTCTTTCTAGGGGTCACCCAGCACAGTGGCCTGAGCCAGGCATTGATTGTCACATGTCCCTTGCCACTCTGAGCCACAGGTCAGTGGAAAGCAACAGGAGCTATGTTTTTGCAACCCCAAACTGGTTTTGCTTGGAAGTTGGGAAATGGACCTCCCCCACCACCACCACCCCCTTATAAGCCTGTTGGGTTCTGGAAATCAGAGCCACTCCACAGTTTCACTCATTCTATCACTCTTGTTTCAAATGACCTTATAGGAGTTCCCAGTGCTTTAGTACTCCCAAGAGGGAGCCAAAACAACCACGTGCCAAGCAGGGTGTGAGGGGAAAGATCTTTGGTTTGGGAACAGTCCAGATACAAAGTAGAATCTAGGCATTGTGAATGTACCTAGGTCTGCCTTACCCTGGCCAGAATCCTAGCCCATCCCCAAACCTTGAGTATTACCCCAAATTATCCCAAAATCTGTGATTTTGCTAGAAACGCCACCAACTGGCCAGGGAATCCTGTCTACTTCCACAACCACAGAAAGCACAGACCCCACTGTTTCAATTCCTTTCTTATCTGCATTGTTCCTGCCTTTTTTTCTGTTTTGTCTAATCCCCATTCAATACTAATAAAAGAGAGGAATGAGCAAACAGAGAGGATCTGGGGGGAGAGGGTGGAGTGTCATCCTAGGTTTTTTTCTCTTTTGGAAGAGGGAAGAATCAGTATGCATGGAAATGTGTTCGGGTTGCTGCCTCTTGTGTTCCACAGAATAAGGTGGTACTGCATGGAGGCAAAGGAAAAAAAAAGAGAAAAAAAAAAAAAGGAAAGAAGGGCAAATGATATCTTTTAAGCAGCGCGTTTACAGCTCACTCAGAACTTGCCCTTCCTGAACACTTGTGTTGAGAAGGCTAGGACTGCTGATATCTGCCTGGCCTCTGAATCAAGTGGGACCCATGGACAGTTCTCAAAGAAAAGGAATCCAAAAAGAGACACTTGCACCATCTCTGAAACCCTTCACTACATCTGTTCACATTCGGAAAGAAAAGATAATTATTTGGTAGCAAAACGGTGTCTCTCAAAGCTAACCCATCCTGAAATACCAGCTGGGTGACTTGGCATGATTCTTACAGATACATTTTGTGCATCGAAGAGTGGGGGTGGGGAAGGGAGTGCTGGACACCAGATTTTTAAAGTAAATTACTAAAAATACTAAATAGTCGGCACAGGCAGGCAGATCTGAGACACTTAACACATGAACTACTCTCCCAGTAAAAAAGGTTGAGGGAGTTCAGTGCTGGGGATCCTCTCCAGCCACAGACAGTGTTGCTGCCAACTGACCTTTGGCCTCAATTTAGGACACTGGCATGTGACTTACTTGGAGAGGCACCTTCACTTGTACATGTGTGGCTTGGCATTGATCTGTCACCACAGGCTAGGGACACTTTGATCTTAGATGCTAAGGAGGTAATGAGATAAATCAGAGAATGGTGAGCCTACCTTAAAGAACTTTACCTAGGACTACATCAGGGGACCAACATTCCCCTGATGAGAAAATAGAGGCCCTAAAAGGAAGTTGATGGCCTGGGGTCACAGGATTATAAGGGGTAGCACCAGGAGAAATATAGCTGATTTTCCCTCCAGTAAAAAAGCAAATTTCTGGCAGAGAAAACAAACAAACAAACAAAAACACCTTAAAATCCTTCATAAGTAGAGTTGAAAAAAGTACTACTTAGGCGTATCACAGTCTTCTGGCACTTTTGTAAGTTAGTTCTATAATCATTCACTGAACCTTCCGTGGTTCAAAATTCCAGAGAACTGACTGACAGCTAAACTTTGGGAAAACAACCTGTGGTTAAGTTTTTAACTGCTCTTGATGACTAGTTTATTCCAAGAGAGGCAGAGGAATGACAAATCAATTCTGTTGATGTAAATATCAGACCCACATACCATTCATATGCAAATGAACACAAAAAAGAAAGATACAGAGTAAAGTTAAGATATATAGATTGCCAACAGGCACATGAAAAGATGTTCAACATTGCTAATCATCAGAGAAATGCAAACCACAATGTCAGTGGTTTTGCAAATGAAAACCACAGTCTCACACCTGTCAGAATGGCTACCATGAAGAAGACCACAAAAAACAAATGTTGGCGAGGATGTGGAGAAAACGGAACCCTCAAAACGGAACCCTCGTACGCTATTGGTGGGAATGTCAATTGATGCAACAACTGTGGAAAAGAGTATGGAGGTTCTCAAAAACTATAAACAGAACTACCACATGATCCAGCAATTCCACTGCTGTGTATATACCCGAAGAAAACGAAAACACTTATCTGAAGAGATACATGCATCCCGATGTTCAAAGCAGCATTCTTTACAGTAGCCAAGATATGGAAGCAACCTAAGTGTCCATCAACAGATGAATGGATAAAGAAGATGTGGTGTACATATATACAATGAAATAGTACTCAGCCATAAGAAAGAATGAAATTTTGCCATTTGTAACAACTGGACTTGGCGGGTATTATGCTTGGTGAAAAAAATCAGACAGAGAAAGGTTATCACTTACCTGTGGAATCTAAAGAATAAAACAAATGAATGAATATAACAAAACAGAAACAGCACAGAACAGACACTTAGATCAATGGGACAGACTATAGAGCCCAGAAGTAAACTCACATACTTATGGTCAATTAATCTACAACAAAGGAGGCAAGAATGTGCAATGGAGAAAAGACAGCCTCTTCAAAAAGTGGCGCTGGGAAAACTGGACAGCTACATGTAAAAGAATGACATTAGAACATTTTCTAACACCATATACAAAAATAAACTCAAAATGGATTAAAGACCTAAATGTAAGACCAGAAACCATAAAACTCCTAGAAGAAAACGTAGATGGAACACTCTTTGACATAAGTCATAGCAATATTTTTTTGGACCTGTCTCCTAAAGCAAAGGGAACAAAAGCAAAAATAAACAAATGGGACCTAATTAATCTTAAAAGCTTTTGCACAGCAGAGGAAAACATGGACAAAACAAAATGACAACCTATAGAATGGAAGAAAATATTTGCAAATGATATGACCAATAAGGGGTTAGTTCATATCCAAAATATATAAACAGTTCATACAATTCAATACCAAAAAAACAAACAACTCAATTAAAAAATGAGACCAGTTATAACCTATGTGGAATCTAAAAAATAAAACAAATTAGTGAGTATAAAAAAAGACTCACAGATATAGAGTATAAATTAGTGGTTACCATTGGGGAGAGGAAAGGGAGGAGGGCAAGACAGGGGTAGGGGTCTTCGAGGTATAAACTACTATGTATAAAATAAACAAGCTACAAGGATATATTGTACAGCACAGGGAATATAGCCAATATTTTATAATAACTATAAATGGAGTATAATCTTTAGAAATTGTGAATTACTATATTGTACACCTGAAACTTATATAATGTTATAAATCAACTACACTTCAATTTAAAAAAAAACTTAGAAAAAAGATCAGAAAAATACATTAAAAGAAAATTTTAAAAACAAAATTTTTATGTATTTATTTAGGCTGCACTGGGTCTTAGTTGGGGCACCTGGGATCTCCGTTGTGGCATGTGTGATCTTTAGTTGCAGCATGTGTGATCTTTAGTTGTGGCATGTGAACTCTTAGTTGCAGCATGCATGTGGGATCTAGTTCTCTGACTAGGGATCAAACCTGGGCCCCTTGCATTGGGAGCATGGAGTCTTAGCCACTGGACCACCAGGGAGGTCCCTAAAAGAAAATTTTAAAAACAGATGCTCATTGTGGAAACACTATTAATCAGCTATAAAAAATGAGGTAATCCTACCATTTGTGACAACATGGACTTTGAAGACATTATGCTAAGTGAAATGAGTCAGAAAAAGACAAATACTGTATGATCAGATTGCACTAATGTATAGAAGTAGAACCTAATTAAAAAAAGAAACACAACTCACGAAAAAAAAGAAAATGCAAGTGAACAAAAAGAAGAAAATGAAAGTCATCTGCAATACCATGGTTTGGAGTTTCATTTAACATGACTTTTAAATGTACTTGGATTTTTAAAAAATGATTAGACCTCACATTGTTTTGTAACTTGCTTTTTTTTCCACTCAGCAGTAGACCACAAACATCTTTATAGAGCCATCATGTGATATTTTATATCACTTTTAACTACACCATAAAAATCTATCATTCAGATATATAATTTATTTAAATCTCTTATTATTAAAATACACAGGTTGTTTCCAAGTACTAACATTCAAATACCGCTTGCAACTTTTGTATACATTTCTTCGAATAG
This sequence comes from Stenella coeruleoalba, assembly GCF_951394435.1. Classification (NCBI taxonomy): domain Eukaryota; kingdom Metazoa; phylum Chordata; class Mammalia; order Artiodactyla; family Delphinidae; genus Stenella; species Stenella coeruleoalba. Next base: position 43,742,927 of record NC_137153.1, read on the forward strand.
CTCCTTAATCCATTTCCTTAAAATAAACTCGTAGCTCTCAGTTCCTAGAAGTAGGACAGCTGGGTGAAAGGATCTGATATCTCCATTGGCTTGCACATCACCAGGTTGCCAGGGAAAGGCTGTACCAATTTTATGACCCTTCTCTGAAGCAGTGAGTAAATGAAGGTGCCTAAACCAGGCAACATAATTGGTCTTTACCTTTTGCCAAACTGAGAGATTAAAAAGCTAACCTTGGGCATTTCTCTAATTGCTAGTGAAGGTGAATACCTTTCCATCCCTCTGTTAGAATCTGAATTTCTTCTTTTGTAAACTCCCTGTCTGCCAGAAAGGGCAAACTGAGGGTCACTAAGATGGCCTCTGGAGACCAAATGTTCTCATCTCCGAGGGGACTTCACTGCACTGTTCCTGTGGGTGAGACTCAGCTCTGTAGTCCTGGAGAGGCAAGGACTGCCTGGGGCCTCTACCTGATCTTGAGACTTGCAGTGTGTAAGATTCCCCTTTACCTGAAGGGAGCCCTAAAATCTAATGCACAGTTTGACCCCATGCTCAGGTGCACTGGGAACCTAGTTGGTTATAGCTAAGTAAGTGACCAAGTAGCTTACCTCACAGGCAGAATCCCCACTGGGGTCAGTGAGCTATGCTACCTGTAACCCAGACCATTTCCAAGCCCAGGCAGCAGTCTTGCCAATGGGTTTTGTGAGAGAGCCCGAGTACAGCATATGGACAGTACAATGCTAAGTCACTGCTCTTGCTAGAGGATCGCCTGGGACTATACCCCAGCTGACAGTCATGATGCCTGTTTGGTACAGCCAGATTTGTAGAGATGTTTGGAATAGTCGACTGATTTTAGCTAAATGCCAACGATCAGATAAAATAAGAGTCACGTTTTCGGGTGTTTTTCCAGCCTTTGGAGTATATAAATCTAAGATTTAGCTGCTTATGCTGTCGGAGTTGAATCTTCTTAGGTCTTATGATAGAGAAAGAGGCATGCATATGAATGGGCCCTACCACCAACCACAGGATTTCCACACATCAGTGGGAAAGAGCAGAGGACAGGCATAACCCTGGGCAGCAGAATTCCCCTCAGTAATGGGATGGGGAGAATAAAGTTGGGGGGTGGGGTGGAGATTGTGTGTAATCAGCTTCCTGGAGAGTTTGGATAGTCTGAAAGAGCCTTCAGGTGATTAGTTGAGAATCACTGCTCTGTGTGGTCTAAAGTACAGACAACACACCCTCAGAACTGTTTATTTAGGATATCTAAAGACACACAAGAGTAGATTTTTTTTAAATCTATGCTAACAACAGAAAGAGGTTTCTTCTGTATTCATGTGGTTTACCCACCTCTCTTCCTCTCTTCTCACATTTTCCTAAATATACCCTCCCTGAATTTTCATGGCTTCCAACTCCGAAGTTAAAGCAGTATCACTGCATCTTTTAGGGTTTACTTCAGTTCACTAAAAAGATTAGCTGTGCTTCATTTTTTTCTGTTTAAAGAGAAATTAATTGGTCCCACCCCCAAACTGTTGTGTATCTAAACATCATGCTACTTATAAACAACTTTTTGTCAAAAGTGAGATTCCAAGGATGTCTATAAACAAGATTGAGGTCAGAACCATTCAGGCCCTCAAACCACCATGGCTTGTCAACTCGGTTCTTTTACAAAGCGTAGGACTAGAAATATTAGTTCTTTGCTTTATTTGTTGCAGACGCATCTGGAAAAATGGAATAGCTGAATAGCTCTGAATTTTCCCAGAGACCAAGTCACTTCTTTGATCTTCTTAGCTGTTCATAAAAGTATTGAAAAAAAAATACACACACCAAAAACAACACAAAAATCTCTTAAATGTGATACTTGTAACCAAAAGAATTTTAAAGCCATAAGTGCAATTGTATATTTTGGGAGAGAATGAAAAAGAAAGAAAGGAAAAAAAAAAAAACAAAAATGGAAAAAGAGTAGTACTGTTGTAGGGAAAATGGGGCATGAGAGAATGGTCATGTCCCAGGCCTAGAGTCCTTGGGATGGCTGGCCAAGTGAGTGAGCCATAGTAAAGTGAAAGTGGGTTTATTTACAGAGGTACACACTCCACAGAAAGAAGCAGCCCCAGGGGTGGGGTCCTCTTGGAAAGTGAGAGCAGCCCCTGAAATGTGGGGCTGGTTAGTTTCTATGTGCTGGGCAATTTCATAGCTAACAAGTGGAATATTCTATCTTGGAGAGGGGGCGGGGATTTCCAGGAATTAGGGCACCACCCACCTTTTGGCCTTTCATGGTTGGCCTCAGAACTGTCATGGTGCCTGTCTGTGTGTTGTTTAGCATATGCTAATATATTACAATGAGTGTATAATGAGGCTCAAGGTCTACGGGAAGTTAAATCTTCTGCCATCTTGGACCTAGTTGGTTTTAACGAGTTTTTGTCATATCCTCAGGATATGTCATTCTTTTAAAGGTTGTGCCTTGCCCCTGTCCCTCCTGTCTCAGTGCAGAAGGAGGGTCTTAGAGAAAGAATGACATTATGACAGTATAACCAAATCCATCAACACATTTTTCTTGGGCACTAATTAATGCAAAGTGCACTTTACACCACAAAAGTCAACAAGACTCTGCTTTCAAAAAGCTTTGCCATCACACAATAACTTGTCACTTTTTGCTAAAATTTTAAGTTATCAGTCTGTTTTCACTAACTCTTTTGTCTCATCCTGGACCACTGACCAGAATGCTCCACATATATTCCTAGAGTTCTAAAAAGAGCTATAACAGTTTTTAAATGATTCAGTTTCATTCTGAATAAGCCACATAAACTTTCTGTGCCTCAGTTTCCCAGTCTGTAATATAAGGTTACTTGATGATCTAAAAAGTCCCTTCTGGGTGAAAAAATTCTGTTTCATTCATTCATTTGTTCAACACATATTTATGTTAACTGTGTAATGTGTGCCGGGAACTGTATTAGGCACCAGGGATGAACCCGGGAACAAAATTGACAAAGCCCCCTCATGGTGCTTCCATTTCAGTGGAGGTAGATGGACTAAACAGTAAACAAACATAGAAGCAGAACGTTAGACTGTGACCAGTTCTGTGGATAAAGCAGGACAGGGCACTAAGGAGTGTCGCCGTGAAGCGTATCAGGAGATCAAAGAAGGCCTCACTGATATGGAGCCACTTGAGAACGAGCTTGAAGGAAGTGAAGGGGCAAGCTCAGCGCAATCTTGAGGAGGGGTCAGATCATGTGCAAAGGTCCTGAGGTGGGTCTGAGAGAAGGCAAGGAGGCCAGAGCAGAGTGAGCGAGGGCAGAAAAGGAAAAGATTGAGGTGGGGAGTGGCAGAGTCAGCTACTGTAGGAACTCTGACTAAGGACAAAGTACTCTCCTAACTTTACACTTCATTTAAATTGTACATTTCCAACATCAGAATTTAGGTTTGGTAAGATATTAACTCATACTATGAAAACATTAAGTTGCCATTTAAAAAGTAGCTACTTCCTGAAATCTAACCCTTCTGTTTCCCTGAACTTCATTAAGTAACACTGGAAATTTTCAGGATGTATCATAAAAATGATCATGACTCACTCAGCAGATGTCCATAGCCACTGCCAAAGGTAATGGTCAGGATTTGGGGGACCAGAGCCGTGACCACGGCACTGTCTGATCAAGCGGCCCCTGCCCCAGCACTGTGCTGTGCTCAGTGGCCAAGACAGCACAACATCGTATGAAATTCCCAAGAGAAAACTTCCCTGACACATCCTTTAAGCTCATTTTAAATTAACTGCAGTAGCACAAACTCCAAAGAACAGAAATAGTTACCTTTATTTTCTGGTATTACTATGAACTAATATAAACAGAGTTTCACAAAAAGTCTTGCTGAACTTCAGATTTATTATTCCAGAGATGCACTGAGAAAGGAAAGTCTTTGTGGGGTCATGAAACATTTGTCCAGAAAGTAAAGGAAGAAGCAGGGCAGGACCCCCTCAGAACCAGGTGTCCTGGCCAGTCCTCAGCTCCTGACCTCATCCTCTCCTCTTTTTTTTTTTTTTTTTTTTTCCCGGTACGCGGGCCTCTCACTGTTGTGGCCTCTCCCGTTGCGGAGCACAGGCTCCAGACGCGCAGGCTCAGCGGCCATGGCTCACGGGCCCAGCCGCTCTGTGGCATGTGGGATCTTCCCGGACCGGGACACGAACCCGCGTCCCCTGCATCGGCAGGCGGACTCTTAACCACTGCGCCACCAGGGAAGCTCCATCCTCTCCTCTTTAAGGCCAGTCCTCAGCCCCTTCTCAGACTGTGGGTCCCCTACCCTGCAGCAACCCACCATTGTCAGCAGGGCTTCATAAATGATGCCTGCAGAGCCCCGAAGTCCTACTGCATCTAAGTCCTAAGAGTAGGGGGTGCGAGGGGGCAGCAACTGTAGTTGTTACTAGCATTACAGAGCAGGCCTCGTCGATAGCCATCCTTTAAGAGTGGCATGATTTCCTCAAGCTCCAAACTCATTTCATAGATCCTTGGTAACAAACTTTTCTAACTCAAATTTTAGGAATTAGAAAGAGTGTCACCACGAAAGGCTGGGTGTCAGGCTGCCAGAGGTCTCACAGGGCAGCATTTCTCTCCATGAATTCACCATGTTTCTGAGGTCATCTACCCCAACCCACTTCAGCACTGCTCAGACCCAAGAATGATGACTCGTACTAGTAGAGTTCCCAGAAGCTTGTGGTATAAGCCTACGTTTCTTGGTTTTCGAGAAGAAAGGCAGCTGCCGGGAGGACCTGAAGCTCCTGTTTTCTGACCAGCACGTTCTTTCCCCGCAGTGGTATAGCCATGTGGTTAGGAGCTGGGAAGCTGCAGCCAGACTGCAGGCGTGCTGAGAGGGAACTCAACCCAGATGGAGGGAACGTCCATCTGGCCTTAAGCCCAGCTCTTAAGCAATGATGCTCTAGTCCCATCTCAGCGCCCCACAGAGTGGCATGGCATCTACATGCAATGGCCATTTCATTGGGTCAAAGATGTGACAAGTAATAGAGCAGCATTCGACCATGACACATCTACTACCTGGGCCTCGCCGGCTTGTCTAAGAAAAGGGACTGACCCAGATTCATTCATACATTTGACATTGATAGACACTGATTTGACATTGATGGGAAAAAGAGATGAGTCCGCTTGCTCTTCAGTCACACACAGACTGGTCAGGAGTTTATGAGACTATCAAGCAGTCCATGCTACAGCAGCAGTGGATGGAGAGCGATAAAGAAGCACCTAGGGGTGCTGGAATTCCTTCGTGGTCCAGTGGTTAGGGCTCCGAGCTTCCACTGCAGGGGGCACGGGTTCGATCCCTGGTTGGGGAACTAAGAGCCTGCACGGTGCAGGCAAAAAAAAGAGAAGCATCTAGGGATAGCACCTAATCCAGCATGGGAGGGGGGTCAGGAAGACCTCCGGGGACAGGCACGCCATGCACAAGCCTTCCAGAACTACACTGAGGGAAGGAGTCGGGGAAAAAATATTCCGGGCAGAGAAAACAGCACATGTAAAGGTGCGGAAGGGCTTCCCTGGTGGCGCAGTGGTTGAGAGTGCGCCTGCCGATGCAGGGGACACGGGTTCGTGCCCCGGTCCGGGAAGATCCCACATGCCGTGGAGTGGCTGGGCCCGTGAGCCATGGCCGCTGAGCCTGCGCGTCTGGAGCCTGTGCTCCGCAACGGAAGAGGCCACAACAGTGAAAGGCCCGCGTACCGCAAAAAAAAAAAAAAAAAAATGTGCGGAAGCGTGACCCTGTGGGAGCCATAAGGCAGTTCCATGTGGATGAAGGACAGGGTTCACGACGGGCAGGGTAAGAGGAGAGGGAAAGGGAGGGGCGGGGTCCACATCATGAGGGACCTCGCAGAAAGGCTCGGGTTTATCCTGAAGACAGGGAAGCACATTAAAAGATTCTAAGCTGGAATCTTCAAGACCTGATTTGATTTTCAGAGATCACTCTGGTAGTGGTTAAGAGCTGACTTGGGAGAAGGATGCTAGATGGGTGTCAGGGAGGCAGGTTGTGGTGCTATTACAGTCATCAAGTCGGAAGAAGGGGGCAGGGGCAATAAATCCCAGGGAGAGTTAAGAAAGGAGAATGGACTGAGGGTGGGTGAGAAAGAGAGATCTGGGATAGCTCCTGTGTTCCTCATTTGAGCAAACTGGCAGAGCCAATGACCACAATGGGAACCGGGATGTCGGTTTTAGACATGGGGAATTTGGGATGAAGAGGAACAGCAGGCAGCGGCATATATGTGCCAGGAGCTCAGGAGGTCTGGGCTGAGAGAAGTTTGGGCAGGCATTCTGCCATGAGTACTATATCACTCCATAGGCACTGCAGCCTGCTGACATGTGCCGAGTGCCCGTGGAGTGCCAGATATCTTATCCACATTGTCTAATATGGTCCCTCAGCAACTGTGAGATAGGGACTACCATCCCATTATACAGATGAGAAGACTGAGGATCAGAGAGGGTAACTTGCCAATGCCCTGTGGCTGGTAAGTGGCCAGATTGGGAGTGAAACCCAGGGCCCCTGATGTCAGGGCCAACTTCCTCGCACCCTGCTGCTTCCAAATAGGCATAGCATTTTATAGCCACTCCTCATCCCAAAACCCACATTCACCAAATGGATTAAAAAAGTTAAATCGCACTTTAAAACAGTCTTCAAACTGTAAGGTATATATGCGAGGACTAGATAGTCAACCTCTAATTTCCCCTAAAATATCCTTGATTTTGGCAAAATTTGTATGACAGATAACCTTTAAAGTATGGGTTGATGTCAAAAACCCATCACCAGGCATCACCAACCCTTAAAATGTAACTGATTCCTTATCTAAGCAAATAAGGCTTTTATGAAACATAGCAATTCTTAAGACCAGTCTGGAGGCTGGTCTTTATCCCACCACTATTATAGAACTGTCCTGCACGTATCTGCGTAGCTCTTGCATGTAACCGACTGTCCACAATGATTCGTTTCCTTCTCCGCTTCTCAACCAAAAATTCAAACCTGGCAATCCTGTAGGAGGACACTGTCTTCGACCAACATGCCTTCTTCATGAACTAGGCCACAATGTGTACAATTTGCTTTGTAATTTTACAGTAATGGTCATGAAAGGATGACGAGGTTAAGGAATAATTAAGTGTTCCATACATGTCAGTCTGAGCAACAGCTCAGGCAGTTCACACTGTTCAAAGATGGGCTTCCCCAGATTTCTTCTTAAGTCACGAAAAGAGAATGAGAGAGAACCCCAGCAGCACGCACGCACAGCAGCCTTGCCAATTCATCAGAAGGTGGATTGACTTCTACGACAAAGACTAAAGCAGAACCTGAGGAATCTGGGAAGTGATTGGCTCAGAGAGTGTGATATCACTTTGATAGTTCTACGCAGTGGGATATACACACTTACTTCGAGAACCTGGTCTGGCTCCCAAATATATGTAGTGCTTGGAGAGAGAGAGTTTCCCGTCTTTGCATGTTCCCAACATCCAATCCCAAAGCCCTTTGGTTTCCAATCTACACTTAAAATCAGACTCTGCCACTTTCTGCCGTAGACAAGATTCACTCTATCTGCCTAAGCCTCAGTTTACTTCTTTGCAGATTTAAGGCAACAATAGCTGCCCTGCACTGCCCTGCCCAGCTCACAAGGGCCACTGTGATAATTAAAGGAGGCAATAGATGAAAAGACGGTGTACACTGGGAGCAACTCTATACCTGTGAGCTGCCGTTATTCATGAGATTGATACCAACTTACTTCATGGGGCATGTGGACCCTAAACATAGCCAGTTTCTTCTACTGAAGATTTAAACCTACATCTTAAAACATAATAGATATTCTAATGTTGTCAGAGTCACTCTTCCCTACCAAGGGAAAAAAAGCATTCTAGAATAAGAGAAGACCTAAACGCTCCAGATATATGTGAAAAAAATGACAAAAGACCATAAAGACCATTTTCCTCAAAAAAAAAAAAAAAGATGTCTTCTTTATACTGGCTCAAATTGAAGATTCTTTTTATTGCAGTACTTTAAAATCTTTAAAAATCTTGCAGGTGAGATAAAATGTCCGTGGTCCTAGGCAATATCTGAAATTTTTCCTTTGAACATAATGCATTTCTTTTGTAATCAAAATTTTTCTCCAATGAACTTAATCAATTTAAATTAATTTAGCATCTATTTCTTGAGCATCTTCTTTGCATTAAGCATTTTTAAGTAGCATAGGAGAAAGGGAGATAAGGAAAATCTTGTTTTACACGAAGATTATGATCTAAGGAGACTGAGATAAGCTCACAAAGAACTGTAATATGCTAAGGGTCATAAGAGAGGTCAGAGGAAAGTGACAGCTATAACTAAGGGAGTTGAGAAAGGCTTAACAGAGGAGAATTGGAAGAAGGAAAGAGGGAAGACTGATTTAGCCTAGAAGCAGAGAAGAGAGGAAATGCAGAAGCAGAGAAGGGGGACCACGCAGCAAGTGTTCGAAGTCTGCCCGGGGTTTTGGTTGTGCTGACATTAGGACAGAAGTTTTAAGATTTTGTTAAAGCAGTTAGTACATGCTTGTTACTAAAAGACATAACAAAGATACTTTGTTAGTTTATACAGTTGAAAATGAAGATGCTAACTCCTGGAAGAGGGAAAAAAAGAAGTGAGTTTGAGGAAAGGTCCCGATGAAACAAGATCGGTCAAATGCTAATGTTCATAATTGTTGAAGCCGGAGGGGGGGGTATACTCTCCACTTCTTTGGATGTCTGCAATTTTCCATTAAAAATGGCTAAAAAAGAAATGAAGGCCATTCAGTCTGGTCAGCTGATGGCTTCTCAGGTGATGGTGCTGATCCGATAAGAACATTCTAACCTCTAGGTCAGTTGGAGGGAACGGGCAGGGCTGAGGCTGCAGCTGACTCCACAGGCAGAAGTAGATACTGCACAACATAACTAAGGGCTGTTTTCGGTTCCCCATGCCTCTCGCTCCATACTTCTTTCTCAATTTCCCACTGGGAGGAAGGGAGTAGCAGGGGTCTGCTACTGGCCAAGTTGGTGCTAAGTCAGTCTAAGAAAAACGAAGCCAACTATGTTGCCCTCAATGTACAAATAACTGTAGGAGTTATTTTTGGTCAAGTCAAATTTTTTTAAATTTTTTAATTTTATTTATTTATATTTGGCTGCGTTGGGTCTTCGTTGCTGCGCGTGGGCTTTCTCTAGTTGCGGCGAGGGGGGGTCTACTCTTTGTTGCGGTGCGCGGGCTTCTCATTGTGGTGGCTTCTCTTGTTGTGGAGCACAGGCTCTAGGTGCGCAGGCTTCAGTAGTTGTGGCGCGGGAGCTCAGTAGTTGTGGCTCGCGGGCTCTAGAGCACAGGCTCGGTAGTTGTGGCACCCAGGCTTAGTTGCTCCGTGGCATGTGGGATCTTCCCGGACCAGGGCTCGAACCCGTGTCCCCTGCATTGGCAGGCGGATTCTTAACTACTGCGCCACCAGGGAAGTCCGGTCAAGTCAATTTTAATATTTGTTTAGTACTTGCTAGAAAATATTAATAAGCAAAGTGAAGAGAATTAAAAACCCACTGTACCCCGCCACCAAGAGAAAAACCACCCAGCGTTTGGCACATCCTTTGCCTCTGTCCACGCGTGTGCACATCTGTACATACACGCACATGCTTTCTCTCCTCGTCACGGTAGGATCACAGTCTTGGGTAACATGTTTTTCAATTTTAAAACTGTACTTCATGGCATTTAATGAAACAGCGATTTACAACATCAGTTTAAGGGCTGCACAGTAGTCCATTAGAAAACAGTCTGATCTGTGTGGATGGACCTAGAGACTGTCATACAGAGTGAAGTAAGTCAGAAAGAGAAAAACAAATATCGTATATTAACACATATGTGGAACCTAGAAAAATGGTACAGATGAACCAGTTTGCAGGGCAGAAATGGAGACACAGATGTAGAGAACAAACATATGGACACCAAGGGGGAAAAGTGGCAGGGGGGTGGTGGTGTGATGAATTGGGCGATTGGGATTGACATGTATATACTGATGTGTATGAAATGGATGACTAATAAGAACCTGCTGTATAAAAAAATAGATAAAATAAAATTCAAAAATTTTTTAAAAAAAGTCTGATCTGGTGCTTCTAACCTTGGACAGGGGCTTACGTCAAACAAATATTGTTCAGTAAAATGCTTTGGTCTGAGAGGGCTCTCTCTCTCAATATTACTTTGAGTTAATATATACTAGTATCATATATACTAATTTAGAAATAGGATGCAGTAATTTGTTTTAGCAGGAGAGAGGGAGTGATGGTAACATTCTAACAGAAATAATCCTATCTTCCTTGAAAAAGTATAGGTTGTTGGGATTTTAGTTTTTTGTTTTGTTTTCAGGTTGTAAAAGCAAGACATGAATGCTGCAAGGCAGGCAGACATATGTTACCACAAAGAGTAACAAAGATAATTTCCCTGCCTTCCTTCCGACTCCACTGTCCAGAACTGGCTACTGTTGATAGTTTGGTATGTCTGTCTTCCAAACATTTATAAGGCTAAATATGTATGTAATTTCTATCTGGAATTTGTGTTGACAGAACAAGGAGCCACGGAAGGAATCCAGTGAGTGATCCCACCTACCACACAGCAGCATGCAGGGCACTGGGCTCTGGCAGAGGCTGAGGAAGGACCACTCACAGGGACACCCCTCTGAAAGTGGAAAGTGAAAGAGCACCAAGGCTGGGTGCTCTTATTCACCAGTCATATAAACTCATAAACTCAAGGCTGCTCAACCACAAACAGAAATGATCATGGAGGACAGGAAGGCAACAACACGCCTCCCTATTCTTTTGCAAATCACTTCTCAAACACTTGCAAACTCTCACACAAACCCCTCCACACTTGGCATGGGGTCCCCATGGGCACGTCTCCGAATGCGTGGGTCCTGTGTGCCACATCACTGCTACAGTCTGGACTTACGCACAGGTCACCTCTGCAGGAACAGAAATAACCAAAGGCATCTGAGAGCCTTGCCAGTTTTCAGGAGGCCAGCAGGGCTCATCATGCCTTATGTGGGGACCTAGTTCTTGGTTTCCAGAGTGGGGTCAAGCTTGGTTGCAACTACCAGAGGTTAACCATCCATGCATGGTGTGGTGTGTGTTCCCATTCAGAGGAAGGGTCACAAACAAGAAGCAGGCCCAATGATTTAAGCCTCTGAAGCATTTCCTACACCGGTGGCTCTCAAAGTGTGGTGCAGGGGACTCTAGGGATCCACAAAGTCAAAACCACCTTCGTAACAATGCCAAGATGCTATTTGACATTTTCACTCTCACATTTTCCGGAGTACACAGTGGAGTTTTCCAGAGGCTATATGACATGTAATACTGCAACAGACTGAATGCAGAAGCAGATATAAGAATCTAGCTGATGAAAAAGCAAATGAAAAACAAAAAAGGAATCTAGCTGCTGTCTCTTAAACCTGACATTAAAGAGATTTGCAAAAATATAATTAATACAATGTCACTCATCTCAGTAACGTTCTGTTTTGAAAAGGATGGTTATTTTCATAAAGATACGTTATGTACAATACGTCCACTATTATGTCTAAATGCATTACTAAATATAGTAAAATATTCTCAGTTTTAGTTATATTTGGCAAATATTGAAATATATAACCCACATAAAAGTTCCTTAGTATACTGATTTTTAAGAGTCTAAAGGGGTTTTTGAGCACCGCCCCCAGAAAAGTTTGAGAACTGCTACCCTAGAGGCTGTCCCCGACTCCCTACCCCCATCCCCGCCAAGACACACACACACACACACACACACACACACACACACACACACACACACACACACACACACACACACACACACACACACACACACACCGCTGTAAGGAGGGTTATGTATGTGGCAGGAAGGAAGATGTGCCATTCTGATGTGCTGGCTGAATTAGTTAAGGCAGCCCGTGCTCCTTCCTGGATCTCTGAATCTATTAGGATGGGCTCTATCCCCACCCCTTCCACCGAGGGTCTCTTCCCCCCCCGCACTCCGTTTTCCTCTTACCACTTGGTGTGTTTTCCCCCATCTGTCAGAACCTCTGAGGATTTCCCTATCCCGCCACCCCCAGCTCGGCGAGGACTCCCCGGTGAGGCCCGCACACCCTCCCTGAGGTTAGGACTCCCCAGTTCAGTCGGCCGGAACAGTCTCAGCGTGGACTCTGGGCGGCCCGCACAGCCCAGACAAAGAAGGCCTAGGAGAGCCATTTCCAGTCCCCAAGACCTGTCCTCGGCTCAGCACAGGCTGGGGACAGGGCGAAGGGGTCAGTCCCCAGGAACTAGTCCCCGATTTTCCCCTCGGCCTTCCCCGGATCCCCGCCCCGGGCCGCCCGGCGCGCTGCAGTCCGGGCAGTCCAGGCTCAGGGAAGGTGCCCGGGGCGCCGCGGACTCGCGCCCACCCTGCCAGGGCCAGGGCGGCCGGCGCTCCCGCCCGGGGCCGGACGTCGGTCGGGCCGCGACGTACTCACTTACCGCGAACTGCACTGCAGGCTCCGACCGGCGGCCGGGAACCAGGCTGCGGGGCACGATCCCGTGCGCTGCGCGATTCCAGACGCCGAGCTCCTCCCCTTGTCGCCCCGGGGCCACCGGCCGAGGGGCGGAGCCGGGGCGGGGCGGGGTCTGCGGGGCGAAGGAGACCTCGCCCCCCGCGGGAGGGAGGGTTGCTAGGGGCCAGCGGCAGGCTCCTCCCATGCGGGCCCAGGCCTGGGACTCGCTCACTCGGCCTTGGAGTGTGACTGTCCAGCTCTCTAGGAGGGGAGCCGAAGGGACGAGGGGAAAATGCCACTTTTTAAAATGATTTGGCCGTCAAGCTGGAGGCTTCCCTATCTGGCACCCCGGTACGTGTGGTCACCTCCCCTCTCTCCCTTTTGCCCTCACCCCATCGCCACTTTAATGCCTTGTAAAGCGTGCTGAGTGACCTGGCGGGACTTCAACGTTTTCGTGGCTAGGAGTACAAAGTTTCAATGTTTAATCAACTTATTTATTTTTAACGTGTAACAACTCTTCCTAATGTACGCTGTTCACCCTGTCAGAAGTCAGAGAAATGGCTCAGCATACACTGAGAGGGCCTTCTTCACCGCGCCTACTTTCCGTAGGTTGGTTGGAGTTGCGCCCGCTGAGGTAAATGTGGGTGATTAGATCTTTCTAGATGAAAGGTGAGGTTTTCCTGCCCAACTTATATAGAGAGTTATTGTCGTTTTCTATCTTATCTGAATAAACAGCTTATAAGATGACTAACTAATAGCTGATACTGATACTGACCTCTACTAGTTACCACGCTCCTACTCTTTGCAGGCTTCGATGATGGGGTCTTTACATATGTTATTTAGTTCGGTTCCTCCAGTTGCCCCATGAAGTGAGGAATATGACCCTGTTTTACAGACATCCATAGCTGGGATTCAGTCCTCAGCTCTATCTGACTCCTAAGCCCACACTTCATCATGTTGCACTGCAGGGTACAGCTATTCCCTGGTTATATTTAATTTTGAAAGAGAACATATTTGCTATATTTCATATTACTATAGTAAATATTACGTATTTACTGTATGGGAGAAGACTTTCTTCCCACCCACTTCCTAAAGTCCTTGCATTCACATTCATTGAGCAAACTTTCCTTGAGTGGCCACCATATACCAGAGGCTCACCACAAACCCCGAAAAATAATACTGGGGTCGCCTCGGAAGTTAGAGTGTAGGGAAAGCTGAGGGGTAGGGAGAAAAGACATCCAGCTACATTTTGGTTCTTACTGAGGGAGCCCTTCAAAAAGCAAAGTTTCTTAATGTTCAGTGATAACATACATATAATATAAGAGCTGGTAATCCTTGACAGGAAATAATTAAATCAGAACTATAAAAGGAATTGAGATTTATTAGTAAACACTCTGGCCAAAACCATGAAGGAAATAGTTCCCACATCACTCTGCTCTTTTGCTCTGGGAAACGTCACCAGTGATGTGCGGATTGCAAATCCAGTGACCTCTCTTCTGTTCTTGCCCTTGCTGACTGCTCTGTGGTGTTTGACACTGGTTGACAGGTCTTTCCTTGAGATGTTAACCTCCTTTGGCTTTAGAGCCTTCTGCTCTCATGATTCACTTCTGAATTTGGTCCCTCTTTCTTAGGCCCTTTCACTGCACTCTTTCTCCTCTCACTTCACATGTGACTCCATACATTGATGAATTCTGCTTCATTTACTTAGTCTGTATGCAAACTTCCAGCTGAAGTCCCCTCTGCCTCTGTCATTGACCTTAACCCTCTTCAGATCTCCACACTCTTTGTCAGCAGCCATTTGTGGGGCATAACCACCTGAGTATTCCCAAGGCACTTGCCATTCTTCACATCTAAAGGGGCAGTTCAGTGTCTTCTCTAGACATCTGCCTGTCCCCTCCAACCCATCCAGTTTCTTCCTCATCCTGAATCCCACATCCTGAGTTTGGATTTCATGGTGTGTTGAGAAAGCATTTAAGGGGGTTAGAACCATATCGCTATGCTCATACAAGTTTCGCCTAATAAATATTTCGGTGATACAAAAGATTCTGCAAGTGGCCCAGAGGAATGTGTAGACTTTAAGGGCCTTCTGAGAGGAAGCCCTCCAGGTGTGGTAACTGCTCAGGCACCATGAATCCGCTCCAGGGGCCAGTGGCAGAAGGGCCTTCAGTGAGGTAACAGCACTGTTCTATCAGCCTTACCTGCCAGAAGCTTATGCTACTATAAAGAGAATCATGAGGACTTCTCTGGTGGTACAGTGGTTAAGAATCCGCCTGCCAATCCAGGGGACACGGGTTCGAGCCCTGGCCCGGGAAGATCCCACATGCTGCGGAGCAACTAAGCCCATGCGCCACAACTACTGAGCCTGCGAGCCACAACTACTGAGCCCGCATGCTGCAACTGCTGAAGCCCGCACGCTTAGAGCCCATGCTCTGCAACAAGACAAGCCACGGCAATGAGAAGCCTGCGCACTGCAATGAAGAGTAGCCCCTACTCACTGCAACTAGAGAAAGCCCGCTCACAGCAACAAAGACCCAACACAGCCAAAAATAATAAATAAATAAAATAATTTAAAAAGAAAAAAGAGAAAGAATCATGAGGTTTTGGTCAGAGACCTGTTAAGCTGTGAGGAATGCCTCATTATACTCCACATTGACTTCAGTTGCTTGTATAAACTGGACCCCACTAACTTGGCATCATGCTTTGCTGTCATAATGCATTTTCACACATATTATCTAATAGAAAGGAAGTGGTGTAAGAGAAAGGCAGTCTAGGGACTTCCCTGGAGGTCCAGTGGTTAAGACTCCGCTCTTCCACTGCAGGGGGCATGGGTTCGATCCCTGGTCGGGGGAACTAAGATCCCACATGCCATGCGTGGCCGAAAAGGGAAAGAGAGGGAGAGAGAGAGAGAGAGAGAGAGAGAGAGAGAGAGAGAGAGAGAGAGAGAGAGAGAAAGGCAGTCTAGCATGGCAGTTCTCAAACCTCGAGGTTCATTGAAAAAACACATTCCTATACTGCACTCTTAGACAGACTGAGTGTGAGGGTCTGACTACCCTTTGAGTAACACCAGTGGTGGTTCCCAAACTGGGTGTTAGAATTTATTAAAAATACAGCCTCCAGTGCCCCGACCTAGAATTAGTTCAGGAGTAGGATCTGTGCTCAGAGTTTGAGGGCTCTAAATACTACAGGTGATTCTGCTCTTGCATGTTCAGCAGATTGCCCCCAGGGAGCTGCAAGCTGGAAATGTACCCTCCCTGAAGGTGGGATAATGTCAATTTGCTCATCACCCCTAACACAGAGCCTGGCGCATAGAAGGTGTTCAGTACAAGTTTGCTGACTAATTACTGCCTTCTACTCTGTGCTCTCCATTGGTGTTCAGTGTTCTCTAGCATAGTAGAACCATTCCGTATTCTCTAGCATAGTAGAGGGGAGATATCTGTATGGCAATGAATGAAGTATAAAGTGGTCCCTTCTGAAATTCCTGTTTGGTATGACTCAAGAATGCCTGAGTTCATCACTGAATGTATTTCTTCCTCATACCAGAGGAAGTTTGAGATAAATGTTTTCTGTTCTTCTACAAAAAAATGCTACATTCATAAAAACGAAAGGCAGTTCTTAGGCTTATGTTGGCCCCCCACAGATATCCAACTGCCATCCCCTTCCATGCCTCTCATAGTCTTAATTTTTGTGCTTTCTTACTGCCTAAATGCCTGAACTCCTGAGCTGCCTTCCCCGGGAACCAGGGTCCTCTGGCCATTGGCTTTACAATTAAGCACCGTTCCCCTCAACAAAGCTAATAATAAAAACCAAATGTGATTAAATGTCCCATTGAATCTTTACGAGAACACTTTGTATCTGGTGGCATGTTACCATTTCACAGATGAGGAAACTGAGATTCAGAATGATTATGTAATTTGCTTCAGGTCACATAACTTGTAAATGGTGATGCTGGGATTTGAACAAAGCTTGGTCTTAATTCCAGAGCTTGTGCTTGAAACCCTGTGCAAACAAATATAATTTTATTTAAATGAAATCATTGGATACCATGAGATTATAAGTTATTAATTCTTTGCAGAAAGGAAGAGATGCTTAAATGTTCTAGGAGGGAACTTTGGTCTGTTCCCATATGGTCTAGAATTCCTTATTCACAAATTTTCAGGGCTGCTTCTCCCTTATGGTAGTATGGAGATCCCTGCTGCTGCCCTGTGATTTAGGTGCACACAGGTAAAGAAACTCCCCATCCTGGGGATGGAGGTGTTGGAAATCAGGAGCAGTAATTTTACTGTTCTGAGGCTGCTCCTACTGACTTATTTAATACTTTTTTCCAGAAAATGATTTGATAATGAGTCTTTCACTGCTGAACATCTACTTGATATTTATGTTGTACATGCTTGTATTGTAAATGCTCATGAAGTCCAGAAGGGATTCTTTCATTCAGGCACTGTGGCGTGTAGAGAGGTAATCTCTGTCCTCTTCCCGGCCGTCTCCCAAAAGAATATAAAATCTGAGAAGAAATGGAAATCACAGCTCTAAAGACTTAAATGGTGGCAGCTCAGAGAGGCAATTTCCCAGTACAACATCGCCACCTGCCGGATGCAGGCACTAAGTACACCCCTTTTAAAAGGTGGGGTGGCTATTAATGTGTTGCCAAGCTGAACGCCTGATCCATGCATAGAGGGCTTAGGACTCTGCAGCCTGCTGTCCCCACTTTTGGGTGGGTCAATTCAGACTTGACAACTAATAAGGAAAAGTTCCAGTCTACTTGCTTGTCAAATGGAGATTGTATAGTTAAGGACACAGTGACCTGGCCCCAACAGCATCTCAGTGTATATGAAAAAGGGGCAGCTATTGTTTTGGAGAAACTTTCTTCTCCATTACGTGTACAACCTGAAATAAATCCATTGGTTTAATGGGGCCCTTGACTCACAGAGGTTCTCCTTAAAGCCTAACCCTTGTTCACTGGTGGTTTGGCTTAGTTGGATCCTGTTAGTGTCCACCGGGCTGCTTCAGCTGTTCAAGTGCTGCTCAATATATACCATCTTGAAAACTGGTGTGGTTGTCCACATAGTGGGCAGAACTCAAGGCCATTCTCATAACTCTGGCCAATACTCCTTTTGATGAAAGATTTTTTTTTTTTATTGATTCTTGGGATATTGCCAATGAGTTAGCTGCCTGGTCTGCTATCTGGTCTGTCAATTGAAATACTATAGACTCATAGATTAAACAACCCTGGCACCTCTGATGGGAACACTTTAGACCCAAAATGTGTAAGGGTGGGGGCAATTAATAACCTCTTTGTCCCCTAGATCCACCACTGCCACTTGAGTCACATAGCAGCGGCAGCTGACATTCTGTGGACATGGCTGATTCTTAATTCTTCTGCTGTGCCTGATGCCATCGATAGCAGCTCTCAACACGGACCCCCTTTAAGCAGGTACAAACACACGGGCTGGCACAACCTTGTTTCATTCTGACTGTTATAAATTCACGTGCTTTTCTGATGCTTGAGAGGTTTTAGGTTATGCCAGCTACAACCACTCAGTGACACTGCCCGTGCGACTTAACCAATGTTAAGACTGATCCAAATCAAGTTTAATGAAAAACCTGATCAGAATTACCTGTGCCTGTTTGGGTTTGCATATGACTGGAAATGGGCCATAGAATATCTCTCCATTGGGGATGGATGTTTTTTTTGTTTGTTTGTTTTGTTTTGTCTTGGGTGTTTTTTTGTTTTTTTTTGTTTTTGGCTTATCTGTTGCCTTTTGTAATTATTGGCAATGACACCAAAGATCAGCAGGTCTGTGTAAACTCTGTTTCATGGCTTGTAATGGATAATGGACTGGCCTTACACTAGACTACATCCTGACTGTCTGAAATAAAATCCTCTGGTCTCCCCGGGCCAGTTGTCTGACTCCAGGACCCCCAAAGGCATATTTGAGGTCAATACTACAGGCTAACTTTGTCTGGCTTGTTTGGAGTCCTATTGATAGTAACCTTAATTAAATGCTGTATGAGGCCATTTGAACAGATTCAGTTCTAGCCTCTGTTAGTTAAATTAATCGGAGTGGTCAACAGAGTGGCATGTTTGTGAATTTTGCCAGAAGCCAAGACGTGGAGGGACAACAGGTAGATTGATGGGGAAGGCAAACTTTCATGGGCCCTGAGCAGCCCTGCACATTTTTGCTGGGTATGCCAAGTACGCAAGGTCCCGACTACTCTTTACCCAGGCCGTTCCTTAGGGTGGTGATTACAGAGAGCGGCTTTGAGCACTGCAATTATATAAAGTTAGGCATTTGCTTCAAAATTACTAGGTGGGGGGAAGAATTGAATGAGGGTATAGATGAAACAATATTGTCTAAGAATTTATGATTGTTGAGTCTGGGTCATGGGTACATGTGGGTTCAAAGTGCAGACTTTGTTATCGCCATAAAAGCAGTGAATTCCCAAGCTCAGTGCTCCTCTTCTGTAGCACAAACCCGTTGTATGTATTACATCCTTCTGGACCCTCCACATCTCTCCCATGGGACCCGAGGCAAGGACTTGATGCTCATGCTGCTCGCTGTGCCTTGAGTAATAACATTTTTCTTTGACTTAGGAGTCTCCTGTCTCCTGCCCATATTCATAAAATAGTAACAGGCTCTTATTAGCTTGTAAGTAGGGTAAAATCCCAAACCCTGATAGGTATCTGTGTTTTTTGGGGAAGGTGAAGGATGCTCTGGTGTTTGCTTGAAATCACCAGGCATAAATTTAGTTGTGTAATTTTGTTTTTACATTGAGGGGAAAAAATTCAGTTTATTAAACTTGTCTTGCAGCTGTGCCAAATTCTGCAAAGCTGGAAATTTAGAACTTTTTAATTTCGTCACTTTTTCAGCTTTATTTAAAAGATTTAAAATAATGAAAAATCTCAGCCATTTACAAAAGTAGAGATATTAGTATTATGAGCATCCATATAGACATCACTCAGTTCAACTGGCTCATAGCCAGTCTTCTTATTTCTATATCTGCTTCCCGTCTCTGATAATTTTGAAGCATGTTTATAAAATCATATAATTTCATTTGTAATATGTTTTATTTTAAAATCATTAACTGGAGTTTGCTTTGTTTTAAAGTATCTGTATTCTTCGAATTTCTCAAGAGCTATTTTGTGCACATAGGATATATTGCTCCACTAATAATAATTATAAAAAAAGCATCACAGTTCTCCTTCTCCCTGACACCTGAAATATTTTGGAGGTAACCAAAGCTGTACATAGTGGTAAATGTATCGCTTAAGCTTTTTATTTTAATAAATCTACATAAATACACATGAAGTTGACATTATTATATCACCAAAAGTTGACTCTAGAAGAAATGAAAAACTTGGCTAGTACAATAATCACTCAAGTAATAGGAAAAGTTATCAAAGAGATACATTCAAAAATGTTCTTACATGAGATGATTTTGCCTTTTAAATGGACTTTTTTTTTTTTTTTTTTTGCGGTACGCGGGCCTCTCACCGTTGTGGCCTCTCCCGTTGCGGAGCACAGGCTCTGGACGCGCAGGCCCAGCGGCCAAGGCTCACGGGCCCAGCCGCTCCGCGGCATGTGGGATCCTCCCGGACGGGGTCACGAACCCGCGTCCCCTGCATTGGCAGGCAGACTCCCAACCGCTGCGCCATCAGGGAAGCCCTGGACTTTTTATTATGGAAAATATAAACGTATAAAAAAAGCATAAAAATCTTTAGAATGAACCCCCATGTACCTGTAAACAAAAAGAACAAAGAGTGTCACCCTGATCCAAACCGTCAAATGGAAACCCGCTGCAGTCTCCCACGCCTTAGCACGCCCAGTCTTAGCACACCTAGTCTTAGCACTCCTGAGGGGAATTCAGGATGGAGAAAAATGGGAAAATGGCATTCTGTGCTTTGGGTATGGGGCCACTAGATAGTTAAGATGCATATCTAAGGAAGAATTTCAACGACCCCAGATTCTTGCATCTTCCCATTCATAGAAAAACACTAAAGTCATTAGCTTGATTAGCTTGAGATATCTTTTTTTGTAATTAGCAGTAACCTTTCGCCAAGATGTATGCTTGACTACATGTATTTTCCAGCCAAAAAATTCATATATAAACTAGCTCCTCCCCTACCTCTTCAGAGCAGTTCCTCAGAGCTACCTGAGAGGCTGTCTTCTGGGCTATTGTCCTCAATAAGGTCTCCAAATAAAACTGAAACTTACTACTTTTACATCATATGTTTTTTTTCAGTCAACATACCCATGACCCAGACTCTACAATTATAAATTCTTGGACAATTTTCTTTCTTCTATATCCTCACTCAATTCTTCCTCACACCTGACAGTTTTTGTTTTTTTTTAAATTTTTACGTTTTAATTTATTTTGAGTTTTGGCTGTGTTGGGTCTTTGCTGCTCCGCACAGGCTTTCTCTAGTTGCAGCGACAGGGGCTACTCTTTGTTCCTGTGCGCGGGCTTCTCATTGTGGTGGCTTCTCTCATTGCAAAACATGGTCTCTAAGCACGCGGGCTTCAGTAGTTGTGGTGCGTGGGCTCATTAGTTGTGGCTCTCGGGCTCTAGAGCACAGGCTCAGTAGTTGTGATGCATGGGCCTAGTTGCACCGCAACATGTGGGATCTTCCTGGACCAGGGCTTGAATCTGTGTCCCCTGCATTGGCAGGCAGATTCTTAACCACTGCGCCACCAGGGAAGCCCAACCTGACAGTTTTGAAGTAAATACCTGTCTTTATACAATTTCATGTATTATATATTTTGTTTTAAAAATGTAACTATAGTATCATCACGTAACAAAGTTAAAAATAATTCCAAAAATCATAAAATATCCCATGTTCAAATTTCCCTGTCTTATAAAGTTTTTGGAACAATTTATTTAAATCAGGCCCATTATCTTTTCTCTGTTAAGTTACAGATTTACACTCTATTTTTTTTCTTGTAGTTTATTTGTTGCAGAAATAATTGTGTTCTACCACCTGGATTTTGCTAATTGCATCTCCATGATGTCATTAATATGTTCTTCTGTCCCCTGCAAATAGATACATGTATCTTGAAGCTTGATTAGATTATGGTTCCCATGTTTTGCACAAGAATACTTCAAAGATGATACTGTGTACTTTTATCAGGAGGTATATAATACAGTAAGTCCAGTACATACGAACCTTCAAGTTGTGAAATTTCCAGTTGCAAAATTTCAAAGATGCATTCCATCGAAGTCAGGCGTGAGTGAAACTGCAGCTTGCCCTCCATCTCCTATTGCTGACGATCCTTCAGCCCTACCATCTCCCACCTCCTCTCCCTCCTCCAGTCAGTAACTCTTCTTGCCTGTTCACTTGATGCCAGCTCCTGTATGCCAGCTGTTGTACTGTACCACTATACCTTTCAAGGTACTGTACTGTAAGATTAAAAATGTGTTCTCTATCTTTTGTGTTTGTTTTTTATATATTATTTGTGTGAAAAGTATTATAAACCTATTACAGTACAGTAGTATATAGCCGATTGTGTTAGTTGGGTACCTAGGCTAACTTTGTTGGACTTAGGAACAAATTGGACTTACGAACTTGCTCTCGGAACAGAAATTGTTCGTATGTAGGGGACTTACTGTATCTGACTGTCTCTCTTTTTTTGTGAATGTGAGCAGGCATTGATGAGCAATGTTTAGACTCATTAATCATTAGGGGTTGCAAATGACGATATTCTAATAGAATCTCTTCAAGTTGAGTCCTTTTGACAGAACTCAGTCATCCTTGATACTGTTCTTTTTTTTTAAACATATTATTTAAAAAAATTTTTTAAATTTATTTTTGGCTGTGTTGGGTCTTTGTTGCTATGTGTGGGCTTTCTCTAGTTGCAGCGAGCGGGGCCTACTCTTCGTTGCGGTGTGCAGGCTTCTCATTGTGGTGGCTTCTCTTGTTGCGGAGCATGGGCTCTAGGCACGCGGGCTTCAGTAGTTGTGGCACATGGGCTCAGTAGTGGCAGCACGTGGGCCGTAGAGCACTCAGGCTTCAGTAGTTGTGGCGTGCGAGCTCAGCAGCTCCATGGTGTGTGGGATCTTTCCTGACCAGGGATCGAACCCATGTCCCCTGCATTGGCAGGCAGATTCTTAACCATCGCACCACCAGGGAAGTCCCTTGATACTGTTCTTGCTTTCTGGTGTAACAAGAGCTTCCTTACTTGCTTTGTACATTTTCTGCTCCTGACCTAGAATCTGCCATTTCTCAAAGGAGCCCTGGTTCCTCTTAGTGGGAAATGGTATTTAGAGTCATAACCTGGGCACTAGGGGTCCTCATTGCTGTTGGATTGGTCTTTGTAGAAACACTGCCTTTTCGGTGGATATAGTTTTTGTTTATTTGTTTATATAATACATCATTAAAAAAATTAAATATTATTTATGATTATTTAAATGATTTTTATGGTTGCAAAGTTGTGATATTGTGATTTGTAGTAAGAAACATATGTTTGGTCTTTGTCCCTGATCCTGGCACAGAGCTCCTAAAACCCTTGGGATTTCCTGAGTGATAAGAGCATAAAGGTGTCTTTTGTTATGTTAATGACGTGGCTTTCGGAAATCACCTAAGGATGGGACCTGTTTGCCAGAGGAGCTAACCTGTGATTAGGGCTGGAACTTTTAGTCCAAACCCCTGGTCTCTAGGGAGGGGAGAGGGGCTGGAGGTTGAATCAGTCATAGCCAATGATTTAATCAACCCAGTATATGTAATGAAGCCTCCATAAACCCCAAAGGGACAGGGTTTGGAGGGTTCCAGACTGGTGAACATGTGGAGATTTGGGAAGACTGGTGTGCCTGGAGAGGGCATAGAAGCTCCATGCCCTTTCCCCATATTTTGCCCTGTGTGTCTATTCCATCTGGCCGTTCCTGAGTTATATCCTTTTATAATAAATTGATGGATCTCGTAAGTAAAATGTTCCTCTGAGTTCTGTGAGTCATTCTAGCAAGTTAATTGAATTTGAAGGTCATTGGAGCCTCCAATCTACTGTTGGTTGGTCAGGAGCACAGGTGATAACCTGGGCTTGTGATTGGTGTCTAAAGTTGGGGGTGTCAGGGGGACAGTCTTATAGGATGGAGCCTTTAACCTGTGGGATCTGATGCCATCTCCAGGTATAGTCAGTGTTCAGTTGATTTGTAGGACACCTAGCTGGTGTTGAAGAATTGCTTGTTGGTGTGGGGACTCCCACTCCACATACACACCTACATGGTGGAATTGTTCACCAGAACCTCTTAAAGTCAAATCTGTAAAACAAGGTAAATGTAGAGAAGTCTAGCTTCTGTCCCAATCTTCTTCAACCTATTCTTTCCTACCTCCAATGGGTATCTTGTTTTTTGATTTTTTGGTTTATCCTTCAACTTAATTTAATAAAAGTAAATATGTGACTGTGTTCTTATTCTTTCCTTTCTTAGACAAACAGCAGCATCCTACACACATTTTCTCCCTCTTGCCTTTTTTTTTTTTTTTTGCCTAACCACGTATCATGGAGATCACTCCATGGCTGTATATAGTGCCTTTTCTCATTTCTTTTTATGACTTTATAATATCCTATTATGTGCATGTACCATTGGTAGACTTTTGTCTCCAATCTTTGCTATTATGAATAGCATTTCAAAGAAAGATCATATATCTTTCTGCATAGAGTACTAGCAGTGGTATTGATGGGTCAAAGTGTAAGTCCATGTCATTTTTGCTAGATATTGCCCACTTCTTTTCTGTATTAGTTGGGTTCTATGATGGACTGAATGTTTATGTCCTTCCAAAATTTATATGTTGAAATCCTGACTCCCCTAATGTGATGGTATTTGAAAGTGGGCCCTTTGGGAAATGATTAGATCATGAGGGTGGAGCCCTCATGAATGGGGTTAGTGCCCTTAGAAGAAGAGTCTAGAGAGCTAGCTAGGTCTCTTTCTGCCATGTGAACATACAATGTTAGCAGTTGTAACTTCTTCTGCAACCCAGAAGAGGACTCTCACCGGGACCCGACCAGGCCAGCACCTTCATCTTGGACTTTACCTTTCAGAACCATGAGAAATAAATGTTTGCTGTTTTAGCCACCCAGTCTATGGTAACTTGTAATAGCAGCCTAAACTGACTAAGACAAGGTCACATTTGGAAACAGAGACCACACCAGTTATGTGAACCAAAAGAATTTAATATAAAGGCTTGTTCATTAGGTATAATGTTATTAATAGCTGAAGGTAAAAAGAGAACTTTAAGGTATCAAAAGGCAGCAACTGTAGGCAGCTGCTCCCAACCCTCAGTTGAGGAAACTTAGAGGAGAGGTCCTATGGAGCTGCAACTCAGAACTCCGAGGAGATGGCACTGCTGGACTGGTGGGAGGTTCTGAGTCTGATACGGGGAGTCTTATGGGCCTGGGGCCCAGGCCTTGCAGGAGGAGAGGGCCAGCTGATTCTGATGTCTCTGTGGGAGACAGGGGTTTGCAAGTATGGGGAAAACTGAAACTGAATTTGGCTGCTGCTCTGCAAAGGTACCTGCTGCTGCAGAGTGAAGGCACTGCAGGGCCGGCTCCTGGGAACGGCAAACAAACAGGAAGCCCCCAGGAAGCAGACAGGAAGAAGCAAGTCCCTTCGTCTTCCTGTAGCCTCTCAGGCTCCCACTGACACATCCTAACTTAGAGCCACCTGACCAAGCAGAAAGGTGGTTGGAGAGTCCTGGCCCCAGGATCAAAAAGCAGAGTACAAAAGGTTAGATTTGGAGCTGAGAGGCAGCAATTTCATAATCTCCACAGGTGTGGTAGAATTGTTAAGCATTTCAATTACCCAGTGCCTTTTCACCACAGCCTTAGCGATGGAATATTTCATCAGACTTGCAGATTTTTGCCATCAGATGGTTCTTTTAAACAACAGGTAATTATCCGCCCTATAAACTGTTCTGAAGTAGAGAAAAAGATGGAAGATATAATAGTTCTCACTGCTTTTATGTTTATCATGCATAATGGCTTTAACAATGCTTGTAAAGCACTACACAATTATACAGAAACACAGCTGACACAGACTAATGGACAACTCTATGACCAAGGATAAAATGGTTGTGCAAGATGGCCTAAACCATCTGTTGGCAAAAGTGAACAGTGGAATCTTCTGTATTTCTATCCCTTGGAAATTTTAGTTTATCCTGCTCAGATTTAAGCCTAGAACAGCTTTTGCTATAAATTAAGACTTTTCGTTAAAAAACGTTTTTACTCCTTGCTTATTTTAAGATTACTTACATAAAAGGGACCATTTAGAAAATACCCCCGTAGTTTGTTTTCATTTCATGTATATTTTGACATTCATACATATTTTTATGAAGGCCAATTTCTCATCTACAATTTTTATACCTGTACTGATAAAATAATTGTTTCTTGACTTCTCCCTAGCTAGGCATCCCAGTCTTTTAAGTATATTGAGGATCAAAATATGCCTCCTGCTGGGGAAAATCACTCAGAGTTACATCCTCTTACATTCTAGACACATTCTTCATTAAGTTTTGAAATCTTTGATTGAAATCTGTAAAGGTTAAGTCATCATATAAATAGCAGCACTATTAACAATCACAAAATTAATGAGAATAATAATGAGCTCAAGCATGTAAAATGCCAGAGTTAGCATAAACATTGTAATGCCTCTTTGTATGACATTTTTGTTTTTCCATAGGGAAAAGTTCTGTGAGCTTTTTCCCTAAGTGGAGCCAATACGTTATTACTGCAAATAAACTGCTCATTATCTAAGTTGTTTTTGCAACTTTTGGAGAAAGCAAAATGAGGTATTCATGAAGGAGACATTTATGGCTGTGCAGTGAAATAAAAAAGTGGTTTTAAATAGAAATTAAGAACAGTTCTATACATCACTTTCATTATCATTGTAAAAGTAAAATAAGTACACTGCAGAAAACTTTGAAAATATACCCATGTGCACATACACACACAAACACACACACACGCACGCGCGCGCACACACACACACACACACACACACACACTCCATTAAAAACTGCCCATAATCCTACCACCCATGAATGACTTATCACTGGCAGTATGTTTAGTTCTATTGGTCTCTGTCTTATCTCAATAGTGGGGAACACACAACAGGTAGTTTTGTATGTTGCATTTTTGTCAAAACATAACATCAAAAACTTTTCTCAGACCATTGAAAGTTAATTGAAACCATGATTTTTGTATTGCTGCATAATATTGCATCACACAAATAGATTGTATTTCATTGCGTTGGCCAAAAAGTTAGTTCATGTTTTCCATTAAGATGTTACAGCAAACCCCGAACGAACTTTTTGGCCAACCCAATATTTAACCATTGACCATTCTACATTTTTAGCTATGTAAAAATTTCCTTATTTTTCCATTATAAAGATGAACATTTTTATGCATAAAATTCTGACCACATTTATAATTATTTCCTTTGCACAAATTCCTAGAAGAAGGGGGTCTTCCCTGGCAATCCACTGGTTAAGACACTGTGCTTTCTACTTCAGGGGGCACAGGTTCAATTCCTTGTCAGGGAACTAAGATCCTGCATGTCACACAGCATGGCCAAAAAATAGGAAAAAAAATTCCTAGAAGAAGAATTGCTGGGTCAAAGGGTTTGTACATTCTTAAAACTTTTAAATTATGTTTATAAATTATCCTCCAGAAAACTTATAATAGTTTAAATTTCCACCTTCTTAGGCAGAATAACTGTCTTTTGGGATCCTTCATAATGCTGGATATTAATTTTTTTTAATTTGATGGGAGAAATTGATAATTTGTACTTGTTAAAAATTTCTATTTCTTGAATATTAATTTATAAATAAAATTATAAGATCAAAATATTCCTGATTTAGCTTTGATCAAAATTATAGCTGAAACCAGAGGCCACACATTTCAGTAGCAGGAATCTTGAGAAGAAAAATAATTGTTGACAAGGATGGTTTGAAGGTGTAAAGCACTGAGATTTTATGCTATTAAGGAGATGAGGGCAAAAGCTGAAAACTTGATGTTTTTAAAGTGTAATATTAACCAGAACCACACTGTTTTGGTTACTATAGCTTTGTAATATAGTTTGAAACCAGGAGATGTGGTACTTTCAGCACTGTTATTTTCAAGATTGCTTTGGCTATCTGGAGTCTTTTGTGGTTCCATATGAATTTTTTTTTTTTTTTTTTTGCGGTACACGGGCTCACTGTTGTGGCCTCTCCCGTTGCGGAGCAACAGGTTCTGGACACACAGGCTCAGCAGCCATGGCTCATGGGCCTAGCCGCTCCGCGGCATGTGGGATCTTCCTGGACCGGGGCACAAACCTGTGTCCCCCGCATCGGCAGGCGGACTCTCAACCACTGCACCACCAGGGAAGCCCTCCATATGAATTTTAGGATTGCTTTTTCCATTTCTGTGAAAAATGCCATTGGAATTTTGGTAGGGGTTGCATTGAATCTCTAGATTGCTTTTAGTAGTATGGACATTTTAACAATGTTAATTCTTCCAGTTCATAAACGTGGGATATCTTTCCATTTATTTTTGTCTTCTTCAGTTTCTTTCATTAATGTCGTATAGTTTTATTGGTTAACCAAGTAGATCTTAAGTGTTTCACCACACACACAAAAAGGGCAACAATGTGAGGTGTTGGATGTGCTCATTAGCTTGCTTGTGGTAATAATTTCTCAATATACATATATCAAATTATCACATTGTATACCTTAAATATACAATTTTTATTTGTTAATTACACCTCAGTACAGCTGGAAAAAATGGTTTAGCCCTTTGGGAAAAAGAAGTATAAATATTAATTAGGTTGGAGAATAAAGTTCTAGTCAAATTTTATATATATATATATATGTATAAATATATTTTTGTCATCATGAATTTGGATCTGGCTAGTTTATCAGCAAGATTTTCTCCAGTGACACACTGATTTTTAACTTTGAGACTATTTTAAAAAACTATTTTGGAGTAGAAAATTTTATTTATTTAACACAGGTTATAGACATTTATATTTGGATTTCATACTATTTCACTAACTGATTATGACTTTATTAACCTTGTTATAATTAAACAAAAATATAAAAGATTCTCTTGGGCTATATGGTAGAAATATTTGGTATTTAAAGCAGAAACATTTAAAAACCAAACACAATTAAAAAATTACAATAGCAAGTATTGATGAGACTGTGGAGAAACTGGAACCTTCATACATTACTGGTGAGACTGTAAAATAGTGCAGCTACTTTGAAAACAGTTTGGACATTTTTCAAAGGTTAGACACACTTACCATATGTCCCAGCAATTCTGCTTCTAGGTATAAACCCAAGAGATATGAAAACATATGTCCGTATAAAAATTTATACATGAATGTTTATGGAAGCATTATTTATGATGGCCAAAAGTAGAAACAACCCAAACGTCTGTCAACTAAAGAATGTATAAACAAAAAGTGGTATATCCATATAATGGAATATTATTTGACAATAAAAAGAAATGAAGTATTGATACATGCTACACCATGGGTGAATGTTGAAAACATCATGCTAAATGAAAGAAGTCAGTCATAAAAGACCACATATTGTATGATTCCATTTGTATGAAATGTCCAGAACAGGCAAATCCTCAACAAAATATTAGCCAATCAAGTTTACCAACTAAATAAATAAGATAGTATATCATGAAAAAGAGATTTATCTCAGGAAAGCAGGAGTGGTTCAACATTCAAAAATTAACCACTGTAATTCACTGTATCAACAGACTAAGATAAACTATAACTACCTCAATAGATGGAGAAAAATCATCTGACAAAATTCAGCATCCATTCATAATAAAAACTTCAGCAAACTAGGAATAGAAGGGAACTTCCTCAACCTGATAAAGGGCATCTATGAAAAACTTACAGCTAATGTCATACTTAATGGCAAAAGACTGACTGCTTTCCCTGTAAGATCAGAAACAAGGCAAGGATGTCTACTGTTATCACTTCTATTTGATTTTGTTCCATATACAAGCCAGTGAAATAAGCCAGGAAAAAGGATAAAAGGTATACAATCTGGGAAGAAAGAGCTGTATTATATTCGTAGGTGACATTAATGACTATGAGGAAAATCCCAAAGAATTTACAAAAAGATTACTAAAACTAATATTAAGTTTAGCAGAATTTTAGGGTACAAGTTCAATATATAAAATTCAATTGTATTTTTATAAATTAGCAATAAACAGTTGGAAATTAAAGACCAGTACTATTTATAATAATATGAAAATTATACAATACTTAGGTATAAATCTAAAAAAATATGTGAGGGATCTGTATGTGGAACTACAAAACACTGATGAATGAAATCAAAGAAGAGCTAAGTAAATAGAGAGCCATACAGTGTTCATGGATTTCAAGCCTTAATATTGTTGGGATATCAGTTCTTTCCAAGTTGAACTGTAGATTCAATGAAATACCAATTAAATCCAGCAGGATTGTTTTGGTAGAAGTTGATAAGCTAATTCTAAAATTTCCTATGATGGAAAGACAAATGAAATAGAATATCCATAACAATTTTGAAAAAGAAAAATCAAGCTGAAGCATTCACTGTACCTGATTTCAAGATTTATTGTAAAACTATTTTAATTAAGTTAGTGTAGTATTGGCAAAAGAATAGACACATAGATCAATGCAGGAGAATAGAGAGTCTGGAAATAGACATGCATACATATATGTATCTTTTTCAAAGTAAATTGATTATCAACAAAGGTGCAAATGTAAGTCAATGGAAAAAAAGGCAGGAACAATTATATATCCATATCTAAGAAAATCGGTTTCAACCCATACCTCATATTATATTCAAGAATTACTCAAAATAGAGCATATTCTTTTTTTTTTTTTACCAAAATGTTATCTTTACAGTTTATAGAATACACAAACACATGTTTAACTAGTTCCCTCCACATGGTGGAATTTAAGGTGACTTTCAAGTCTCTATTTGTTTTTGTTTTAATTTTTGAATTTTATTTAATTTATTTTTTTATACAGCAGGTTATTAGTCATCAATTTTATACACATCAGTGTATACATGTCAATCCCAATCGCTGAATTCAGCACACCACCATCCCCACCCCCACATGGATTTCCCCCCTTAGTGTCCATACGTTTGTTCTCTACATCTGTGTCTCAACTTCTGCCCTGCAAACCAGTTCATCTGTACCATTTTCTTAGGTTCCACATACATGCGTTAATACATGATATTTTTTTTCTCTTTCTGACTTACTTCACTCTGTATGACGGTCTCTAGATCCATACACGTCTCAACAAATGACTCAATTTCGTTGCTTTTTATGGCTGAGTAATATTCCATTGTATATATGTACTGCATCTTCTTTATCCATTTGTCTGTCGATGGGCATTTAGGTTGCTTCCATGACCTGGCTATTGTAAATAGTGCTGCAGTGAACACTGGGGTGCATGTGTCTTTTTGAATTGTGGTTTTCTCTGGGTATATGCCCAGTAGTGGGATTGCTGAATCATATGGTAATTCTATTTTTAGTTTTCTAAGGAACCTCCATACTGTTCTCCATAGTGTCTGTATCAGTCTACATCCTCACCGACAATGCAAGAGGGTTCCCTTTTCTCCACACCCTCTCTAGTATTTGTTGTTTGTAGATTTTCTGATGATGCCCATTCTAACTGGTGTGAGGTGATACCTCATTGTAGTTTTGATTTGCATTTCTCTAATAATTAGTGATGTTGAGCAGCTTTTCACATGCTTCTTGGCCATCTGTATGTCTTTGGAGAAATGTCTATTTAGGTCTTCTGCCCATTTTTGGATTGGGTTGTTTGTTTTTTTAATATTGAGCTGCATGAGCTGTTTATATATTTTGGAGATTAATCCTTTGTCCATTGATTCGTTTGCAAATATTTTCTCCCATTCTGAGGGTTGTCTTTTCGTCTTGTTTATGGTTTCCTTTGCTGTGCAAAAGCTTTGAAGTTTCATTAGGTCCCATTTGTTTATTTTTGTTTTTATTTCCATTACTCTAGGAGGTGGATCAAAAAAGATCTTGCTGTGATTTATGTCAAAGAGTGTTCTTCCTATGTTTTCCTCTATCCATTTTGAGTTTATTTTTGTGTATGGTGTTAGGGAGTGTTCTAATTTCATTCTTTTGCATGTAGCTGTCCAGTTTTCCCAGCACCACTTATTGAAGAGGCTGTCTTTTCTCCATTGTATATCCTTGCCTCCTTGGTCATCGATTAGTTGACCATAGGTGCGTGGGTTTATCTCTGGGCTTTCTATCTTGTTCCATTGATCTATGTTTCTGTTTTTGTGCCAGTACCATATTGTCTTGATTACTGTAGCTTTGTAGTATAGTCTGAAGTCAGGGAGTCTGATTCCTCCAGCTCCGTTTTTTTCCCTCAAGGCTGCTTTGGCTATTCGGGGTCTTTTGTGTCTCCATACAAATTTTAAGATTTTTTGTTCTAGTTCTGTAAAAAATGCCATTGGTAATTTGATAAGGATTGCATTGAATCTGTAGATTGCTTTGGGTAGTATAGTCATTTTCACAATGTTGATTCTTCCAATCCAAGATCATGGTATATCTCTCCATCTGTTGGTATCATCTTTAATTTCTTTCATCAGTGTCTTATAGTTTTCTGCATACAGGTCTTTTGTCTCCTTAGGTAAGTTTATTCCAAGGTATTTTATTCTTTTTGTTGCAATGGTAAATGGGAGTATTTCTTTAATTTCTCTTTCAGATTTTTCATGATTAGTGTATAGGAATGCAAGAGATTTCTGTGCATTAATTTTGTATCCTGCAACTTTACCAAATTAATTGATTAGCTCTAGTAGTTTTCTGGTAGCATCTTTAGGATTCTCTATGTATAGTATCATGTCATCTGCAAACAGTGACAGTTTTACTTCTTCTTTTCCAATTTTTATTCTTTTTATTTCTTTTTCTTCTCTGATTGCCATGGCTAGGACTTCCAAAACTATGTTGACTAATAGTGGCGTGAGTGGACATCCTTGTCTTGTTCCTGATCTTAGAGGAAATGGTTTCAGTTTTTCACCATTGAGAATGATGTTTGCTGTGGGTTTGTTGTATATGGCCTTTATATATTTATTATGTTGAGGTAGGTTCCCTCTATGACCAGTTTCTGGAGAGTTTTTATCATAAATGGGTGTTGAATTTTCTCAAAAGTTTCTGCATCTATTGAGATGATCATCTGGTTTTTATTCTTCAATTTGTTAATATGGTATATCACATTGATTGATTTGCGTATATTGAAGAATCCTTGCATCCCTAGGTTAAATCCCACTTGATCATGGTGTATGATCCTTTTAATGTGTTGTTGCATTCTGTTTGCTAGAATTTTGTTGAGGATTTTTGCATCTATATTCATCAGTGATATTGGTCTGTAATTTTGTTTTTGTAGTATATTTGATCTTTGGTTTTGGTATCATATTGATGGTGGCCTCATAGAATGAGTTTGGGAGTGTTCCTTCCTCTGCAATTTTTTGGAAGCGTTTGAGAAGGATGGGTGTTAGCTCTTCTTTAAGTGTTTGATAGAATTCCCCTGTGAAGCCATCTGGTCCTGGACTTTTGTTGGTTGGAAGATTTTTAATCACAGTTTCAATTTCATTACTTGTGCTTGGTCTGTTCATATTTTCTATTTCTTCCTGGTTCAGTCTTGGAAGGTTATACCTTTCTAAGAATTTGTCCATTTCTTCCAGGTTGTCCATCTTATTGGCATAGAGTTGTTTGTAGTAGTCTCTTAGGGTGCTTTGTACTTCTGCGGTGTCTGTTGTAACTTCTCCTTTTTCATTCTAATTTTATTGATTTGTCTCCCTCTTTTTCTTGATGAGTCTGGCTAATGGTTTATCAATTTTGTTGATCTTCTCAAAGAACCAGCTTTTAGTTTTATTGATCTTTGCTATTGTTTTCTTTGTTTCTATTTTATTTATTTCTGCTCTGATCTTTATGATTTCTTTCCTTCTGCTAACTTTGGGTTTTGTTCGTTCTTTCTCTAGTTACTTTAGGTGTAAGGTTAGATTGTTTATTTGAGATTTTTCTTGTTTCTTGAGGTAGGCTTGTATAGTTATAAAGTTCCCTCTTAGAACTGCTTTTGCTGCATCTCATAGGTTTTGGATCGTCGTGTTTTCATTGTCATTTGTCTCTAGTTATTTTTTGATTTCTCCTTTGACTTCTTCAGTGATCTCTTGGTTATTTAGTAACGTATTGTTTAGCCTCCATGTGTTTGTGTTTTTTACATTTTTTTCCCTGTAATTCATTTCTAATCTCATAGTGTTGTGGTCAGAAAAGATGCTTGATATGATTTCAGTTTTCTTAAATTTACTGAGGCTTGATTTGTGACCCAAGATGTGATCTATCCTGGACAATGTTCCGTGTGCACTTGAGAAGAAAGTGTAATCTGCTGTTTTTGGATGGGATGTCCTATGAATATCAGTTAAATCTATCCGGTCTATTGTGTCATTAAAGCTTCTGTTTCCTTATTTATTTTCATTTTGGATGATCTGTCCATTGGTGTAAGTGAGGTGTTAACGTCCCCCAATATTATTGTGTTACTGTCAATTTCCTCTTTCATAGCTGTTAGCAGTTGCCTTATGTATTGAAGTGCTCCTCTGTTGGGTGCATATATATTTATAATTGTTATATCTTCTTCTTGGATTGATCCCTTGATCATTATGTAGTGTCCTTCCTTGTCTCTTGTAACATTCTTTATTTTAAAGTCTATTTTATCTGATATGAGTATTGTTATTCCAGCTTTCTTTTGATTTCCATTTGCATGGAATATCTTTTTCCACCTCCTCACTTTCAGTCTGTATGTGTCCCTAGGTTTGATGTGGGTCTCTTGTAGATAGCATGTATATGCGTCTTGTTTTTGTATCCATTCACCAAGCCTGTGTCTTTTAGTTGGAGCATTTAATCCATTTACCTTGAAGGTAAATGATATGTATGTATCATACATACATACATATCATATCATACCTTGAAGGTAAATGATATGTATGTATCGATATGTATGTTTGTATGACCATTTTCTTAATTATTTTGGGTTTGTTTTTGTAGGTCCTTTTCTTCTCTTGCGTTTCCCAATTAGAGAAGTTCCTTTAGCATTTGTTGTAGAGCTGGTTTGGTGTTGCTGAGTTCTCTTAGCTTTTGCTTGTCTGTAAAGCTTTTGATTTCTTCTTTGAATCTGAATGAGATCCTTGCCGGGTAGAGTAATCTTGACTGTAGGTTCTTCCCTTTCATCACTTTAAGTATATCATGCCGCTCCCTTCTGACTTGTAGAGTTTCTGCTGAGAAATCAGCTGTTAACCTTATGGGAGTTCCCTTGTATGTTATTTGTCATTTTTCCCTTGTTGCTTTCAATAATTTTTCTTTGTCTTTAATTTTTGTCAATTTGATTACTATGTGTCTTGGTGTGTTTCTCCTTGGGTTTATCCTGTATGGGACTTGCTGCACTTCCTGGACTTGGGTGGCTATTTCCTTTCCCATGTTAGGGAAGTTTTCGACTATAATCTCTTCAAATATTTTCTCTGGTCCTTTCTCTCTCTCTTGTCCTTCTGGGACCCCTATAATGTGAATGCTGTTGCGTTTAATGTTGTCCCAGAGGTCTCTTAGGCTGTCTTCATTTCTTTTCATTCTTTTTTCTTTATTATGTTCCACAGCTGTGAATTCCAACGTTCTGTCTTCCATGTCACTTATCCATTCTTCTGCCTCAGTTATTCTTCTATTGATTCCTTCTAGTGTAGTTTTCATTTCAATTATTATATTGTTCATCTCTGTTTGTTTGTTCTTTAATTCGTCTAGGTCTTTGTTAAACATTTCTTGCATCTTCTCGATCTTTGCCTCCATTCTTTTTCCAAGGTCCTGGATCATCTTCACTATCATTATTCTGAATTCTTTTTCTGGAAGGTTGCCTATCTCCACTTCATTTAGTTGTTTTTCTGGTGTTTTATCTTGTTCCTTCATGTGGTATATAGCCATCTGTCTTTCCATCTTGTCTGTCTTTCTGTGAATGTGGTTTTTGTTCCACAGGCTGCAGGATTGTAGTTCTTGCTTCTGCTGTCTGCCCTCAAGCATATTCTTAAATCTAAAATCTAAAACTATAAAAGTTCTAGAGGAGGGCTTCCCAGGTGGTGCAGTGGTTAAGAATCCGCCTGCCAATGCAGGAGACACGGGTTCAAGCCCTGGTCTGGGAAGATCCCACATGCCGTGGAGCAACTAAGCCTGTGTGCCACAACTACTGAGCCTGCACGCCACAACTACTGAGCTCCTGTGCCACAACTACTGAAGCCCGCATGCCTAGAGCCTGCGCTCCCAACAAGAGAAACCACTGCAATGAGAAGCCTGTGCACTGCAATGAGGAGTAGCCCCCACTCACTGCAACTGGAGGAAGCCTGCATGCAGCAACGAAGACCCAATGAAGCCAAAAATAAAAAATATAAATAAATAAATATAAATAAAAAATAATTAAAAAAATGTCATTGCCATACCTAAGGTCATCTAGACTTTCTCCTACATTATCTTCTAGTTTTCTAGTTCTGATTTTGCATTTAGGTCTGTGGTCCATTTTGAGTTAATTTTTCTGAAGGGTGTAAAGTCTGTGTTTTGGTTTTTTGGTTTTTTTTTTTGCATGTGGATGTCTAGTATTTCAGCACCATTTGTTGAAAAGACTGTCTTTGCTCCATTGTATTGCCTTTGCTCCTTTGTCAGAGATCAGTTGACTATATTTTTATGGGTCTATTTCTGGGCTCTCTATTCTGTTACACTGATCTATTTGACTATTCTTTCACTAATATCATGGTCTTGATTACTGTAGTTTCATAGTAAGTCTTGAAGTCAGACATTCAGGTAGTCTGTCCTTTAATATTGAGTTGGCTATTTTGAGTCTTTTACCTTTCTATATAAACTTTAAAATCAGCTTCTTTATATCCATAAAATAACTTGCTGATATTTTGATTGGGATTGTGTTGATTCTATAGATCAAGTTGGGAAGAATTGACATCTTGACAATATTGAATCTTACTATTCATGAACATGAAATATCTCTCCATTTTATTCAGTTTTTCTTTGATTTCTCTCATCATTGTACATATTTGGTTAGATTTATACCTAGACATTTCATTTTTAGGGGGTATTAGTATAAATGGTAATGTGTTTTTAATTTCAGATTCCACTTGTTCATTGCTGGTATGTAGGAAAGTGATTGACTTTCATATTTTATTGTTGTATCCTGCAACCTTGCTATAATATCTTATTAGTTTCAGGAGTTTTTTGGTTGATTCTTTTGAATTTTTGGCATAGACAATCCTATCATCTGTAAACAAAGTTTTACTTCCTCCTTCACAATCTGTATACCTTTTATTTACTTCTCTTGTCTTATTGAATTAGTTAAATCCAGTTAGGAAGTTGGGAGTAACATATACACACTACTGTATATAAAACAGACAAACGACAAGGACCTACTGTATAGCACAGGGAACTATAATCGGTATTTTGTAATAACCTATATGGGAAAAGAATTTGAAAAACAACATATATATATATATATATATATATATATATATATATATATATATATATATGAATCAGTTTGTGGTACACCTGAAACTAACACAACATTGTAAATCAACTATACTTCAATTAAAAAAAAAACTTCCAATAAGATGTTAAAAGCAATGGTGAGAGGGGACATTCTTACCTGCTCCTAATCTTAGGGGGGAAGGCTTTGAGGTTTTTGTTATTAAGTTTGATGTTAGCAATAGGTTTTTCTGTAGATGTTCTTTATCAAATTGAGGAAGTTCCCCTCTATTCCTAATTTGCTGAGAGGTTTTTTTTTTTTTAATCATAAATCGGTGTTGGATTTTGTGAAATGCTTTGTCTCCATCTATTGATATGATCATGTGATTTTTCTTCTTTAGCCTGTTGATGTGATGGATCATATTAAATGATTTTCAGATGTTGAACCAGTTTTGTGCATAGCTGGTTTAAATCCCTTTTGGTTGTGGTGTACCACATTAAAAAATTTATTTTTAATTTTTTACTTATAAAAATGTATTTATTTTTTAAATATGTATTTATTTGGCTGCATTGGGTCTTAGTTGCAGCGCACAGGATCTTCATTGCAGCATGTGGGATCTTTCATTGCAGCACACAGGCTTCTCTCTAGTTGTGACGTGCAGGCTCAGTAGTTGCGGTGCGTGGGCTCTCTAGTTGCAGTGCGCGTAAAGATTTTTATTTATTTATTTATTTATTTTGGCTGTGCCGGGTCTTAGTTGTGGCTTGCAGGCTTCTTAGTTGCAGCATGCATGATCTAGTTCCCCGATCAGGGATCAAACCCAGGCCCCCTGCATTGGGAGCGTGGAGTCTTGCCCACTGGACCACCGGGGAAGTCCCTACCACATGTTTTTAATACATTGTCAGGTTTGATTTGCTAATATTTTGTCAAGGATTTTTTCATCTATGTTCATCAGAGATATTGATCTGTGGTTTTCTCGAATGTCTTTGTCTAGTTTTGATATTAGGGTAATGCTGGCTTCACAGAATGAGTTAGGATGTATTTCCTCTGCTTTTATCTTCTGAAAGAGACTGTGGACAATTTGTAATATTTCTAACTTAAATGTTTAGTAAAATTCACCAGTGAACCCATCTGAGCTTAATGCTTTCTGTTTTGGAGGGTTATTAATTTTCCTTAATAGCTATAGGCCTCTTCAGATTTTCCTCTTCTTTTTGTGTGGGTTTTGGCATATCGTGTCATTCAAGGAATTGGTTGATGTCATCTAGGTTATCAAATTTGTGGGCATAGAGGTTCATAGTATTCCTTTATTATCATTTCGATGTCCATGAGATCTATAGTGATGTTCCCTCTTCCATTTCTAATATTAGTAATTTGTGTCTTCTCTCTTTTTTGCTTAGTTACCCTGGCTAGAGGCTTATCCATTTTACTGATTTTTTTTTCAAAGAGCTAACTTTGCTTTTTGTTGATTTTCTCTATTGATTTCCTATTTTCAATTTCACTGATTTCTGTTCTAATTCTTATTTTTTCTTCTGTTCACATTTGCTTCTTCCTGTCTGAAACTTCATAGTTTTCATTAAGGCTCTTATTTCTTGCTGTTTATAAACCTCCCTGATTTTAGGTCCTCTTAAGTTGTTTCTTCAGGTCAGAGATTCAATTTGTGAAGGATTGAGAGGTCAAGGGACTTGTGGGAAAAATCTAACAAAGCCTTTTCTTCTTCCTACAACAACTGCAACTATTACTAAAATCTACCATTTATTATTTACTAAGTGCTAGGTATTTAAAAACGTATCTTATTTAATCTTCAAAACAGTCCTACAAGGTAATTAGTATTATTTTCATGTATACATGAGGAAAGAAGGTTCCAGAGGTAAAATAACTTACTCAAGGCTGCATACTTTGTATAAGTGGAAGAATTGAATTTTAAACTCAGATCTGTAGAATAATAATATAAGAGCTGTACATATAAATTCACTGCAGATATATAGTCATATAGATGTTGCAACATCACAGGGGTTTTGAAAACATCTTATGCTTTAAAAAATTTTAAGGGAAAACTTTTGTTTATGAGAAAGTGGCATTGCTTTGTCAGATGAAGGGAATGACTTATTCAAAGGTAGAGATTTGTTGGTGGGTGAGGAATGGTAAGACTGGTTCTGTCTCAATTTTTAGTATTAGTTTATGAAACATGCTTACAAAATTGATTGGCCCTTTTGGATGCCCATGTGTTTTGTCACTTATAAGGTGTAACAAATGAGGATTGAAATGTTGTCATGTCCAGATTTCACTCAGCCTTTAAAAGTGATTTAAAAATAATTGTCGGGCTTCCCTGGTGGCTCAGTGGTTAAGAATCCACCTGCCAATGCAGGGGACATGGGTTCGAGCCCTGGTCTGGGAAGATCCCACATGGTGCAGAGCAACTAAGCCCACAAGCCACAACTACTGAAGCCTGCGAGCCACAGCTACTGAACTCCGCGCGCCTAGAGCCCGTGCTCCACAGCAAGAGAAGCCACTGCAATGAGAAGCCTGCGCACCGCAACGAAGAGTAGTCCCTGCTTGCCACAACTAGGGAAATCCCGTGCACAGCAACGAAGACCCAATGCAGCCAAAAATAATAAATAAATGAAACAAATAAATTTATTTAAAAAAATAAATAAAAATATAAAAATAATTGTCATATCCTATGTTGGTTTAGACTAAGTCTATGCATAATACTTCTTCATCTTATTTTGGAAAATGTGGCTTGACTTCCTTTAGGAGGTGGGGATTGTGATCCAGCAAGCCTCTCAGCTGAGCGATAGTGCCATGAATTTAATTTCTATAGGTTTATTAGCTCCTAAAAGTAAAAAGCTTAAAGCAGGGGAGATGTATTTAATTACTGACAGTGGAAACTTCTTGAGATTCTTAGTGGGGGAAAACTTACCATAACATAATAAGGGAACATCTGATTCCAAGATATTATTTGCAATATTAAATTGTGCCAATAGATGGAGAAGTTGTTCCATACAAAACAGAATGCTTGGTTTCTCCATGAAGACTAAAGAAATCCAGGTTTCTGGCAAGTGGAAAATGGATTTCCTTAATAAAAATGTGAAACAGGAAAAGTGGGTTACTTATAAATATTAATAATAAATAACTTTAACAGGGGACAGGAATTTCACTAATTTCAATTATATCTACACGAAACCCTTAGTACCTGCACTGTTTTTACAATTTGGCCGTAGCACTTTTAGATCTGTACATATGAATATGTGTATGTCTATGTTTATTTTGTACAAAATGCTCTCGTACATAAAGGATTTTTAGCAATGTACAAAATTTTATAGGATAAAAAAGATAAAACATAACTAGAACTTCCTTGGTGATGCAGTGGATAAGAATTTGCCTGCCAATTCAGGGGACACAGGTTCGAGCCCTGGTCCGGGAAGATCCCACATGCTGCGGAGCAGCTAAGCCTGTACGCCATAACTACTGAGCCTGCGCGCTAGAGCCCACGAGCCACAACTACTGAGGCCGCATGCTCAACTACTGAAGCCCGCACGCCTAGAGCCCGTGCTCCGCAACAAGAGAAGCCACTACAGTGAGAAGCCTGTGCACCACAACGAAGAGTAGCCCCTGCTCACTGCAACTAGAGAAAGCCTGCACACAGCAACGAAGACCCAACACAGCCAAAAATAAAATAAATAAATAAATTTTAAAAAAGAAAAATCATAACTAAGTGTTAAACTGGAGCAAGAAAGAATGGAATATAGTTAGGGTAATAGCATGTCTTGACTTGATTCACAAATCTGACCTGGAGCTTCCTAGCAACTAATGCTAGTAGGAAAACAGGATCAATTGCATAATCTAGTGTCTATAACATAAAAACATGCCAAGTGCTAGGAGAGCTATAATAATTCTTAGGTATAATGTATTAAGATCAGGAATTATGTCACTTGGGGATTCATGAAGAGGATACTATGTAATGTAATAGATACTATTCTTACCTTACTCTTCACATGTGTCAGCTGGTGGTAGCAACACAGTGCTGTTCAGTTAAAGGAGTTGGAAGTGGAGGATGGAGGGTAAGCACCATGTACCCCCAAGCATTCCTTGTTGTGTAGCTTTCTGATTTAGTTTAGCTGAAGGATACAATTTTGAATCCACGAATCCTTCATAAATATTATTTCTCTAGCTGAGGGATTTGATAAGGCTGGAGGGTTGCTATGAAGACTAAATAACATGTTGCATGCAGAACACTTAGCTCTGAGTCCGGAGGGAGTGAGGCCTCGCTAAAAGCTCTCCACTACCAGCCTGGACCGTGCATAACCCCCAGCCAAAGGGCACACAGTACTTGCTGTGGCTGACTCGTGTGGTTATCTGTGTGGCCTGTTAAACGCAGTGGTGTAGTTTTCAAAAGTCGTTTGAACTAGGGTAGCTTTGGCATCCCTTTCTGGAAGGATTCCCTCCAGCCTCATATTCGCTCATTCATCCCGGTTCCAAACCTCTTGTACGAGGCTCCTGGGTCCTCTTCATGATTCTAGACTCTCTCTTGACACCTTCTCTAGCTCGATCCTTCTCTTGCTCTGTTTGTGATGTTCCAAGGACATTGCTGCTCTAGATCCTGAAACCCACGCCAGACTCCCACTGTCCCAACATTTCTAAGATACTGCTGCCCAGATCAGGTTTCCCTTTATTTCTAGGAAGGAAGATTAGACCACAGCCTTTAGGTTTTATGGCTTCATTCTCGGTCAATTTACCGTAATTTGTGTGAGTCTGTGACATATTTATAAAATTCTCAGAACAGCTTCTGGGGCTAGAAGCTGATTTGAGAAAAGTCCTTCAGCTCCACCCAGTCACCCCTTGGTTTATTCACATCCAGACCCTCTGCCTTCAAACATGGAATCATTGCAGCCTTAGGTTGGAAGTGACCAGAGGTCATTTAGTCCCTCTGCCCAATCACGCAAATGTCCCCCTACAGCTAGTCTCCCTTAGTTCTCCATTGTATTGATTGCAAATTCTACTAAATAGAATATTGCAATGATTTCGCATTCTATAGCTGGAGGATATGCTAAGGGTATATTTTTGCTTACATTTCTGCATAGTTTGGGAGAATGTGCCCTGAGTTCTGTTTTGTTTCCATTTACCTTTTTCTGAGCAATTACTGACCCTGAGTATTGGAATCCACAAATGGATTCTTTTAACAACTATCCTGTCAGGATGCAACCTCTGTGTGTTATGTGGCTTTTAGTCCACAAATGTTTCCTTTTAATGCATCGATTACCTTAAGAAGTATTTATTTGAGTGACTTTCCCTGCATTAGGATTTCTCCACTGTTTTAGGAAACCTCCAGTCAGAAAAATTTACAGTTCACTTATTGTTATAGCTGGCAACAGCTAGTTAAAACCTTGCCTCTCACTCTTACCTGCTTGAGATCGTCCCAAATCAATGATTCTTTGAATCTCTCCACAGACTTTGTCTGAATCCTGTGCACTCAGTCTTTTTTTTTTTTTTGTAATTTATTTAATTAATTTATTTTTGGCTGCGTTGGGTCTTCATTGCTGCGCGTGGGCTTTCTCTAGTTACAGTGAGTGAGGGCTGCTGTTTGTTGCAGTGCACGGGCTTCTCATTGCAGTGGCTTCTTTTGTTGCGGAGCACAGGCTCTAGGTGCGTGGACTTCGGTAGTTGTGGCTCGCGGGCTCAGTAGTTGTGACTCATGGGCTCTAGAGCACAGTCTCAGTAGTTGTGGCACACGGGCTTAGTTGCTCTGCGGCATGTAGGATCTTCCCGGACCAGGGCTTGAACCCATGTCCCCTGCATTGGCAGGCGGATTCTTAACCACTGCGCCACCAGGGAAGCCCTGTGCACTCAGTCTTAAGCAAGATATTTGTATCCTGACATATTTTTGCATGTTTCCATCATCCTTGAGAAAATCACACAAATTCTTTCTCAGCTCCGTGCAAAGCAGAAGTGCACCACTGTTATTTAGCCTCAAGTTAGAGGCTGTGTTGAGGAAAAGCAGCCACATGGTTTTGATCTTACAGTATCCAAATAGGAGCCTCTTTACTCTTCAGTGCAGCGCTGATGTTTGTGAAATAAGTTCCCAGGGTTGCCATTAGGGGACAGGTCAGGATTGAATATACTTCTAGAAGAAAGATCCACAGCATGCAGTCTTGGATTGTTTATTATTTTCAGATGATGCTGCCAACAACTTGGGACCCTACAGCAGCAAGCCTGTGGGGACTAGTCCCAGGGAGGCTGTCCAGTCCTCTGGGGAGATGTTTGGTGGTCAGGTCGCAGCAGATAAGTAGGGATTTGTCCTCCTGATAGTGGTATCTTTAATTTTCTTCTCTATTTTCTATTACGGTAAAAATTAAAAACACGCACAAAAAGACCCGTTATAAACAGCGCTTGGTTCCTATCAGTGAGTACATTTTGAAAGCCTTGGAATCTTGGGTGTATATTTTTGTGTGTGTGTATGTGTGAGAGCGTGTGTGAGTGCATGTGAAAACTGGGGGTCAGGCGGGGCACAGAGAAGAGACAGGAGGCGCTGGAGACACTGGGGTGGTAAAGGAATAGAATTAAGCTGAAAAACAGGTGCTGCCTACAGTTTTGCTGGAGAGCCAGCCCGGAAGCAAAATGAATTGCATTTCAGACGCCCCACTTCTCCCACCTCACCCTAAACTGCTTGCAATGTTCTGACTCCTAAACCTGAGTTATTGGTGACAAGTGAAATTAGGCAGCCTGGTTTCTAGGTAGCAGGTTGGATTGCAGTGAAATGTCTCTGAAACACCTCAGCCTTTGTCAGAAAGCTAAGCAGAGCTGCCTCCAGATGTTAGCTGCAGGGTGCATTGTAATCTTTCTGCACTCATTACCTGTATTTGCATTTGTGAGCTATAACCGTTGCGGAGCCAAATGCCGACTGAGAGGCTCTAGGAAAGACCCTTTAGCATGTAAAACATCACGCTGGTTTTGGTTGTATGAGGAACTAGTGGTAGCTGGAGATCACCGAGGAAGAGTGCAGACGAATGGAAAGTCGGGAATGTGTGCTTGTATGTGGCAGCAGCTAGTGGGTTCTTCTTGATGGGATAACTTCCTACCATCTCTTTATTATATGGAACGAGGATTTGTCAACTTTGGTGCCACTGGCTCCTTTATATGCTAGGAGCAGCCTTGAATGAGCATGCTAGATTAAGGGCAATAGGAAGGGGACCTTCTCTACCAGAAGATGAAGCTGAGAGCTCATAAGTTGGTGGAGGAGACCGGGGTGAGGTGAGGGAGAGGTGCAGTGAACAAAGGGAACAAGAGAAGAAAGGAGAACAAATCTTGTCTTGCAAAGACATAAGCAGTAATGGAAATAGTGTGAAAGAGAAGAGAAATGGAAGAAAAATAATTCGAAACAAGAGATAAAAAGCAGGAGAGAACAAGATTCAACCCCTTGTTTAATAAGAGATGGTACAAACAAGAGAAAATATGGTGCATGTGATTTCTGGTCCTGGCAAGCCTGAAGTAGAAGCTGTGAACTATGATTTCAAAATGGTACAGAGGGAACA
The DNA here is from genome assembly GCF_951394435.1 of Stenella coeruleoalba. Taxonomy (NCBI): domain Eukaryota; kingdom Metazoa; phylum Chordata; class Mammalia; order Artiodactyla; family Delphinidae; genus Stenella; species Stenella coeruleoalba. Next base: position 43,787,465 of record NC_137153.1, read on the forward strand.
CTGCACAGAAAATGGTGCTCTGTGTCTTCATATTAGTATTAAAACTGAGTCCTGGTCCAACATGGGGAGAAACACGGCAGGAAAGCATTGGTGTGGTCGTTGGGAACCCACGGTGTGTGTGGCAGGCACACCTGCTCTGCCCTGGCAGAGGTGGTCCTGGAAGACCTGCCTCGTGACCTGTTCTTTCAGGGCTGGTCTAGCTGGTGTGTAGAGAGCTGAGGAGGTGCCTGAAGCTGTCTTCTTGCTCTTGGTATGAGGATGGTGTAAGGGGACAAGGAGGAACAGAGAAGAGACATCACAGCTTTATCTCTACATCCTGTTTTCTCATTTATAAAAGGGTAAAATGTGAGTGTCTAACTCAGAGAGTCCTTGTGAAGAGTAAGGGAATGCAAAATTATTTAACCAAGGAGGCCATTGGACCGTCCTGCACCTATGTAAGCAAACCAAAATCTAAGCCTGTAAGTGCCTCAAAGTTACAAAATCAAAATGCTAAGGGCAACCAATCACAAGCAGCCAACTAGGCTTTAAGCTATAGCCAATCAACAGTTTTCTGAATTTGCTTCTGCACTTTCTCTATATAAGACTTTCCCCGAGCTCCTGTCAGTGGAGCGCTCCTAACCACTTACAGGTTTGGCGCTACTGGATTTGAATAGATTTTTGCTCAAATCTTAAAATGTTTACTATGCCTCAGTTTAACTTTTAACAAGAGATAATATAGCAAGGTTCCTGGCTCAATAAATGTTAGCTATTTTTAGTACCCATACATGTGGTCTTTAAAAAATGTACAAAATATTTATATAGCAGTTTTATAAGTAAAAATAATAGTTACAAAAGAGTACTCACAACAAACATACACACACAAACCTGGAAGGGAGCAATTGTACTCAAATCTTAACAGTGCTTACTTTTGGAAAGTGGATTATTGCTAATTTATCTTTCTTCTCATGCTTGTTGGTATTTCTACAGTGAATATTAATTACTTTGTAATAAGAAACACATTATTCTTTAAACAGCTGTAAGAATCAATCCCAACAAGGTCCGTTATCAGTCCTTTTTCTCACACCTCCTCAAATATGGATTCAAGAAGCTCTAACATCAGCTCTTATTCTCACCCCTCCCCAATCTGGATTCATTTTCATTGGGAGCTTTATGGTTACCCCCCCTGGTGCCTTCTGGGTCAGAGGGAGAAGTGTGTTTGCATTCTGGTAAGAGCTGGGAGAAGCTACTTTGTACTGTGTTTCTTAACTGTGCTTTAAGAAAAGCACTTGAAATTTATAACAGAAGACCGTATTTGCTCACAACTGTACTGGATAAGGAGCCAGATTTGCAGGCAGGCTTGGATCAGGCATGACTTCCCAAGATCTGAAATGAGAAGGCTAATTATTTGGAGGGCTGTCTCTTTGTACATACTTTATTAATCTGTGAGCATTGCTATAAAAAAGTTGGCTTTTAGCTGAGGCAACCTTCTGAGGGTGGCTCAGAGGAGAAGCTGCTCTAGGTGGAAAGTGCCACTCTCCACCTGGGTGTGCGTATGAACCACTTGGGGATAGCTGGGAGCGCCTGAAAGCAAGCATTCTTCAGTGGAGCGATGCTTTCCCTGGGCTCTGTTTGGAAACGGAAGATGTCCTGTCGTGTTTCCATTGCCCCTCTGCTAGAATCCAATGAATAACATCATGTGATATAGTAGAATCTGGTGATTCTAGGTGGTGATAATGGCTTTGAGGAGCAGGGAGGAGGGTGGTGATGTGGCCTCCAATTAGGTTGCCACAGTCCAATTGCCACAGCAAAGAAGGAGTTAAGTTAGATGTCTGTGCCTGTGAATTACTCTCCACCTCAACTTAAGCACTGCTTCATATTTTGATCTGCTTTGGCACGTTTTGATTTTGGACAAGGATCAGCCTTGTCCATGGTTCCAGAGGCTGTGGATGTAATAGAGGCATCACATGCAGTAACAGCCTTATAGAAAAAGCAATCTGTATAGATACAGATCAAACGGGAGCATTTCCATTGGAAAGTGCAGCATGGGTTGTTTTTTTTATCCCATTGGTAATGTGGCTGCTCAGGGTCACGTTCAGTGGTGTCCAGGTGTGTATGACACTCAGTGATGCTGATGGGTGTTGGACCCAGCCTCCCCTGGTAGCCTAGTTCTTAGGTGGAGAGGCTCTATGGGGAAGCTTCCTGAGCAGGGGGTCCAGGACTGGGGATACAGAACTGTGAACACTGGCCCCCCAGGTTGTTCAAGCCTTGGGCATGATTCTGATCGTTTGTGAGAAACTGACAGTGCATGACAACTGAAAATTGAAGTGCAGGGATTATTCACTCCCTTTATTCCTCATTCTTCTTTTAGTTGCAGCAGGCATGTGGGATCTAGTTACCTGACCAGGGATCAAATCCGGGCCCCCTGCATTGGGAGTGTGGAGTCTTACCCACTGGACCACCAGGGAAGTCCCAGAGCCTTTAGCCTTGAATTACATATTTGGTGGGGAAAATTTGCATTAATCTATTTTCATGTCCAATTAGATTGATGAACAGTTTGACTACTCAGTGCTATTCCACTTTGATTTTTGTTGAGGCTCTTGAAATGTGCTCTGTGTTGATTGATTGATAAATCCATATAAAATATTTGCTGCAGGCCTACTGTGCACCAGACCCTGAGCAGAGATACAGGGTGACCTGGCCAAGTGTAGTGCTTTCTTCACGGAATTTAATCTAATTAAAGGGACAGAAAATTAAGCAAATAATTAGGAGACAGTATAGTAAGTGCTCTGGTAATGTAAGTCCTATGTGTCTTGAAGCATGTAGCAGCGACCTTAGAAGGAGCAACAAAGTTGTTCTGGAGGAACAGACTTCTAGGTTGAGACCTGAAGATGAAAGGACTTAAGAAAGAGAAGGGGTGGGGAGAAGCCAGTGTTGTAAGCAGAGGGACGAGTCTGAGCACCACTTCATAATCCCTTTCTGCTGGGTGTATATCTATTTAGAAAGAAATGTCTTAAGTGAGAAAGAACTTCTTTGGTAATAATCAGATGATTATTACCAGATCTCTTATCAGGTGGAGCTTCATTTATCTCCTTCTTATGGCCATACCCGTTTGAGTTGGTGTCATGGCTACTTATGTGCATCACCAAAGGATCTCTGCAGGCTCTGGAAGGCCTTCATTTTCCTTGTATCACTCAGATAAAGGTTTTGTAAGTGAGCTTGTTGAATGTTGAATCAAAGAATAAACCGATAAAGTGTATCATAAAATGAAAAAAAAAAGAATAAGCTGATTCAGGGCACATTAGAAATCCAATCTATATCTCAAAGCCAGTAGGGAAAGCAATTGACCCTTTGGCGTTATCTGGATTGGCCAGTGGCCTAGGTGTATCTGACCTTCCTGAAGGTTCTGGTTCTTGGCCACTCTCCTCTGATTTGCTATCCTTCTTCCTGTGAGGCTGACTAGGCTTAGCCTAGGATGGGCACGTTGGCCTATTCCCTCAAACATCTCACTTTAGCTACATTCAACTTGTTATGATTGTAGGCCTGTACATACATTGCTCATTCAACAAATATTTAAGTTCCACATATTTCAACACAATTGAGAGCTTCCTATGCCCTGGGCTCTGTAGTATGTGCTGACAATACAAGAACGAATAAGATAGGACCTTTACCCTAAGTTACTGGCAAGTATTATATGCCAAGTTTCAACTGAGCTAGAGATGGTGAGGGTGGGGTGGAGTGGATGGATGGGAAGTCCCAGCATCAAGATTTTAGGCAGCAGTTCTCCATGACATCGAAAGGGAATATGATTCAGGAGCTTCTAAGATAATTTCCATAGGAAAAAGGACCTGGTCCCTTAGGAGATTATAAACTTTTCCTCAACTTCCTTTCTTTCTACTGGGTATGAAGCTATTTATTTTCTTTCAGCCTGAGTTCTCTTTGGGTCTTGGACTGGATGGGGCTGAGGTCATTTGGGAGAGTCACACCCACCAGATTGTAGAATGGTTCTCTTGGTGGCTTGAAAGAATTGATGTGCTTCTGTGATATTGTCTCTCAGTTCCTCAGTTCCTGGCACAGAGCTCCTAAAACTCTTATTTCCTGAATGACAGAGATGATAGGAACATCTTTTGTTATAATGTTTGGCCTTAGTCCATAGTTCCTGACACAAGAGCTTCTAAGACCCTTGTAATCTCTGGGGTGATAAGGTGTCTTTTTGTATGCTAATGAGATTACTAGTGGCTGGGGGCACCTAGGTAGCTTCAGGATGGGGGCTGGTTGCCAGAAAGACTAGCTCATGATTAGAGGGTTGGAGCTTTCATCCTCATCCCTTGACCTCTGAGAAGGGCTGGAGGTTGAGTTGATGGTCAATGGCCAATGTTTAATTATGCTTACTTAATGAACCCTCTATAAAAACTCCTAAAAGACAGAGATTGGAGAGCTTCTGGGTCAGAGATTGGAGGATGGCACACCTGGAGAGAGCATGGAAGCTCTGTGCACCCCACCCTATACTTTGCCCCATGCATCTCCTTCATTTGGCTGTTTCCCAGTTGTATATTTTATTTTATTTTATTTTATTTTCCCAGTTGTATATTTTAGAATAAATCAGTGACAGTAAGTAAACTTTTCCTGAGTTTTGTGAGTCATCCTAGCAAATCATCAAACCTGAGGAGGGGGTCATGGGAACCTGGGTTTATAGGTGGTCAGTCAACAGTATGGGAGGCCCAGGACTTGTGACTGGCGTCTCAGTCTTGTGGGACTGAGTTCTTAACCTGGGGGTTCTGTGCTGACTCTGGATAGTTAGTGTCAGAACTGAATTGTGGACACCCAGTTGATTCTGGAGAGTTAGAAAATTGGTTGATGTGGGAAAAAACCCCTACATATTAGGTGTCAGAAGTTTTATGAGTAAGAGCAGTTTAGAATCTCCAAAAGTAACACCCACGTGATGCTGTAATATTATTTTCAAGTAAATATGTTTTTAAAAAATATCATTCATTTGGAGTCTATCACTTTGGAATTTGTGATTTTTTTGAAACAATTTAGGCTAATTTTTATTTTCACATTTTCTATAGACAAAGTGGCTTGGACACAAGATAATACTGAAAATATACAAAAGATAAATGAAATAAACTGTCTCTAGCAACTCTAGAAGCACACAAATTTGACATACTAATTAAAAATAATACTTACCTTTTCATGAAGACAGGTCTCCTAAATAGAAGTCATGCTATTAGATATACTGTTAAAACATTTTGGGGCCAACTTTTTGCTAAGGGAGACTTGCGGTAACTAGTGCTGATTTCCAAGCTACAAATCACCTATATGTTTTATACAAAGAGACAAATTAACAATGACATAAATCTAATGGGTTGTTTATTTCTAGGAGTAGTGAAAGCTAGGAAACCATGGCAACCAATGTAGTCAGAGATGATGTTAAAAGGACATAGACTCTTGGCAAAAATGAATTGGAAAAAAAAAGTGTGAAAAGTCCTGAAATACTCACTAACAGTTCTAGGCAATTTAACTATTCTTTTTTCATTCTGATGGAGGAGTTACATCCCAGCAGGAGTGGAAGTTATAATTAAGGGTTATTTGTTGCTTCTTCTACAACTCCTATTTTATAATTCTAAGTTCAGTGGCAGAGGCTCAGTTAAAAGCTCATGGGCATGTTTTATAGTGAAGGTAGTGATAATGGTAGCATATTAACAACTCACAAAGAACTCAATATGTGCCGTGTACCTTAAGCTCTCAGATTCTCTCCTCATTAAAGTCATGTGTTAGGATCTACATGAACTCCAGAAAGCCATGAAAAAAATTACTGTGTCAGTTCACATACTGGTAAAAATCTTAGCTGCCAAAGCTTGGTCTATGGATGGAGAAATTGTTGATTTGCCATTAATGTATATTCTCAGCCATATTATAAACCAGTTGATGCTTAATCAACCAGAGCAAACTGCATGTATTTGTTCAACAAATAATAGTGCAAACTTTCTGATTCAAAACTGGATGGTAATGGGACAAGTCCAAACATCACAAAGTTTGCCCTTTTTACTGAGGTTCAGCCACTTTTCTTGAATAAATACTCCTTGGATCATTGTATGCCTTCAGTTAATTTATAGGGTTCTGAAAAAGTTAATTTTGACTTTTTTTTGGTCAGTATTCTGGTTGCTTTTAGGGAGGAATGGAGTTTCAGAGGTTCTTTACCGAACCGAACTCAGGTTTGCTTGCCCAACGTGCACAGCAAAGCCAATCTACTGACACAGGGGTGTGTTGAAGGAAAGTACAGCATTTATTTGCAGGGCACCAAGCAAGGAGAATGGACAGCTAATGTTCAAAAGACTCAAACTCCTTCATAGATTTTAGGCAAGGGCTTTAAAAGGCAACATTAGGGGTGGGGTCCTTGGGTGCATGATCAGCTTATGAACACTCTTCTGATTGGTTGGTGGTGAGGTAACAGGGTGATGTTTTGGGAATTTTAATCATCAGTCTCTGGCTCCCACCAGTCTGGGGTCTATGTGTTTGTGACCAGCAAGTAGTAAACATCCTCCACTGGGTTTTAGTTTCTACAAAATGACTTAAAGGTATGCATCAGATTGTTGTCTATATCCCTTGAGGAGAAACTAGGAGTCCTGTGACTCTGTTTTATTGCTGAACTATTGTTCAAAATATTAGTACTTTTCTTGCTTGACTGCTTTTCCTTTGTTTCTGCATTTTCTCACCTCTCTAATCATTAACTATTTAAGTCTGCTCTTTGGAACTCAAGGAGGGCCTAGGAGACTAAAGTTTTTTTTACAAACAAGAAGCAGGGGACATGGAGAGACTTGTACCCAGGAAGGCCCTGCAAAGTCCTGCTCGGTTTCAATTCTTTTTTTTTTTTTTTTTGGCTGCACCGCACGGCATGTGGAACTTCCCTGAGCAGGGATTGAACCCGTGCCCCCTTGCAGTGGAAGCGTGGAGTCTTAACCACTGCACCAGGGAAGTCCTCAGTTTCAATTCTTACTCCACCATTCTGGAAGTGCTTCTTTCCAGTCCCTTCATTTTTACTTTGTACATTTATCAGCATTAAAGGTCAATGAGATTAAATGGGCACCTGTGTACCCACGCAACTCTGCACACATGCGACAGTGATCCTGGGTGGGTGCCTGGCATGAGTGGCCTACAGCAATGAGTGTCTGAGCATCTGGTATTTCAGCTGGAACTTTTCTTAACCTGGAGAGGAACAAACAGTTAAAATGTGGAAGGAGAGCCAAGGGAACACCACTAGCCAACATTGTGCTCATGTGCATAGAGTTTCTGGATAAGTATTGCATGTGGTAGCTTAAATTTATGACATTTCCAAAAACTCCATTGCTACAGCTCACTTTTGTTTCATTTCACAGTACAGAAATATATCAGACAGGTGAAGTTCTTTTCCAGACTTCCATCTTTAATGTAAATTTGGATGCTTATGCTTAGTGATAGACTTGCTTCCTCAAGTTTTCCCCCAGTGGCTGAGGCTCCACCGATGATCTTTTCCCCATTCTTCTCTCCTTCAAGAACAGAGTTGAGAGGAGTGAATTTACACAGTATCGTATGAGCTGGGAAATACTTGCATAGACAACTGGGTTTTGCATTTATTAACTTCAAAGGATCAAATGAGAGGGTCTAGACCAAAGGATAGTAGTTGTTGTGTAAGAAGGCTAATTTGAGTTCAAAATAAGGAGTTATTTCTGACAACAAAACCTCTGAAGCTAGCTTGATCCTCTGTTTTCCACATCTTCTCTGTTTTCCTCATTTTTCCTGGTGGAGTTTTTCCTTCTGTAGCATTTGACAGGTCTCTGCCTTCCATCACCATCTCATTTCATTATCGGTATGTGTTTCATTTCATTATTGGCATTTGTTTACATGTCTGTTTAGTCCAGTGGTTCTCAACCAGGGGAAATTTTGTCCCCCAAGGGACATTTGGCAATGTTTGGAAATACTTGTGGTTGACACAGCTGGGGTGGGGGATGCTACTGACATCCAGTGAGTAAAGGCTATGGATATTTCCAAATCCTACAATGCACAGGACAGCTCTCCACAACAAAGAACTATCCTTCCCCAAAGGTCAATAATGCTGAGTTTGGGAAATCCTGCTCTAGTCCATGAGATTTGAGGGCAGGGAGCTTGTAGCTAGGTATATGAGACATAATAAATGGTAAACACAACAGTTGGTTAAAGAACAGAGTCTGTTCGTTTCTTATCATTTTTTTGCAGTTGCAACCAGTGGTTTGAGGGCTTGAAATTATGCATTTGATTTTTTTTCTTTTCTTGGTTAGTAACTGAATGGGAAAGCCAGAAAGATCAAACAATCTATTTATTCCTATGAATAAACATCAAAAATACATGAAAAACCCCAATCTGAGGGGCACTGGGAGCAAGCCAGAAAATGAAATCCATATAACATTTCTTTAGAAAGGCATCATTCAGTCTTACCTTAGCTGATGGGGCTGGCAGTCCTCACTCATCAGAATAGGCATGGTCTTTTATCTGAGTTTGTTTTACTCTTCAGTGTGGCTTTTGGATGTGGACTTGATTTACTGCTCTTTGTTATGGACAGTTTCAAGATAGCTCAATACGGAGAGACGCAGAGAGCCAGGCAGCCAGTACACAGATGGCAGAGGGATGGGAGGGAAGCTGTAAATGGAAGAGAAACTTTCTGCATCCCATTGATTCCTGTGTGAAAAGAAACCATGCTCTTGCTGTTTTGAGAGAAAAGATAAAGAGCACGGAGGCAGAGATAGCTTGATTCCCTGGATCCCTAGGCCTCGCTCTGTAGTAGACGTCTCTGTAAAAGCAAACTGCAGCAGCTTGGCTGCATCTTCCAGATACCGCTTTTGCAGAGAAAGTGAACACAGGCCTGATAATACACACCTACATCTTCCATCTATCAGTATCCTGTTGGATATGTGTGTACACAAAGCAAAAGCACATAACCAGAAATGTTTGTTGAAGGGACTTGCGCATAAAAGAATGAATGCATAAATGATTTAGGAAGAGATGTGGGCTTTTATAACAATTTAAGTAGTTACTATATATTGAGTGTTTAGTCTTTGCCTGGACCTTTGCTAAATACTGTTTTCATTTAATCCTCATATCATTCCTGTGAGTGAAGAAGGTTTATCTTCTTTTCACAGATGGAAAAACTGAGGTTCAGAGAGGTCAACTAGCTTGCCTAAGGTTTCGGACCTTGTGTGGTAGAGTTAGGATTTGAGCCCAGGCGCACGCTGTACTGCCTCAAGGGAAGGGCTTCAGTTCCTGTGAAACCTGAGAAAGCAAGGCAGTGGAGGAGGTGAAATTGAGTCAGGGGCTTCAGCAGGCAACCTGGCTCCACTCTTTCCCGCAGAAAGCCCAGAAGGTGTTCTTTTTGCTGGTTTTTAATGAAGAGGCAAAAGGATCAGATGGCAATGACAGAATCCGTCCTCTGTGATAAGAACTGTAGCCTCTTTACTATACAGATATGGTTTGTGAATCTTCAGTCCACAGACTGTGGATGGGGTCCCCATTGCTACTACCATCCATGCATCACAGACTAGACCTTCCTAGCTAATGAGGAAACCAAGCCCCTGTAAAAACTCTCCAAGATTCTCTGCAAGATTCTCTGAGAGGATACGTCCTTATGCATATGGCAGGCAGCTTTCTTGCAGCACCCCACATTTCCCTCCTCTGTCTTTGATCTGACCATTGTCAAGTACTATCAATGTGGTGCAGTCCTGAAGAGTATAGACTCTGGAGTCAGGCTCCCACCATTCATGTGCTACCCCTGCCACTAACTTACTGAAAACTTGGACAGTTTGCTTACATCTACTTTCCTCTTCTATAAAATGACAATAATGATTATGCCTGCATCACAGAGTTGTAAGTGTTAAATGAAATAATTCTTTCAAAGTGCTTAGCATGGTATCTTGTAAATAGCCCTCTTTCAAGCTTAGCCATTTTATTTTTTTATTTTTTACTACTTTTTTTGTTGGAGTATAATTGATTTACAATGTTGTGTTAGTTTCTGCTGTACAATGAAGTGAATCAGCTATGTATATAGCTATATCCCCTCCCTCTTGGACCTCACCTCCCACCCCCCCATCCCACCCATCTAGGTTGTCACAGAGCACTGAGCTGAGCTCCCTGTGCTATACAGCAGTTTCCCACTAGCTATCTATTTTATACATGGTAGTGTATTTATATCAAACCTAATCTCCCAGTCTGTCCCACCCTCCCCTTCCCCGCTGTGTCCACATGTCCATTCTCTATGTCTGTGTCTCTATTCCTGTCCTACAAATAGGTTCATCTGTACCATTTTTCTAGATTCCACATATATGTGCTAATATACGATATTTATTTTTCTCTTTCCGGCTTACTTCACTCTGTATGACAGACTCTAGGTCCATCCACATCTCTACAAATGACGCAGTTTCATTCCTTTTTATGGTTGAGTAATATTCCATTGTATATATGTACCACATCTTTTTTATCCATTCATCTATTGTTGGACATTTAGGTTGTTTCCATGTCCTGGCTATTGTAAATAGTGCTGCAATGAACAATTGGGATACATGTGTCCTTAAAAAACTAAAAATAGAACTACCATATGACCCAGCAATCCCAATACTGGGCATATACCCTGAGAAAACCATAATTCAAAAGGACACATGTACCCCAATGTTCATGGAAGCTTAGCTATTTTAAACTCCACCATATCTTCCAGACATGATAAGAAACAGCAGTATTTGGAAACTGCCTGGGCAGAACACTCTTTAGAGAACTTCCTGTTGGGGACACAGGAAGTTTCTGGATTTGGAGAGAAAGTGGGGGAAGGTGGTGACTTCCAGCAAAATGGTCTGGCTTCCTCTCACCTTCTCTTCAACTTCTAGGCATTTTGGAGAATTTTATGGGCCTAAAACTGTGGGTTAAATTTTTTATTAAACATTTCATGACAATGTATGCCTGCATGTCTAAACATGTAATTTGTGTTATATACCTGGAATTTTCTGTTAAACTCTTTACTATATGTTTTCAGGGAGAGGCCCATTTCTATGACGTTAATCAAAAAAAAGTTAGGTACTCAAAAATTTTAAGCACAAGTTAAAAATGTAAATTCCGGGTCTTTATCCCCAGAGATTCTAATTTAGGAGATCTGGCAAGGCATAAATAATTTTTAACAAGTGTTTCAGGTATCTTAGAGGCAGGTGGTCCAGAAAGTGCTAGAACAATAACTGAGGTAAAGTTTGAGGAATTAATTATTTGCGAGAGGTTATCAAAATGTACATGATGGATAATCTGCATGGTTCCTATGTTGCTCTTTGGAGGAATTTTTCACAGTTTCTTTGGTGAAGGTGAGAGCTGGCACTGCTGAGGTGGAGGGAATTACTCTTTACACTCCCCAAGTCTTTTTGGGCCTCTCATTAGATGCTTCATTGCACAGTAAAGCTGCACCCTTCCTACATCTTGAGCTGCAGAGTAATCGGACTTTGGGGTTGTTTCTGTCCACCACTCCTACGGATGGGGAAGAGCGGGATTGAACGAAACCTGCATTTTCACCCCCCCTGGGGAAAATCCTAAACTCCAAAGACAGATGTAATAGAAGCAATATTTAACTCTGCTTACAGTTATCTATCTCTGCCTCAAACAGAATTGACGAGTTCTCTTATTTGCCAATAAGAGAATGCACTCTATTCAGTCAAAACGCAAAAGGGATTTATTAAAGAATATAAGGAAGTTCGCAGAAACTCCAGGTGGGCTTGGAGGCCATGAAGTCAGGAATGGTGCTCCAACACACCTCAGGTCCGCTCCAGGGATGACCCTTCTGCCATTGCTGTGGGGACAGACATAGCAACCTACACTGCAGGTGCTAGGACGGGACACTAGAACCACTGTGTCTTCTACACTCCAAAACAGGACGCTTCCTCTGCCACACTGCAATAGATTCCTTATGGAGCCTGCTTCCTAATATTTCTCTCTTCTCTCTTCAAAGCTTACGTTTCATGCAGGTGTATCTGATTATGGAATCTGAGTCACATGCCTGTCCAGTGGGAGGTTGAAACTGGCTTAAGCTAGCTCTGAGAGGTGACGGTTAAGTTTCAGGGATTTTATAGGCCAGTTTTTAAACTATTGGCAACTTGAAGTAGGCCATCGTAGGAGGATTTTTACCATGGAAATTGGCAAGTGATACAAAGCAGTGAAATTGAGAAACATTTGCCATCACGTCATTGCAAAGGATGCTGTGCAGTTTGATCTCACAGTTCCTTTGGGAAGGTGGACCTCATAGTGGCTGAAATTCTCCAGACGGGAGTGCTGCTTAAAATGTGCTATACAGCCACCAAAATAGTGAACTATTGGTTTCAAGGTTTCCTCTAAAAAGGAAACTCCAAGGGTTTTGCTCCCTTGTCAAAGTATCTTTTGGTGTCTGATGATGTAGAGTGAGATAGAATTGCAAATGTGCTTCAGGTTATAGCCAGAATTTTCAGGTTCATCTCCTCCATTGTGCACCCTGCCAAGCAACTCTGTTTCCTTGAAATTGCTCAGAGTGCTTATTAAAGGACAAAAGAGAACCATGTGGCCTTTTGAAACGTTACTGCGAGGCCCTGGGCCACGGCCATTCTTAGTATGATAGTCTTCTAGTTTTGGATCTCCAGGAATTATTTCTAAGAGGGACATAAAGAGAATAGACTCCACAGATAAAATGATGATGGAAATGGCCACACAGCAATTATGAGAGAAGTGGCAGAGGACACCTCTGTCCCAAAAAAATGGAGGGACTTAATCGGCAGACTGAGAAGTGGGAAATCCTATTGATGAAGAATCTCTCCATTGGGAATAAAGGAAATTGGGCTGACAAGGGTGTGAAAGGAGAACTATAGTCATCCCTCGGTAACTGCAGGGGGTTGGTTCCAGGGCCCACCTCAGATACCAAAATCCAAGGATGCTCAAGTCCCTTATGTAAAATGATTTGTAAATAGTTTGCATATAACCTATGTAATCCTTCTGTATTCTTTAAATCATTTCTAGATTATTTATAACACCTAATATTGATACAATGTACATGCTATGCAAATAATTGCTGATGTGTGACAAATTCAAGTTTTGGTTTTTGGAGCTTTCTGGAGATTTTTCCCCCTAAATTTTTTTTTTTTTTTTTTTTTTTTTCCGGTACGTGGGCCTCTCACTGTTGTGGCCTCTTCCGTTGCGGAGCACAGGCTCTAGACGCACAGGCTCAGTGGCCATGGCTCACGGGCCCAGCCGCTCCACGGCATGTGGGATCTTCCCGGACCGGGACACGAACCCGTGTCCCCTGCATCGGCAGGCGGACTCTCAACCACCGTGCCACCAGGGAAGCCCCCCTAAATATTTTTGACCCGTGGTTAGTTGAATCCTCAGATGCAGAACTGGCAGATATGGAGGGCCAACTGTACCTCTAGAGGCATTAGTAAAGGATAAGAAAGTGTAGATCCCATGCCCTTTTCCCTCCCACATTCTAATCTTCTCCAAGAACCAGGAAGAGTCCTGGAACTTCAGGGAACACAGGAGAAACAGTTCTAGCCCTGCCCAGGACAGAGAGCTCATCTTGACAGGCCAGACTTGCAGCAGGTCTGCTCCCAGTTAAGATCTTCTCAAACACAAGCATTGCGGGATCATTAGTCCTGCTGCACACACAGAGAGCAGTGGCCAGGCTGTGGTGATGCCCAGCTTGGGGTGCATAAGTGTCTGTAGAGCCCAGGAGTGGAGATGCAGCTCTAGGTTCCAAGCAGAATGCTTGAAGGAGACTTTCTGTGAAGGACACAAAGATTTCTTTCCGCCACAAAGGACCCTTCCTCAGTGGCAGCACTGACAACAACTGCTGTGAGGGGTGCAGGGAAGGACAGACCACCTGACCCAGCTGGTGCTGGAAGGTGACTTAGGGTACCAGTGGGGAGCCCCTGGTGGGTAACAGTCACTTCACCCACTGCCTATTAAAATAAAATAAAAATGTCACTGATTATAAAAGTAATATGTGTTTTTGTGGAAAATTTTTAAAATATTGAGAGGTATAAAGAAAAAAGTTTTAAATTAATATTACCTTGCCAACCACTTTAATATTTTTGACTTTCCCTTTTAGTCTTTTTTTCCTATGTATTTGTATTTTATATGTTGTTAAGCTCATACTGTATGTTCTGTAGGCTAGATTTTTTCTTAACCTTATGTCATAAGTATTTCTCTGTATTATTATATTTTTCATAGTCATCATTTTAAATAATTGCATTATACTTTATACATATGTATATATATGTATATCTATTCCATATAAATATCCATTCCATTATAAATGAGACTAGGATAAGCATCATTCTTTGTGTACATTTCTGATTATTTCCTTAAGTTAGATTTCTAGAATAGAAATAAAAATTGATAAGTATTTTAAAGTCTTTGATATGGCTTCCTGAACTAACTTCCTGAGTTACCATCTAGTTTAATGTGTTGAGTACAGCCTAATATTGTGGTTAAGCATGGGCTCAAGTCAGAAAGAAGTAGATTTGAGTTCTCACCCTGCCACTTCCCAGCTATCTCATCTTGGGCCTCTAACCCTCATTCCTTGTTCTGTGATGTGGGCATAGCAATGCCTGCCTTATAGGGTTGTTGTGTGGCTTAAATAAAAGAATGCATGTAAAACCCTTAGCCCAGGATCTGGCCCATCTCAAGTGTACTGGACACTTCCCAGACCAAACATGCTCGTGGTCTTGCCTCTGATACTGACACTCGGTAACCATTTCTACCCAGGCCCCGCTCACCTGGTGCAGGTGCAAACTGATAGCTCCTCACTTCCTGCCTAGGGCTTCTCTGACACCTGGTGTGGGCACTCTTGTGTATGCAGCGCAGAAGTGTGAGAGACCGAACGTCCTGCAGGCCAGCCCTTGACCACGGGGGGAACCCTGGCCCCTCTCTTCCCTGTTGGATGGTTCTGAGAAATGTTTCATAAAGCTTCTCAGGTGGTGCTGTGGGATCTAGTGAGCAGTGGCCCATGGGGCGGTGGTCAGTTTGGTCCCACAGCCTGGGATTGGCTGTCCCTGCTCCCAAGCCCCTCCCCTCTTCCATACTCCAGCTCCCTCTGGTCCCGTTCCCAAATACACCACCAGCAGGTGAACCTTTGTCTCAGGGTCTGCTTCTGGGGAAACCCTGGCTAAGACAATTAGCATCAGTAAATGTTATCTTTTAATATTGCAAAATAGTATAATTTTATATTTCTCTCATGTAGCATATTCTACAGGAAATTCAGTCACCTACCAAATATTTCTGAGACTTCCTAGAAATCCTCAGGTGCCGCAGCTTTTGTTATTTCTGCAACTCCCCTTGTGTTCTCTACATCGCTACTCTGTACTACTCTGGCCTTCTTGAGTTGGCTTCTGCCCAAACTATGAACACACAGACTTCCACCAAACCCCACCAGGGACCCTTAACCCAGGGCTTTGTCTCTGACTTCACTAAATAAGATATTTCCCTTTTTCTTAGAAAAGAGAATTAACAAACTATGGCTGTTAAGGAAATGATACTAAAATCTATGTGTCCTTTCCCAGAAGATACATAATGCATATTTTAATAAGGGATGAGAACAAATAACAGTTTCTAGAGGCAAAGGAGACAGTTGATTTATTTTCCCCCTTTGAGAGGATAGCTCAGGAGACCAGGCTTTTGTTCTCATTTTCACATATGTAACCTCAGATCCATCCTCAACATTCCTATCACTCCCCTGGGCTTTTGTTCTAACTTCATCATTTCCTGAGAGGCTGACTGGAACTGTGTTATAACTACCCTTTCCCTCTATACTTCCACCAGAGTTGCCCTCTGAAAACACAAATACTATTATGGCACTCTGTGGCTTAAAACCTGTGAATGGGTCCTTACTGTCCAGATTGTAAATGGTCTCTTCATGGAACCCACGGTCCTTATGATCCAGTGTCTGCCTATTTCCCAGTATATCTGCTCCTTACCCTGCACTTTTGCCTCAAGTTCTCAGCATCAGCATCAGTTGTGAACTTGTTAGAGATACAGATTCATGGGCCCACTTCAGACCTATTCAGTCGGAAACTCTGGGGTTAGGCTTGGCAGTCTGTGCTTTAATGAACTCTCCAGGTGACTCTACACATGCTGAAGTTTAAGAACCACCCACCTAAGCAAAGCAGGATTGGCCTTGACCTCCTAAGGTATCTGGAAATCCCTACCCTCCTTCAAGAGTCAATTTATCATCACCTCTTCCATGAAGCCTTCTCTGCCTTCACCTGACAGCATCTACCACTCTCTCCTTGGTGCCAACATGACACTTCCACTGTGAAGTGTAACGCTGCTTTGCAGTTTACTTGTCCATTTCTCTGACTAGACTCTGAGATGCTTGTGAGAGTAGGAACTCTCTAAAAGCTTGCTTTAACTTTGATCCTCTGCCTGTCTGTCTCTACACACACACAGACACACAGACACACACACACACACACACACTATCGCTTTTATAAAGAAGGAGATCACAGGATAGAATAGAAAGCCACTCTTCAAAGTTCCTTGGCCATTTCCACCAACTGGGATCTTTTTTGTCTGCCTCTCCCTGAACCCCACCATGAGGTTGTATGGCCAATTTTGCCCCAGATATCAAAGGCACAGATCCGCCCTTAGCTCTTGAGAAAAGGGGGCCTGTTGTCAGAAAATTGCAACTATAGATAAGTAATTCCCTGTTTGCTCTATGACACTGACTCTCTTTTTTAAATAGATCAATTGAAGCTGTAGTTGATTATGTTTTCTCTTCAATCTTAGGGCTACAAAGACTCTTTACTTAGTAAAACTTAAGTCACTTAAAGAAACCTTTGAGTTGCCTGTTTAGGGACACTAGTCTATATATAGTCTAGGAGCAGACCCTTGACTCTCTTCTATCTGACTGTGCTCTAAGAGTCAGTCTTGGACTAGAGACAGTTCTGCTGTGGACTCAGAAAAGGGGGGTCCAGGAGAGCCAGGGAAGATGGAGGGGCGAAGGCCCTGCCTTTACTCTCCTCTCGTAATGTCTCTGTAGCTATAAGAGGTTGGGTAGTGGCTTCCAGTGTTGGCAAGCTGGAGGGAGGTTTGCTCTGTCTGTCTGGAGGGACAGCTAAGTCTCAGACATGTGGCAAATGCAAAGACTTCCCAATTGGCTAATGGGTCAGGTCTCACTCTATTTCCTTTATCTAGATATACCCAGTGGCTAGGACACTGCCCAGTATACAGCAAATTTGAAATAAATCGAGGCTGAATTTTTACGATTATGAATGCCAGGGTTTGTGGGTACTACACTACATAAAGTTATTTACCTTTCTCCCTGCAGTTTGGATTTGGATCCTAGACTTCCTTGAAAAGTCTTAATTTAAAAAGAAGAGAAGCAAGCAGCCTGCAGCTGCATTACAGGTTTTCTCCAGGCCAGAAGCTTTCCTATACATGATTTGATGAAGTAGCAGATGGCAAAGTTACAACCTGTGTAGCTCTAAGACTTAATAGAAACCACGATCAACTACAGTAATGGACTGTGTTGTAACCCAAATGTATGCTTTTTTGGTGCTCTGATGGGCTTGTCACTTATTCAGCCTCTTTGTTAATTAGGACAAAAATCCCTATAATTATACATTTTGAACAATAAATCTTTGGCCAATATCCTTTAGATATAATTTGTGTAACTGAATGCCCTCTTTTGAGTATCACTTTAAGAACTGAAAAGGAGAAAAGAGATAACTCTGACAAATCCAGGGCATTTCTGAATAAGCATGAATTGGATTGTAATAGGCTGCAATGAGAGAGCGAGAATATTTTGGGATACTTGATGTTCAGCAGAGCTCACCTGGGTCCTGGCAGTCAGGAATTCTGGGACACAGGATCTCTCCAGGAAAACTCTGAATTTATGCCTGTAATAGGCCGATTAAGGATTGATACGATTTTCATCATATCAGTGGAGTGATGTGATTGTGACCTCAGCTTCTTCAGGCTGAAGTTATAGATCCCAAGAGCCACCTATTCCGTTTCTGTGGGATACTGGCAGATGTGGGCCCTGCACATGTATGGCGAGTGAATGAATGCCCCTCTGGTGGAAGGTACCCAAGATTAATAGAAAAGCCTGCCTCTTGTCAGGTATTATAATCAGGAATAGGAAAGTTTCCTCTGTAATGCAGTTTTTGCTTCTACTTCCAGGATGCTACAATTATAGGCTGGGACAGAGGATGGGGACATGAATAATGGAGGTGACCAGCATTAGCACAATACTCCATTCATCACTGATGAAAGGCAAAGTGTAACCCTCAAAACAATCCTGGAGAGAGGGAAAGGGAGGGCAGTGCAGGTTCCTCGGGACCGTGATTTACCAACGCACGAGAGGATGTGAGAGCCTCTGTGTTAGAAGGGGCCACATTTTTTGAACTTGAACATCTATTTATAATGTGACCATTATGTGGAGCTGATTCATTACACAATTGACATGTGGATATTTCCCAGGCAGGCATTTGATTTCAAATATATGCGCTCCCTGTTCGAAGGCCATCTATACCCCCAACATTAAGTAGAAACCAGGCTCAGACTCATCATTCACAGCAAACCGGTTTCCCCTTTATTACATGTACTCTGTACCCTTCTTCCATGGTGATGAGATTACATTATATCATTGATTTGAGGTTGGTAGAGAAAGGTTGTGAATCTGATTTTTATTGTGTCCCAATCAATACAGAATATTCTGAAGAAGAATAGAGGGTTAGAGACCTCTGGTTCAGGTCAGAATAAATGCGAAAAGTACTTTTGCAAGGGTAAAGACGATTCAATTTAAACTACTTCCCTAGCCAGAAGCAGGGAGATGGAATAGTACCCAGTCTCCCAGAAGAGGCTGCTATGATCTTTGTGCCCTAATCAGGCTTCCTTGGGCTCAGGTGGTCCTAGGGAGCAGTGGGAGTATAAGGCAGGAAAATCAAGGAAGTCATGTCACAGAGTCTGGATCAACACTGCAGGGCAGGGGATGGACAGAAAGAAGAGCTATGACTAGGGGTCTACCAGATGGCCGAGGGCAGATCCCAAGTCCATGGGTGACAGAATCAGGTCCAGGCACCACCACCTTGAAATCTGAAGCTGCTGCTTCCTTGCTGTCCCTGCCACATTGGACCTGGGCTGTACATGGGTCATTGGGCATTCCTGCTGGGAGGGGATAGGAAGGCAAAATCAGAGGAACAAGGCAGGGGCTGACCTCTTGTGAAGTTTTTCCTGAAAGTCTCTGTCATGGAATAATGACCTAGAAATCAGAAGGAAGGATTACTCTGACCAACTGCCCATGGATTAAAGAAGTGTATGAGACAGTACGGGCAGCAGGGGGTGGGAAAGGATGGGAAACTGCAGAGAGTGAATTCTCCACCCCTTCGAGCGATCATACTATAAGACATGTCCTCAGATAGGCAAGCCTTGTCCACTGGCTGTCACTGTGTCTCAGGTGAGCTGGCACAGCTGAGACCCAGATCTGTCTCAATTCCTGGGCTCTCCAGTTCCTCAGAGGCACGCTAGCCTGACTCATGTCCATGGCTGTCTTCTGTGTCCAACTCAGGAGATTGTAGAAGATAGTTACCAAACAGGTAATTTGGGGGGATTTATTTGTCTAACAGACTTAATGACTGCCAGTTTACTTTTCTTACTTTGGTTTCCTTGAGCTGAGAGGGTTAAAGTGGTGAGAAAGCTCAGAATGGTAGGACTCTGAAGGTAAATTAGGCATAGAGAAAGCCTCATTTTCTGTTTCTGAAAAGTATTCTTTCCTTTCCGTTGTCTGCTGAGATCTGGAAGCTACTCTTTGCAGTGGGAATGGAACCTTTTGTTTCTGTTGGTTTCTGTGCTGTGTGACTCAGCCCTGGTTGAAGCTGAAATGTGACATAAAGCCACAATAGGCTGAGTCTAAGAAACATATGCTGTTTCTTAGACTTCCCCTGATAGTACCTTGTTTGGAGAGAATTATATATAACTGAAAGGGAAACGTATTCCCTACGGCCAGAAACTTGGCTTAGAAATGCTCATCTGGGGAAGTTATTTTTTGTTTGCCATTTAAATAAATCCACTGATATAAATCAATATTTGTGAGTATTAGGGAAGACCAAGTAAACAAACAAAGCCCTACATATTTATTGCAAACAGAACCGCTGTTGAGATTTCCTAGGGGAATTGAGGAATAGGGAGGGGGGGTCATCATTTCCTGCACAGAGAAAATGAACTGTTTCATTAGTTTCGATACAGACACATTTTTCTTTAAAAATAGTGGTTAGTGAAATCTTGTCGAATATGTAGCTCTTAATAGGTATACGAAGCATCAAGAATATTAGGTACAAATAACAGCATTAGGATTAGGTCTCACCTCATCCCCACCATCTGGATAGAACTCCCTAAAAGGAGAAAAGCAGCTCCTGACCTTCGGGAACTGGCAGGACACTTACAACTAGGCCAAGTGGACATAAACAATCTCACGGAACAGCGACATCAGACAAGGGCGTTCTGTGACTGTGCTGAAGTGAGAGAAAACACAAATAAGAAAACTTGATAATTTTGTCTAGGTGCAGGCAAAAACAAACCACAGATACCAAACGTCCCTCTCTCTTGGCTAATATGAGTGACTGTCACAGCTCTGGCCTCACTACATACCTTGTAGATAAGATTTATTAAGAATGTAGGCTAGAATTGCCCTTCTTTCCTGATGGCATCTGATCTACAGCAAAGTCCTGCTTCCTTCAACCCTCCCCCAGATCACCTAACCCATGCCCAGCTTCTAGAATTAATCCTTCCACACAGTTTCTTGCTGAGCTGCCCCACAGTTCCCCATGGTGTGCGTCCTCCCTCACTGCAATGAGCACTAAACCCAACTAGTTCACCTATAGGTGTGTTCCTGGTGATCTTTGGCTGGAGGCCATTGATTCTATTCACTGATTTCTCAACAGCCAATCCTTCCATCCCTTCTTTCCTGGAAACAGAACTATGATGTTTAGCTAGTACCACCCTCTTGTTCTCCAGGAAGGTCAGCCTCACTCCCAACACAGGATGCCTCATGATTGGTGTTTGCAAATGTTAGTTCTAAGGATGGGCATGGAAACCAAATCTAGTCAACGTGATCTGAGGGGAAATGGATTTATTGTGCTATCTTTTATCAGAAATATGTATTAAAAATTTTTAGTGACATTTATTATTTTCTTTCTAATTTTACAAGCAATACATGTTCATGGCAGACAACTAGAAATACATAAAAGCATAAAGTAAAAATTAAGTCATCCATAATCCCCACTCACCAGAGGTAACCATCATTAGCATTTTGAAGTATTTCCTCCCAGGGTCTACATATTTTTTTAATTGAAATATAATTGACCTACATCACTATGTTAGTTCCAGTTGCACAACATAATGATTTGATTTTTCTATATACTACAAAATGATCCAGTTGCACAGCATAATGGTTCGATATTTCTATATACTACAAAATGATTTCTATATACTACAAAATGTCTAGTTAACATATGTCACCATACAAGGATACTACAATATCAGGAATTCCCTGGCGATCCAGTGGTTATGACTTCACGCTTTCACTGCCGAGGGCCCAGGTTCAATCCCTGGTCGGGGAAATATGACCCTGCAAACCACCTGATACGGCCAAAAAAAAAAAAAGATTACAATATCATTGACAATGTTCCCCACCCTGTACATTTCATCCCTGTGACTCATTTATTTTTTAAGTGGAAGTTTGTACCTCTTAATCTCCCTCCCATATTTCACTCATCCCCCAACCCCCCTCCCCTCTGGTAACCACCTGTTTGTTCTCTGTATCTATGAGTATGTTCTGTTTTGTTATGTTTGTTCATTTGTTTTGTTTTTTAGATTCCACATCTAAGTGAAATCATATGGTATTTGTCTTTGTCTGACTTCTTTCACTTAGCATAATCCATGTTGTAACAACATTCCTTTTATGGCTGCAGATTTCATTCCTTTTATGGCTGCAGAAATACCATTATTTTTAATGAATATATAACATTTAATTGTTGAAAGTCCTTATTATTTTGGAAATCTAAACTATTTCATTTATAGCAGAGGGTAAAAGCTGAGAAACTTAGTATGCTTTTACTTTCTTCCTCTCACAGCATTAGTTACATCCTAAGATATTAAAACATAATATAGTATTTTAGACCGACATTATTGCTACTTAATTTTTTATGTTCTAGTGCCTTTTTTCAAGGATAGTTTTTGATGTATGTACTGTTTTATTGAACATATTCAAATAATATAACTTCCTCCTTCCCTTCCTCCCTTACTTCTTCCTTCTCTCTTTTCTCTGTTTCTCTCCTCCTTCTTTTTACATGGCTTATCAGCATTTTTTTTTTTTTTTCCTTTCACATGAACAGTAAATCTGGGTCACAATATTTTTTCCTTGAAACTTTGTCTGTGTTGCTTCTTTGTCTTCTGAACTACTTTTTTGGGAAAGAAAAAAAATTTTTTTTCTTTGAATGTACATCTTAAGAATAATTTTAATCTTAGAAATATGTAAAAACTCTTTGAAAATCTATCAGTTTGCTTCTTGAATAAACTGTAGAGTCAGTTGAACTATTGATGAAACTTCCAAAAAAAGACAGCAAAAATGTGTTATTTCAAATACTGCATAATTAAAAGTCTAATCCTTGCTAACGCCTGGCAGTATTTTAAATTTTAGCCATTCTGATGGGTACATAGTCATATCTTGTTGTGATTTTAATTTGCGCTTTCCTGGTGACTACTGATATTGAACATCTTTTCATGCTCATTGGCCATTCCTTTAACTTCTCTTTTAAAATGTCTTAACTGCTTTGTCTATTTTTTGTTGGTTTGTTTTACTTCTTCTTATTGATTTAAAAGTTACTTTTATATTTAGATACAATCTTTTAGCAGATATTTGTTTCACTTTAAGAAATTGAATTGGAAATTATAGCCAAATATATGGGTGTGATTTAATGAAAAAGGATTTATGTAACTCCAAACTGTGATATACACAAAAATGTTGGCAGGTGAATAAGCAGTTACATGTTTTAACCTGAAATGTTTAGTATACATGTATTCATTTCCTATTGCTGCTGTGACAAATTACCAAAACACAGTGGCTTAAAACAGCACACATTTATTATCTTACAACGTCTATAGTTCAAAAGTCCAAGGGTCTTACTGGACTAAAATCAAAGTGTCAGCAGGGGCCTTTCCTTTTGGAGGCTCTTGGAGAGACTCCATTTCTTTGCCTTTTCCATCATTTAGAGGACTCCTACGCTCCTTGGCTTGTGGCTCCATTCCACCATCTTCAAAGACAGCCACAAGAGGCTGAATCCTTCTCATGCTGTCGTCTTTCTGTTGTTCCTCTTTTGCCTTTCTCTTCCAATTGTGAGGAGGACCCTTGTGATTGCACTGGGCCCTCCAGGGTAATCAGGGATAATCTTCCTATGTTAAGATCATCTGACTAACAACCTTAATTCCATCTGCAATCTTAATTTCTCTTTACCAGTATAACATAGCATATTCACGCGTTCTGGGAATTAGGATGTGGATATCTTTTGGAGACCACTGTTTTGCTTAGCATAGTATATAGATTACTAATTCTTAAGATTTCTCCATATTGTTTTTTTTTTTTAATTAACACATGAACTTCTGGTCCCAATTGTATCAGGTAAGAGGACTTGTATAGTATCTAAGGAAATCTGACAATGCAACAGAGATGAATCTGACAGGAAGATAAATACCCCATGTAGGTGAGCATCTTGGAAAGGGACAGGGCCCCAGAACCCAGGTTCTACAGTTTCACTGGGCACACTTTTTTTTTTTAAAGATTTTTTTTTGATGTGGACCATTTTTAACATCTTATTGAATTTGTCACAATATTGCTTCTGTTTTATGTTTTGGGTTTTTGGCATGAGGCATGTGGCATCTTAGCTCCCCAACCAGGGACTGAACCCACACCCACAGCATTGGAAGGCGAAGTCTTTACCACTGGACCATCGGGGAAGTCCCTCGCTGGGCACACTTTTTGATCCCTCCCACTCAAGGGAACTAGAATACTAAAATATGGGAAGCAAGAGGAACACTTAATTAAAAATGATACAAACATCCTATTTAGAAGATTTACTGGAGGATGGTATTAAAGTAGATCAAGCAGAACACAAGGAATCATGGCAGGAACGAGGTAGGGAGAACACTGGTCACATTTACTCAACTTTGGTGGAAAAGACATTCCACATCTGGCATCAAGCATCACGCTCCCTGAGTGGAGGATTCAGGGAGGTGCTCAGGAGGAGCACAATTCAGGAACACGGGGGGACAATTACAAACTCTCTAAGAAAGGACGAGTGACATAGGGCAGGAAGTAGTTCGGCTGGTGGAGGCTGAGCCTGAGAATTTCTTACCAGATCTCACAGTCTTAACTGGATGTTCAGGTTGATGTGGCCTGGGTGTGGTGGTTTACAGTGTAGTTGGGGGTTATACTGGTGTGTGATATATGAATGATATAAAGGTCAAAATATAATCAATGCATCAAGTCCACTACTGTACAGCACAGGGAACTCTACTCAATATTCTGTAATAACCTATATGGGAAAAGAACCTCAAAAAGAATGGATATATGTACATGTATAACTGAATCAGTTTGCTGAACACCCGAAACTAACACAACATTGTAAATCAACTGTACTCCAATATAAAATAAAAATTAAAATTAAAAAATTAATTAAAATTAAAAATAATTAAAATTAAAAAAACTTTTTTCAAACTAAAAAAACCTCACAGAAACAAACAAACAAAACATCAAGTCCATGACCAGAAACTGATCACTCACTAAGGCCGCCATACTACAAGTCTTATAAATGGACATAAGTGCACTGTACATGCATTATACAGGCATGTATAGCTCCAATTGAGAACAAAGCAGTACCTGTCTTAACGGTAGCCAGTTGTCTCCTTCTTCTCTGCAGTTTGTTGTTAAAAGTCTTTTATCTCTTTATTCCAAACGTACCTCCTATGGAATGGAAGAATAGTCTCCAGGAGTTCCTGGCTCCTGCTTTAGAAGGATTGAGCCTCCTGATGAGACTGCAGGTTGCCGTAGAGTGTCCACATTCTCCCAGGGCCTAGGAGGCTGCGTGGCATGACCTTGCCTTCCTCACTTTTGAGCAGTTTACCTCCTGAGTATCTGAATGTCTCCTGGGCAGCAGAGAGGTCCCAGGTCAGCCCCAGAGTCCTGAAGAGACCTAGAGAAGAAAGTGACTGCATTTATCTAAGGAGGAGTGCTCCACACTAGAAGCAGCAAGTGCACTGTTATAGCTACAAAGAGGTTAGTTATATAAAAAGAAAATTATGTAGGAAATTATCAATATTGTAAAAATTAAAGTAAACAGAATAAATGAAAAATAAGGCTCTTTTTCTGAAGACTAACTGGAAAACAATACTTCTAAGAATTTAATTTCTTAGCTACTGCTCTCTCTCTCTGTCTCTCTCTGTGTGTCTCTCTCCTTTCTTCCTTCATTTTCTCTACTCTCTTGATTGGCTGCTATTATGAGAAAATGCAGGCTGCAGAGAATCCTCTCAAACCCTGAAGAAACTATTGTAGTGTTCAGTTGGTAATACTGAGCTGTTTACCTGTTTTTCACATTAAATTCTATTGTCTAGGATCATTGAACCAGAGCAAATAGAGTAGACACATGGTTAAAGTGTTAGTGTAAAGAGCAGCAAAAGCTATCAAACACAATTTCTGATTGCCAGGGAGGCTTGTATGTTCTGAGGTTTCATTCTGTCGCTTGGAATCAGTGCTGCAGTCTATGCTCTGATAGCCCCCAGAGCCTCACAGGCAGCCTCCTCCTTTGTGGTTATGAGTCCAGAGGCACATGGGAGGTGTGTGCACTATATTCTCTTGTCCATTGCTCAGATTTTTTTTTTTTCAGATGCCATGCAAAACTTCCTTCTTTCATCAGTCAAAACAAAACAACAAGAACAAAAAACACTTGTAAACTGATTCAGGCAAGTTACTTCCTTTTGGCCTCCAATTATTTCACCAGACATTTGGATCTCAATGTGGGTCCATTTGTTATTAATAAAACATTCATCATGCTCACATGCATATGGATTTCTTATCACTTTGGTTTAGTGTTGAAACAAAAGGCTGCCCTTTAATTAGAGGCTTCTAATGAAATATTAAAGCTGTGTTAGTGACTCTTCACTTAATCACTTTTCATGTGGGCAAGGTTTGGTTTGTGGTTTGGTAAATGTCAAGGGTACTAGTTATGGTGATTTCGGATGACTCTCAGTGGTTCTCTGAATGTGAGCAGGGCCCATCTGGCCATTTGAAGATTTCAGCGTATGAATAGGCATTGCATATTCAGTAACCACTTGTAGATTCAAACTGTAACTAGCATTCTCACCACTCAAAGGCCCTGGTTTTCTATTAGTTCTTTGTAGTTGGCAGTAAATCTCAGAGCAGATGTTTTTTTCTTTGGTCTTGATGCATGTAAGGTAGAGGGAGCAGGGTAAATCTAGCTTTCCATGTGAATCTTCACCATCTTTAGTCCAGAAGAAAAAGACCAAATACTTTTGGAAAGCAGTGTGGGCTCCCCACAGGATAAAGTTCATTTAAGTAAGTGAAAAATGAATATGTAAGCTACTACATCAAGACTACAGTAAAAAAGGATGATGTAATTCTCAGCAGAGGAAAGTCGATGTTTTGGAAACTTTTGTCTTTGTTTCAGTTTGAGTTACCAGAAGGTTCATTGGCATGCACGTATAGGATTGTATCACTCACATGCCGTTATTCTCTGAATCTGGTATCGCTCGATGCCAAAACCACATAGAGTGCTTTTAAGGTAAAGTCTAAAAAATATAGATACTAGCTGACCTGTAGCTAACAGTAAAATGTTACTTTATTTGAGAGTCTCTCAATGTTATGACACAAGGCTCACCTTACGGTCTGCAGTTATTTGTGTTAAGTCTCTCATCTTATTTAAAAATTGACAATCTGCATGAATATGTATTTTATTTATCTATTCCAATAGTTCTAGGAGGGAGAGAGGGCAGGTGTTACTGTTCATCTATGGTAAATTAGGGGTCTATCATGACCTGTAAAGGCTCTGAGGTTTTACCCTACATGTAAGCTGATGAGCTAGCCTGTTATGTTCTCTGGATGCTGGTAGCAGACATAAAACTCCTAGGTCAGAGACAAAGGCAGCACAGCAAACAGCATGAGCATGATGTCAGCTCCATTTCTCCATGTCCTCCAGACCCCACGGGATGACATAGACGGACCTAGATGGATGCACATGCAGGGGGTTGTGTCATAGGAAAGGAATTTACTGTTTTTATAGTGAGTGCTAAGCAAACCTGCTCTTTGTTTGGGTGGAGACATTACCTTATCCTTCAAAGTTGCTTGCTGCAAAAACAATTTGGAGAAATAGCCCAGATAAAGAGTCCCCAGGGCCTTACATTCTTGGCACACCCAGAAAGAATGTGCAAGGGTATTCACAGCCCATGGGATTGCCTCTCTCAACAGAGTCAAGGTTGAGCTAATGCTCAAAAGCCAGGTTTTCTGATGCTAGATTCAGTACTTTTTTGTTAATGTCAATTAATGTTAATGTTAATGTCCCTAATGTTTATACTTATACCAAAATGAATGCTAAACACAATACCAATAATTTATAGAGCATTAGCCCCACACCGGAGACTGTGGGTGCTAATTTATAAACATTGTCACTAAACCTTTTTACATCCTTGGAGAGTAGGTACCATGTTCTCCTTTAAAAATTAAAAAAGAGGCCCAATTAACTACATTTCCTATGTTCACACAGCTAGAAAATGGTAGACTCCAAAGCTCATACTGTTTTCAGAGGCCCAGATTGCCTCTTTTGTGGATATAAATTTAGTGGCACCAGCAACTCTCTATATCCAACTGTTTCATTCACAGCCTTCCCAATCCTTGGAACCCTCACCATTAGAGATTTGGTCTTCTTTTTAAGAATCTGTTTCTTGTTAAAAATCCAAATTCCTTGGAAGGGGTAACAATGTCCCATCAGTCACTGTATACTTGAGAATGAACAAGTTGAAAAGGTTCTTTCATGTTTGTAAGTGCTGATGAAGTAGAGGGCAGACAGACGTGAAGATATACGTGTTGTTTTGGGAAGGAAAGGCTACCACAAGGAGAGAGGTCAAGGACTGAAAGAAAGTTGGGCTAAAAATAGGAGCACTGTCCACCACAGCATCTGGGCAGTGTGCTTCATGCTTCAGCCATGCTATTTAATGGCTGGATATTAAACATGAAGAACACACCAGGACTTGAAAATCAGCATATAGCTGATTCTGTTTCAAATCTCTACTTTACAGAAGGAGTTCTGTAGCCCCAAAGGTGTAGGCTTTGGAGCCAGAGGGTCTGAGTTTAATCCTAACTCACCTAATTCTCAGGGGTGCAATCTTGTATATTTTCCTAAACATGGAACCCCAGTTTCTTCATTTATGAAATTTGGATAATAGTAGGGTTGTTATGAAGATTAAATAACTTACTAGAGTTAAAGCACTTAGAAGAAAACTTGACATTTAGTAAGCACCTGGTAAATATAAACTACTATTATTATATGTTCTTATTTAGGCCACCTAAAGTCTCTTTTGGAATGAGAGATAATATATAAAACAAGAATATTTTAAAGACATAACCTCCTTTAATTTATTATAAGGTAATGTTAATAGTGTCTTCTTTATGATTTTTGGCTTACATGAAATTCCAGAAATAACTGAGAAATGCTCCATTAAGTTCAATGCCACTTACATAAAAATAATTATTTCTTGAATAAATTACAGCTAATTTAAGAGTAAAATCAACTGCAATTTTTTTGCTTACAAAAGCATTGCTTTGTTGATTTGACATTTGGAAATTCCTATTTTGTATCAGTACTGTGCTGGTTTCTAGGCAGAGCACCCCTGTGAAGACAATGTAGACCTTCTACAAGGAGCCTAGTCTAGTGGAAAATACTGAGATGAACAGATTAGTATTTTTAAAGCAAGAAAATTATAAGAGATAAAAACATAAAGAAGAAAAGACAAATCACATATAATTTCACCTCCCAGAAATAACTCACTCTTTACAATTTTGATTTTTTTCAGCCTTTTCTTATGTATGAATTTTTTAACATGTATACTGTATATATGATGTGTATCCTGCTTTTTTCTTAACATTATATTGTATTCATTTTCTCATCATTAAATAATTTTAGGAAACATGATTTTAACGGCTGGTGTTATCTCACATGCACGTATCACAATTCATTTCAACATCACTCTCCTTGTTGTAAATTTAGGTTTCTAGTTTTTCACTAGACTGTAGCTAAAACATGAGAAATATCTTCTATATAAGTCTTTATGTGAATCTCTGATGTTTTCTGCAGCATAATAACTCATTAAACAAGTGCAAATAATACATAAGTATTAAGAAGGGAAATTACTACTTAAAAATTATGAAATAGATGTTGCCAAGTTCCTTGTAGTAAGTTTGTATCAATTTGCACTATCAGCAGTATAAGCAAAGGTAAATTATGCTGCATTCTCAGTAATACTGGCTTCATTTTATTTTTGCCAATTTATAAGTAAAAATGATGTATCATAGTTTTAATTTTCATTTCTTTGGCCACTAGGTGAATATTTTTTGTCCATTTGTGTTTTTATTTTAGTTATTTGAATAAAATCGAGGTTTTCACTTCTTTTTTGGCCCGTCAAATGTCCTTTTATTTTGAATTGCATGTTAATGTTCTTTGTCAAGTTTTTCTTTGCGCTATTCACTTTTAATTGAAATTTATGTAGTAAGAACATTAAAACTTTGCCACATGTGTGGAAAAGTTTCTCCCCATTTCATTTTTTCTATCTGCAGAGAGAAGAAAAGAACAAACTTAGAGAGAAGCAGATTGACAGACTGTGCAGGCCCTGAGAGAGATAAAAACACTGTCTGTAACGTAGCGGTAATTCTTATCCCCATTATACAGATGAATAACGGGGATAGAGAATTTGTAAATATCAGAGGCAGCCAGTAAATCTGTGGATTGCAAATCTCTCATACCCACAATAACTATGTGGGTAGGAATTGTAGAGGAGTGGGTCTGACATGATTAAATTTATCTTTATCACTGTATCGTATTATTTTACTGGTTATAATTAACAAGTATTTATTAATTTTTCTGTTTGAAAGAATATCAATTAAAGGAAGTGTAGTGGATGTAGTAAATGCTTCAGTGCATGTCTGTATCTTTGTTTTTTCTTAACACTTTATTTTATTTTATTATTTTTAAATATTTATTTGGGTGCACTGGGTCTTAGTTGCGGCACACAGTACCTTTGTTGAGGCATGTGGGCTCTTTGTTATGGCATGTGGTATCTAGTTCCCTGACCAGAGATTGAAACTGGGTCCCCTGCATTGGGAGTGAGGAGTCTTAACCACTGGACCACCAGTGAAGTCCTGTATCTTTGTTTACTTGAAAAAATATGTATTCTGCTGTAGATGTGTGGAGTGTTTTATAAATGTCAATTAGATCCTGTTAGTTGATAAGGCTGTTACATCCCTCAGTGTCCTTATTGATTGTGTTTAGTAGTTCTATCAATTGTTGAGGGAAGAGTGCTAAAAGTCTCCACTTGTAATTGTGGATTTGTCTGTTTCTCCTTTTAGTTCTATCAGTTCTTGTTTCACTTATTTTGCAGCTCTGTTTTTTGGTGCATACATGTTTAGAATTGCTGTATCTCTTTGCTGGATTGACCCTTTTACCATTATGTAATGTTCTTCTTTGTCCCTGGTAATTTTCTTTGTTTAAAGCCTACTTTGTTCTGATATTAATATAAGCACTATTGCTTTCTTTTGATTAATGCTTGATATATCTTTTTCCATCATTTTATGTTCAATGAGTTATAATTAAAGTGAGTTTTTTTAAGACAGCACAGGAGTTTAGTCATTTTTGTTTCTATCTATTCTGTCAATCTTTGTCTTTTAATTATATATTTAGACTATTTACATTTAATGTAATTTTTGATATGTTTGTGCTTAAAATTGTCATTTAATAATTTATTTTCTGGTTTTCATTTCTCTATTTTCTTTTCCCTGCTTTTTTGTGAGTTACTTGAACAAATTTTAGAATTTTTGACTTTGATTCCATTTTGATTCAGGTATAGTGTTTTTGAGTGCATCTTTTTGTATAGATTCTTTTAGTGATTGCAGTTATGCAGACATAAATTATCACAGTCTACTGGTGTCAACATTTTTGTAGTTCAAGTGAAGTATAGAAAATTTACCTCCATTTTTGTCTCTTTAATCTCCATTCATATAACATAACATAATATGATATGATATAATATAATGTGGTATAACATAATATTTTATAATATTATCTTAAAAAATAAGAAAAAGACTCTGAAAGGTGGAGTGGAAAAGGCACACTATTTAGGGATCTTGGATTCAAGGAACGAGACAGTGATGAGTTCCATGAGATTCCTTTTTGCCTCTCATACATTCCAGTTTGGGTGTTGGAGAAGCCTGCACCCAGGAAAGATCAATGACCACAGATTAAAAGCCCACAGAAAAGCCTGTTCTCTCTAGGTGGGAAAAAAGCAATTTAGCAAGGCAGAAAACTTTGACAATAACCACCTATTCCAACCAAACATCATGGAAAAACACAGGTGCTCTGCTACCCCAGTCAGCAAAGACTGAGTAGGGAGCCTAAATTTCCACTGTCATTTGGTAATAATAAGGCTTTATATTAAAGTTTATCTATATCAAATTTATGTTATAATATGATTTTTATTCTAAATGTGTTGAAGTTCATTTCATGGCTCAGAGTATAATCTATCTTGGTGATTGTTCCATGTACACTTGAAAATAAATTTTGCTGTTAGGTGGGGTGTTCTATACATTATTCAGGTTTAGTTAGTTGATAGTGTTGTTTAGTTCTATAATACTTAATGATTTTATGTTTACTTGTTTTATCAGTTACTGAGGGGAGTATTAAAGTTTTCAACTGTAATTGTGGATTTGTTAATTTCTTTCAGTTCCATCAGTTTTTGGCTCATATATTTGAAGCTCTGTTGTTAGATGCATACTTTAATGGAGGATTGACTTTCTTATCATTATGTAGTGTCCCTTTTTATCCCCAGTATTACTTTTCTTTCTGAAGCTAACTTCATCTAATATTAATATACTTACTCCAGCTTTCATCTGTATAATGTTTGCATGGTATATCTTTCTTCATCCTTTTCCTTTTTATCTATATATGTCTTTGAACTTGAAGTAGATTTGTTGTTGATAGCACATATTTGAATCTTGCTTTTCAAAATCCAATTTGAAAATTAAATTCACATTTAATGTGATTATTTGTATGATTGGATTAAAACTTACTTTTTTTTCTAGCTATTTTCCATTTCTTCTCTCTGTTCTTTGCTCCCCTCCCCCTTTTCTGCCTAGAGCATTTTCAGTGTCTATTTTATCTCCTCTATTAACTTATTTATACCTCTTTAAAAATTTGTTTTAGTTGTTAATCTAGGGCTTATCATATGCATATTTAAGTAATAAATTTTCAAATGATATTATACTACTTCATATGTACTGTACAGACCTTCAACTGTATATTCTTTTTTTATTTTATTTTTTTGTTTGTTTTGCGGTGCGCAGGCCTCTCACTGTTGTGGCTTCTCCCCGTGTGAGCTCCACACGTGCAGGCTTAGAGGCCATGGCTCACGGGCCCAGCTGCTCCGTGGCATGTGGGATATTCCCAGACCGGGACACGAACCCATGTCCCCTGCATCGGCAGGTGGACTATCAACCACTGCGCCACCAGGGAAGCCCCTCAACTGTATATTCTTTTTTTTTTTTCATGTATACTGAAATGACTACCACACTGGAGTTTAATTGTATAAGTTTCATACACCAGTATAGCAACATCCATAAATGAAAGTCTTTTAATTGAATTACAGCAAATATCTTCATAAGGGCCATACATTTAAAGTATTAAAAGGTGCAGTTGAACTCAACAGCAAAATGTAGAAGCTATATCCTGTTAACACGCTTAATCTGAATTAACTTGAATCTTTCTATGATTTACCATTCAAGAAATTCGGATGGAATAAATTCCTTATCCAAAGCAGTTTGTTCATTTATAAAACTGTAAGTTAATTAGGATCACTACCTGCCCAATCAGATTGCAGAGGGCCCTTCTCCTATAATGTTTATGCTGCCCCAGATATTTATAACGTCACCTTAAAAAAAGAAAACACCTTGTAAGGACAAAGCTGAAAATTACCATTTTCTCTACTAAATAAATGCAATGTATGCAGAGCTTCTGGAAATAATTCTAAGGTTCAAATTCTTAATGTGAAACCAAATAGAGAAAGATTCAGAAGCAGTAAATTTTTTCCACTTTAAGAAAATGATACTTAGGTATCACAGGGGATAATTCAAGTTCATAATTAATAAGTCACTGAAAAGACACTGCATTCATTCATGTATCACTAGGTTAGAAAAGATAAGAGGACATGCTCAAGTCACTGAAATGGCCAAGAATCAACATTTTACTGGTCGTGTCCCAAACTATTACCATTTGAGTTGATACATTAACAAACAATTTAAGTGTTCACATTATGCTAAACATAAAGCACCTGTGAGCAGTGGAAACCAAAATATTTTAAAGCTAAAAATAAACACATGTTTAGACACTACTTCATTTATCGTCAAAAACAGTGACTACTAATGCCAAATGATTAACTTTAAAATATAGTGCCAGATCCTCTCAAGGAAATGTGAAAATACTATTATCATTGTTATTTTTCAATTTTATAGGAATTATGCCAGAGTTAGAAAATTTATGACTGTCAGTACTATCTTTGGATAGTTATACAGTTACAGATGGCTCTGTCTAGAAGACTGGAAAAGTGCTCATGGAATAAACACTATACTCTGATTGCCATAAATCAACAAAATGCCAACTGTGTCCTGTGGACATGGTAGAGAAAATGGCAATTTTGAAGAACGAGCGCTTCTAAAGGCTTTTTCTTGGAGGCAGCCAAGGTTTTTTTTCACATTACTAAAAAGACTAAGTAATGTGGTTATGATTACTTTAATTCCTACAACCAAACTTCCACTTAGGTATAGTTCCATGTTCCCACACTATTTTCCTTCTGTCCACCAAGCTGGCTTCGGTACTCCATGGTCCACTGTATCTTTTGGTCTTCCCTCTTTATAGTACAGTAGCCTGGTGGTGCTATCCATTGAGCAGGTAGACCACTAATTCATAGGTGTCCATCATAATGGCTGTGTTTGGAATCTGTCTCACCAGATGAGTTGTCAGACCACGGTAAAGAGACCCATAGCCTTCTTCTTGAACAAGCAAAGACAGTGTCTGAAAAAAGGGTCTATATTTTGTTCCCTCCTCACGCAGTCTTGTTCTTACAACTTCATGTGGATATGCTATAGTTGTGGCACACGTTTTTGAGGTGGCAGCAGCTAGCATCATTCCCACAAAATCTGATGCTTCTTTTACAGACTCTTCTTCATTTTTCATTGTAGAAGCAATCTTATATTCCAGTAGTTTTTGCTTAATACTTTCATAAATAACAAAATGGATAACAGTCTCTGATATGCCAGCATATGAAGCAGACATGCCCCTATAAAATCCTCTAAGTCCATCTGTCTGATACACTTTATGGACACACTCAAAAGCGCCCATTCTCTTTTCCCCACGGTTCCTTGCATCAAGCTGTAACTGAGTCTTTATAAGCTAAATGGGGTTGGTCGCTGTGATTGCAGTAAAACCTTTCACCTTTTGCACTATGATCAGTAATGTTGCACATCCATTTTTATGAAATATTTTGGATTATTTTGTATTCAGTTTCTTGTGCTCTAACTTGCCCAAGATCTCTCTTCATTGGTAAAGAGTATTTCACCACCTTGATCTTTAAGGCTTTACCTTCCAGCTTTAAAACTTCAATGAGTCAGTCAACAATTACTGCCATTGCGGCTGAAATCATGTGTACCTGGGTAGAATCAGGATCAAATAAACCATTCAACTTTTCCTTGCAGTTTGAATAAGCAGCAAATTATATTGCTCTGGAAGGGGCTGCCCCCACTAAATTGGGGCCTAATCCTCTAAACAGGGGACGAGGCCCTTCTTTTTCCAAGATCACCTTTAGACAATGGAGAGGTCCAGGAGACACTACTCGATTGACACTGTCTCCAGCCATGATGTTCAGCTGAACTTCAGAGATATAAAGTGTCACAGAAGATGACTGCAGCCGTGTTTTTACAACTTCCAGTGGACATGTCAGAATAGCTCCCACCGTACTGCCACATCCTCCGGCAAACAGATGCACCAGCGTGTCCCTCTGGCTCATTCTCTCTCCCGCATGTCCTCTGGGCGCTGAGGCGGGACGTGGCCGCCGCGACGGTCGCAGCTTCCGCCCCCCAACTGTATATTCTTAATTTCTCCTTCCCATCCTTTGTGCTACTGTCATACTTTTTCATATGCTATAAATAGAGAATGCATTACTATTACTTTTGTTTTAGAATAATTGAAAATAAGAAAATGTTAATTTTATCTTCATTTATTCCATTTAATTTATTCTTGTTTCTTTCTGGTACATCCAATTTTCAGTCTGATATATTATTTCTGCCTGAAGAAATTTAACATTTTTTGTAGAGTAGGTATATTGGTAATAAATTTCCTTAGTTTTTGTCTGAAGGTATTTAGTTTTCCTTCATTTTTTAAAAAATTTAATTTAATTTTTGGCTGCATTGGGTCTTTGTTGCGGCACGTGGGCTTTCTCTAGTTGTGGTGAGCGGGGGCTACTCTTTGCTGCGGTGCGCTGGCTTCTCATTGCTTCTCTTGTTGTAGAGCATGGGCTTAAGGCATGTGGGCTTCAGTAGTTGCAGCACACGGGCTCAGTAGTTGTGGCACATGAGCCCTAGAGCATGTGGGCCTCAGTAGTTGTGACTTGCGGGCTCCAGAGTGCAGGCTCAGTAGTTGTGGCACACAGGCTTAGTTACTCCGCGGTGTGTGGGATCTTCCAGGACCAGGGCTCAAACCTGTGTCCCCTGCACTGGCAGGTGGATTCTTAACCACTGTGCTACCAGGGAAGTCCCTGTTTGTCCTTCATTTTTAAAAGATATTTTTGCTGGATAAAGAATTCTGGGTTGAGAGCAGTTGCACTTCTGGGTATATATCTGAAAAAACAAAAACACTAATTTGAAATGATATGTTCACTCCAATGTTCATAGCAGAGCTATTTACAATTGTCAATGTATGGAAACAACCTAAGTGTTCATCAATATATGAATGGATAAAGAAAATGTGGAATGTATATTCTCAATGGAGTACTACTCAGCCATAAAAAAGAATGAAGTTTTGCCATTTGCAGTAACATGGATGGACTTGGAGGGCATTATGCTAAGTGAAATAAGTCAGACAGACATATACTGTATATCACTTATATGTGGAATCTAAAAAATACAACAAACTAGTGAATATAACAAAAAGAAGCAAACTCAAAAGACAGAGAGAACAAACTAGTGGTTACCAGTGAGGAGTGGGAAGGGGGAGGGGCAATATAGGGGAAGGAGATAAAAAATGGTTATTATGGGATTATATGAAATCATGTGTGTGAAACTTTTGAAAATTGTAAAGCACTATAGAATTTAAAGACTCTTATTCAATTAAAAAAAATAAAGTGAATCCATATCAAAAGAGGGAGGCTTATTACCATGAAGAATATTTGCTGAATCAATAAATGAATTCAATATTAAAAAAATAATTCTGGGTTGACAGTTTTTCTTTCAACATTTAAACGGTGTTGTCTTCTAGCTTGGATGTTTCTGATAGAAGTTTGTTGCAATTCTTGTCTTCATTCCTCTGTATATTACGCTTCTTTGGAAGAATTTCTCATTGTCTTTGTTCTTAACACTTTGAATATGATAGGTCTATATATTTTTTAAATGTGTCATGCTTGCTGTTCTCTGGACTTCTTGGATTTACTGCTTCATAACTATCATTAATTTGGAAAACTCTCATCCTTTATTTCTTCAGGTATGTTCTTCTGGCCCTTTTTTCTTTCTTGTCCTCTGGCATTTTGTTCAACAGCTCTTGGATGTTCTATTAAGATTTTTTTTCATTCCTTTTTTCCTGTTGGATTTCAGTTTGAGTAATTGCTATTGACTTTTCTTCAAGTCTATTTGTTCTTTCAAGTGTCAAGTCTATTGATGAGCAGTTGAAGGCATTCTTTATCTCTGTTACTGTCTTATTTATTTCTAGCTTCTCTCTGAAGAAATTACCCCTCTGATCTTAGATGTCTTCTGCCTTCTAAATTAGAACTTTTAACCTATTAATCAAAATTATTTTAAATTCTCTGCCACATAGTTCCAGTATCTGGGGCAGAAGCTAGATTTTGCATAGGGTTTTAAGCTGCACTCAGAGTTGCTTATCACTACGTAAGTTTGTAGAGAAACATCACAGACCAGCAAGTTGGGCAGCTTGTTGGGAGTAAAATTGAAATAATAAAACAGAGGAAACATTCCGGCACTCTCTTTGTTAGAATTTTATTCTCACTAGAACACTTAAATGTGGTAAACCTAATTCCATAGCTCTAAACTCATAATCTCTTCATCACAAGAGCTTTATCCCTCCTCTAGCACTTAAACAAATGTTCTGAACATTAATTCAAGTATAATTTTTAAAGGAGTCTATTATAGGTTCTTTTTGACCTAATTTGTTAAGAATGTTTCTTTTTTTCTGTCATAATCTTCCCTCACTAATTTCTACAGGCAATATGTCTTTAGAAAATGCTCCTAAGGCTACAACACATGGCCAGACAACTAACATCAAGATTTTTTCAAAATGCAGTGGTGCTTTTAGTTTTTGAAACAGTCAGCTGCAAAAATCATGTGGGTGGCTTTGAAGCATAAACATACACACAAATAATGTGATAGTTCTTTCCAAAAAGACTTGGAATATTTTGCTCATCTTGATATTGGGGAGTATGTTCTTCCTTTTTTTGACATGTGAATAATATAAGCTTTATTTCACAAGCTTTTCACCCTTCTACCCACCCGTTTATCCACTCATCCATTCGTTTATTCAACAAACATCTTCTGAATGCCCATCTGCCAAATACTTCATGAATAATACAAAGATGCTTCTTGCAGGGAGTTTATCATTTACTGGAGGAGATAAGATGTAATGATAAGGAAGAATGATACACAAAGTGTGATGTTGTCACTGTTCCGTAGAAGAAGAGTCTATGTGGAACACCCATTTGCCCTTTCAATTGCTAATTTCCTGTCCACATTCTCTCCTGTGCTCAGTTGCACAACTCAAACTCAATAAGAATGAGACTGTTGGTGCTCCTTTCATGTTCTCTGGGGTGAAAAATGTACACCCCACCCTGATGTACATGCACAATCCCAATAATAT
Organism: Stenella coeruleoalba; assembly: GCF_951394435.1. Taxonomy (NCBI): domain Eukaryota; kingdom Metazoa; phylum Chordata; class Mammalia; order Artiodactyla; family Delphinidae; genus Stenella; species Stenella coeruleoalba. The sequence goes on from NC_137153.1 coordinate 43,825,894, forward strand.
TTATGAGAGTTACTAGTGCCAGCAGGAGGCTCTGCTGCTGAAACTGTTGGAAGACATTTGAACAGCTTTTCAGTGAAGATTAATGGTTTCAGAAAAGAAAAAAAAAATCTTGGTCTGTTAGCTGGAAGTTAACTCGAAGGGATATAACAGAAGAAAGCCAGCGAGGATACTTCACAAGCGAGGTGTGTTTTGAGGAGTTTATGTTGGAACTGAAGCTTTGATGAATTACTTGTATAATGCTACTGACAGGAAGATGTCAAAGTTGGTGGATAACAACAGAGAAAATAATGAGAGTTACCATTCCAGAATGCCAAAGCACACCAACAATGCATTTCTCCAAGAGAATAGTAAGCAAATGCATTTCTTTGGGTTAAATTCATTTGCCAAGGCAGACTTAGAAAGAAAGCTGGCCAAGGTGGAACTGCTGCTGTAAAGAACATGCAGATTATACTTCCAATAATGACTCAGGCTTTCAAACTTCCAGTGAGCACAGGATCCTGCAATTAAACAGTTGCACTTTCTCTGTCTTTTTGGTCTTCCCCATCTCTCTGGGTTGAGAATCTAGATGGAAAAACACAGTGAAGAATGAAGTACATAGAACCTTGGTTCAGGAATTTTAATTATTTCCCAAACACATATTGTGTTTTGATCGTTCCTCAAAAACACTACTGAGACAAATTTCATTATTTGGTTTGCTTTGGAATATTACCTCTTCTTATTGTAACTGAGATGCTTACGCCTTCTTTGACATCAGGTTCTTATAAGGCCTTCTGTAAACTTTGATTCAACAGTTTGAGGCTATCTGCAGGATCCCTCATTCCCTCACTCATTTTAGTGGTCTGGAATCACAGACATTCTGCCACATTCCACATTATATAGAAAGCTGCAGGGAAGAACCAGACAGGGTGTCCTCATCTTTATGAGTAAAACAGCTTTCTCTATTACTTGCCCTGCTATCAACATAGTCTACCCGCTACCACTCCAGCCATCACCCGAGACAGAATCTGTAGCCAAATGTCCTCATCCTTCCAGAACAAGCTGTCCTACTGTCCTGGAGGGAAGGCAGTGTCAATATGGGTCTGAGCAGACAGTTAAATTGCCCCTCAGAGATGGTCTGGTATCTGTGGTTTTGACACATCTTTTTTCCTTCTGTTTTTTTTTTTCTCCTTAATTCATCAGAGTAAAAAATTATTCCTGAAGAACACATTTTAATATATACATGTAATACATTTACACTATATAAAAAATATATTTCTACAGGCTGTAAATCTATGTTTTCACTTGCATTTTGTGAACGTTAATGAGGTTAATACTCTTAAGAACAGGAATAAGAAATATTAGGTAGGCTTCGAATATCATATACTATTGGAAACTAACTGCATGTGAGGAGAGAATTATATTTTTTGAGGTTCGGATTTGGGCAAAGCAAGGTCTGAATGATTGTATTTCCCTGGATATTTCAACACGAAGTTGCTGTGACATATAAGAAGACTAGAAATTGTTTTGTGAGCATAATATGTAAATAACCATAACAGCAATAACAGTGATTATTTTGTACTATCACAAATAATATTGTACTATATGTTAAGATGTTTTTAACATGCATTATTTCATTTAATTTTCACAACTCTTAAGATTAAGTATTATTTTGTTAATACACATTTTATAGGCTTAAAAAAACGTTAAGTGATTTGCCAAAGTCACACAGTGTTGAAACTTAAAGTAAAGATATATCATCATAGAGCCTCATTAAATATCCCTTAACATCTACATTTCGCGATTTGTTGCTTGGTCAATGGCCCAGGGAAGGATTATTCACACACAAGTACTTCCAGATGCTGTGAGGAATTGCAGAGGGTGCCAGGCATGCATTGCTTTGGGTTCAGTGGGTTCTTTTTCTTTGCTCAGAAGGTCATTTATACCCTGAGGTTCATGTATCTACAACTGAGGGCATATTAACAGAACAGCTAAAATCCTGACAGTAAAATTGATGGTAAAAGCTTAATTTTGCATTTTGGCAGTGTTTTAAATTCCTTTTTATTCAATTTAGTTTCGCTTTGTTTTCTTTGAACGTTTTTGGCTACATTTACTGCTCTATACTGAGAGGCTTGCTGATTATAGCTTCACGCCTTTCCTCAATTTGCACTAAAATATTGTAGTTAAATTCCTGAGGTGCATTGAAATTTTGGATATTAATATGCCTACATTATTTCCAAGTTAAGTTTGTTTTTCCTGGTTTTAGAAGGCCTACAAAAATGGTAGTACCATTTACTGAAAAATGTTCAGCAAGTCCTCCTAACTCTGTTTAAAGGTTGCTTCTGAAAAGCAGAAAGTCCTTCACTGGGTCATATTTGAATCCACACACTCATCACAAGTTTTGGATCCAGCCCAGGGTTGTTAAGATTCTTTTCCTTTTTTAAAAAAAAAATTAATTAATTAATTAATTTTTATTTTTTGGTTGCCTTGGGTCTTAGTTGCAGCTTGCGGTCTCTTTGTCATGGTGCTTGGGTTTCTCTCTAGTTGTGGCGCTTAGGCTTCTCTCTAGTTGTGGTGTGTGGGTTTTTTCTCTCTCTAGTTGTGGCACACAGGCTCCAGGGCACATGGGCTCTGTAGTTGTGGTGTGCGGGCTCCAGAGCACGTGGGCTCTGTGCTTTGCAGCACGCAGGCTCTCTAGTTGAGGCACGTGGGCTTAGCTGCCCCGTGGCATGTCGGAACGTAATTCCCCGACCAGGGATCGAACCTGCGTCCCCTGCGTTGGAAGGCAGATTCTTTACCACTGAACCACAGGGGAGTCCCAAGGTTCTTTTCCTTGACTGGCACAAAGTGTTGATTAAAGTTCTGTTTGGCTTCCACTCAATGGTTGGCCAGCTTCCAGCAGCAGTATTCCTAGTCTATCTGTATGACGACATTTAAAATATCATGTACTAGAGATGATACATATAATATCTAGAAGGTATTTTTAAGGAAGAAGGTCTTCCCACGTGAGCTATGCAACTACTTGCTATAGCTCAGGGTTTTTTCCTCCTCAGGCAGTTCCCTCACCTTTTCTTAGCCAGAGCTCATTTTACTTACTTATTTTAACATAATACATTATATTTATTAGCTGTTTTGTTTATCGGTTCTTTCACTAATTTGTGATTTTGTTTCTTCCACTAGTCCTCATTTCTTGAAGCCATAGTCAGGATCTGGCCCAAAAGAGGTATATAATAAATATCAGCTGAATAATAGAAGTATTTTTTCTAACTTTATTGAGGAATAATTGACAAAATATAATATATTTAAAGAGTACAATGTAATGATTTTACACACACATATGTGCAATACTTTGTGGAATAATTACCAAGATCAAGATAATTAATACATCCATCACCTCACATAGTTAACTTTTTTGTGTGTGTTGTGAGAACACTGAAGATCTACTCAAGCAACTTTCAAGTATATGATTTTGTATTATTAACTGCAGTCACCAAAGTTTGTACTTCTTGACCTATATCTCCCCATTTCTCTCTCCCCCCAACCACTGGCAATCACCATTCTATTCCCTGTTTCTATGAAATTAACTTTTATTTTCTTTTAGGTTCCACACAGAAGTGATACCGTACATTATTTGTCTTTCTCTCTGGCTTACATTACTTAGCAGAATGCCCTTCAGTTTCATCCACATTGTTGCAAGTGGCAGAATTTCCTTTTTTTCTGTGGTTGAATAATATTCCATTGTGTGTGTATGTGTATATATATGTATATATATTTATATAATTTTTTGTTATATTCACTAGTTTGTTTTATTTTTTTTAGGTTCTACATATGTGATAATATTTAGTATTTGTCTTTCTCTGTCTCACTTATTTCACTAAGCATAATATCCTCCAGGTCCATCCATGTTGCTGCAAGTGGCATTATTTCATTCTTTTTATGGCTGAGTAATATTCCATTGTATATGTATACCACATCTTCTTTATCCATTCATCTGTCGATGGACACTTAGGTTTCTTCCATGTCTTGGCTATGGTAAATAATGCTGCTATGAACACTGGGGTGCATGTATCTTTTCAAATTAGTGCTTTTGTTTTCTTCCAATATTTTCCCAGGAGTGGAATTGCTTGATTATATGGTAGTTCTAGTTTTAATTTTCTGAGGACCCTCCATACTGTTTTCCAAAGTGGCTGCACCAATTTTTTTCCTACCAAAAGTGTACCAGGGTTCTGTTTTCTCCACATCCTCACCAATATTTGTCATTTGTGGTCTTTTTTTTTTAAGTTTCTTTTTATTTATTTATATGTATATATATTTTTGGCTGCATTGGGTCTTCATTGCTACATGCAAGCTTCCTCTAGTTGTGGAGAGTGGGAGCTACTTTTTGTTGTGGTGCGCGGACTTCTCATTGTGGTGGCTTCTTGTTGCGAAGCATGGGCTCTAGGCATGAGAGCTTCAGTAGTTGCAGCACACAGGCTTAGTAGTGGCAGTATATGGGCCCTCGAGTGTGCAGGGTTCAGTAGTTGCAGTGCGTGGGCTCAGTAGTTCTGGCTCGCGGGCTCTAGAGCACAGGCTCAGTAGTTGTAACACACGGGCTTTGTTGCTCTGCAGCATGTGGGATCTTCCCTGACAAGGGGCCAAACCCATGTCCCCTGCATTGGCAGGTGGATTCTTAACCACTGTGCTACCAGGGAAGTCCCTGTTTGTGGTCTTTTTGATGATAGCCATTCTGACAGGTTTGAGGTGATAGCTCATTGTGGTTTTGATTTGCATTTCTATGATGACTAGCAATGTTGAGCATCTTTTCCTGTGCCCATTGGCCATCTGTATGTCTTCTTTGGAAAATGTCTATTCAGGTCTTCTACCTAGTTTTTAATCAGCTTGTTGATATTGAGTTGTAATGAGCTGTTTATATATATTGGATATTAACCCCTTATAAGTCATATCATTTGAAAATATTTTCTCCCATTCAGTAGGTTGTCTTTTTGTTTTGTTGATGGTTTCCTTTGCTGTGCAGAAAATCCCATTTGTTTAATTTTGCTTTTGTTTCTTTTGCCTTAGGAGATACATCCAAAAAAATATTGCTGTGATTTATGTCAAAGAGTATGCTGCCTATGTTTTCATATAGGAGTTTTATGGTTTCTGTTCCTTAATCCATTTTGAGCTTATTTTTGTATATTGTGTGAGAAATTATTCTAATTTCATTCTTTTACATGTAGCTGTCCAGTTTTCCCAGCACCACTGATTGAAGAGACTTTGTCTTCTCCATTGTATATTCTTGCACTCCTTTGTCTTAGATTAATTGATGATGAGTGATTGGGTTTATTTCTGAGCTCTCTATTCTGTTCCATTGATATATGTGTCTGGTTTTGTGCCAGTACCATACTGTTTTGATTAGTGTAGCTTTGTAGCATAGTCAGGGAGCATGATTCTTCCACCTCCTTTATTCTTTCTCAAGATTGTTTTGACTATTCAGGGTCTATTGTGTTTCCATACAAATTTTAAAATTATTTGTTCTAGTTCTGTGAAAACTGTCATGGGTATTTTGATAGGGGTTACATTGGATCTGTAGATTGCCTTGGGTGGTATGGTCATTTTAACATTAATTCTTCCAATCCATGAACACAGTATATCTTTCCATCTGTTGTGTCATCTTTAATCTCTTTCATCAGTGTCTTCTAGTTTTCCAAATACAGGTCTTTTACCTTCTTAAATTTATTCCCAGGTTTTTTTTTTTTGGGTTTTTTTTTTTGATATGGTGTTAAATGGGATTGTTTCCTTAATTTCTCTTTATGATATCTTGTTTTCAGTGTATAGAAATGCAACAGATTTCTGTATATTAATTTTGTATCCTGCAACTTTACTGAATTCATTAGTGACCTCTAGTAGTTTTTTGGTGGAGTCTCTAGGATTTTCTATGTATAGTATCATGTCATCTGCAAACAGTGATAGTTTTACTTCTTCCTTTCCAATCTGGATTTCTTTTATTTCTTTTTCTTGTCTGATTGCTGGGGCTAGGATTTCCAATACTATGTTGAATAAAAGTGGTGAGGTGAGCATCCTTGTCTTATGCCTGATCTTAGAGGGAATGCTTTCAGCTTTTCACCAATGATTATGATGTTAGCTGTGGGCTTATCATATATGGCCTTTATCATATTGAGGTGTGTTCTTTCTGTACCTACTTTGTTGAGAGTTTTTTTTTTAATCATAAATGGATGTTGAATTTTGTCAAAAACCTTTTCTGCATCCATTGAGATGATTATATGGTTTTTATTCTTCAATTTGTTAATGTGGTGTATCATATTGATTGATTTGTGGTTATTGAACCATTCTTACATCCCTGGGATAAATCCCACTTGATCATGGTGTATGATCCTTTAATGTATTGTTGGGTTTGTTTTGCTAATATTTTGTTTTGGATTTTTGCATTTATGTTCATCAGTGATATTCATTTGTAATTTTCTTTTTTTTTTTTTTTTGTGAATCTTTGTCTGGCTTTGGTATCAGGCTGATAATGGCCTTTTAGAATGGGTTTGAAGCATTTCTTCCTCTGCAAGTTTTGGAGTAGTTTCAGAGGATAGGTGTTAACTCTGCTCTAAAGAATGTTTGGTAAAATTCACCTGTGAAGCCATCTGGTCCTGGACTTTTGTTTGTTGGGATATTTTTGGTTGCTGATTCAATTTTATTACTGGTAATTGGTCTGTTAATATTTTCTATTTCTTCCTGGTTTAGTCTTGGGAGACTGTACATTTATAGAAATTGGACCATTTCTTCTAGATTGTCCATTTTATTGACATATAGTTGTTCATAGTAGTCTCTTAAGATCCTTTGTATTTCTGTGGTGTCGGTTGCAACTTCTCCTTATTCATCTCTGATTTTATTGATTTGGGCCCTCTCTTTTTTTCTTGATGAGTCTGTCTAAGGGCTGATAAATTTTGTTTATCTTTTCAAAGAACCGACTCTTAGTTTCATTGATCTTTTCTCTCTTTTTTTTTTTTTTTAGTCTCGATTTCATTTATTTCTGCTCTGATCTTTATGATTTCTTTTCTTCTAACTTTGGTGGTTTTTTTTTTTTGTTGTTGTTGTTGTTCTTTTTCTAGTTCCTTTAGGTGTGAAATTAGGTTGTTTATTTGAGATTTTTCTTGTTTCCTGAGGTAAGCTTGTATTGCTATAAACTTCCCTCTTAAAAATGCTTTTGCTGAGTACCATAGATTTTGGATCATAGTGTTTTTGTTTTCATTTGTCTGTAGGTATTTTTTTGATTTCTACTTTGATTTCTTTAGTGATCCATTGGTTGTTTAATAGCATATTGTTTAGCCTCCATGTGTTTGTGGTTTTTTTGCAGTTTTTTTCTTGTAGTTGATTTCTAGTCTCATAGTGTTGTGGTCAGAAAAGATGCTTGATATACTTAAAGTTACTGGGGCTTTTTGTATGTCCTAGCATGTGATCTATCCTGAAGAATATTGCAGGTGCACTTGAAAAGAATGTGTATTCTGCTGCTTTTGGATGTATGTGTGTGTGTGTGTGTGTATATATATATATATATAGTTGTTGAATAATATTTCTGTGTTTCTCTGTGTGTGTATATGTGATATATATTTATCACATTTTCTTTATCCATTCATCCACTGAAGGCCATTTAGGTTATTTCCATATCTTGCCTGTTGTGAATAATGCTGCAATAAACATGGGAGTACAGATATCTCTTCAAGATATGGAATTTATTGATAGAAATATTTTTATAAATCCAATGTTGGCAAGAATGTGAGAAAATGAATGCTCTTATATTCTTCTGGTGGGAGTGTATATAGGCATGAACTTTATGGAGGGAAACTGACAGTGTGTGACAAAGTCCTTAACAGCTTACTCAAAAATTGTAGGGATTTATCCCATGAAAATCATCAGATATTTGATCAAAGATTGTGGATCTTTGACACAAGACATTCATCACATTATGTATAATAGTTAAAAATTAAAAGCAACCAAAACGTCTGATATAGGATAACATGCAATTATTAAAAGTGATATTTTTGAAGATATTTAATAGAATATTAATGGTATTAGTAAAATGAAAACTATGCATATAATTGGATAATTTTGAATTTGTGAAAAAAATCACATATACACACATGTATTATTTGAAGAAAGTTGAGAACGAACACAGTGAAATGTTTAGAGAATTTATCTCTGGGTGGAAATAGTATGTGTGATATTAATGCTTTTTTTTTTTAATATGTTCACTATTCCCTCCAAAATTGTTTGCAATGAGTATATAATTTTTCCTGATTAGTTAAATGTGTTATATTAAAAAATAGCTTTGTAAGAATAGTAATCTAATATTACTTTGTAGAAAATATTTCTTCCGGTCCCATTGAACTTTGAATAATGATATGTATAAATTAGAAAGCCAAGATGGGATTTTAAAATTGCTTTGAACTATTTGTTGGCCACTAAACAGTAGAACATCAAACAGAACAAGCATGTCTCTAAAAGCATAGTAAAGTCCATGCGTCTTCCTTGTCTCTTTCAGCAGTGTAAGATAATTATATTTATGATTACAAGCAATTGTTTCATTAAAATATCAGCCAGCCCTATATTCTTGAATAAATCAAAATCTTCAACATGAAGAAAGGTTGGTTTAATCAAGTTATGCATCATATAGACATTGATCCTGCAGGGGCTGAACATCTGTCTATACCAGGTTCTGGTAGTTTTCATGAAAAGTAGGTCTGTTTGCAGCAATATGTGATTCATTTAAGGAAATGTGGTATTTTTAGACATGCCCTCATGGACTATGTGAATGACATTTTTGGTGCTGTTGGTGCATAACCTGTTGGAGCAGCCCTGAATGCTTAGGAATTTCATTGTCAGACCTGAAATGGACAATAAAGTTAAGGTCATGAGGACAGGTTTTTTAAAAAATAAATTTATTTATTTATTTATGGCTGTGTTGGGTCTTTGTTGCTGCATGTGGGCTTTCTCTAGTTGTGGCGAGCGGGGGCTACTCTTCATTGTGGTGCGCAGGCTTCTCATTGTGGTGGCTTCTCTTGTTGTGGAGCAAGGGCTCTAGGCACGTGGGCTCTAGAGTGCAGGCTCAGTAGTTGTGGCGCAGGGGATTAGTTGCTCCGTGGCATGTGGGATCTTCCCGGATCAAGGCTTGAACCCATGTTGCCTGCACTGGCAGGTGGATTCTTAACCACTGTGCCACCAGGGAAGTCCATGAGGACAGTTTTTTTTTTTTTAAAAAAAAGGGAATTCCCTAGGGGTCCAGTGGTTAGGAGTTCATGCTTCCACTGCCAGGGGAACTGATCCCACAAGCCATGTGGCACGGCCAAAAAAAAAAAAAACAAGGACAAACAAAAAAAACCCCACGTAACTGAAAATGGCTACAAATGAGTTAGAAACATCTTTAGATTATCAATGAAAGAAGACATCACTTAAATTTTGGTTATGATACTGAAGGATAGAGAGATGTATAATTGTATGAATAAATGTATACTGTTAAAAGTTAGCATTTTTTTCATTTACATTAAATTCACTGTTTCTACATTAAGATGTAATTGATTGCATTTTAGGATGAAAAACATGGTAATTGCTGGCATTTAATCGTTAGAATACTATTTCTTCATTTTGCAAGGGAGTAAGCAGAGCTTCAGAAATGTTGATTAACTTGTTGGAGGTCTCACAGCTCCTAAGCCAAGGTACTAATTCATCTTGGTCTGCGAGCTATGGGCTTACCCTATAAACACTACAACGCTTTGAGGGCACTTGACTCTTTCAAGGGCACAGAATTAACTTCTTTTTTTTAATTTGTGACATGTGGGATCTTTTAGTTGCCGTATGTGGCATCTAGTTCCCTGACCAGGGATTGAACCTGGGCCCCCTGCATTGGGATCGTGAGTCTTTACCACTGGTCCACCAGGGAAGTCTCCATATTGGCTCTTCAAAGAGGCCTGTATCTCCAAGGATGAGCTCAAGGCAGAGGTCGCCCAGGGCAAGTCCCTGGGTGGGGAAAGCAGTGATAATAACCTCAATTCTGCCACCTGTGACTGTGAGAAATTTTCCAGGGAAAAGTTGGGTCAGATTTTCTGGTTTGGTTGAGTCAACAGAGTTAACCGTAATAGGTGCAAAGCGTAGCTCACTTCAGTTCCATGTTTGGAGCCTGGCCTCCCAGTAAGGGCCTTTCCACCCATGAAGGCAGAGCTTGCCAGATCATTAAGCCTTCAGCGGGGAAGGAACTTATCTAGTGTTTTTGAGTTAACTGTGTTCCTTGGGTCAGTGGTGCTGAACTATTTGGACTTAGATTTTGTGTATTAGAGACACAGAGTTTTCCTGGCAACACTTGAAAAACATATTAAGACTTTGCCGCTTCTCTATTCACGTGTTCACCAGTAGGACACACTGTAGTTCTGTGGCCTAAGAAGGGTAACTGTGTACACGGTATTTCTCACAATAATCCCCCCTTTGCTCACTTCTTGCTGTTTTTCTGCCAGCCTAACTTGCCGGGGATTCTCTGCTAGCTTTCTTTTTTTTTTTTAATTTTATTTTATATTGGAACATAGTTGATTAACAATGTTGTGTTAGTTTCAGGTGTACAGCAAAGTGATTCAGTTATACATAGACATGTATTTATTCTTTTTCAAATTCTTTTTCCCATTTAGGTTATTAAAGAATATTGAGCAGCATTCCCTGTGCTATAGAGTAGGTCCTTGTTGGTTATCTGTTTTGTTTGTTTGTTTTTTGTTTTGTTTTTTATTCAAACGGAAAGTCACAAAAATTATAAACATCCTCATCAGTTCACTCAGTCCCGTGTGATTAATTATCTTTTCATCTTGATTTTTGTTAGCACTTTTATGAGTTCATCAGTTTTCCATCAGAGTTCTGAAAATGCTTATTCATTCAGTTCAGCAGTATAGTCAGTTACCAGAAACCTGTACTTGTCAGAGTCTTTTCCATGAATTCCTTGAAGATGAAACCCTTCTATAGGAACATTTCTGCAAAAGCATCAGAGTACACCCAGAACTGTCTGTAAATGACAAAAGACTTAAAAATGACCACGGTTAAAGATTTGATGAAAGTTCTTAATAATGCAATTGACAAGGAAATTTAGTTATTTCTGAGATATACATTTTAAAGTAATAACTAAAATTATGACTTATAACATTATACAAGAACATATAAGATTTTTAGAAATTTCATGTAATGTCTGAAACATTTATATTAACATATTTCCATACAAATAACCCAAAGAAAGTTTAGTATTAGTTGTTTTGTTTGGTTTTTTTTTTATATACAGCAGGTTCTTATTAGTCATCAGTTTTATACACATCAGTGTATACATGTCAATCCCAATCACCCAATTCAGCACACCACCATCCCCACCCCACTGTGCTTTTCCCCGCTTAGTGTCCATACATCTGTTCACTACATCTGTGTCTCAACTTCTACCCTGCAAACCGGCTCATCTGTACCATTCTTCTAGGTTCCACATACATGCATTAATATACGATATTTATTTTTCTCTTTCTGACTTACTTCACTCTGTATGACTGTCTCTAGATCTGTCCACGTCTCAACAAATGACTCAATTTTGTTCCTTTTTATGGCTGAGTAATATTCCATTGTATGTATGTACCACAACTTCTTTATCCATTCGTCTGTCGATGGGCATTTACGTTGCCTCCATGACCTGGCTGTTGTAAATAGTGCTGCAATGAATATTGGGGTGCACGTGTCTTTTTGAATTATGTTTTCTTCTGGGTATATGCCCAGTAGTGGGATTGCTGGATCATATGGTAATTCTATTTTTAGTTTTTTAAGGAACCTCCATACTGTTCTCCATAGTGGCTGTATCAATTTACATTCCCACCAACACTGCAAGAGGGTTCCCTTTTCTCCACACCCTCTCCAGCATTTGTTGTTTGTAGATTTTCTGATGATGCCCATACTAACTGGTGTGAGGTGATACCTCATTGTAGTTTTGATTTGCATTTCTCTAATAATTAGTGATGTTGAGCAGCTTTTCATGTGCTTCTTGGCCATCCATATGTCTTCTTTGGAGAAATGTCTATTTACGTCTTCTGCCCATTTTTGGATTGGGTTGTTTGTTTCTTTAATATTGAGCTGCATGAGCTGTTTATATATTTTGGAGATTAATCCTTTGTATGTCGATTCGTTTGCAGATATTTTCTCCCATTCTGAAGGTTGCCTTTTCGTCTTCTCTATAGTTTCCTTTGCTGTGCAAAAAGCTTTGAAGTTTCATTAGGTCCCATTTGGTTTTTTTGTTTTTATTTCCATTACTCTAGGAGGTGGATCAAAAAAGATCTTGCTGTGATTTATGTCAAAGAGTGTTCTTCCTATGTTTTCCTCTAAGAGTTTTATAGTGTCTGGTCTTACATCTAGGTCTCGGATCCACTTTGAGTTTATTTTTGTGTATGGTGTTAGGGAGTGTTCTAATTTCATTCTTTTGCATGTAGCTGTCTAGTTTTCCCAGCACCACTTATTGAAGAGACTGTCTTTTCTCCATTGTATATCCTTGCCTCCTTTTTCATATATTAGTTGACCATAGGTGCATGGGTTTATCTCTGGGATTTCTATCTTGTTCCATTGATCTATGTTTCTGTTTTTGTGCCAGTACCATATTGTCTTGATTACTGTAGCTTTGTAGTATAGTCTGAAGTCAGGGAGTCTGATTCCTCCAGCTCCGTTTCTTCCCCTCAAGACTGCTTTGGCTATTCGGGGTCTTTTGTGTCTCCATACAAATTTTAAGATGATTTGTTCTAGTAAAAAATGTAAAAATTACCAATGGCCGTAAAAAATGCCATTGGTAATTTGATAGGGATTGCATTGAATCTGTAGATTGCTTTGGGTAGTATAGTCATTTTCACAATGTTGATTCTTCCAATCCAAGAACATGGTATATCTCTCCATCTGTTGGTATCATCTTTAATTTCTTTCATCAGTGTCTTATAGTTTTTTGCATACAGGTCTTTTGTCACCCTAGGTAGTTTTATTCCTAGGTATGTTATTCTTTTTGTTGCAGTGGTAAATGGGAGTGTTTCCTTAATTTCTCTTTCAGATTTTTCATCATTAGTGTATAGGAATGTAAGAGATTTCTGTGCGTTAATTTTGTATCCTGCAACTTTACCAAATTAATTGATTAGCTCTAGTAGTTTTCTGGTGGCATTTTTAGGATTCTCTATGTATACTATCATGTCATCTGCAAACAGTGACAGTTTTACTTCTTCTTTTCCAATTTGTGTTTGTTTAATTTTTCTTTCTTCTCTGATTGCTGTGGCTAGGACTTCCAAAACTATGTTGAATAATAGTGGCTAGAGTGGAAATCCTAGTCTTGTTCCTGGTCTTAGAGGAAATGCTTTCAGTCTTTCACCATTGACAATGATGTTTGCTGTGGGTTTGTCATGTATGGCCTTTATTATGTTGAGGTCTTTATTATGTTCCCTCTATGCCCACTTTCTGGAGAGTTTTTATCATAAATGTGTGTTGAATTTTCTCAAAAGCTTTTTCTGAATCTACTGAGATGATCATATGGTTTTTATTCTTCAATTTGTTAATATGGTGTATTACATTGATTGCTTTGTGTATATTGAAGAATCCTTGCATCCCTGGGATAAATTCCACTTGATCGTGGTGTATGATCCTTTTAATGTGTTGTTGGATTCTGTTTGCTAGTATTTTGTTGAGGAATTTTGCATCTATGTTCATCAGTGATATTGGTCTGTAATTTTATCTTTTTGTAGTGTCTTTGTCTGGGTTTGGTATCAGGCTGATGGTGGCCTCATAGAATGAGTTTGGGAGTGTTCCTTCCTCTGCAATTTTTTGGAAGAGTTTGAGAAGGATGGGTGTTAGCTCTTCTCTAAATGTTTGATTGAATTCACCTGTAGACTTTTGTTTGTTGGAAGATTTTTAATCCCAGTTTCAATTTCATTACGTGTGATTTGTCTGTTCATATTTTCTGTTTCTTCCTGGTTCAGTCTTGGAAGGTTATACCTTTCTAAGAATTTGTCCATTTCTTCCAGGTTGTCCATTTTATTGGCATAGAGTTTGTTGTAGTAGTCTCTTAGGATGCTTTGTATTTCTGCAGTGTCTGTTGTAACTTCTCCTTTTTCATTTCTAATTTTATTGATTTGAGTTGTCTCCCTCTTTTTCTTGATGAGTCTGGCTAATGGTTTATCAATTTTGTTGATCTTCTCAAAGAACCAGCTTTTAGTTTTATTGATCTTTCCTATTGTTTTCTTTGTTTCTATTTCATTTATTTCTGCTCTGATCTTTATGATTTCTTTCCTTCTGCTAACTTTGGGTTTTGCTTGTTCTTCTTTCTCTAGTTTCTTTAGGTGTAAAGTTAGATTGTTTATTTGAGATTTTTCTTGTTTCTTGAGGTAGGCTTGTATAGCTATAAACTTCCCTCTTAGAACTGCTTTTGCTGCATCCCATAGGTTTTGGATCATCGTGTTTTCATTGTCATTTGTCTCTAGGTATTTTTTGATTTCCTCTTTGATTTCTTCAGTGATCTCTTGGTTATTTAGTAACGTATTTTTTAGCTTCCATGGGTTTGTGTTTTTTACTTTTTTCCCCCTGTAATGCATTTCTAATCTCATAGCGTTGTGGTCAGAAAAGATGCTTAATATGATTTCAATTTTCTTAAATTTACTGAGGCTTGATTTGTGACCCAAGATGTGATCTATCCTGGAGAATGTTCTGTGTGCACTTGAGAAGAAAGTGTAATCTGCTATTTTTGGATGGAAAGTCCTATAAATATCAATTAAATCTATCTGGTCTACTGTGTCATTTAAAGCTTCTGTTTCCTTATTTATTTTCATTTTGGATGATCTGTCCATTGGTGTAAGTGAGGTGTTAAAGTCTCCCACTATTATTGCGTTACTGTTGATTTCCTCTTTTATAGCTGTTAGCAGTTGCCTTATGTATTGAGGTGCTCCTCTGTTGGGTGCATATATATTTATAATTGTTATATCTTCTTCTTGGATTGATCCCTTGATCATTATGTAGTGTCCTTCCTTGTCTCTTGTAACATTCTTTATTTTAAAGTCTATTTTATCTGATATGAGTATAGCTATTCCAGCTTTCTTTTGATTTCCGTTTTCTCTGCTAGCTTTCTGCCCTTCTGACTTCCAGTGCCAGGTGCTGTGTGTGCACAGGGCTCTGCTCCTCCTGCATGGGAGGCCAAGGTGCTTCTCTGCTAAGGCTACCTGAAGAGGTCCAGGGACATTCAGATCAAGAAGCAAGCCAGCCAGTGTCCTCCATGCAGCACAGCTGAGCACTCTGGTTAGAGCATGGGTCTGTGTGATCTCACTTAAGAGTTAAAAATCCAGTGAAAAGAGGTATTGGTACTCCTTCCTCTTCCTTCTCACCAAATAGATGTATTAGTAGGACAGGAAACATGCTAGTGAAAAATTACCACTTTGGGTGACATCAAGAGTGTTTTCCCTTAGATCAGCTTGGTGCTTTGTGACCACCTAGAGGAGTGTGATAGGGTGGGTACGAGGGAGGGAGATGCAAGGGGGAAGAGATATGGGGACATATGTATATGTATAACTGATTCACTTTGTTATAAAGCAGAAACTAACACACCATTGTAAAGCAATTATACTCTAATAAAGATGTTAAAAAAAAAAGAGTGTTTTTCCTTAGTTTGTGAAATCCATGTTTCCAGAAATAAGGCTTGTTTTTTGGTCAGTAATGCTTAGAAATAGCTGAATGAATCAAACCTGCATTGTTTCTTCTTTATTTAAAAGCTTACCTTGGCAATGACCAGTTTGAGTATGATCACAATGGTGCAAAGGAAAATTAACACCTGTTTTACCTTGAAAGAGCTCCAACATATAGGTCCTACCATATTATGTGGTTCCCATTGCTTAGAGACATCAAAAATTAATGATTCATTTGTGGATTATTTCCTGGTTGTTAGGAAACTATCTTGGAGGCATTTTTAAAAATAATATATTCAGGGGAAAAATTTGGCTGTTGTATGCTATCTACTAATAAGAAAAGGATGATAGATTAAACAAGAGTTACTTTCCCAGGGTAACCATTAAATATGTATGTAGGACACAGCAAATAAGCACAATAAGAATGAGTTTTGACAAGTTAACAGCACAATTTATCTTTAAAGTGCTGTATAAAAACAAGCTAATTAATCCTCTCACCCTCTGTATGATAAAGTGAAAAAAATTGTTACCCTTCCTTTTTTGTTGTTCATCAACCTAGTTTTATTTGAATAATTTTTAGTTTGAATGTGTTTTTGATCCTACTTGATGTCTTCCTCAGTGATAGATTTATTGCTGCCCTCCTGGGAGACCCATCTGATGGTGTGACACTCCCAAAGAAAAGATTAAGTCAACAAAACTGGCTAGCCACTGCTTGAGAGCTCATTTATAACTTTCTGAAGTTGTAAATGAAGTGGAGCTTCACAGAGGCCCGTGGCTCCAGACAAGTAGACAAATTCCTACCATACATTTCTCCCTGGGGGGAAAGGTAAAAGTTAGATTTTTACCTACAAGTGACTGCCATGATTGCACTAAACCATCGAGCATCATCCTGCTGACAGCCTGCCTTATATTTACAGAAACTGACTTTGTGGCCAGTTTCTCAACTTACCAACTTTATCAACTTTTTCTCCCAGTATTATTGAGATATAACTGACATATAACATTGTATTAGTTTAAGATATACAACATGATGGTTTGATATATGTGTATATTATAAATGAGTAAGGGTTAGTTAACATCCATTACCTCACATTTCTTCTTGTGATGAGAACTTTTAAGATTTACTCTCTTAACAGCTTTCAAATGTGCAGTATTGTTAACAGTAGTCACCATGCTGTACCTTACATCTCCAGGACTCTTTTATAACTGGAGGTTTGTACCTTTTGACTACCTTCATTCATATCTACCCCCTCTCCAACCCCTGGCCTTTGGCAACCATGGTAACCACCAATCTCTTCTCTGTTGCTATTATTCATTTTTTTTTTTTTTAGATTCAACATGTAGCTGAGATCGTATAGTGTTTGTCTTTATCTGTCTGACTTATTTCACTTAGTATAATGACCTCAATGTCCATCCATGTTGTTGCGAATAGCAGAATTTCATTCTTTGTAATGGCTGCATAATATTCCTGTGTGTGTGTGTGTGTGTGTGTGTGTGTGTGTGTGTGTGTATCACATTTTCTTTATCCATTCATCTGTCAGTGGACACTTTGTTCACATCTTGGCTACTGTAAATAATGCTGCAATGAACATTGGAGGGCAGAAGTGGCATTGTTGGATCATATATATGGTGGTCCTATTTTAAATTTTTTTCATTTTTGGTAACTTTTCATTTTCATATAATTTTAAATATACCTGGAAAAGTTGCAATGATATTATAAAGAATTCCTCTAGATTCTCTACTTCGATTGTGCCAACTGTTTCGATTTTACCCCATTTGCTTTATCATATTCTCCTCTCTCTCTCTCTCTCCTTTTTTTTTTTTGAATGTGAAAAATGGAAAAATATAACGTGATTTTCTCAGAATTCTGAGTATATAAGTGCTCAATATTTAAAAGATTGGTATATACTTAAAATAATATTATTGGGGTTTTTCTTCCTTTATTTTTTAAAATTAATTTTTATTGGAATATATTTGATTTACAATGTTGTGTTAGTTTCTGCTGTACAGCAAAGTGAATCAGTTATACATATACATACATCCACTCTTTTTTAGATTCTGTTCCCATGTAGGTCATTACAGAATATTGAGTAGAGTTCCCTGTGCTATAGAGTAGGTTCTTATTAGTTATCTATTTTATATATAGTAGTGTGTATATATCAATGAAATCACTATCTGAAAGAGATATCTGCACTCCCATGTTCATTGCAGCATTATTTACAATAGCCAAGACATGTGAACAACCAAAGTGTCCACTGACAGATGAATGGATAAAGAAAATGTGATATACATTTGTGTATATGTCAATCCTAATCTCCCAATTTATCCCTCCCCCCTTTTCCCCTTGGTAACCATAATATTGGTTTGTTTGAAAGACAAGACAGTAACAGCAGTAATATTTAATAGAGCCAAATAACTCAAGAATAAAAAACATATTTTGCATTTGAAGTAAATCTCTTACATTTAGAGCTAGCTCTGCCACACAGTAGGTATTCAAGTATTCAGTGAATAAATGATTATAAATTATTTAAAAGCATAAGTATTCCAAAACTGTTTATATTTCTTCGTCTTAATATACTTTATTTCTGCAACAAGGAGATGGATGGGAGTAACCTTTTTTCTGTAATTTAGAACATGAGTGTTTAACCTTTCAAACTTGCTTAATAATACAAACCACAGGCAAGAAGTTATCTTTACATTAGTGAATTGAAACATTGTGTTTTTTAACTTCTGCTTAAGCTTAATACTGCAAAAAGTCATCACATTCACAACTGTGGTAAGTCTTTCTTTTCTTTTTCTTTATTTTTGGCCACACTGCGCAGCACTTGGGATCTTAGTTCCCCCACCAGGGATAAAACCTATGTCCCCTGCAGTGGAAGCACAGAGTCCTAACCACTGGACCGCCAGGGAATTCCCACCTGTGGTAAGTCTTAACTTAATTTCTGCCGGTTTGGATTTGGAATCAGGGAATGCACTTATCTTTAAGAAAGAAGAATATCATGACATAAAAAGTTTAAAATCTTAAAAAATCTGAAAGTATCTGAATCAGAAGAATTCCTTTGTCATTATTTCATCATTTTTGGTAAGAAAATGGGATGGGGTTACTTGTGTCAATGTCTTTTTTGAGAGGAATCTGTTATCAGTTGGATTGTAGAAATACTTTTTTGGGTCAAGGCACCTGTTTGGCATTCCACTTTCCTTCCAAGTAGAGCACAGTTAATTTTTATTAACAAAATTTTATCGTCAACATAATTTACCTATATTGTCCTAAGAAATTAAAGTATCATTAGATGAATATTCTAATTATGTCTGTGTGGTCAGGTTCTAGAAGACGCTGTGTTATTTGTGGTGGAGACACCTGTGGTGATTATTTTTATGTGTCAACTTGACTGGGCCATGGGGTGCCCAGACATTTGGCCAAACACTATTCTGAGTGTGTTTATGAGGATGCTTCTGGAGAGACTAACATCTGAACTGGTAGATTGAGTAAAGCAGATTGGCTTCCCTAATGTTGGGGGACCTCGTCCAATCGAAGACCTGCATAGAACAAAAAAGCTGAATAAGAGGGAAATTTACTTCCTGATTATCCAGCTGGGACACTGGTCTTCTCCTGCCCTTAAGTGGAATTTACACCATCAGCTCTTCTGGTTCTCAGGCCTTCAAACTTAGACTGGAACTACACCATTGGTTCTTTTGGGTCTCCAGCCTTGCTGACTGCAGAACTTGGGACTTGTCAGTCTCCATAATTGTGTGAGCCAATTCCTATCGTAAACCTCTCTCTCACTTTCTGGTATCTAGAACCAATAGCCTATTGATTTGTTTTCTCTGCAGAACACAGACTAGCAAAACATCCTTTAGGGTACCTGCCCACTTCACAGTCACCCTCTTCCTTGGTATCTGCCTTCCAACCTGCGTTGATCGGTTTTATAACCATTTTATCCTATTTGACTCTGTCTTCCAGTCACAGTTGAGTAGTCCAGAGGTGGACATCTGGCTCCAAGTGGACCTTTCAGATTATTTATCTCAAGAATTTGAAATTGGGCCTGAGAAAGAGGGAGAAAGCATAGTTTCCTACTTGGCCAGCAAGTAACATTTAGACTTGGGAGCTGTGGGTGACTGTTTTGTCATGTGGGTGAGAAGCAGAGAAAGCTAGTTTGAAATGAGAATAGAAATTGTCACTGGTGGAAAACAAAGAAGGGGCTCCTGACCCACTTCTCATTCCTGTTTCCATTACTTCCTCAAGCCTGGATGCTTCTTGCCTTTGGTTTCTTGTAATACCCCGTTTCATACCCCTTCCTCTCCACCATGTATTTTATTTTTTACATATGTTGGCTGACGTTGGTGTCTGTACTTGCATCAGTAGCCTAACTAATACATTGGCCAGGCTCATTTTTACTTCTTCTATTTGTTTGTTAACTAGAGCCAATGAGAAAATCAAAGGAAAGGTAGGGGGGAAACCTGTTATGGTGTAGCTCACTGAGGAGCAGCCACAAAACAGTCAGTTCTAGTTGGAAGCCAACATTATCATGAAGTATCCTAAAGTGAAGCATCAATTTCTGTATTAAGAAAATACTGCACAAGCCAGTAGTATAACTTAACTTATTTTTGAAATGTTGATTTGATACTGTCAGAAGAGACTACACTTGTACTGCAAGAATGAGTTTTTTCTGCAAATTATTTGGCATTGTGAATTCAGGGTTAAGGTTTTGTTTCTTCTTTGTTAGAGTTTTGATCATTATTTGTGAACATGTATATGAAATCCTTCTAAGGTATTATGAGAACATTGCAAAATTCATTGTGAGAAGTACCTGCAGTACTCGCCTTGGGGTTAAATAAGATACGTGCTCCATACCTGGCACATAGTAAGGTCTCCGTAAATGTTAACTGTTATTTTCAGATTTAGAAGAAAACAGTTTAAGTGTTCATTTATTTATCTATCTTTTCAGTCCCACGTGATTCTTCCCACACACAATTTAGGCAGTATTTATTTTTGCTCTGCACCTATCTGCATGGAAGAGTACCATAATGGACATGAAGTAAAACACGGGGGCTTCTTGTCAACATCTAAACCAAGGCATTCCTGCTGCAGAATCTCCAGAGAGGGCTGTTGAAGGTGAAGACGTAACATAATTCAGTTTAATAGCAAAATGAGAGGAGGATTTTGCTGTACAGCTCCAACAACAACCTAGAACAGCAGGGCCCTCAGGTGCTGTACTTAGTCCTTGTCAGCTCCTCCTTCTGCCCATTCATTATCGATGGTTATGATGAAGCTGCCAAAGAGAGGAAGGAAGGGAAAAGGCGGGTAGAATTCTTATTAAGGTATTCCTGTTTCTGCCAAATCACTACTTGGTTATGTAGAGCAACACATCTATCTGGAGACCTTTTTAAAAAATGTGAACATTGCCTTATAATGAATACTAAATAAAACCCCTAGGTCCAGATTAATTTTTAATGAGCAGCAGTTGTGTTCTGCATGTAATAATATTCAAATTAATACATAATTAAAGTCGAGTTGTACAGAATAGTTCACTTGAGAATTGAGTAGCGGAGAACAAAATTGAACATCTCCAAAGGCGGCCCACAGCTCTGTCTCCAGATTTTTCAGGCACGAAGAGAAATCAGTGTTTCCTTGAGGCAAATTCACACTTCCCAGAGGCATTAGAGATTGTTGAGAACTTTGACCAGGGCTAAAACCTTCCATGTTACTTCATAGGAGGTGGTACTGGACACTAATTAGGACAAAATTGGCATATGTCACAGCCTTGCCCAGAGCTCTGTCACCTTCACAATGACTTTTCTTCTATAATTTCACTGGCTAATGATTTTCACCTTTCTTAAGGCAGGTTGTTGTGTCAAACCTTGTCACTTGGAAAAAGTAAGTAAGCAGTGCTGCCAATCAACGTAGCTTTAAATATAACTTGAACTTATTATATTGAAGATATTATAATGGAAAAATGGACATCTCCAAAATGACAGGGAAATACACTGGGAGTCCAATTACTTGCCCTGCAGCTCTACTGCAGGTGCTTTAATAAAAGTCCAAGTGGTTGTTTTGGAGAGGGCACCTCTCTGTGGGGAGAGAGCAGCTATGGATTTCACCTGGAAAGTGCCTTAGTGAATAGCTGTTGCTTTTTTTAAACCCAGCATCAATCTCTCCTTCCTCTTCCATATGCTCCCCAATTTCCTTGGGGGTACCACGTCTCCCACACTCTCAGTTCATGTACTTCAAATGAGGTTGACCTCATCCTTGGCTCCAAGAGTGGGCTTGTGACTCAGAGGGTCACATCCACCTGGCCACTGTGATTGGTTTAGGAATGAGCATGTGACTCAAATTGGAACAGAGGCACTAAAACTCGGTTCTAGAATTTTAGGAAACTGCTGGGAGAGAAACCTTCTCTTTTTTTTTTGCGGACTTGGAACTGAGAAGAGGTAGACCTGGAACTGGGAACTGTGCTAAGGCACAGGCCTTCCAGAGAAAGAAGCCAACATACAGGAAAACAGTTGCTGAAAAGGGATGGGCAGCTTTCTATAACATTGTTCAAATACATAGACTCAGCTGTGCCTGGAATTGCTCTACACCGGACTTTTCACTTACATGAACTGATAAATTCCCTTTTTTGCTTACTCTTGTTTGAGTTTGATTTTCTGCTATTGCAACTCAGAAAGTATTGACGAATATGAGACTCTTAGAAGTCTGTGCCTTTTCTCTAGTGTTATCTTAATAGAATTCAGGACACCTCCCCTGCCAAGTTTGTGTGGTTGTTGCTGGTATTTGGGTGTTGCAACACTTAATTTGATCTTTGGAATCTCCCTAGGCTCCTACCTTGAAGGGTAACCCATAAGGCCCAGGAAAGTGAGGAGGAGAGGGAACTAGGAGGAGGAAAAGCTGGAAAAGTTAGTGATCCAGCTGTCCCACTTTTCTACAGAGCCCACTTAGAGAAGATTCCTCCAGGGCAAAGCCTCTCAAACTTTAAGGGGGTATATAAATTACCTGAGGATCTTGTTAAAAAGGCAGACTATGATTCACTAGTTCTAGGATGGGGTACGTGATTCTTCATTTCTAACAAGATTCTAGGATGCTACTGGTCCAAGGACCACACTCTGAGTTGCAAGGCCCTGGCATGGTCTCTGTCTTCACACTTAATCTCTGCATCAATCTAGAGTCTAGACTGAGTCCCCAGACTGAGGGTGGAATTCTTCAGGGAGTTCTACGTGAGAGCTTTTCCTATACTCTTCTACTCTCCTCTTGGCAGAGCTGTTGAGCTAGACAGGGTTTTGCCTAGGGTTCATGGGTAATGCTATGGATGAAATGTCTAGAAATACTTCCAGTTTCTTGATGACAAATCACTTATTTTGTTCTGAAATAATTTACATAACTTATTTATCTAGCTCTAAAATAAAAACTCCTACTTGGATTTTTGCTGTTAAAGTTTTCCCAGAAGACAGAACACTTATTACAGATGGTCAAAAGCTAGTTTTGCCCTCACCAAACTGAAACATACAGTATCTTTGCCTCACCCCCAGGGCTCCATATAGATTTTCCAAACCAACCACTAACTGGTCCTGGAGGAACCCAAAACCAATATTACAGTTTTAGAGAAATAGGTCAAATGTCCCTTTATATAATAAACACATCAGTTCTGAGCCCACAAGTTGTTTTTACCTTTCTCCCTAAAATGACAGGATAAGTAAGATGATAGGAAGAATTCCATGTCAGTACTGAAAGGGAGGAAAGAGTGGAAGGGAGGATTTGAATACTTTCTGGAACATATAAAGCAGATGGAAGAGAAATAAGGTAAAGGATCCTTCCCTGCCACACAAAGGAGGAGCCACTGCAGAAGCGACCAGATGATTCTAGTCTCAAGCTCAGAAGTGACTATGGGAGTTGGGCCAGTTTGTTGTGGGCATAGGGTTGCAAGCAAGAATGTAGGCTGTTTTGTCCATCTACAGAGATCTTTTCATAGAAGATTGGTAGCAAATACTACGTTAAACTAGAAGTCTAGTGCAAGTGAAGTCTTTACAAAATATGAGAGATGTTGGTATATATTTTAATGTAACTGGGATTAGGATAAAATCTGAAGAACGATTGGAGAGGGAGGGAAGGACAGTGAGGTAGACAATTAGGTAAACGTGGAGTGATGAAGTGGGTTGTGTGTGTCTGTGTGGTGTGTATGTATTTAAAATTGGTGACAATTTCTCAGAAAGAACATTAAAAGGAGACAATGCCATAAAAATTAGACTTTGGGAATCTGCCTCTTCTTAGAGTTATTAGAATAAGATATAAGCTTGATTAGTATTCCTACTGGGCCTTCTGCTTAACTTCCAGCAAGGGATTTTATTTACCTGAAATATGATTCCAATATGTTGATCGTAAGAAGACATTTCACTTATGAAAAAGGGCTCATCAAAAACTCATTAAAATACCTTTTAAGCTCTCCTTTAAGGTCATTTTTAGTATTTGTTGCACTGTTAATTAGAAAACTGTAGTTTCCTTTATTCTTACTAGAAACCCTCTCCGGTAGCATCTTTGACTCTGGTATTTTGCTGACTGCCTTGTTTCCCTGAATTTAACTCTAACAGAATAAATGGCTCTATTTTTGCTTTGCTATATTTTCTTTAGCTATTAATTTTGCAGCCTTGATCACTGATAAATCCAAAGCTTTCATTTATTAATTTTTTGAGATGCTCTTCACATTCTCCACAGAGTCAGAGAAGATGCCAATTAAATTTGTTACTGCAGAAGTGAGATCACAGAAAATAAATTTATATGTTCACAGTACTAACTTCCATCATGTTGAAACCCAGTTTCTTACAATTATAAAATGTCTTATATGTAAATTCAATATATACTTATTGTTGCATCTTTGCAGACATTCAGCAAATATCATTCAGTTATGGTCTCCAAGAAAACGCATAGAGGAAAAATGTAAACTTTATGTTGCGTGTGTGAGAGAGATTTCCTGAAGAAGGCACAGGAAACCTAGTTTCTAGTCCCAATTATGGGTCTTGTTTCCACAGCAAGTCAGCAACAAACACTAAGACAGGTTTTACAAAACCTGGCCATGCCTCAAAATTACCTGGGAGTTCTTTAAAAATACAACTTCCTGGACCCAGCTCAGAATCTACTGAATTAGCCCCTCTAGTGTTGGGGCCCAGGTATCTCTATGTGTGTAAATCTCCCCAGGGATTCTGATACTGTTATTCCTCTGAACATTGTTTGACGATCAGGATCTTATCCTGGGAGTATACAGAAATACTAAAGTATTATTTAATCTAGGCAAAGGTGCTGGTCTAACCAGGACCAATCCCTTGAGTCTGAGGTGGATGGAGGTGGAACACTTTCTCACTTGCGGATGAAAGATGTGAATTCTGTAGGCAGAGGCTGAGGATTCTATCTGAGAAAGTGATTAAATTAATTTTTAAGTAGAATAAAAAGTCCAAAACAGCGTTTCTGCAGCCAGTGGGAGGGGGTGGGGGGTGACACAGCTAGTGGGGAGGGGGCGCCCATGGCTGGTGGAAAAATAAAGTCCAAAACTGGTAATAGAGAAGCAGTGAAGGGTGGGAACAGTGCTGCCATGCTGCATAACCCCAGGAACCATTCACAATGCAGTTGTATTAGCTATCCATCACTGTGTAACAAATCACCCCAAACTCAGCAGCTTAAAGCAACAAATATGTGTTATATCACAGTTTCTGTGGGTCAGACATATGAGTCTCTCATGTGGTTGAATTCAAGCTGTTGGTTGGGGCTGGAGTCATCCTAAGCCTTGACGGGGATGATCTGCTTCTAAGCTCATTTATGGTGCCTGTTGGCAGGCTTCAGAACGTCTTCTTCCAAGCTCACTCACACGGTTGCTAGAAGGCCTTGGTTCTGTGCCATTTGGTGTGGCAGCTTGCTTCCTCAGTGTCAGTAATGATAGAGGGAGAGGAGAGAAGAGAGGAGGGAGGAGAACAGAGGAGAGGAGAGGAGAGGAGAGGAGAGAAGAGAGAGAACCCTACAGATAGAAGCTGCAGTCTTTTTATAACCCACTCTCAGAAGTGACATCCTATCATTTCTGTGTGTTCTGTTATCAAAAGTGCATCACTAAGTCCCATCCACACTCAAGAGCAGGGGAATTAAGTACTTTTAGGGAAGGAGTGTGATGAATTTGTAAACCTGTCTTTAAAACCTCCACATTAGTCTATGTTTCCTCCTCTCCCAGTTGTGCAGTGCACAACTGCACGTGACAGTCCTGGCTGAAAATGGAAAGATCAAGGACCAGGTGTAGAAGATGAGAAAAACCTGAGTTACCTGGAGAAATTCTGAATAGAGAGCAGGGAAGCATGTGAAACAGTGGAACACAGTGGCCAAGGGCTTCGAGTCAAGCACACCTGGTGTGATTCTCAGCACTTCTACTTTCTAACTTTTGCCTGTAATTCCCCTGCTCCCCTCATTTTATTGAGATACAACTGATAATAATTTGACATCTTAAGTTTCAGGCTTTTTAAAAGAAATTGTATAAAGGTGGAATGAATGGGCAGTAAATTTGCCAACCCCGTAAGGTTGCTTCTCATATTAAATTCTTCCGTGAGCTCTTTTAGTTCCATGGCTACAGCATATCTCAGATCTACCCACTTTTCTCCCTACCCCCTGCCACCTCCCTGGGCCATGCCTCCACCATCTCTGATCTGGATGGCAGTAATGACCTCCTCACTAGTTTCCTCACTTACACTCTTGCTTATTTACCTGGGGTTCATTCCCCACACAGCAACCAGTATCATGTTTAAAAAGTACAAATCAGATTGTGCCATACCTCTGCTTAATACATTCCGTGCTATCATGTGGCTTTAAAACAAGATCAAAATTCCTCACCATGGACCACAAAACCCTGCATCATCTGACTCCCACCTACCTTTCTAGACTCACCTTGGACCACCCTATCTCTGGCATCTTTTCTGCTCATCTAGCAAGCAGGCTATTTCCCACCTCAGGGCCTTTGCCCTTATTCTCCCTGCCTGGGACCTCTTCCTTCAAGTCTTTACATTGCCATCTCCTTTGTGTTCTTCTGGCTTTAGCTTGGACGTCACCACCCCAGAGAGTCTTCCCTGATCATGCTCTCTAAAGTAGACTTCCCCTCTCTGGGCATTTTTATCCCTTCATGTAATTATTTTCCTTCCTAGTACTACTATCATCGTCTGTAATCATCTCGTTATTATTTGTTTTCTTATTTATTGCTGTCTCCACTCACCTGGAAAGCAAGCTCCATGAGGATAGTGCCCTGTCTCTTTGGTTTACTTGTTGTTGTATCCTTAGGGGTTAACCCCATTCCTGGATTATAGTACACTCTCGATAAATAGCTATCAAATGAATGAATAAATGAGAAAACGTGTTAAATGCTTAGCACATTGCTTGGCACATAATAACTGCTGATATATGTTAGATAATTACATTTTAGATATATTAACATCTATTTCACAGGGCTGGTGAAGTGATTAGTTGGGATAATATGTGAAAGGCACCAACTGTAGCCACCATTTACTGAATGCCTAGTGTTGCATTCATGTAATGAGGATAGAGAAGGATTGACATTTGGCTACTCAACATGTATTTGTTTGCAATCCCATAGTTGTTTTTTTTTTTTTTTTGGCTGCATTGGCTCTTCGTTGCTGCGCACAGGCTTTCTCTAGTTGCAGTGAGCGGGGGCCACTCTTTGTTGTGGTGCTTGGGCTTCTCGTTGCAGTGGCTTCTCTTGTTGCAGAGCATGGGCTCTAGGGATGCAGGCTTCAGTAGTTGCAGCACACAGGTTCAGTAGTTGCGGCATGCAGGCTCAGTAGTTGTGGCGCATGGGCTTAGTGGTTCCATGACATGTGGGATCTTCCTAGACCAGGGATCAAACCCGTGTCCCCTGCATTGGCAGACGAATTCTTAACCACTGTGCCACCAGGGAAGTCCTGCCCATAGATATTTAATTGAATTTTCAAACATTCACACTAATATTCAGATTTTAAAATCCCAACCTAAGAAGTATTGTGATCCATGTTGGGAAATGTGAGACAAATGAGCATATTGTTCTGGGCACAGTTTGTTCCATGAAGCAAGTTACTAACTAGACCTTATTGTTGGAAGCATTATTAATTCAAGTATTCCATTAGCTTGCCCTTCCTACACTTGACAAAATCAATCTTGTTTGTGCTAGAATATTTATTCTCCTGTAACAGGGATATGGCTGAAAAAAATTTTAGGTAATATCAGAAGAACTATCAGCTGAAAAAAAGATTCCTCAAGTATAAGGGCTGCTACTGGCAGGAAATTCACTCTGGGTGTGAGATCTCCCACTGTAGCAACCCAGAGCCGCATCTCACTATGCTTCCCATGGCAAAGAGCCTGGCACATGGACGATGCTCATAAATGTTTGTTAAAATACAGGAAAAGTGAATTAAAGTCTAGGCTCACACCTTCTGCACAATCTAAGGGGAAGGAATATGGGATTGAAGGCTTTCAGTACGTATTGGCTTAAGTCACCATCCTGTCGTTTACTAGCTGTGTAACCTAAGACAAATTATTTAATCCCCCCGAGGTTGGATTCTGAAACCATAACAAGGAAAAATGCTGTTAATTCTGTAGGACTTGTGTGGTAACAACTGGGAGATAAGGTAACTAGCTGAATGCAGTTGATTGTTTTTACTTCCCTCCCTCGCAGCTGGCCTCAGAAAGTTAGCCTGCTTTTCTGACTTTTCTAATCTTTTCAGCCTTTCTACAGCTAAAGGAGATCCACAAGCAATAGACTGGTCCGTAATCTCTACACACTCTGTTTCCTAGAAGACAAATCCAGGGGCTTTTGACTGTATGCATTTTAATATTATTCAAAATGTGAAACTTAAATAGGAGATGGCTCATACAATAAACACGATCACTGATAAATATTTTGTAGTTCGCTTCTGTAAAACTAACTAGAATCCCTGTTAGACTCCTAACCCTATGCCCTTGTTCTTGGGGAAGGGCTCATCAAACCTGCTATGCTTCCAACTTCTTCCTTCTAGAAGGGACCTCCTTCAAGCAGTTATGAAGAGACCAAGTAGATTAGCAGGTGCTTCTTTCTTGTTTCATGTGAACAATTTGTATCTCTGAGGCTCTTTAGCCTGAGTGATTTCCATTTTAACTGAGTCTCTGCCTCACCCAGGAGTAGTCATCTCAAACATCCCTCACACTGGATAATGATGTGGTCTGCAAGGGTTGTCTTTGAATAAAAAAGAGACCTTTAATAGGTTTTCAGACTACCCTGATAATTCCTAGTGTATTCCCCTATACTTGAAAGAAAACTTCACTTGTAAGTTTTGCTTTAAATCTCAATTCTGAAACTAGGTTGTAATTGGATTCACTCAATTCATCAATTCACAAACATTTGAGTCCTTCCATGTGCTAGGATCTCGGGATTAAAGAGATGGAAAGACATGTTCTCAATCTCAAAGAGCTTCCACTAGAATGGGAGAGACAAGCACATATATGACAATTCTGTGTCAGAGGCAGAGGAGAAGGCACAGTTAGAAAGGAGAGAGGAGTTATTTCTTCCTACATTGGGAGGCACTAGGAGCTGAGCGTTAAAGAGTTGTTGTGTTAATTATCTACCCCCTAAATTTGTGGCTTCAAACAAAATCTATCATAGTTTCTGTGGGTCAGGGGCCTGAGCATGATGTATCTGCATGGTTCTTGCTCAGAGTTTCCCACAGGGCTGCAATCAACATGTCAGCCAGGGCTGCAGTCATCCTGAGTGTTTGGCTGGGGAAAGATCTGCTCCCAAGCTCACTCAGGCTGTTGGACCGCGGGCCTCATCAAGGCAGACTTGAGATGGTGGAAGAGGAGAAGCACATTCAAGGAAGAGGAACCCACGTGAGCTAAGCCATGAACGCATGAGCGAGGCCTGACCGGAGAATTTCAACATTTGACTGGAGTTCAGGGTGCAGGTGTAGGATGGAGAGTGATGATGGTGATGGTAGTGGTTGAAAGTAAGGCTAGAAAGATGGGGAAAGGGCTATGAAGGGCTTCGTGTAGAGAAATGGAGAAAATTGTGCTTTATCCCAAGGTGCTGGGAACCATTAAGAATTTTTAAGGAGAGTCATGATTACATATTTACTGTCAAAAGATCACTCTTTTGGCAGTGTTGATATAGGGGTTATTTATCCCACTTACAACTGATCCCATGAGACTCTCATAATCTACATGCATGCCAGCTTCTCTGGTCTGCAGAAGCAGGGCAGTTGCAGGCTGTACGACGAGCCATCAGTAACTTGTCACTAGGTTATAGGGCCCATGTGTGGTGCTGGTGCTGAAATGGCAGAAGGATGGGTGGCTGATCTCTTTTTCTTGCCCAGGAAAACCGAGAAAACTTAGATCAGGAGCAGTTGCATGTTCATCCTTTAGTAGGATAAAATGTAATTAGCTTCTACAGATTGCTCACTTTAGCCCCTCTGACTGAGAACCATCCCACTGTCCCTATCTTGAAGTTTATTGTTTGGAAGTTGGAAAGTTTTGAAAAGCCATTAGCAAAGTACTAAAAGATAAGAAATATGGGCATACTCTGCCAGCCTTTTAGAGATTTAGAGGTTTTTGAAATATAACACAATAAAGCAATCATGCCTCAGTTTCTTGTTTGCAAAGCAAGAGTCTTGAACATGGTGGGCTCTGAGGCCCCGGAGAGTTTCACATTCTGAGATTTTCTGTAAGAGGCATAATTACTGAGAAATCTGCTTGTTTATTTTCTTTCCAGAGATTAATCTTAGGACAGGCTATATTCTTCCCATTTCAGCCTGACATGAATTCTTTGATGTTTTGGGGTCATATCATTGTGGAAAAGGCTTTTCTTCTTGTATTGTTGCAAAATGTGTAGAAAAGCAGTTGCTAAGATAACATTGGAACTTGTAAATGCATTTACTTCCTTCTGTACTGCTGACAGCCTGAACTTTTTTCCTTTTCTAGGAGAGACATTGCCATTTCCAATAGGGAGTATATAATGCATGACCAGAGGAAAAGCCTCGAGTAA
Source organism: Stenella coeruleoalba (assembly GCF_951394435.1). Classification (NCBI taxonomy): domain Eukaryota; kingdom Metazoa; phylum Chordata; class Mammalia; order Artiodactyla; family Delphinidae; genus Stenella; species Stenella coeruleoalba. The sequence continues at coordinate 43,856,570 of NC_137153.1, forward strand.
TAAAGTAGAAGTGGACGGTCTGTCGCCCTGCTGTCAGTCAGCTGGGAAGTAGTAAGAGGTCGTGCCTGTGCTGAGTTTGCTCAGTCATCTCTGTCCCACTCAGCTGCTGGTGGAGCAGAGCGGTAGCCAATCCAAACGCAGAGGCCTGTGTGGTTAAAGGGACTCTATTTCCCACTACCCACAGAGGTGTCTTGAACTTGTTGTCACATGAAGATGGCAAAAAAAATTTGTGGGGAATGATTAACCCTGATTCTGCAATGAGAACTACATACAATTTATCATACATATTTATGCATAAAAGGAAAATGTGGGATTTTGGGGTGCTGTAGGTCCTCCTCAATAAGAAGGTGATGAGGTCCTCTAACCAGTGTAGAAGGCGTATTTAGGGGGCTTCACATATATATATATATATTTTTTTTTTTTTTTTGAGGGGTACGCGGACCTCTCACTGTTGTGGCCTCTCCCGTTGCGGAGCACAGGCTCCGGACGCGCAGGCTCAGCGGCCATGGCTCACGGGCCCAGCCGCTCCGCGGCATGTGGGATCTTCCCGGACCGGGGCACGAACCTGTGTCCCCTGCATCGGCAGGTGGACTCTCAACCACTGCGCCACCAGGGAAGCCCTCACATATATTTTTAATAAATTATTTTTAGCCAGGTGAGTAATATACAGGTGTTCATTGTTTTATTTGCTTGTACTTTTTTTTTAATAGAGAAAAGGTAGTGGAATTTTTAAAGTAGATTTATTGAGCTCGATATACATAACTGTACATATCTAAAGTATACTATTTGAAAATTTGACATATGTATATACCTGTGAAACCATCACCACAAGCAAGAAAATGAGCATATGCACCATCTCTAAAAATTTCTTTATACTTCTTTGTAATCTGTCTCTTCTGATCCTCTCTACTGTTTCCAGCCTTTCCAACCATTGATTCCCTTTCTGTCACTATAAATTAGTTTGCATTTTCTAGAATTTTCTATAAGTGGAATCATACAATATGTACTTTGTGTTGGTTCGCTTCTTTTACTCAGCATATTTATTTTGAAATTCATCAACATTGTTGCATGTAGCAAAGGTTTATTCTTTTTTTATTGCTAAGTAGTATTCCCAGCTACTCTTTGTTGTGGTGCACAGGCTTCTCATTGCCGTGGCTTCTCTTTGTTGCAGAGCATGGGCTCTAGGCATGAGGGCTTCAGTAGTTGTGGCACACAGGCTCAGTAGTTGTGGCTTGCAGGCTCTAGAGCGCAGGCTCAGTAGTTGTGGCGCATGGGCTTAGTTGCTTTGCGGCATGTGGGATCTTCCTGGACCAGGAATCGAACCTGTGTCCTCTGCATTAGCAAGCAGATTCTTAAACACTGTGCAACCAGGGAAGTCCCTGCATGTATCTTTTCAAATTAGTATTTTTATTTTCTTTGGATATATGCTCAGGAATGAGGTGTGAGGTGAAATTAGAACATTTTCTCACACCGTATACAAAAGTAAACTCAAAATGGATTAAAGACCTAAATGAAGAGCAGAAACCAAAAAACTTTTAGAAGAAAATATAGGCAGAACCCTCTTTGACATAAATCATAGCAATATTTTTTTGGATCTGTCTCCTCAGGCAAAGGGAAACAAAAGCAAAAATAAACTAATGGGACCTAATTAAACTTAAAAGCTTTGCACAGCAAAGGAAACCATCGACAAAATGAAAAGATAGCCTACTGAATGGGAGAAAATATTTGCAATGACAGGGGGTTAACGTCCAAAATATATAAACAGCTCATATAGCTCAATACCAAGAACCCCACAACCCAATTAAAAAATGGGCAGAAGACCTGAATAGACATTTTCCAAAAAAGACATACAGAGGGCCAACAGGCACATACAAAGATGCTCAACATTGCTAACTATCGGGGAAATGCACATGAAGAGCAGAGATTTGATATGAAGTCCAATTTATCAATTTGTTCTTTTATGTATAATGATTTTGGTGTTGTAGCTAGGAAATCTTTGCTGAAACCAAGGTATTAGTGATTTTTTTCCCATACCTTTTTCTAGAAGTTTTATAGTTTTTAGGATTTACTTTTAGATCTATGATCCATTTCAAGTTAATTTTTTTATATGTTATGAAATACAGCTCCAAGTTCAATTTTTTTTTTGCATAGGGATAGCCAATTGTTCCTGTACCATTTGTTGAAAAGTTCACCCTTCGTCACATATATGATTTCAAATTTTTCTTTCCATATGTGGCTTGTCTTTTTTTTCTCTCAGTGTTATCTTTTGCAGTACAGTAGTTATTAATTTTGATGCAGTCACATTTGCCTATTTTCTCTTTTATGGTTTGAAATTTTGGAGTTGTGTTTTAAGAAATTGTTGCTGCTCAAAAATTTCTTGGCTAGGATTGAATTTCCATCTTTTAGTTATCTGTCCACAGTGTGATAGTCAAATATGGATGGAATATTCTTAGTGTATAGAATATACAAACATTATGAAGAAAATATGTATTATTTCAGAAAGTTAAGAGGGATCAAGGCAAATGTGAGTGACAAATTAGGGACAGAAGGAAGTTTGAAACTTTCTTGGGAAAAAAAGAAGAAAAAATTGCCATGGATTTATTTTTTTTTTGAGAACAGAAGAACAATGTTGGAGATGGAATAAAGTTTAGCATCAGGTGCTAAGCAGGTGGTGTGTATACTTGGACTTAAAGTGAAAGATCAACCATAAAGTATTAGTGATCATTACCTTGTTGTGTAAACAATTACTGGGAATCATTTTGGATACAGAAAAAAAAACACTCATATTCCTTTTTGTACATCTGCCCAGCAAATACCCAGTTTGGGACCCATGGGACAATTTGCCTTTCTTCCTCTAACATGCAGAGGACTATGCTTCAGTAGCTTTTCCTGTTCCAAATCATCACTACTTTCCTTAGGCTCTCTGGCCAACTCACACATCTCCTTGGTTCCGACAGCTGCCTCACCTTGTACGTCATTGAAGCTATCAAATGTGCTGCTGTCCCCTGCACCTAAACGCATATCTATATCCACAGCTATCCCTCCATCTTTTCCTCCAGTCCAGAAAAAATGAGAGTTTCCTCCTCTCATTGCAGGTCACTCCCCACCTCCCTTTGCCCTTGACACCCCTCCCCCTGATTCCAAGATGAACTTCCTTTGTCATTCCCTCTGTTTCTCGTATCCTCATTGCTGCCTTTCCACTGGGCTATTCTTGCAGTGAACAAATATGTTCATGGTTCTCTTATCCTAAAAATATTTATCCATTGGACCCTGTATTTCCCCTTATGTTTTTTTGCTTCCTATATTATTCATGTTTTTTGAAAGAGTAATATTGCTATCACTACTATTCCAGCTTCCTCTTCCATCCACTGCAGCCTGGCCTCTGCCACCACCACTCTGTTGAGACTCTCTCCCTAAGGTCCAAAGACTCCTTAATTGCCATATCTAATGGACATTTTTTCAAGACTATTTTTCTGGACCTTTCAGTTGCATTTACTTCTTTTTTGAAACTCTTACATCCTTGGGTACTGTGAAATTTTACTCTCTTGGTTCCTCTTCTGCTCCTCAGACTATTTCTTTGTCTGCTCAATGGATTTTTTTCTTTTAATGTAAGTGACTCATCTAAAGGAATGATGAATGCATGCACACTGGAACTATTTTTGTTTCTTTGTCAAGCTTTTTAGATTGGATACTCAAATGAAAATTGTACTGTTAACTTTTGGTTTTATTTTAGTAGGTCATATGTTCTAACTGTATTCAATTAACTTTTTACTTAAGATTAGCCTGGCAGAGAAAGTATCCTTTTGGATCTGTTTACCTGTTCTCTTTGCAAGAATATGGATGGTCATTAAATCTGTGTACCGAAACAGCTGAATTCTGAGTATTCAACTCATAGGACTGAAATATATAGTGCTGTGCTTTAAAATTATGCAAACCTTAGAAATCTGTAAACGAGAATAGAATTTGGAGCCTAGAGGTAGAAAATGTGATTAAAAAGAATATGAGAGCTTCTGAGATTTTTTTTCCTGGGCAGGAGTAAAAAATAACAGACAAGTCTTATTTCTTTTTTTCTCTACCACATAAAAAGGCAACACAAAGGCTTAGAAATACAGAGTTGCTTTTGGCATTTAAATAGATTTTTGCCATATAGTACAGTAATCCTTGTTTAAGTCAGCAAAGGAGTGTGGAGGCACAAAGTTAAGGTTAAATTCTTTATACATGTGATTTTACTGCTATGTTTGATAGAACAGAGAGAAAACATTAAGTATGAACATGTTTTTTCCATCAATATTATTTTATTACTGGATAGAATGAGCCTCTTAAAAGTCTAGTCTAATTTAAGCCACTTTTGGTCATTTAAAAAAATGTCCATGGTCATTTTGTTTACTCAAAAATTTCAAATGTATAAATATTTTTTAAAAAGAGACATCTAAATGGCTTAAAAAGAGGTCTGTGAAGGTTTATGCAGGATAAAGCAATCGTGTTTATATTTATTCTTTATTTTATCACAAGAGATTTTGTTTCCTTTCACCCACTTACATGAAATATGGCTGGTTGATGCCCCATAAACAGCGCTAGCCCTCTGAAACTGAGCAGAGTGGCAGCATGCCTGACTAATGGCCGGTTAAAGTCTCTGATGCACAGGGATTAAATTAAATAAGGCTCTGTGTTGTCAAGATTTAGAATGTACTGATGAACCAACATTTATTCATCTGCTTTTTATCTAGCTTTGAAGGCTTGCAGGTCAGCTGCCTCTGATCGCTCTGGCTGCCTTCCAGGGAGGCTGAAGGGACCGGTGCAATTACAATGCCACTAGGTGGCAGTCTTTGATGGGTAAACCCCCTGTCTCACATGTAAGGGCCAGTTGCTATCTATTTCTCTCTCTCTCTCCCCTCTTCTTTTCTCTTTCTCTTCCTCTTTCTTTCTTTCATGCTATTTTTAACCTCTTATTCCCATGAAACATTTTATTTATGTCTTTATGAACATATTTATTATTTACTTATTTTCCATCTCTGGAATAGTAGGAGAGTTTCTGAATGCTATAGCAACAGGAGGGACCATTCATTTACACTTAATAAATGTACATAAAAGGTGACTGAATTTAAAAATCAAACACTAGGCTCCTACCAAAAAGAAAATTACATACAATTACCAAAGACCAATGTAAGTATAATCCATCTTGCACTCCCTAGGAAAAAAGTGGTTGGCAAAACTGATTGTGTAAGGTTCACTCACTGGTCAAGAAGGAGGTGTTCTTAAATTCCATATATATGTGTTAGCATATGGTATTTGTCTTTCTCTTTCTGACTTACTTCACTCTGTTTGACAGACTCTAGGTCCATCCACCTCATTACAAATAGCTCAATTTTGTTTCTTTTAATGGCTGAGTAATATTCCATTGTATATATGTGCCACATCTTCTTTATCCATTCATCCGATGACGGACACTTAGGTTGCTTCCATCTCTTGGCTATTGTAAATAGAGCTGCAGTGAACATTGTGGTACATGACTCTTTTTTTTTTTTTTTAACATCTTTATTGGGGTACAATTGCTTTACAATGGTGTGCTAGTTTCTGCTTTATAACAAAGTGAATCAGTTATACATATACATATGTTCCCATATCTCTTCCCTCTTGCGTCTCCCTCCCTCCCACCCTCCCTATCCCACCCCTCCAGGCTGTCACAAAGCACCGAGCCAATATCCCTGTGCCATGCAGCTGCTTCCCACTAGCTATCTACCTTACTACGTTTGTTAGTGTGTATATGTCCATGACTCTCTCTCGCCCTGTCACAGCTCACCCTTCCCCCTCCCCATAACCTCAAGTCCGTTCTCTAAGAGGTCTGCGTCTTTATTCCTGCCTTACCCCTAGGTTCTTCATGACATTTTTTTCTCCTTAAATTCCATACATATATGTTAGCATACGGTATTTGTCTTTTTCTTTCTGACTTACTTCACTCTGTATGACAGACTCTAGGTCTATCCACCTCATTACAAATAGCTCAATTTCGTTTCTTTTTATGGCTGAGTAATATTCCATTGTATATATGTGCCACATCTTCTTTATCCATTCATCCGATGATGGGCACTTAGGTTGTTTCCATCTCCGGGCTATTGTAAATAGAGCTGCGATGAACATTTTGGTACATGACTCTTTTTGAATTTCGGTTTTCTCAGGGTATATGCCCAGTAGTGGGATTGCTGGGTCATATGGTAGTTCTATTTTTAGTTTTCTGAGGAAGCTCCATAGTGTTTTCCATAGTGGCTGTATCAATTTACATTCCCACCAACACTGCAAGAGGGTTCCCTTTTCTCCACACCCTCTCCAGCATTTATTGTTGGTAGATTTTTTGATGATGACCACTCTGACTGATGTGAGGTGATACCTCATTGTAGTTTTGATTTGCATTTCTCTAATGATTAGTGATGTTGACCATCCTTTCATGTGTTTGTTGGCAATCTGTATATCTTCTTCGGAGAAATGTCTAGTTAGATCTTCTGCTCATTTTTGGATTGGGTTGTTTGTTTTTTTGATATTGAGCTGCACGAGCTGCTTGTAAATTTTGGAGATTAATCCTTTGTCAGTTGCTTCATTTGCAAATATTTTCTCTCATTCTGAGGGTTGTCTTTTGGTCTTGTTTATGGTTTCCTTTGTTGCACAAAAGCTTTTAAGTTTCATTAGGTCCCATTAGTTTATTTTTGTTTTTATTTCCATTTCTCTAGGAGGTGGGTCAAAAAGGACCTTGCTGTGATTTATGTCATAGAGTGTCCTGCCTATGTTTTCCTCTAAGAGTTTGATAGTTTCTGGCCTTACATTTAGGTCTTTAATTCATTTTGAGCTTATTTTTGTGTATGGTGTTAGGGAGTGAGCTAATCTCATACTTTTACATGTAGCTGTTCAGTTTTCCCAGCACCACTTATTGAAGAGGCTGTCCTTTCTCCACTGTACATTCCTGCCTCCTTTATCAAAGATAAGGTGACCATGTATGCGTGGGTTTATCTCTGGGCTTTCTATCCTGCAGAACCCATTTCTGAGGTAACCATCTTAGATGTTCTGCAGATGAAATCCACGCTGGAGAATATCAGACATTCTTTAGTTTTCAACAATGCTCAAGTCTGAATAGTAGTTTTTGAGGAAGAGAAATTAATGTAGTAGATAAAGACATTCAGCTGAAACTCAGAACCTTGCCCAGTTGTAGCCAAGCACTGGCCAGTCTCTGTGAGGACTTTAGAAGCCTGGACATATCAAAGAGCTAACATCCCTGTCTACAAGCATGGGAAATGGAACAATATGAACTCAGGGATTCATGGACTCAGAGAGAGTTACAGTTTCAGGAAGGGGAAAAATCAGGAGGATCAGAACCAGATCATGGTAGAGCTATTTTCATTATCTATGTTAACTAAGAATTTTCCCCATTTTTTGAGTGAGGAGGAAGTAGATGCTAACACCAAAACTGTACTGCATATTACACGTAATTGTGCTGAAGTTAACTTTGGTAAATTGTCAAGTTCAATCTATTGTGTGGTGTTAACACACCACTTCACACCTTATAGTTTCTCTCATTACTATAAAATTCTTAGTAGAATAATTTCTTCATATACTGTTGAAGAGAAGTGGCAGAACTTGGTGGAATCTCTGCTGATAATTTTTTTTTTTTTTTTTTTTTTTTGTGGTACGCGGACGTCTCACTGTTGTGGCCACTCCTGTTGTGGAGCACAGGCTCCGGACGCACAGGTTCAGCGGCCATGGCTCATGGGCCCAGCTGCTCCGTGGCATGTGGGATCCTCCCGAACCGGGGCACAAACCCATGTCCCCTGCATCGGCAGGTGGACTCTCAACCACTGCGCCACCAGGGGAGCCCTCTGCTGATAATTTTATGCAAGATTCTAGAGGGCAGAACAGGCTAGCATCCTCCAGCGGATGGTGTCTACTTAAGGCCTATGGCTTAGGTTAATTTAGAAGGAGAAAGAATTGTATGGTATTACAGGCAGTGAAGAAACTTTAGATCTCATATCTAACCAGACCTTCAAATATTAAGGAAGTTGAGGTCAGGACAGTAAATGGCTTGTCCAAGGCCACCAAAGCAACATAGCAGGGCCAGGACCGGTATGTAGATCTCCAGGCCCTACCCCTTCTTCACCTTCTGCTTCTTGATTTCACCAAAATTGCTTGTTCTAGCAAGGGAGAAAATCTTTCTTAATCTGTTTCTGAAATAAAATTTTCTCTGCCATTTGCAACACTCCAGAGAATAGGAACATAACAGAATCATTGTTTTGCGTTAATACCTCCATTTCCAGCCATCTCGGCAATCAATCAGAACTTTTATCTTCTTGCCTGAGAGACAAGGACATTTAATTCACAACAATTTCCTTTCTCCTTTCTCTCAGTGACTCTATTAAATAAAACATGATGAATTACACTCTATATTTGCATGTCAGCTAAAACAGGGGCAAAGCTCTGCTAGAACAGAGAGGATCCTGCCCTTGCCTAAACCTGACAGAGGAGAAATGGAGGAAAGCGCTGGGAAATGCTCAAATTCTGCTCAGGTGAGCATTTTTCACTCAAGAAAAGGGGCCCAATTAACAGCCAGAATGAGAACTGGAAGCTATGCTAAATATTAATAAATAAATTCTAATCAGCAAAGATCATAGTCCTACCTAATTAAGGCTAGTTTCTAAAATAACACTTGAGTCTTAGAGAACTGAGCTGGGGTATAATCCGGCCAAGTATTCATGTTACTGTACTGGTCCTTTCAGTTAATTCCCTTCTTCCCATAAGAATAAGAACAGAGATTTTTTGAATCTGTTCATTTATGGAGACTGTTCATCTTTCCTCTTCTTCAGCGTGCCCTGGAATGCTTGTCTGGTATGTCTTTTAGAGCAACCCAATGTATCTTGCAATCTTTTGCCTATGGAGCTATTATTGACTGTAGTGTTGACAGGACTATAAAGGCATTGCCCAGTCCAGCCAGCTGGTTTTGTGCAGACAGAGGATGACATTTCTACTTCTATATTCTTTCCTACAGGGAGTTTATGGTTTGTTTGAAAACAAGGTTAAATAATGAGGTGTTGACTTGAATGCAGGTCTCCTGCCTCTTAGTGACAAAGCTGTTTTCATTCATTTATTTATTCATTTAAGATATCTTATTCTGCTGGGAATGTAAAGATAAACAAGATATAGTATCTTCCCTCAAGAAATTTACAGACTGGGGAGGGATTATAGCTAAATTAACTCTAATAATACAGTGTGATAAGCACCATTATGGAATGAATATGAGATTCCGTGGGAGCACATAGGAGAGGTTCATAATGCAATTTGAGGGATTTAGGGAAATTGTTAATTTACTTAATCCTTCTGTAACGCAGTTTAAGGAAAATGTTCTAGAAAAAGTAAAGTCTAAATTGCAACCTGAAGGATGGAGTGGAGTTAACTTAGTGATGCAGTGGGGGAACCAGGAAGAGAGAATAATCTGAGGTGAGAAAGCCTGGCTCATTCATGGAAAAATGTGCCATTTATGTACAGGATGACTATATATTGACATTGATGAGAGAAGAAGCTAAGAAATTTTTTAGGCTTCATAAGCTATATTTAAGATTTTGAACTTGCTATTTATTGTAATGGGAAAATGTTGAATGATTACCAGAACATGAATGACAAAAATACTTTTAGGCTACAGAACAATTACTCAGGCTAGGGTATAGATGATAGATTAGACAAAATCAAGAGAACAGACACTACCCCTACCACAGCCTGGATTCTCTGTCTATAAAGTCTTTTGTCACAGTTGATCAGAAGGAACCTTATTTAGTAAATGAGCAAATGTTGGAATTTCTATGACTTGGTAACCAAATTTCATAGTCTTGCCAGGTTCCAAAAGTAGGATTCCCCAGTGTTACCTTCCCCAGGGGAGCAAGGTTGTACCAGTCAGCATGGCCTGCTTATTACATCTAGACCTGTAGATGTTTCACTTCTTGTGTCAGGGAATCTGCAGCTCTTCCTAAGTCTTCAATTCCCCCTATATTCTGGCTGGTGATTATAGTTCTGGTAGCAATACTCACAGCTCTTTTTCCTCTTTTGATATTCCCTATTATTTGTCTCTTACTCATGGTCCTTGATTTTAATTCATTATCCAGTTAAGGGAGGAGGCAGTATGCAATCCCGGCCTCCAATGACTTTTCAAAGATTGGTGATCCTTTTCCAAAGGTGCATGACTCTGTACCATGGGGTCCACCAATCTACCTTAGGACGTGTTATGCTAATGAGGTATGCTATATGAGAAGTAAATAGTCTCCATTCATTTCTCTGAGTAACAAAGGGAAAATAGGAAACAATCATATTGCATGCTTCACTAGGTCCTCACTGCCCGTGACAGGCCTACCATCTTGCCATTTTGTAAACACCAGTACTGCTCTCAGGAATAATCCTCATGCAAATCACATCAGGGGACTGTTTGTTTGGCCCTATTCACTTTATTTCTTTTTTTTGCAAAATTTATTTATTTGTATAAATTTTATTTATTTATTTATTTATGGCTGTGTTGGGTCTTTGTTGCTGTGCATGGGCTTTCTCTAGTTGCAGCGAGCAGGGCCTACTCTTCGTTGCAGTGCACGGGCTTCTCACTGTGGTGGCTTCTCTTTTTGCAGAGCGTGGGCTCTAGGCGCATGGGCTCAGTAGTTATGGCTTGTGGGCTCCAGAGGGCAGGCTCAGTAGTTGTGGTGCACGGGCTTAGTTGCTCCGTGGTGTGTGGGATCTTCCCGGACCAGTGCTTGAACCCATGTCCCCTGCATTGGCAGGCGGATTCCCAACCACTGCTCCACCAGGGAAGCCCTGTCTATTTATTTTACATTATTTTCCATGGTTTATCACAGGATATTGAATATAGTTCCCTGTGCTATACATTAGGACCTTGTTGTTTATCCATTCTAAATGCAATAGTTCACATTTACCAACCCCAAACTCCGAGTCCATTCATCTCCGTCCCCACCGCCCCACCTTGGCAACCACAAGTCTTATCTCTATGTCTATGAGTCTCTTTCTGTTTTGTAGATAGGTTCATTTGTGCCATGTTTTAGATTCCACATACAAGTGATATCATACGGTATCTGTCTTTCTCTTTCTGACTTCCTTCACTTAGTGTGATCATCTCTAGTTGCACCCATGTTGCTGCAAATGTTGGCCCCATTCACTTTCGATCCTAATGTGAGTTTAAATTTAGAGGCCAAGATAGATCACTTCTAAAGTCAAAAGTTAGTGGCTTATACATATTCTAAGAGGAGCTTAGAAAGTAACCTGACAAGGTGGGGGGTGATAGGAAGGCTGAGGAAGATTTTTGGAACTGCCAGGACCTCCTTTTCCCATGATTCCTCTTCTTTCATTTCAGGCAATTTTCTGTATTGAACAGAAAGTGTTAACTCCTGCCTTCCAACATAGGTGTTCACACTGACCCTAGAGTTGATCAGGTCTCAAAGCTCCTATCCCCCTCCATGTCACTCACTAAGGTATTGTCTTACAAAAACATTGATCTGGCATTTATTGACCTAGAAACAACCCCAGAACATGCCCTGTTGTCTCCAAGGAACACTTTTAGGCAAAGCCATCCTAGGATTCCACACCTGTTTCCCCAAAACCTATAATATTTGTTTGGCTAACATTTCCTGAATTGAATTAAACTTTCAAAGAAGTGAATGGCTCAAAATCTCCACATGCAGTTTGCACCTTGCAAACAGTGTCCCAATGCTGATGGTGCAGTGTTGTGGGGTGGGTGGGGAGGAGGCCTACCATTTGGGACCCAGAGGTGACACCAGACCTATGTGACAGGGTCCTATCAAGGTGAAGCTGATGGATGGATTTGCTCAAGGGAGGAGGTTATTTTAATAAGGATTATCTGAGTTAGCTCAGAATAACCGGCTGCCTGTCTCCACAGGGAGCATCATTTGACATAAATAAAGACAAAGACAATGACTGAGTCTGAAAGAGTTAATTGAAAAGGAGTAGCCTGCTCTGATCTGCAGATTGAGCTCCTTAGGAGGATTTAGGGAAGCCAGAGTGAGTCCAACAATTGTACATGCAGGAATTTCCCTGGGAGACACCATAACTTGATTGACCTCAAATCAGGAAAAGGCCAACATCACAGCAGCTCAAAGGGTGTTAGTTTCCTGGGGATGCATCTCTTAATTGCAATGTTCATTAAAATGGTGCTTTTTTTTTTCCTTTTAGAGTTAGACAAGCTTTTAAAAATTATCAAAGGAAAGGAGAATGAACGAATGGGGCATTAATCCAATAAAGATGTTAAAAAAAAAAAAGAATCACGATAGAACTAGTGGTAGCAGACCAATAACAATTTTCATGCATCAAACTACTAAAGAATTATTGTCCACATTGTTTAGTTGGCTATGTGTTTCTGAGACAATAAATGTATCTTGTCTAAGAAAGAAAAAAGAAAAAAGAATGGGGTGTTACGTATTTGACCCTTTTTCATCTAACCAAATGTCTTAGCCTTTGGATTGAAAGATAAAGAAGTTCGGTTGAGGACCCATTTCTCTATTAATTCCTCTGGGAATCAAGAATTAATAAGCATCTGTCTGAGAAGAGCCAGTATTGATTTTTCTCTTGACAACTATGAGCTACATACCATATATTCTCTACTATGTAATTCAGATCTCTGCTCAAATGTTGTCTCTTCAGACAAGCTGTGTAGGGCCACCACTCTATCTACATTAGAACCCCTATCATTCTCTATCAACAATTACCCTGATGCATTTTTTTATGGTATTTAGTATGATATTATATTACATACTTATTTGCTTTTCTTTCTAACCTGGGTGATTGTGACCTTCATGAAGGCAGGGACTTCAATTTACTATTGTATCTTCAGTACCTAGAATAGTGCTTGGCACTGTTAAAAATGAATGACCAAGTACCCTGGGCAGGAATTTTCATGTTTATTTCTAGTATGCTATATTCAGTTCTTTTCTTTGTTTGGAAAGCTATTTTACTGCAGATTTTAAAGTTCTTTTATGATGAAACAATAAAAAACAAAGAGAGGGCTTCCCTGGTGGTGCAGTGGTTGAGAGTCCGCCTGCCGACGCAGGGGACACGGGTTCGTGCCCCGGTCCGGGAGGATCTCACATGCCGCAGAGCGGCTGGGCCCGTGAGCCATGGCCGCTGAGCCTGCGCGTCCGGAGCCTGTGCTCCGCAATGGGAGAGGCCGCGGCAGTGAAGGGCCCGCGTACCGCAAAAAACAAACAAAAGAAAGACAAAGAGATAAAAGTACCATTAGCAATAAACAACAGAAAAGTTAGTCATAGTAGGGGAAGAAACACCAAAAATTAACAGCTGAAGAAATAAAGTGTCACAGAAATGAGTCACCTAAACATAAATATACTGCAAAAAAAAGTGAAGTGAACTATGTAAGAGCTGTAGCATAAATTTCATCATACAATTGGTATATATGATTCTGTTAGGATGATCAACTCTGATGAACTGTGTGACTAGTCATGCATTTTTTAATTGAAATTTTTATTGAGATAAGTATAGATTCACATGCATTTGTATGAATTAATAAAGAAAGATCCTGGGAGCCCTAATGCCAGCAGAGCTGGTCAAGTACCACCTATCTTTAAGGGCAGAGAGCCACAGTGTTGATTTTAAGGAATGAAAAGGGGACAGTTCCAATGCAAGATGGCATCACAGGAGGCTCCTGAATTCACCTCCTCCCATGGACATGAAATCTACAGCTACACGTGGAGCAATTCCTTCTAAAAGAAATCCAGACATTAGCTGAACAACAACTACACACTGTGAATGAGAAAATACCCACATCAAAAAGGGTAGGAAAGGCTGAGATACACTCTTACTATAAACCTCACCCCTGACACAGTGACCTACACTTGGGTGGGAGCTTACAACTCCCAGTTTCTCCCTGAGGAGTGAAGGGCTTGGACCTTGATCATAGATATAAAAAATAGCAGCCAATATTGGCAAAGATGAGGAGAAACCTGAGGAGTGAAGGGCTTGGACCCAACATTGAATACCCCAACTTTTAAGACTGCCACCTGTGAGGCAGGTCCCCCAGCTCAGAAAGCCAATGGGACTTGGCATCTCAGAGACAAGACTGTAGAGCAAACTAAGAAACAGTATGTATGTGATTACATTTAATTTAACATACGAAATAATCCTAGTTAAATATTTTTCTTTGAGATACCGCAGGGGCCCACTAAAGCATCCCAAACTTAACTGGAAGTCAAAAGAAATTTAACATTTGATATTTGGGAAGTTTGTCAAAAAGTTTTTAAACACTTGGTCAAATAAGATCATAGGTCACTGTGAGACAATACTTATTCCTTAACCAAAGTTAAAAGAGATTTCAAAAGCAAATACACTTCAAGGCAAAGAAACTCATACATCTGCTATTAAAAGTAGCATTTCAAGAAAACTTTGGAGGGAGAGACCAAATCCAGTCTTGCCCCAGACCTCTCCCAACAAAATCCATTTACCCAACTAAATTTAATCTAATCTTAGAAAATCTTGATCACATACAACTCTTTTTTCCAGTATTTTTGAAACCGAGCAGGACTCTGTGGGGCTTCTGGGCATGGAAGCCTTTTTGTCCCCTGTTTCTTGTAGGCAAGACTCAAGCCTCCATGACCTTCCCTGAGTTCCAAAGGGCAGATTCAAACGGTTGCTCATCATGGGAGGAGCAGCCAAGAAACCACCTGAGGCAAGATTAAAGGGACCAAGAAACAGTTTTTAAAAAGGAGTTGCTGTGACTATCTGCTCCCCACCAACTCCCCCCAGCTCAGCACAGATGGAGCCGCTGGAAAAGCTTATGTTTGCCTTTCCCTCAAAGAGGCCTCTTCATACTTCACAAGCTGCTGCCTGAGGGTCAGGCTGCTAATGGAGCACACCTGTGGGGGCGGCTGACCTCCTCCCCGGAGCTCTCTCTCTGGCTCCCTCCAGGATGCCGGTGTCTCCCCCATATTCGTTGGAATATTTCCATAGAGATGTCAAATTGCCCTTCAGAAAGGTCTGGAAATTATTTTATTCTCTCTTTAGCAATGAATGAGAATGGAGGTTTCTCCTCATCCATCTTTGCCAATATTGGCTGTTATTTTTTACATCTATGATCATTAGCCATTTTCTTTTTAATATGGTGGTGTTTTTTTGTCTATTTGTTTTGGACCAATGGCTCTCAACTCTGGCAGCATGTGGATCTCCTGGTGATCTTCTAAATAATGCTTGCGTCTCAGCCCCAGCTGACTGAATTACTCACTTCCCAGGCAATTCTAACGTTCAGCCATGGTTGACAGCCACTGTTTGGGGCTAGGATGGTAACTGATGCAGAAACAAACTGCTGAGATATAGATTTTGTTCAGGAGCTCATAGTACAGCATGACATCAAGTCAGAACAACCACCCAAATAGGCAGATCAGCTGACAAATATTACTTAGTGAGCTCTACAGAAAATCAAGGCTCACTCTATTTCCAGTGACATAATATCAAAGCAATGTTTGTCGGAGAGATGGTGAGTTTGGACAACACAGCCTGGGCGTGAAGTTCTGAGTCCCTGCTTAGAGTCACAAGTTTAATGAGCTCCTGAGTTATCAAGTATAGAGGCATGGCTTCCTGGCAAACTAGGCATATTGTGTGTGTGTGTGTGTGTGTGTGTGTGTGTGTGTGTGTGTGTGAGAATGTGTGTGATTAAGCTTTTTATTTTGAGATAATTGTAGATTCCCATGCAGTTGTAAGAAATAGCATAGAGAGATCTCATATACCCTTTACCCCAAACTATAAGACAATATCGTAACCAGGATATGGGCACTGACACAGTCCAGATGCAGAACATTCCCATCATCGCAAGGAATCCCCCATGTTGCTCTTTTTTAGCCACACCCAATTCCCTTCTAAGGCAACTCTTTCCTTAACTCCTGGCCGATAAATGGAACCATCCAGTATGCAACCTTTGATAATTTTTTTCCACTCAGCACAATTCTCTCGTGATTCATTTAGTATTTTGTATTTATCAATAGTTTATTCCTTTTTATTTCTGAGTAGTAGTCTGTAGGATGGATATACCACAGTTTAACCATTCACCCACTGAAGGACATCTGGGTTGTTTCCAGTTTTTGCAAAGAAAGCTTTGATAAACACTCATGTATATGTTTTTTTTGTGTGAGCATGTCTTCATTTCTCTGGGCTAGGAGTGCTCTAGCTGGATAATTTGAAAATTTAGGTTTTTTTGCAAAACTGCCACACTGTTTTCCAGAGTGGCTGCACCATTTTACATTCACACCAGCAATGTATGAATAACTTTCTCTACATCCTCACCTGCATTTGATGTTGTCACTGTTTTGTTTCTTTTTTTAGCTATTCTGACAGATATGTAGTGATAACTCATCATGGTTTTAATTTCATTTCCCTAGTGGCTATTGATGTTGAACATCTTTTCATGTGCTCATCTGCAGTCTGTGTATCTTCTTTAGTGAAATGTCTGTTTATGCCTTTTGCCCACTTTCTGAGATTGGACTGTTGATTTTTTTTACTTTTGAGATTTGAAAATTCATTATATACTGGTCCTTTGTCAGATATGTGGTTTGCAAATATTTTCTCTCAGTCTGTAGCTTGTCTTTTCGTTCTCTTAACAGGGTCTTTTGTAGAGCAAAAGTTTAAAAATGTTGATGAAGTTCAACTTATCAAGTTTTCCTTTCATGGATCATGCTTTTGGTGTCAAGTCTAAGAACTCTTTACCTAGACCTGTATTATAAAAATTTTTTTCCTGTTTTCCTTTTTCTAAAAGTTTTATAGTTTTACAGTTTACATTTAAGTCTGTGATCCATTTTGGTTTAATTTTATATGTTTCTTTTTCTTGTTTTTGCTGATAGATGCTCAATTGCTTCAGCACCATTTATTGGAAAGGCAATCTTTCCTCCATTAAATGGTTTTTGTACCTTTGTCAAAAGTCAGTTGGGCATATTTGTATGACTCTAGTTCTGGGCTCTCTGTTTTGTCCTATTGATCTGTAATTTTTTTTTAAAGGTTAACAATCATTTAATATATTAATATTTTCACTTATAAACATGCGATTTGCATATACAGGGAAAAATGGGTTCTGAGGATACAACAGAGTACTAGAGACAGGCAAGCAATCAGAAAAAAAGATCAACCCTAGGGGAAACAAATGGAACTCCATCCCATGCTGGTGTCTACATAAACTTGGGAAGGAGAAAGAAAGATCACACAGTATCACAAGTAATGTAGAAAATAAATGTGGGTCATTCTGTCTCAATGGCAGGAACTTCTCCCATGATCCAGATCTTGCATCCCAGTGTGGCTCGTTTCATGAATGATGATCGGAAACACAACAACCAGCCTTGATTACCATAGCTAAATAATAAATGTTGAAATTGGGTAGACTGATTCTTCATGCTTTATTTTTTGTTTTCAAAATTGTTTTACTCTTCTAGTTCCTTTGACTTCCTACATAAATTTTAGAGTAATTTTGTCCGTGTCTATAAAAGATATTGCTGGGATTTTGATAGAACTTTGTTAAACCTATATATTAATTTAGGGAGAACTGACATCTTTACTGTGTTTAGTCTTCCAGTCCATGAATACAGTATGTCTCTCCATTTATTTAGATTTTTCTTCCTTCCTTCCTTCCTCCCTTTCTCCCTCCCTCCCTCCCTCCCTTCCTTCCTTCCTCAGTGTTACATAGTTTTCAGCATGCATACCCTGCACTTTTGTTAGATTTACTCATAACTATTTCATTTTTTGAGCAACTGGAAATGATATTGTATGTTTACTTTTGGTGTCTACACACTCATTGCTAATATATAAAAATATAATTGATTTTTGTATGTTTTCTTGTATTTTGTGACCTTGCTGAACTCTCATTTATTTGTTCTATAAATTTTTTTTTTTTTTTTTTGTGCAGACTCCTTGGCATTTTCTCTGTAGACAATAATGTCATCTGCAAACATTTTTATTTCTTCCTTTCTGATCCGCATGGCTTTTGCTTCTTTTTTTTGCCTTCTTGCACTGGCTAGAACTTCCAGCACTATGTTGGATAAGGGTGGTAAGAGTAGACATCCTTGAATTGTTCTTAATCTTAGGAAAAAATCATTCTGTCATTTACCATTAAGTACAATGTTAGCTACAGGGTTTTTTTTGTAGATACTCTTCATCAAGTTGAGGAAGTTCTCCCCATTGCTGTTTTTCTGAACTTTTTAAACTTATAAATGGGTGTTGAATTTTGTCGATTGCTTTTTCTGCATCATTGATATGATCATGTGATATTTTTCTTCTTTAGTGTGTTAATATGGCAGATTACATTGATTGAGTTTTAAAACTCATGGGTTGGGGTGGTGCTGGGGGTGGTAGTGGTCTCCTTATCAGGCAGCTGGGATGAAAGTTCCAGCTCCCTGCTTGGCCTTCTCTAACAACACCTTGCTGGGGTTTTGTAGCCTCCCAAATGTGGAAGTATAAATTCTCCACTCAGTCTTTTCTGGGCTGGTGGTGATAGGGGGTGGGGCCACAGTTTTGTTTTGTTTTTCTGGTATTTGGCTGCAACAGAGGAGTTATTACCTAAAACTCTTCTTAGGCTTCCCCTGATCTGGTCCTTTGGCTAAGAGGGAGCAAGTTTAGTTTTGTTTTTGGTTTTTTGACTTTACCTGTTGATGTTTCTGGGTTGCCAGCTTCTTCAGCTTGGGATATTTGAGGCAAAAAGAAAATCCAGGGAACTCACCACCATGTTCCCCTGGTTCTTTTGACCCTAATTGGTCTTTCTTCTCTCTTCCTTTCAGAGTCTTCTTCTGTTTGTTGTATATATAATGTCCAGAGTTTTCAGTTGTACTTAGCAGGAGGAATAGGGAAAAGTGTGTCTACTCCATCTTCTCAGAAGTGGGAGCAAGTATTTTTATTTTATTTATTTATTATATTTTTAATTTTTTTGTATTCATCCATTTATTTATTTATTTATTTTGGCTGTGCCAGGTCTTAGTTGTGGCACGCGAACTCTTAGTTGCGGCATGCAGACTCTTAGTTGCGGCATGCATGTGGAATCTAGTTCCTGGACCAGGAATCTAACCTGGGTCCCCTGATTGGGAGCACGGAGTCTCACCCACTGGACCACCAGGGAAGTCCCAGAAGCAAGTATTTTTAGATGCTGCTGCACTGAATGCATTAGATCGAACTAGTCAGGATAAGACATTTATTTACATACGGCAACTCTCCTTCCTCATTGTTCTGCACGACTGAAGTATTATTTGGCTACTGTAGCAAATGAAATCTTGATTAACTGTTTTTCATTACTGAAAATGTTGAGTATTTTGTTTCACATGTTTCATATAAGCCAAATATCCGTCTCTAGAATTATCTCTTATTACCCATTATTTTGTTACTTGTCGACAAGGCCCCAAATTGGGACTCTTGTGTGGAAAGAATGAAAATTTTAGGGGAAGCATAACTCTTTTTGTGGGATGTCCTTGGGGATGGTCTTAGGGAAACAGTAGGGAAAAGATAGGGAAGGGGGAAGGAGACAGACGTGTGTAGAGTCTATATGTTAGGTGCCTTACGCAGGTTATCTCATTTAATCTTATAGCTATATTATTACCATCTCTGGTTTTCAGCTGGGACCATGGCTTAGAGAGGTTAAGATGATTTAAGTAGATGTGTCAGGATTGTTATTTAAGCCTGTATACTGACAACAACTTTAGTTGTTCTCCCAACCTGCCTTCACCAGGTCATGAGATCATCACCCATTTATATTGAAGTTTTGCCCTAAGTTCCTGTCCTGTTTATTTTGAAGAATACATTGCAGATAAGACAGTAGAGATAAGATCTATGATTACATTGTCCTGCTGGCTTCAGTAACTGTCACGTGTACTTTATAAAATGATACCCAGCCAATGGAATATGACAATTCTCTTTCCTAGTATTTCAGCCTAGGCAATTGGATTCATGAAAAAACTTCTGAAGAGGAGTATGGGATAAGGTTTTTTTGGAGAAAGAAAAAAATTATCAAAGGATGACAACAAAAGAATACAGGATAGAGAGCTATGTGTCTCAGTAAAGCCTCACTAGCAGTTCAGCAGAAGAAACCTTTTAAACATTAAAAGTGAGAGAGTATTTTGACCCAGTCAAGTGTCACCCAAAAATAATTGTGGCAAATAATGTAAATTGGGTAATAGAATTTTGGTTCAAAATAGAAGTATCAATATAAAATATAAAAATTATATGATGTGGGACTCAGTAATATAGGCTAAAATACTGTAGTTTCATGAATTATTTTCTGAGGTGTGACAATGATATTGTGGATACATAGGAGAATGTCCTTTTATTTAGGAGATGATTGCCAAAGTATTTCGATGTCAAATGTCATGATGTTTGCAACTGACCTTCAAATGGTTCAGCAAAAAAAGCCACTTGGAATATTTTATTCCCATGTTCACTTTACTTTGTTGCCACCTTCTCCATTGGGCATAGTGCCTAGGGCCCAAAATATTCTTAAGGGTCCACAAAAGTGTTTTTTAAATGTTCTTTTAAAATCAAAAGATAAAAAATGAATTTCTAGGTCAAATATTTTAACATATAGTATTAAAAATTCACCTTTATTCCAACAGAACCATAAATTATAGTTTTAAATCTATTTTTATGGAGGAAGACGCACACAAAGTGCCTAGGGGCCATGAAATCCATAAGGTGGCCCTAGTTGCCACCATTAGGATTTAAACTCCATGAGGGCAGAGTTCAGTGGTCTTGGTCTCTTGGATATCATGGACAGTCAACACAGTGCCAGGTGTGGCCATAGTCTCAATTAGCATTTGTTGATTGAGTGAAAGGACCACTTTGACTTAAGTTTTACGAACATTGGACATATTCTTTTGTTAAAGTGTATAAAACACTCTTCTAATAAGCCAAGAATATATTATTTTTGGATTATCAAACATTTTGAATTGTTAGCATCTCTTTCCCTCTTTATTAGTATGGAAATTTGAGAAATGACTGCATAGGAAGGAAGGAATGGATCAATGATTGAGGAATCATTTGTCAAGCACTCACTATATGATGGGCAGTGATCTACATTCCAGGCACTCTTTATCTATGCTTTGAGCCCCATGCGTCTGCCTCTAAGGGGAAAAGACACGATGATTTTATGAATATTGTTCTCTAGATAATTTGCATGCAACAGCAACAGAAACAATGGAACAAAAAGCATTTGTTGGCACTTATCATTTGCCAAGTAATGTGCTCAAAAACACTTTATGGGGGCTCCCCTGGTGGTGCAGTGGTTGAGAGTCCGCCTGCCGATGCAGGGGACACGGGTTCCTGCCCCGGTCCGGGAAGATCCCACATGCCGCGGAGCGGCTGGGCCCGTGAGCCATGGCCACTGAGCCTGCGCGTCCGCAGCCTGTGCTCCGCGATGGGAGAGGCCACACAGTGAGAGGCCCGCGTACAGCAAAAAAACAAAAAACAAAAAAAAAACACTTTATGGGAATGACCTCATTTAATCCTTATAAAAGATCTTGTGTCAATATATAAAAACTAACAATACCTCCCTTTGTAGATGAGCAAACGGGGGCCCAAGAGGTTCAGCAACTCCCCAGTATCACACAGTGAGAAAGTGGCCAGGCCAGGACTTGAAGCCAGGTCAACTGATTCAGATGCACATTCTCTTACCTGCCTCGCTCTGTCCTGCCTCCCAGGTGTGTCTCAGTCACTAGTGTCTCAAGCAAGCTGCCTTTGAAAACTCGGGGATTATTTTTAGCTTTTCAAATAGTTCGCACTTGTGCGCATGCCTAATTCTGGATTAAGTGCCTCACCCATAACTGTTATAGATTGTAATGTCAGGAACTGAGGTATTTGAAATCACCTTGTGACTCTAGGAAAGAGAAATGGATGTGGAAAAGAAAGCTGTACAGACCCTTTTGCTGTAATCTGATGCCCTGGAGTCAGTGCCCTAATGGGGAGACCATGATGCAGTGCAGGGTATGCTGTGGTGACCCCCTCTCGTGGAGAGCTGGACTCAGGTTCCGTCAGGCTTAGCTTGATTTCCAGCTTTTCTGTCCCTAGGACAGGGCAGAGCCCTGAATTTAGGTCTGTTAACCTGAAGTCTGTCTGTAGGAAGTGGGCAAGAGCTCCCTTTAACACCGCAGCGTCCTAACGCCAAGTGAGGCTGTGGCTACGGCAGGCTTGAGTGCACTATTGACTGTGGAAAAAAACTAGGAGGTATCCAAGAACTGCAGGTTGCGTATAAGCCCTGATCTACTAAGAGAATGCACAGGAACAGTCGTATTTTAGGCAAGATGGACAGAACAGCTACTGCATGGTGTCCCAGTAGGGGCCCTCTGAAGAATAATCTGTGTTTTGATTTAAGAGGTGGGTAGACCTCCAGGGCCTGTATTTAGGCAATGAGTGGACACAGGAATGAGTGAGTGAATGAATGAGTCCCTCTCTCTGGAGGATTGCTTTTCTCCCCTAGGGACTCTCTAGCATTTGATCTTTCCTTATCTTATGGTAATTCTATAATCTATTGTATTTGCTGGCTTCGTTGTATACCGAAGAGCCCTGAAAGAGCTCACAGCTCAATCGGGGAAGCAAAGCAAGCACACAGCTTGTTAGAGTAGAAGGCTGTCCAGAGGGAACTGGAAGCATGAAGCGGGGTTATGGGAGCAGGATTTGGGAGAGTAACTGACTTATCCAGGGCAGAAGCTTAGGATCCGCATCGTGAGAAAGACCTTGTTTGAGCTTGTCTTTGAAGGAGTAGTTCACCTGCCAACTGTAAGGCAGAGCATGCCAGGAAGAAGGTGCATACATGTACGCTTGCTGAGCGGGGGGAAAGCGTGTCCCACTTTGCAGACTGCAAGGAGTGTAAAATGACGGCATTATAGGCTGCGTGGGAAGGGGACGGGGAGGCGGGAAAGGTGGAAGCAGGCCAGATGACGAGGGGTTTTAGCCAATGTGTTGAGGGATTTGCACTGAATTCCATAAGGCTCAAGAGCCACTGAAGAATTTTAGGCAGAGTAACATTTGACTTTTAGAAAGTTCTCGGCCACAGATTTGTGTGGAGTAGGACAGAGGGGAGTGCTGCTACCACAGCACTCCAGGATTTTGAAGGGCTGAAAAGCTACTATAGGGTGAGTACTATTTGTGCCAGGTTCAGATGGGGGAGTAAAGAGTGTCCCAGGCAGCGGAGGCAGCATGATCAATGGGCTCCATGCTCAGGAGGACACTGGGGCAGAGCAAGCAGTCCAGCGTGCCTGAGGCCTGCGTCAGTCAAGGGAGTAATGGGAGAGGAGGCTGGAAATGTAGGTTGGAGGAAAGCAGGTGGAGTGGGGAAGGCTTTGAATGAATGATCGGAGTTAGTGCAGGACAGACAGGGCAGGGCAGCACTCCACTTAACTGTCAGCTATTCTAATGAAGCGAAATCATTAGATCTGTGTTTTAGAGAGAACGGCAGATCTTTAAAAAACATGGGGGGAAGCTGGCGTTAGAAGGAGAGGAAAGAGAAGAAAGAGGAGGAGAAAGAGGAGGGAGAAGAAGGAAACTATTGCAATAATCTGGACAGGAGGTGATGAGGCCCTGCAGCAGGGCCATGGCTGTAGGAATAATTTTCAGGGGACAAATGCTAGATACTTTATGTGACAACATAGAACCTCAGGGATGCTTGTTTAGCAGAAGGTTTCTTCCCAGTGACAGAGTTAACATAGGACACATGGGTATGGATTACTGGAATTAGGAGGAAGTATGCTCATTGTATCTCTTTATAGTTCTGGTACCCAATATGGAAAAACGATCTTTAGCATCAATATCCTAGGGTAAACAAGATAACAAGATCTCACACTTCATGATGTAGAAATAAGAAGTCAATTTTCAATTCTTAAATGTTTATTGCAGCTATTGATTTATTAATTTTTAAGCAGAGAGCGAGATTGGTCCAACTTGGTGTGCCCCCTTTAATTGAAAGGAGTTGGGATTCAAGAACTCTCCGTTCATTCTTTCACTCTTTTGTGTTTGTATTACCTTGCATGTGTATGTGAATTTGGGGGTGATGTCTGTTCCTAGGTGGTGGCTATGTGGGAGTATGATGTAGTATTTGTTCTGAGAAGGATATGAGTCGATGGATGTGAATATAGCGTCCCCAGCGCTGAGTGTGTTCTTCGTTTAGCAGAGCACTTTGCACGCGGGCTCAGATTTTATACGCAATTTTGTTAGTATGAGTGTAAAATTTTGCTAGATATGTCTCCAACTGACTTTTGCCCGAAGTTCACCTCTATTTGAACTGCGTAATCTTCCTTAAGATTCCAGGAGAGATTTTAGTACAAAGTAACTCTAAGTTATGAAGTGACACAATCACAGTACATGATACCCAGCTGCTAGTGGGTTCAGCAGGCTTTAAGATGAATTCTCATCATTTCTAAGTAGAAGTAGCAGCAGGAGCGAAGTCAGTATTTCTATGTTCCCAAGGGCCCACTTTTTTGTTTGGCCCTGACATACATACATTATGAATACAAACCTGCCTTACAAAATAAAATAAGAAGTAGTGTGGTAGGTTGGATGAAAATTCCCATTTCTTCACTCAATCCCTGTGTTACAATTAGACATCCACAGCTTTTGTTGTGTGACTTTGCAGAACATCTCCCCAGAGGGTGTGGCATCTTTCCCCATCCCTTAGTTTGTGACAATGTCAAGTTCTGAGAAGAGGCCTTAAAAGACACTTTGTGGTTCTGCTTCTGTCACTTAGACCTCTGTCATTGTTTCTGAGTGGAACATATTCCAGGTAGCTATTAGTCCGAGGAAAATGAAAGATGCATGAAGCTGAACTGAACCCAACCTGTGTTCTGAAGGAGAACTTCCCTGGTCTAAAACATACAAATTTTAAAAATAATTTTTGAGAAACAAAAAATGAATACTAAAGGGAAAAGAAACTCTGGAATTGTCAGGGGACCCACAATCTTTGAATTTTATTTACCTTGGTCTAGTGGTAGGCGTCTCAAATTGTGTGACACAGACATCACACAGAACAAGAATGCAATGTCAGGAGTCTAGTTCTTGTCCAGTCTGAGACATCTTGGCATGTGACTTCTTTGAGTCACAATTTCTTCATCTGTTAAACAAGAAAAAATATCTGCTCTGGGGACCAAAGAGAGTATTATTATTACAGTGATGACAGTGATTATTATTATAGAGCACCTTGGAAACTCTAAAGTATAATACAAATGTCAGATATGCTAGCTCTCATTATCAGATATTTCTCAGGGGGGTTTAGTGTTATGATTTTTAAAAAATAAATTTATTTATTTATTTTTGGCTGCGTTGAGTCTTCGTTGCTGTGCGTGGGCTTTCTTTAGTTGCGTCAACAAGGGGCTACTCTTCGTTGCAGTGTGCGGGCTTCTCACTGCAGTGGCTTCTCTTGTTGCGGAGGATGGGCTCTAGGCACGTGGGCTTCAGTAGTTGTGGCTCACAGGCTCTAGAGTGCACGCTCTGTAGTTGTGGCGCACGGCCTTAGTTGCTCCGAGGCATGTTGGATCTTCCCGGACCAGGGCTCAAACCCGTGTCCTCTGCATTGGCAGGCAGATTCTTAACCACTGCGCCACCAGGGAAGCCCCTAGTGTTATGATTTTTTAAATGCCCTACCTGTATTATAAGTTTTGTGACCATCACTTATCCCAACATACATTTCAGAGCTCTGGATCAGGAGCTAGAATTCTTGAGTTCTCGTTCCCAATAATTTTCTAAATACAAATGTTTTCTGTTTTTGTTTTTTTCCTTTGTTCCTCTTGGCATGTTGTTTGACTGATCTTGTAGAACCTATTTTTTCATCTTCTCATCTGTTTCAGAGTGAGAAGAACCAAGCTTGGGTTTTCCTACCATGGACAAAACAGGTTTCAGCCTATTAATTATTTGATATTTAGAATGGGTAGAAACATTTCTAAAGTGAAGAGTGTGGAATGTTAAGAGACCTTTGATTATTGGAGAGAATCTCAGTGTCAGAGAGTCCCATCTCAGTCTTCATAATTCTCTAACCTTGTCGTCTTTTATGGGTGTATGTTAATTTGTTTACTTGTCTGCATCTCCATATGCTGTCTGCTTATAGGGTGAGGCCTATCCAATTTCCCTTACTAGGACATACTGCTTTGTGTACTCTGACATAAACTTATAAGTTTGCCCTTGTATTCTCTGCCTGCCATTAATAATAATGACAACAACAACAACGAGAATAAATAATGTAGTGATTAAAAGTACAAGCTTTGCAACCAGACTGCTTTTGTTCAAATTATAGCTTTGTTTCTTAGCAGCTGTGTGACCTTGATATCTTGGTGCTCAGTTTCATCATCTGTAAAAATGATAAAAATTGTAGTGTACCTCCTAAGGTTGTTTTAAGGACTAAATGAGCTCATACATGTAACATGTGCATAGTTTGTGTTTCCATCAGCTATCAGCTAAAATGAAAGATGATCAAACACATGAAGTATTGATTAGAGTCCTCAGAAAGGTATTGGCTCAATAATAGGGCAAAATTTACACCAAAGGCATTTTGGATTCACTAGAAGAAAAAAAAAATCAACTTCAGTGAATCAAACTAATTCCAGGTAATGTAACTGCACTCCTGTTCAAAGCCCACAAACATTTAAAGTTATACAAACAAAAATCCCCAAACCATCCAACCCAACAATATACAATTCATAATGTCTGGAATCCAATAAAAAGTACCATGTGTTCAAAGAAACAGGAAAAATTAATCCATAACCAGAAGAAAAATTATTCAATAGAAGTATATCTATAAATGACAAGAATGAAGAATGACAGAATTAGTAGACAAAGATGTTACAACATTTATTATAAATATATATGTTCAAGAAAGATGAGAAAACATGAGCAAGTCAAAGGAAGATATGGAAGGTAAAAAAGACTCAAGTTGAACTTCTAAAGATGAAATATACATTATCTAAAAATGAAAATTACACTGGATAGATTAACTGCAGATTAGACATTGCAGAAGACAAGCTTAGTGAATTTGAAAATACAGCAATAGAAATTACCCAAAAAGCTAAATTCCCAGAAGAATTTACTACATTGATTCTCATATCAAGGATATTGAATAACTAAGGAAACTTCTTGATATGTGTACTTCCAAATATTCAGAAGTAAATGGTGAAGGTGTGATAGTGACTGTAACCCAGTGAGGTCCTTTTTAGGAGGTTAAGCTAGTATATATTATTTCTGGAACTCCAAACTGATAAAGTTGCAGAATTTAGAAAATCCCCATGGTGAGGAGTTAGTATATCCTCTAGGTTGTCTTTTGGTCCTGGGTGGTCTCTATAAAATACTGCTCCTTGAATAATCCTTTAGGTAGATGTTGGGTAGCAGTGGGCTACTCAAGACTTGTTTTATTGAGGACAAGGAAGAGGAAGTGATCTGTGTAGGAGTGAATAATCTGGAATTATTACCCAGGTCTGACCATACTGCCCCACAGCTGCCTACAAAATTTTATAAAATAAAGGAAGCCACCTTTCAAACCATCAGCAGCAAGTGTATTTGGCAGAATGATTAAAATTTTCATTTAAAATATCCTTTGATATGAGGAAATATACCCTTTCTAGAAACACTTCAGTTATTCCATTGCTGTTGTTTTACCAAGGTTTCTTCCTGACTGCTTCAGCACCTTTCCAAAGAATGTCTTTGCTTCCGTAATTCAAAAGGGCCATCTTAATTCATAACCCTCTTATCATTAGTAAGATCTGCTTCTCTACAGGTTACCTTTGCAGGTGTTTTCTTTTGCCAGTGTTGCTGCTCTCTCCTTGTTCATAGTCTTCTTTGGTCTGGCAGTCGATTTGCCTCTGATTATTATATATGGATCTCTTCCCTTCACTAGCACCATTTCCTCTCACATCCCTCTTCATTGGAATTTAAATAAATGTATCCCAATTACAGAGAGAGTAATCTTCATTCTCTAATCAAAACTTATTAACTCCAGATGATCCATTCAGCCAAATTTCAACAAGAGATAGAAAAAGGTTTCTAATCCAAATGATTATTATGATGCATAACTTACATATCATGTGTATCAGAAATGTAATTAAATTGCATGTTATTTACTGACTTCATCATTATAGCTGCATGAATGAAACTTAATCACTTAGTTGCTTTTAACCACATTTAATTTATAAACTGTCATGCCAAAAAACTTACTTCCACGCTTCAATTTCTGTAAAATAGTTAAAATCTCAGAGGAAGCAAAAGATTATAAAGCCTGCATATATGATTACAGGATTATTTATAGTGTGAATCTGGTACTTCTGACTTCAAAGTTGTAGAGATTGTATAACAGCATTACTCAATCTTTCTCTCTGACTGAGACCACTGGAGAATTGCCTTTTAGCTCATTGCTCGTGCTAATTATTGTAAATCTCCTCTTGTGAAAAATAGAAACAATCATTATTGTAGTTTCTCAGGAATTTGGTGAATATCATGCAAAATCAAAAGAAAGGGGTAGAAATAACAAACTTTTATGGCTATGGCATGACAACTGGAAATGCCCTTGGAGAGTATTAGACTGATGTTAATAGTCCAATTTCCTCTCTTTGTAGATGGGTAAACTGTAAAATTCTAGGGAACTCTGTTGATGCCTACCAGTCAAAGGCCACTAGAGACAGTTCAGGTCACAAGAAGTTGAGTTCATTACTTGATGCAACAAGGGAGACTGACCTGATGAGCAAGGATGGGCATCAAAATAAGAGGTGTAGGGAGATTTGTTATAGAATTTTACTTTATGTTAGATGACTTGAAGGAGGGTTCAAGGAGGCAGGGGTTTGCTATGGATAGGTACTATCAGGAAACGGGAGTAATTCTATTTGTATTGTATCTAGGATGCAGGGGGAACAGAGTGGGGATAAAGCTGTAATTGATTTTTTTAAAAAAAGCATCTGGAACTCATGATAGATGGGTGTGGGAGATGGTTGGATATTTCTGTAGTTTGCATACTGTTCTTATGTTTGTCTAGGATCAGATATGATTACAAAGTGCTCTTGTGCTTTTCTCACTCCATCACAATCTTAGAGTGACCTCAGCTGATGTTGGTGCTCTTGTGACACGGCTTATGTTCAATAAAAACCCATGGTCTAGCTGTGCCAGCTTCCAGCTGACAGATATCAAGCCTCTGTACTATTTTTTTTTCATCTTTTTTTTTGAAGTATAGTTGATTTACAATGTTGTGCCAATCTCTGCTGTACAGCAAAGTGACTCAGTTATGCACATAGAGACATTCTTTTTTATATTCTTTTCCATTATGATTTATCCCAGGAGATTGTGTATAGTTCCCTGTGCTATACAGTAGGACTTCGTTGTTTATCCATTCTAAATGTAATAGTTTGCATCTGCTAACCCCAAACTCTGAGTCCATCCCTCTCCCTCCCCCCTCCCCCTTGGCAACCACAAATCTGATCTCTGTCTGAGTCTGTTTCTGTTTTGTAGACAGGTTCATTTGTGCCATAATTTAGATTCCACATATAAGTGATATCATATGGTATTTGTCTTTCTCTTTCTGACTTACTTCATTTAGTATGATAATCTCTAGTTATATCCCTGTTGCTGCAAATGGCATTTTTCTTTCTTTCTTATGGCTGAGTAGTATTCCATTGTATATATGTACCACATCTTTATCGATTCATCTGTCGATGCACATTTAGGTTGTTTCCATATTTTGACTATTGTGAATAGTGCTGCTATGAACATAGGGGTGCATGTATCTTTTTGAACTATAGTTTTCTCTGGGTATATGCCCAGGAGTGGAATTGCTGGATCATATGGTAATTCTATTTTTAGTTTTCTGAGGAACCTCCATACTGTTTTCCATAGAGGCTGTACCACCTTACATTCCCACCAACAGTTTAGGAGGTTTCCTTCTCTCCACACCCTCTCCAACTTTTGTTATTTGTAGACTTTTTAATGATGGCCATTCTGACTGGTTTGAGGTGGTACCTCATTGTAGTTTTGATTTGTATTTCTCTAATAATTAGTGATGTTGAGCATCTTTTCATGTGCCTATTGGCCATCTGTATGTCTTCTTTGGAGAAATGTCTATTTAGTTCTTCTGCCCATTTTTTCACTGGGTTGTTTGTTTTTTTGTTGTTGAGTTGCATGAGCTGTTTGTATATTTTGAAGATTAAGCCCTTGTCAGTTGCATCATTTGCGAATATTTTCTCCCATTCTGTAGGTTGTCTTTTCGTTTTTTTTTTTTTTTTTAATTCTTTTCACTGCTGTGCAAAAGCTTGTAAGTTTGATTAGGTCCCATTTGTTTATTTTTGTTTTTATTTCTATTGCCTTGAGAGACTGACCTAAGAAAACATTGGTAGAATTTATGTCAGAGAATGTTATGCCTTTGCTCTCTTCTAGGAGTTTTATGGTATCATGTCTTATGTTTAATCTTTAAGGCTTCTGTACTTTCTCACTAAGACACCCCAAATGGGAAGAATGGGAGAGGTAGTGTCCAGGCTTGAATGTAAATTTCTTGACTTCTAGGACAGAGGCCTTTTCATTAATGCATGCCAGACCATGGAAATCTGTAATGTGGGGAAACCAATAAAGTGGGCAGTACACAGAATTCAGAATTTGATAAAATCAGGTCCAAATCATGGCTTTGACACTTAATTGATTTCTCTGAATTGCTTTTTCTCAGTGAGGCCATTGAGTATCTTTAGATGACTATGGTTTTCCAATTCTGTTGTTAATTTTTCAGGAGGGTCCAAAAAATAGAATTTTTCTTCAGCTTCAGGATAAAAAGTATAATAGATGCCAACTTATCCTGGAGGCTTAAATTTATTTTAATTTAAAGTAGATTTAGATTTTTTAATCCTATAGTTTTTGAAATCTTAAGTCAGTACTGGTAAATAGCTGATATTATCAGTCCTTGGAATGTAATGAGATAATTTCCTAAATGTTGTTGAATGTTAGGGAAAAAATACCACACAGTGTATTTTTCCTCTTGCCCAATTTCAAGGCAGTCATCAAGAAATACTACCTAAGGTTAGTAAAGTTGTACTCTTTCCCATTAAGCTCAGATTGGTAGTATAAATATTTCCTTATAACTCTCAAGTAAAAAGTCTCAAGGATAATCTCTCCTGTTATGTATTTCACTTTAACTCTTTCCTTGAAAATTGATCACAAGACATATTTCTATAAGGTATTTACAAAGAATATTTTGGGTTTCTTGAAAGGACACAATCTTAGGAAAAGAATAACAAGACAACAAATATATACATGAAATAAGGTCAGAAAGCAATATGTCTGTAATTGCTTTTGAATAAAATGTTCCTGTAAGTTAAATTTATGAATAAAACCATACACATTTTCTAGAAGCTTTAGTTTTATCTTTCAGTGTTTCTTATCCTAAGGATGAAATGTGGAAAAGGATTTCAATTTTCAGAGGAAAAATAAATTGCATAAATAAGGAAAATGATATTCAAACAGAGATAAAATGGGCAAGTGAAATTTCTAGAAATTACAAGTTACAAATAGAAAGTCTCTTCCTTTTACATTATAATCAAAAGAATGTTCTGTGGGCACAGTGGTTGGTTATAGGGCTGAGAAAGCTTGGAGAAAGGATTTGGAAGTATTTGCTAGAAAGTAGAAGAGGGGAGCACACCCCCATAACTCTTCCAATCACAGAAATGCTGAATGAAATATACAACCACAGGAAACCTTAGGGTAGTGTCAATGTCAAAGGTAAGGAAGAGGAATCCCAAGTATCTAGATACCAAGAGGAACTCAAGCCAGAACAATGAGCTAAAACTAAAATCTAACACACTGTGGCGCTGTGGAAGAAAGCTGAAGACCCACAGCAGGTAAATGTGGAACTTCCCTATGAGGTTATCTCTTATGAGGAAAAAAATTCCCACTGAAGATGTCAAAAAGTATCAAGAACTTTTTTGAGGGAACAAGTCATTCTAAGAAAGTCAATGCAGGTAACAAATTGATGTATTAACAGCCCAAGAATTTCCAATAACAAGCAATGTATTGAGGACTCTAAAATAAGTATTTTAAAAGAATGATCAGAGATGAAAGAAAGATAGAAACCATAATGTAAGAACAGAACATCATGAAAAAAGGAAAATTTTACATAAAAGAACCAAGCAGGAATTTTCAAAATAAAAAATAAATGAATAGGACTTTAAATTTAAAAGTAACAACAGTAATAGCAACAACATATTTGGGAATTTAAAAGCACGGTGGGACTAAAAAAAGTAGATGCTACTAATAGTAAGTCCTAAAATATCATAATCACAATGAGGCATAAATGAACAATTGGAAACAAGTTCAACAACTATCATTTGGGTGAAAGAACAGCTTGTGTTGTATTTATGCAGTGGTGTACTTAAATGGTGTAATTTAAAATGAATAAGATCAATATGTAGTAACATGGTTAGAATTAAAAAAAAAAAACATCATTGAGAATGAAAGCAAGTTGCAAACCACTGCATATTGCATGATACCATTCACATCAGTTTGATAAACCCATAATATAATACAGTATGCTCATGGATAGGTAACACGTAGTTAAAATGTAAAAACATGGAGAGAAGAATACACACAAACAGTTTAACAATGTTAGCAGTTGCTTCTGGGGAGCGATGGAGAAAAATTGAACTTGGGCCATTTTCATTTGGAACTCCAGCTACATCTGCATTGTTTTATTTATTTATATTAAAAAGTGAAGCAAAAATAACAGTTTATATGCCGAGAAGAGAGGTACATTTTTATGATACTTTCTGTACTTTTTGATGTGTTTAAAAATTTTTTACAATTAAAAATATAGGGGGCTTCCCTGGTGGTGCAGTGGTTGAGAGTCCGCCTGTCGATGCAGGGGACACAGGTTCGTGCCCCGGTCCGGGAGGATCCCACATGCCGCGGAGCAGCTGGGCCCGTGAGCCATGGCCTCTGAGCCTGCGCTTCCGGAGCCTGTGCTCCGCAACGGGAGAGGCCACAACAGTGAGAGGCCCACGTACCAACAAAAAAAAAAAAAAAAAAAAAATAGGGAAAAATAAAAAATATGAGAAACAGAACAACTTTCAGGTGAGCACGGGGTTTATCACATCTCACAATCTCTCTGCTTCCCCAAGTATGGGAGTGACTGCAGTGAGAGCCACATTTTTGAAGTACAGTGGAGTTGCCAAATAGAAATAAAAGTTCTCATGTGAATTCATGCAACCTGAGTATGTGGAAAGAAGAGATTATCTTTTTATTTTTTCTTCCAGTTTTATTGAGATATAATTGACATACAGTGCTTTGTAAGTTTAAGGTGTACAGCATAATGATGTGACTTATGTATATCGTGAAATGATTATCACAATAAGCTTAGTGAACATCCATTGTCTCATATAGATATAAAATTAAATAGAAAAAATTTTTTTGTTTGTGATGAGAACTCGTAGGATTTACTCTCCTAACAATTTTCATATATAACATACAACAGTGTTAATCATAATTATATTTATCATGTTGTATATTACATCCCTAGTAATTATTTATCTTATAACTGGGAGTTTGTACCTTCTGACCACCTTCATACAGTTCCCTCTCCCCACCCACCTCCATCTCTGGTAATCACCAATCTGATCTAAGAAGGGATTACCTTTTTTTTTTTTTTTTTTTTTTTTTTTTGCGGTACGTGGGCCTCTCACTGTTGCAGCCCCTCCCGCTGCGGAGGACAGGCTCCGGATGTGCAGGCTTAGCGGCCATGGCTCACGGGCCCAGCCGCTCTGCGCCATGTGGGATCTTCCCGGACCGGGGCACGAACCCGTGTCCCCTGCATCGGCAGGTGGACTCTCAACCACTGCGCCACCAGGGAAGCCCGGGGTTACCTTTTAAATGCAATGTTTCTCTGTCTATATTTATGCTATCATCCCCTCACTTTTGTTAGTCTTGTTAACAAGTCTTTTCCAACATAAACAGAAGCTCAAGTGAAAGAAAAATAGAGGTGGTAACATCTGAGAGGCAGGGTACTCCTCTGAAGTTCTTTAAGTTCTCCTGGAAAAGAGGTCTTTCTCTTGACCTCCTGTTTTTGGTACAAGGTGGTATATGACAACAGGTAAAAGCTAAGAATCAAGGCTTCCCTGGTGGCACAGTGGTTGGGAGTCCGCCTGCCGATGCAGGGGGCACGGGTTCGTGCCCCGGTCTGGGAGGATCCCACATGCCGCGGAGCAGCTAGGACCGTGAGCCATGGCCGCTGAGCCTGCGCGTCCGGAGCCTGTGCTCCGCCACGGGAGAGGCCACAACAGTGAGAGGCCCGCGTACCGCAAAAAAAAAAAAAAAAAAAAAAAAGCTAAGGATCAGCCGCATAGAGCTGTATGGACTCTGATCATAGTAGAATGAAGCCATTTGAAGAATCCATTGTTATTCAATATCAGTAGGGGAAAAACTCCAAAATTCAGTGACCAAAGAATAGTCTGACATCCAGGAAGTATGTTTCTATAGTAATAGAACATAGAGAATTTGGAATTAAATCATTTTAGTCAATTAATAATTTAAGAGACAAGTTTAACATGTCCTTTGCTTTTGATGTTAACTAGAGTTTAACATTTTAATTTCCCCAATTGGATGTGAAATAATGCAAATTTAATCCTGCACTGTTCTTCCCTATTTACTTTAACTGATGAGTCTTTCACAGGTTTCCAGCGTGAGATTTTTCTTTTTGAAACATTTATGATTGTGCCAAATATGTGTAGATTTCTTTAAAAAATATCTTGTTTTTCAAAGCAATTAAAAGTTAGAATAGGCTCCATTAAAATTCAGGAATAAAACTTGTCATTAAATGAAGTAATCTGTGTGCTGAATACCAAAGGACTTGGCAGTTCTAGATTGATGACTGAGCTTAGGCTAAGGCAGAGTAACAAGGCTTTTGTGACTGAAACATGAATTAAGCTGCAGTTTTAGAAAGTCACAGGGAAGATCATTTGCATATATAAGAAGTAGAGTGAGGCAGATTTTTCTTTAAACATCTTTGGAAATTCAGGTTGATCCAATAAATGTGAAAAAAGGAAGAAAGTGCTTGGGCCTCAGAACGGAGAATAATAGAGTATACATAACAAAAAGAGATAATCTGGGCATATATCCCATAGGACAGTGTTTCCGTTTCATTCAGGCATGGGTGTTGCAAGTGAAGGTGTGCCAACCAGAGTAAAATGAAAGCGCTCTTGGCGCTGTAGAGGAGCATAATTTGCCACCCCAAAATGTATCTCTTTGGCATGAGGATTAATTTAGGCTGACTATTTTGAAGGCCCGAACGATTCAGGAAGAACCTTTGACCTACCCACTAACTGCCTAAAAGAATGTAGATAGAAAACCTGTCCCTGGAAGGGAGTCATCACCATAGATAACTACAGTGTGAACTAGGTGTGTAGACAGGGAGCAACTAGCAGAGTCTGTTAAAATTCCTCTCTGTGTCCCATTGTCTCTGCATGACCCAGCAAACATTTGTTTACCAAACATTTGCTTTTCCATCTCTACATGAATTGCCTTCTTCCCCTTTGAAGTCCCAAACCACTTTCCCCAACATTCTATTTTATCTTTAGCTGAGGATAGTATTTAAGGTAAGTGCTTTGGCCATTTTGGCAAGTTACTCTGTTTTCCTGAGTCTCTCCCATGTATACATGTTATTAAACTTCTGTTTGATTTGCTCCTGTTAATCTGTCTCATGTCAGTTTAATTCTTACACCAGCCAGAAGAACCTAGAAGGGTAGAGGAAAATTTCTTCCTTCTTGACAACACCTTTTCTGGAATTAGGGTTGGAGTAGCCAGAATTGACATACGCTTTATGAATGCCCTTTAATGTTCTTGTCCAATGCCTGGAAAAATGATGTATATGACTATCCGGAACAGGCAGAATTTAATTACACATTGAGTTTTAAGGGATCTACACATAAACTATCTTTTCCTCTCTTATGTTTCTCTCACAATACCCATCCTTTTAAAAATGAGGTTAAGGAAGGCCCTGAGGTACTGTTACCGAACTCAAGTTTGGCTGCTTGCTGCACAAAAGCCAATAATCGAGAGGCAAGTGTTGATAGAAAGGAAAGTTGCTTTAATCAGAAAAGCCAGCAATCTGCGGAGAAGGTGGACTCATGTCCCGAGACCAATTCCGAAGATTCTGCTCAGCCATGACAATTTTTAAAGGGAAAAAAGAGGGAAGAGTCTCAGTGGATCATCGAGGCAGGAGGTTGGATTCTGTATCCTTCTCCATTGTGTGCAGACTGGCTGACTCTTTCTTCAGATGTTATCTTGCCTGTGTGATCTGCCTGCAGGATTGCTAAGGGGCCTGCTGGGGGTAGAGAGCTAGTCATTCTTTAACTACCTGACTCTTCTATTCCTACTTCTTTTAATCTAGGGAAAGAAACAACAGGTTAGGCAAGGTAGTGTGTGCATTTAGTAAAGCATAAGTCAGGAGTTAGGTTAAATGTTACCTGGTGATCTCACTTGTATAATTAACATTTAAGGGGAATAGAAATAGACAAACAGGAAAGGGGCAAAAGAGCTGCTTATAATACTTTCCATGGATTCTTTGTTCCATACTGCTATGACCTCTGTTACAACAACTTCAAGTCATTTAAATTCTAGAAAGAATCTGAGCCTTAATTATCATGGAGCTGGGTGAAGGGGGTAGAGTTTGGATATAAGAATGCTAATATATAAACCAGTTCTAAAGAGAAGATATGAGGGATGTCTTATTTTGGGATATCAAATATGTAAAATTCACTGTCTAACTGAGGAGAAATTGTCGAGGGGATGTATTTTATTTTATTTTTAAAATTTTTAAATTTATTTATTTATTTATAGCTGCGTTGGGTCTTCGTTGCTGTGTGCAGGCTTTCTCTAGTTGCAGTGAGCAGGGGCTACTCTTTGTTGCGGTGCGTGGCCTTCTCATTGTGGGGGCTTCTCTTGTTGTGGAGCACAGGCTCTAGGCGTGGGAGCTCAGTAGTTGTGGCATGCAGGCTCGGTAGTTGTGGTTCGCGGGCTCAATAGATGTGGCTCGCGGGCTCTAGAGCGCAGGCTCTGTAGTTGTGGCACACAGGCTTAGTTGCTCTATGGCATGTGGGATCTTCCTAGACCAGGGCTCAAACCCATGTCCCTTGCATTGGCAGGCAGATTATCAACCACTGCACCACCAGGGAAGTCCCAGGGTGTGTATTTTAGATGTACACTTTTTACATTTAGCTAGGCGTTCTGCCCCACATTCCGCTGGTTTCATTGCTGGTGAACCGGCCTGGATGTCAGGCTGAGCTCCATGGCCTGATAACTGCTTTATGCTCCTTTCCTTGGACTCATCCTGACCTTGGCATTTAAAGAGAGATGTTGCCGTCTGAACATAGGCCACGACTAACTGCTATAAGAGCTTAAGGAGAAACCAGCTCCAGCTAGAGGGAGCAGGCTGAGCTCCTCTCTTCCCTCAAAAACTCCTCCCTTAGTCAGATGTTGGAGGAGGCAAGTGTCAGTTACTGACATACAAAGACTTTCATCCTCACGTCAGGGTGAAAAGGTAGGGAAAAACCAACATTATTCCTCACTTCACAGGTATTTATGGAGGTACTATTATGTGTAAGGCAATGTGTGAGACACTATTGCCAATACAAGCATGAGGGTCTCTATTATTGAGGAAATTACAGTGTAGTAAAGACTAGAGAATCTTGGCGTTTTCAGGAGGTCAGTATTTTATAAACCTTTTCCCAAATCAAGTTCTTAACCATCCGAGAGAGACAAAACTGACATGAAGATAGGATCAAAATGCCAGCTTTGGTATGATGGAGTTTTTGAAGAACGTGGATTTGATGTGAGGCAACCATGGGATTCCTAACAATACACTTAGATTTAGACAGATGTGCCCTCCAGTCAGACCCTCTTCCATTTCCTGCCAGGAGGGTGGCCCCTGTAAACCATCGGTGCGGAAGAATAGATCTCAGCCTGTGTTTCCTGCAGAACTGAATCTCAGGAAGGAAGTTTTGCATATCCAACTTTACCAACCAGATAGACGCTTTCTCTTCCCATAGAAGAATATATCATCAAGAAATATCTTTTTAACATAATCTTCTAGATTGTATTTTATGAGGGTCTCCCAAATAAGAGATATGAAATCAGTAACTGTTGGGTCTGCCAAAAAATGTTATTGCTTAAAATTTTTTTTTGCTTTCTTTTTTCGGTTTATGTGTTCCCACCAGGTGGTGCTCTTCCAACAGTTCAACATCTAACCCAGGCCTCAATGCTACCCATTATTGTCCTTCATGTCTTCCATTTAATATGCTTCATATTTAGTATCTATTTTCATAACCTTTTGGAGCATGGTCCTAATTCTATCACTCCACCTTCAGTAACAGTCTTTAATCGCAATTCACGCTGGAACACTTTGAGTATTTTACACAGCTGATCTTATGGAGTCTCCTTCCGTTGGCGTTCATGGGATGCTGTTCAGTAGTTACCCAGATCCTTTTCCCTCTGCAGGAATCATTATGGTCTGCTCTCTGATGTCTTTCCTCTGTTCCTTTGCTAGATTTTGTTCGGTGCTAGACACTGTTTCTAATTGAGTAACAGTTAAAACAATTAAACGGTTCCCTGTTTAAACATTGCTTCTGGGACTTCCCTGGTGGTCCAGTGAGTGAGACTTCACACTCCCAGTGCAGGGGGCCCGGGTTTGATCCCAGGTTGGGAAACTAGATACTGCATGCATGCTGCAACTAAGAGTTTGCATGCTGCAACTAAGAATCTGTATGCCACAACTGAGAGTCCACATGCTGCAACTAAGAAGTCTACGTGCTGCAACTAAAAGATCCTGTGTGCCACAACTAAGACCCAGTGCAGCCAAAATAAATAAATAAATATTTAAAAAAACCAAAATAAACATTGCTTCTGAAACTTGTCTGCATGTTGGCGTCACCTAGGAGGTTTAAAAACACTGTTGCCAGATCCCAACCCTACTGATTCTGATTTACTTGGTCTGGGTGCAGTCCTCCAGTAATTCTAAGGTCAGCATTGTTTGAGAACCACTGAACCAAAATATGTTCTCCTTTTCTAATACTTTCTTTAGGATCATTTAGAACCTTTTGCATTCTGTGTTCATCTATTCTGACTTTTAAGTTCTGACTTCTTCCATGTCTGTTTAGTCTGTCTGCTAACATCTCAACAATCCCCTAAGCCATTCTCTCTCTCGCTTCTGCTTAACCAGTATGCTTTTCTTTATTTGATTTTCATTCTTCAATTGCTCCTATTCTAGTAGGGAGCCTGAAGCAATTCAAGAAGTTGCCAAATTTTCTCTATCATAAGGATCCCACGTCTTTTTATTTGGTAGTTAACAAAATCTTCTCTTCTTCGGGTGAAGCCTAATTTGGATCTAAAATCTAAAGCCAGTTTCAACACAAATGGTGGGGTGGTTCTTAGGCCTATGGGCAAATTTCATGAATGTAAGGTTATTTTCTTCATAGTCTTCTGATTCCTGAATGAGGAGTGGATTTGGGACTGTGGACAAATCCCTTACTATCTACCCAGACATGGTACTAACATTATAGCTAGACCCTTACTAGTGTTCTGTGGAACTCTGTTGCACAATAGATCTGTCTGAGAAACAGTACAATAATTTTGCCTATCCATTGATGCTTTAGGAAGGCTCACCCTACTACAACATTGCACTCAATGTGAGGCCAAGCCACACCTGTGAAATTCAAGGTCAGACTGCAGTGGCCTCCATGTGAGGCCCACATGGCAGATCTCTGGGTATGTTGCTTTGGCCTGGTGCCTGCAGCCCAGCCTCTATGAAAGAGCCACTTACCTCTGGTTGCAGCTGTTATAAACTTTGATGACCTGACAAGGTTCAAGTGCACATGATAATCACTTGCTAAAGTCTAAATTTTAAAGCTGTGCATTCAGAACATAGCTAAAAACAGAAAACGAGCAAAACAAAGTAAATAGAAAAACTCCTTCAAGTTACATGGCACAATGACGGCTGCTGAAACCAAATGTCTAGAAACAGTCTTTTCTTGGGCCATAGCAGATGCTTCAATTTCCAGGTATTATGTCAATACCCAAGTTCTACTCTGTCTGTTTCTCTTTGTCCTTGAGCTAGGGCATTAGAAGGACAATATCTAACAGTTCCTTTGTCCATTCAATTAGAGACAAAGGAATTACAAAAAGGAATTAGATATCAAAACACCAACTTGTTACTAATAGGGCTTTTGGAAAATATGACTTAGTTATATGACAATAGTGGTCTTTTTAATGCTGCATCCCAGAATTAGATAGGTTTATCCAATCACAGAAAACCTGAGAAAGCACAGACAACTCTTGAAGAGAGAAGTAGCCAACTTCTGTAAGACAGAAGGCTTGCAATAGCAGACCACAGCACATGCTTCCTGAAGTCCAGCTGGCCCAACTTGCATTTTATAACAAATTCATCAATCATCTTGTCATTCTTCCAAGAGTGCTCCACTAACAAAAGTCCCTCAATATGAGAACAGGAAGCCAATGAGGAGGAGGTTCCCTCCAACAAAGGAGGGAACACAGAGTCCATTACACCAGCAAGGGTGAGTGACACCATAAAAACAAACTCGGCTGCCGTAGTTCTGAGGAAGAAAGAACTCACTTATGATGTCACCATGAGAAAGACAACTCTTACATTAGATCTTTTTTTTTTTTTTTTAGAACATAAGAAGCTTTAATGAAGTGGCCAGTTATTTTAAAAAACCAAATGTTTTAATAAGAACAAATAATACAAGGAGAAATATGATGGGGGAAAAAACATTGACCAAAACCTTAAAATAAGTAGGAATAAATATAAGGAATAAATAATAAATAAATAAATATAAGGAATAATAAATATAATAAATATAAGGAAAATATAAATAAATATAAATCTATTACATTAGATCTTAGAGGGTAGGAGACACTGCACAAAATAGGGGAATTGTAGAGGCATCCTTGGCAAAAACATTGCAAGAGAGTAAGAGAAAAGCTGAAGATGACGTGAGTCGTCTCAATTCTATCAACACAATTTAAGTTCCAGTGTCCTCCCTCGGCCTTAGTTAGCTTATCTTGCCCTAATTATCAAGTTAATCCTATTTATTATTTTATAAAACATCTTTTATAAAATCTTTTCTATGGCTCTTACAGTGCATAAGTGGTCAGAACTGGATCTCAGCACCTCTAATCCAACATAGTTTCTGGTTGGTCTTCCAATAAGAATCATATCTTGGCAAGCTGTGGTCTCAAAGGAATGAAATCTGGACACTGTCAAAGGTCACAAGGCTGGCAGTGACCAGCTGGAGAATCTGGCTTTCTTGTGGGACCATGTAGTAGGTGGTGATGGCATAAGGAACAACTTGAAGAAGGTAGTTTCTTTGAGCAGGACTACAAGTTTATCCTAAAATCAGGTGAAGCTCCATCTTCCTGCCTTGACATAGAGAAAAAAATGGTCTGATAGGCTTCCATTCATGGAAGAACATCCATCCCTATGTTCACCCCACACCCATGAAAAGAAGCACAAGTTATTTTAATGCACACGTTATACCTTGTAAACATATAATTAGGAAAAACATCATCATCATGTGACTCTTTAATGATGTGAAAATCTTTTACACAACACATACTTAAATATAGTAGAATTTTAGCTCTCCTTACAATCTTAACTAGTCAGGAAAATAAATCTAGAATTATGTATTATGCAAATTTAATACATTAAAAATTTATCTCAAGTGAGAGTATGGAGGTGAGCACAGTAGAATGCTAATAATCTTTAAAGGTAATACCTTTAGATGACTCTCATTGTCAGGTCTTGCCTGGACCTTGGTCTCTACTGCTCTACACTTCCCATAACTGGAAACATCTGGCTGCAGACTTCATGATATCACTTAAACCAAATTTTTGTGACTTAAAATGGAGGTGGCCATGTGGGTAACCAGGCCTTGACTATTCTAGTTCTGATAAGTGAGCTTTTGCCGCTTATTCTCAAAATTTGGCCTCCACGTAGGACCCAGACTTCTGAGGATGGGTCTACTTTGCACTCGCTCATCTTCCCCCCGAGAGCAATTCACAGTACCTCTTTGAGTCTTATCATTGGTCCTATTTTAAACATGAGAGAACCTCTTACCTTTTAGGGACTGTTGTGAGGATGAAATGAGGTGTAATGCACGTGAACCATCCAGACCACAGGTACTCAATGCATGTAAGCCCCTACCGTCCTTCCTTCTCTTTCTAGGCATTTACTGAAGGCCACATGTTGTACTTACCATCCCAAGGATCTAAATCATTTGATGACAAATCTGTTCAGCCATCTGCTATAGCATTTAGAAGCCCCAAATATATAACCAATGCTGGGCACACACATCCCAGCCAAATGCACTATAACCCTCACAGAAGCTAGCATGATGTTTGTTGTCCCTCTGAATGATAACAAGATGCCCCAATAGAATTTAAGGGTATGCAAAAATTTCTGTGGTGCTGGTCACAAAAATATGTATTCTGTAAACCTCAGTTTCCTACATTTTTCTCTCTCTTTTTTTTTTTTTTTTTTTTTTTTGCGGTACGCGGGCCTCTCACTGTTGTGGCCTCCCCCGTTGCGGAGCACAGGCTCCGGACGCGCAAGTTCAGCGGCCATGGCTCACAGGCCCAGCCACTCCGCGGCATGCGGGATCTTCCCGGTCCGGGGCACGAACCTGCGTCCCCTGCATCGGCAGGCGGACTCTCAACCACAGCGCCACCAGGGAAGTCCCATTTTTATCTCTTGATCAATTACTGTCAGATGCCTACTATCCTGCTCTTTTTTCCTGATTTGCCTTACCTGGCTGTTTTGTACTATTTTAGTCAACTATTTACACACCCAGTAGCTAATTATAGAAACTCTAGCACCTACTAACTGGCTGAGTGACCTTAAGCAAGTTACTTATTCTCTCTGAATCTCAGACAACTCATTTGAAAATCCAATAATAATCTCAAAGAATGATTGAAGATAAAATGAGATGATATATCTAAAGCAGCAGTTCTCAAACATTTTTGACTCAGAGCTCCTTCAACTCTTCAAAATTATTGAGGATCTCAAAAAGCTTTCTATTTACATGAGTTCTATCTATTGATATTTACTCTATTAAAAATTAAAAGTGAGAAATATTTTATATCTATTTGTTAATTTATTTACAAATAGCAATAATAAACCCATTACCTGTTATCATAAATGACATATTTTTAATTAAAACAGCTATACTTTCCAACAAAACTTTAGAGAGTGACATTATTTTATAGTTTGCCAATCTCTTTAATGTCTTGAAGATGGATGGATTCTTGTATATGTCTCTACATTTGATCTGTTGAAATATATTGTTTTGGTTGAAGTACATGAAGAGAATGTGGCTTCACACAGATATGGAGTTGGAAAAGAGAAGAATGCTCCTATAGCCTTTTCCGGTAATTGTGGATATGTTCTTTTGATATTCCATGCAAACTCAACAAATGGTAGTTTATAAAAAGGTTAGTTGCACTCTGGAATCTTAAACCATATCAACGGACATTCTGTATTTTGTAATATTCAAATCCATTGGTCTGGATTTCACTTTGAATGGATCTTTCACCTAGGTATGATTTTATGCATTGTACATGGGTCAGTTGGAAAATATTGGTTTACCGAGTTGTGCAGGTCTTCCAAATGTTGACATATGGATATCCAAAAAAAAAAAAAAAAATCACATTTGTT
Source organism: Stenella coeruleoalba (assembly GCF_951394435.1). Taxonomy (NCBI): domain Eukaryota; kingdom Metazoa; phylum Chordata; class Mammalia; order Artiodactyla; family Delphinidae; genus Stenella; species Stenella coeruleoalba. The sequence goes on from NC_137153.1 coordinate 43,900,281, forward strand.
AAATTCACAACCTGTTGGATCAGAAAAGTCTTTAAGTATTGGAAAGCTGTCAAGCTCATGGTGGTATACAGGTCTTCAACATTCTAGTTTTCACTTGAAAGTTCCAATTTTATCAGTGGCCACAAATATTGTTAGTTGTTTTTCTTGAAGTGACAGATTCACTTTGTTCATTTTTAAGAAAGTGTCTGCCAAATACCCAAGCCTAAAGACCATTATTCGTGTTTCAGTTGTTATTCAAGTAAAAATGGTATTCCATGAAAGAATTGGCAAGTGCAGCCTGCAACTCAAATAATCACACAAGTGGTCTTCCTTGAGGCAACCATAACACATACTTCAGTAGGTAGCAGATGGACTTTATGTGTGCTTTTCATTTAATCATTTCAGTATATTAAAATGATGATTAATGATTAATCATTAATCATTTCAATATTCATTTCAGTATATTAAAATGATGGGCACTCAAGAGGTAAAATTTAATAAAATTAATAATGTTTACTGCTTCATTAAAAATAATCTTAAGTGAGGCTGGATTTTAGTTTTTAATTTTTTCTTACAAGTGCATGGCTGTGAAGAGTAAAATTATTACTGTACATTTTAATTTGGGGGCCAGTGCCTAGATTCATACTAAGGGGCCATCAGGTTTTCCCATGATTAATCTTGCATCATCAACACAAATGCCAGCACAATGAAGAAAGACATATAACTTCTCAGCATTATTCTGAAATTAGTTTTGACTTTGCAGAGTCCTTGAAAGGGGTTCTTGAACCATACTTTGAAGAGCTAATATATGCTTTAGATATTACCTGGCTTAGTACAGAGTAGGCCCTCAGTAAGGAATGTCAATTCCATTATTATAATGTAAATATTTTATAGTGTATCTGTGTGTAACCTGTGTTTCAACCTATGGTGTGGAGAGTTGAGTTATCACATTATCATCCCGGGTTGATGTGAAAGGCCCTCTCTCCAAGCTTCTACCTTTTAATAATTTTAACCTCTTCCCTTTGTTCCCCCAGGCCTACGACTAGTAGCTGCTTCCTGCAGTTACACCTTCTGTGATAACTAAAGTGTCCCCTTTGTGCCTTTTCGGGTAACCAAAACCTGGTGTGGAAATAAACAAAAATCACCCAGATGAAAACAAATAGAGGCTATTTGCGCAGAATATCCACCATCGCCTGCATTTGGCAGAGTCTTGAAGGCAGGAATGTGAATGGGAAAGCCTTATAGTGAGAAAATAAAGTAAGGGCTTCGGGTGTGCCCTGATTGGAGATTGTGTGCATGAAGAAGCTGGAAATGGGCTAGGCTAGCTAGAAGTGAGCCATCTTATGTGATTGATTTTGAGGGCATATTTGGCTTTTGCTTGTTGGTCCTAAGTTGGAAGCAGGGGCAAAGATATGGTAGCTGGTTGTCATTGACCAACTCCTGACCAAACTTGGTGGATCGTTGGAGAGGTTGTGGGATCAGAGTTCCATTGTCACATATGATCTGGCCATTGTCTGTTTGTATATTCAATTGCTCACTGGTTAACGATTCTTTATATTAAGTTCTCTCTGTTGAAATAACTGGTATGGTTGCTGTTGCCTAGGGGGGACACTGATAAAATCACTAAGCTGTGTGCCCATAGTTAATGGGCCCACGTATAGTTAACCTTAAAAAGTTGCTTATAATATAGCAAAATAATTGAGTAAACTATTGGATAAGTATTTAAATGATCAAAATCCACTATTATAGTTCCCCACAAGGATGAAAAAGTTGGAGAGAACGAAACAAGGTACAAAGCTACGGTGATGTAGAGGAGCCAAAATTTCTACCCAAAATACGTTTCTTTGGCATGAGGATTGATTTAGGTTGATTATTTTTAAGAAGCAGAAGTATCAGGAAGTTCTTCTTGTTACCTCCCCCTTTACTCCCTAAAAGAATTTAGGTGAAGGGCTTGTTCGGGGAATAAAGCTATCACCAGAGATATAAACAAAGTATATGGTCTAGGTATGGTAGGGGAGACTTGATGGGGCCTAGAGATCAGAATCTGTTTTGTGTCCTATTGTCTCTGCATGGCCCAGTAAACATTTATCTATCAAACATTTGCTTTTCCATCTTCATGTGAATTGCCTTCTTCCCCTTTAAAGTACTAAACGCCTACCCTCAACATCCTCTTTTGTCTTTAGCTGAAGATGGCATTTAGGGTGAAGACTTCAGCCATTTTGGCAAGTTACTCAGTTTTCCTGGGTCTCTCACATATATACATGCTATCGAACTTGTTTGCTTTTCTCCTGTTAATCTGTCTCATGCTGATTTAATTCTTAGACCAGCCAGAAGAACCTAGAAAGGTAGAGGAAAATTTCTTCCTCCCCAACAGTGACCAACTCAGGTTTGTCAGGGACTAAGGAGTTTCTGAAATGCGTGACTTTCAGTACTAAAACTGGGGCAGTCCGGGCAAACTGGGACAACTGGCTGCCCTATGACAGTGCCCAAAGTTGTACTTCATTAACAATCATTTGTCTTTTTTCTCCTACCCAAACAATACAATATGCTCAAATCAATATGAGCAGCATTCTGTTTCTGATTTTCAGTACGTGGGGAAAATCAAACACCTGGAAAAAAATGAAAAATCAGAAACCCCAATTAAGTAGAGTTGGGAAACCAGAAGGGGGCACGCTTACGCCCTATGAGGATTGCAGAGACCAAGAGGAAGAAAAAAGACTCCTTTCCTGGCAAGGACTCAGCCAGTGAAAAGCCATGGACTCTTCGTTTACCATAGCCCTCCCAGCCTCCTTTTCTCCTCTATAAAAGTGTTCTCCTTCCTATGCCCTACAGGGACTTGCACGTGGCTGCCATGGTTGCAGACCCCAAATTGCAGTTCTCTGCTGATCCTGAGTAGACCTATGTTTGCTGGAGAAGTATTTGGCAGTCTATTTGTCTCAGGTCAACACACCAAACTTGGTTGTGTGAGAGACATGAGTAGTTTCATAGCCCACCCTCCACTGAGAATGTCCCTCTTTTTCCGAGTAAACAATGATCTGAGTTTTGAGGAGACAAATTATTTCCTTAATCCAGTCAATCATTACAGCTGTTATTTAAACAGTCTGTGCCTCTTCCACACTTAATATGGTTCAATTTACCAAAATAATTGAAAAAAAAAAGCTTTCAGAAACACAGTATATTTTTAGGAGTGGGAAATGCTCCCCACCCCTACTCCTTTACATTATGCTGCCTGAGGATGATTACAAACATTCACAGGTGATATTTAAATTAGGCAAAAATGTGTATTTGTTCCAAAACAATTGAACAAAGGAAATGGAAATAAACACAAAGTGTTTCATCATCTGAAGACATTTTCTCTAGCTTCCTAACAGAGGGCAATTTAATTCCAAAAGATTGTATGTATTGATTGAAGTACTGGCCTCTAGATACTTAACAGATGAATGAAACCCATGAAGAGGGCACTTACTGTTCACATTTCCCAGTATGAGAGAACAAGTATTAATAAAGGGTGAGAGTTAATTTTAGAAAATGATACTTGCCCCCAAAAGATTGCATTTATTGAAAATGTTCTACAAAATAGGGTTGTAGGTTATTAGCCTAAAACAACACAAGGCTTAAAAAGCGAAAGGGGTCAGAGAGAGCAGCTTCCAGGGAGAATGTCTCCAGCTGCTGCTCTGGAGATGTCAGCCTCAGCTGCCTGAGGCAGAACTGGGTCTTAAGGGAGCGTCTAATCTGGGGAAAGGCTCTTGTAGCGTTATCGAAGTGTGTAAATATAGGCTTCTCAATTTTAGCTCTTCTGTGACTTCTGTTCACTCTCCACATTTCTAGTTTATAGGTCTTTTCAGTTGTTCCAGATTGTTGTCTGCCTGTGGACTACCAAAATGGTTCCTGTAAGCGGACCTGCCTTAAGTAATGGGAGGTGTGATCTCTTCAGGGAGTTTATATTTGAAATTTATACGTTAAAAGAAAAGAGGGCTTCCCTGGTGGCGCAGTGGTTGAGAGTCCGCCTGCCGATGCAGGGGACACGGGTTCGTGCCCCGGTCTGGGAGGATCCCACATGCCGTGGAGCGGCTAGGCCCGTGAGCCATGGCTGCTGAGCCTGTGCGTCCGGAGCCTGTGGTCTGCAGCGGGAGAGGCCACAACAGTGAGAGGCCCGCGCACTGCAAAAAAAAAGAAAAGAAAAGAAAAGAAAAAAAATACCTGCAGATCATGTGCAGTCTCTTAAAAGAAGTATCTGTCTCTGACATATGACATATAAAATTAATAAATCACCTTGCAGTGTGTTAAGTGACTAAGGAGATGAGTTAGGAAGAAGAGGTATTAACAGTTTCTTAGATGATCAAGTTCTTTGGGTGGTGTGCTAGGTTTTACAAACATTAGCGATTTTAATCTTTACAAAAATCCTATGATAATATCCATGATTAAAAAGATGAGTAGGGACTTCCCTCGTGGTGCAGTGGTTAAGACTCCTCACTCCCAATGCAGAGGGCCTGGTTTGATCCCTAGTCAGGGAACTAGATCCTACATGCATGCCACAACTAAGGAGCCCACCAGCCGCAACTAAAGAGCCCACCAGCCGCAACAAAGGAGCACGCCTGCCACAACTAAGACCCAGTGCAACCAAATAAATAAATAGAAAAAAAAAAAGGATGAATAGACTGAGGCTTAGAGAGGGTACTTTGTCCAAGGTTGTTCAGATTGCTGTCAATTGACTTAGTCCATTTGGTCTGTCTTAACTATTAGGTGCTTTTTTTGATAAATCACGATAGTCACTGTCAAAGCAAAAATTGCATGGGACAATGCTAAACAGGCAAAAATTTTATTCAAGTCTATTACAGTAGTTGTAAGAGACCACAATTATGTCTGAGCTCAACTCTGCTGTAACAAAGAGCTGGGGTAGAGGATCTTAGGTTATCTTTGTTTGCTAATTGGCTTTATCCAAAGGAAAAATAAACTTTTTTGTATCTTCATGGCATGGAATAATTTTACAGCTTGGAGTAAGAAGCCCTCCAAAGTTAGGTTCATACCCTCCCAGGGAAACTGGGAGATAGGGGCTTTATCTTCTTCAGTGATTACATTTCAGAAGGATGGCTCCGTGGTATTTGAGAAAGATATTCCTGGGTTGTAAAACTGGCAAGAAGTTGTTGAAAAGATTTATATATCAAAAGTAAAGAGAAAGAATTTACAATTACATGTTTTTTGAGGTAAATACTCTAAGAAAGGGAGGTCAGGGGTCTTAGAGGCAGGAAGAAACATGTCTGAAAGCTAGTCAGGCTGAGGGAAATGCTGAGGCCCTGGGTCTTGGTCAGTCCTCCCTTTTGTTCCAGAGAAGCCAGGCATCCACTGAAATGCTTAAGAAAGCGAGTCCATGTAGTTTGTTTAGCACATTTCTGTGATTGAAGGACTAGTTGAAACGTCTGCTGAGACCTGTCAGTAGGGGATATTTGCCAGATGGTGTGAGCAATCAGGCATTTAATGACGGGGATTCCTATGGAAATTAAAAGGAGAACAAAGATTAATGGTTGGGGCCAACTCGAAACTTAGATCCTGAGTCCAAAGGGCTGCCAACTGAGGAGATTCCTAGACATTGGGCTTGAGGTGTCTTTAGATGGTGCAGTGAGGATTGCAGTGGCATTCTGACAGATTTCCCAATTGGCAGTCACAACATTTTTGGTGATAGCTTAGACGTTAGAGATGTTTTGGTAAGATTGTCCACGGTCATGGTTATTTTCCAGAGCAGAGCGTGGAAGATGTGGAAGTTGCAGTGAACTTCCTAAGTGGCTCACACAGCTGCAACTCCAGGCATGAAGGTTGTCCACTGCCAAGTGATAAGACCTTGAAGTTTGTATCAAGTCATCTGGCTTCAGCTCACAGGGCTTCTTCAGAGCCTGGGGGAAAGGCTAGCTACAAGACAATCTAGGATCCCAGTAAGGATTTGGGTTTGGGGTGGGGGGTAGTGTCAGATTTTAGTTTTCAGTGACTCCAAGTCAGAAGGGTGGGAGAAAAATTAAAAATGTAAGTTTGTAGGGTTGAAGTTAGATGTTGAAGGAAACTGCAGAAATTTAAAATTTGGTAAGGGCTGACAATTTGCACAAGATGACAGGATCTAGTATAATTTACAGCTAGGTGACAATACAATGCAGTTTACAAAAAGGTAAAAAATAGCTTGAAGATGATTAATAGGGCCAGAATCTGATAGTGCATAAGGCTGTGCTGTAGTTTTCTCTTGAAACATAAAATTTCTCTCCACAGTCACCTCACTTTTGATCAATGATAATCAAAGTAAGGTTATTTTCCATCATAAAAGAAATGTGGCCTCATTAGGTTTGACCTGGTTATTTACAGAGGTACAGCAAGAACGGTAATTAACCACATATGCCTTTTAAAGTTTGCTTTGCTGAAAGCTCTTATAGGGAATTTCAGACTGGACTTTTAGAAGCCTCTTGAGCCTAGGAAGCTGAGCCAAGAACTTGTCACCAGATTTTATCTGCGGTACTTATAGATTTGGATGAATTCCTCTCTTCTTGAGATGCCCAACAAGTCCTATTTTCTCGGCCTGCCAGGAGTGACTTTTCTTACTCATCTATAAAGCTGGGAACCTATAAGCTGGGTTCCAGGCTAGTTTTCCTAAGAGGGATTTGTAAGCATTGGTTCCATAAAGTTGATCTTAGTTCCTTAAAATTATCTGGCCATATCTGGTTTTATGCACATCATTTCAAATATGACAGTATAGTCAAAGCCTTGGTTATATTTAATATTTCTAATTATGTTCTGTTAAAAGGAGGACAGATTTTTAGTGAACCCATGCAAATAATTATATTGCTATAACAATAAGAATACTCAAAAGTTTCTGAATTCTAGGGGAACCAACAGGAAGAAAAAGATAAATGTTTCCTGTCTGTTTACAAAACATAATTTAATAAATTTTTATGAATTATAGATAGCTTAAGAGAAAAAAGGGTTCTTTATATCAAGGAAGCAGAACATTAAAGCATCAATAATACTCCAAACAAAACCCATAATCATCCTTTATCAATTCATACAGTCCTGTGAACTAATTCTTGTTCTGTGGACTAATTCTTGTTCTGCTTGATCTTGGGTTAGCAATCTCATGAACCCATCAGTTTCTCTACCAGAGTTCTGGAAATCCTGACTCAGTTTGGTAGCATGATGTGCTCAAAGTTATTTGAGCAATGCCATCAGAATCCAACATAGTTCTTTTCTGGATCTCTGAGACAGTCCCTTTTGGTTAAAGATGAAGCACTCTGTCCTGTACCTGATCGCAAGAGCTTTCAGGGAAGCATCATTTCTCTGTGAATGACAAAAGACTTAATATGGCTGTGTATAAAGATATAATGAGAGTTAATTATAAAAATAATGCAGCGGACAAGGATATTCTGCTGTTTCTGTGGCATACATTTAACAAAACACTGGAATTACAATTTGATAACACTATACTGTTGTTTGATATCAGTCACGGCAGCACTAGGACGAATTATGGACATCAGGGACACTGACAAATTTCTAGGAATTTCATATAATTTTTGAAACACACACACACACACACACATTTACATATTTGCCTATACAAACACAACCTAGGGAAGGTTAAGTATCTTTTCTTATTTGAAAATGATTCCCAAGCAATTCAACATATCAAAAAAACCTAGTTTTTTTGCACCTCTCTTTTTACAAGATGAAAGATCCTTTGTGACCTTTCCTGGGGCCCTCTGGGAAATCCCACATACAGTCTTAGTTGTAAAAGATATCATTTAGGATTAGATTTGGGAAAGGCAAAATATCAAATGTTGTCAGGAGGTTTGAACACTGTGTTAAATTGGATTATGAGTCATTGAGAAACCATGCTTGGCTGCCTATTTAATTGAAATGACAATAAAAGATTTCAAAAGTAAATATAGGAGGTAACGTAGTTTTAAAAAAATTTCTTAGCTTTGTTAAAAGTGATAAAATTTGGTTCTTTTAAATACTCAAGGACATGATAAAGTCAACATAAAGCAGAGAGATTATTCTGAGACAGAGTCTTTACTTCCTAGGTGGATTAGTCAGAAGGTAAAAAACAACTTTTACAGCCTCTTATTAAGAGCAGACCAATAATCCAAGAAACTTTTGTCATTTTATCAGAGAGAAAACCAAACTCTAGTTTTGCGTCAGTATACCATTGATACTAAAGCTCATTTTTAGAAACTCGTAAATTCTTAACCAGGTTTGACCACTAGAAATTAAATTCCTTTGCGGCAAAATTACAACTTTTCAAATCCATTCTGGTCGTGTCCTACATTTTCCTCTTTCTCATTCTGGAACAACTGTTCCATCGTACATACTTTGCATACTTTTAACACAAAGTTGTCCTTCTGCCCTTACTGTTTCTAATAGTTTCATTGATACACACTGATTATAAATTTTAAGTACTAATAACTTTTCTCTAGAAAACTAAGAAATAGATAATTGTGAATTATATGTCGTATGCCAGCATTTTCTAGCAGACTGGCAAGGTTATGAATATACAATCTCACAATTTTTATAGGGATTTTCTTCCTCAGAGTATAGTTTCTCAATGTGGTAAAAAAAGAACATATTTATTAATAGACTCAAATATCTAGCCTTTCTGTACCGTGTAAAATAAGAAGCTAAAGTACATAAAATTAAATTTATGCTTAGTAATTAATGCTTCAGCATTTAATCTTACTTAGAAATGATCTAGATATTTAGTGAATAGCTATTAGTTAATTTAGCATAGGTCTAAGATGGTAAATTACCAAAAATATTTTGGAAATTATTTTTAAGCAGACTTATTATAAAACATAATTATTTTTATTTTTATTTTTTTATTTTATTTTATTTTTTTTGCCGTACGCGGGCCTCTCACTGTTGTGGCCTCTCCCGTTGCGGAGCACAGGCTCCGGACGCGCAGGCTCAGCGGCTATGGCTTACGGGCCCAGCTGCTCCATGGCATGCGGGATCCTCCTGGACCGGGGCACAAACCCATGTCCCCTGCATCGGCAGGCGGACTCTCAACCACTGCGCCACCAGGGAAGCCCAAAACATAATTATTGTTGAAATAAACCAATTATATAAGATGCCTGCTTCCAGTTAGTCCACCTACAGCTTCCTCATGCCAGCAGCCTCCAATCAAAGCATACCTGAAGCTTACCCTGTTTTCCCCTATAAAGACTTCTCACTCCTCTGTCTGCCTTTGATTCTCTGCCAAGTGTGGGTCATGGTGACTGGATCCCTTCTTATAGCAAGCTATGAATAAATACTTGTTGCTATCTCTTATTTGGGTGAGCTTTATTTACTTCCATACACCCATGAGAAACCATTTATAGTATCTACTTTGCTATTTATGAGCTATTAATATTATCAATGAAAAATCCATTTCTAGCATTCATTAAACCAATTGACCCAGTTTCTGGTACAGCAGGAGATAGATAACTGAGGTATTTGTTATAGTTATGTTTTAGAATGTGGCTTTTCTCATCATGAAAACATCTACAAATAGCAAATGCTGGAGAAGGTGTGGAGGAAAGGGAAACCTCCTACATTGTTGGTGGGAATGTAAATTGGTGCAACCACTATGGAAAACAGTATGGAGGTTCCTCAAGAAACTAAAAGTAGAGTTGCCATATGATCTAGCAATCTCACTCCTGGGCATATATCTGGACAAAACTATAATTCAAAAAGATATGTGCAGCCCTATGTTCATAGCAGCACTATTCACAATAGCCACATCACAGAAACAACCTAAATGTCCATCGACAGTTGAATGGATAAAGAAGATGTGGCATATACATACAATGGAATACTACTCAGCCATAAAAAAGAATGAAATAATGCCATCTGCAGCAACATGGATGGACCTAGAGATTATCATACTAAGTGAAGTAAGTTAGGAAAAGAAAGAAAAATACTATATGATATCACTTATATGTGAAATCTAAAATATGACACAGGTGAACTTATCTATGAAACAGAAACAGACTCACAGACATAGAAAACAGACCTGTGGTTGCCAAGGTGGGGGGTGGGGAAGGGATGGATTGGGAGTTTGGGATTAGCAGATGCAAACTATTACATATAGGATGGATAAATAACAAGGTCCTACTGTATAACATAGGGAATTATATTCAATATTCTGTGATAAACTATAATGGAAAAGAATATGAAGAAGAATGTATATATTGATATAGGTATAATTGAATCACTTTTCTGTACAGCGGAAATTAACACAACGTTGTAAGTCAGCTATACTTCAATAAACTAAATTAAAAAAAAGAATGTGGTCTTTCTGATTAAATGCTGGCAGACCATAGGTAGAGTGTGAATTGATCAGGGAAACTGATTTCCTTAACCATCTTAATTCCTTTGTTTCCCTTATCTTTCTTAACCAAACCATCAATAAAACCTGTTGGATCTTCCTGTAAAACATAGCTCAGCCCTTCCAGTTTTTTTCACTCCCACCATTACTATCCAGTCCAGGACACCAGCCTGTCTTGCCTGGATTAATGCAATCACCTCTCAACTGGATGTTCCTCATTCTGTTGCCTTATGTATCTAATCTCCACAGAGAAGCCAGAGGAATCTTTGAAAAATGTGTATCACTTCATGTCGGTCCTGTTTAAAACCCTCTGATGGCTTCCCTTTCCATTTAGAATAACATAAAAATATCTTATTTTGGCCTTCTAACCCTTACTTACAGACGCTATCCCTGGCCTCTCTCTCTGATCTCATTTTATTCTGTCTTCTCCTTCACATGATAGTCCATCTTTTTCTTAAACATGTCTGTTTTTTTCCCCCATTTATACTTGCTCAGGAGGCAAAACTCCCCAGGATCATCCTTGACTTTTCTCTTTCTGCCATACCTCACATCCATTCTATTGATACATTTTATCAACTCTCAAAAGGCATTTAGCCTCTAACCACTTCTTACACCTTCTATCCTAACATCCTGGTCCAGGCCATCATCATCTTTTGCCTTGATTATTGTCATAGCTTCCTACCTGTCTCCCGCTCTACAGTCTAATCAGCAGAAGAGCCAGAGTCAGTCTGTTATATGCATCTCCAGTTACATCATCCTCTGGCTCAAACTTGCCCATCTTGTTAGCTGCTACTCAAAACCTTCCCGTCTCACCCACAGTAAATGCAGTTGCCCGGGTTGCCCTATGTTACCATAGGCATGGAAGGCTGAACCAGCTCTCCTCTCCACCCTGGTATTATCTCCTCCCACTCTCCCTGTCATCCATTTGCACTCCTGTCAAATGGGCCTTATTGTGGTTCCTTTACTATTTCCGTCACCTTTCTCTCTCAGAGCCTTTGTACCTTCTGCCTCGAATGTTCTTTCCCCAAATATTTCCATGGTTCCCGCCCCCCCCTCCTCATTTCTTTCAAATCCTTGCTCAAATGTTACCAGATAAGTGAGAACTTCTCTGACCATCCTATCTAAAATAGGAAGCTGTTCTCTGATCACCTTATATTCAGTAACCCTTCATTCTCTAACGTGACTTGTATCCCTTATTCTACTTAATCTTCCTTCTTAGAATGTCTACTATTTGACATATTATATATTTACCTATTTGCTATTGGTTTATGGTTTATCTCCTTTCAGTGAGATATTTGTTCCATGAAGGCCTGGACTTTTCCTGTTTTGTTCACACTTTATGTCCTGTACCTACAACATCACCCAAACCTAGTAGGCACTTGATGTTTACTTGTTCAGTGAATGAATATAACACTGGACTTTTCAAATATGTGAACCTTTTTCTTGATTAAACCAATCTAAATTGCATTTTCATCCTTTGCAACAGGTTTACAACCTTGGCACTTTTGGCATCTTAGGCCATATAATTCCTTGTTTTGGGGGGTTGCCTTGTGCTGTGTAGGCTGTCTACCAGCATGCCTTCCCTCTACTCACTAGATGTTAGGAACAAGCTCCCAGGGGTAACAAGTGAAAATATCTCTAGACATTGTCAAATATCCACTGGGGACCAAATTTGCCCATGGTTGAGACTCAGCTTAAATATCATTGCCATTAAGGTTTGACTGATTTTTCTCTCTGTCTGAGTTAGCTACCCTTTATCTGTGCTTTTATCGTAATTTGTGTGTATCTCCCTCTCTCTCTCTGTGTATCTGTGTGTGTGTGCGTGTGTGATTGTTTTGTATGTATCTATATTGTAATTATCTCCTTAATTGTCTATACCAACTGAGTGGTGACATCCTTGAATGAAAGAACTCTGGCTTTTAATCTCTGATTCTCAGGTATTTAGCACTGTTCTAGTACACAAAGGTATGAATAAGTGTTTTTGAATGATGGAGTGAATGAATGGCACTCATTTTCCTGGCTAGGTAAAGGCACTGAAAACAGATTTGATGTAAGCCTCCCCATTTGGTAGTCAAGAAATCAACTAGGGCTTTGACAATCCTATGATAAATAAACAGAACTGTAGAGCAGAAAATTCTGAGAAATGAAGGGCAGTGAAGATTAGAGCTGAGTGCCCACTGTAGGGAAGTAACTCATATCAAAGAGAATCATTCAGAAGTCTGTGCAAGCATGGCTGCTATGGGCTATTTGAATAATTTAGGCATTTCTACATCTAGTGCACCAGGGGTGGGTAATTTTCTGTTCTATTTTTCCAGAGAATGAGATGAAGCTATCACTGACGTTATTTCAAAAATGTTCCTGAAAAGGGAAATCTGAGATAAGTGATACAGAAACAAGGTTGTGACTCATTTGTTTTAGATATTGGTGAGCTGTTTAAATGAGAGTAGCAGCAATTTGGTTCTCTTATTTGGACTATTTCACGGAAAGTAGGAAGTGCAACTTTATATTTTTTGAAGTTCTTTTGGTTCTTCTGGTTTGATATTCTTTCCTGCTTTGCAAAGATAAATAAGTAAAGCTTGCGTACTTTATTCTGCATTATTTTTTCAAATGTCCAAATAGATTTAGCATTTTGATAATAACTGGAGCTAAAGTGAAATTTAAAATCACAGAAATGTTTCTAATATCTTCATCGAAAGAGATTTAAGTATGCATATTTTCAGGCAAAAGAGGAATCTGCTGTGTATGTAAAATATATTTCTGGTGATCAACATTAATGGGAGTAGAAGATGCAAGCCTTCCTTTAACCCTCAACTCAAAAACTTCACATCCATTCTGTGGGAAAATGGAGTGGAAGAGAAATAAAACATGCCTGGAAAAGATAGAATAGTCTTTGCTCATCAAGATTGAGGAGGTAAACTCATATCCTTCCCACCCCTGGAAATTTTAGGGAGCACTTCTTTCACATGCCTAATATCACTTTATCCTTAGAAAATCCTGTGGAATGAACAAGACATATTTTTGTCCCCATTTTATAGTAAAGGAAAATGATATCTAGAGTGATTAAATGACTTCAATAAAGCCATGGCTCTGGTAAGGATGTATCCATTTAGCAGAAAGTAGCCATCCAGTCCCACTTTATGAGGCAGACTGAGCTCCCCTATTGCCCAACTCACTTCATGTACACGTGGAGTGATCTTTGCTGCAGAACCCTTAGGAGGCTCATTGATGTTCATGATCAGATTTCATGAGCTGCAGAGGAATTAGGAAATGGATCACTATGGGGGAGGTCCTTACACATACAAAGAATCCACTGGAAACACGAGTGAGTTACCTTCTACTGCCTCTTCCCAGCTTTGTGCTTCAGAACATGCCCTAGAAGGAGGAGAGATCAGATGACTCATTTCCTTTGATGACTAGTGTATGGTACTTTAGGAAATTAAAATAGAATGGCCTAAGTTTAGTGTAATATCAAACTGCCATCTCCAAATGGAATCAGAAACTATAGCCCAAGAATCATGATCTTGTTTTTGGTGTCCCTATTCCCCTTCTACATATTTCTGTATGGCAGCTAACTGTAAAGGGCTTCAGATGAAAATAGCTACACGGAGCTGGGAAGCTGAAAACACTAGATTTAAAAAAAAAATTTATTAAAATATAGTTGATTTACAATGTTGTGTTAGTTTCAGGTGCACAGTAAAGTGATTCAGTTATACATATATAAATATATATATTCTTTTTTAACATTCTCTTCCATTATAGATTATTACAAGATATTGAGTATAGTTCCCTGTGCTATACAGTAGGTCCTTTTTATATATAGTAGTGTGGATATTTTAATCCCAAGCTCCTCATTTAACACCCCCCACCTTGGGTAACCATAAGTTTTGAAAATACTAGATTGACTTGAAAGAAGAAGGAAAAGTAGTTTGACTCTCTACTGCCTGCTGCTACAAAGAAAAGAAAATTTGGTGAACCAGCCCCAATCTGCAGGATATTTTGGAACCAGAGTGAGCACACAGGAACTCCAGCACTACCAGCTGTCGTCAGCAAGCTCAGAGTTGAGTGGTATTTTTCTCCAAGTTCTGGCATAAGCTCAGCTAGAGAAGTGTTACCTAGTGGCCTTCCTGTCTCCTCTGTTTACTCCAAATTCCATCCTAAAACAGGTTGAACCTTTAAAAAGTGAAGTGTGTGGAAAACTTTTGTTATGCTCCTTATTACGCAGTTTTACCATGTTTTAATGTTTTCTCTCATGCTTTATCAAATGCCAACAACGTCAGCATAAACAACAAAAACCTAAAGCAGCCATATGAAATTTGTGACTACTGTTGCTATAAAGTGATAAGATATACTATTTCCATCAGTTACTCATTGTATTTATTATCTTAGTGCTGAACAGGTAATAACTGCTTAGTAGATATTTGTTGAATGAATGAAAGAATAAATGAGTTACTATCAGAGCCTTTTACTATTTCAGGCACTGTGTTATGTGCTGGGATGTTTTAGTAAGTCAAACAGACAGGGTCTGTGCCTTTCAGAAGTTTGGAGTCTACTGTAGCACATACCCATTGATGATCATACACATATATAAACTGTGATTAGAACTGTGAAGGAAAATTATCTCTTTGAGAAAGTTTTCTACATTCTTTAGAAATAGGAAACGTTTTGTTGCCTTGAAGAAATGGTTTGATTCTCCTTATATAATTGATTAAACTTGATTAATTTCCTCTTTTTATTCTATTTGCCAAGAAACTCAGAACTAATTTGAGTCTAATTTCAGAAATTATGATGTGTTCTCATTTTATTGATCTTAATATTCTAGTCATTCATTTATTCATTCCATAAATACTTATAGAATACCTACTATGTACCAGGCTGTGTATGTATGCCAGGCATACATTATTAAACAAAACAAACATGGCCCTTAGCTCTGTAGAGGTTACAAAAGAAATTAAATAGTAATTACATTTAAAATATAGTAACCACAGGTGAAAAGTCTTACAGGGCTAGGGGAAGCATGGTACTATGGGAGAGAATGATGGAGAAGGAGAAGGAAGACTTCTTATTCTCAAAGGAATTGATTTTTTTTAACCTTTTTATTTTATATTGGAGTATAGCAGATTAACAATGTTGCGATCGTTTCAGGTGCACAGCGAAGCAACTCAACCATACATATACATGTATCCATTCTCCCCCAGACTCCCTCCCCATCCAGGTTGCCACATAACATTGAGCAGAGAGGAACTGATACTTTGAATGGTGAACTGAAAGATGAATTATGCAGATGATGAGAGAGACAGTGTGTGTGTGTGTGTGTGTGTGTGTGTGTGTGTGTGTGTGTGTAGGGGAGGTGGCTTGAGAGCTGGGAGTGTGTAGGGCCCAGTGAACCAGTGCAGGCAAAGGAAGCATAACATCTCTTGATGTGGAAAGATCTAAAAGAAAGCCCAGTTGGTTGATGCTTATTGAGCTAAAGGGAGAGGGGCACTAGATGGCATTCGGAGGTCATGCAAAGCTTGGAAGGCTCCTTTAAGGATTTGATTTTTATCTTAAGATTATTAAAAAGCTATTGAAAGGTTTTCATGGGAGAGGTGACATGATTAGAATTTATTATGTTTAAAATAAATTAAACATTAATTTATTATGTTCATAATAAATTAGAATTTATTATGTGTACTCTCTCAGCTGCCCGTGAAGTAGATTAGAAAGCAACAAACAAGTGGGGAATTAAAAAAAAAATTACTAAAAATATTGCTATCAACCATTCATGTTAAGATTTTCACTAATGTGTACGATGTTGTAGGCTTTTTGTTTAAATTTATGCTTTTTATTACCATAAGGAACATTCTCTCTTGTCCTATTGTAGTTGTTTTAAATAGTCTATTTAAACAGGTCATTGAATGTTGTCAGGGATTTTTTGGAGAGGAGCTTTGAAGGTAGATGACTGAAAGGAGAAAAGAGTAATGGGAAATAAGAAATGGTGTGAGAAAAAAAAAAAAGAGGCTGAAGACACCAAAAGCATTGTTTTATAAGTTTGTTAATGGCTGGCCATGCATACCTGAACTTGACTGGAGATGCAGTCCTTCTCATTTTTGTTCACCTGGGCATACAAAAGCCTCATTAATAGTAGGACATTAATATATGTTTGTAGAAATAATTAACTAATTAATTAAGACATTCTTATCTTTTCCCAAAGTCCTTGCACTCCATAAAGGAAGCTATATTGGGGAGATTTTTCTTCTTTTCCTTTCCCCTGACTTCTCTCTCTATTAGAGCAGAGCTGATCATGAAGTCCACGATGCTATGGATCTTGTCGTTTGTTTTTGGTGGGAAGGGCAATAAGGCAATTAATATAGCAATATGACCTTTTCCTTTTCCCATGATGGAATTGATTATGTTTCTGTGGGTTCATTTTTGGTGCAACTTTATATACTCTCTTTGCCTGGAAAAAAGCCAACTCTGAAGTTTGAAATGCTTAAATTCCATGATAATTTCCTTAAGAAAACTGACGAAGAGTGTGCCTGCATATGAATTCGTGTTTTCAGCAAAGGCAGAGGAGAATGTGGTCTGCATTTCAGTCATGCTGTCACTTAGGTGGCTTGTTTGCTCTGAGAGTGGCTCTAACTGGCTTATTAGTCCCTCACACATATTTGTCAATGGTATCTCATTAGGGAGTTGCACAGTGTTGGACAAGAAGTGCCGCAGGCTATCTTTCAACTCTCGATCACATCCTGACCGTCCAGTGAAAACCTTTAAAAAACACACTCCATCTACTTCACATACAAGGTACCCACAGCCAAATTAAGATGCTAATGACTGTGCTGATGACTCCAGAGTAAAGATGCTAGAGTGCTACTGAGAAGGAAATGTTTCTCCACTGCCATATCTATTTAGAATATTTCAAGCAACTGGACATTTTATTTTTGTGAAAAGTCTCTGGCTCTGTACGTTTTCAATACAGAAAGATACATTTTATTTTTTCATCACTGAAGACTGTAATAGTTGTGATGGGTCAGATATGAAAATGGAGTGTTCTGAATATCATCTCAATATCTTCCCTCCAACTGTATGAAGCTGCTCTTGACCTTCTGACCTCATCACAACTCCTCTGGGAGAGGACATTCAGATATCTTATCTAGATCCCAGGCCTTCTTAGTAGCCCTTCATTCCTGCCCTCTCTAGCGAATCAGAGCCTCTCTAGTGGCTCATATGTTTCCACGAAGCTGTGCCTTACTCCAAAATATCTTCCTTCAATGGCATAATAAATTATTCAATAAAAAGATAGCTTAGTATAAATTTATTACAAACTTCCTATCTTTATATTCTAATCTTCCCATCCTTCACCCCACATCTGTTCCTTCACCAGTTTTCAGTGGCACCTCCATCCACCATCAAGGCAGAAGCATGGATGTCATCCTCGATACCTCTGTCTTTTCCATTCCTCACATCTGACCATCACATCCTGTTAATCATACTTTTAAAATATCTCTTCAGTCTGAGCTTTTCTTTATTTCCATGGTTACTGCTCTATTTCAAGACACATTTTCTTCTAAATGGACTAATAGAGTGGCCTCCTAATGGGTTAATATCTATACCTAAAAATGAAGAGTTTGCTAAGACAATATAGCACCAGTAAGTTTAAAAAATTCTCAGGAATAAACAATGACAGATGTTCATGTTTTTGCAAAAATTAAACCTCAAAGCCCTATTGGAATATTGAAAGTGTATAAGAAATGTTGAGTAAATGCGGACCCATGACATTCTCTTAGATGTGATAGATACCTATTCTCTTTCTGTTTCATATTTCTAGTTCAATCCCAATTAAAGTATCATGAAGATTAAGTTTTAGATTTCACAAAAAATATGTCAAATAGGACACAAATAGCTCTATATACAAGTGAATGCTTTGTAAAATAAGCCAAAGAGTATTTGGAAACATAGCCAAACTCAAAACCAAGAGAGAGAAATCGCCATGAGACAGAAAAGAAGAAAACATGCAACATCAGAGCTGTGAGCAGGGGCTTCTGCCAACATCTCCATGGGGTTATTAAAAATATATTGAGATATTAACAGCTTGGTTCTGTGTTTTAGATACACACAGAAGGAGAAATGTTTAACCATAGATCTCAAGTTCCTAGGGAACTAGTACTAAGCTTCTTGCCTAAAGTCAGAATCATCAAGGGCTGCCCCATCCCTGAAATGAACACCAGAAAACTCCAACCTTAGCCTATCAGAAACAGCAAGAAAATTTACCTTCCATTAGCCTGTCCATGGGGGGCAAAATACCCTTGAAAAATGAGAACTTCAGGATTATGTGAGTTGCATGTGAGGGATCAAGAAATTAAGAGCCAGTGAAATACCTGGGACTTGCAGTGTTGAACACGGAAGTGCTGGTGTCAGACATTTTCTCAGTCCAGAGCATATTTGACTTACCAAAAAAGGAAAACAGAATAACAGGATGAAGATGAGCTCCCAGTGAAAGTGTTCACATCACACAGAAGGAACCATTGTGGGAGAGAATCACAGATCCAGTAAGTGGAGAATTTAGATGCTTAGAACTAGAAATAACAAGTCTGAAAAAAAAAGTTCATAATGTTTATTTAAATTATTCAAAGAGATAAAAGAACAGTAGTCATAAGATAGGAACCAAAAATGTATAAAAGGAATTAGAAAGTTTTAAAAGGTCTATATGTAAAAAATATTCTGAATGCAAAGACTGAACGGTAAACTAAACAGCTGAAAAGAGAATTTATGAACTGGACAGTAAGTCTGAGGAAATCACATAGACTGCACAATTGGGAGAGAAAATGATGGAAAACGTTAAAATATTAGTTAAGGGATATGGAAGCCAGAATGAGAGCCAATACGTGTCTAATAGGCATTATTTTCATTAGTCATGGTTAAGAATTTCCAAAAGTGAAGAAAAACAAATTCTCAAATAGAAGGAGTATCTTGAGTTTCAAGCAGGAAAAATATGAAAATAAATCTCACACAAAGAAATCATGGTAAAATGGAATGATTTTAAAAATAAATTACTATAAAAGTTATCAGAAAGGAAATAAAGATTACTTATAAGTATACATTTTAAATTTGCAACATACTTCTCATCAGTAATAATAGATCTCAAAATATAATGGGTTTACATCCTCAAAATGCTGAATACTGTTGAATGATAATTTAGATTTTAAATTAAATGTGCATGATTTCATTAAAGTTGGGTCTAATAAGTGAGGTTATTCTGTGGATTTTAAAAAAGTCTCAGTGGTCTAACACAATGAAAGTTTCTCATTCGTTTCGGTTTGCTGCAGGAACACTCCAGGTTAACTTTTCTCCATACATTGACTCCTTAATTCTGGCTGCTCAAATCTCTTGGTTCTAGAACCTCACCATGAGGCTTCCATGTTTTTTGCAGCAGGAGAGGAAAGGACATAAAGAACTTTCACCTGTTTCTTTTCTGCTTCAGTCCAGAATTGATATGTCACTTCTATTCACAGACCATTGGCCAGAACTAGTCAATTAGCCCCATCTAGTTTTAAGGAAAATTAACATTGGGAAGTGTTGTCGTTCACTTGCCTGGAAAGAGAAGCAAAACAGATATCGTGAGCACTAATAATGACTACCATAGTTCAGCTCTCTTGTCACCAGATCTTAGTTCACAGTTCTACCCAAACACAGAGCTTACTAATCCCCTTTTTAACTGAGAAAACCCAAATGTCTTATTCAGTCACAGGATTATAGTCTAAGTCCAGGATCTCTGGAGGATGCAAAGTAGTCCCTCAATTAGATCCAGGTATAGCTCTTCTTGGCCTAGGGAACTATAACACACAGTTCTCCACTCTTAAAACACAACGTATGATGGTGGAATGAGTTTTGCTTACATACAATAAGTACTTCCATTTAGAAATGGGACTGATATAAAATACACAGTAGTCACTGGTCTGTAACAACTCTGAAATCCTGATGGCAGATATTAGGAGGACACTGTAATCTAGTGGTGGGGAATGTTCCTTAGTTAGGCCCTAATCGGACCTCTGAAGCAGCTCTTTTACCACTGTGGCTCTACCTTATGGTGAGGTGCTTCCTTTTTATTACATATCCCCTTTGGCCACATCTGAAGTGCTGTCGTGAAATACGCCCTCCTTGGGAGGTATACTGCTTTCTCATTCTACTACCTGCTCAGAAAAAGGGTTATTTTATTTTATTATTCTTACTTTTTATAAATTTATTTATTTATTTTTATTTTTGGCTGCGTTGGGTCTTCGCTGCTGTGCGTGGGCTTTCTCTAGTTGTGGCGAGCAGGGGCTGCTCTTCATTGAGGTGCGCCGGCTTCTCATTTCGGTGGCTTCTCTTGTTGTGGAGCACGGGCTCTAAGTGCACAGGCTTCAGTAGTTGTGGCTCACGAGCTCTAGAGCACAGGCTCAGCAGTTGTGGTGCACGGGCTTAGTTGCTCCACAGCATGTGGGATCTTCCTGGACCAGGGCTCGAACCCGCGTCCCATGCATTGGCAGGCAGGTTTTTAACCACTGCGCCACCAGGGAAGTCTGAGAAAGGATTATTTTAAACCTTGAACAGTCACATGAATTTTTAGTTCAAGCTTTTAGTATAACTGTCAAAATTTGTCGGACTTCATTTTTATTTGGTTGAAGTCAGTTCCATATGCCAGTAATTACCTCTAGGGTTCTTTTCAAAGTAATATTCTCCAGCTATGCTCTATATTTTTGCTTTCTTCTCTGCATATTTTTTTCTCTCTCAACTTCATGAGGGCTAAAATGCAGATGTCAGGCCCCTGAAGAGTAGGTAATCCTTTATTTTCACTTTTGTTCTGATTAATTTTATCCAGTTGAAAGGTTTTATGGGATATTTTTCCTCAGTGCCTTTTTTTTTCTATCTTACATTTTATTGCTTGTAACACAGGAAGATTTGATTTTTCTAACACTGCAATGCCATGAATTTCTGAATTGCTGGCCTTCATAGATAGACAATCTAAATTTTAAAACCATGAACTTAAACTGGTGCCAGTCTGCAAATTTGTGAGATTATCTTGAGCATCGTTCAGGATTTTAGATATAATCCTGGCAAAAACTAAGAGCTGTATTGATCCAGGCCATGGGTTGTTCAGCCAGTTGTGATAGAATAATTGGGAAAAGGAGTTGCTTATATAGATAAGACAGTGTCATACACAATGGGGTAAAGAATCTAAGCTGAGTTAGATCAGAAGAGGACATAGCAAAGGGTCTGAAGAAAAAATAAAACATCAGATGATTGACTTTCTCTATGGAGAGGAGGACAAATAGCTTTTCTTTTCATGGATCATGGGTCTACCTTCATGGAGGTTGACACAGTGCAGAATTGGGCAGCTGAGATTGTAGTTCCAGAAGGTCTATTAATTTATCTGCACAGAAACCAGCATTAAATATTGATGTACTACCCCTCATCTCTCACCCAGAGGACTCCTAAAGTCTTCAGAGAAGACTGTTCTTCCTGGGGGTGTTGCTATGGTTTACTGGCTGCTCTTATCCTCAGATTATTGGGAATCCAAAATATTTCTAGCTGCTTGGATCACAAAGACAATGCAAATGTGATAGAGATAAAATGAGAAATGAATGTACCTTGGGCAGGTGTCATTGTGAATCACCTCAAATATTTAGAGAAAGTACCAGACAGGTAGTACATGGGGAAGACAAAGCCCAGGCAAACGTAACTCCTGAAATAGCTGATTGAGTACAAGGAGACTAGTTCTGGACCAGGCCATTTGTAAAACCACAGAGTCAATGTGATTATCAGCACTATTATATGTGGATTACAGTGTTATGTATGAAGACTAATCTGAAGTATTGGAGTATTAACAATGGAAAATAATATCTTGACATAGGAACCTGATACAGTGTGTGACTTATATCACCCCTTAGGGTAATAACACAGCTGTTAATATTTTATACATTGGAGTCTCCTGAAATATGCTCATGAAAGTTTGTCTCCCAACTCAACCCCTACCCCACCTTAGTACAAAATATTCTATTTTTTGAAAATAGAATTTTCTATTTTCAAAGTTTGTCTCCCAACCCAACCCCTATCCCACCTTAGTACAAAATATTCTATTTTTTGAAAATAGAATTTTTTGAAAATATTCAATATGGCAGGAACAGGCTTCCTGCCATATTGCATAGCATCCATATGCTGGGGGCTTATAGTTATAGCACAGCCTGGTTGGCGGCAGAGAGGAAAAAGAGGGGTGTATACTATAGACAAATCAGGGTCCAAGCCATATCCATATTTCATTCTTTTTGCTTAGACCCAAAGTACAAAAGGAAAACCAAACTCTATTACTTTATTCAAAAATAGAAATGTTTATGACAGAGAGAGGGAAATAGAAAGTGTACCCTGAGCTAGTCTTAGTACTAGGATGAATAAAATAATCGCATTTATGTCTAACTCATCTTTAAGTCATACTTTCCTCACCTAATTTAAAGCTGTTGTTAGTGAGCAAAAGTGGATACACAGCTTTCTGCTATGTATAGTTAAACAGGGAATCGTCAACGTTTCCCTGAATACAATCAAACCTATATAAGTTAGTATCATATAAATACACCATCTTCAGCACAGATGGTTTCCATGCAACACGTTAAGTCATTGGCTATGTGGTTTTTACAAATGGTCTGGTCCAGAACTAGTCTTGTTTTCAATCAGCTCTTTCAGGAGTTAGGTTTTCCTGAGTTTTCTCTTCCCCATCTACCACCTGTCTGGTGGGAGTAAGTCACTCTCTTCCCCTTACAAATCCAAATGGACAATGTCAACCCTGATATGAGGTCAAGAATCAGTATAGATTCACATTAGGACATCGTATCTTGCCAGAATGCATAAAAGCCCATTTTGTTTTCTAGTTCTTGATGCAGATTTCTAAAAGGAATAAAATTAATGAGAATATTGGATTCACAGAAATCTGAGTCAGGTCTATGGATGCCAGCATTGTGATTATGGGGTCATCCTTGACAATCACAGAGATGGTTTTTAAGAGTTCCCTCAAATTGCACATTACAATTTTTTCCTATAATCTTGAATCAGCTCAGAAAGCTTATTAATTGCTCGAGCTACTCCAAGCTTGTTTGGGTAGAAAATCACCCTGAAACCTATTAGCTCATTCTTCTCTCAGCATGGCCAGTTATACAGACCTGAGTATCAGTTCCAGAAAAGTTATTTTTTAGGATGTCATTCAATATTTCATCAATTCCCAGAACACTTGGTGGCTTGGAAATATCCTCCATAATCTTTCTTCCCCCTGAAGTGTGTATAAACAAATCTAATTCCTTGTTAGATGCTAATTGCAATTGCCATATAACTGTGTTTCTGAAACTTTCTAAGAACATTACCCATATGTCAGGGTCTTTCTCTAACTGCCTGGTTATCCTAATGAGAGGATTATTTTTTCTTCCTCCTGCTGACTCCACCCCATCCATTTGTAAGCTAAATATCTACTGAAAAATTTCTTCAGTGTAACTAAAAATTACCAGCATCGGACCAGTGATAATAATTTTAATAGGTAGCTCTGTAAAAGCATCATTAGTATAGGTTGTGTGAGGCTGGAAATTCTCCCTCATCTTTGGTATATTTCTGAATTAACTCACTTTATATGGTAGCTGAAAAACCTTCTGGAAAACCAACAAACAAACCCAAGTGAAATTGATTAATGTTTATATATAAACATCTCTGAAAGTCTTTGGGTGTGTGAGGATGCAAAATTTCAAGGAAGAACCTTAAGAGTTGATGAGGGAGAATGTAGGCTGAGAGAAGAAAATTGGTGTTCCAAGCTGAACTAAAATCCTTAAGGTTGTTGGAGAATAATGGTTCTGCATGTAGTGCAGGGACTCTTATTTTAACATGACCCAGTGTAATGGACACTGTAGTATGCTGCTGAGAACCCCCGCTTCAGGACCATCCCCCAGCTGACAAAATATTAACTGCCAAGGACTCATAGCTGAGTCTGCTTCCTAGAACCACTCTTGGTACCAAATATCTTGGGGTGAGTCCCTCTATGGAAATTACCCTCAGCAGAGGGGAGTTGCCTTGGTCAAGGTTATACTCTGGTTCCTGTGGGATTGGCTGAGGCTTCTGTTGCAATACACCTTTGTTCATTTTCTCTTTCTTTAATCCCATTTCCTTCACTTGCTTATCGGTGACAAGAGATTAGGAGATCACAGTCCCTAATAGACATTCTGCACCAAATCTCTGGTCCATAAATAGGTCCATCATTGCTGGTAATCTGA
This sequence comes from Stenella coeruleoalba, assembly GCF_951394435.1. Lineage (NCBI taxonomy): Eukaryota > Metazoa > Chordata > Mammalia > Artiodactyla > Delphinidae > Stenella > Stenella coeruleoalba. The sequence goes on from NC_137153.1 coordinate 43,924,851, forward strand.
AGTTGTGCTGCTGATATTTTTATAGCATATATTAAGTCATTTACTTGGGTAATTCTTACACTTGGGAAAGGAGAACACTCAAATATTTCAAGGACTGTTGGACATAGAGTCTCAACTGACGTCGATACCTGGGAACCCAAAGTGTCATCATAATCCCCTGGTTAGAATCAGAGTGTAGGTGGGCCAGGTGATAAATAAAGTTCTGCCCAAGTTTGTCAAAAAGCATGTCCACTAGGGACCATGGACCAGTAGTCATTACCCAGTTCCTGAATACAAAATTAGAGTAGATGTACTTAATATTTGGCAGAACACCAATTTTGGTTTCTTAGCCTGTGGATTAAGACTTATTATGGTGGGTAAGATCAGTTTCTTCCTCTGCCCAGTCCTGGCTTTTCTTCCTCTCTTTCAGACAGTGGTGTGCTGGTAACTGTTCAACAATAGAATCTCCCTGTGTGTGTGTGTGTGTGTGTGTGTGTGTGTGTGTGTGTGTGTGTATGTGTGTGTGTGTGGTGGTGGTGGGGACACCCTTATTTGTTGCATTTGCCAATTTCCAAGACATAAATTCCCACTATGGCCAATTTTAAACTACCAACTGGACATCATTGAACACAGAGGTGCGAAAAGATGCACATAATTGCTTCTTGCAAGTTGGTACAGGTTGGCTCCAGCACACCACTGCAGATGTTGTTTCTGAGTCTACTCCTCAATAAACCCCCAAAATGAAAGTATCTGTCTCACAGTCCCTTTCTGAAAAAAGCTATCCAAAGCATCCAGCCATTTCTCATTATGCATACAATTTGGTGGATTATGTAGAAACCCAACACATACTGTGGGATGTAGTCTTAAGGAGCTCCATGCAAGGCAGGAATATTCACTTCCATACCCATTTTAGAGGAGGGACAAGCAGCAATCCCTAATGAAGCAACTGTGGCGTTGGTGGTGTGGATTGTGTAGAGGAATATGCTCGGCATGACATGTGTCTTAGCAAAGTAGTAGGTAATGAGTCTGGAGCAAGTGTGGGTAGCGGCCTGAGCCAGCAATGGGGCACTGGAGCTGCCAGACTACCTATATTAAAAGATGTTTTGATGTTACAGGCAGCAGCATGTGATACTGGCTGGAAAAATATCAGTGCTGAGATCTGGGGACTTTGTGTTCTACAGTGGTAATAGTAACTATATTCTAGGTTCTGTGCTATGCTTCTTATATACATAATACATACTGTAATATATTTAATACATATACTGTGATGTATACACCACAATCCTGAGAAAAACACTAAAATGTGGGTGGAATTATTCTCATTTTATAGATGTAGAAACTAAGATGGAGGGAGGTTAAGTGATGTTAAGTGAAGTTAAGTGACCTATATATTCCTTAAAATAATAAATGAAGAAAAAATAGAGTGACTAAGGAAAAGTAAGTTTAAATGTCTGAACTATTATTTAATCCTTTGTGTAATTTGTATATAGGAAAATATATTTTAAAACATAAGTAAAAGCCATTTTGCTGTTTTCCACAGGGTCTGGGAATGCAGCAGTGGGAAAGCCAGTCCTTGTCAAGGTCCTAAACAGTCTTGGGTTTAATTTCTCATTGATTTGACTTAGCTCACCAGGGTGATGCTTTTTCTTGGGAGAGTAATAATCTGCATCAAGCAAATCGATAATTGGTATCTTTATAGAACAGAATATAAATGGATCAATTTGGAGATCTATTTGGAGAAATGACAGCGTAGAATGTCTGTAATTGTTGATCAGTGCATTCTCTTTGCCTTAGAAACAATTATTTAAGAAATAAAATCAATTTCAGATGATAGTATTTGGTAAGTAGAGGGTCAAAATAAATATAGCAGTATGGTTTTATATCACTTTATATATTATAAATTATAAAAATTCATATAATTATAATGAACTACAATCATCTTATCAGTCAGAGGACTTCTCCCCTTATCAATCTTGTTGGAGCACATTCTTCAGTATCCACATGCAAATATTCTTTTAATTACCCAAATCATTGGCATTATCACATCCAGTATTATAGCTTATGTTTCATTAATTATACTTTTTTTAAATTAATTTATTTATTTTTGCGGTATGCGGACCTCTCACTGTTGTGGCCTCTCCCGTTGTGGAGCACAGGCTCCGGACGCGCAGGCTCAGCGGCCATGGCTCACGGGCCCAGCCGCTCCGTGGCATGTGGGATCTTCCCGGACCGGGACACGAACCCGTGTCCTCTGCATCGGCAGGCAGACTCTCAACCACTGTGCCACCAGGGAAGCCCACAAGTTATATTTTAATGAGGTTTTTTTATGGGAAGATAGTTTCTTATGGATAGTCCCATATGTGTACAGAAATATTATGATCTTGTAATGAAAGATTAAATAAAAAGGTGATTTGAAAACATGAGGCATTGTCTACATACAATATGCCCACTCATTCACCCCTCTATTCCATAATCTAAGAATCTGTGGACTGAATCTCATATTTATTTGAAAGATTCTTTTCCTCTTTATTCTGAACGGTCTATTTTTATTTGCTGTATTAAATATCACCATGAAATCAATAATAAATATACTTAAGAATATTAACAAAGCAAGGCATGTACTACCCCATCTGACTTAGAAAATGCTTACTTGTCAATCTTCAGTAACTCACATTTCAGTGGATCACCCTGTTCTAAGGAAGTAGCTAGTTTTCCATGGTGTGACATCTGCAAAAATGAATCCTACTTCCTTTGCACAGAGACAAAGAGATGAGTATTACATGGATTTTCACAGTAAAATTTGAAATTTCAGTAGCTACTGTAAAAGCCTATATCATTGACATTTCTGATTAAAATGGTAGGTTGTTTTACCCCTGAATGATTAATACTGACAACATGCTTTTCCACATGTATGTGAGTTCTGTTATAAAGGGAACATATTGTCCAAAGAGTACCACAAATTAATGTGTTCTTCCTACCAATTTCACCTTTGCACTCCACCACATCCCCTTTAAGAAAACCAATACAACAGTTTTTGAGTTTGCAAATAGATGAATTAAGAAATAAATTTATGAAGTGAGTTACTAGGTAATCTAGAGCGCTTACAACCTAAATTGCTTCATAAAATTTAATTTCCACTAATTTTCCGTACACTCAGGCATGCCACCAGATGACACAGGATTAAAAGTAATAAAAGATAAAAGTCTAGTGAAAGGAATTAAAGGCATAACCAAATATAGATGAATAGCCTGACTGATACTGAGACCAGGAGAATTGTTTCTCTCTCTGAAAAGGTCTTTCCACTAGTTTGCCATTGTTAAAAATGATGTAGTTAAACAATTACATCTGTGACATGCTCTTCACTTAAACACAAGCAAAGATAGAAAAAATAAGTTTTCTACATTACTAACTAATAATGTTAATAGGATGTGTCTTTTTTGTGTGTGAACATCAGTTTTTGTGGAAATGTTATCGACATAGAGAAATGTGATTCCTCATTACATGGCAATTAGGCGGTTGTTATTAGAAATATTCATAATAAGAAATAAAACAAATTTAAAAATGCATTTTATGATGTAATTTTTGGTTTTAGTTGGATTCTTTCTAAAACTTGGTATATTAAGTAGGATTTCATCCACATTTTAACGTTCAGCAAACTGAAACTCATAGATCTTAAAGGACTTGCCATGGGATCCACAGTTTATAATAGTAGAGTCTTTTCTTCACTGTATGCTGCATCCAACTTTAAAGAATACTAAGTGTAGGACTTCCCTGGTGGCGCAGTGGTTAAGAATCCGCCTGTCAATGCAGGGGACATGGGTTCGAGCCCTGGTCCAGGAAGATGCCACGGAGCAACTAAGCCTGTGCGCCACAACTACTGAGCCTGTGCTCTAGAGCCCGCAAGCCACAGCTACTGAGCCCGCGCGCTGCAACTACTGAAGCCCACACGCTTTAGGGCCCAAGGACCCACGTGCCCGCGTGCTTAGAGCCCATGCTCCGCAACAAGAGCAGCCACCGCAGTGAGAAGCCTGCACACCACAAAGAAGAGTAGCCCCCGCTTGCTGCAACTTAGAGAAAGCCTGCGTGCAGCAACGAAGACCCAATGCAGCCAAAAATAAATAAAATTAATTAATTAATTTAAAAAAATACTAAGTGTAGGCAACTTGCCTTGCCAAGTTACAGAGAGTAGTAGTAGCAGAATGAAAACCAAAGTCATGAAACTTTGAATATTTAGAAAAACAAAGTTGTAAGACAGACTGTTTAGAAAACTTATTTTGCAAAACTCCTTGTGTGGGCAGAATCTAAGTCTATAGTCTGTTTACAACAGAGTCCCTAAATATTCATCTTAAGTGCTGTGGCTTAATCCTTCTGTGCTTAACACAGAACTGGTAGAACATTGTCCTTTTCTCCTTGAAGCCTTAGGTGCTTCTCTTGCAGTGCTTCTGCGCTCTCATCATGGGAGCAGACAGCATAAAATGATCTGTTTGTGAAGTGGCCACTGTGCCTCTTCACCTTCCTACGACTGTTTTCTTGCAGCACCCACTTCTGGGCATTGCACATTGTGGAAGTTGGACTGATGAGAAGGCTGCCTCAGCTGAATCTAAACACCAGACTGTTTGACCATGGAAACTACATGCCAAGGAGGCCTGAGCCTGTAAAGTGATAGACAGCTGGCTTAAAAATTTTTTTTTAATCTCACCAGGCAATATTTAAAATCCACTTAATGGTATTTGACGGCTAGGCTGATTCTGATATTTTAGTCATTCAAAAAGTGTCAGTTGCTTGCCTCGTGGTTATGGATTTTAGAATTTACGTATACGATTTTTAGATTTTAAGTTGAGAATTTGTTCTCACTACATTTTTATAAAATCAGTATTAGGATAAATATTCTCTAATATATTTTCTTTGTTTAGTTTTCTTTTTTTTTTTTTTTTTTTTTGGCTGCATCAAGTCTTAGTTGTGGCTTCTCTCTAGTTGTGGAATGCGGGTTTTCTCTCTCTAGTTGTGGTGCACGTGGGCTCCAGAGCATGTGGGCTCTGTAGTTTGCGGCACGCAGGCTCTCTCATTGAGTTGCGTGGGCTCAATAGTTGCGGAGCGCAGGCTTAGCTGCCCTGTGGCATGTGGGATTCTAGTTCCCTGACCAGGAATCAAACCCATGTCCCCTGCATTGGAAGGCAGATTCTTTTACCACTGGACCACCAGGGAAGACCCTCTCTAGTATTTTGGATAATAATTTTGGAAACATTGATAATAAACTACTAAATTTAAGATAAAAAGGTGTTCTTGTTTAATTTTAGGAATGTTTCTACTTTTTTAAAAGTGTCTAAGAGAAAACTTTTTAAAATTTATTTTTTATTGAATGAGTCTTTAAATTCTATAGTGCTTTACAGTTTTCAAAAGTTTCATACAATTTCATATAATCCCATAATAACCCCCTTTTTTTCCCTTCTTACCCCTATGTTGCCCCTCCTCCCTGCCTTCTCCCCACTGGTAGTCACTAGTTTATTCTCTATATTTGTGAGTTTGCTTCCTTTTTGTTTTATTCACTAGTTTGTTGTATTTTTTAGATTCCACATATAAGTGATATCATACGACGTTTGTGTTTCTTTAACTTATTTAACTTAACATAATGCCCTCCAAGTCCATCCATGTTGTGCAAATAGCAAAATTTCAGGAATGTTTCTATTTATCAAGCATTCAATCTAAAGTTCTAACAATTGCCCCATGTGATTATAATCCTGGAACAATATGCTGTTGGCAATTTGAAGGAATAAAATATGAAAATAAATGTGGTTAGAAGTTAACTGACCAACTTCATCTTGGGAGTAGGAAAATCATTAATCAGGTGTTATCTTAAAAACACATTAGTGGTTTAGGTGAGAAACAATTTTTATATTTAATGGTCCCTGTGGGCAACCTGCAATTACAATCTAATTAGTACGTGCCAGCTGTTACTTTATTCATAACTGTTTGGTTTTTTTTTTTCTGTTTTGTTTTTTGCCTAGAAATGTACTTTTCCCAATATATAACTTGGCTGTAGGAAATAACTTGGCATCACTTAAGATTTCAATGTTCATAATTTCTTCGTTTGTCAATTAAAACCTGACTTTCTTTTTGGTTGTTGTTTTTCTGAATACAGAATCAAAGCATGTTTATATTTAAAAATTTGAAAATGCAGAAAAACTAAAAATAAAAGTGAAAATAAATCCCTTCATTTACTACCTACTATTCAGAGGTAACCATTGAAATACTATGATGTTTGTCATCTGGTAATGTCTTTTAGGGAAAGTATTTTATTTATTTTTTAACAAAAACTGGGTCTTACCATATTAACTTATTGGATATCTTTTTTCTCTCAGTTAATTTATTGTCAAACTTTTTCAAACAAATGGATATACTTCAGCTTGGTTAATTTTAATGGCTCAAAGTTTGGCTATACTGTGGAAATTCAAGCAAAAACTGTATGTGGTAAGTGTCATGCACGTGAAAGAAGAGAAGATTATAAGAAAGGAATAAAGAAAAAAACAGATATCATGGGTCTACATAGAGATATAGAGTGTAGAGGACATAGTTTTACTTTCCAACTCAGCAAGTGCTGGAATTTTTGAGCCTTCAAAGTTTTCTCATTATGTTTGTATACTGTCTAGTTATATCAAAGCTATAATCTCGCTTGTAGTACCCTATCACATGCAGCTAGAATGAGCAGCTGATGCTTTTAGCATTCTACCTAGATACCTCCTTGCTCAAGGTCATGAATTCATTAGGTATATTTTCTGTCTTTCAAGTTATTATAGGTAATATTTTAAAACAAATTTTTACCTCTATATAACATGCTTTGTCATTTTCTAGCTTCCTATAATGGTTTTCTTATTCTTCATTCTCCTTTGAAGTGTTTGTTAATTTCCATTCAGCCCCAAAGGCAAAGCTACATGTTTTAAGATATACTTCTTTATTCTTATGAAGTTCTGTATAGTTAACCATTTCCACAATAATGCTGCATGACAAACAAGCACAAAATTTTTATAACATTTAATAAAATTATATTTTTTCCCTCATCTGATTCGCTATTTCAGGTTCTTTGCATTTCTGTCTAAGTTTTAGCATTAGCTTGCCAGTTTCAACAGAAAGCCTTGTATTTTTTTTTTTTTTTAGCTTTGTAGTATTTTGATTGGGTTTGCATTGCATCTATAGACCAATTTAGGGAGAATTGATATCTTAACAATATTGAGTCTTCTCATTCATTAACATGGTATGACTTTCCCTTTGTTTAGTCTTCTTTAATTTCTCTCAGCAATGTTGTATAGTTTTCAGTGTAGGGTTTCTGCTCATCTTTTGTTAAAATTTATGTTTTGGAGATGCTATTATAGCTAGTATTTTAAAATTTCATACTTTAATTGTTAATTGATAATCTATAGAAATGAAGTTGATTTTGTATATTCATTTTTGTCTAGCAACATTGGAAAACTCACTTCTTAATTTAGTAATTTTTTGGGTAGAATCTGTAAGAATTTTTATTTACATGGCAATGTAATTTGTTAATTGAGATACTAATATTACTTCTTTTCTGATCTTTAGTAAAGATTGTGAGTATAGAGCTGTATACATGGATATAATTTTCAGAATTCTCTGAGTTTTCACCAGTCCCCAAATTCCCTACTAATATTATAATCTAACTGTTCTCTGGGATTTGTAATCTCATTTTGAATTTAGGAAAATGGAAGCAGGGCATGGGTAGGTTTATATCCCTTTGGCACCTGACAGGCACAGAAGAACAGTTAGATGATTTTCTTACTGACACAACCCCTAGTTTTCTGGGTCAAAAGCATAGAAAGTGTGAAAGAACAAATATTTTCCTGCCTATATTTTTAGGCTTTTTATTTTCCCGTAAATTGAAGCCAGTGTATGTCATTTGTTGAATTCTGAATTGTTTTTCTAAACCCTAGCCCTATCAGCCTTGCAGTTGTCAATCCCTCCAAGATTATAGTGTTAGACTGTCTGATAGTTATGTTTTTCTTTGTGGTTTGGGGTATTTATCTTTTTTCTGTCTTTGAGTATTTTAGTGAGAAGTTGAAAGGAGGTTGCTGAGACAGTCGCCAGAATGAACTGGAAATACTACTATTTTTTTTTTACTGAAAACTAAATCCCCAAGGCCAATTAATTTATCAGTATGTTCCAATCCATTTACGTTTCAAGATGAGACAATATCAACTTTTGCATCAAAAGTTTTATTCCTAAAATTTTTCCTATCATTAAAAGACTAAGCACCTGTGGAGGCCCAGGGAAGGCGGCCCCAAAATATGCCTCACTGGCATATTGATTGTTTTGAATTAAAGTTACTTACGAAACAGTAAATGCAAGACCTTCCTCTGGGTCTCCCTGAAAGCAGGAAATAAATCTATCATGTGAAAGGTGCCCTCTGTGTATCTGGAGGTAGAAGGACAACCTTATCTCCAGGGAATCTGGGCCAAGAAGCCTGTAGAAACAAACTTTGTTATCCTTTAATTTACTACTGCAAGCCCAAACTCTGTTTAGATTCTTCACTAATTAAGCACCCAAAGCCTAAGTTTTTTTGTTCTGTCAATTGCTCACAAATGTATTGTTTCTTGGTTTGAAAAGTATAAACACTGCCTTCTTTGGTCCCATTTCTGAGACCTCCATGCACATGAATTAAAATTTGTTTCTTTTTCTCCTGTTAATCTGCCTTGTGTCAACTTTATTATTAGTCCAACCACAAGAACTCAAGAGCTATAGAGGGGGAATTTTCTCCCTCCCTGACAACCTTTTCCTTATTATTTGCTATACTTGTGCTCCTTATAGAAGCACTTCCATGGTATCAAATGAGCTGAGGTTTGAATTACTCATATATTCCGTAAGAGTCTGCCCTGAGATCCTCAGGGGCTTCCAGATGGAGGAAGGGTGGCAGCAATATTGTATGCAGTTACTGTTTCTTCACATCTTGCTCTGGGCAGAATATTTGAGGAAATATATCTTACAGACAACTCTGGAAAACACTTTTTAGATTCTGTCACAAATCTAATTTTTAAAAATCCATGCAATATTCTTAATTTTGTGAAGGTCATATGAACCCAGAGAATTCTGCTACAGCTCTTTTTTTGTTATATGGAAATTCTCTAATTTACTGCAATTTATTGACAGCAGGAAGCTGAGGAGAAGTGAGACAGTAGGCGGCCAGGAAGAGGAGAAAGTGTGAGTGTTCCTACTCCCAAACTCCACTGGAATCATGCAGCCATAGACGCTGGCTCTTCCATGTCTCAGCTGGGACTCGGTGTCCCAAGAAACTGAGTGTTCAAGAACCCTTGAAACTGCATGTTTTTATGCATGTGTTTTCTCCTAAATATTGCCCCTATCATTATCTCTTAAAAATAAATAACTTGGGCTTCCCTGGTGGCGCAGTGGTTGAGAATCTGCCTGCCAATGCAGGGGACACGGGTTTGAGCCCTGGTCTGGGAAGATCCCACATGTCGCGGAGCAACTAGGCCCGTGCGCCACAACTACTGAGCCTGCGCATCTGGAGCCTGTGCTCCGCAACAAGAGAAGCCGCGACAGTGAGAGGCCCGCGCACCGTGATGAAGAGTGGCCCCCGCTCGCCGCAGCTTTCTGTGCGAAAGCCCTCGCACAGAAACGAAGACCCAACACAGCCAAAAATAAATAAGTAAATAAATAAATAATAAAAATAAAGGAATTCCCTTAAAAAAAATAGATAACTTATCTTCTACAGTATTTAGAAGGAATGTACTTCTTATTCTCATTACTAACCAACCAAAACTGGAAAGATCTGGAGGAGGGACACACAGAAGGTTGATCCTCAAGGCACTTAGATGTTGAATGGCACACTTCATTTAACCTGTGCCACAATGTTATGTGTAAAGCTTTATCATAATGGCAACATGTCAAGGCAGAGTTAGAACATTATTTAGCAACCTATCATCATTTATGATTTCCGATTAGGTTAAACCCAGTATAAAACATTCTTTTAATGGTATTCTGCTTCTCTAAGCAATTATTTCTAAGGCAGAAAAACTTTGGTTACAATGAGCTGCACCAACAAGAGATAATGTGCTCAGGGATGTTCTGTTTGCTAGATTATTGTAAGTCGATCTGCTCCTGTAGCTTAGTCACACTGGCCCTCTTCGTGCTCCTCTCACATTTCAAGCTGTCTGTCTACAGCAGAATCTGTCCACTGCCTGTTCCTTCTTCCTGGACACCATTTCCCCAGATCCTCACCAGAATCATCAGTCTCTCACTTCCTCCAGGTTTCTGCCCTAATGGCACTATTACTGAATCGGGTTCATTTACCTGCAAGCCAGGGTTTGCAGCAGAGGAAAGGTATATTCACGAGGCAGCCAAGCCAGGAGACGAAGAACAAATCTCAAATCTGCCTCCTTGAAGACAGGGTTTAGGGATATTGATGGGATAAAGAGGCAGGGTGGTCTGAGGCTTGTGGAAAGGTGATTGGAGGTAAGAAAAGTGAGGTAACCAGTGGTCTGTGCAAGTGTAGTTGAGCGTCATAGCTCTTCAGAGGATGCGTGTTCAGAAAATAGTGGCATTAGCATGTTTTGAGGGTGGAGTTTTTTAATGTCAGAGGGCCATCTGTCGGCCACTCATGCAGGTCCAGTTGAATGGTTGGTGGTCTCAACTGGTCTGAACTGGGCAAGAACTAGCTCCAAGTTCCCCCAAAATAACTTAAACAACTGTTTCTATAGTGACCCATAAGTTAGAGGTGTTGTCTCTAAGGAAGTTAGTGGGAGTTTAGTTTAAAATCAACTAAAAATGAGTGACTGAAAACAGGTGAAGCAGGTTAGGTTTGGAGGCCTAATCAGGTTAGCCCTTGATTTTAGCCCCACTACCTCTAAGAGGTCTTCCTTGACAACCCTATTTCAAATAATACGCTATCTTTGTCTTTTTCCTCTTATGTGGCTTTGGTTTTCTTTACAGCATTATTACTACTTGTATATTTGCCCATTTCTTGATAGATTGCTTGCCTGTTTTATGCACTAAAATGTAAGCTCTATGAGGACAAGAACTTTGTTTTGTTCACTGTGAAGGCCTAACACCTAGAACAGTGTTTGGTACTTCACGGGCAGTAGGTTTTTTTTTTTTTTTAATTATAACTGAATGAATGGCACCTTCCTTGATCTTTCTAACTAGGCCAGCATCCTCATTTCCGTGTTTCATAGAATTTATTACAATTGGAAAATACATACTAATATTAACCTCTCTCTCTCTCTCCACACACACACACACACACACACACACACACACACACACACACTTTCTCCATTCTGTGTAATAGAGACTTCAAATAACAGTGGTTTAAACATGTGGGAAGCTTATTTCTCTCTGGTGTAATACTGTGTAGGCAGGTAGTCCCAGGTCTGGTAGAGCAGCTTTGATCCATGAGGTCGTCCAGGGATGACCTCTTTCTATCTTGTTACTCGACCATCCAGGGGTATAGCCCTCCTGTGCATGTACAGGTAATCATCATGTACACATGCCTGCCACCAGGAAGGGGGAAAGGAGAAGGGCAAACCCTCCTCTCCTTTTATAGTGCGATAATTTCCAGCTGCAGGGGAGTCTGGGAAATACAATGTTTATTCTGCCCAGATAAAAGCTCATTTATCATAGAAGATGAAAGAAATGATATTGGAGCAGGCCCTGCTACAATCCTTTTGTGTAATAATTTAATTAATGTTCCTCTCTCCTACTGAACTGTTGAACGCTGGTGATTTTTCTTTCCTTTTTATCCTTTCCTTTTTATTGGGCCCTAGCACAATGCCATCATGTAGTGGTCACTCAATGACTATAGAGTTAAATGTTTATTTTATCACTAACTATTTATATAGTTAAATAATTGTTTTATCAGTGACCCAGTTCTCAGCCAGGCATGCCCATTTATCATAGGAGGAACTTTTTCAGGAGGAGGAAGGTAGGAAGATTATTCCATTATTCTAGTTGGAAGGAGAGGAAAATTCAAGGTAGGAAAGTGTTGATGAAGATGAGGCAGGAGGAGCTGAGGAATTTAAGCCTTTTCCAGGAGAAGGAGCCTGGGGGTGGGAACTGTCTGAGGAGATCAGGGAATGTGAGGTGATGGGTCCTTTGTGGTGCTCCCTAGAAGCTCCTGCAGGGAAGAAGGGGGAGGCACCCAGGTGTGTTTCTGGGGATCCTGGAGCTGCTTGGGTCCTGTGGTCCCTTCTTCCATTCCCTGAGCTGCTCAGATTCTTCATAAAATCACTTCTGCTGAGCTTACTTTCTGTTATGAGTCTCTCTCTTTCAAACAAACAGAAAATCAAACAAAACACATCCCTTAGAGAAGAGCCTTGAAACTTGTACTTGGATTTATAGATAAGCCTTAGTTTACATGTAAACTTCTTCATTTATAAGCAAACATTAATGGAATGTTGAAAGAAACATGTATTTCTTATGAAGTTAGGCTTAATGTATATAATAGAAAAAAACCCTATTGATTAAAAACCTGTAGATACATGAAAAGGATTAAAAAATGAGTGCTGTTAAATATGATAAATATTTTCTATTAAAAGTAACATTGTTGGTGAAAAAAATCTCATTTTCTGTAATATTAATAACATAAAATAAACTACATAGAGAAATCACATTTGAAAGTTATTAAAGGGGAGCAGAATTTGCTGCCCCAAAATATATCTGTTTGACATAAAGATTATTTTAGGTGATTATTTTTAAGAAACAGCAGACATAGGAAAAGCTCTGAAAACTAAGTAGCAGTTACCCTTTTATAAGGCATGTTAATATTCATAAGGAAAACCTCCATTTGTAAGGGTGTCTCCCTCTCTGTACTAGGAAGAAGATGGTGACTAAAATCCCTAGAAACTCTTACAATGGAGAAGGCAATGACCTAAATTTGCATAACAACCTTACCCATGGTTTACTGTCTTTTCCTGATAGACTTCTATAACCAGCTACCCACCCCCAGCAATTCTTTTGTCTTTAGTTGGAGATGGTATTTAAGGTGGTGGCTTGGGCCTTTTCAAGGAGTTACTCAGTCTTCTGGGTATCTCCCATGGGTATCTCTGGGTATCTCTCCATGTAAACAGGAGGTTTACATGTTATTAAGCTTCTGTTTGTTTTTATTACAGGGAGGGCTTGGCCAAGAACCTAGAAGGGTAGAGAGAAAATTATTTGTCCTCCCCTACATTATGGAGAGAAAATTATTTGTCCTCCCCTACATTATGAAAACCTATTTTTCTCTGAGGACTTCATATACCTAAAATAATAATAAAGGAGTGAGGAATGATCCTTAAAAGGAATAAAGCAAACAAAACAAGAAAAACCAGAATCTTCTGAAAATGGTGATATTAACTTGAGCAGAAAAAGAAAATGACAAATACAAATGGCATTTTAACTATCAGGCCTTTATCGTGTTACCATCATAATAAGATTCGGTTGGCTTTGACTAAGGTGAAAACAATTTTGCATCTTACTTTGAGTCTCATGGTAAAAAACTGCAATATGGAAAGGTCACTTTCACAACAAATTGTATCAAGGATGAAAAGTGAACAACAGTAATGCTGTCTTATTTTGCTGAAGTTGTCTGTGAATTGAAAGTAGCAAAATTTGTGACTAAATGTGTGGTTTGCCATGTTGGTATATCAATATTTGGATCCACAAATCTTTAAAAAAAAGAAAGGTGGCTTCTATTTAAGTTGAAATATATATTTACCAAATTCTAATACATCACAGGATCCATTTTTATGCTTCTCCCCTTACTTAATATCATACTTATTTTACAAGTTAAAAATTAGTCTGAGACAGATGGGCCTTGTATGATAGGCTAAATAATTGGGAAATTGTTTGAAAGGAAATGGTGAACCATATAAGAGTACAGAGGAGTGAAGTAGTGAGAGCTTGGCTTCAAAAAGATTGCTCTGTGACAATGAGGAAGATTAATAAGAGGCAGCCAGTTCTAGGGAGGGAGATTTGTAGCAGGGGATTTGACACTTGAAATCTGGTGTTCTTTCCGTCTCTATTAATGTGTTTGCTAAACTGCTGGATCGTGTTTGACCTTCTCCTCTTCCCCCTCTCTCTCCCCCTCCTCCCCTTCACCCCTCCTCCTTTTCCTCCTTCTTGTTCTTTTGTCTTCAAATTGCAGTTACCTTTCTGAGAGGGATGATTTTTACTTAAAATTTTTGCTGTCCTAGTGACAGACCTGCTGGACGTCAGGACTAAGGAGAGATTTGAGTCACTGCCACCATGTTGGGTTCAAAATCCTTACTTCTCACTGATGACTAGAACTTTGTATTGGGTTAAACTCCTTCATATGTAGGAAGGCTTTTTCTATAAAGAGTTTTCAGGTTCCTGCTTATAGACCGACCAATTTGCCAGACCTGCCCAGATATATGTGAATCCCAGGAACTGATATAGCTCAAGGCTTTCTCAGGGGTCCCGAGCCCTGTAAATAGGCTTCTATTAGGCCTATCTTGTCAGTTTGCTAAACATGCCTGAACCTGACTGAGTCCCAGCAGTGAACAGGAGTGTCTCAAACCGAGTTCTGTGCTATATACACCAGATATGGTAAGAATAAAATAAAAAAAACCAAATTGATTATGTTTGTATCAAATTTAATACCTGTTGATTGGTCTTCACATAATTGATCTTCACAAGAACATTGTTAGGTATACACATTTCTTATGATAGCGTGTCTTACCATCCTATTTCAAAGCCAAGAAAACAGTGGGATGTGTGACGTGAGTGGGAGAGACAAGGATAGAAATTAGCTTTCTGATCACTGAAATGGACGGTAATAGGATTTTGTTGCTGCAAGAATCAGGGGAAGAGGTATGTGAAACGATATGGCAGTAACAGACATCCAAAGGGACTGAGGAGGAGCAGGAGAGGAAGACCCACCTGGAATCCAGAATCAATATGAGGTTTCTGGGGATAGAAATATAACAAAACAACATACTTCTGAATTGGTTTTCAACAAATTACAGAGAAAAACTCCAAACCCAAGTAGGTAAAGATCATTTAGTTAAAACATGTATCTATTACATCTGACGGCTTTTGTAGAACTCTAGTGTTTTGTTAATACTGAAAGTAATCTACTGCATGATACCATAGTGAATATAAGATACACCATTGTTTTATGCATCATTAAATTTTTAAAAATGCGGCCAATTAAATATAGCAAGCTAGCAATCGTAACATGCATCTTGATTTCCGAAATGATAAAATATTTAAAAATATTGATGCTGAAAATGGCCTCTGTGCACTGGTGCCAAATTGAATCTTGGAGACAGGGTTTTGGGTGAAGTAGAAAAGAATAGCTTTATTGCTTTGCCAGGCAAAAGGGGACACAGCAGACTCGTGCCCCTCAACAACTGTGTGTCCCAACTTGGGAGGATTTGTCAAGGAGATTTATAGCAATGGTTCAAGGGCAAGGTTGCTGATAAGATTCTGGTGCTTGCAGGGCCTCTACTCCTTTAATCTGGTCTCAGGTAATCACTTGATGAGCTTCTCTGGTTCCTTTAATCTGGCCTCAGGAGATCTTCTCTGGAATGAAGAATGCTAATATCTTCCATATGTTGGGGGTTTTAGTTCTGTAGAAGAGCTCAAAGATATTGTTATGTATATCCCTTGAAGCAGAACCAGGACCCTGCTCCAAGGCTGCACTATTGTTTCTTTTTTTTTAAACATTCTTTTTTTATTTTTTGATTAATTAATTACTTTTTTTGGCTGCGTTGGGTCTAAGTTGCTGTGTGTGGGCTTTCTCTAGTTGAAGTGAGTGGGGGCTACTCTTCATTGCTGTGTGCGGGCTTCTCAGGACTTCTCATTGCAGTGGCTTCTCTTGTTGCGGAGCATGAGCTCTAGGAGTGTGGGCTTCAGTAGTTGTGGCATGTGGGCTCAGTAGTTGTGGCTCACGTGCTCTAGAGCACAGGCTCAGTAGTTGTGGTGCACGGGCTTAGTTGCTCCATGGCATGTGGGATCTTCCCAGACCAGGGCTCGAACCCGTGCCCCCTGCATTGGCAGGCAGATTCTTAACCACTGCACCACCAGGGAAGTCCTACACTATTGTTCTTTGGTTGCTCCTCCCTTTTCTCTGCATCCCCTCCCTTCCCTGATTAACAACTGTTCGAATCTGCCCTTTGGAACTCAGGGAAGGTCATGGAGGCTGGAGTCTATTTCCCACAAACAAGAAACAGGGGACATGGAAAGGCTTCCGTGCCCAGGAGCCCCACAGGGTCCTGCTCGGTTTCAATATGAATCTCAGAAGAATTAAATGTCATTAATTATATCCTCCAAATATATTTTTATAGGACTGAGCAAAACTCGTGCACATTAGTTGATGAAGTTTATTGCACAAAAGACAAGCTTTTCTAGCTGGTTAAGGATCTTGATCATTAGTTGTATGACAATCTGGGAAAAATATGAATTTTATAAACTGTCACAAGGAAAGCATGGTACTTCAATATTTGGGTATTTTACTCCCAAGAAATATTTTATGTAAGTTACATCAAGGGAGATATCCCAAGTATGTAATGTTATAAAGATTTTTTAAATTATGTTTTAATATGTTTAATATTATGTTTAAAATTGTGTAATTTTTTATGCTTGCTTCCTTGCAATATTTCTTAGAGAAAAGAAAGAAACATGTTTATAAGTACTCTGATGAAAGGAAATGTTTTTATTGGATAATATCATCATCAATCACCTGAAGCATAAAAGAATCAATTACTAGGTCATGTACAAGGAACTTAACAAAGAAAGAACCTTTCTCTTGAAATAAGGGATGCTCTCTAGTCTGCTTGGTTACATTTAAAAACTCAAGGAAAATAACAAAACCAGTAAAGACCTGAGAAACTAATGTGGGAATAATACCTGATTAAAATGTAATGTTAATGTTGATGGAAATAAGATCAAGTCAATAACACACACTTTTTTTTTTTTTTTTTTTTTTTTCGTTACACGGGCCTCTCACTGTTGTGGCCTCTTCCATTGCGGAGCACAGGCTCCGGACGCGCAGGCTCAGCGGCCATGGCTCACGGGCCCAGCCGCTCCGTGGCATGTGGGATCTTCCCGGACCGGGGCACGAACCCGTGTCCCCTGCATCGGCAGGCAGACTCTCAACCACTGCGCCACCAGGGAAGCCCCAATAACACACACTTTTGATGCATGTTTCGTTGTGAACAACTCACTGTCTTGTTAAAATAACTTTGTAAGAAGAAAGAAGTATACCTGACTCTTTGGCTAAGAAACGTTCTAAAACAAGGGAAGAGCATACTTTATTAGGAATTTCAAGACCTACGTTCCAGTTGTAGATCTGCTGATAAATAATTATGTTGAATTACAAAATTGAATAATTACAAAATTCAACTTATTTAGGCTTCAGTGTCTTCTATAAAATAAACAAACCAGAGTAAGTGACATGATGTGTTAAAAAAAATCCCTTTCTACTCGAATAATTACAAATATAAAGAGGGAGTAAAAAAAATGATCCTATTATCAAATTGACTAAATTTTGTAACATAAAGTTAGTATAAAATATGCATAACATTTTGGGACAAATATCTGATAACTTTCCCTGTCAATAATCCCATCCCATCATCCCCTCTACCATTTTATACTCAGAAAGTAGAAGGATTCTTTTGAAAATGCATGAGAAATCAGGGAGATTACCACTTTCTAATATGATGGAGTACCTTGCAGCCTACCGAATCTTCCTGTGAGGGAAAAATAGTTAAACTCAAATAAAAAAAAAATCTGGCATTTAAAAAAAATTATTTTACTACAGTATACTTGATTTACAATGTTGTGTTAATTTTGTTGTACGGCAAAGTGATTCAGTTATACATATATATGCATTCTTTTTCATATTCTTTTCCAGTATGGTTTATCATAGGATATTGACTATAGTTCCCTGTGCTATACAGTAGCACCTTGTTGTTTATCCATTCTATATATAATAGTTAAATCTGGGATTTTGAAGGGATCCGTGAACTACCAAGATAGAAGGAGCCAAAGTCCTGGAGAGAAGGGAACTCGGGAATGTGGGCTTGACATTCTACATTGCTTTAATTCTAAAATGGGGAGAAGAAGAGGCAGAGAATCCAAGTAGGAAGCCAAGCAAGGAACAGTGGGTGAACAGAATTGTCAGTGGTCTTACAAGACTGGGAAGACAAAGATGAGAGTTCATGGCTCTCATGCCAGCCAAGCCAAATTCCAGAAAATAACGGAAGCACAGAGAAGTTGGCTCAACCTCAGTACTGACTTTCACTTTGAGACATTTGGTGATTTGCATGTGACCTACGCCTGGTTAAACAAAGTGGAAGGCTCAGGTAAGAGACTGAGAAACTAGGTAGAGCCTTCAAGGGTCTCATTGTCCTGGGGAGATGAAAAATAGGACTCAGTAACTGCCAAGGACTAGGGACCCGTGCAAACCCCAGGGCCAATATAGAGGTAAATCTAAATGAGTTTTACCTGTGCAGAATAATAAAAATAAGGTCACATTTGGTTACATATGTATGTTAAATATGTAATTAAATATGTAACCTGTATTACATATAGGTTACTTATATTATTAAAATATATGACAGCAATAACCCAAGACATGAGAGACATATGGAATTATAGTTCTAAGGTCAGAGCATTGTCAGGCAAGTGACATAATTAATAATGTATATTAGATCATAATAAGCCAAGGAAGCACATTTTAATCTCAAAGATATTCTTAAAAGAATAATAAATAAGCTAATCAAGGAGAAAATTGGAATATAAAAATATTCACTTCTTTTCAGAGAAGACAAAAGAGTAAAAAGAAAAAGAACCTATAAAATAACTATAACATGGTAGATTCAAATCCAAATATTATAATTATATTAAATGACAGAAGATTAAATATTCCAATTGAAAGGCAAAGATTATCAGTGAATGAAAAGAAAAATATCTATAATTCTGCTTACAAGACACAAATAATGAGCAAACAGTAAAAGTTAAAAGGATGAAGAACTATATACAATGCAAATTGTGTGTTGACAATATGTGGAGAAATTGGAACTCTTGTACATTGTTGGTGGGAATGTAAAATGGTGCAGCTGCTATGGAAAACAGTGTGCAGTTCTTCAAAAAATTAAAAACAGAATTACTATATAATCTAGCAATCCTACTTCTGGGTATATATTGAATTGAAATCAGGATCTCAAAGAGATATTCATACTCCCAAGTTCATTGTAGCATTATTAACAATAGCCAAGATATGGAAACAACCTAAATGTCCACTGACAAATAAATAAATAAATGTGATATATATAGCATGGAATATTATTGAGCCTTAAAACAGAAGGAAATCCTGCCGAATGTGGTAACATGGATGAACCTGGAGGATATTATGCTAAGTGAAATAAGCCAGTCACAGTAGGACAAATACTGCATGATTCCACTTATAAGAGGTATCTAAAATAGTCAGACTCATAGAAGCAAAGAGTAGAATGGTGGTGCCCAGGGGCTAGGGGAAGAGGGAAATAGGTAGTGACTATCCCGTGGGTCTAAAGTTTCAGTTATGCAAGATGAATAACTTCTAGAGATCTGATGTACAATATAGTCTCTATAGTTAACAGTATTGCATTGTACACTGAAAAATTTGTTAAGACAGTAGATCTCAAGTTAAGTATTCCTGCCACACACACACACACACACACACATACACGCAAAACGGGAGAGACAGGAGAAAACTTTTGGAGATAATGGATTTCTTTTTTGATTGAATGAAAGTTTCTTTAAATTCTACAGTGCTTTACAGTTTTCAAAACTTTCACACACATGATTTCATATAATCCTATAATAACCCCCTTTTTAAAATCCTCTACCCCTATCTTGCCCCTCCCCCTTTACTCTCCCCACTGGTAACCAGTGGTTTGTTCTCTATATCTGTTATCCTGCTTCTTTTCTGTTTTACAACTAGCTTGTTGTTTTTTTAGATTCCACATATAAGTGATATCATACAGTATTTGTCTTTGTTTGATTATTTCACTTAGCATAATGCCTTCCAGTCCATCCATGTGCTGCAAATGGCAACATTTCATTCTGTTTTGTGGCCGAGTAGTGTTCCATTGTGTGTGTGTGTGTGCGTGTGTGTGTGTGTGTGTGTGTGTGTATATATCATGTCTTCTTTATCAGTTCATCTCTTGGTGGACACTCAGGTTGCTTCCATATCTTGGCAACTGTAAATAACACTGCTATGAACATTGGGGTACATGTATCTTTTCAAATTAGTGTTTTTGTTTTTTTTCAGATGTATTACCCAGGAGTGGAATTGCTGGGTCATATGGTAGTTCTATTTTTAGTTTTTTGAGAAAATAATGGATATGTTTTTACATTGATTATGGAGATGGTTTTGCAAGTATATGCATGTGTTCAAATACATCAAATTATATACATTTAAAGAAATGACACTGCAGTTTGGTGGAAAAAGGATGGCCTTTTCAAATCGTTCTGGGTTTTTGAATACTCATCTGAAGAAAAACTGACTGTTGCCCCTTGCTTTGTAGCATACATGAAAATGTATTTCTGATGGGTTATAGGTCTAAGTGCTAAAAGCAGAACAGAAGATGGAAGGGTACCTTTATTACCTTGTGGTAGGTGAAAATTTCTTTATAGAATATTAAAAGCAGTATTGATAAAGGAAAAAATATAAATATCAGATTTCACATAAGTTAAAAACTATTATTCATGCGAGGGTTATATTAAGAATATAAAAATACAAATCACCAACTGGTAGAAGACAATACATCTCTCTGACAAAGGCCTTGTATCCAGAATATGTAATTCCTATAACTCAATGGGAAAAAAAGACAATCCAATTAACAAAATGCACTCTCTCTCTCACCCCCAAACAGAGATATCCAAATGGCCAATGAAGAAACAATAATGTACTCAACCTTATTGTTTCTCAGGGAAATGAAAGTTAAAACCTCAGTGTCAAAATTAGATACTATTATAATACACCAGAATGCCTAAAACGAAAGACTGATAATACTAAGGGTTGATGAGGATGTAGAGCTACTGGAGCTCTCATACAGTGCTGCTGGGGGTTTAAAATGGTAGAACCACTTAGAAAATTGTTTTAGCAGTATCTAATAAGAGTGGCTATACTCTTACCATTTGATCCAACAATTTCACTCCTAGGTATACACCCAAGAGGAACAAAGGCATGCATATGTGCAACAAAAACATGTACAAGAATTTTCAAAGCAGCATATGTTAATAGCCTCAAACTGAAAATTCCTAAAGGTCATTTAACAGTAAAATAGACACATGAAAGTTGGTATATCATACAATGGAATAATATACATCATTGAGAAAAAATGAGTTACTGCTACATAACACAATTAACTCTCACAAGCTTATTGTTGAAACAAGAAAGCTAATGAAATATACAATGATATTTATAAGGAATTAATAATACACAAGTTAACCTATGATGATGGAAGCCAAGATAATGATTACTTCTTTTTTAAAAAATTTATTTATTTAATTTATTTATTTTTGGCTATGTTGGGTCTTCGTTGCTGCGTGTGGCCTTTCTCTAGTTGCAGAGAGCGTGGTGCTACTCTTTGTTGCGGGGCTTCTCATTGCAGTGGATTCTCTTGTTGCGGAGCACGGATTCTAGGCACGCGGGCTTCAGTAGTTGTGGCTGATGGGTTCTAGAGCGCAGGCTCAGTAGTTGTGGTGCACGGGCTTAGTTGCTCCGCGGTATGTGGGATCTTTCCAGACCAGGGCTCGAACCCGTGTGCCCTGCATTGGCAGGCAGATTCTTAACCACTGTGCCACCAGGGAAGCCCTAGATAATGATTACTTCTGGTAGCACTGTTAATGACTCGGATGCTAAGAAGGTGGGATTTTTGGCTGCTAGTCATATTCAGTGTTTTGATCTTGGTGGTAATTACATGGATGTGTTCACTTTGTCTCATACTTGAATAAAATATTTAAAAGACTCATTGGATTCTAGATAACAGGGTGACAGAATTTATCTTTAATATTCTCAAAGGAAATGTCAAATCTAAACTGAAGATTCATAAAGGAGATATTAGCTGCCTCCCGTTTTACCTTTAAATAAAATATATGAAATATCTTTGAATGTGAGACAATAAATTAGATTAAAATATATGGTCAAGTTGCAATTAAAATCTGAAGATTAAGCACCTTTGCACTGTATAAGTCAGGGTAGAGAGTCTGATTATTTAAGAAAAACAGTCTATATGTAATGAACTTTGAGATAGCAGAATGTCAGAAATTATTACAGAACTTGATATAGATGTAACAAAATATGTGGAGTGAGACACTTTCTTTTATTCCAAGCAGAGGGCACTACTGCTTACTTTATTAGTACTAAATATATGGTACGCTTATATTTTGTTAATCGTACTTGAAAGATGAATTAAACATATTTATGTTCAAACTAATTTTTGAATAGCAATCTAGCAAAATATTTCCTTCGTGTGTGTGTGTGTGTGTGTGTGTGTGTGTGTGTGTGTGTGAAATATACAGAATGCCAAAATCTTTTTCTGGAAACATAAAGCAGTGTCCTGTGTTGTGTCTTCCCGGCTCTGAGGTGGCCTGACTGGTTTCTGGGTGAAGGTCTTTGGTCATTTCACCAGCATACAAGGCTCACCTGTATCATGACAACAATCATTGATTAACCAGTGATGCTGGCAAGCATAAAAAAATGAATGATGTCAGATATTTTACTGACAGCATCCACTAAAGTGTGAAAGTTACAAATATCATAGAAGATCAAGAAAGAATTTTGATTTCCTGCAAATGTAAA
This sequence comes from Stenella coeruleoalba, assembly GCF_951394435.1. Lineage (NCBI taxonomy): Eukaryota > Metazoa > Chordata > Mammalia > Artiodactyla > Delphinidae > Stenella > Stenella coeruleoalba. The sequence continues at coordinate 43,947,646 of NC_137153.1, forward strand.
TACCAGTGCTTCTTAGTAGTCTTTAAAAATGTTTTGTAGTTGATTAAACTAGTCTTTTGGTGATTTGTAATTATGAGAAGCCATTATGCCTGTCTACTCATTTCTGAAGGAGGGAGAGAGAGAAAGAGAGAGATAGAGAGAAAGAGAGAATCTATCACATGGAATAATTTAATGTGGAAAACTGGGAACATCTTATTTGCCTTCATATTTTGGTAAAGTGATGTGCATTTGTGTGTATGCATCATTTATTTTCTCTTTCTAGGAGAAAGATGCAAAGGCAATTATTTTCTACTGTACTTTCTAATCTGAATGGCTTTAAAAATACGAGAGAAGGATGAGAGGAAAAAAACCATCTTTTCAGACTATGTAAAGTGAAGGTCATTTTGTTTGAACACTTGCCTGATTATCCCTTTTGCTCTGCATGTCAAATCTGCCACTTTTTCTCATCTTCACTGCCACCCTTCTGGCAAGTCATCATAAGCTCCCACCTGAGATCTTTAAAAAAAATTTTTTTAAACATCTTTATTGGAGTATAATTGCTTTACAATGGTGTGTTAGTTTCTGCTTTATAACAAAGTGAATCAGCTATACATATACATATATCCTCATACCTCCTCCTTCTTTCATCTTCCTCCCTATCCCACCCCTCTAGGTGGTCACAAAGCACAAAGCTGATCTCCCTGTGCTATGCGGCTGCTTCCCACTAGCTATCTATTTTACGTTTGGTAGTGTATATCTGTCCATGCCACTCTCTCACTTCATTCCCGCTTACCCTTCCCCCTCTCTGTGTCCTCAAGTCCATTCTCTACATCTGCGTCTTTATTCCTGTCCTGCCCCTGGGTTCCTCAGAACCTTTTTTTTTTTTTTTTTTAGATCTCATATATATGTGTTAGCATATGGTATTTGTTTTTCTCTTTCTGACTTACTTCACTCTGTAGGACAGACTCTAGGTCCATCCACCTCACTACAAATAACTCAGTTTTGTTTCTTTTTATGGCTGAGTAGTATTCCATTGTATATGTGTGCCACATCTTTATCCATTCATCTGTTGATGGACACTTAGGTTGCTTCCATGTCCTTGCTATTGTAAATAGAGCTGCAATGAACACTGTGGTACATGACTCTTTCTGAATTATGGTTTTCTCAGGATATATGCCCAGTAGTGGTATTGCTGGGTCATATGGTAGTTCTACTGTGAGTTTTTTAAGGACCCTCCATACTGTTTTCCACAGTGGCTGTATCAATTTACATTCCCACCAACAGTGCAAGAGGGTCCCCTTTTCTCCACACCCTCTTCAGCATTTACTGTTTGTAGATTTTTTAATGATGGCCATTCTGACTGGTGTGAGGTGATACCTCATTGTACTTTTGATTTGCATTTCTGTAATGATTAGTGATGTTGAGCATCCTTTCACGTGTTTGTTGGCAATCTTCTCTGGAGACATGTCTATTTAGGTCTTCTGCCCATTTTGGATTGTTTGTTTTTTTGATATTGAACTACATGACCTGCTTGTATATTTTGGAGATTAATCTTTGTTGGTTGCTTCGTTGGACATATTTTCTCCCATTCTGAGGCTTGTCTTTTTGTCTTGTTTATGGTTTCCTTTGCTCTGCAAAAGCTTTTAAGTTTCATTAGGTACCATTTGTTTATTTTTATTTCCATTTCTCTAGGAGGTGGTTCAAAAAGGATCTTGCTGTGATTTATGTCATAGAGTGCTCTTCCTATGTTTTCCTCTAAGAGTTTTAGAGTGTCTGGCCTTACATTTAGTTCTTTAATCCATTTTGAGTTTATTTTTGTGTATGGTGTTAGGAAGTGTTCTAATTTCATTCTTTTACATGTAGCTGTCCAGTTTTTCCAGCACCACTTATTGAAGAGGCTGTCTTTTCTCCCTTGTCAATTCTTGCCTCCTTTATCAAAAATAAGGTGACCATATGTGTGTGGGTTTATCTCTGGGCTTTCTATCCTGTTCCATTGATCTATATTTCTGTTTTTGTGCCAGGACCATACTGTCTTGATTACTGTAGCTTTGCAGTATAGTCTGAAGTCAGGGAGCCTGATTCCTCCAGCTCCATTTTTCTTCCTCAGGATTGCTTTGGCTTTGGGGTCTTTTGTGTTTCCATACAAATTGTGAAAATTTTTGTTGTAGTTCTGTGAAAAATGCCATTGGTAGTTTGATATGGATTGCATTGAATCTGTAGATTGCTTTGGGTAGTATAGTCATTTTCACAATGTTGATTCTTCCAATTCAAGAACATGGTATATCTCTCCATCTGTTTGTATCATCTTTAATTTCTTTCATCAGTGTCTTATAGTTTTCTGCATACAGGTCTTTTGTCTCCTTAGGTAGGTTTATTCCTAGGTATTTTATTCTTTTTGTTGCAATGGTAAATGGGAGTGTTTCCTTAATTTCTCTTTCAGACTTTTCATCATTAGTGTATAGGAATGCAAGTGATTTCTGTGCATTAATTTTGTATTCTGCTACTTTACCAAATGCATTTATTGGCTCTAGTAGTTTTCTGCTGAAAGATCAGCTGTTAACCTTATGGGGATTCCCTTGTATGTTATTTGTTCCTTTTGCCTTGCTGTTTTTAATGTGTTTTCTTTGTATTTAATTTTTGATAGTTTAATATATAACTTGGCATGTTTCTCCTTGGATTTATCCTGTATGGAACTCTCTGTGCTTCCTGGACTTGATTGACTATTTCTTTTCCCATATTAGGGAAATTTTCAACTATAATCTCCTCAAATATTTTCTCAGTCCCTTTCTGTTTCTCTTCTTCTTCTGGGACCCCTATAATTCGAATGTTGGTGTGTTTAATTTTGTCCCAGAGTTCTCTGAGACTGTCCTCAATTCTTTTCATTCTTTTTGCTTTATTCTGCTCTGCAATAGTTATTTCCACTATTTTATCTTCCAGGTCACTTATCTGTTCTTCTGCCTCAATTATTATGCTATTGATTCCTTCTAGAGAATTTTTAATTTCATTTATTTGTTGTTCGTCATTGTTTGTTTGCTCTTTAGTTCTTCTAGGTCCTTGTTAAACGTTTCTTGCTTTTTCTCCATTCTATATCCAAGATTTTAGATCAGCTTTACTGATCATTACTCTGAATTCTTTTTCAGGTAGACTGCCTATTTCTTCTTCATTTGTTTGGTCTGGTGGGTTTTTACCTTGCTCCTTCATCTGCTGTGTATTTCTGTCTTCTCATTTTACTGTGTTTGGGGTCTCCTTTTCACAGGCTGCAGATTTGTAGTTCCTGTTGTTTTTGGTGTCTGTCCACAGTGGGTAAGTTTGGTTCAGTGGGTTGTGTAGGCTTCCTGGTGGAGGGTACTGGTGCCTGTGTTCTGGTGCATGAGGCTGGATCTTGTCTTTCTGGTGGGCAGGGCTGCATCCGGTGGTGTGTTTTGGGGTGTCTGTGACCTTAGTATGATTTTAGGCAGCCTCTCTGCTAATGGGTGGGGTTGTGTTCCTGTCTGGCTAGTTGTTTGGCCTAGCCACCTGAGATCTTGATAGAATCTTCTAAAAATTTTGTCCATTTGTGGTTTACCCTTCCTTAATCCTTTCTCCATTCCAGAGAGTAAGTAATCATTTTAATGCCAAAGGGCATTGTGGAATTCCCTTGCTTAATACTCTTGATTGATGTCACATTGCATTAAGGATGAAAACCACATTCAGAGTGCCTCCTTCAGAGTCCTGACTGATGTGGTCCCTGCCCACGTCTCCAGCTTCATCTCACAGAGCCCCTCCTTCTCATGCTGCTCCAGCCACAGCCACCTTCTTCCAGTTTTTCATACACTCCTGACTCCTTCATTCCCCAGAGAGTCTGTTCATACTTGGGACAATCTACCTCCTATTCTTTTCTCATCCACCAACGTAAGTTAAGTCTCTCTGCAACATTTACTCTTTCATTATAATGCACAGTGTATGCATTCCTTTGTTTATTCATTTCGAATCTCCCCATCCCTCTAGAATGCATGTTCCATGAGGGAAAGGCGTATGGTTGTTTTGGTTTTCCTTATATTTCTAGTGGCTAAGACAATGCCTGGCATATAGCAAGTGTTCAATAGGTTAAATGAATAAATAAATAAATAGTTAAATAAATGAATAAATCTGATACAAAAATATCAATCATAAAGCAAAATTACTAGTTTTATCTTATTATCTATTCATTTAGGATTTCAATTCAGATTTATTTCTAATATATTAAAAAAACCCTCCTGTTTCTTCTCCATTTAACTCCTATAGTTTAGAATTTTGAAAGTAGAAGGAAGGTAAATATCGCTAAATTTAAATTTCCCATTTTATAGATAAGGGAGACTTTATGGAATTTATTGGGTTATTTATCCATAGGGTCCCCACTTGAATTTTTGTGGAAGACAAGGGTAATTGCAGTATAAGCTTTCTCTGTTATAGCATTATATATATTCTATAGAATGCAATATATTTAGGGAACAGATTGACTTCTGTGTATTCAGACATAAAACAGCATCGTGCCTTAAAAAGTGTTTTACAACAGACAAAATGTTTAGAAGGCAAATACTTTTCCAGATCATACATATCAAACTTTTAGGCATAATCTCTGTTTTCATTAATTCATGCTGAACATTGTAAATTAAATCAGACAGTTCCTTTCCAGGTGTTTTTCAAGTTGTTTTTGATTGATGTTTTGATTATATCTTTTTCTAATTTCCCTAATATGTAGGTAGTGTTTGTACATTTCCTTTAAAATGTATCATTTTCATGGTAGAGCTCCAGAGCTGCTGTGCAAAGGATAGGATTTTCCTCTGAAACTCTGGGTTGATCACATGAGGTTATCTGGACAAGAAGTTGATCTGGACTTGGGTTTCCCCCATTTTCTTCCAGCTGAAGGGGTAGCACCTAATCTCAGCATCCTTCAGAACCTGTGGCTTTTTTCCCAGTTAAGACATCCCATAACATCGTATCCCCTCTACACCTGTGCATATGCTTCTTCTGCTCTTAATATCATCTTTATCTACTCCATTTATCAGAGCTAAATCTTACTCGTGCTTTGGGTCAGAGCATATTTTCCTGATGACTGTGCGGCTGGGTTAGATGCTCTTCAAGCACATTCTCAGAACTTTCGTACTATCTCTGTCATAGTCTTTATCAAAGTGTACTGTGATGCCAATCACTTTTCTGCTTGCTATGAGAAGTCGGAGTTTTACTGCGGACCTGGTCTGGGTCTGTTGCTCACCCAGTACTTAACACAGTACCTGTCATGTTTCTCAATAAACATTTGTTGCATGAAGAAACTGCCACTTAACAGCATAATTAAAAAAGAACACTCAAAAATACCAAAATTTATCCTACATTTTATAAAGGTAAATGTCCTGCAGATGAGCATGAGGTAAGCATTCTTTTTCGGCTTTAGATATTATTAAAAAGGAGACGCAGAGGGAGGAGATATGGGGATAAATGTATATGTATAGCTGATTCACTTTGTTATAAAGCAGAAACTAACACACCATTGTAAAGCAATTATACTCCAATAAAGATGTTAAAAAAATAAAATTTTAAGATTCTAAAAAAAAAGGGAAGCAGCCATACCAATATTCACTAACATCTCTTGTTAGCACTTAATGACTCACAGGATTTATATTTGACACCGAAGTCAATCTAAAATCACAAGTTAAGGTAAAATATATTCTTTTAGATCAGACTGATAGAAGTATAGGGCCAGGGTAGCAATTATTTTTAGATTGCATTGGTCTGATATTCTTTAACTTTTATGTTCCCTCATTATTAATGATACCCAGAGAAAAATCTGGAAAGCAAGAATTCACTAGCATTTTAATAATCACTTTTCCACTCTCTTGGCCACAATCCATTGGTACATTACTATCCCTTCTTTTGGTGTCTGTGATGTGTGTTATAGCTAGAATGATCATTAATTCTAGGCTTCCCCTGTGGTCCTAGACTAATTATGAATAGTGTCCCCCTTTTGCTCCCCAAAATGTCCTTAATTAAATGACAAATTACATACTCATTCCAATTACAAAATCAGAACTAAAAGAAGTGGCTAAATTATTTGCCTTGTATTCTTCCTGTGTTATCCTTTGCTGTTAGAGAGGGGTGATGTGGGTTCAGCAGCAGGTGTGGCTGATCAGTATCTTGCTCTGCCAATGGTGTGAGCCCTTTGATGCTTTAATTACTTTGAGGAGAGGCAGGGATGGAGGAGAGGGCTGGTGGTTTGCTCCAGGCTTTGGCTGTCTGTCTAGACTGGAGGATAAGTGACCATGATCTCACACAACACACCTCTGGCAACTTACACATGCAGGAGTGAATGTGAGGGAGGCTGAGAGAAAACAGCTTTTATCGAGGGCCTAATATACTATATGCCAGTGATTCATCTGGTCTGGGTCTTTTGCATTTATTACCTCATTCAGTTTTCCCTACAGCTCTCTGAGATAGATATGTTCATGTCAGATTTACAGATGAGAAAACTGAGGCTTAGCCAAGTGAGGCAAATTTCCGATGGCCACACACACGTTTTATCACGTTGGGTCCTGCATGTGGAGAGAAGATGGGTGGTACTAGTGTGTAAATTATCAAGTGTAAAGGTATCTGCCAAGTTTCCTTACACCAAAACTAAGTGTGCTAGGCACAAAATGGTACTTCAGTTTTACTTATGTTTGAATTTCTATTAATTCCCCTGAGAATGAGCATTTTTCCCTAAGAGACACAATATGGCCTCTGAGGCCTTACCTTCCCCGTCCCTGCCTCCCCCTCCAGACTGATCTCACTCCAAACACACCCCTCACTCTGTGTTCCAGTCACACTGGTAGTCCCTCTGTCCCTGGAATCCAACATGTTCTCTTTCTACTCCATATGATTGTGCACATTGTTCCCTTCACGAGAAAGTCTCTTCTGCCACCATCGCCCGTGTTTCTGCCAGCCCATCCCTGGGTTATTGCTTCCCCAGTGAGGTCTCTTCTGGCTTTTCAGACCTGAGTTAGTCCCTTTGTCACATCCTGTTATAGCATATGTACTTCCTTTTTGGTAAGGTGCATTACACCTGCAATTTCTTACAAGATTTACAACGGCCAAGGTGATATGATGTGTACAGAATACCACCATATTGCTAGTACTTGGCACATCGTATTCACATATATACAAGCCAGCATTAAATACTGGTATTCCACCTTCTTGAATGTGGTTTCCAGTTATTCAGCCTGACAGCACCTTCATGTCTAAAGTGTAACCAAACATTTTGTAAAAATTTTCAGCATTAAACAATATGTTCATGAAAACAAACAGAACCAAAGAGCTTTAGCTACATGTGTTGGAAAGACTTTGCACTTATTTGAGTCCATGAAGATAAAAAAGAAATACATAAGCCTTTCTGTTACTATGGAATTGTTTTATTTTATTTGTGAACGGGTTCACCAAAAGCTTAATTAGCACTCTTTAGAGCAAGGAAATAATGCCTGACATGGTTCACCATCTATCTGGAGCCAAATTAAAAAGAAAAATGTAAGGTGTGAAAACTTGGAGGCACTCAGAATGTATCAATTATTTATATTAACATTCATTATCTGACTAAAAGGCAGGATAAAGGCTTTGGGGGAATTGTAGGGTATATATAATTTCTCTCTAATTATTCTAATTTACTGTAATTAAGACACTAAAATAATCCTAAGAGAAAGCAGTAATGTCTTTTAATATCAACTGAGGGGGAGGGAAGTTATTTTCAATTTTTAGCTTTATTTACTATAACTTTTAATATGAGAGAAAGACCAGTCCTGACTTGTTTTAAAATTATGGTTTTTAGAACTCCTAACGTGAAATTGGATAAAGAACAACTCAAAATTATAACATTTAAGTTAAAGTATTTATTAATTTATAAAGTCTGTCTCATCAATGCTACATATGAACTCTATTAAGATCATGACTTACAGAAAAAAGGCACCTTTAATATACATTTTTCATAATTTAAAGAGTAGAGAAAATACAAAGAAATAAGTATGAGTTAGCTATCCTCTCTGCAGAGGTCATTTCCAGATAGTGATAAGGCTTTGGAAGGCAGAATTACAACAATAGATATAAAAAATATGATATTTATTATTTAAAAAACCCACAGGAACTATCAAAGTAATGCCATGCTGTATTTCCCCTCATGTAATTTTGAATCCATTTCTATTATAGTTGGGTTGTCTTGGATTGAAAGAAGCATAGTTTAAAATGAAAGTCCACACCATTATTACTAGATGCAGGTTATGTTACCACTCAAGCCACTGCCTCTGGGATTTGGGCATCTTGGAAGCTGAAAAGGTTTTAGGGCACCCTGCCAGTGGTGTAGGCACAGCATGGAAGTATGACAACTTTTGATTATTCAAAGACCTTTCAGAGGAAGGTAAGTTGAGGCTTTATTCATGAGGTATTTTTATGACACCTACTTGTTTGAGTACTGTTAATTCCCAGCAAGTCAGGGAAAAGCTATGTTTTTAATCTTTCTTTTCCCAGAATATCCAAAGCAACATCAGATAGAATGATGTTTATCTTTTGAATTTTTTTCACTGGGAAACATAACCTATAGAGAGGGTGTATACAATATATCCGCACAGTGTAAAGAATAATACTGACGATTAACCCCGATATAAGCACCATCCAGTGCTTCTGGAACCCTCCATCAGCTCCTTCAACCTCCTGCTCTCTCTGAGTAATTATTGTCTAGGATTGTGTGTATTCATTCATTTACTTTTCTTTATCTGTTCACCAGAAATGTAGGGCATCCTTGAATAATATTGTTCAAGTCTGATGTTTTTGAACTTTAGAAGAATGGAAATGTAATATGTATACAGCAATTTGCTTTTTTTGTCACTCAACATCGTATTTTTGAGATTTATCCATCCTGATGTGTGTAGCTTAATTTATTTCATTTCACTGCAACCCATTACATGAATGCACCAAATTCCATTGTGTGAATTGTTCAAATTCTATTGCATACATTTCATTGTATGAATATATAAGATTATTTGTCCATTTTACTGTTGCTGAACATTTGAGTTATTTCTAGTTTTCCTCTTTTAGAACAACGCTACTGTAACCACTAAGAGCAATCCTATACACACCCCTGGTGCACACTTGAGGGTTTTCCAGAATTAGGGGTTTAATAGCTAGGAGTGGAACTTCTGGGTCACTGGTCACTGGTTGTTCAACTTTACTTTATAATGCCGAATTGTTCTCTAAATTGGCTTTTACCAATCCCCACATTAATTAGCACTGCATGAGTGTTCCCACTGTTTCATATAATTGGTAAACAATATCTATTCTAATTTTTCCAGTGGACTGAAAATTATCCAAGAGAGAGAAAATTTACATATAGTTTTGTTTGGGATGAATTTAAATTAGTGCTGTACGTGTTGCAAGAAATGTCTGTATTTTTAAATAAGAACTACATCCATACTTAATTATAAAATTGCTCCGCTCATGGCATCAAGGTGAGTCTATAAACATGCTATGCACTGATTAAACAAAAGAAAAAAGAGTTAAGATATATTACACGCTGAGACATCAAAATCTTCCTGTCACTTACAGTTAAACATTACAGTTAAACAGTTAAAAATTATAGACACTTGTTGGGGGAGAACTCATGCCTTATATGTCAGAAATATGTAATTAGTAGCAAGATATTCTTAATAGGAAATGTATTTCAGTAGATTGATTTTGTGCATTTAGCTACTGAGAAGGACACATAAAAACAGAGTTATTTATGAACTTTATTCCATAAATTGATGCTTCAGTCTTTATAGTATAAGATATATGTATATTCATATATGTATATATTTGTATGTCTGTCTCTATGTATATGCATATATGTATATATTTTGTCAGATGAAGGAAATATACCAGGAGTATTACTTTATATCAAGTAGATGAGGCATGTAATTTATTTACAAAATCTGTAACAAGGAAATTGATAATGTGTAATTTATCATCTGCTAACTTGACATTCTGAATAACTTCAATATTAGCCCTAAATATGGGTCTAAGTGTTCCTATTGTGAGATAGATGGTATAATTGGCAATTAAATGAGCTCTATGTGTAGCTCAATACATGGAAGCATTCTGCTATAGAATATGTATAATCTATAACTCAACGGCAAAAGCACAAACAATCCGATCAAAAAATGTGCAGAGGATCTGAGTAGATATTTTTTCCAAAGATTTACAGATGGTCAACGGGTACATGAAAAGATATTCAGCCTCACTAATCATCAGGGAAATGCAACTCAAACTTACAATGATATCACCTCACACCTGTTAGAATGGCTATTATCAAAAAGATAAGATAGGGGCTTCCCTGGTGGTGCAGTGGTTGGGAGTCCGCCTGCCGATGCAGGGGACACGGGTTCGTGCCCCGGTCCAGGAAGATCCCACATGCCGCGGAGCGGCTGGGCCCGTGAGCCATGGCTGCTGAGCCTGCGCGTCCGGAGCCTGTGCTCCGCAACGGGAGAGGCCACAGCAGTGAGAGGCCCGCATACCACACACACACAAAAAGATAAGATAAAACAAGTGTTGGCATTTAAAAAAAATTCTATGCAAAAACTTTATTTTTAAAAGTTCAGTAATCTCATAAAATAGAAACACTAAGTGGGAATTTCACTCATAAAACTCCTTAGTAGGGCTTCCCTGGTGGCGCAGTGGTTGAGAGTCTGCCTGCCGATGCAGGGGACACGGGCTCGTGCCCCGGTCCGGGAAGATCCCACATGCCGCAGAGTGGCTAGGCCCATGAGCCATGGCCGCTGAGCCTGCGCGTCCGGAGCCTGTGCTCCGCAACGGGAGAGGCCACAACAGAGAAAGGCCCGCGTACCACAAAAAACAAAAAAACGAACAAAACAAAACAAAAACTCCTTAGTAGGTGCCTTAGTAAGATGTGAGGAAAGAGAACCCCTGTGCACTGTTGGTGGGAATGTACATTGGTGCAGACACTATGGAGGTTACTCAAAAAATTAAAAATAGAATTATCATATGATCTGGAAATTTAACTTCTGAGTATTTACCTCATGGAAATGAAAGCATTAACTCAAAAAGATATATGCACCCTCATGTTCATTGCAGCATTGTTTACCATAGCCAAGACATGGAAGCAACCTAAGTGCCCATTGATGGATGAATGGATAGAGAAAATGTGGTATAAGTATACAATGTAATATTATACAGCCCCCAAAAGAAGGAAAACTTGCCATTTGTGACAACATGAATAAACTTGAGGACATTACGCTAAGTGACGTAAGTCAGACAGAGGAAGACAAACACCATATGATCTCAGTTATATGTGGAATCTAAAAAAAAAATAAACAAATAAAAAAATGAACTCATAGATATAGAGAACAAATTCGTGGTTGCCAGAGGCTGGTGGTGGTGGGGTAGGTGAAATGGGTGAAGGGGGTTAAAATGTACAAACTTCCAGCTGTAAAATAAATAAGTCGTGAGGATGTAATGTACAGCATGGTGACTATAGTTAATAATACTGTACTATATATTAGAAAGTTGCTAAGAGACTAAATCTTAAAAGTTCTCATGATGAAAAAAATATTGAAACTATATATGGTGATGGATGTTAACTAGACTTTCCATGGCAATGATTTTGCAATATATACAAATATTGAATTATTATGTTATATACCTGAAACTAATATGTCAATTATATCTCAATTAAAAAATATATTATTGCAACATGACAAACTTTGGCCTCTGATGGCAGTAACGTATTAAGGTTAATTTTCTGATTTTGTTGCTTGTATTATTGGCATAAATAAGAATGTCTTTATTTGTGGGAAATATACATCAAAGTTTTCAGGGTAACGGAATCAGGTTGGCAACCTATTTTCAAATGGTTAAGGAAAATAGTTACTTCTACTATACTTGTAACTTTTTTCAAACTTTCTAATTCTTTCTAAAAATATTTAATAAAAAGGATACTACTAAAATAGAGTGCTACTAAAAAAGACATAAAATACTCATTATACAACATATTCCTTTTAATTAACTAAACATATTTTAATATCTATTTAAATATGTGTTGATTGAACTATTTATAAGAATACTTTTAACAGTGAGAAAATCATCTTGTCTTGTAGTCCAAAGCTCCCCAGAGACCAACACTGTGCTTCTTTCTCTTTACCTCTGTTGGGTATAAAATTCTCAGAATACCAACCTGCATTTTGGCAAGTCTTACAGTGGGAAAAGCACATTATTGCAACTTACGCTTGCTATGGTTGAGAGCAGTTTATTATATTCCTTTTAATTCAGGGGTTCCCAAACATTAGATTGAACCCTACTTTAGATATTGTAATTTTCTTTTCATCTTTTTAAGTGTGTTTCTGTGGCTATACTTCATGTTTTGCCCTGTTGGTCTGTACGGCTTAGGCGGGATTCCCAGGCATTGGGTGGTAGTGTTGGTGGCAATACCATGCAGTAGTGGCCTTCCTAATAATTCACTGCACATTTAATCAGAGTTTAAGGTTCCCACAACCACTTAGATCCCAAGCCTTGAAAAATGAAAGTTTGTCTCCTGTCAACACAGCAAAAGCTCATTCATCTTTAAAGGTTTATCACTAATGTTCACCTCTTCCAAGATTTTCTCAGTTCTCTCACTACCCCAACCCCCCACCCAACCTCAAAGTCATGTTCCATCTCTTCCAGATGCTTCCATTGGCATGGATCCTCCCTTCTTGGGAGCCTGCATCATAGATTTCAGTTTCTCTAGTTTAGCACTTGGCTCAACCTACTCACTTTCAGGGTCTTTGTGCAGAGGTAGCATGTTTGAAGGTGAAATGGAGCAGGACCTTAGAGTCCTTGCCCCCCATGTCCTCAGCCTGCCTTTTGACTATTTAAAAACTTTAGCCAAAGAATAAGTTTAATCAGAGAAGTGACAAAATACTGAAACAAGGAAAACAGTCCAACAGACTAAATAATAATAGTTTAGTCGTTAAGCATAGTCCAGGACCTTTAGTTCCTCTTCCAGGGCTACAGAAATATTCTGAGCCATATCATTTGAGCTGTCTTATGGATACTAAAACCCTCACCAAGTGGAAGAAGTTAATTACATTATTACAAGATTGTAGCCAAGACATAAACTGCCAGTAATTCTGAGAGCTGACCTCAAATAAATAGTAACAAACCGACCCTGGAAATGAAGATTAACTATACTTAAAACAATCAAAATGAGGCTGATCAGACCACCCCATAACCAATTTCAAGATGACTGTCAGAGCTGATAGTACTGCTTCCGCATGTAGCACCCTCCCTTCACCTATAAAAGTTCTTGCTAACTGATGCCAGCGGGGGAAGTTGGCCTTTGGACAAGAGTCTACCGCCCCACCCCCAGTAGCAGGCATCTGAACTAAAGCAAACTTCCTTCCCACCAACCTTGTCTCTTTATTGGCTCTAGAACGGCGAGCAGCTGAACCTACTTTAGGTAATTGCTCGGCGTCCAACGCGAGGCCCTGGTCTCGCGAGATCTGGCTACCTGGGGTTTTCCCCAAGTAGAGCAGCCGGTCGAAACAACGCGATAGGATGCCTGCGAGGAAGCGGTATCCCGTGTTTAAGGGCCTGGTAGGGGTTGCCGAAACCATTTGTTTCAGGTATCCTACCTGTTTCTCCCCTGCTCGCCACTGGCTGCCAACGAACGCTTTTCCTTGGTGGAATGTAATGATGCATCTGGACGAGCTGACGAGCTCGAACACCAAGTAAGTCCATCTGCGTGCACCCGGGCAAACTTCTCTTCTGAGCACAAAGTGGTATTTGGGCATTTTGCCAATTGCTTCAGACGTGAGTCTGATGCTGAGTCTGTTTGTGAGCCCTGAGGGTCGTTTGGGTGTTTTGCAAGTTGGTTATTAAATGAATCCGATGCTGAGGCCTGTTTGCGAGCACTGAGGGTCGTGTGGGCGTTTTGCCAGTTGGTTCTGACGTCTGTCTGACTCTGGGGGCTGTTTGCCAGCACTGAGGGTCATTTGGGGGTTCTGCCAGTTGGTTCTGCCGTATGTCTGATGCTGACATCGTTTGCGAGCACTGAGGGTCGTTTGGGGTTTTGCCAGTTCTGACTTGTGTCTGACGCTGAGGCCCATTTGAGAGCACTGAGAGGCGTTTGGGTGTTTTGCTAGTTGGTTATGAAATGTGTCTGACGCTGAGGCCCATTTGCGAGTAATGAGGGTCGTTTGGTTGTTTTGCCATATGGTTATGAAATGTGTCTGACGCCGAGGCCGTGTGTGAGCACTGAGGGGTGTTTGGCCAGATGGTTATGAAATGTGTCTGACCCTGAGGCCTGTTTGCCAGCACTGAGGGTCGTTTGGGGGTTCTGCCAGTTGGTTCTGATGTGTATCTGATGTTGAGACCCTATTGTGAGCACTGAGGATCGTTTGGGCATTTTCCCATTTGTTTCTGACGTGTGTATGACGCTGAGGCCCGTTTTTGAGCATTTGAGGGTCATTTGACAATCATTTGCTCACTGTCAGTTGCAGGGTGGGGCATCGGCCTTTGGAAATGAGTCCACCCTGCCACCCCCAGGTGCAGGCATCCAAAATAAAGCAAACTTTCCTTTCCACCAACCTTGTCTCTTTATTGGCTTTCAACAGGCGAACAGCTGGACCCACTTTAGGTGAGGGTTTGGCGCCTAGCGCGAGGCTATGGTCTCGCGATATCTGACTCCTTGGGGTTTTTTTCCCGGTAGGGTTGCCGGCCACACCAAAGTGCTATGATGCCTGTGAGGTACCGGTATCCCGTGTCTAAGGGCCTGAGAGGGGTTGTTGAAACCATTTGTTTCCGGTATCCTCCCTGTTTCTCTCCTGCTCGCCACTGGCTGCCAATGAACACTTTTCCTTGGTGGAATGGCAAGATGCATCTGGACGAGCTAACGAGCTCCAACACCAAGTAAGTACATCTGCGTGCACCCGGGCAAACTTCTCTTCTGAGCACAAAGTGGTATTTGGGCATTTTGCCAATTGGTTCAGACGTGTGTCTGACGCTGAGGGCTGTTGGCTAGCACTTAAGATCGTTTGGGAGTTCTGCCATTTGGTTCTGACATGTGTCTGATGCTGAGGACTGTTTGCCAGTAATGAGGGTCGTTTGTGGGTTTTGCCAGTTGGTTCGGATGTGTGTCTTACGCTGAGGCCTGTCTGCCAGCACTGAGGGTCACTTGGGCGGTCTGCCAGTTGGTTCTGATGTGTGTCTGACGTTGAGGCCCATTTGGGAGCATCATTTGGAGAGTTGGCCTTCGGAAAAGAGTCTACATCTGCACCCCCTGTTGCAGGCATGCGAAATAAAGCAAACTTCCCTTCCCACCAACCTTGTCCTTCTATTGGCTTTAGAGCGGCTAGTAGCTGGACCTACTTTAGGTAGGTGTTTGTTGCCTAGTGTGAGGCTCTGGTCTAGCTATATCTGGCTCCTGGTGTTTTCCTCAGGTAGAGCTGCTGGCCAGAACAACGCATTAGGATGCCTGCAAGGAGCCGAGAGGGCCTGAGAGGGGTTGAGATGGGTTGTTGAAACCATTTGTTTTGGGTATCCTCCCTCTTTCTCCACTCTCACCTCTGCTGCCAATGAACACTGTTCCTTGGTGGAACGGAAAGATGCATGTGGACCATCTGACGAGCTCCAACACCAAGTAAGTCTGTTTGCCTGCACCCGGGGAACCTCTCTGTTGAGCTTGAAGTGCTATTTCAGCATTTTGCCAGTTGGTTCTGACATGTATCTGACGCTGAGACCCGTTTGCCAGCCCTGAGGGTCGTATTGTGTTTTTCCAGTTGGTTCTGATGTGTGTGTGATGCTGAGACCTGTTTGCGAGCCGGCAGGGTCCTTTGACCATCATTTTCTCAGTGGGCGGGTGGAGTCATCCTTCAGACAGGCGTCTACCTCCCACCCCCAGTTGTAGGCATCCGAAGTAAAACAAAGTTTCCTTTCCACCAAGTCTCTTTATTGGCTTTAGAGCAGCGAACAGTTGAACCTCCACTTTTGGTAAATAAGGGAGCCCAGAATGATTGTCGTTTAAGGATATTCTCAGACCCATGGGGTAGGGCAAAGGAAGGCAGAGTTATGTCAGAGAAGGTACTCAACTGCAGCGTTCATTCTTCGGCTTTCCAGGTGCATTGTCCACTGTTGTCAGGATCCCAGCAAGATTTGTCTCTCATAGGTAGCTTGTGATAACCAGATTGTCACATAGAGCAGAATGCCAATTCATTATTTCTCAGTGTAAACTAACAAACTCATCTAGATCAGAATGTTTCCGACAACCTTAAGAGCACAGTTCTCCCTCTATTAAGGTTCCAAAGACTAGATCAGCTGCTTGTTGGCAATGAATTAAAAACCTTGGTAACTAATGGCACCAGGTAATGATAATTGAATGTATCCACCTCCACTGTGAGGCTGGTCCTGGCTCAGGATCACTTTTGTCCCCTTGCTGGAAGAGTTTCTTTCCTTTAGGTCAGTACTTGATGGATATTATGGAATTCTACCTCCCTGATCTAATTTTCTCATGGCCTTTTACTAAATATATCCCTTCTGTTCATTTCTTCTTTCTTTAGTTACTTTTCCTTATGTTAAATGAATTTTAAAACATTATATTCAGCTAGAATTAAGTCTTTTTCCTGCGTTAAGCCTAGAAACTTTGTCTGGAAGTGACTTCTACTTGTAGGTGATCTCTCTAAAGAATGGATTTTAAGCATTTCTTTTTCTGTTCTGAGAGTACCTTGCCCTTAACCCTTTGCAAAAATTAACATACAGTCAGCCCTCCATATCCATGGGCTCCACATCCACAGATTCAGCCAACTTTGGATAGAAAATAATCGAAAAGAAATTCCAGAAAATTTCAAAAAGCAAAAATTGAATTTGCTGTGCTCCAGTATCCATTTACATAGCATTTACATTGATTAGGTATTATAAGTAATCTGTAGATGATTTAAAGTATACATATGGGGGGATTTGTGTTGGTTATGTTCAAACACTATACCATTTTATATAAGGGACTTGAATGTCTGTGGATTTTGGTTATCCGAAAGGGATCGTGGAACCAATTCCCCATGGATACTGAGGGATGCTTTTTAAATATTTTCATTAGGCTTTGCATTTTAAATACTATCTTTGCCTTGCTGCGTACACTTAGCAAAATGACTTCTATATGGTAGGTGCTCAAAATTTAATTTAAAATGTTTTTGTTAGATCTCTTAGTGAAAATAATGGACTGCTAAATGAAAACAAATTAGAAATAATAATAATCCAGAATACTGTCCTTTCCGAAAAAATAATTCTTGTTTCTAGGTTCCCATCTGGCTATTTTCTATCTGAATAGCTGTTTTACAAAATTAATAAGGATATGTACAATTTTGTACTCTTATTTCTGCTGTTTTCCATTCAATTATGTCTAAAGTATTTCCGAAGTGTCATAAATTTTTATAATTATCATTTTAATGGTTGTGTAACATTCCATGGAGTGGAAATGTCATAATTTGCATAACTATTCTTCATTTTAAACAGTAAAATTGTTACCAGCTTTTATTGTAAAGAATACTGCAACAAATATCTTCATATCCATAGATATTTATTTTTAGGTTATTACTTTGGGATATATATATGCAAAAGTATAAGTTTCTGTGCAATTGAAGTATGAAAGAATTAAGAAAGTTGCTGTAAATGAGCTGAGAATTGGTTTCTGTGTGTGAGGCCCTGTCATGTCTGCTGCAGAAAGGCAAAGAAGCTTGTAGATCCTTGAGGGATACTGCCTTAATTTAACAGCTTAAATCTGGTGAGGCCTCTGACCTGGCTGGTTCCCAGCTCTACAAAGATGACATTTGACCACCAAACTTTAGTCTTGCTTGCATGAAAAAACACAAAGACAAGAAATCTGTATAGACTCTTTCACTTCTATCTTTAAATTCTGACTAATTTTTTCACCATGTATGTGCTGGTTTGAATATAAATCAAGGTGAACACAACTTGAGGGAGGGAGGGTAAGACATCTTCTTTACCCGTCTTGAATGTGGAGCAGGCTGCATGCCTGGCCCAGCTCATGGTGCCATTTTATAATGACATTAGAATGACATTTTATCAGTGTTTGGAGACTGAATGCTTTATTCAATCTTAACTACTCTTCCCATAAGAGGGGAGAAGAGATCTGCAAAGAAAGCAGTACGCAGCAGATTTGTCTCGAAACCCCAAATCAGAGCTCTGGTAATCCTGGTGGGGCTTCCCTGACCTAAACTTCATAAGAAATCTTGGAGTTACTGCTCCATTCTGAGCAGACACAAAGTTGTATTTATTATTACTTAAGCTGGATGAGATTAAAAAATAGAGCAAGCGTCTGCCAGTGTGTCAGGCTTTTTTGTTTATTATCTTTCTTTCTGTTTGAAAAATAGAGGCATTAATTATACCACTCTTTGGAATTCAGATAGTATCTATATATCTATATCATCTATATCTACATCTACATGTGTGTCTATTTATATATGCAAAATATAATGAAGCATAATAGACTTTCTATTTTAATATCATCCTCTTTCCTTAATAAATTGTAGACCTTCTCCCATTACAATCAATAAAGTTGTTTTTCTTTTAAGAGTTTGAAAATATTCTACTGAGAACCATGCTGATATTTTTATTTTATTTCCCCAGGGTAGTCCCTCAAAAAACTTTTTCAGAAAGTGGAGTGAGTGCTATATTTTCTGAATCCTGATGTGTCTGAATATGCCTTTTCTTTTGGCCCATGGATATGGATAAATCTCTCTGGGTACAACACGTAGTCACAGTCCTTTTTATCCAGAACTCCATAACATTGCTCCATTGTTTTCTAGCATTAATTTTATAGATGAGATCATAAAGACTGGCTAATTTTCTTTACTTTGTAGGCAACCTATTTTGTTTTTCTTTATGCAAGCTTGTGGGATTTCTTCTGTTGTTGCAGTTCTGAATTTTCCCTAGGATATGTCTAAGTGTGCACTTTCTATTACTATTCATGATCTGTACTCAGAGGGAGCCCTTTCTGCCTAAAGCTCCAAGTTCAGGCCCATTTCCTTTTATTATTTTATTTATTATTGCTTCCCCTTTACATACCAGGTTTCTACTTTGCCTTCTCACTTGGGAAATACTTTTTTAGGAACATGGGAGGAATGGTTAGGGCTACTGTTAGTGTTGTTATGGAAAGAATTTCTGTGCTCTGTTCATAGTCTTTCTAAACTTGGATGTGTCCTATCCTCTGAGTTCCAGAGCTTTCAAACTCATAGAGAGTTGAAGACAACTTTAAAAATATCTCTATAATGAATACCAGGAATTTCTTAGAAGGATTTTTAATTGACTCTACTATTATTTGACTAGATATGAGCTAAAAGGAACTAGGCAGTAATTGTAACTGATAAATTTTCCCTCCCTTAGGAATCTTCATGAGCGTGGCATTTTAAGTGTAACAAGTTTAATAAATAAATCTGCCTTGTTGAAAAGTATTTATATTCTTATCACCCTCTAGTGATCAGATCATGTCAATCTTCTATGTTAATAGCAATAATATGTATGTCTATTTCAGATAAGCCAATTTAATATCTTAGAACATTATCTTCCTTGGACTACTTATTTTTTTGCCTTTGCTATTGAAAAGAACACATTTCTAAATAACCTACGTGGTACTAATACACAGATTGTTTCTACACACCTTAGATCAGTAATTCTCAACCCTGTTTGTTCATTAGACTCACTGGAACACTTTAAAAATGACCATTGCCTGTGCCATATCCCAGAACAATTAAACCCCTGGAGCTGGGGGCTGGGCTTCATTATTTTTCACAAGTGCTTCAGATTATTTTAATAGGTGTCTTAGTTAAGCATCACTGCTTTAGTAAAACATGAAACACATTGATTCTACATTTGTCTAATTATTTGGTCTTATGCATGGGATGTTATGGTGACCACACGCTGTAGACTGCACATGGGGGAAAGATCAGCAGTGCTTTGGGCTCTGGACCAAACCACTTCCAAAGGTTTGCAGCAGCCATGCAGAGCAATGGAAAGCCATGCAGTTCCATGCAGATCAATGGCCATGCACACGTGTCAGATGTACCTGAGTACTTTGATGCAAACCTGTCACTCAGGAAAAATAGCACATGGGAAATTGAATATTATATTTAGTGTTTATTCACATGTAAAGAAGACTTCATTCTAGGAAACACCTATGAAACATAATATGGGGTGTTACTTCCAAAAGATCCGTTGTAATTATAAACTCTCCTTTAAAATCTCACATCAGTTTGCTCATTCTGAGAATTTCTGCACTGAAAAAAATTCCAGTTTAAACTGAGAATGGTATATAGTATGGTTTTCTTTGAAAAATTCTTTGTCATATCATTAGGAATATATACATATATTTTCCTAGACATACCAGATATATAATTCCTAAATTCTTAGACACACCTAGGTATACATATATACCAGGCATGTAATTCCTAGACACATTAGTCTAGTTGAATATTTTATGTCTTTGAAAATTTTTACAAGCACTGTGATGCTTGAGACATACATATATATATATATATTATATGCTTATTATATGTAGCTGGAATTTGTTCACTAATACCATTGCTGCTGCTACTACTACTATTACTACTACTACTCTACTACCACTACTACTATTACTGCTAGTATTATTACTAACAGTAATAATAGCAAACAATTATATAGCATGTATTATTTGCCAGACATTATTCCAAGCACTTTCACACATATTAATTCTGTTAATGTTACTCCAGTGATCCTCTGTGGATGGTGTTACTATTATCCTCATTTTACAGATAAGGAAACAGAGGCATAGAGAGCTTTAATGATTTTGCAAGATTCAGTGCAGGAGTTAGAATTCAAACCTGTGCTCTCCCCTACTGTATGCTACATGTAAGTTATCATTAAGTATCTAACTGTACTCTAATTGGAAACATGAAACAAGATCTAAAGAGCTTGGAAAACAGAGCAGAAAAATGTGCCGGAATAAAGCATCTCAAGCAAAATAAATGAAAGAACGGCTGCCCTGGGATGTATGGGTTTGAGTTTTAAAGAACTAAATCAGATTGCAACTGAATTCAGTCTTAGGATCTAGGAAGCAGGACATTGAAACACTTCATTTATTGGACTGCAGAATGTAATAAAACAACTGGCTATTCAAGTGAACCAATTTTTAATTGCAAAGCAATATCTTTGGGCTTGTTAATTGGAATTATTTTATTAGCTTTTAAATTATGTATAATAGTTTTTTTTTTACTAGCGTGGAATAAATTCAGCCTGTGAACAAGAATTTCTTTTTTGCCAAAATAGTCCTTGTTTCTGTCATAGATTTCCCCATATCTTCTTTTTAATCTAGAAGCATCAAAGTGCCTACCATCTCTGTTATTAAGTTGATCTTGCTTTAAGTAGAATAATTATCTCTACAGCTTTTTTCTGTGTACATTTAAGTTATGACATATGACAATCATAAAAAGGATATATGATGAATTAATTGATTAATTAAGAAAAATGATAAACACCTGTGAACCCTCTACCACTTTTAAGGAAAAGAATATCGCCAATACAATTGTAACCCCTTCTGTGCTGTTCCTTATCCTCCTGCTTCCCTCCTCTGCTCAAGGGTAAACGCTATTCTGAATTTTATAAATATCATGTTCTTGATTTTACAAATTCATATATATAAAACTATATAGTTGTTATATATCATGTATTATATTATAAACATTATATTGTTAATTTTTGTTGAGTTATGGAATCCAGATAAATGGTATCATGATATCATACATGATATCACGATAAAAGGCAATTCTTCTGCATTTTGCCTTTCCAATATATGCCTTTCCATATATTGGAAATATATGCCTTTCCAATCTACCATGTATTTTTTTTAGATGTTTCAATGTTCATGTCTATAACACTAGTTTATTAATTTCACTCTTCTATGGTGTTCTATTATGTGAAAAAATATATATATATAAAGAATTTACTCATTTTCCTTTTCATGATGAATAAGCTTCTTTCTAGTTTTTCTCTATCACAGATGATCCTGTTATGATGTCTCTTGTACATATTTTTTGGTGTTCACATGAAAAATTTCTAGGGGTGGAAGTGATGGGCGATAGCATAAGCACATTGTGAAATTTTACACAATAACTCCCATTTGCTTAACAGAGTCATTGAAACAGGGAACATTCCTACAGTGACTAAGAATTCCCTTAATTCCACATCCTTACCAATACGTGGCATTGTCAGAATTTTAATCTTTGCCAGTCTATTAAAAAAAATCAAAGTTTACCTCACTTTGATTTTAATTTGCTTCCTCAGATATTAAAAGTGTGTTTATTGATCATTTGCGTTCCGTTTTTTGTGAAACATCTTTTCTTGTCTCTTGCGTCTTTTTCTGATGTCTTTATTCTTACTTTGTAGGAGTTCTTTATATATTGTAGAAATATATTTGTCTATTATAATGGTTTTAAATATTTTCTGTTTTGCCTTACTTTTCACTTCTTTATGCTGTTATTTGAAGAAAAGAAATTTAAAATTTTGTTGTAGTCAAATTTATCAATCTTTGTAGTTTATGATTTTATGCCACAATATTTTATGCCATAATATTGTTAATATTTGTAATTATAAAAAGTAATGCATGTTCGTACTGAAAATGTGGAAAGTGAACAAAAGCACAAAGAAAGAAGGAAAAAAGAGATGAGGAAGAAAAGAGTATAGAGTAAATACAGAAATTTTAGTTATAATAAGTATGGAACTTAGTATGTCTTCACACGTTAGTTGAGGTTTTAAGTCTTAAATTTCTCATGAAGGTCTTCAGAACACTTCCTTTTTTCTTTATGTCTTTTTCTTTTTGGAATTTTATTTATTTTTTTATACAGCAGGTCTTTTATTAGTCATCAATTTTATACATATCAGTGTATACATGTCAATCCCAATTGCCCAATTCATCACACCCACACCCACCCCCCCGCCACTTTCCCCTCTTGGTGTCCATACGTTTGTTTTCTACATCTGTGTCTCAATTTCTACCCTGCAAACTGGTTCATCTGTACCATTTTTCTAGGTTCCACATATATGCGTTAATATACGATATTTTTCTCTTTCTGACTTACTTCACTCTGTATGACAGTCTCTAGATCATCCACGTCTCTGCAAATGACCAATTTCGTTCCTTTTTATGGCTGAATAATATTCCATTGTATATATGTACCACATCTTTTTTATCATTTTCTCTGTCGATGGGCATTTACGTTGCTTCCATGACCTGGCTATTGTAAATAATGCTGCAGTGAACATTGGGGTGCATGTGTCTTTTTGAATTATGGCTTTCTCTGGGTATATGCCCTGTAGTGGGATTGCTGGATCATATGGTAATTCTATTTTTAGTTTTTTAAGGAAACTCCATACCGTTCTCCATAGTGGCTGTATCAATTTACATTCCCACCAACAGTGCAAGAGGGTTCTCTTTTCTCCACACCCTCTCCAGCATTTGCTGTTTGTAGATTTTCTGATGATGCACATTCTAACTGGTGTGAGGTGATACCTCATTGTAGTTTTGATTTGCATTTCTCTAATAATTACTGATATTGAGCAGGTTTTGATGTGCTTCCTGGCCATCTGTATGTCTTCTTTGGAGAAATGTCTATTTAGGTCTTCTGCCCATTAATGGACTGGGTTGTTTGTTTTTTTTTAATATTGAGCTGTATGAGTTGTTTATATATTTTGGAGATAAATCCTTTGTCCGTTGCTTCATTTGCCAATATTTTCTCCCATTCTGAGGGTTGTCTTTTCCTCTTGTTTATGATTTCCTTTGCTGTGCAAAAGCTTTTAAGTTTCATTAGGTCCCATTTGTTTATTTTTGTTTTTATTTCCATTACTCTAGGAGGTGGGTCAAAAAAGATCTTGCTGTGATTTATGTCAAAGAGTGTTCTTCCTATGTTTTCCTCTGAGAGTTTTATAGTGCCCCGTCTTACATTTAGGTCTCTAATCCATTTTGAGTTTATTTTTGTGTGTGGTGTTAGGGATTGTTCTAATTTCATTCTCTTATATGTAGTGGTCCAGTTTTCCCAGCACCACTTATTGAAGAGACTGTCTTTTCTCCATTGTATATTCTTGCCTCCTTTGTCATAGATTAGGTGACCATAGATGCATGGGTTTATCTCTGGGCTTTCTATCTTGTTCCATTGATCTATATTTCTGTTTTTGTGCCAATACCATGTTGTCTTGATTACTGTAGCTTTGCAGTATAGTCTGAAGTTAGGGAGTTTGATTCCTCCAGGTCCATTTCTTTCCCTCAAGATTGCTTTGGCTTTTCAGGGTCTTTTGTGTTTCTATACAAATTTTAAAATTTTTTGTTCTAGTTCTGTAAAAAATGCCATTGGTAATTTGATAGGGATTGCATTGAATCTGCAGTTTGCTTTGGGTAGTATAGTCATTTTCACAATGTTGATTCTTCCAATCCATGAACATGGTATCTCTCTCCATCTGTTGGTATCATCTTTAATTTCTTTCATTAGTGTCTTACAGTTTTCTGCATACAGATCTTTTGTCTCCCTAGGTAGATTTATTCCTAGGTATTTTTTTCTTTTTGTTGCAGTGGTAATTGAGAGTGTTTCCTTAATTTCTCTGTCAGGTTTTTCATCATTGGTGTATAGGAATGCAAGAGATTTCTGTGCATTAATTTTGTATCCTGCTACTTTACCAAGTTCATTGGTTAGGTCTAGTAGTTTTCTGGTGGCATCTTTAGGATTCTCTATGTATAGTATCATGTCATCTACAAACAGTGACAGTTTTACTTCTTCTTTTCCAATTTGTATTCCTTTTATTTTTCTTCTTTGATTGCCATGGCTTGGATTTCCAAAACTATGTTGAATTACAGTGGCAAGAAGGGACATCCTTGTCTTGTTCCTGATCTTAGAGGAGATGCTTTCAGTTTTTCACGATTGAGAATGATGTTTGCTGTGGGTTTGTCGTATATGGCCTTTATTATGTTGAGGTAGGTGTCCTCTATGCCCACTTTCTGGAGAATTTTTATCATAAATGGGTTGAATTTTGTCAAAAGCTTTTTCTGTATCTATTGAGATGATCATATGGTTTTTATTCTTCGGTTTGTTAATATGGTTTATCACATTGATTGGTTTATGTATATTGAAGAATCCTTGCATCCCTGGGATAAATCCCACTTGATCATGGTGTATGATCCTTTTAATGTGTTGTTGGATTCTGTTTGCTAGTATTTTGTTGAGGATTTTTGCATCTATATTCATCAGTGTTATTGGTCTGTAATATTCTTTTTTTGTAGTATCTTTGTCTGGTTTTGCTATCACAGTGATGGTGGTCTCATAGAATGAGTTTGGGAGTGTTCCTTCCTCTGCAATTTTGTGGAAGAGTTTGAGAAAGATGGGTGTTAGCTCTTCTTTAAGTGTTTGATAGAATTCCCCTGTGAAGCCATCTGGTCCTGGACTTTTGTTTGTTGGAAGATTTTTAATCACAATTTCAATTTCATTACTTTGATTGGTCTGTTCATATATTCTGTTTCTTCCTGGTTTAGTCTTGGAAGATTATGCCTTTCTGAGAATTTGTCCATTTCTTCCAGGTTGTCCATTTTATTGGCATAGAGTTGCTTGTAGTA
The DNA here is from genome assembly GCF_951394435.1 of Stenella coeruleoalba. Classification (NCBI taxonomy): domain Eukaryota; kingdom Metazoa; phylum Chordata; class Mammalia; order Artiodactyla; family Delphinidae; genus Stenella; species Stenella coeruleoalba. Next base: position 43,973,270 of record NC_137153.1, read on the forward strand.
GTCTCTTAGGATGCTTTGTATTTTTGCAGTGTCTGTTGTAACTTCTCCTTTTTCATTTCTGATTTTATTGATTTGAGTCCTCTTCCTCTTTTTCTTAATGAGTCTGGCTAATGGTTCATCAATTTTGTTGATGTTCTCAAAGAACCAGCTTTTGGTTTTATTGATCTTTGCTATTGTTTCCTTTGTTTCTGTTTCATTTATTTCTGCTCTGATCTTTATGATTTCTTTCCTTCTGCTAACTTTGAGTTTTGTTTGTTCTTCTTTCTCTAGTTCCTTTAGGTGTAAAGTTAGATTGTTTATGTGAGATTTTTCTTGTTTCTTGAGGTAGGCTTGTATAGCTATAAACTTCCCTCTTAGAACTGCTTTTGCTGCATCCCATAGGTTTTGGATCGTCATGTTTTTATTGTCATTTTTCTCTAGATATTTTTTGATTTCCTCTTTGATTTCTTCAGTGATACGTTGGTTATTTAGAAATGTATTGTTTCGCCTTCATGTGTTTGTGTTTTTTACGTTTTTTTCCCTGTAATTGATTTCTCATTTCATAGCCTTGTGGTCAGAAAAGATGCTTGATATGATTTCAATTTTCCTAAATTTACTGAGGCTTCATTTGTGACCCAAGATGTGATCTATCCTGGAGAATGTTCCGTGTACACTTGAGAAGAAGGTGTAATCTGTTTTTGGATGGAATGTCCTATAAATATCAATTAAATCTATCTGGTCTGTTGTGTCATTTAAAGCTTCTGTTTCCTTATTTATTTTCATTTTGGATGATCTGTCCATTGGTGTAAGTGAGGTGTTAAAGTCCCCCAGTATTATTGTGTTACTGTCGATTTCCTCTTTTATAGCTGTTAGCAGTTGTCTTATGTATTGAGGTGCTCCTCTGTTGGGTGCATATATATTTATAATTGTTATATCTTCTTCTTGGATTGATCCCTTGGTCATTATGTAGTGTCTTTCCTTGTCTCTTGTAACATTCTTTATTTTAAAGTCTATTTTATCTGATACGAGTATCGCCTGCAGCTTTCTTTTGATTTCCATTTGCGTGGAATATCTTTTCCATCCCTTCACTTTCAGTCTGTATGTGTCCATAGGTCTGAAGTGGGTCTCTTGTAGACCGCATATTGATGGGTCTTATTTTTGTCTCCATTCAGCAAGCCTGTGTCTTTTGGTTGGAGCGTTTAATCCATTTATGTTTAAGGTAATTATTGATATTTATGTTATATGGCTATGACCATTTTCTTAACCGTTCTGGGTTTCTTTTTGTAGGTCCTTTTCTTCTCTTTTGTTTCCCACTTAGAGAAGTTCTTTTAGCATTTGTTGTAGGGCTGGTTTGATGGTGCTGAATTCTCTTAGCTTTTCCTTTTCTGTAAAGCTTTTGATTTCTCCATCGAATCTGCATGAGATCCTTGCTGGGTAGAGTAATCTTGTTTGTACGTTCTTCCCTTTCATCACTTTAAGTATATCATGACACTCCCTTCTGGCTTGTAAAGTTTCTGCTGAGAACTCAGCCGTTAACCTTATCGGAGTTCCCTTGTATCTTATTTGTTGTTTTTCCTTTGCTGCTTTCAATAATTTTTGTCTTTAATTTTTGCCAGTTTGATTACTATGTGTCTCAGCGTGTTTCTCTTTGGGTTTATCCTGTATGGGACTCTCTGTGCTTCCTGGACTTGGGTGGCTATTTCCTTTCCCATGTTAGGGATGTTTTCGACTATAATCTTTTCACATATTTTCTCAGGTCCTTTCTCTCTTCTCCTTGTGGGACCCCTATAAGGCGAATGTTGTTGTGTTTAATGTTGTCCCAGAGGTCTCTTAGGCTGTTTTCATTTCTTTTCATTCTTTTCTCTTTATTCTGTTCTGCAGCAGTGAATTCCATCATTCTGTCTTCCTGGTCACTTATCTTTTTTTCTGCCTCAGTTATTCTGCTATTGATTCCTTCTAGTGTATTTTTCATTTCAGTTATTGTATTGTTCATCTCTGTTTGTTGTTTAATTCTTCTAGGTCTTTGTTAAACACTTCTTGAGTTTTCTGGATCTTTGCCTCCATTTTTTTTCCGAGTTCCTGGATCATCTTCACTACCATTATTCTGAATTCTTTTTCTGGAAGGTTGCCTATGTCCACTTCATTTAGTTGTTTTTCTGGGGTTTTATCTTGTTTCTTCATCTGGTACATAGTCCTCTGCCTTTTCATCTTGTGTATCTTTCTGTGAATGTGGTTTTTGTTCCACTGGCTGTAGGATTGTAGTTCTTCTTGCTTCTGCTGTCTGCCCTCTCCAGAACACTTGTATACTGAACAATTAAGATTTTTGTAAATTATTGATTTGAACTCTACCTTTTCTAAGGCTCTTTAGCTCTTGTCCATCAAATTTAAATCATATTTTCCTATTTGTTTGCCTTAATTCTATGGTGGTTTATGATATCAGGATATTTAAACTTAAGAATTAAGAATTCAGATCTATAAATCACTTTTGTTGTGATTGGTTTTTCTAATTTAGGAAGTCCTGTGATGTCTCAGGATTAGTTAAATATTGTCTATCCTTTATTGTACACTTGCTACACTATACTATACACACACAGTTTTTTAAAAAAAATTTATTGAAGTATAGTTGATTTACAATGTGTTAATTTCTGCTGCACAACAAAGTGACTCAGTTATATATATTCATTTTCATATTCTTTTCTGTCATGGTTTATCACAGGATATTGAATATAATTCCCTGTGCTATACAGTGGGAACTTGTTGTTTATACATTTTATACATATATGCATCTGCTAATCCCAGACTTCTAGTCCTTCTCTACCCCGCCAACCCGTGACAATGACAAGTTTGTTTTTTGTGAGTCTGTTTCTGTTTCGTCGATATGTTCATTTGTGTTCTATTTTAGGGTCTGTATATAAGTGATATCATATGGTATTTGTCCTTCTCTTTCTGACTTTGCTTAGTATCATAGTCTCTAGGTCCATCCATGTCGCTGTAAATAGCATTATTTCATTCTTTTTTTATGGCTAAGTAATACTCCATTGTGTGTGTGTGTGTATATATATATATATATATATATACACACACACACATATATATATCACATATTTACTCATTCATCTGTTGATGGACATTTGGGTTGTTTCCATGTCTTTGCTATTGTAAATAGTGCTGCTGTGAACATAGGAGTGCATGTACCTTTCTGAATTATAGTTTCCTCTGGGTATATGCTCAGGACTGGGATTGCTGGGCCACATGGCAACTCTATTTTTAGTGTTTTGAGGAAACTTAATACTGTTTTCCATAATGGCTACACCAATTTACATTCCTACCAACAGTGTAAGAGGGTTCCCTTTTCTCTACACCCTCACACACTCTTTTAATGTGATTAAAAATTTAGTGCATTCTGCTATTTAACTTGAAATTTGACCTCCCAACACTTATTGAATAATCTGTAATATCTCCCGAGATGATTATTTTTTATATAATCAAGTTCCTGTATGTACTGTGATCTGCTTTAGGGCTACCTAACTCATGCAGGTGTCTGACATTTTTGATTCTTGACCAAGGACTACACTCTAGTATTTTAATAGTTGAATTTCATAAATGTTTCATATATTTAGTTTCATAAGCTTGTGATCCTTAAAATTAAACATAGTCTTCATATATTTAAGGTCCTTAAAATTTGAAACAGAAATGTCTAGAGGACTAAAAGATACTTGTATCATTGACTTCATGTAGAAATTATATATTACTCGATTTCTGCTCCTAATGATGGTTGCTCAAAACTTGTTCCTTGCCAGAACTGCTAGAGGTGTCAACGTTTGAAGGAGTCCTTCAGAAATGGGTTGAAGTGCTCTGAATGCTCTTAGATAAAGTAAAAAAGGAAAAAAAATTTAAAAAAGGAAAAAGATGTTTCTGGAAAAAAATATCATGGGTATAGAATAGAATGAGAATAGAATGCAAATATCTCCTGGGATAATTGATGCCTGGCATACCTTCCACTGTTTCTCAAAAACCCTTTTCTTCTACCAATTTTGACTCTTTCCCACTTTTATCTTTACCTTCAACAGTATAAATTGCCTTCCATCATAAGAAAAATGTCCTGTGTTCAGGACTGTGTTTAGAGTTCTCCAGAGAAACAGATCCAGTGATAGAGATAGAGAGAGATGCTTAGTATAAGGAACTGGCTAATGGAATTATAGAAAAGTCCCAAGATCTGCACTTGGCAGGCTGGAGACTCACAAGAGCTGATGGTGTCATTCTAGTCCAAAAGCCAGCAGTCTCAAGATCCAAGAAGAGCAAATGTTTCAGTTCAGGTCCAAAGTCAGGAAAAGGCCAGTGCTCCAGCTAAGCAGTCAGGCAGAGGGAATCCCTCTTATTTGTGGAAGGAGGTGGTCAGCCCTTTTATTTGGGCCTTCAATGATTGGATGAGGGCCACTGACATTAGGGAGGGCAATCGAGTTTACTCAGTCTGTTGATTCAGATGTTAATCTCATCCAAAAACACCCTCACAGACACACCCAGAATAATGTTTGAATGAATATCTGAGCATCCCATGGCCCAGTAAAGTTGACACATAAGCTCTTGTGATGGTTAATTTTATCATTTCCCCATTTTGTACCTGCTACAGGAAGGTTACATAAAATCTTATCGATGGCCAACTTTCTTAGTTTATTCTGATATTTCAAATTATTATTCCAGCTGGAAATTGAAAGTGAAAGTATATTGATATTTCAAAACCTTTAAATTAGTTTGCTACAGGGAGTTATTACATCAGAACCATTGTCTATCCCTGAATTCTTGGATATTCTGAAGTGAAAGGAAATATAAACTACAGCACTACAGATCAGCTAGAAGCAATAGGACTGTCAAACCCTTTGAAAAGATATATTGGGGAACCAGAAGTGTCAAAGAAGAAACGTGAAAACCATGTTTCTGCTAGAGCAGTTGACATTTTGAAACCTATATTTCTCCTTGGAGAAGCCCCCACAGCTTCTATAGTTAATATTGTTCTGAGGGGGGAATCTCAGAACAATATTAATTGAAGGGGGGGTGTGAAGAAATGAAGTATTAAAACCTTTGTCATACTCAATCCCAAGTGAGTGATGCCCAGAAATAGAGCTTATATCCATGACTGATGAACAGATACTTTGAAAGCCTATTACATTTTACATGCCTATGTAATAAATTGTGTATGTTTTCCCCAGAGAAATTTAATTGAAATACTTGAAATCAAAGTATTTTGGAGAAATGCAAACATCAGAATGTTAAAATGCATCTCAGATAGATCAATCTCATAAAAAGGAAAGCCAGACTCAAAATCACTTAATTTAATTCAACCATTCAACATTTATTTCCTACATGAATAACACTATTTTATGTACCTAAAACATATCTATGGGATGAAAGAGGAAAAGAGAGAAAGAGTAAGCATGTGTAAGTAAGGTGTATAAGCCTACAAAAATATATTAAATTGGTGGCAAAAAATTGTTACAGTGGTTGTTTTGTTGCAGAACAGGAATAGAGAGTCAGAGAGGTCACCTACTCTTTACTTAAAATAATGTTTCATGGTGTGTATGTATTTATCATTTACTATGTGTGAGGCACTGTGCTGGATAGCATGAAAGTCAATGGTAGACAAGATAGTCATGTTTTATGACATCATGGGGCTGAGATAGTAACCAATTGCATTAAGCCATGAGGTGGTTTTATTGCATGCTGTGATCCTAAATGAATGCTATCTATCTTTCATTTTTATGATGGTATCAATATTAAAAACATTTAGATTTTCTTGGAACAATTTAGACATAAAAATGTAAAAAATCAGCATTAGTGAGAAATACCTAGTTTCTAAGAAATATTTTAGGAATAATTTTCAGTATGATTCATGATATGGTAAATACTCGTCTACATTAGTGATACACAAGTTCCATGATTCTCCATTTATCTTTTGTCTGATGCATTTTGGATGAGACAGTACATTTTCAAACCCCCTTTTTTTTTGTTTTATTGGTACGCGGGCCTCTCACTGTTGTGGCCTCTCCCGTTGCGGAGCACAGGCTCTGGACGCACAGGCTCAGTGGCCATGGCTCACGGGCCTAGCCGCTCTCTGGCATGTGGGATCTTCCCAGACTGGGGCACGAACCCGTGTCCCCTGCATCAGCAGGTGGACTCTCAACCACTGAACCACCAGGGAAGCCCTCAAACCCTTTTACTGGAACATTTCATGCTGTTTTCCTTCTAAGTTGTTTAATTCACTCCACTCAGTCATTAACTTACTCATTCAGTACAGTTTGATTGATTGGTACATGTATGGTTCCTTAATAGGAGCTGCATAAAAGAGGAATCAAACATTAATTAGATGTAAACCCAATCTTATGAACCTTATTGACCAGTCATGTAGTGAAAAGAGAACACGTACTCAACCCTTAATTTTCATAATTATAACTTAAGTGTCATAAAAGATGAATGGGTAGAGTTCTATTTCTGTTCATGCAACTACAGAGAAGGGGCATTTGACATAATACCTGAATAGTATTTACTCTTTTGGAAAGTGGGGAAGAAGGGGGAGAGACCTCTATGTACAGAGAACAATGAAAACCAAACAAAGGGTGCTAGGTGAAGCAGCCTTCAGTTTTGTCATGCATGCAGTCTTTAATGGCATATATTAGAGAAAAGACTGGTGAAACTGGGGGCAGATTTGAAGGCCTTAATAATATCTCAAGATGTTTTTTGTTTGTTTTCAATGGGAAGCTGTTGAAGATTTTTGAACAGCAGCATCTTTAGCGTGAATGACTAAAGAGGTATTGCTGCAATTACCTGAAATACTGGGTACAAGAGATGTACCCATTTGGGAAGCTGTGTGTGTGTTAAGGGTTAGGTTCTGGTGAGTCTTTCTTGGAATGTTCTATTAAGGAAGGGGAGATGCAAGACCAGAATTCACAAGTGAGGCAAGAGCTGTGGCAGTAAGTATTAGAGTCACTATCATTAACATAGATGTTAGTGCTCAAATCATGAAACTAGATAAGACTTCCTAAGAACAAAGTGAGTTAAGGTAGGGAAGAAAAAAGTACCTAGTATATAACTCTGAAGTGGGTGGAGAATAAAATAATGATCTACAATTAAAAGCTGGGAGGAGGAAAACCCCAGGAAACAGAGCAGCAGTTGCAGTGATAGAAAGAGAAACAGAAAAGTAGAGAAGTATCATCCTATAGAAGGTAAGACAAGAAAAAAGTGATGAAAAAAGAGATGATGCTGTCAAATGCATCAAAGAGATCAAGGTAAAAAAGCACTAAGGAAATATTTATATATGAACTTGCAGAGGTGAACATTTTTACTAATGAATGACACACAAACTCAAGTTGCAGATGTTAAAATACGTTACTCTTAAAGGGTGACAATCCATACTCCACTCATAGAAAGAATAGTGGCTGTTTGAGTGGAGGATAGGCAGTCTACCTGAAAAGAATTCAGAGTAATGATAATAAAGATGATCCAAAATCTTGGAAATAGAATGGAGAAAATACAAGAAACGTTTAACAAGGACCAAGAAGAACTAAAAAGCAAACAAACAATGATGAACAACACAATAAATTAAATTAAAAATTCTCTAAAAACAATCAATAGCAGAAGGCAGAAGAAAGGATAAGTGACCTGGAAGATAAAATAGTGGAAATAACTACCACAGATCAGAATAAAGAAAAAAGAATGAAAAGAATTGAGGAAAGTCTCAGAGACCTCTGGGACAACATAAGATGCACCAACATTCGAAGTATAGGGGTCCCAGAAGAAGAAGAGAAAAAGAAAGGGACTGAGTAAATATTTGAAGAGATTATAGTTTAAAACTTCCCTAATATGGGAAAGGAAATAATCAAGTTCAGGAAGCACAGAGAGTTCCATACAGGATAAATCCAAGGAGAAACACGCCAAGACACATATTAATCAAACTATCAAAAATTAAATGCAAAGAAAAAATATTAAAAGCAGCAAGGCAAAAGCAACAAATAACATACAAGGGAATCCCTGTAAAGTTAACAGCTGATTTTTCAGCAGACACTCTGCAAGCCAGAAGGGAGTGGCAGGACATAATTAAAGTGATGAAAGAGAAAAACCTACAACCAAGATTACTCAGCAAGGATCTCATTCAGATTTGATGGAGAAATTAAAATTTTTACAGACAAGCAAAAGCTAAGATAATTCAGCACCACCAAACCAGCTCTACAGCAAATGCTAAAGGAACTTATCTAGGCAGGAAACAGAAGAGAAGGAAAAGACCTATAATAACGAACCCGAAGCAATTAAGAAAATGGTAATAGGAACATATATATCGATAATTATCTGAAATGTAAATGGATTAAATGCTCCCACCAAAAGACATAGACTGGCCGATTGAATACAAAAACAATACTTGTATATATGCTGTCTAAAAGAGACCCACTTCAGACCTTGGGACACATACAGACTGAAAGTGAGGGGATGGAAAAAGATGTTCCATGCAAATGGAAATCAAAAGAAAGCTGGAGTAGCAATTCTCATATCAGATAAAATAGACTTTAAAATAAAGACTATTACAAGAGACAAAGAAGGACACTACATAATGATCAAGGGATCAATCCAAGAAGAAGATATAAGAATTGTAAATATTTATGCACTCAACATAGGAGCACCTCAATACATAAGGCAAATACTAACAGCCATAAAAGGGGAAATCGACAGTAACACAGTCAGAGTAGGGGACATTAACACCCCACTTTCACCAATGGACACATCATCCAAAATGAAAGTAAGGAAACACAAGGTTTAAGTGACACATTAAACAAGATGGACTTAATTGATATTTATAGGACATTCCATCCAAAACTAACAGAATACAGTTTCTTAAGTGCTCATGGAACATTCTTCAGGATAGATCATATCTTGGGTCACAAATCAAGCCTTGGTAAATATAAGAAAACTGAAATCATATCAGATATCTTTTCTGATCGCAATGCTATGAGACTAGATATCAATTACAGGAAAAAAATTGTAAAAAATACAGACACATGGAAGCTAAACAATATACTACTAAATAACCAAGAGATCACTGAAGAAATCAAAGAGGAAATAAAAAAATACCTAGAAACAAATAACAATGAAAACGACGACCCAAAACCTATGGGATGCAGCAAAAGCAGTTCTAAGAGGGAAGTTTATAGCCGTCCAATCTTACCTCAAGAAACAAGAAAAATCTCAAATAACGTAAGCTTACACCTAAAGCAATTAGAGAAAAAAAGAAGAAAAAAATGCTAAAGTTAGCAGAAGGAAAGATATCATAAAGATCAGATCAGAAATAAATGAAAATGAAATGAAGGAAACAGTAGCATGGATCAATAAAACTAAAAGCTGGTTCTTTGAGAAGATAAAAAAAAAAAGGTAAACCATTAGCCAGACTCATCAAGAAAAAAAGGGAGAAGACTCAAATCAACAGAATTAGAAATGAAAAAGAAGTAACAGTTGACACTGCAGAAAATACTAAGGATCATGAGAGATTACTACAAGCAACTATATGCCAATAAAACGGACAACCTGGAAGAAATGGACAAATTCTTAGAAATGCACAACCTTCCAAGACTGAACCAGGAAGAAATAGAAAATATGAACAGATCAATCACAAGCACTGCAATTGAAACTGTGATTAGAAGTCTTCGAACAAACGAAAGCCCAGGACCAGATAGCTTCAGAGGCGAATTCTATCAAACATTTAGAGAGGAGTTAACACCTATCCTTCTCAAATTCTTCCAAAATATAGCAGAGAGAGGAGCGCTCCCAAACTCATTCTTCTAGGCCACCATCACCCTGACACCAAAACCAGACAGAGATGTCACAGAAAAAGACACCTACAGGCCAATATCACTGATGAACGTAGATGCAAAAATCCTCAGCAAAATACTAGCAAACAGAATCCAACAGCACATTAAAAGGGTTATACACTATGATCAAGTGAGATTTATCCCAGGGATGCAAGGATTCTTCAAGATACACAAATCAATCAATGTGATACACCGTACTAACAAATTGAATGATAAAAACCATATGATAACAGATGCAGAAAAAGCTTGCAACAAAATTCAACACCCATTTATGATAAAACCTCTCCAGAAAGTAGGCATAGAAGGAACTTACCTCAACGTAATAAAGGCCATATATGACTAACCCACAGCCAACATCATTCTCAATGCTGAAAAACTGAAACCATTTCCACTAAGATCAGGAAAAAGCCAAGGATGCCCACTATCACCACTGTTATTCAACATAGTTTTGGAAGTTTTAGCCACAGCAATCAGAGAAGAAAAAGAAATAAGAATCCAAATTGGAAAAGAAGTAAAACTGTCACTGTTTGCAGATGACATGATACTATACATAAAGAATCCTAACGATGCTACCAGAAAACTACTAGAGCTAATCAACGAATTTGCTAAACAGGATACAGAATTAACACACAGAAATCTCTTGCATTCCTGTACACTAATGATGAAAAATCTGAAAGAGAAATTAAGGAAACACTCCCATTTACCACTGCAACAAAAAGAATAAAATGCCTAGGAATAAACCTACCTAAGGAGACAAAAGACCTGTATGCAGGAAACTGTAAGACACTGATGAAAGAAATTAAAGATGATACCAACAGATGGAGAGATATACCATGTTCTTGGATTGGAAGAATGAACATTATGAAAATGACTATACTACCCAACTCAATCTACAGATTCAGTGCAATCCATATCAAACTACCAATGGCGTTTTTCACAGAACTAGAAGAAAAATTTCACAATTTGTATGGAAACACAAAAGACCCCCGAATAGCCAAAGCAATCTTGAGAATGAAAAACGGAGCTGGAGGAATCAGGCTCCCTGACTTCAGACTATACTACAAAGCTATAGTAATCAAGACAAGATGGTCCTGGCACAAAAAGAGAAATATAGATCAATGGAATAGGATAGAAAGCCCAGAGATATACCGACATACATTTGGTCACCTTATGTTTGATAAAGGAGGCAAGAATATACAGTGGAGAAAAGACAGCCTCTTCAATAAGTGGTGCTGGGAAAACTGGACAGCTACATGTAAAAGAATGAAATTAGAACACACTCTAACAACATACACAAAAAAGATCTCAATGTATTAAAGACTTAAGTGTAAGGCCAGACACTATAAAACTCCTAGGGCAAAACATAGGCAGAACACTCTATGACATAAATCACAGCAAGATCCTTTTTGACCCACCTCCTAGAGAAATGGAAATAAAAACAAAAATAAACAAATGGGACGTAATGGAACTTAAAAGCTTTTACACAGCAAAGGAAACTCTAAACAAGATGAAAAGACAACCCCCAGAATGGGAGAAAATATTTGCAAATGAAGCAGCTGACAAAGGATTAATCTCCAAAATATAAAAGCAGCTCTTGCAGCTCAATATCAGTAAAACAAACAACCCAATCCAAAAGTGGGCAGAAGATCTAAATAGACATTTCTCCAAAGAAGACATACAGATTGCTAACAAACACATGAAAGAATGGTCAACATCACTAATTATTAGAGAAATGCAAATCAAAACTACAATGAGGTATCACCTCACACCAGTCAGAATGGCCATCATCGAAAAATCTACAAACAATAAATGCTGGAGAGGGTGTGTAGAAAAGGGGACCCTCTTGCACTGTTGGTGGGAATGTAAATTGATACAGCCACTATGGAGAACAGTATGGAGGGTCCTTAAAAAACTAACAGTAAAACTACCATATGACCCAGCAATCCCACTACTGGGCACATACTCTGAGAAAACCATAATGGACAAAGAGTCATGTACCACAGTGTTCATTGCAGCTCTATTTACAATAGCCAGGACATGGAAGCAACCTAAGCGTTCATTGACAGATGAATGGGTAAAGAAGATGTGGCCCATATATACACTGGAATATTACTCAGCCATAGAAAGAAATGAAACTGAGTTAGTTATTTGTAGTGAGGTGGGTAAACCTAGAATCTGTCATACAGAGTGAAGTAAGTCAGAAAGAGAAAAACAAATATCGTATGCTAACACATATATATGGAATCTGAAAAAAAAAGGTTCTGAAGAACCTAAAGGCAGGACAGGAATAAAGATGCAGATGTAGAGAATGGAGTTGAGGACGTGGGGAGGTGGAATGGTAAGCTGGGACGAAGTGAGAGAGCGGCATGGACATATATACACTACGAAACGTAAAGTAGATAGCTAGTGGGAATCAGCCGCATAGCACAGGGCGAACAGCTTGGTGCTTTGTGACCACCTAGAGGGATGGGATAGGGAGGGTGGGAGGGAGACACAAGTGGGGCTAGATATGGGGATATATGTATACGTATAGTTGATTCACTTTGTTATGCAGCAGAAGCTAACACACCAGTGTAAATCAGTTATACTCCAATAAAGATGTTAAAAAAAAGAAAAAAAATACTGTGAAGTTTTTTCATTTTTTTCTAGTCCCTAATTATGTTCTTTTTATTTGAAAGCTTAATTATTTTTCCTTCCGTTAGCCTTGTACATTTTTGAAGTGGAATTCTGCCCTTCTGAATTTTCGAAGCTTGAGATTGAAGATAAAAGGGCTATATCCTCTCACTTGAGTTAGTTCCTGAGTGTTCACCTGATTAGCTTGGAATTTCTTTCAGATGCCAATATAAAGGCGCCGCCCCCCCCCCAACAATGGCATAAACAAAGTAGAAATTTATTTTTTTATAAGAGCAGTTCAGAAGTAGAAGTCAAGATCAGGTTTTACAAGATCCACGGTATCAGAAAGCAAAGATCTTTTTGTTTTATTCCCCAGTTCAATGACTTGTATTCTCAAGTTGTTTCATAGTACCCTGTGGGTGCTTGAGTGTCACTATCTTAGTATTCTTGGCAGCAGGAAGGAGGAAGGGGCAAGAAGTAGGACTTCTCCTCCCTTTTAAGGAGACATTTGGGAAATATTCACAACATTTCAACTTAAATTTTCTTGGCCAGAACTTGGGCACATGGCTATACTTGGCTGCAAAAGAAGCTGGAAAATATAGTCTTTTACGTGTATGGCAATCTCTTCTTAAATTACAGCCAGAGTAATCATGTTGTTTTGCTAAACAAAATCTTTTCATAGACTTTCCATTAATGATGAATCAGTTAGTTATTCCTCAGTTTGGTGTTTAAACTCTTCATAATAAACCCAAACATACTCTTCCAAATTTATTTTGCATTGCTCGTACACACACACACACACACACACACACACACACACACACACACACGCTTAAACCATATTAAGGTCAAGAATGTTTTACAAACACACCTCTTGCTTTTCCTATTTTGTACTTTTTTCTTTGCTTTTTTCTTACCTAGTGTTGCCTCTTTCTACCATTGCTTACTGAAATCTTATTTGTCTAATAAGGCCAATGACAAATACCACATCTTTAAAAAAATCTGTACTAATTCCTGAGTAGTATATACATTGTACTCCTTTGATTTCCCGTTGCATTTGATTTGTATATCTCTAATGATATTTTATATATTTTACCACTTGTATCACATTTGGTCTTGCCTTAAATTCCCTGTAGACACTCAGCTCCTTGAAGAGTCAAAGATGTAGTTCATCTCATTTATTTCCATACATATTCTCTGAAGCACCTAGTTTCTGATTTCTGCATAGGAAGTACACAAAATAGTCATAATATTTAAAGGAAATTTAATTTCTATAGAAGTTTATGCCTACTTCTTAAGTACTATGGAAAAGAGCGCAATTACATACAGAAATGTTTTTAGAACTAAGCTTATGATATGTTTGAAGTAGGCATTTTTGAAATACAGCAGAGGACCAAGGATATCCTGATGAAAGTGGGTAAGGGTCACAATGGAGCTGAATATGTTTATCCTTAGGGGGCGGAGAGGAGTCCATTTGTTTGTGGAACCCAAAAGCTCAGGGAAGGGATTCAAGCATGTCTGTTGGAGAACCTAGCCTTTCTCATCATTTCATTTAGAAAGAGGTCTTCCCTGAGCAAACATATTACAGGATTAGAGCTCAGAATCTGACCCTGTGAGCCCTGGCAATCCCCAAGAGAGTTATTAATACAAACCTGCCCTAGTTTTCTTGTAGATCTGATATTTCATATAATAGTCGCTTAAGAGAATTCTACTCCCTATTTAAAATGGGAGGTAAAACTTTGTTCTACTAGTGGTAGATAGATTATTGCAGAAATGAAGTCTGGATCAAATGTCTCTTGTGTGGGAAGGAGCGGCAGCCAGTTTCCTGCAGGAGAACTGGGTCTTTCTGTGTCAGCGCAGTAGGTGACAGATCTAGATTTAAATCTCTCCTCTACCACTTTGTGAGCTTGGGAAAGTTGCTTTAATCTTTGAAGCTTAAACAATATGTATTGTTGTATGCCACCTGGCATTGTAATAAATGTAATTATTTATAAATATTGGATGCTGCAGATTAAAACAAAATCATATCATAAATCACTGAGTTAAGGTATTTGGAATGCCAGAGGGACAGTTTCCAAGAGAACTGACAAGGTAGAAGTTCTTTGATGGATTCAGACTTTATTAGACCAGCGATCTGTACTATCCATTCCCCCCAGAAATAGGCACCCTTTTCCATAGTGATAGGCAGTACTGTGGAGCAGAAATCCTCTCTACTGGCAGGAAACTCTTAGGAAAGGAAAGAGATGCTGAGGCTAGTTTAGTTTATTCATTTCTATTGCCAATTAAGATAGAGGGGTCTTGAGAGATCAGGAGTGTCACCATAATTCTGCTCCCTTGGTGAGAGAAGCTTTCCATTCCAACACTCCCCAACTTTGTATTCTCAATCTATTGGACTTAATCACCCAATGATATGATTAAGTAGAGTATAGTCATGAGCCAACTCCATCCCAGTGGTGAGCAATACTCAATCCCAGCACACTTCTCTTCTCTTCCAACTTTAAGAGATGACTCCCTCAATACCCACCACTGCTCCCTTGGGTCATTCCTCCTGGGACCACTGATGGGCATTATACTCTGTCTGCAGAGATTCCAGTTTCTCTGCAGGGGCTCCCAGAACTCTCTGCAGTGGTTCAGAAGAATATGTTATTAAATCATCTCCATGATTTACAGGCTGAAATTTTATACCCTATTCTATGCCTCATCCAAAGTATATGTAACCACATTGTTCAGTATATCATGTAAGAAGTTCTGCAGTGAGAATGAGTGCTATATGAAACACACAAACACATAAATACCTTCCACCAACAAAATGCCAGTAACAGAGTCACCTCACATTTGTCCTCTGCATTTGTTAAATTCTCTAGGAGAAAATAAAATTTAAAAATAGAATCCCTTTATAAATAAGGTCAAAGATTATAACTCCTAGAGTATCAAATCTGAAATAAAATTGTATTGCCCTCATAAGTCCAAAGTCCAAAATTCTTAGATTAGAATCCTACATCATTCTCTCCAGTCTGTTCTGCTCATTTTTAGCTAGAGTTTCTTTATGCCTGGGTAAACTTTAGATTCTGTTAGCCACGACAGCCTAGAATATATCTCATTGGAATGGGCATTGTTTTAGGGCCTCAGCAATTGTATGAATGCAATGCATTCAAAGTTAGCCCTGCCACAGTTTATTTCATGGCCTTGGATAAAGTTGGTCAGTACTATTCTGACAGACTTGATCAATAACAGAAAAATTAGAACCCCATTAGTTCCTGGTGGAGTGGTGGGAATCAGTTCCCTGGCTTTTCAAAGCAACAAGTATTGTCCCATGCTCTGAGATAAAACAGATCTGTAGTCAACTTTTCCCTGTAGTTGACTCTTTACACAGGGTTCACTTTACTCAGAGGTCACCTCTTCAGAGAGAGATTTCCTATCTCCATCTCAAGTCACCCTTAACACATCACTTTCTGTATTTTTATCACATCACCGTCTGAGATTATACGTGTGTCTTTTTTGTCTAACTTGCTACTAGACTATAAATGAAGGGAAGGACATTGTTGTCTTATCCTTGGTGCATCCCCAATGTTGAGAGAAGCTCCTTGGACATAAGAGTCAATCAATGTTTGTGAAATAAATGAATGGAGTAAAAACCAAAACTCTCCTGTAAGACCCTCCTACACACCAATATCTGATCTCCATTCTTGAGGGAAAACTACCTCTAATTGTTTTTAATTTTTCTGGTTATTATTTGTATTTTTCAATGTATTGACTTGGGGAATTATTTTGACTCCTTCCTGTAAATAATGAGGAATTTTAGCTGAGTTGAGCTGTGCACGCATCTCTTGAGTGTTGTTAGTTAATACTACTTTGAAGACTTCATATTATATACTAAAACTTATTTCCTTATATGGCAGATGTTATTAAGTGACTCACTCAATACCCACTTTCTTTTCAGCTTTGGCTGTGCCCCCTTCATCCTGTCTGGAATAAGAACATAAATATGGGAGGGGCAGTAGCCATTCTGTGGCCCTATTAGAGAAGAAAGACAGAAAGATCCCAGCTCTTCATGAAATTGTAATAATGTACCAGTGCAGTGCTGAGGCAGACACACTCACGTGTGTTCTCCTTTCTCGTAATCTTTGTTTTCCTGTAACTTATAGTTGAGTACGTTACTACTGATAAATTGTTTAGCCAACTTTGAGCTATATTTCTTGACACCCCATTATGCAAAATGAGGAAAAAAGTGTTCCTATATTATTCTCCTGCATTCTCCTCTGCCAGTTTCTCTCAGCTACATCATTGTTTTGCTATCAGGATTTGTAACTCTTATATGCTGTTCTATTACGGTGGTTAATTCTCCTAGGATTTGCCTTCAGAGTTAATCTAAAATTTGATAAATAATGAATAGCAATATAATTATGCAAATATCAGTCACAATTAGAACCTCATATTATGATTGGACTCAGAGGCAAAAAATATAATTATAAGCCACAAAACCTGGTAGCTCAAAGAAGAGTCTTGGATTACGGTGAAATGTAGTCTTACAATTCACTAAATCATGTTTCATTTGGTTTGTTTCATATTTGGGCTTTCTTTTATATATTTTCTTCTGAAGTTTTTGCCTTTTTCTTGTTATTTAAAAAATACTTTCTTCAGATCACTAATTTTTAACCCTGTTTCTTAATTAACCCCCTTATTTGATGTATTTAAAATTATTTCCAAATTTATGCATAGAGATACACAAATTATTTCTCCTAAGACCAGTACATGATGTTGCCTCCATTTCCTATCCTCCCACTAGGTATGTATTTATTTATTTTTCATCTTTGCCTAGTAGATATGTGTAAAAAATATTTCAAAATTGATTTGATTACCAATAATTGTGAACAATTTTTGTTACTGTTTCACTTTTCTTCTTTTATGAATTATGTGTTCCTGGTTTGTGTGCATTTTGCTATTAAGGTAGCTATCTTTATTCTACTATTTTTATAATTCTTTTAATTTGATTTTGGTATATAAACTTTATCATTTTATTACAAACACTTTCTCATTTTGCTCTTCGTTTTCTGTTTTTATAGTGGATTTGTTTTTCTGCGTTAAAGATTTTTTTTTTAATACAATAATTTTAAGGTGGAAGTCGGTCAAATAAAAAAAAAAATCCCAATATGACCTCTGTCTCAATGTCATTCTAGCTGAACTTGAAAGTTAACTCTATCAGGTCATATTCTAATGTTACTAAGTGATTTCTCACAGAAATATTAATTGTGCTTCAATTATATGCTAAACAGTGCTCTAACACAGAAAATAATGAAGTATAAACCGATGTAATCATTGTTCTCATGAAGCATACATTCAAAATTAAATTTAAATTTGTTATTCAGAGATCTCAAGTTTGTTTATGAACACCTGTCTGTCTAGGTAATACAAACAGTCCTTGAGTTTAGGCTTAAGATCTTTAAATTGGTATTCCTTTGCTTTGATTTAAGAAGTTAAATTTTAATTAAAAAAAAAACCTTTTGTCTTCATAAAGAAATAGGTTATATATCTGTTTTTGCTTTTTATATGATTTTGGTTTTTTTGGTTTGTTTGATACTATAAATCCTTAGAAATATCAGGAAATACATTATGTAAATGTTTCCAAAATACGATTGGCAGGCACTGTAATATAGAGAGGGAACAACTGGTTTTAGAGTCAAATACTTAGGTGAGTTTCTGTCTTGAGGTCTCTACCACTTGCTTGATGAGGTAATTTTCTTAATGTATTGATTATAAAATAGAGATAATAGTAATAACTACCTTATAAACATCCTGTGAAGTGTAAATAAGAAAAGGCATCAAGAGTTTAGGACAAAGCCTGGAATATATACAATAGCATAAATACTTGCATTTGTTACTCTTGATTATTAATTTTAATAACTATAGTGGTGAGATAGGTTGTCCCATTATAATTTACGTTAACTCCAAACTCCTCACGAGCATAATATCCAGGAAAAAAGTTACCTTATGGCTCTAATATATGATTTCACTAACTTAAAAAGCAAGTGTTTTACTGGACAAAAAATGGGAGAAGGCGTCAATGTGAAAATGCACCAAAACAGAAATAGACTCACAGACATAGAAAACAAACTTAAGGTTACCAGAGGGGAAAGGGGGGAACGGATAAATTAGGAGTTTGGCATTAACAGATATACACTACTATATGTAAAGTAGATAAACAACAAGGTCCTACTGTATAGCACAGGGAACTATATTCAATATCTTGTTATAACCTATAATGGAAAATAATCTGAAAAAATATATATACACACACACACATATATATATAACTGAATCACTTTGCTCTACATGTGAAACTAACATGACACTGTATATCAACTATCAACTATACTTCAATAAAAATAAACGAATAAAGTATTTGTCACAAAGGGGAAAAAAAAAGACTCTTTTTCTACTCCTGGACCAAAGTTACATTTTTATTTTGAGACTCTTAGAGCTCAAAATTCTATTAAGTACTTTAAAACTCATCTGGTAATAAGTTTAAAAATATATAGTCTAACTTCTTCACTCATATTTAAAGAAATTGAAAATCTGAATAAAAATGAATTTCAATAGACAAGCAGAGTTTTTTTGGTATAGTAAGAAAATATTTTGTGCAAATTTAGATTTTAAATGATTAATGTTTTTATGTCTCACTTGTCCCACTATAATTTTCTTAAAAGAATGTATTTCAGTGCCTTAAATATGAAATTATTTAGTGTTTTATTTGTTTTTGACATTCTAAAGAAGTTTATTCCAGTCAGAATAGTGCTGTGAGTTCAAACTTTGCTGCATCTCCCTTTACTAAAATTGACCCTTGAATAAAGTGAGTTTGAACAGCATGGATCCACTTATATTTAGATTTTTTTCAATAAATACTATAGCACTTCATGATCTGCAGTTGGTTGATTCTGCAGATGTAGAACTGCAGATACAGAGGGCTGACTGGGCCTTGAGCATTTGCAGATTTTGGTATCCATGGTGGGTCCTGAAACCAATCCCCCATCGATACTGAGGGACGACTATATATAACAATGATAGGTAAAAATGAAAAGAGAACCATAAATAGACTAATTTGAAAAAGTAAATCATCTTGGTATAAACTCTCCAAGTCACATAAATTTGAGATTTCAAACACTTTAAGAGAAGTTTCTTAACTTCCAGGGATGAAAAAAATGTAGGCGACATACGGAGGAATATGAATCAGAATAGCTTTGTCCTTCCCAACAGCAACTCTAGATGGTTATTAGGAAATTAGGTTTCAGACTTCTGAAGGAAATTTATCACTACACTTCTATACCCAGCCAAAATGTCAATGAAGTGAATAGGTAAAATGAAGATGTGAAGCTCCTAGAAGACACGAGTAAGCTAAGAGAGAGGAATACATGTGCTTTAGGAAACCATTTCTACAATGCAGGAAAAAAGTGAGGGAATCTCCAAGATGATCATGATGGGAGGGGACAGCATGACAGCCTGTGTTAGGATTAGCTGCATGCTTTGATTGGGGGTCTCACAAGGCTTCAGTCAAGGTTGAAGGTTCAATCAAGGCCAGACTGCATAGCCATCTGTGGAAATAGCGGCTTCTAAGATCCCTCAGGTTGCTGGAAAAGTTCATTTCTTGTGCCTGTAGATCTCATGGTGGCTTGCTTCTTCAAGGTCAGTAAGAAAGCACCTCTGACCTTCGGGAGTGCCCCAGTCCCTCTTTTAAGGGATTTTACCAATTAAGTGAAGCCTACCCAGGATATTCTTCCTCTTGATGAACTCAAATTCTACTAATTTGGGGCCTTAGTCACATCAGTAAAAATTCTTCACCTTTGCCATAGGCTATGGATTTGAAGCAAGTCATAAATTCTGCCTGCACTTGGGATTATATAAAATGACTCATAGGGGGTTACATAAGGGTGTGTCTGCCACAAAACGGTATGTGTATGGGGGTGTGTTGAAGGAAAAGGGAGGAAGGAGACTTCTCACCCTCTATAGCGACAAGTCAATATTGATAATGCTTAAAAACTGGAGAAATTAGCAATATTGAGACATAGAGGAAAATATTATAATGTGCTAAAAGAGGGAAGGTGATTTGTTTGAAAAGATGGATATGGGAGGGCAGTGATGGCAACTGCTACTTCTTATAGGAAAATTTGTATAATCATATGACTTTTAATGTAGGTGATGGCATAAGTTTGATAAAAATGAAAACATTAAGGGAAGAGAGTAAGAGGCATTTCAAGAGTTCAAGAAAGACCCAAGTTCTTAGGGAAAAAGTGCCCTTCAAGTTACAGGCAGAATAAATGTTCAACAGATTTTGATGCAGCTGCAGAATATTATAAAAGCACAGAGATTTCTTATATGGGTTAAAATTAAAATTATGAAAAATGCTTGGAACATAAAAGTAGACACTTATCAAGGATGATGAAAAAGAAATCTTTAACGTTATCACACAGAAAAGGAAGATTATCTACAAAGAAATGACAGTTAGAACAGGTCTCAATAAAGTGTGTCAAAAGAAAATGCAGAACCATATTAAACATGTCTCAAAACTGTCAATCTATCATTTTATACTTATATAAACTAGAATTTAAGAATTAAGGTAAAATAGAGACATTTCTAGACATGTGAAAATTAAGAGCTTACCATAACTCAAAGATTTTTCACTAGAAGAAATACTGGAGACAGGAAGAGTGTGGGATATATAGAGCACCCCGAACACAAAATTTTAAAAAAATATCAGTTAATTACAATATATATTAATTATAAAAGTAAATAATAACTTTGGGAGCTTAAAAATGACAGAACTGGAACTCTAGACAAGAATAAATTATATTGGAATGACAATGCTCAATGAAAAATTAATGTGTGCAAAATTTGTGTTTTGTTTTGGAGGACAGAAATTAGAAACCTTATTCTTGGCTAACTTATAATTATGTATATTAAAAATTAATGACAAAGCTCTACACAACTATATTTTAGATCTTCAGACTTTATTCATCTTATAACTAAAAGTTTGTACCCTTTTACCAACCTCTCTTTCTCTCTGTTCCACTGTCTCCTCACCCCAGCCCATCACATACCTCCTCAGCACCTGGCACCACTTTTCTACTCTCTTTGTTCATGAGTTCAGTTTAAAGATTAAAGAGTTTAAAGATTCCACATATAAGTGGCACCATGCAGTATTTGGCTTATTTCACTTAGCACAATGCCCTCCAAGTTCAAATTGTTGCAAATGAGAGGATTTCCTTCTTTTTAAAGGTTGAATTCCGGTATACATAGATATAAAACCACATTTTCTTGATCCATTCACCCATCAGTGGATACTTAGGTTGTTTCTGTACTTTGGCTATCGTGTATAATGTTGCTATGAACATGAGAATACAGATGTTTCTTCAAGATAATGGCTTCATTTCCTTTTGGATATATACCCAGAAATGGCATTCCTGGTTCATATGGTAGTTCTATTTTTAATTTCTTGAGGAACCTCCATAGTGTTTTCCATAGTGTCTTTACCAGTTTACATTCCCACCAGCAGTGTAAAAGGGTTCCCTTTTCTCCACATCCTCACCAGCATTTGTTATCTCTTGTCTTTTTGATAATAGCCCTAACAGGTGTGAGGTGATATCTGATTATGGTTTTGATTTGTCTTTCCCTGATGATTAGTGATGTTGAGCACTTTTTCATATACCTGTTGGCCATTTATATATCTTCTTTGGGAAAGAAAAATGTCTATTCAAGTCCTTTACTCATTTTAATTTTTTAAATTAAAAAAAATTTTTTATTTTATATTGGAGTGTGGTTGATTAACAATGTGTTAGTTTCAGGTATACAGCAAAGTGATTCAGTTATTCATATACATATATCTATTCTTTTTCAAATTCTTTTCTCATTTAGACTATTATAGAATATTGAGCAACATCCCTGTGCTGTGTAGTAGGTCCTTCTTGGTTATGTATTTTAGATTTTGTAGTGTGTATATGTCAATCCCAAACTCCCAATTTATCCTTCCCCAACTCCCACCTTTCCCCTTTGGTAACCATAAGTTTGTTTGCTAAGTGTGAGTATGTTCCTTTGCAGAGTTTCTTTTTTTTTTTTTAATTTATTTTTTTATACAACAGGTTCTTATTAGTCATCCATTTTATACACCTCATTGTCTATGTCAATTCCAATCTCCCAATTCATCACACTCCTCCCCCACCTGCTGTTTTCCCCCCTTGGTGTCCATATGTTTTTTCTCTACTTCTGTGTCTCAATTTCTGCCCTGCAAACTGGTTCATCTGTACCATTTTCTACGTTCCACATATACGTGTTAATATGTGATATTTGTTATTCTCTTCCTGATTTACTTCACTCTGTATAACAGCCTCTAGATGCATCCATGTCTCTACAAATGACCCAATTCCGTTCCTTTTTATGGCTGACTAATATTCCATTGTATATATGTACCACATCTTTATCCATTTGTCTGTCGATGAACATTTAGGTTGCTTCCATGATCTGGCTATCGTAAATAGTGCTGCAATGAACATTGGGGTACATGTGACCTTTTGAATTATGTTTTTCTCTGGGTATATGCCCAGTAGTGGGATTGCTGGGTATATGGTAATTCTATTTTTAGTTTTTTAAGGCATCTCCATACTGTTCTCCATAGTGGCTATATGAATTTACATTCCCACCAACAGTGCAAGAGGGTTCTGTTTTCTCGACACCCGCTCCAGCATTTGTTGTTTGTAGATTTTCTGATGATGCCCATTCTAACTGGTGTGAGGTGATACCTCATTGTAGTTTTGATTTGCATTTCTCTAATAATTAGTGATGTTGAGAAGCTTTTCATGTGCTTCTTGGCAATCTGTATGTCTTATTTGGAGAAATGTCTATTTAGGTCTTCTGCTCATTTTTGGATTGGGTTGTTTGTTTTTTAAATACTGAGCTGCATGAGCTGTTTATATATTTGGGAGATTAATCCTTTGTACGATGATTCATTTGCAAATATTTTCTCCCATTCTGAGGGTTGTCTTTTCATCTTGTTTATGGTTTCCTTTGTTGTGCAAAAGCTTTGAAATTTCATTAGGTCCCATTTGTTTATTTTTGTTTTTATTTCCATTACTCCAGGAGGTGGATCAAAAAAGATCTTACTGTGTCAAAGAGTGTTCTTCCCATGTTTTCCTCTAAGAGTTTTATAGTGCCCGGTCTTACATTTAGGTCTCAAATCCATTTTGAGTTTATTTTTGTGTATGGTGGTAGGGAGTGTTCTAATTTCATTCTTTTACATGTAGCTGTCCAGATTTCCCAGCACCACTTATTGAAGAGACTGTCTTTTCTCCATTGTATATCCTTGCCTCCTTTGTCATAGATTAGTTGACCATAGGTGCATGGGTTTATCTCTTGGCTTTCTATCCTGTTCCATTGATCTATATTTTTGTTTTTGTGCCAGTGCCATATTGTCTTGATTACTATAGCTTTGTAGTATAGTCTGAAGTCAGGGAGTCTGATTCCTCCAGGTCCGTTTTTTTCCCTCAAAAGTGCTTTGGCTGTTTGGGGTCTTTTGTGTCTCTATACAAATTTTAAGATTTTTTGTTCTAGTTCTGTAAAAACTGCCCTTGGTAAATTGGTAGGGATTGCATTGAATCTGCAGATTGCTTTGGATAGTATAGTCATTTTCACAATATTGATTCTTCCAATCCAAGAACATGGTATATCTCTCCATCTGTTTGTGTCATCTTTGATTTCTTTCATTTGTGTCTTTTAGTTTTCTGAGTACAGGTCTTTTACCTCCTTAGGTAGGTTTATTCCTAGGTATTTTATTCTTTTTGTTGCAATGGTAAATGGGAGTGTTTCCTTAATTTCTCTTTCAGATTTTTCATCATTAGTGTATAGGAATGTAAGAGATTTCTGTGCATTAATTTTGTATCCTGCTACTTTACCAGATTCATTGATTAGCTCTAGTAGTTTTCCAGTGTCATCTTTTGGATTCTTTATGTATAGTGTCATATCATCTGCAAACAGTGAGAGTTTTACTTCTTCTTTTCCAATTTGCATTCCTTTTATTTCTTTTTCTTCTCTGATTGACATGGCTAGGACTTCCAAAATATGTTGAATAATAGTGGTGAGAGTGGAAATCCTTGTCTTGTTCCTGATCTTAGAGGAAATGCTTTCAGTTTTTCACCATTGAGAATGATGTTTGCTGTGGGTTTGTCATATATGGCCTTTATTATGTTGAAGTAGGTTCCCTCTATGACCAGTTTCTGGAGAGTTTTTATCATAAATGCATGTTGAATTTTGTCAGAAGCTTTTCAGCATCTATTGAGATGATCTTATGGTTTTTATTCTTCAGTTTGTTAATATGGTATATCATATTGATTGTTTTGCATATAGTGAAGAATCCTTGCATCCCTGGGAGAAACCACACTTGGTCATGGTGTTGGGTTTTGTTTGCTGGTATTTTGTTGAGAAGTTTTGCATGTATATTCATCCGTGATATACTGTAATTTTCCTCTTTTGTAGTGTCTCTTTCTGGTTTTGGTATCAGGGTGATGGGGGCCTCATAGAATGAGTTTGAGAGTGTTCATTCCTCTGCAATTTTTTGGAAGAGTATGAGAAGGATGGGTGTTAACTCTTCTCTAAATGTTTGATAGAATTCACCTGTGAAGCCATCTGGTCCTGGAGTTTTCAGTTTTTGGAAGATTTTTAGTCACAGTTTCAATTTCATTACTTGTGATTGGTCTGGTTATATTTTCTATTTCTTCCTGTTTCAGTCTTGGAAGGTTATACCTTTCTAAAAATTTGTCCATATTTCTTCCATGTTGTCCATTTTATCGGCATAGAGTTGCTTGTAGTAGTCTCTTAGGATGCTTTGTATTTCTGTTGTGTCTGTTGTAACTTTTCCTTTTTCATTTCTAATTTTATTGATTTGAGTCCTCTCCCTCTTTTCTTGATGAGTCTGGCTAATGGTTTATCAATTTTGTTGATCTTCTCAAAAACCAGCTTTTAGTTTTATTGATCTTTGGTATCATTTTCTTTGTTTCTATTTAATTTTTTCCTGCTCTGATCTTTATGATTTCTTTCCTTCTACTAACTTTGGATTTTGTTTGTTCTTCTTTCTCTAGTTCCTTTAGGTGTAAAGTTAGATTGTTAATTTGAGATTTTTCTTGTTTCTTGAGGTAGGCTTGTATAGCTATAAACTTCCCTCTTAGAACTGCTTTTGCTGCATCCCATAGATTTTGGATCGTCGTGTTTTTATTGTCATTTTTGTCTAGATATTTTTTGATTTCCTCTTTGATTTCTTCAGTGATATGTTGGTTATTTAGAAATGTATTGTTGCGCCTTCATGTGTTTGTGTTTTTTACGTTTTTTTCCCTGTAATTGATTTCTCATTTCATAGCATTGTGGTCAGAAAAGATGTTTGGTATGATATGATTGATATCATATGATATGATTGAAATCTCATGATATCATATGATTTCAATATGATATGAGGTTTGATTTGTTACACAAGATGTGATCTATCCTGGAGAATATGCCATGCACACTTGAGAAGACAGTGTAATATGCTGTTTTTGGATGGAATGTCCTATAAATATCAATTAAATCTATCTGGTCTGTTGTGCCATTTAAAGCTTGGGTTTCCTTATTAATTTTCTTTTTGGATGATGTGTCCACTGGTATAAGTGAGGTGTTAAATCCCCCACTGTTATTCTGTTCCTGTCGATTTCCTCTTTTAGAGCTGTTAGCAGTTGCCTTATGTGTTGAGGTGCTCCTATGTTGGGTGCATATATATTTATAATTGTTATTTCTTTTTCTTGGATTGATCTCTTGATCATTATGTAGTGTCCTTCCTTGTCTTTTGTAACATTCTTTATTTTAAAATCTATTTTATCTAATATGAGGATTGCTACTCCAGCTGTTTTGTTTTTTTTTGGTACGCGGGCCTCTCACTGTTGTGGCCTCTCCCGTTGAGGGGCACAGGCTCCGGATGCGCAGGCTCAGTGGCCATGGCTCACGGGCCCAGCCGCTCCATGGCATGTGGGATCCTCCCAGACCGGGGCACGAACCCGCGTCCCCTGCATCGGCAGGCGGACTCTCAACTACTGCGCCACCAGGGAAGCCCTCCAGCTGTTTTTTGATTTCCATTTACATGGAATATCTTTTTCCATCCCTTCACTTTTAGTCTGTATGTGTCCCTAGGTCTGAAGTGGGCAGCATATATATGGGTCTTGTTTTTGTATCCATTCAGCAAGCTTGTGTCTTTTGGTTGGAGCATTTAATCCATTCACGTTTAAGGTAGTTATGGATATGTAAGTTCCTATTACCATTTTCTAAATTGTATTGGGCTAGTTTTTGTTGGTCCTTT
This sequence comes from Stenella coeruleoalba, assembly GCF_951394435.1. Lineage (NCBI taxonomy): Eukaryota > Metazoa > Chordata > Mammalia > Artiodactyla > Delphinidae > Stenella > Stenella coeruleoalba. The sequence continues at coordinate 44,000,069 of NC_137153.1, forward strand.
TCTTCTCTTGTGTTTCCCACTTAGAGAAGTTCCTTTAGCATTTGTTGTAGAGCTGGTTTGGTGTTGCTGAATTCTCTTAGCTTTTGCTTGTCTGCAAAGCTTTTGATTTCTCCATCGAATCTGAATGAGATCCTTGCTGGGTAGAGTAATCTTGGCTGTAGGTTCTTTCCTTTCATCACTTTAAGTATATCATGCCTCTCTCTTCTGGCTTGTAGAGTTTCTGCTGAGAAATCAGCTGTTAACCTTATGGGAGTTCCCTTGTATGTTATTTGTCGTTTTTCCCTTGCTGCTTTCAATAATTTTTCTTTGTCTGTAGTTTTTGCCAATTTGATTACTATGTATCTTGGCATGTTTCTCCTTGGGTTTATCCTGTATGGGCCTCTCTGCTCTTCCTGTACTTGTGTGGCTATTTCCTTTCCCATGTTAGGGAAGTTTTCGATTCTAATCTCTTCACATATTTTCTTGGATCCTTTCTCTCTCTCTTCTCCTTGTGGGACCCCTATAATGTGAATGTTGTTGAGTTTAATGTTGTCCCAGAGCTCTCTTAGGCTGTTTTAATTTCTTTTCATTCTTTTTTCTTTATTCTGTTCCTCAGCAGTGAATTCCACCATTCTGTCTTCCTGGTCACTTATCTGTTTTTCTGCCTCAGTTATTCTGCTATTGATTTCTTCTAGTGTATTTTTCATTTCAGTTATTGTATTGTTCATCTCTGTTTGTTTGTTCTTTAATTCTTCTAGATCTTTGTTAAACATTCTTCCATCTTCTCAGTCTTTGCCTCCATCCTTTTTCCAAGGTCCTGGATCATCTTCACTATCATTATTCTGAATTTATTTCTGGATGATTGCCTATGTCCACTTCTTTTAGTTGTTTTTCTGCAGTTTTATCTTGTTCATTCACTTGGTACATAGCCCTCTGCCTTTTCATCTTGTGTATCTTTCTGTGAATGTGGTTTTTTTCCCACAGGCTGCAGGATTGTAGTTCTTCTTGCTTCTCCTGTCTGCTCTCTGGTGGATGAGGCTATCTAAGAGGCTTGTGGAAGTTTCCTGATGGGAGAGACTGGTGGTGGGTAGAGCTGGCTGTTGCTATGGTGGGCAGAGCTCAGTAAAACTTTAATCTGCTTGTTTGCTGATGGGTGGGATTGGGTTCCCTCCCTGTTGGTTGATTGGCCTGAGAAGACCCAACACTGGAGCCTACCTGGGCTATTTGGTGGGGATAATGGCAGACTCTGGGAGGGCTCATGCCAAGGAGTACTTCCCCGAACTTCTGCTGACAGTGTCCTTGTCCTCACAGTGAGGCACAGCCACCCCCACCTCTGCAGGAGACCCTCCAACACTAGCAGGTAGGTCTGGTTCACTCTCCTGTGGGGTCACTGCTCCTTCTCCTGGCTCCCTATGTGCACACTGCTTTGTGTGTGCCCTCCAAGAGTGGAGTCTCTCTCTCCCCCAGTCGTGTTGAAGTCCTGCAATCAAATCCTGCTAGCCTTGAAAATCTGATTCTCTAGGAATTCTTCCTCCTATTGCCGGACCCCCACGTTGGGAAGCCTGATGTGGGGCTCAGAACCTTCACTCCAGTGGGTGGACTATTTGGTATAAGTGTTCTCCAGTTTGTGAGTGACCCACCCAGCAGTTATGGGATTTGATTTTATTGTGATTGTGCACCTCCTACCGTGTCTTTGTGGCTTCTCCTTTGTCTTTGGATGTGGGGTATCTTTTTTGGTGAGTTCCAGTGTCTTCCTATCGATGATTGTTCAGCAGTTAGTTGTGATTGCTGTGTTCTCGAAAGAGGGAGTGAGAGCACATCCTTCTAGTCTGCCATTTGAACCAATCTCTGCAAAGTTTTAAATAAGTTTATTTGGGGTTTTTTGCTATTGAGTTGTTTGAGTTCTTGAAACATTTTCATTAAAGCTTTCAGGTAAACCAAAAGCCAGTCTTTGTTTGTTTAAAGATGGTCTTCTTAGAAAAAGGAGTACTTTCAGATTTATATTGATCATTTGTCCATCTAAAAAGCCTGCAACAATTAATGTGATCCAACATTTTGCACATTGTCAAACAACAGTAATTGTCCTGCACTGTCCGCTGCCAATCTTAATATGCAGCCTAAGGTTCATGATTGAATGTAAAGAGTGGGTTAGCCATGCCTGTAAATGTCTGTGCTCTGCCAGAGTGCTTCCAATGATATTCTTGCTTTCTCTGAAATCATTTCTCTATCACCATACATCACTAAAAACTTCTTTATGTTATCATGGCCCATTAAAGTCTATTGTGCTTGGAGAAAAAATTGGTTATAGTCTAGAGATACAGGAGCTTTGATTAGTATTTAACATTCTTCTGAATTTAAAATAAAATCCATGTTCTAAATCACCTTTAAAATATTTTGTTTTATGAATTGTGTTACATTTGATATTGCTTTCCTCATTCTTGATATTTCACTTCCATATATATATATATGTATATATATATATATATATATATAATGATCTTTCCGTAGTATTGGCATCTTGTTAAGCCCAGTAGATTCAAATCCTGTCAGCTAACGAAATTCTTAGTGCAAATATATAGATATAGATATATGTCTATATGTTTTTCCCCTCACGTATATCTATGTATGTATCTATATGTATGGTTAGGCCATTCAAGATGGCTGTTCTCTTGCTGTCTGTACATCACCTGCTTGACTAGTCCCTGTTTCACTTACACCCTATTTACATGACTATCCAATCGTCTTAATTATAGGGCTTAATCAGTAACTACCTTCATGCTTGCCCCCCCTGCCCCAGCCGCTAGTTTTCTTGGCAATTGATGAGCTAATCTGATGTCAGTTTCCCTTATAAATGGTAGCCTCCTTCTCCCCCAGTAGCAAAGATTGCTGTTGTGTCTTGCATGCTGACTTCTGTCCTAGGTGGAGTGTCGTGCCAGGACTTTCTTCAGACTAGCAAGATTCCCTATGTAATAAACTGTTGATGTCTTTGTCACCATCTCCAGGCTTGCTCTTTGTTCTCGTGGCTAGGCAGTTACAAGGTTTACAGGCCTGCAGGATGCAGTCCAACACTATATCTATAAATAAATAACTAAACTAAAAAGTTAAGATTGCTTTTGGTTGTTATAAAGCTATGAGGAATTTCTGGAACATGAAACACATGTCAGGTTGTTTAAAGAGGGAAACAACTTGTGAAGATGTGGCAAGGGCAAGGCTGGTTCAAAATTTGGAAGCAAATCCCAAGTGCTTGAGATGTGGAAATGGCAGAAGCCTGGCACAGGTGCCTTTGGGCTGCTGTACTGCTGTAGAAACCCCAGATGGGCTGAAACCTCCAGCCCTCTCCCTTGCATCAAGAGGTATCTGCCATTAGGCATGGGTATTGAGTTTGGGAACTTAGGTAGGAAAAGGAACACAGAGAGTCTCAGGTGACTGGGGGGTCACCAGGAAGAGCTGGGAGCACCCATGCTGGGAGACCAGCTAGGGGCACACACTGGCTATCAGCTCATTCCTGCAGGATGTAGCTGACAGGAGAATGCAAGTCACCTGAGTGACAAGCCTGGTATAAACCCTAAGAAACCCCCATACTCGATGGCTTTATCTGTGCTGAGTTGACTACGTACATATGTCATGCTGAACTGTTAACTCTGAAACCAAAACCTGTCCAGTGTGGAAAAGGAACTTGTGGGAAGCTGAAACTGATAGCTTGAGGTCCTCTAGAGATGTGACACACGTGTACTTCACTAATCTTGAGTGAAGATTGTTGGGTAAGATCTAATATTCATGTGATTCTTCCTTCACAGATCAAATCTTTGAATTGATTGAGCTCAAATTATGTGTCAGATTCAGTACCTGTGTCCTGTCATTAAACTGACAACAGCTCTCATCTGTCAGATGAAGAAACAGGCATGCAGCTAGTAAGCATTAGAAGTGGGTGCCAAACCAGCATTCCCAGCCTAAAATTACTGCACTGAAACACTTGAGGGAGGTCAAGATCAACATGAATTAGTAGCCGAAAAGGAAGAAACTTGGGAAAATTTTTGAAATGACATTGATTTCTCTCTGCTGAGAGTTAGTGAGGTGAAGTGAAGAGAGAACTTAGGCAGAGTTTTAACTACTGAACAGCTACCCCAGGAAAAGAGAAAGACAATAACGGTAATCTTAAGCAGAGCTGAGTACCAGTGAACATTTGAACTCTGAGTAGATTTCCTCTCTCCCTCCGTCCCTCCCTCTTTTTTGGCTGTGTTGGGTCTTAGTTGTGGCACACTGGGTCTTCGTTGCAGTGCTAGGGCTCTCTAGTTGTGGCACATGGGCTCCAGAGTGTGTGGGCTCTGTCGTTTGTGGCACGTGGGCTCAGTAGTGGCACAAGCGCTTAGTTGCCCTGTGGCATGTGGGATCTTAGTTCCCCAACCAGGGATTGAACCTGTGTCCTCTGCGTTGGAAAGTGGATTCTTAACCACCAGACTACCAGGGAAGTACCTTGAGTAGATTTTCTTTATTCTTTATTTTTTCTTATCAGATTCAAGTTTACATGTCTTGAATTTATTTTAGCTTATAAAACTCTGATGCTCTGATCACTGAAACAAGTATTGTCATGCGTGTATTTCACAGTAAGATTGTAATTTAGTTCTCATGAGGATCTTAAGTTTTTATATTCTCTAAGATGTTGTGTGTTTGACCTTGAAATGATTGATAAGTTCTTTAGCTTTAGTGTTTCTTAGTTAATTAGTGTATATATTCAGATAGATTGACATTAACTACTGCCTGGTATTTTCTCTACATTGCATAGCAGATTCATTTAGAGTTTTAATTTAAACATTCCTCTTCAGCAATTCTGAAATATACAGGGTGTTTTCTATTCACTTTCAGGGCTTAAGAAACTCTACTTAGAAATCAAAGAGGTGAACTACACTAATAAGCAGGAGGAGAAGAGATAGGAAATCAATTTTATCAGAAATGAATAAGTATAAACCGCATTACTTTTAGGAGTCTGTGTTTGATTTGATTAAGGAATACTAAGTCGTGTACCTTTTTCTGTAGATGAAAAGTCTCTTCTAAATTTTTTATTGTAGTAATTGACAGATATATTTAAAACATGGAGTTACTTTCAACATCTAAGCACATTTTATTTTATTTTTAAAATTTATTTATTTATTTTGTCTGCATTGGGTCTTCATTGCTGCGCACAGGCTTCCTCTAGTTGTGGCAAGTGGAGGCTACTCTGTTGTGGTGCGCGGGCTTCTCATTGCAGTGGCTTCTCTAGTTGTGGAGCACGGACTCTAGGCTTGCGGGCTCAGTAGTTGTAGCTTGCAGGCTCTAGAGTGCAGGCTCAGTAGTTGTGGTGCATGGGCTTAGTTGCTCCGTGGCCTGTGACATCTTCCTGGACCAGGGCTCGAACCCATGTCCCCTGCATTGGCAGGCGGATTCTTAATCACTGCACCACCAGGGAAGCCTGCACATTTTATTTTTAATTGCAATTATATTTTCAAACTGAGATGCTTTTTCAAAGTGAGATAATACATCAAAATATTTTACTCTTCTACCCTGATAGTATTTGAGAATGTTTAATCTCTCTTTTCATATTTTTTTAATATTGTGCACATGGGAAAAGCAAAGCAAAAGGGATTTTACATTAGCCTAAATACCATGTGTAGGTTATCATCACTCCTACTTATATTTCTAAATTGAAATAACTTTAGTTTATTTAAGCAGAATTTATAATATAGCATTTTGAAGATAAACACATGCCATGATCATCTTCCAAAGAAGAGGCAAAGCAGTTTGCTAAACAGAGACAGACCAAAGTGTCAGTCGCTGAAACTTCTTTTTGACTTTGCTGTGGATAGAGTGTAAAAGTCCCCAGAGCATATGATAATGTTTGAAGTGCTGGAGCACATTTTTCCCTATTAATTCTCCTTTATATTACCGCCCACATCAGATAGGCTTTCCTGCAGTTTACTGTTAGCCGTATGCTCTGAACTTAAATAACTCCGGGCCTATTCCCCTTCCTGAGGGTACTACAAACATCACGACTACTAATTGAAATGGTATAGTGAGGGCAGCCTTTCCTTCTCCTGCTACTTTGCGCTCAAAAATCTGACTATTGTTAATAAATAGGCTGCAGTGTTACATATGCTGCCTTACCTAGTAATCACAAACAGCCAGGTAGAGGGGAGGATGTGTGGGTTGGTAGTTTTTAAGTACAGGTGTAAAACCAATTGAAAATGGAACACCCTGCAACATTCACAGGATTTTAAATATTTTATCATAGGAAAACACTTGGGAAAATAAGGGTTACATCCTTCATTGTTTTTATTCGTTCATTAAACAAACATTTATTGAGGATCTGTTTTGTGTCAGCACTGATCTAGGCACTGGGAAAACTTCAGGGAAACAGAGGAAATCAGATCCCATCCTCATGGTTATTACATTAAACTAAGATATTTAAATTTACATAAAATATAAAATATACTAGAAAGTAGAAATAGAATAGAAAATAGAATTTTTCTATGGAGAAAAGTGAGTCAGGACTTGGTGGGATGGCCAGTGTAAATGAGACACATGGCCAGGAAAGACCTTGCAGAGAGGGGGACATCTGGGTAAAACCGGAAGTGAATCACATGGAATATTGGAGGAAGAGAGCTCAAGCAGAAGGAAGAAAACTGTAAAGGCCCTGTAGCAGGTGTGTGCCTGGAATGGTTAAGAAACCACAAGGAGAGTGGTGTGTAGCTCAAGAAAATTGCCTAAGAGAATAATGAGGTGGCCATCAAGCTAGGAGGAGCTTTGGATGTGGGGCCTTGTAGATTTTTATGGTGATGGAGGTAGAAAATCACTGGGAGCTCGGGGCAGTCATCTGACAAAGTCTGTCTTACGTTTTATCAAAACTTCTCTGGCTGTGTGTTTGGGGGAAAAAGAAGGAGCAAGGGAGAAAAATGGTGGAGATCACTCTCCATCCTTCTCTTCCTGCTCTGTGCCTCACAAGGGTGACCTGTATGACATGTATTAACTCTTAAGTGTCTTTGAGTCTGCCTTGTATTGGGGTCAACTAATGGGAGACACTCACAGGGGAGATTGGGATGTGAGTAAAATTTGCATCTTTATTTACCCCCTTCTGCTGTTTCAGGTCCCCAACAGTTGTATGTGTCCATCCCTCAGGGCCCAGGCCCTCCGCATTTAGCTGCTTCTCTGGTTTCCTATAACAACTCCTTGGCCTAAAGGTGGTAATGTCTTCCTGCTAGTGCTAGCACTGGGATATCACATTATCCCTTGTTGATTTTCTAATCTCTGCTTACACCTTTGTAAATAGTTCCTTTATTATATCCTTCTTAACTATTCATATTTGCCATCTGTTTTCTGCCTGGAATTGCCTGATATGCCAGATAGGAGACATGTCATATTCTAAGGAGATAGGATGGCGTCTTGGTCCAGGGTGATAGCGGTGGAGGTGGTGAGATGTGGTTGAATTATGGACATGTTTTGAAATCAGAACCTCCCAGGTTTACTGATGAATGAAATATAGGGTAAGGTGTAAAAACATATAGGTGATGCCTAGATTTTTGGTCTGAGAAACTTGAATAATGGAGTTGACTTTGGATATACATTCTTGAAGTTCAGGGGAGAAAGCTGAACTAGAGATAGAAAACTGGAAGTCGTATGTGTAGAGATGGTTGTTGTGCCTTGATACAGGGTGAGATCACTAAGGGACTGAGATCTAGTAAGGAACTGGGTCCTGGAGCAGCCTGATACTTAAGAGTAAATGAGGAGTAATCTGAAAAGGAGAGTGACAAGGAATTATGCAAGAGGTAAAAGGCAATCCAAAAGATTGTGATATTCTGGAATCCAAGTGAAGACACTATACAGTGAGAATGAATAGACTGCTTGTAAGGTTCCAAGAAACTAATGCTGGCTGACTTTCAGTGTAGAGTATTACATTTAAAAATATACATATATGTATATATAATTAGATTTTTTTTCTTTGTTTTTTCAATACGCGGGCCTCTCACTGCTGCGGCCTCTCCCGTTGTGGAGCACAGGCTCCGGACGCGCAGGCCCAGTGGCCATGGCCCACGGGCCCAGCTGCTCCGCGGCACGTGGGACCCTCCTGGACCGGGGCACGAACCCATGTCCCCTGCATCGGCAGGCGGACTCTCAACCACCGTGCCACCAGGAAGCCCTGAATATAAGTTTTTGTTTTAATTTCTTAATAAAAGTTGCTAAGTAGACAAAAGTCATTATATCCTCTGATGATCACCAGAAATTAAATAGTAGTCAGCAATTAGTTGGATTCTCTAAGGTCCAGAGAATTTATAATATCCGGGAATTAGAACCCCATAGCTTAATTTTTCATTTATATAGAAATCAAGTGAAATTCTAAGCAGCATTACTCATTTGCTCATGAGCAAAGGGGAATAACTGACCTCATCACTGGGCTTTTAGGAAAAGCATCACGGTTGTTATTAACTATAAATGATGAAGTTAAACTGAGTAATTTCTCCAGGAAATTTCACTTTTCTACTAGAACATAGCCTGTTTTTCCATTTGTTTAATTTCTGTAGCAATTATCGGCAGTCCCAGTAATTGAAATTAGCTGCCTTAGGTTTTACTTGAGCTTCAGGCTTGTGTGAGGGTGGTAGTGGAAGAGCTGTCTCCCCAGCAAAGTCCACGGTTGACCCATTTGTTTGCGCCTTAAAGGTTGCTTGCCATAATATAGCAATAAATTATGCTCTAATATCCTTGCCATAGTTTAGTAGTAGATGGGTATATTTTCTGCAGGAACAAATACGGAAAAACGGGGTTATAGAGGAACCTGGATATTGTGTCAGAATATTTGCATTTCATTGCATAAGTCATGGAAGGTGAGTATAGTGTTTTAAGAGGACACAGTAAAAGCAGCATCGGGGATACCTTTTCTTACAGTGGTACGTAGGATGTTCAAGGAATGATGGAACATGGAGGCAACGACAGCAGTTAGGAGACAGCTACATAAAATAATGGCTTTCATGGACCCTGTGACCCAGGCTAACCCAAATTCTTATTGCTTCTCTGTTGTTCTGTTTCTGGGTTTTGTCTTTATTTTTTCTCTGTATATTCAATATCTTGTTCTGGTAGCTCCTTTCCTCAAAACTTTCAAGGCATGAATGGCTGTGATGCCCTGATGAAGTACCTGCGTCTTTCACTAAGACTGCTCTGACTCCTGTAGCTGGTGATTTTCATCCTTGTCTTTGAAACCCCCAACACTTTATCTCTAGAGAGAACATGACGTCTTTTGCCCTTTTGAGCATCTGTGTTGCAAGGAGGAGTCACTCACTTCCCTCAGTTATTGGCATACTCTCATCGTGATGGTGTGTAAGGACCCTTGTGTTGTGTTTATCCCCTCCACCCCCCACCCCATCACTCTGGGTTTCCTTTCTGGATCTTGTTTGCACAATTTAGGGCAACACTGATTATCTGGGAGCTAATAAACAGTTTGATCTTGTAATCCTGCTCTTAAGAAGGATGACTAGGTGTATCAGGAAAATTCAACCCACTGTCTATAGAATCTGACCAAATCCTAAGATCTAGCAGTGGAGCCCATAGGGTGTGCTGAATCTGTGTATTGTCTGCCTGTGTCCTTCCACTGGCATCTCCACCTTAGTTAGGACTGGTCTCCACATCGGAGTTCCTCACAGGGCACTGAAGAGGCACTGCAGGTCACATAAGAACATGGATCAGGGAGGAGGGGAGAATGTTTTTTAAAAACATTAAAAAAAACTTTAAATGTTTTTGAGCTTCCAGTAAGATGAAAACTGAGATATGATCATTAGATTAACAACAGAGATCTTACTAATGACCTCAAAAAGAGTGGCTTTGGGAGATTATGGGGGTATTAAGCTGATTGGAGAGTGCTTAAGAGAGTATGGAAGAAGAGGAATTGGAGAGAGAAAATATATACCGCTGTTTTGAGACTTTTGGTAAAGAGGAGCAGAGATTCTTCCCAAAATGTCTTTCTAAACCTGAAGACAGCATGACTGAGAGAAAACCCAAATCATTTTTCAGTCTTACATTTTGAACGACAAAGAGATGAAACAACGACAAAGAGATGAAACAACCCCAAAGACACCACAAAGAATAGAAACAACATAAAGTGATAAAACGCTGTAAATTCTGTAGTACTTTTTATTGCTTCAACACTCATTTATACTCATATTTCTAAGGAGAACAGTTACAATAGGGAGCTTGTATTACGTAGAGTCTTTGGGCTGGATGAATTATTCTAGTTAGGTCATTCAGAAAAATAGTACAGTGTTTGATTTGAGATTTAAATACATTAGACTGACTGGATTTTCAAGGTAATAAAAAGTTTTCCCTCATCCTTGTGTTTTGTGTACCTGCTAATATATGGCGGGTCATGAAAATAATGCAGGGTATTATTTTTATTTTCATCACTTGGGACTGAAATGAAGCTGGCCAGAATGAGAATAGTAGAATAAGGATGAGTTATTGAATTATGGCTTTAATAATGAATTCCATTATTATAAAACATCATCCAGTGTTGCATTATTTCAGTCACTCAATAGTAAATGGAAAAGCAATTCATAATTAAATTAATGAAACCTAGCACCAGGCTGACCTTTCAGTAATTCATTTTATGGCTGAACTGCAAGATAGATATAAAATGCTGTATGATCTTTGACATATATTATGGAATTAAATGGATTAATGTCATACACATGCAGTTGAAAGAGTGTGGAGATAGGAGTATTTTTATATGTGACCTTCCTAATTAGGCAGTGAAATAGGCTATTAACAGAGGATCACATTGTTGCCATTATTTTCCTTATGGCACTATAGCTAGAGAAAAAGCCTAAGTTGAAGGCTCTACTGATTAACACAACATTGTAAATCAACTACACTTCAATTAAAAAAATATTGATTAAGGATATTACAAATGGTTAAAATGTTTGAATTCAGGATTGTGTGGCTGGTGCACAAAGGAGTGCTTTGTAGGGGACTTTGGCTTCATTTGGGCCATTTCCCTTTCTCTGTTGTGTGTGAGTCCTGATGTCACCCCTTGAAGGGCCATCAACTGACAGGAGAAGTTATAATGATATTAATGATGATGACGATGACTTGCATTTCTTTGAACCTATTAAGAATAAAATAGTTTCTAGTATAATTGTCCCAGAAAAATTTTTTTATGTTAAAGTGCTTTTTGTTTTATTTTATAAAATAGGCAGAGAAGTGACTAAATGGGTTAAAAGAATATGAACTGTGGAAGTTAAGTGTCTGTTGGGCAGGCTTAGGGAAGACAGTGAGGGAAATACCCCAGAGACAGGGAGAGGAGTGCAGAGAACCAGCTCCTTCCTCAGCCCCACCCAGATCCACCCCCTCAGGAGGCTGTGTCCAGGTCTGTCCCCACCCTGGGTCTTCCCCTCACTGCACAGGTTACAGGAGATCAGTGTTGGGTTGGCTGTTCCTCCCACATCTCAGTGGCAAATGCTGACATTTTTGCTGAAACCCAAAAGCAGATATGTGGGAGCAAAGACCTGTATGTTTTGGAGTCTTTTTTTTTTTAATTGAAGTGTAGTTGACTTACAGTGTCGTCTTGATTTCTGCTTGGAGTCTGAATTTCTTGTTAAATCCTGAACGTCATGAGCCATCCCATCCAGCACCCTAATTTCCATTCCTGTAGATCCAGTATTTACTGAAGTTCAAAAATGTAAATAAACATGTATGTTGTGAAATGATTACCACATTCAAGCTAAAAAAAATATTAAAACAAAAAGTACAAAGAAAAAGAAAAACAAACAAAACTATCAGTGCCTTACTCCTGACCTCTGTTTCAAAGTATAAACAGAAAAGGGAATGTCTAGTTTTAGCTTAGGTCTTCAAAGAGGTTTCTAAAACTTACATCCTATCCAGACCAGTTCATTAAGAGTCCGCTGAATTGTAGCAAAGGAGGCAATTGTCATTAATGACTCTCTTTTCTTTCTGTCTACACATTCACTTCCTGTCTATTCCTTTCCAGCTATAGAGTCTTCCACTATTCTTATGGTTTATTTTTCCACAAATAACTCTTTAATGGAGATCTAAACATTTTTCCTTTTATAGAGTTAACCAATACTAGACTTATCAAATAATACTTTATTCTAAATTTTTGGCATGATATTCCTTCCTCCATTCTATATAAAATTAATAGCAAGTGATTATGTAAATATAAGATATAGATATGGATAGATTCTGGTTTGATAAATTGGAGTTCTTTTACTCTGCTCAGGTGACTTGTTGACTTGTTCTTGTTATTATAATTAAAGCTTTATAGCATATTCATTACCTGACAGAGAAGTTAAACTTTTTTCATTTTTTTCAAAATTATTTTAGCTAATCCAAAAATTTAATTTTCCCCAAAGTATCTAAAAATTTTTAGAAGTTTACTAAGTTGCCAGTTAAGCTATTAAGCTATTTTGTCATAAATGGGCATCTTTACAATATTTAATTTTCTCATCCACTGACAAGGTTTGTCCTCTCCATGTATGTACATCTCTTCACACTTCAGAGTACTATTCGTAGTTTTCTTTGTCTAAGACCTGTGGAGTTTCCCGTTAATATTATATGTACACACACACAAATACATGTGGCTTGTACTCTTAACACAATACGTTACCCTTCATTGTATTTTTCTTTTTTTCTAAAGTCTTTCAAACTTCTCTTTGTTGTCCTTACTATTGACTGGTATTTTTTCTCCACTTTCTCCTCCCTGATACAGACATTGAAAATGGTTAGGCGAAACTTATTATATATCCTAATATCACTTAGCTCTGTCATGTCAAAAAGTGACAAATAGATACTATTCTTGAATCAATGAAGGATAATTGTGGTTCCTTTACTATGATAGAGAAGTCATAGAAAGTGATTTGTTCACCATTATTATTCAAATATAGTAGGATTTGTGTCAAAGATTCTTAGTACAATATAAACTCTGATAATAAATCTAATATTTTGCTTCACTTACGAAGCAAATTATTAGCTATTTTCCCCCAGCTTACCAAGATAGATATTGCATTTTACAATTTGCACTGCTTTTTATTGTAGGTATAAAAATGAAATCATTTGACAAGATTTATAATGACAAGATAACTATAGTGTAAAAACAGAAAGGGTTCAAGTTTTATGACACACAATTAAAGGTTATAAAAATAAAAATATTGAGACTAAGCATTTTTCATAATCATATATTGTGATAACACAAATAATCTTCAGTGAAAAACATTTGTTGTCACAAACTAAAATCATAAGTAATTTCTGTTTAAATAATATACTTGAGCTGGTAAAAAATTTGGCTAAAAACATTTTTATAGGCTGCATACATACAATTTTATGATAGAAAACATTAAAGGTTTTATGTCATAGGAACTGTAAGGCACCCTTTATATTCTCAAGTCTGCTTTATAAATAATATAACTTTCCCCAACTTTTTACATATTTCATTTTTTTAATGGAAAATCTCAAACATTATAGATGCACTAAGATTTTGGGACAACCCAGGAGTACATAAACAGAACAAGATTATTTCAGATTATAGAGAATTCCCTTGAAGAAGAAATGAGATTGTAGTTGAGGAGAAATACTAGCCATTGTCCCAGAACCAGTTGGTTGCAATTTGAAATTATGGTAAGTGGAAAAGCCTGTATATAAACATCTCCTTGTTTTAAGAAGATCATAAGTCAAGTTTATAACAAAGGCATTACCTGTTTTTAGTTTCAAGGATTCCCAGCACAGTCAAGTGTTAGATGAGAAACTTCTCTTTGAAAATTAGTAATTCAGATAGAGATGAGAAACATGTCCTACACTGGGTAAATAAAAATGTTTCATTTTAGTAATGATAATCACAATTCTATTACTTTAGCAACTGAATTGGTAAAACTATTATGTTAAATATTCCTATTAAATATTCCTATTCCTATTATTGTAGGAGGAGTCCTTGAAAATTAACACATCTATTCTGATTTGTAGTTTGGAGAATAAACTCAGTAGTAGTGTTGCTTGCACCCAAAGTAGTGATTGTTTGCTATCAGCAGTGCTTTAGTAGTTGTTAAACATTCGTATAGCTCTTTTCCCCTAAAAAGTTCAAATCACTTTAGCACGGTTTAATCATTTACTATTAGAAATTTTGGTAAAGTCAGAAAGCAGCTGAGCCCTAAACATATATTTATAATGCTCCAAAATTATAAATTCTTCAAGGTCTTGAGCAGACACAAGTGGGAGGTAGTGTGATATGTGAAACAACTGACCCGGGTGGTAGGTTGTTGCCTCCATTTTCATTTTGATATAGTTTAAAGCAGAATGTTGGTAGAATTGGTGCTGTTTGTCTTGTTAGAGGAGAAATGGGAGGACTCTCCAACCTTGTTTATTTATCACATCAAATAGGTGCTGATTCAACAAGACAGCCTACACTCCCCACTTTTGATGGGAACTTTGCTTCTGCTCCAGGAAATGCCTAAGTTCGTGGTTATAAATGGTAGTGGTGATGGAGTTAATCAATCAGGTGCTATTTGGGAAATATAGATTCTAAAGGGTTTCATATCTCCTGGGTCCTCTAAATAAACTGTCTTCAGATGTCCCTGAGTTTCATACAATAAATTCTGTCCCTTGTGGGTCAAATAAGACAAATATAAATGTCTTCCATGATCATTCACTCTCCTTGCTGGCTTTAGGTTTTACCTGGTGAGAGGCCCATGGCCCTAGCGTTTTCTACAGTTCTAAGCCTATACTCAGAATTGGAAGTGACTAAAGTATGCAGAGTTCTGGGAATTTTCTTCAGAGAAGAACATAGTTGATTCTTTACTGGGATTATGGTTCTACCATAATTCTGGTATTCAGGACCTGGGGAGAATTTCCTTCAACCCAATCTGAAGATCTGAATTTTTCAGGCCGAGAACATCTGGTAGGGTGTTGTCCACTGATCGAAGTCCCAAAAGGTAATCTCCATGGGCTATAAGGAAGAAATACCTACCTGGTGGTTTAGCAATTTTTCTGTTTTCATCCTTGTGTGAAAGTCAGTCATAGCAAAAGGAATATAAACAAATCAGTATATAAATAAATAACACCTCCTTTTGTGTTGTCTCATTCACCAAGCCTTTATAGGCACTTGCTGTAATCAAAGAGCTGTCCTGTGTCTCTGTGAAAGCAGGTTGCTAACACTTGCTGTCAAACGTGAAGGAGCTACAGTCGCATGGAGACAGAGAGGCAAAGAGGTCAGTACATAACAGAATGTGATAAATCTTATAATTGAGAAAAAAGCAAAAAATGTACAGAGAATTAATTCTAGCTTGGGAAATGAGGGAAAATATCTGAAAGAGGTAATTGTGAACTAAGCCTTGAGAAGTGATTGTTGGAGAAGAGGTGTGGAGATATATAAAGCTGAAAGGAAAAGCTCATGAGCCAAAGCCTGGAGGTGTGGAAGCCTATAGAATGGTTAGGTTCTGGCAAGTCATCTGATAACATGGAAAGGGAAGAACTCGGAGCAGATATTGATGTTGGAGGAAGCAGATGGAACGTGTGTGTGGTGATTCCACATGCAGTCATGAGGATTGGGGACTGGTCCTTAGACCATAAAAAGCTATTGAAATGTTTTAAAGAGAGGGGTGACATGTTCTGATTTACCCAATGAGAAAGATTCTCTTAAATATTAATATATTTAATATTAATAAAATATTAATATTAATTAGATTAGTTGTGAGGCTATCACATAGTATAAACAATAAAGGCTGAGATTCAAAGGAAACATAAATAAGTCAACTTCTTTCCCTAAAATATGAAGAGTTGTAGTAGAGAGGATCCATCTAGATCAGGAAATATGGAGGGAACATGAAGGAATCACTTTAGGTGCCCTCAGCCTTCTTCATGAAGCAGCCAGCAAGGAGATCGGGTGAGACGTAAGTTTAAAGGTTTCCAGGAGTGGTTTGGGGGAAAACAGCAATAACAGTTAATCAAAATGTGATTTGATTTGGAGTGTGCTAAAATACAGTGCTATTTCAATTTGTTATAAAAATGAGTCAAGCAGTCTTCTGAAATTCAGAATTGGGGGGAAAGGTGGGAAGAATTAAGAGGACCCTGTGGGTGTGCTGAATCATTCAGTACATCATGAGGCAGTGGCCCCATAGAAAACATAAAACATAGCTATGTATTTCAGGAATAAAATTTTTGAAGAAGAAACTCCCTTTGCCCGGGAATGGTAACTGCAAGGTTCACTCACTGGTGGGATAGCGTCAGGAAGACTTCTGTTTAGGAGCAGCTCTGACCTTGATATAGCTGGCCTTTCATCCCTTTCTGTGTTTTTCCTTTCTAGTTCTCCCCTGTCATCTTGGGCTGCCTGGTCCAGTGTGTGTCCCTTAATTGTTCCTTTCAATTGAGAGGTAGATGATATGCAGATAAAATGAATGACCTACCGGTGATAGAAGACACTCATGTTCATATTCATATTTTTTTAATATATAAATTTATTTTATTGTTTTTGGCTGTGCTGGGTCTTCGTTGATGCACACGGGCTTTCTCTAGTTGCAGTGAGGAGGGGCTACTCTTCATTGTGGTGCGCGGGCTTCTCATTGCGGTGGCTTCTCTTGTTGCAGAGCACGGGCTCTAGGTGCATGAGCTTCAGTAGTTGCAGCTCGCGGGCTCTAGAGCGCAGGCTCAGTAGCTGTGGCACACGGGCATAGTTGCTCCACAGCATGTGGGATCTTCCTGCACCAAGGCTCGAACCCGTGTCCCTGCATTGGCAGGCGGATTCTTAATTACTGCGCCAGTAGGGAAGCCCCCATATTCATATTAAGGTCTTAGGATGAGGAGCAGCAAGTAGACTTTTGGGAGGGGTGTAGTCAGAAGATGCTGCCATAGGATGGTGTGTTTGCTGCTGTCCAAGTGAGAGGGAACTAACCTGTAAAATGGACCTACTATGACCAGTTACTGTGTTTAGTATTGGGTTGGCCAAAAAGTTCGTCCAGGTTTTTGTAGTATCTTACAAACTTTTTGGCCAACCCCAATACTTTCATATATTATATCTTTTAATTCTCAAAACATTTTTACAAGGCAGGTATAAATATTCCCCTTTTACAAACAATGAAATTAGAAACTAGACATCTCAAAATACTTACCCAAAGCTCATCTAGCTGGATAGCAATAATACTGAAGTTTGGTCAAAGCCCATTTGTTTGCAAAGACCACGTTCTTTCTTCTATACCACATTGACATCCATGTGTAATGTGTGTTTTAAAAAATCTAGTATTCAAGCTGATCCTAAAATTTGGAGCATCTGTTAGTAAAATGATTTATCTATATGCCCTGATATACTCTATTAATTTTTAGGGGCCTATTACTGTAAAACTTTTTAAATGTTTCCAAGAAGATACAAAGTGATGATTATTGTTATTGCCAAGCATCATGTAATGAGAGTTCACTAAAATTTCATTGTAACTCTATTAACCCTGTCATCCCTAAAGAGAAAAAAAATCCAGTAAAATCACACTTACTTTGACCCAGAGGCTGCTTGGGACTACAGTAAATCAAGTGTGATTTTAAAAACTTCTGCTAAGAAAATAAACCAGTTCTCTTGCTGAGTGCATAGCATAAGTGCATAGATATTCTCTCCCATCTAAAGAGACAATATTGTAGGTTTCTTCTTGAAGAAACTTGACAAATCATCAGGCTATATCAAGATTTCAACTTCCCATACAAATTTCTTTGTAGCCTCTGCTACAGTGAATCGTCCTCCTTTATTTCCAATAAAACATTTGCAGACAGAAATCATTTTCAAATTTAATCATGACACCATGGTGCCATTTCTATATGGGGTCCTGGGTCATTTGGTGTATATTAACTGATTAGCTGTCAATGGTTTGGTCTATTAATCCCTCCAGATGCCTTCCTTATGCTTTAATATTTTCATGGCAAGAAAGCTGTGCTTCAAAATGAGATGTAAAACTTTCTAGCGGAAAACACCAGCTGTCTGGAAATGCTTGGGAGTTTCCATATGTAAGAGAAAACTACATCGTTCATTGAGGGTCCTGTGTGCCCTTGGCAATCTTGATATTCTAGAAAGAAACAAGATGTGCCTCAAGCAAAGAGGCTGGATTCACACAGGGACAATTACTAAGCTTGACTAGTGTGAAAGCACATTCTGTGATATTTTGTGATTAACCTTATGCTCTTTAGCTTCCTGGTAGGTGAAGCTGCCTTATGACTGGCTCAGGAATGCTTCTGAGAACGTGTGTGAGAAACCACTCAACTCACGTCTTGCAGTTCCTATTTCAAATGGTTCATACTCTGGTTTTTATTTTCTAGAGCAGCCTGCTTTTTAGCCAAGAGGGATGGCGTCAGAACCTTTGATTCTTGGTTTTCCCATGATTCACAGTATCCTCCAGGTTTATAGTTCATTTGTTCAATCATTTAGTTATCTCCTTTTAGGGTCTATGAACTGGGGTAGGCACTGTGCAGATGGAAAATAAAACAATTTGATTTTAGCTTCATAAGACCTATATCAGATTTCTGAACTCCAAAAATGTTGGATAGTAATTTTGTGTTGTTTTAAGCCATGAGGTTTGGGATAATGTGGTACAGTGGCAATAGGAAAAAAATCCACCTTCCTTTTCCTGTAAAACTTGCCTTTCTGAATATTACAGTGCTTTCAGTGCATTAAGCCAATCAGTCATTTTTGTTGGAAATCAACACTTTGAATCAGTTTTGTCCTAAATTTGATTTGGACATGTGGCAGTTTAATTACCCTCTGGAATATGTGAAGCATATCATTGTCATATCTACTAAGATCTGAAGAAAAAGCCATCTAGCAATATTAATTATGTGAGAGGATGACATGTTTTTATCATATTTGAATTATGTCTCATCAGTTGGACTATCCTGCTTGTATGGTTGTTAAGGATGAGAAAGCATCATTTAAGTATGGGTTATACTAACAAAGATGTGATGTTGGATCCCTCATATTTTATTGAATAACATTTATTGTAAGTTAAAGAAAAATATTAATTTAAATATGTATTGTAACATGAAAAATCTGATGTATGTTTCTGTCTGTAGAATGACAGTATGTTAGTTTTCAATGTGTACCAAAATAATTTGGTTGGCAACCAAGTGTGATGATTTTCCTGACTGACTTTGAGGTAACAGGAAACATAGGGTATATTAAGAGAATATCTATATCTATATCAGGATCCATTTGTTTCCCACTTCAATTGAACATTAGTAGGCTTAATATTGGATGACAATCATTAGAGAAATTTAATATAAGGTTATTTATTCATCCATTTATTATGGAGCTTTATCTTGTTTTTAATGCTGAGAACTGAGTTCATCTGTTGGTACTCCTTTTAAAGGCATTTTATAAATTTTGGAAATGTTGAGGCTCAGTAGTTGAAGATACAAATTATTAGAGAAGATTATGCAATCTAGTAGCATATCTAATATGAAAGAATACAGTTTTTCTAAGTTTTTAAAGTATAATAATTACAAATAATTATTTATACAATTTAGCAATATTAATTAGTGTCATCAATTGGCTCTTGAATGCCTTTTAAGACAAGAAGATAATTGTAATCTTCCTTACATGATGATTCATACTCTCATGAATGATTTTATTCTGCCTGGAGAATTAGAATAGAAAAATGTGTATGTATGCACATTTAATTTTAGAATTCTAAAAATAATTAGACCAAATAATCAGTCCTTTATAGAAAATGCATTGTTTGGGAGACTGCATGTGAGTAGTTTTATTGAACTCACTGGAGGGGAATGTGAAAAACGAACTTTGCTGAAGGCAACCTTATTTTGATTAACGAGAACTCTGATAGAACTCTGCTGTGTGATGACTGTAATAATGATAACAAACTTATAAAGCCAGGAGTTCAAGAGATGAAACCTCAAGGGGGAAAATTCCAAAAAGAAAAACATATAAGACAATTTGTCCTCCTCAACTTTGTTTCTGGAAGAAGGTGAAAAAGTCTCTCCTGATTCTTTTTTTTTTTTAATTTTTAACTTAATTTAATTTTTTTTTAATTTAATTTTTATTTTATGTTGGAGTATAGTTGATTTACAATGTTGTGTTAGTTTCAGGTGTACAGCTCTGTGATTCAGTTATACATATACATATATCTTCTGATTCTTTATAATCTCAAGGCAATTGTCACATGGGTGGGAACAAAACTCATACAATTATCTTAGCCCGAAGAAAGACTGAAGAAGCAAGCCTGAAAATGTAGTTTAAATTTAAATCTCACTGGTAGTGCTGAAGACATCTGATAAAAGCAGATGTATACCTTATCTGGAGGAAAGCTTTAAATTTAGGCATCAAAGAATTCCACAGACAAAAGTTTCCCAGAGGAAAATGAGATTATAATCAAATATCTCAAAATAAATGAGAAAATAAGTCACCATGAATAAGAGTCATTGGAAACAATAAATACCGATTCATCCACAGAGACTCTGGTACTAGGTCTATCACATACAGGATAAAAAATTAGTATATTTAGTACATTTAAAGGAAAAAAAAAACACAACCAGAACCAAGAATATATGTAAGGAAAAGAGATCATTTAAAAGTAACCAAGAAGATTTTAGTGAACACAACCAGTGAGGCTTTTAGAAATAAAAAATATAATATTTGAATTTAGAAACTCAAAGCAGGGGCTAAGTATCAGTAGACACAATGGAAGAGGGAATTAGTGAACTAAAATTTAAATCTGAAAAAATGTATGCAGAGTGTAGCACAAAGAACTTTAAGAGAACATCATTATTAAGGATGAAACAGTTAAGACTTTCCCTTAGATGCTAAAAATAGTCAAGGGTACCCACTAATGCCACTTCTCTTCATTGAACTGGATGTCCTAACCAGTGTTGCCTGGCCAAAGAAAGAAAGAAAGAATGAATAGTTGAGAGATTGAAAGATTGGAGAGAAGAATTAAAGTTACTCTTGTGTATGTAGAAAATTCAAAATATCAGAAGCATTATTTGAATTAATAAGGGACTTTGACAAAATTAATAGATATAAACTAAGTGTAAGAAAATCAATTGTAGGGCTTCCCTGGTGGCGCGGTGGTTGGGAGTCAGCCTGCCGATGCAGGGGACGCGGGTTTGTGCCCCGGTCCGGGAGGATCCCACATGCCACGGAGCGGCTGGGCCCGTGAGTCGTGGCCACTGAGCCTGCGCGTCCGGAGCCAGTGCTCCGCAACGGGAGAGGCCACAACAGTGAGAGGCCCGCGTACCCCCCTCAAAAAAAAAATCAATTGTATTTCCACATACCAGCAATAAGCAGGTATCTTTTAAAAATACATAATTACCCACAGGATGAATAACACTTAAATCCAAAAAATATAAATATAAAAAATGAGAAAAAGAAAGCCAATCCAATAGAAAAAGCTTCACAAAGCCCATCATAATAAATAAATTGTTGACTTCGTTAATCATCACAAAAATGCAAATCAAAATTATAATTAGAAACCACAATACCCACCAAATTAGTAAACTTTAAAAGTCTGAAAATATCAAGTTGGGGTGAGAATATGAAACTTTTTAGAAAACAAAACAGTTTGACATTATCTAGTAAAGTGGAAGATACTCTGTCTCCTATTCAGCTGATACAAACATATAAGACATAGCTGAACAACTTGAAAGAAAGCTATGTCAAATCAAATCATACAAATAAAATTAATAAAAAAATGAAATATCAGTGGCCAAGAAACAAATGCTCAACTTCACTAGTAAGTAAATAAATGTAAATTAAGATATCATTTCACTTCTAAAATTAATAATAAAAATAATATCAAGCTTTACCTTCTTGCTATAAAATGTTGCCACTAACTGCATGTGAGAGTGTTAATGGGTACAATCTTTCTAGAAAATAGTTTGGCAATTAATACAAAAGCATTCCTAGCTTTTGGCCTAGTACTTTGACCTTTTAATCTAGGAAATAATAAACAGGCACAGGGATTGACATGCAAGGATGATCACTGAAGAGCATTTCTGAATAGCAAAACAAATTTCAAATTTTCAAAATGTACAATAAAAGGGGAGACTTAATTTTTGCATATCCAAACATGAAACATGCTGAAACATGCTGTACAGTTAGTGTTATGAAGAAATTCTCAGCACAGATTGTCACATGATACAAACTTGTTAGAGAACAAAAGTGTTCATAGCATGAGCCCAATGCTATTTAAATATTGTATGCACAAAAATGGTAAAATGTTTAAAGTACTTATTATGTGGTGAGATAACAGGCAATTAAACAGTATATTCTCTTTATTCTGTATTTTCTACAATGTTGTATGTGATGTTTTTCGTATGTAAAAATTATTAGAAATATGTAGGAAAATCAGTATTATGTATTATTCACCATAACAGCATCCCTAATAACGTACCTCTGTTTTCTCAAAGTTTAGTATTTGCAAATATGTTTTCTTTGACCCTTGGTTCTAGGTTGTATATACAATTAATTCTTGATTTCCTTGCATCAGGAGAACACTTTTCAGTTCTCTCCCAAACGTATTTTCGTGTGAATTTCATCTAAATTATAAATATTTATGTATTGAAGAGGATCAAAATGCCCACAACTGCCTAAAATATAAGGAGTTCCTTGTACATCAGGAATAGCTTCATAAGCAGCCCCAAATAAGATTGTCTGTTTCTGCATATGTTCAATTTGTTCAGCAGTTTGGAAAGTAGCCAGAGCAACAAATGATGTGGACATTAAATTCAGGGCACAAGTCTCTTAGTCAATATTTGGTGTGAAGGAAATGGTAGTATGAGTTGTTACAGCAAATACTGCCTTTATTTCTGCCATCTAAATAAAGCTCAATCCTTTCATGTATGCATTAGGAGATGAAATTCTGAAGAAACAGCTACTCATAGTTCATTGGCATTGGGATAAAGTTGGATTTTCAGTATAACCCAGCAAATGTATCACTCTGAATATTTCATTTAACTACTTGTTGGTAGGCTGGATGATGGTCCTAATTCCTGGAACCTATAAATGTTACCTTATTTGGAAGAGGGTTTTTCTGCAAATGTGAGTAAATTAAGGATCTTGAGATGGAGAGATTATCCTCGATTATCCAGGTGGGCCTTAAATGCCATCATATATATCCTGAATTGATGCTTCCCATATCCTTGTAAGAGGAAGGCAGGGAGAGATTTGACATTCACCCAGAAGAGAATGCATTGTAACCACGGAGACAGAGATGAGAGTGATGCAGACACAAGCCAAAGAATACTGGCAGCCACCAGAAGCTGGAACAGGCAAGTGTGAACAGATTCTTCCCTAGAGCCTCCAGAGAGAGCACGACCCTCTTGACACCTTGATTTTGGACAATAAGCCTACAGAACTGTGAGAGAATAAATTTTTGTTGTTTTAAGCCACCCAGTTTGTGGTAATGTGTTACTGCTTCACAGGAAACTAATGGTTCATAATATAAATACAGAGTTATCAGTGACCATAAGTCATTGTTATTAAACCATTGGCTACATATTTGTGGGAAAAAGACAAGTGTAACTGGCGAAAACAATAAAATGTTTTTTCTAAGAGCAATCATTTCTTAAATGTCATTTTTCATAGTCATTTGTACAGCATATTCTTTCTCTCTTTAATACTACTTTCTCTCCTACATTAGCAGTTGTGTTTTTCTTGGCAATCTCTAACGATCCATGCTTCCCTATTCCAGCAATCATTTATCTTCTTGTTTTAATAAGTGCAAATGAGTCCATGACCTAGAGAAGTAATCAAAACTGTCATACAAGCTTTTCAAAACATGAGACCCTGAGGTTACTAATGCTAGAATTCACTATTAAGTTCATAATATTCTTTTATTTTCTCATTATGTAATAAGTTGCCCTAATCTTCCTGAACAAAATTAGCGAGCTTCTCCTAGTTCCTAGAAAACACAGTTTGGAAGCTGTGTCATAGTGCTCAGATGTATGTTAGTTTATATTTTCATTCGTATTTTTAACTTCCGTTTTTTTTGCGGTATGCGGGCCTCTCACTATTGTGGCCTCTCCTGTTGCGGAGCAGAGGCTCCGGACGCGCAGGCCCAGCAGCCATGGCTCACGGGCCCAACCGCTCCGCGGCATGTGGGATCTTCCCGGACCGGGGCACGAACCTGTGTCCCCTGCATCGGCAGGTGGACTCTCAACCACTGCGCCACCAGGGAAGCCCTGTTTTGTTATTTTTATCAAAGTAAAATAAATACATGATAAAAACTTTTTTAAAGGGTTATGATAGAAAGAAATAGAACACCCCTACACATACACATACATCGTCTCCACTTCTAGTCTCCGCAGAAATACCTTTTTATGGGTTCAATTTTAAAATTTCCAGTTGTCTCCATTTATTAAGTAATGCACCTATACTATTATTTCTTGATTTATTATTTTTTCCATGTTTTCTATTGTGTCATAAAAGGTGAGGATTTAACTTAACTTGCACATCCTACAATTGTCCAGGATTGTTGGATGTTGGGCTGTGCACAGGTGATGGGGCTGTTGAACGGAGAAAATGCAAACATGAGGACAGTATGATACTGTGTCCTTTCCCTTCCTTTGGTTTTGGTTTTGCTTTTCCATCTCTTCCTCTCCCATTCATCACTCTGTAATTTTCCTTCTCCTGACTCAGGCTCGCTTCTCCCATCCTCATCCAAAACATCTGTGGAAAGACTTCAAGTCTTTTTACACAAAGGCCCACTTTCTAATCATTTCTCTCCTCTCATGGGGAGATAAAACCTATCTCCAGGTAGAGCCTTATGCTGTCTCCTCCCCTATATCTGAAACAGCACCTCTTTTGTATTTATATTATAAACACACATTTCTTCAGTCTTTTCCATTCACTGTCCTTTATTTCATGTTCTCTTTGATTACCTTGGAGCCTCCTGTAGGACACTGAATGTGGGGAGAAGCTATGAGACTGAAAGTTTTGGCACCATCCATTGGAAAATGTAAGAAGCAGAAAAAACAAAAAACAGTTGCCAAATCATCTGTACAAGTACCATGCACAAACTACCCCAAATGGCAAACAGCTGCAATCTAAGAGGCAGGGTTAACTGCTTTCAGTAGATAGCGACTATTTTTGGTGCTATGTTCCAAAAAAATTCTGCTGTATTTGGATTTATGGGGAAAAGATTTGTGATTTTTGTCACGGCTATGTGGCTATTTTCTCCAGTTGAAAGGGTTTACTGAGCCAAAACCTTAATTGCTTCCTTCCTCTTTGACAGCTTAATCCATTTAGAGTTTTTAACGACAGATATGCTGGCCACAATGTTGATTTGATTCTTGCCTCAAGGCTGAATAGTAATCATACTTTGTTGCTCATATTCCTATTCAGTTTTATCTTTTACCCCTTAAGGATGAGAAAGTTTCTGAACTTTCCTTGTCTCTCTTTATTTTCGCTTGTAAAACAGCCAATTATTTTCTAAGCTTATCTCTCTTTTAAAGGTCTTTGTCAATGCAGCTAATATTAAACAACATATTCTATTATTATTTTGTGTTCCAGCCCTTTTTCTCTGGAGCTACAAATTCATGAGATGTATTATCTTCATTCTAAGTGATGGCAGGTGAAACTTTTACCATACAGAGTATGTTCTCTGACTGAAATGGAATA
Organism: Stenella coeruleoalba; assembly: GCF_951394435.1. Classification (NCBI taxonomy): domain Eukaryota; kingdom Metazoa; phylum Chordata; class Mammalia; order Artiodactyla; family Delphinidae; genus Stenella; species Stenella coeruleoalba. Next base: position 44,025,669 of record NC_137153.1, read on the forward strand.
AAACTAGAAATCAGTAACAGAAACACAGGAATATCTTTTAAAACATTTGGAAATTAAATATCACTCTTTAAACAATCCATGAGTCAAAGAGAGAGTCTTAAAGGATTTTAAAAATACATATTGAATAGAATTAAATGAAAATAAAATATAACCTATCAAGTTTGTGGCATGCAGCTGAAGCTGTGCTGAGAGGGAAATTTATAGCACTAAATATTTGCGTTAGAAAAGAGGAAAAGTCTCAAATCAGTAATCTGAGTTTCCGCCTTAAGAAACTAGAAAAGGAAGAATGAAATAAACCTAAAGCAAGCAGTAGGGAAGTAAGACAATAAGAGTATAAATCAATAAAATTGAAAACAGGAAGACCATAGAGAAAATAGCTGAAGCTAAAAACCACTTATTAAAAAAAAAGACTGGTAAATTTGATACAACTCAAGAGCAGCAGACATAAAAAGAGAAGACAAAAATCATCAATATCAGGAGTGGACTAGAGATATCAGTACAAATTTTACTGCCATTAAAGCGATAATGAAGGAATACTAAAAACAAATTTATATTCATAAATTCAACAACTTAAAATAGAACAATTCCTCAAAACTTATAAACTACTGAAAATCAAGATGAAATCAGTAACTGGAGTATTTTAGAACCACTAATGAAACTGAGTTTGTAATTTAAAAACTCCTAAAAAAGAAATCTCCATGCCCACATGATTTTGCTGGAGAATCTTACTAAACCTTTAAAGAGGAGTTAACAGTGGGAAATAGAAGAGGATAGAAGACTTCCCCACTTATTTTATGAGGCCAGTAGTATTCTCATTTGATTCAATGCAAATACCTGCATTAATACGTACTTGGGTCTGTGACATCTTACTGTGAGTGAATCCAGTACCATACAACGGTTTAGGATCCTGGCTCTGAAAACAGACTGCCTGGATTCAAATTTCAACTCAGCTATGTTTTAGGTCTTTCCTTGGTGAGCTGTGTAACTGGTCTGAGCTTCATTTGCCTTACCTGTTGAGTGTTGATAACAATAGTAGCTCCTTAGAAAAACTTTGTGCAGATTCAGTGAGTTAAACATGTAAACTCTTATAGTCTTGCGCATAGCAAGTTGTCAAATAATATCCCTATTATTTTTTCAAGTTATTCTCTTCATTGTTCTCAGTTGATAGCCATCATGGTAGAGTTTCATTCTAGCATTGTAGTCTCTTGCTAATTGCTGTGAACTCCTATGTTTTATTAACTTTTCTTCTGTGGTGTCTCAGAGTTCTCACATACGGCTTGGTAATTTATACTTTTAAAAACTTTATGCTCTGATTGTGTAAACACTCTAAAAATATTTGATTCATGTGAACACAACTTATCTCTTTGAGTCAACATGCATAAATTAACAGGAATGATAGTTACAAGATTAGTGGGTACTTGCGATTTTGCTGGCTGGAATAATCACATGAAAGCTACTTCTAGCAGCGTGTTGGGGAAATATATAAAAGCATTTCATATTTTTAGATTATGAATAGTGTAACTTTTTAAAAAAATGGTACAGTTACTTTTTAATTTAATTAATTAATTAATTTACTTTTGGCTGTGTTGGGTCTTCGTTTCTGTGCTAGGGCTTTCTCTAGTTGTGGCAAGCGGGGGCTACTCTTCATCACGGTGCGCGGGCCTCTCACTATCACGGCCTCTCGTTGCGGAGCACAGGCTCCAGACGCGCAGGCTCAGTAGTTGTGGCTCACGGGCCTAGTTGCTCCGCGGCATGTGGGACTTTCCCAGACCAGGCCTTGAACCCGTGTCCCCTGCATTAGCAGGCAGATTCTCAACGACTGAGCCACCAGGGAAGCCCTGTAACTTTTATTTGAAAATTTAAAACAGCCCTCTTTCTCATATTTGAATTTTTAATATAATTCTATTTCATCTGATATTAATACACTCTCCCTTGCTTCCTTTTTCTTTGCATTCACATCACATGTATTTGCCGTACTTATTTTACTTTTTACCTCTGTAAACTATTTTATTTTGATTGAGTGGTTTAGTCTTATCTTTAACCTCAGTTGGACCCTTGGGGCCAGCCAGCGATCTTTCTAGTTTTCTGTGATTGGAACCTCCTTGATTCTCCATCCTAAACCACCAGCGCCTCTCCCTCCTGTCTCCCCTCAGAGAAGACCTCACCTCCATCAGCCAAACGTAACTGAAGTAACCAAGAGACTCATCATGATTTTGTACCAAAACTACAAAATAAATAACTGATTTTTCCTACTTTTTTCCTGCTTTTTTCCTGCTAAGCCCATTTAAGCTTATTCATTTTAATTCTACTTTTGACTCCTCTGAGTCATCTCACGCATTTAACCCACTACCAAGTCCTCTGGATTCTACTTCCCATTTCTGTCAAATTCTCTTCATATCTACTGTCATACTTGTCCCAGCTACTATCACATGACAATAGACCTGTTTGGTCTGCCATTCCACTCTTGCTCTCTTCCAGTCCTCTACAGAGCAGCCAGGGTGATATTTTCATAAATGTAATTCCAATTGTATCTCCCTTTTGATTAATGTATTTCAGTGGCTTCCCAGCACCATTGGGATGAAGCCTAAACAGCTTAGAACATCTTATAAATCTTGCCTTTGCTTATCTTTTTAGTTTATCTCTTGCTAACCATCCATTGTGTCTATGCTTCAAGTATAATGATCTGATGGGAGAAAATTATTTCTCTGGGCATCAAAATACTCAGAGTTATATGAGAGATAAGTAAATGAATAGATGGATGGATCATAGCAGTAAGGGTTGTGGAATTTTGTTTATGCATACATAGTTTACAAAATAATTTACCTGTAGAGATGGTCTTGTTTATGTTTTATAATTAAGTCATGAGTTAACTCAAAAAGATTAACTGAGTCAGAGAAAAAATATACTTCCAGCAACATGTTAAAATGTCTTTGTTAACCACATTTAGTGAGCCAAATACCATCAAATTCAGGACTTTCACTGATAAACTGAATATTGAATGACTCATCTCACAAGTGCTTTTGAAGTTATTTGCAAATATTCCACAAACAGTTTTCCTTTCTCTCCTTTTAGCTGGTCAAAAGCCATAAATGACTGCTTTGTATTTGTCACAATTAATATATCTTGGAAATAGGGGTACATCTCATTTCCAATGCAGTTTACATAAATCTCTGAGTCAGACATGCCACTTCTAATGAAATACCATTCACTTTTTCTGTCTGGGAAGAAATTTCATCTGGGGAGATGTTATTATGTCAAAAGGGCATTTTCATCCAGAAAGCTTATAATATTAGATTGATAAAACTTATCTTCTCCCTGTTTAAATTCTTTATCTCATGCTATGCTCAGACGTTGATTCTCTGGGCACATATTTTCATGGTTCCACACTGGAAAATTGAAGTCTTGAAAGGCATTAGTCCTTCAATCCTCTTTTTATTTAGTCAATAGCAAGGTAAAGTTGCATTGTTTTTAACCCCAAACCCCTGAAAGAAAGTCAGTTCAATTTATTTTGCATCAGATCTATGTAGGCACTGTAATTATGATGATAGTAACTCCTAAGGAACAGACGATACAAGTTAAGACCTCAAGTGGCAATTTGTGGCAGGAACAAATTATACCTGAAAGCCCCCAAATTATCTTAATAATGCTTTCATACAATTATGAGCCAAAGCAACATTCAGAAATCTTTATAAGTAAGAAGGTGGTTCATCAACATTGTGTTATCCAGGCATTTCAGGGTACATCTCTTTCTGGTTCCAAAAGGAAATCTTTGATAATTTAAGCAGGGAGATTATATTGAAATGTGTTCTTTGAGCACTGGGGCTTCATCGACCTCTTTGCTATGGCTGGTAGCCAATAGTGATTTCATACCACAGCACACCAGGGCGATTTGTGTGTGTATATGGATGTGTGTTATGGACTGAATCATGTCCCTTTCAACATTCAGATGTTGAAGCCCTAACCCCCAATGTGACTGTATTTGGAGATGAGATTTTTAAGGAGGTAATTAAGTTTAATTAAGTCATAAGGGTGGGTCCCTAACTTGGTCAGTCTGGTGTCCTTAAAGAAGAGACACCAGAGACCCACGTGCACACAGAGATAAAGACCTTGTGAGGGCACAGTAAGAAGGCCTCATCTGCAAGCTGAAACAGAGCTCTCACCAGAAGCCAACAATGCTGGCACCTTGGTCTTGGACATTTAGCCTCCAGAACTATGAGAAAACTAATTTCTGTTTTTTAAGCCACCCAGTCTGTGGTATCCTGTTAAAGCAACCTGAGCTGACTAGTACAACGTGTGTGTGTGTGTGTGTGTGTGTGTGTGTGTGTGTGTGTGTGTGTGTGTGTGTGAGAGAGAGAGAGAGAGAAAGAGAGCTCAAGAATGAGTGCTTGGGATACTGAGTGGGCAGCTCTGTAGAACTGTGATTTGATTGACAGAAAGATGCCAGTAGATATGGTTAAAAATTGTAAAACTTCTGTAAAAACATAGGATATGGAAACTGGCAGAAAGAGTTTCATGAAGAAGAATGCAATACAATGTACATCCAGGATTCTCAGGGCCGCTAATTGTTCTCCACCCCCTAATAGCTGCTGCTCCATGGTCTGCAGGGAGTGAGGATTCCGCTAGGTGTCTCTCTTACCATTCTGAGAGGTTACTGACATTCACTACTAACTGTTCTGGAGATGCTGAATAGATGACTATCTGTGCATTTAGCTAGTCCCAAACAGCCCAGTATATTCCTGAAAGTTATTATGAATGTTGGTGAAGCAAAGATCAATTTAAAAAAAAAATCACTGAATCCATAGAGGGTAATGACAAGTTGAAATTATATGGAGTAATCACAGTTCAGAAACACAAAAAGGGAATCAGGTGGCTACTGAGGATCTGGTCTCAGACATGTCCCTGTACCACTGAGAACTTGAACTGTTTTTGAGCTGTACCAGACCAAAGGACACCACCAGCCATATTCAGAACAGTATCCGCCAGCTGCAACCTTATGGTCTCAAGGTCTCCCCTTGTAACTATGCAACCATTTTAGACCCCAACTAATCCTTGCTTAACAAACACCCTCACTTCTTGCCAGCTCCAGTTACAATTTTTGACAAACAACTTATGTAACTAACAGTGGCCTTTAAGCTTTTGCCTTTATAAGCTTCCTCCATTTTGTAGTCTGGCAGGACACAATTCAAGTGCTTCTTCAATCTGTGTCTCCCAGCTGCAGTTCTAACGAATCCCAATAACCGCCTCTTTATTTCAGTCAGGTCTCTGTTGCTGAAATTTGGATTAACAAGGGACAAACACAAATATATAAAATTAAAAATTTAGTTTCATAAATTTGAAAGCCTAAATAACACAAATAATATAAAATACCACATTAACTTAAGAAGTAGAGAATCTTAGTAGATTTATCATTTAGGAGAAAAATGAAAATATGAAGTCTGTTCCCCTGGCTCCAAACTACCTGAAATATATAGAGTTATTGGTGATTTTTTTTAATTTTGGGAAAAAAAATCCCTTCTTCTATTAGCTTTTCCAGAAAATATTATTCTGAGAATGCCAGAAGTGTCCAATACAAGAAAATCTAATAAAGTGGACTACCTTGATAGATTAAATAAGAAAATTTGTAATATCATCCTAGCAAATATTTATTGAGCGATGTTGCCTACAGAATTTTGCTAAAAGAGAATAAAAAAATGTAATGAACACCCAGGCCTCTCAGATGGGAAGACAGGGCCATACAAAATAATAACATCATAGGTGAAAACAATAAATGATTAAACACCAACATGATTCATATATAGCATACGTATAATAAGAACTTAGAAACTGAGGAGACTGATAGAGCTCTAAAGGTAATTTAGGCTGGACCATTAGACATTTCTCCATAAGAGTCAAAAAGATTCATATTGCCTACCTTAATAATTCACATTTGGAAAAAGATGCAGTACTTTATGCCTATACAGTATTGCTGTGAATACACATCTGAAGTCTTGTAGCATAGTATAAACTCCACCAAAAAAAAAAAAAAAAAAAAGAGCAGAAGATTTTAAGAGTATGTTCCAATGACCCCTGACAATATTGTGAATTAAGCAATGAGGGTATCTTTGCTAACTCTAGCCCTGTTATCTGTTACTTTACCAATACTGGCCATTTAATGTCCAGAGAAAGCCTCTCCGACATACAATTCTCCATTGGTTATTGACACATTAGTCTAACCTTAGTCATTATGTAAATGTGCCCTGAGGTTTAGTTCTGCTTAGGAAATGCAAGATTTTGTCCCTTACCAAAGTCAGATTAACATCAGAAATTAAATAGGAGATACATTTTTGGAAATATTTAGAGCAGCTACAAGGACAGACATTTCTATACTTATGCCCTGGCACGTGTCCCCCTGCTCTCCTGCCTGGGAGCGAGGAAGCAGAGATGAGTAGTAGTAACAGCTTAGACCTAAGGCCAGATGGCCTAGGTTCAAATTCCGACTCTGTTAATTAGCTGTGTGACCTGGGGCATTCTTAACATCTTTATATATTAGTTCTTAACATCTTTATATATTAGTTTCCTCATCAGAAAAATGTGGTAAGTAATAGTACCTGTGATACAGTTTATGTTTCAGTCCTGTGTGGATTCAGTGATATCATCCATGTAAAATGCTTAGAACTCCTGGCATACAATAAACCCTTACAGAGGATTAAATAGTAGTCTAGTGACGTCACTAGTCATCTAATAAAGCGTCGTTGTACACACATCGCACTAACAGTAGTAGCAACTCCTTCACCTCCACTCCAGAAAATTGAGTGACATCCTACAAGTGGTTCTGATACAGTGTGGTCAAACTTTGATGGAGGTTTAGTACTTTCTACCTATACAACAGCATTCTAATTGCTCTGTCATCATTGATTCTCCTTAAAATGCTCTATGAGAAGCATGTCTTTGTGCCTCTGGAGTTGCTTTAGTTGCCTGAGAATTAGTTATTGGACTGGGTCTCTCCTGAGTAACAGCTTCATTGCAACAGCTTCAAATGTTGCCAGGAAATGCCTGGAAGTCCTCATCCCCAGACTCCCCAGACCTGCAGCCCAGGGCACCAGAGAAGCACTCCTTTTTCTTACAGAACCATGTTTCTTCACACGCTGTGATCTGGCCTCAGAATAAAGAGCCCCCAAACCTGCCTCTTCTGATTGGATGTTACCATGTGGCAGGGAATATGGATCACAAAGGTAGCATAAAATGTCTGATTGAGGGCAGCCAGCTGTTTATTGCTACATTATCTGCTTCCGAAAAAGAGACTGTGGAGCTGCTGTCCCCACCCCTCCCACCTTTCCTCATACATAAAACTTGATGAGATATTAACATTTAAATTACAGCACTCTTTATTTTTATTCTCTTCTGTTCCAGAGGCTTTGAAATGCATTAGACTGTTTCAAACTGTCTTCTGGGGAAGCTTAATAAGACTTCCCGCTTTTCTGTGGGTCTTTCTCAACATGGGAACCTGCTATCACTCCCTAGGTCCACCAAGGGGAATTTCAGTGACTGCTGAAGCCCCAGGCTCTTGTTTGTCCATACTTCAACACAAATTCAATCTTCCAGGTACTTCAGCCCAACAACTTAAACCAAATAAAAGGTAAAATCTTTGCTCCCCTCCACCTGTGAATACCCTGGGTGTCTAGGCCCTTGCTTGCCTGTTCCCTTCCTGTCCAGGTACTTGTAAGATGAACACAAGTTGGTCTTTTTTTAAAAATTATTATTAATTTATTTATTTTTGGGTCTTCATTGCTGCTCTCAGGCTTTCTCTAGTTGTGGCGAGCGGGGGCTACTCTTCATTGCGGTGTGTGGGCTTCTCGTTGCAGTGGCTTCTCTTGTTGTGGAACACGGGCTCTAGGTGCACGGGCTCAGTAGTTGTGACTTGCAGGCTCTAGAGTGCAGGCTCAGTAGTTGTGGTCACGGGCTCAGTAATTGTGGCCCACGGGCTTCAGTAGTTGTGGCACATGGGCTCAGTAGTTGTGGCTCACGGGCTTAGTTGCTCCATGGCATGTGGGATCTTCCTGGACCAGGGTCGGACCAGGGTCGAACCTGTGTCCCCTGCATTGGCAGGTGGATTCTTAACCACTGAGCCACCAGGGAAGTCCCAAGATGGTCTTTTAATTAGCAAGTTGGAGGGAGTGGAGCTACGCTGTCACTGGGCCTCTTGAGGACTGTTTTCCATTAATAATAAATGGAGAATAGTGTTTTCCAACAAGAAAGCCCTACTGCCCCTGCCTCCCACCACTGTGGTCACACTCTGACCTGCATGCCCAGCCCTGCCTACCTGTTCTTTTAAGGCCCAGCTCAAATGGTGCCTCTTTTCTGTGGCTTTTCCTAACACCTCTTACCTTCTCCACCATCCTCTGAACTATCGCAGAATGAGCTGCACCCATCTTTCTTCCCCTAGGATCATATATATAATTCTAATATAGATTTATTAGTTCGTGTCTATGCCCTATGTGCTAGTCTGTGATGACACAGTTACTTTATTCCTATTTGTACCATTTGGTACACGTTCATCTATGGTACTGTAGCGCTGACACGTAAGAAATGATCATTTAATTGCTTGATGATTTAAAGTGACCTATAATAGTAGATATTGTAAGCAAAAATAAGTAGAGTTTAAATATATTTAAAACATTCACCTACTGGGCATACTCTCTTCTTACTTTGGTTGTCTTCTCAGCTCTTCTGTTTACTCACTCTTCCAAAGCTCACAGTACCTCACTCCCAAGACTTTTGCCAGTTGCCCCCAATTCCATACGTGGATGACAATGCAGGAGGAGTGCTCAGAGTTCCGAGAACTGAAATGCAGGCAAGAGTGAAACTCCCTTGTCTCATTTTCAGTAGTGTTGTGCTCATATTCCCAAGGAACACGATGTTAAGATGAAGATACTGATTGTGCTGTTTAGTGTTGCAGGCGTCAACTATTCTGTGGCAGTGAATGATTCTTAAGTCCTCTTGGAACTTGTAGAACAAACGTGAAAAACGTAAAATAAGGTCATATATCTATAAGCCTTTTGAAAGGGATAAAAAGGCTGTTAAGATGTTGGTCATTTTTTAAATGTTATTTTAGTAATTTATTCATTCAATAATATTTATTGAGTTGCCTACAGTGTGCTAGCTACTATGTGAGGAGCTGGGGCTACAGTGGTGAACAAGAAAGACAAATCCCTGCATTTGAGGTAGGTTCCACTCTAATAGGAGACGTGGAGAATAAAACAGATCATTGTAATATTATATGATGAAGATTCTAATGGAAGAATTATAGCATGCCGTGAGAAGACAGAGGAAGGGTTGTATATTAGTCTGCTAGGGCTGCCGTAACAAAATACCACAGACCTTAACAACAGAAATTTACTTTCTCACAGTTCTGGAGGTTGGAAGTCCAAAATCAAGGTTGGAAGAATTGGATTCTCCTAAGGCCTCTCTCCTTGGCTTGCAGATGGCTACCTTTTCGCTGTGTCCTCATATGTCTTTTTTCCAGGTGTGCCAAGAAGTTGGTCATTTAAACTCCTAATTTGGCTCTTCTCTATCCTACTAGATACATTATCTGTCCCCAAGTAAATGGGAGTTATTTGAGGGCAGAAATTGTCCTCTATTCTATATACTGTTCTATATGTAAGAGACATACAGTGTGGTGATCAAGAGCTCAGATTTCAAGGGTCAAACTGCCTGAACTTGAAGCTCAGCCTAGTCACTTGCTAGATGTATGACCTTGGACAAGCCACTTATCTTCTCTTTGCTTTGATGCCCTCTTCTTAAAGATGGGCATAAAATAATATCTGTCTTATAGGGCTGTTGTGAAGATTAAATGAATTACTCTAACGAAAACACTTAGAAGAGCACCTGGTGTTCTTGAAGTACTCTTATTATTCTAGTCCCATTCACAAGGACTTGTTCTGTCAATGTTAGCATCTTAGTCTACATTTTACATTGTCTTTATTGACGTGGTTTAAACTGTTTTGACCTTTGTACCAAAGCAACTAAACTTTGACCCTGTCACAATCAGCCCTCGGTAGCAAGAAAACCTGGGAAATGTGGATCTTAAAGGCTACTCAGCATTAGACATTGAATGTGAAAGTGATTCTCAGAATGACAGAGAAGTTTGGATTAAGAAAATATAGATTCAGTAGTGCAGGAATGGTTTCTTCCTGTGTTGCCTAATGACAGAGAAAATTTACCTGAGTTCTCTAGGCTTGTTTCTGCATCTGAGATGATGGGCAGTGAAATTCAAATGCATCTGTAGCAACTAAAACTGCTTAGATAAAATACTTTTTGGTACATTGCTGAAAGCATCATACTTCAGATTATTGAAATGACAAGGACTCTTTTTCTGAGTTTTTCTTTTGAGGGGGTGGTTTGTATGTGTTTAAAGAACATCTTTACTGAGAAACAATTCACATCTCATAAAATTCACTCTAAATTTAGAGTATATTTCAATGGATTTAGTATTTTAACAGAGTTGTGTAACCATCACAACTAATTCCAGAATATTTCCATCACTCCAAAAAGAAATTCCATATTGATTAGCTGTCCCTCCCTTTTTTCTTCCTTTCCTCCCTCCCTCCCCAATCCTAGGCAACCTCTAATCTTTCTGTCTCTATGAATTTGTCTATTCTAGACTTTTATATAAGTGGAATAATACAATATGTGGTCTTTAAGCTGCTTTCTTTAACTTATAATGTTTTCAAGGTTCATCCATGTTGTATCACGTATTAGGACTTCATTCCTTGTTATTGCTGGATGACAGTACATTGCATGGATATACCATATTTTGTTGATCTCTTCATCAGTTGATGGAAATTAGAGTTGTTTCCACTGTTGGACTAGTATGAGTAATGCTGCTGTATGATCATTTATGGACATTTTTTTTTTGTATGTGGTGGTTTTAATTTCTCTTGGTTATATACCTGAAAGTGGAATTTATAGGCATTTTAAAACCAGTATTAAGATGACTTATTGAATTATTTTTGTAAGGGAGTAAACTCAAAGAGCCTTCTGCTGTGTAGAAAGATCAGCACAAGAAAATATCTTACTATTAGAGAGGTTTAAAACATGTCTTTAAGTAATTTTCTCAATTGTTCCCACCACTGTGTTCTGAAGAAGCAAGCAAAGATAATTCCCATTTTACAGATGAGGAAATAGGTTGTGCTGAGAAACTGGGTTTAAATCACATATCAGTCAAATTGGAGAAAAAGAAGAATAACAGTTGTTCTTGCATTCTTTCCAAAATTCCACCTGCTGCTTTACTAGGGTATTACTGTGTTCCTATAGCTGTAGAAATTTTTGTAAGATGTCTTATAAAGCTAGTTTTGTAAGACCAGACTAGTTATATAGCGAATTGAATTTTCTTTTTTATGGATGTATGTGGAACTTAATTTCTATACTTTGACACTTGGACTGCTGAGTGATTCTAGATAAAATTATAAAGTAGTATGCCATTGTACCATATTCAGGTTTTCAACCTCAATTGGGACCTCAAAGCCATTCTGCAGCTTTTGTTTTCTTGGTCGATGTCTACTTTAGGACGTCACAGGCTGTCAGGGGCCATAGGACATCACATCTGATGTCTCCAGCAGGATCCCGGGCTTTTTAGTGCAAGGATTGCTTCATATATTTTTCACTGTTGGTGTCAACTGGAGTGACTTGCATGAGGGTATTCAGTAGATTTTTAAAAAATTTTATTTATTTATTTATGGCTGCATTGGTCTTCATTGCTGCGTGCGGGCTTTCTCTAGTTGCGTTGAGCGGGGGCTACTCTTTGTTGCGGTGCACAGGCTTCTCATTGCGGTGGCTTCTCTTGTTGCGGAGCAGGGGCTCTAGGCACACAGGCTCCAGTAGTTGTGGCACATGGGCTCAGTAACTGTGGCTCATGAGCTCTAGAGCGCAGGCTCAGTAGTTGTGGCACATGGGCTTAGTTGCTCCGTGGCGTGTGGGATCTTCCTGGACCAGGGCTCAAACCCGTGTCCCCTGCATTGGCAGGCAGATTCTTAACCACTGCGCCACCAGGGAAGTCCCTCAGTAGGTATTTTTGGATGACAATTATTCTGACTTCCTTCCTTCCTACCCAGTTAAAAGGGACCATGATCAAACCCTTTGCAAGAAGATGTTCATGTGCAGTTTATCAGGGATTTAATACAGAGGTTTTGATTATATATGTCAGTATGTTGAATTACCAAAATATTTATATATTTTATTAATGTACAGGCATTAACCAAGGCTGAAAGAGAGGCAAATTAATAATTAATTAGAAGGCAAGATGGTATATAGTAAGTTTAATGACAGATGACAGTTTGAATAAGATGGGAGCTCAGAGGAGTAACTCTTAACACAAACTTGAAGAACCATGGCAGACCGTGTCCCTTGAATGTTAAAGGTTGATTAAGAATTCCCTCCACATAGAGGAGAGATGGCACGAGCCAATTCATAGGTGAGAAATAACATGGCGTTGGGAAGGGGAGGAGAAGAGGTAGCTGGAGGGAGTTTGGGAGACAGATATGCAGGAGGAGGAAGAATTTAGGCTAACAGTCTAACTTGTATGTTACGCTGAGAAATGTGGCCTTTATCTTTTAAGAGAACTCTATTGAAGCCATGACTGGCCATTTAAGAGTTTTAAGCAGAGTTAACACACGATTATATTTAATTATATTTCACAACGTAGTAGGCTAAAAGGAGGAGGATATTTATATGTCATCGGGGTGAAGTTGACTGGGCACTCAACACAGAGGCAGAGTCCCCTGTGATCATCCCTAGTCTTTTATGGCCAATGTTCCTCCTCCTTTTTGGTTTCTCTTAGGGAGTACCATTGAGTAACATCCTGCATTCTCTTTTATTTTAGACATACCTAATATTCTCTTGTGACTGGGAGATAAGTGATGTTTGTATAATTTACATATTCATAGTCACTTGTTGAGGTTTTGTGTGGTATTAAAGAAGAACATACAAAATTATCTAAAAAGGCTGTTAAAATATTCCTCCCTTTGCCAACCACATATATTTTTGAAACTGGATTTTTAAAGATCACTTACTTTAACAAAAACAATGTATCATGACAGACTGAAGGCAGAGCATATATGACAATTCAGCTGTCTTCTCTCAAGTCAGATATGAAAGAGACTTGCAAAAGATGTAAATGATGTCATGCTTCTGGAAATATTTTATTTCAGAAGATATATTTTCAATAACTTATTATTTATATTAACACATAATTGGTCTATCTTGCCAGTAAATGAGAAAATATTTTCTGAGAAATCTCAGAATCTTCATGTGCACAATCTCAGAATCGAATACAGAAAACACCAATAGATATAGCCTATATAAAAACACCCTTTGGGGGTCCTCAGTAATTTTTAAGAGTGTAAAGCATTTCTCAGAACAAAAACAGCAAAAACAAAAAATTGAGAACCATTGTGCTAGAACAACCATGGTCGCACCCTTTCCAACCCCTCCCCACCAACAGCTGCCCCTTGGTCTCCCTTTGGCCTGGAGGTACACACGTGAGCACCACAGTCTACCTCAAAAAAGGAGGCCCACACAGACTCCGCATGTGTGTTCAGGACAGTCTGGGTGGCAATTTCAGTTTCCCACGTATCCAAAGTCTGGTCTAGAAGAAGGAGGAATGGGGGTGTGCACTCTGTATGAGCCACATGCAATTGCTCCTGTGGATTCTTTATTCCATGGGGAAGGGGCACAATCAGAGGAGGGGCAAGGATGGGCAGAGACCCCTCTTGTTGGATGTAAGGGTAGTACTGCTCACACTTGTACTTTGTAGTAGCAGGGACAGAAATTGCTCCCATAATTTGAAATAACCAATCATTACCTGTTCGTAGGTCAACACTCTTTTCATTCATCTCAGAAAGCCTTGAGGGTCTTTCTGACCCTCTCTCTAACCTTCGCCTACTACTCCTCTATACTCAGTAACTGAGGTAAAGAAAGAGAGAGCAAGTCTAAAAATGTACCAGTTTAACCCATTTGACATATTCTCAAATTTTCAAAAGAATTCTGGGCTGTGTTAGCTACAGGGCAGATCTGAAATCCTCTCAGCAGATGCTTAAAAAATGGGCCAAGAAAGAACAAAACCCATTCCATTTTAAGCCAGACTGCCAATGTACTCATTGGAATCTGGGCCAATAATTCATGCAGAGTGATGCTGCTTACCAAATTGTTCCATGCCTTACCCCTTACGTCCGTCATGAGAAAAATCCTAGGCTCCAAGAAGCTTCAAAATTAAAGAATTAAGACTCTAAGACTGAACTGGCTGAAAGCTCACCACTTTATGCTTTTTATCAATGTATATCAACAAACACTGTATGAGAGAAAAAACTGCTTTCTGATATTTTTCACGTTGAAACATATATAATGTAGGCTCTACCAGGAAGAATGTGTAGAGCAGTAAGATTCCTATAGTCAATACTCACTGGCAGTCTGAAGAGACTCTGAGTATTAAACACATAATATGGAAAATTGTTCAGAGACTTATCTCTGGTTTCCATGGAAATTAACATATTTATCTAAAGAGTGGTACAGGATAAAATTTCAGGATAAATTTCATCTAATGCAATCACTTTGCTTTTAGGAACACAATGTAGATGTTGAAGCTAAAGAGTAAAGAGAAAGTAAAGCTGAAGTTGGAAAAAAAACTGTTATAAAGTCATGATAATAATAATTATTTTAATAAAAAAATCTACTTTAAGTTTAAGAGAAGTCCTGTACTTAAGTTTCAGAGATTGGTTAGTGAAAATATGAGTGTAAGATCTCTCCTTCTTTTCCCTAAACACAGTGGAAGATAAAATCAATTATTATGAATAGGCAATTACTAAGAAATATGAAATGAGAATAGAATGAAAACAGAATGAAAACGTTTAAACACACATTTAGGACTTAAAACATAAGTGAAAGCAAGTCCCTCCTTAATGAATTTACCAAATTCTTTAATGTGGGCATTAACTGCTCTTGCCTTTTAGTTGTTGTATAAAATTATAATGTTGGGGGGCTTCCCTGGTGGCGCAGTGGTTGAGAGTCTGCCTGCTGATGCAGGGGACATGGGTTCGAGCCCCGGTCCGGGAAGATCCCACATGCCGCGGAAAGGCTGGGCCCGTGAGCCGTGGCCGCTGGGCCTGCGCGTCCGGAGCCTGTGCTCCGCAACGGGAGAGGCCACAACAGTGAGAGGCCCGTGTACCGCCAAAAAAAAAAAAAAAAAAAAAAAAAAAAATTATAATGTTGGTTGCTGAATGAGGCCTTTGAGATACTCTTTACATCGTTGGTTCCCATACCTGACATATCATGAAATCATCTACAGTAATGCTTCCAAACTCTATTGTTCACATCATCTGGGGATCTTGATTAAAAATAAATATTCTGATTCAGCAGGTCTGGGGTGAGGCCTGATATTCTGCATTTGAAACACATTCTCAGGTGATATGCTGCTGTTCTGTGCACCATACTTTGGATAGCAAAAGCCTAGAGACCTATATAAAAATACAGATTCTGTCCTCTCACTCCTAGAGATTCAAACTTAGTGCAATAGTACTTGAAAAGTTTCTTATTTTATAGATGAGGAAACTGAAGTTCAAAATAGTATAGTAAGTCCCCTACATACAAATGAGTTCCGTTCTGAGAGCACGTCTGTAAGTCCATTTTGTTCGTAAGTCCAACGAAGTTAGCCTAGGTGCCCAACTAATGCAATCCTCTATATAGTACTGTACAGTAATAGGTTTATAGTACTTTTCACACAAATAATATGTAAAAAACAAACAAAAAAATAAAACATTTTTAATCTTACAGTACGGTACCTTGAAAAGTGTATTATTTTCAGACACTCAGCATCCTACATAAGTACTCTGATTTCCTGAATTTAACTATGATGAGCTAATTTTTTAACTGAAGACACTATTTTCCATATTTTTCTCTTCCTGTTGAGAATCCTTCCTCCCAGGAATAAAAACTGGCAGATTTTTCAAGTCAGACATCCTGGGCTTGAAATAAAGATACTTGTACTACTGTACTCTGTACAGTACTGTAAAGTACACAAAAGCACAACCACTTGTAGAGGATGCACACATGTGACAATACATGCCAGACTCGTGAACTAACTTATGTGATTGGACATGCGAATGCACATTCGCATCTTTGAAGGTTCGCAACATGAAGGTTCGCAACATGAAGGTTCATATGTAGGGGACTTACTGTAGAGTGATGTGTAACAAAATAGCCATCTAACCAACAGCAGGCCAAAGACCTCCTAATCCCAGTCTACTGCTGTTTTATTTACACAACAATGTCTCCCATATTATGAGAACTTTCCACATTTTACAGTTAGGATGTGCCATCTGTACAGTTTCATAGGGCTTCATGCTAAGAAGAGCCCCATGATTGGGGTTTAATGCTCTATGGTTGACATCTTGAAATTCATAGTTATTTTGTCTTTGAATTTACGTTTTGTAGTTGAAGTCCAATGGGACAAAGGAGCACGTGTAGAGGGAGAGCTTGGAGTCTTGGCTCACACGTGGTCTTGCCTCCTGCAGCTTCTCACCCCTCCCTAGGACAGATAGTTGGCCCCCTGCTACCACCCCCTGATGCCGCAGGCTCTGCTTGGCCTCCCTTTCCCAATCTCTGCCCCAGACCTCTGCCAGCCTCCACCAAGAGTGGTGACAGGTTGAACTGGGGAGAGGAGGCTCATATCCCTCCAGCATCCTCCTCCCCTCTGGAGACCTGAGTGTGCATGTGGGGAGAATTAGGGTTGAGAGTGTTCTGTGGTGTCCCCGGGCATGGCATGATGGCAGCGTCCCCACACCAGCATAGCAGTGTGATGGCTTGACAGGGACTTCTCATCCTACCTACCCCAAGCCACATACAAAGCTTGTCTCTGAGCAGAGGTTTAGATCCCTTGGGGTTGCCCACATGTCATGGATTTGAAAGCTATTCTAATTATATGTAATATCTAATATCATGTTACATATAGTTAGAATATCTTTCTAATTTCAGAGAACGCTCTGGTTACACATGCAAAAGGAGGGAGGGAGATGCAAGAGGGAAGAGATATGGGAACATATGTGTATGTATAACTGATTCACTTTGTTATAAAGCAGAAACTAACACACCATTGTAAAGCAATTATACTCCAATAAAGATGTAAAAAAAAAAAACACTCTAAAATTTAAACCTACCTCCAATGATTCTAAAGTTATTAAGCCTGCCTTTAAGGTTCCCTACTAAATAACTTGGTACCCTGAGTTAGGAAAAGTTTTGCTCATCTTAATTTACTTCATGTGCACAATATCTTCAACAAGCACAATAAATTGGTTTATTTGCTGCAGCTTTGCCTGTCTGAAATATCCATCTCTTCCAGAATTTTGGTCATTTTTCTATTTCACCTTGGAGTGTTTTGGTAGATTGTAGCTTTCCAGGAATTGGTTCATTTCATCAAAGTTGTCAACATCATGTGCATAGAGTTGTTTGTACTAATACCTTACTATCCTTTTAATGTCTGTGTGGTATGTAGTGATAGCTCCCAGTTTGCTTCTCAAATTAGTTGTTTGTATGTCTTTCTTTCCTGTCAGTTTTACTGGAGATTGGTCAAGATAATTGGCCTTTTTAAAAAACGAGGTTTTATGTTCATTGATTTTTTTGTTATTTTTTTCTGTGTCCAGTGTCATTGATCTGCTCTTATTTTATTTCCTTCATTCTGCTTGCTTTGGGATTATTTTGCTCTTCTTTTTCTCTGATTTCTTTATGTGGGAGCTTAGATGATTAATTTGAGACCTTTCTTATCTTCTAATATAAGCATTTAATGTTATAGATTTCACTCTAAGAACTTCTTTAGCTGCATTCCACCAATTTTGATATGCTGTACATTCATTTTCGATCAGTTCAAAACATTTTCTAATTTCCCTTGAGACTGCCTCTTTGGCTCACTCATTTAGACTCAGTTGACAGATGATGCTAGTTTTTCTATATTTTTATTGATTTTCTATCTACCAGTTTCATCTGTTTCTGAAAGAGGAATGTTAACATATCAAATTATAACTTTCAATTTATCTATTTCTCCCTTTATTTTTGTCAGCTTTTGCTTCATGCAATTTGAAGCTCTCGTGTTATATGTATATACATTTAGGATTGTTATTTTTCTTGGTGAATTAAACCTTTTATCATTATGTGATTTCCCTCTCTTTTCCTCATGAATTTTCTTTGCTTTGAAGTCTAATTTTTTCTGATATTACTATAACTACTTTAACTTTCTTCTTATTAGTGGTTGCATGATACATCTTTTTCAACTTTTTTACTTTTACTATACCTATGCATTATATTTGAAGTGATTTCTTATGGATAACAGATCATTTGTTCATATTTTATTTCTAATCATTTGTGACAATCTCTGCTTTTTAATTGATGTGCTTAGATGTCTTACATTTAATGTAATTATTTATATATTTTGACAGGTCTGTCATTTTATTATTTGTTATCTGAATGTCCCCTCTGTTTTAAAATCTTGGACTTCTTAATTTTTTAGATTATATGAAGATTTCTAGTATCCTTTTTAACATTTCTTTTAGTTTTTTAAAACTACATCTTAGTATATTTTTAGTGATTTTTCTAAACCCTTACAATCTATTTACTTATCTTTTCACAGTCGATTTTAAATTAGTATTTTACTGCTTCAAATTGAATGTAGAAAACTTACTGCCATATAGATTCAGGAATCTTCTCCCTTTATGTTGTTGTTTCATGTGTATTACAAGTTATATACATTAAAAAAGCCTATCAGGCAATGTTTTAATTTATGCTTTTAAGCATTATATTTATTTTAACAAATTTAAGAGGAAAAAATATATTTAGTCACATATTTACCAATTCTGTTGCTCTTCCTTCATTTCTGAAGTTACAAGTTTCCCTCTGATATGATTTCTCTGTTTATTAACAACTTCCTTTTGCATTTGTTCTAGAGCAGGTGTGCCAATGATAAATTCTCTTGTTTTTTATTTATCTGAGAATGTCTTTATTTCATCTTCACTCCTAAAGAATATTTTCACTGGATATAGAATTCGAGGTTGACAGTTCTTTTCTATAAACTCTTTGAAACTGTTATCCTACTACTTTCTGGCCTCCTTGGTTTCTGATGATTGTCATTCAAATTACTGATTCCCTACATATAATATGCTGTTTTCCTCTGACTGCTTTTGTGCCTGTGAAGGGGGTGGTAGAATTTGGTTTTCATCAGTTTGATTGTGATATGTCTGGGCATGAACTTCTTCGAGTTTATCGTGTTTGGGTTTTACTGAGCTTTATGAGCCTGTAAGTTTATGTATCTTGCAAAGTTTTCAGACATTACTTCTTCAAAATTTATTTTCTAAACTACCCTCCTTGTTTCCCCCTTCTGAGATTCTGATGGCATGAAAATTAAACTTTTGGCATTTTACACAATTCCATGGGGAGGGGGTGGCTCTTTTTTTTTTCCCAATATTTTTTCTCTGTGGTTCAAATTAGATAATTTCTGTTGATCTAGGTTTACGTTCACTGACTCTTCCTTTAGTCACCTCTGTTGTGCTGTTGAGTCCATCAGGTGTATTTTAATTTTTGGTTCTTGTGTTTTTCGGTTCTAAAATTTTCATTTTGTTCAATTTATACCTTTTATTTCCATGCTGAGATGATCTGTCCTTCCACTTGTTTCAAGAGTGTTGGCCCTTAGCTCTTGTAGCATGGTTATCAAGGCTACTTTGAAAGTCTTTGCATCATAATTCCAACATTTGGGTCACTTTAGGGGCCACCTTTTTAGTGGTGTCTGTTGATTGTCTTTTCCTTTGTGAGTTGTTGAGGTTTTTTCCATTCTTCACATAGCAAGTAATTTTGTGTTATATGTTGGATAGTTTGAATATTATGTTAATAGATCCTTGCATCTTGTTTAAAGCCTATAGAAACTGTTAATATTTTCCTTTGTTTTAGCAGGCAATCAATTAAATTAACTTCAGACCACAAGTTCTAACCAATGTCTTGTGGTCTGTGGATCCAACTCAGTTCATTTTTCACATTACAGTATTATTTAGACCTGTTTTGATTGCCCAGTCTGGGACTTACACAGTGTTCTTCTCTGTATTTCTGTTATCAAAGCTTTGGTATTTGTTTATGTCAGATCCATACAGATTGAGAATGAGCCCTCTCCTCAATATCTCTGACAGTCTCTAGTTCCCAAAGGGCCCCTCTTCTAGGTCTGATGGCTGGAAACCTAGGACTTTAGTTTCCCTTTTGCCATGCACTTCGACAGTTGAATATGCCTCCAGAACCAAGCAGTAGGAAGATAGAGACAAAAAGCATTAGGAGTCTTTTCAACAAATGGGGCTTGGCAACTGGATATCTACACACAAAAGAATAAAGTTGGGCCCCTGCCTCACGTTGTTGTATTACAGGTGATGAGTAGTTGAGTTGGCTTGTTCACTGGGGGGGAGTTTCAAACATAAATATGTGAAAATCTTTTAAACCTTCCAGTCTTCTCTTCAGGCATGGAGGTAAGGTGGTGGTAAAATATTCTGGTCTTCTGGGAGCTGGTTGGATGAAGGGAGATAAAGGCCCCACCATTTAGTGTAAAGACATCCTGGAATTCTACCATGCATCATGCAGTAGCCCTGCAAACTTTTCTATAAGTCTCTCTCTCTCATTTTTTTTTTTTTTTTTAGATATGGACCTTTATTCCTGCCTCTTTGATGTTGGTTGTCCAGGTCAATTTCTTCAAAGAGTAAAAATTTGACCCCCTGCCTAAGAATGGGGTACAGTTGGCTTTCAGAAGTAAGAGAGAGGATCAGGTATTCTAATTGCTTCCTATTTATATATATTTTTAACCGGTTTGATCCTTGCCCACTGAAGAACATTGTGCCTCCAAGTCCTAGGCACAGTGGTCAGGGGTGAATATTCTCACTTGTCATTAATATTTCTGTCTGGAGGTACTTAGGTTGGGCTCCTCCTGCCTTGATAAATCAGTTATTTCTCTCCATGTCTCCCCATATAAAAGTCTTTTATGCTACTATTTTTTTTTCCTCTTATATTTGTCTATGTGAACTTAAAACTCTGTTTTATTCCTATAATATCATTTAATGTGTTCTTAGGAGAGGAAGGCAATAAACAAGATTTTTTAATATGGTATGTTAAACTAGAGGTTTAATGTGTTGTTTTATTTAAATAAATCAGAGATAACTTAGAACTGATAAAAGCCAAAGAATGCCTTGATCCTTAGTATTAAACTTTATCTTTCCAAGTTAGATAATGCAGCTAGGAGAATAATGATGAAACCACGCTCCCCCAGTTCTCTGAGGAGGTTTCAGGAATGAATGAGTCAATGAGAGATAAGTCCCTACATCTGATGCATTATTTTGGGTGAGATGGTCCCGTGGGGAAGTGGCTCTGTTCTAATGGAAAATGTGAAGTGTGAAAATGAATCTATGAAAGGGATGAATTATGGTTATAGATAAGGTTGCTAAAATTTGCATATCCTTTCTGTTTGAAGGGTATCTTTGTACTCAACCTGACCCATTGGAGTTTTCTTGCATAAGAGCCTTGGCAGGGACCCAGCAGCCATAAGTAATTTATGGCCTAAGAGTGGTAACTTATGGCCTAAGAGTGGTAATTTATATCACATCCATCATCTTCTACTTCATTCCAAGGGAAGAATGTCCTAACCATGAGAGAATCCTGGCCCAGGACCAGGGAGCAGGGCTGATGTGTAATATTCTACTATCCACATTATGTAAGTGAACTAAGTAAGGTTAAAATAGGGCATCATTAATGCATTTGGTTATTTTAGGAGCCATCTGCAATATACCACCTAAAGTTATACAGACTCTATGAGGGATCTTGATGGTAACTTCTGGTTGCCTTAAGCATCTCTGTTCTGCTGTTCTATTAACATGTAAATAGAGTTGTTCTGTGACTTGTTTGTGGTGGTTTGAACAAAGCATTTCACTTTCAGTCACCAAAATGGAACTGCTGGAAATCTGTTCTCCAAGATTGAAGACAGTGAAGGTCATGGGCTTCAGCAAGGGAATTAGGAAGTACAGCTATGACTGTCTCAGGTTTGCAGAACATTTACCTCTGAGATAAAATCTTGGTTTTTATTTTCAAGGATATCTTAGAGTAGGCAAAGGTAATGAAATGTATTCTCAGAGGAAGTACACAATGATAGAACAATGGGAACACTTAAAAGGTGCCCTTAACCATTTTCATATAAAGGGAAGGCTGAAAAGGCTCAGTTCATTCATTTATGTTGTCATTATAAAATGTCTTGGTAGCCAAGGTTCATGAATGTAAATTGCTGGGGAAGCAATTGACATAATTAATGGAGGAGAAAATGTTCTTTTAAAAATGTTCCCACAATCAGAGGTTTGGATATAGTGTTCTTTGGAATATGTGAATGTTGGTGTACAAATTTGACTTGGAGATATTTTTTTCCCTCTTATGCATCCATTGGGCATAAATGAGTATTAGACTCTATACCCACCTTGTTAATTTAGAACAATGCTGTGTCTATGACATCAGTAGTGCCTGGGCATTTATAAATTTTGATCATCACATCATACCTCAGACATTACTTATAGTAAATAGTTAAAATAAATCTCCAGGCAAAAGTGACACAATTTAAAACATGATGGCAAACTTATAAAATTGTCAATTTATTTTCTTTTACCAGTGTCCATGACAAAGTCAAACACAGAAAAATGTCTCAAAGTCTACTTCATTTCTGTAGAGGCTTGATGCCATTTTATAGCAATGATTATAAAAAATGATCAGTTAAAATTAATAATGTATTTCATCATAAATAATTTTGACAAATATTATGCTCAAAATGTAATATTTACAGTTGAGATTCAAAATATAATTGAAGCTAAATTGGCTTTGTCTATCAATTTTATATTTAAAAGCATTGTTGGAAAATGGAGTTAATAATAGTACCTACCTTATAGGGTTGTTACAACATTTCAATGATTAGTTCATGCAAAATGCTTAAAACAGTGCCTGAAGCATACATAGTAAACACTGAATAAATTGTATTTATTATATTATTAACAATATAACTTACAGTTAGCCTGACAGTTACAGTTAGAGTTTAATATGGTTTTATACTTCACTCTTAAACCATTTTGGCACTTGTTCGACTTTCCTATACTTAGATTAAGCTCTTAATCTTCATTTAAAAGTCTGGGATTACATCTTTCATCCCAGTAAATACTTCCTCCACCTTTACAAATGTAGTGAATGCTTTATCAATCCCAAATGTTCTCTATAACTATAATCTGGTAGTTGGGTCCCATAAATAAAAATCAAAACTTACAGAAAATCACCAATTAAATATACCACAACTACATCACAAGAGTAGACACACTTTTTTCCAAGGACATGTGTACGGTGAACAGTGTTTTAAAATACAGTTTTGCCTTAGCATTTCCTTTTCATATTCTCCACTAAGTAAAGGTTAAATCAAAGGCAAATTTTGTTAATGTGAGGTTCTCATACAGAAAGTTTATAATGAATATCAACTGGCACAAAAAATTACAAAAGATTTATTAGATGCTTTATTCCCACAAAACCCGCATACAAAATAGAATGATTCATACTCCTCAGACTTAGTTCTTATGTGTCATAAGTAGTGAGATTAGTGGAGACCAAATCCCTAAGACCAAAGTCAAATTGAATTTCGGATACGGTAAAATGAGGGTATCGTTATCTCCATTACTTCAGATTCTCTTAAAATTAAACTTAAAATGTATATATAGCTGCTTAAGTTTGGGATTGCTCTACCGTAGGTCCACCAAATCGTCCTTTAATTCAGCTCCTCTCTGTGGAATCTAGCCCCATCTTTTCTGGGAAAGCGAGTGGTGCTGCCAAATGCTCAGCCTTTACAAAATCTTGCTACCCAGTGTATTTTTTCCAGGAATTCGGCTTCTTCTGCTATGTTTCTCTGATCAATAGGGTGTGCCTTAACCAACTCTAAAAATTCAGAAATTGTGTGTTGACACCTGAGTCCTCAAAGCACCTGAACTTTGGGGTGGGTAAATTTGAGTTTACTGATTTTTGGCTGCATCCTGTCAGCAGCCCTTTATTTTATGACTGCCTTCTCTATACCTGGACCTGGCTGTCTGGGTTAGTCCATGTTGAGTGGATATATCCCTTTACCCTTACTCCTATAGAAGTCAACACTTTGACTAGAGGTAGATTTACCTGGAGGCTAATTGAGCTTAAGTTAGGATCTCTCACTTACATAGTCCCTGCCTGTACTATGACAAGGGCTGAGAGTTGTCAAGTGTCCTACATGAAGAAGGAACACTTGGATATAACCAGGGAGCATCTATGTAAGGATTTCTGGTTACCTGTCCAAAAACACCTAAGAAAAAGACCTGGATCTCTAACAGCCCAGTCATTTCTTATTATTCTTTTTCTTATCACAATAAATATTCAAGTTTGTACCTAATTTTGTGTTCTTTTGCTTAAAGACATCCCCCCATCCCCCCGCTGCAATCAGCTTAAGCTTCACGCAGGCCTCACACAACCTGGATCTGCCCCTGCTTTTGGCATTGCGTATTATTTTTGTAGCCTGCAATGTTCCTACCTTGTTGACTGGCAGGTGCATGGTAGGAGGATGTCTCCCTTCACATTACTCACTTCACACTTGGGGATACATCAGCTGTGCAAGAACTTGTACTAGTTGTCTACACTTGACCTCCAGTAGGTTTTGTCTGGGACCACCTACTGCATCCCCTCCTCCTTAATTGGTTTAATGGTGACATATTACCTGATTGCTCACTTTCTTTTTTCTTCTGATTCTTGTCTCAGCTTCCTGGACTGTTTAGCTTTTAATTTCTTCCCCACAGAACACTCTTTGATGAGAAATGTTACTAGGGAATCTTGGTGACTCTCTTAATCTGTGAAACAATTGGAATTCATGGAGCATTCCCTTATAGAAACACCTTTTTATATAAGAAGGTATTTAGTTCTCCAGCCTCAACAATTTCCATATCTTTGGAACACAGTCTACTTAAATATGCAAAGGCAGTGTCCCTTCTGTGCCCTGGTTCATCTTGAAAACTGAATTCTCTGACTAAATTCTTCCATAAAAAGACAGAGGCTGTCATATTAGGTTAAAAAACAAAATCGGCCAATGTGCTGTTCACAAGAAACTCGGTTCAGACTGTAGGGGAGGAAACATCTTCTTCTCCCCTTCTAGTTCTTTGACTGGCTTAATAATTAAATTGACTCAAAACAGATTAATAGAAGAAAGATAAACAAAAGTTTAATAACATGCTTATGTTGCAGGAAGGGGGATCCCTTCCAGGGCCTGAGAGTGGGCTCTGTCTAACACTCAGAAATGACAAAGCAAGAGACTTTATTGGGAAGGGGTGCCCAGGTGGAGAGCAGCAGGGTTAGGGAACCCAGGAAGACTGCTCTGCCACATGGCTTGCAGTCTCGGGTTTAATGGTGATGGGGTTAGATTCCGGGTTGTCTCTGGCCAACCATTCTGACTCAGGGTCCTTCCTGGTGGTGCGTGCAGCCACTCAGCCAAGATGGATTCCAACAAGAAGGATTCTGGAGGTTGGTAGGACATATGGACCGGCGTCTCCTCTCTCCTTTTGACCTTTTACAAATTCTTCTGTTTGGTGGTAGCTTGTTAGTTCCGTGTTCCTTACCAGGACCTCCTGTTGTAAGATAACTCATGTAAGTGGTTACTGTTGTGCCTGGCCAGGGCTGACGATTTTGGTCAGTGATTCCCCTAACACATACATGGGGAAAACTGAGTAACTCTCCAATAAAATAGAAGCATTCACCTTAAATACTATCTTTAGCTAACATCAAAAGAAGATGTTGGGGATTGGTAGTCAGTTACAGAGAAAAGCACAGTAAACCAAGGGTAAGGTTGTTAAGCAAATTTAAGTCATTGCCTTCTCCACTGATAATAGTTTCTAGAGATAAAGTCATCCCCCTCTTCCCAGTACAGCAGGGAGAAACCCTACAAATAAAGATTTCCCTTATACGTGTAAATTTCTCTTACAGGTAACGTCTACTCAGTTTTCAAACTTCTCCTGTGTCTGCAGTTTCTTAAAAATAATCAGCCTAAAATCATCAATATGCCAAAGAGACATGATTTAGGGTGGCAAATTTTGCTCCCCTATAAGACCAAGTGATAAAGAATGGCTGAAAATAATAGGATTAATGAAGAGCTACAAGGCAAATGTAAATATTAGAAAAGGCAAGAATGTCAATATTCCATTAGAAAAGCTTAGATATAAGATTAAAAGCACTAAGCGGTATAAATAGAGATGGTTTTAAATTATAATAGGCACAATTCCTATTTATGCAACAATCGTAACCCAGTATGCATTTAGTAGCAAAAGAAAATATTTTAGAAATGTAAGGAAAATATATTAGAAATGTAAAGAGATACTGATAAAAATCAAGTTATAGTATAAATTTGGTAAAATTATTAGGGTTAAAGGTCAAAACAGGTAAGGAAATTGAAAAAGTAAGCATTGATAAACTATAATGTGCGTGTGTATGCGCGTGCATACATAAACACATGCCCATTGTCAACTAAAAAAATTGCAGAATCTTAAAGTTGAGAATTATGTTTTATTCAGTGGACATACTGAAGACTTAAGCCTGGGAGATAGTCTCTCAGATAACTGTGAGGGACTGTTCTGAAGAGGTAAGGGGGGAGCCAGGATATATAGGAGTTTTTGAAAAAAAAAAAAACCCAGGCAGTTGGAACATCCAAAGATTAGTGTTAATTAAAGAAAATCAGACCTCTCAGTTAATGAATTTAGTGCTTTTCTATGTATGGGAAGATGCAAGAGTCTGGGATCATTAAAATTATTCCTTTGATATGCACCTTGACTATCTAGGGCCAGTATCCTGTTTTGTCCATCCTGAACCCTCAGGGTGTATCATTCTGGGCAGCTGAAATGGCTGATGGCTTGATGGCTGCAACATCCTTTGTTTATTGATATGGTAGGCAACATTTTTTGTCCACAACATATATACTACCCGCTTTTCTTACATCAATTTAAAAAGAATATAATGTATTTTGTTGAAAAGAAAGCTTTATATTTAAAAAGTAGAGATTTTATAGGTCTTATTCTTTGATAATAAATCAAAACATAAATGTATTTCTAAAAAGATTAACATCCTTGAATATTCATGAATCAAAGAGGAAATTACAAAATATATAGAAACAAATACAGCAAAAGCTATATTCAGAGGAAATGTATAGCTTAAAATATAAAGAATAAAGGCAAAATATAAGGAAATTAGTACTCATTTTAAGAAGTTAATAAAAAGAACAATAAGATAAATCAAAAAAAATCTGGAGAGAAGAGATAATGGTAAGACAAAATTAATGGAAAGGAAAACAAAAACATAGTAGAAATAATATACTACAACACTCTTTGAAAAGAAATAAAATAGAAAAACTGCTGTGAGCATGATTAAGAAAAAAGAGATCAAAAACATAAGATTAAGAATGAGGAAAGAAAAAAACTGTACATGTAAGAAAAATTAAGATAATAATAAGAAAACATCACATGCAAAATTAGATAACAAATTTGATAATGTAGGAGAAAATGACATACTAAAATAAAACTATGTAGGGCTTCCCTGGTGGCACAGTTGTTGAGAGTCCGCCTGGTGATGCAGGGGACGTGGGTTCATGCCCCGGTCCAGGAGGATCCCGCATGCCGCGGAGTAGCTGGGTCCGTGGGCCGTGGCTGCTGGGCCTGCGCATCCGGAGCCTGTGCTCCACGGTGGGAGAGGCCCCAGTGGTGAGAGGCCTGCGTACTGCAAAAAAAAATAAAATAAAACTATGTAAAAATGAAAAACTTGAATCGGTATGCCGAAAATTAAGAGAAATGAGATCTTTAGATTTTCCCTTTAAAAAGTACCAATACCCAATGAATTCACAGGTACAGAGCAGATAATTTCATGATGTTTAAATTATTCCTGGCTAGAAAGAATAGAAGATCCTTACTTTATTCAGGAGGCCAGCATGATTCTAATGCCAGAACCTGTTTGTCTTTTTTAAGTGAATAACTAGCTACTTATTTAAAAAGATACAAATATTCCAATAAAATTTATTTTCATATTAGAAAGTAAATCTAGTAATATATCAAAAGAAAAATATTAAAGCTTTCAAGACACATAAGGATGGTTCATTCTCATACAATGAATCAAGTAAACAGATTAAATAAGAAAAAGCTTATGATTATACCCATACATGCTAAACATCATCTTCTAAAATTTAGCAGGCATTTCCAATTAAAAGAAAAGCTCCAAAATGGTTCCACGAGAAAGTTATTCAAATACAGTGTAGATTATTTTCACCCAAACAAGTGGCACAGTACTAACCTGGAGCTAGTCATGGATACATTTCAGAATTTCATTCCTTTTTTTGTCCTTGGAAGTTTCAGTTTACTATAGGATTTAGTATAACAGTAGGGGTAAGAAACTGTAGATGTGCCTTTATCTCATCTTATTAAAATTACATTTTCTCACTGTTACCGAACTCAGGTTTGGGTGCTTACAGCTCAAAAGCCAATAATCGAGGGGCAAGTGTCAGTAGAAAGGAAAGTTGCTTTAATCAGAAAAGCCAGCAATCTGTGGAGAAGATAAACTCATATCCCGAGACCAACTCCAAAGATTCTGCTCATGACAGTTTTTAAAGGGAAAAAGGGGAAGTAATCTCAGTTAATCATTGAGGCAGATTCTGCATCATTTTCCACTGCATGCAGGCTGACTCCTCATGATCTTTCTTTAAAGGTTGTCTTGCCTATGTGGTCTGACTGCAGGATTGCTAAGGGGGCTGATGTGGATAGAGAGCTAGTTATTCTTTAACTACTTAATTCTTCATTCCTACTTCTTTCAATCTAGGAAAAGAATCAACCAGTTAGGCACGGTATTGTGTGCATTTAGTAGAGCATAAGTTAGCAGTTTTGTTAAATGTTACCTAGTGATCTCATTTTTATAATTAAGGCTTAAGGGGAACAGAAATAGACAAACAGGAAAGGGGCAAAGCTGCTGCTTACGTCACCACAATTCTGGAACCTGCTGTACTTTTATGTAGATGAAATCTCTTCCTCTCTGGACTTTGAAGGGTGATCTGAAAATTACTGAAGTGTAGCTATTTGTAGTGTTTTTCTTTGGGGAACAGGGTTCCTGGAAGCACTAATTTTCCCCACTAGCCATTTTCAGCAGTTACTCCACCCATTTCTGTTGTACTTTCAGAGACCAGCTGATGCAGAGGTAATTTTCAATAACTCAGTTCTATAATTTTGCTGTCATAGACCAACACTGTGGTGCCCAATTCAATAGGTAAATTAAAGGATCTGCTGATAGAGGAGTATCATGCTGTGCTTAACAGAAATAAGTCTGGTAAAGGCAACATTCCAGGAGGAATCTGCTTACCTCTCTGGGCACAAAATTTTGCCCACAGTAGTCAGGTACATTCCTTCCAGGTCATTTGTTTTTGACAAGATATCTGGAGGAATTTTAGAAATGACAAACAATGTAGAATGTGAATCACATAGTGATTAACTATGTGGTTAATAAGCATCATTAAAACAAGTTGCAAATGACTTACAGCATTTCTCATATGAAGTACAAATTACTCCCCTGTAAGTGGGCAGTGAGGACTTGGAGTCCAGTGTGGCTTTGAGAATGGTCGTCTTCGGCTTTGGCCTGAACTCCCTGCTTGCGTTGCCTCGGTTCTGCTAATCTTCCAGTGGGCCCATAGGTGTTCTTGCCATACACCAGTCTGTGCTAGAAGGTCATTTTTTGTGGCAGGTCCCTCATCAAAGTTCGGAATATTCTCAGTCTCAATAATCTGTAACTACTCTAACTTCCCTTTAAATACCGACACCTTGCTAATAATATTCCTAAGGATAATATCCCCATCACCAAATATGCTCTGTAAATGCCACTTGCTAATCATTATTTACTCCAGTAGTTTCTCTTTGTTGCTGGCCAGCTCCTCTGTTTCTTGCTTGCTTCTTTCTTCCCTCTGTTCTGTGTGTACTGAAGTGTTGGGACATTATCTGACTGTGTTCAGAAATTAACTCACTTCTGAGGTTGTATCTTGTTGAACAGTATGCCCTTGTGTTCCTTCTGACTGTTGCTCAGATTACAAAGTTGTTTCCAGTGCTCTTACCTCTGGTGGTGCCTAATGGTAAGGGCACTACATACTTTTACTTTAAGATAAGCACGAAAGCTTAATCAAGATGACCTCTTTCCGTACCACTTGACCTACCTGGAAGGCAGAATTGAAGGGACATCCCTATCAGAGGCCACGTCCTGTAACCTCACCTGTATGGTGGATTTGGAGGCACACAAATAACGGCAAAAGATGGGAGAAATTTGTCATGGCAGCTGGTGGGTACCCTAAAGGGCACTTCATCCTTCTCTGGAAGGGGAGAGGCTACAATTCTTGGCAAGATATTCTTAAAAGGAAGAGCAGTGCTTCCTTTCTTCATGCAACCAAATATCAGATGTGCCCAGGTGGCTTACTCTCTACTTCATCCCAAAGAATTAAGCACAGATTCAAAATGTAAACCAACAGTTATGTCACCATGAAAAGATTGTTTGTGGTAGTAAGTTTAAAGGCTCCTATAGTTTGTCAATAATCTGGTGATGATCTGGAGAGTAGTCTATAAAAACTGAAGAAAAAGCAGATCCTTGAAGATATTTCCAGAATTATTAGAAAGATATTCTAATTATGTTCCCAGACTTAATATGAAGATGAATAGCATTAATAGAGAAGGTCTGTGTGAAGCACGTGTTAATATCATACTCTCAGCCTCTTCCATGTAGTAGGAAAGATGGCTATCAGTGGCTCTGACCTACCACATTTAGGGGTCCGTGGTCAGAAGAAGGGATTCTTATTCCCTTTGTTGACTTCTCATAGTTACAGGAGAGCATTTTAATTTGATCTTCTGATTTAGTGGAGGAGTAGGGTTTAGATCCGCATCCCTAATTCCACTAAGTAATCTATCTTTGACACTTGAATTAATACTTCAACTAATCCCAAACCAATTGTTACTGGAGCATGAATTTCATCCATGAATAAAAATAAGGGTAGTGTGCAGGGAGGGAGTATCTATGTTGTTTGGACTCCTTGTCTTCTTTGCATTTTACATTTTGCTCATGTAGACCACACTCATGGGTTGATTAGCTTTCAGCTCAGGAGTGAACACCTGTAAGTGGATTTAATTGAAGAGACCACACAAGGTATTTTATACATTTTTCAGGATTTCTGGTATCACTCTGTGAGTGTCCCTTATTGATTTAGCACATCTATCAGTTGACTCTGCAGCCTGAATTTTTGGAATGCCAACTCTAAATTTCTCAGATTTTGAAGGAACTGTGTGGGCAGTGCATATTTTCATGAATAATACTAAGATGGAAAATCAGCACAGGGCTCTGCTTCTCTTGGAAATAGCAGAAGGGGAAGACAAAGAAACTAACATTTATTGAGGGTATGATAGAGTTCTAAAATGTTCCTCCAGATTTTTCCAACTTCATACCTGGAACTGTGAATATGATGAGAAATCACAATTTTTATTATGTTACATTACACGGCAAAGGGGATTTTGCAAAGACCATTAAGGTTACAAATCAGTTGACTTTGAGTTGATCAAAAGGGAGATTATCAGGGCAGGCCTCATGGAATCACTCAAGCTAATAGCACATTTTCTCCATTCATCCGGAAGGGAAAGTCAGAGAGAATTAGGGTACTGAAGAGGGGGCCTTATGTGAGGACTTCTAGGAGCTGAGTGACCTCCAGCCAACAGCCAGAAAGGCAGCTGGGATGACTGTAAGGAACTGAATTCTGTCAATAATAGGAATGTGCTTGAAAGAAGACTCAGCTCCAGATGAGAATGTGGCTGGCCGACACTTTGATTACAGTCTTGTGAGACCCTAAGCATAGAACCCAGCTGAGATCGCCTGGACTTCTGACCTACAGAACTGCGAGCTAACAAATGAATGTTGTTTTAAGCCATTAAGTTTGTAGTAATTTGTCACACAGTAATAGAAAACCAATACAGATGCCTATCTAGTAGCCGGTATTAGTGTTTTCTACGTGGCATTTAATGACGAATCCTTGTAACTATTATACAGATGGGAAACAGGCTCAGATTATTTATATGACTTGTCCAAGGTCTCATAAATTTTAAGTGGCAGAACCCACACTGGGGGTGATTGGCTGTCTGTATCCGTGCAAGTAGCTTTCATTACCCTATTCTCAGAAGTCTGCTGGAATAACTAGCAAGGACACCATCCTTCTGGGAAAGTCACTCCAGATGAGTGTCCCAAAGGAATATATTTTCCCCTGAGCTGCTCTGTAATAGTAGACTAAAGACAAATCAGCCCCAATGTCTAAAATTACTCATTTTCTGTGATTTTTCTCTGTCTCTTTTAATGTAACGTGACTTCATTTTTTTGATTTTTAAAAAATATTTCATTGAAGTATAGTTGATTTACAATGTGTTAATTTATGCTATACAGCAAAGTGATTCAGTTATACATATATATATTCTTTTTCATATTCTTTTCCATTGTGGTTTATCACAGGATATTGAATATAGTTCCCTGTGCTATGCAGTATGACCTTGTTGTTTATCTGTCCTATATATACTAGTTTGCATCTGCTAATTCCAAACTTCGAATCCTTTCCTTCCCCCCTCCCCCTCCCCCTTGGCAACCACAAATCTGTTCTCTATTTCTCTGAGTCTGCTTCTGTTTCGTAGATATGTTCATTTGTGTTGTATTTTAGATTCCACGTATAAGTGATACGATACAGCATTTGTCTTTCTCTTTCTGAATTATTTTACTTAGTATGATAATCTCTAGGTCCATCCATGTTGCTGCAAATGGCATTATTTTCATTCTCTTTTATGACTGAGTAATATTACACTGTGTGTATATATATATACCACATCTTCTTTATCCATTCATTTGTCAGTGGACATTTAAGTTGTTTCCATGTCTTGGCTATTGTAAAGAGTGCTGCTATGAATATAGGGGTGCATGTATCTTTTTGAATTTTAGTTTTGTCTGGGTATATGCCCAGGAGTGTGATTACCCAGGAGTGGGCAACTCTATTTTTAGTTTTTTCAGGAACCTCCATACTGCTTTCTGTAGTGGCTGCACCAATTTACATTCCCAACAACAGTGCTTTCTCCACACCCTCTCCAGCACCCTCTCCAGCATTTATTATTTGTAGACCTTTTAATGATGGCCATAAACACGACTTCTTCTTGGTCTTAGTATTGCATTTCTGAATCATGAATTAGGAGTGCTCACTGCCTTATTTATGTAGAGTTACATTTTTGTTTCTACAAGGACTTGTCCTTAGGTACCTCATATATTGCTTTACCTATATGGAATAGTACTAGTTCCAGCTGACAGCCTAACTATCTGTAGTCAAATGCACCTGCCAGGTTCTTCCCCACCCGCCCTTACCCCACTCTACAGTCACCAACAAAAGGGAAATAAGTTCCAACTTCTTACACCACATGCAATTCATGTACAGTATGAACCTTCAAGTTGAGAACTTTCATGTTCTCATGAAACTTCTTACACCACATGAATTCATGTACACTATGAACCAATTCATGTACATATGAACCTTCAAGTTGAGAACTTTCAAAGATGTGAATGTGCGTTCCATCAGCGTCAGGCGTGAGTGAAACTGCAGCTTGCCCTCCACCTCCTATTGCTGATGATCCTTCAGCTCTACCATCTCCCACCTCCTCTCCCTCCTCCAGTCAGTAACTCTTCTAGCCTGTTTACTCAGTGCCAGCCCCTGTATGCCAGCTGTTGTACTGTACACTACTGTACTTTTCAAGTTACTGTACTGTAAGATTAAAAATGTTTATTTTTTGTGTTTGTTTTTTATGTATTATTTATGTGAAAAGTATTATAAACCTATTACAGTACAGTACTGCATAGCCGATTGTGTTAGTTGGGTACCTAGGCTAACTTTGTTGGACTTGGAAACAAATTGGACTTACGAACGTGGTCTCTCAACGTAACTTGTTCGTATGTAGGGGACTTACTGTACTTTTAAAAATGTAATTTTTCAGAAGAAAACCTATCTAGTTCATTTAAGAGTAATCAGATTTACCTGTTAATCTTCTATTTGATCATCAGGGCATAGGCATAATTAATTCACTGAGTTATAACAATCCTCGGAAACATTAAATATAGCCCAAAGATATCATCTAAGTCTAATTAAGATTCAACAGTTATCTTTATAGATTTTCACATAGTAATATTGTTTTATTTTCTAGTATTTTGATTTCACTTACAGGTAAAATACAACACTTGCTCTATGAATCCTACTTTGATATCAAATATATTGAGTGAATTTCTGTGATTTTCTTTTAAGCATATAAAAAATGCACAGTTTTAAAGAATTAAACATTTAGTATAAATAATTTGAGACAACTTTCAGGTGTATCATATGGGTGCTTAACTCAATTTGCATGATCCACATGGCCAAATTAATCTTTCTTTGTAAATTGGATATTTTCTGTGTTGAATTATTTTTTTCACACCAAAAGAGCTCTAGTTGATACTCTGGAAGGAAGTATGTAGGACATTTCCCACTACATCAGGTGGAGGACTTAAAACTCCTTCTACGTTATCAGTTGTAAAGAGTGAATCAAGAAGTATGTGCTTATTAAAAATGTACAATACATACAATTAAGGAGAAAATATTATTCTGAGTCCTGACTCAAAGAAGATATACTAAATATACTAACCTATTTTTAATTTCTTAGGTGTGTATGATTAATAGAATTATAATCATAGTACAGACAGACCCTGACCTATGACGGCTCGACTTAGACTTTTTGACTTTAGGATGGTGCAAAAGTGGTATGAATTCAGTAGAAACTGTACTTTGAATTTTGAATTTTGATCTTTTCCTGGACTAGCAATAAGTGGTATAATGCTGTCTCATGATGCTGGGCAGGGAGAGCGAGCCTCAGCTCCCAGTCAGCCATGCGATCACGAGGGTAAACCAATACATGTACAACCATTCTGTACCCATATAGCCATTCTGTTTTTCACTTTGAGTACAGTATTCAATAAATTACATAAGATAGTCAACACTTTGTTATAAAATAGGCTTTTTGTGAGATGGTTTTGCCCAACTGTAGGCTAATGTAAGTGTTCTGAGTACTTTTGAGGTAGGCTAGGCTGTTATAATGTTCAGTAGGTGAGGTGTATTAAATGCATTTTTGACTTATATCTTCAATTTACAGTGGGTTTATTGGGATGTAACCCCATTGTAAGCTGAGGAAGATCTGTATGTACAAAATGAATTATCATGGTTTTCTTCTAATATTTAAACATAAGTACTTCCTCACATATCTTAGTCTCTAAGAGCATCACTCTATGGCTGAATAATTTCCAAGATGAGGTTGTACCTGAATGCATTAATAATTTTGTTATTTTTAGATAGTTAGATGTGGCCAGTTTTCCTCTACTACCATGATACTTTGATGAGTATTTATTTTTGTATAAATCTCTTGCTGTATTTCCTCTATTCTGAGATAATGCCACTTGTTATCCACTGTGACAGATACTGTTCAGCTTAAAGTCTCCACTTACGCAAATAAACAAAATTCATTATACATTTCTTCTTCTAGGAGTTTGATTCATGTAGTCTCTTAATTTTTGTTTTCTTCAAAGCCAGCTTTCTCCATCCCCTGATACAGATCATTTAGGATCCAGTGATTAAGTCCTGGTGTTCCTCTTGCAGTCCATCTCCATCACAATATTTCCTGCTCTGCAGTATAACTAGTGATTAACTTTAATTACAATCATGACCACCTTATATAGCAGAGTCCAAAAGGGTGATTACAAATCATGTTTCATAGTATTCTTCAGTAAGATCAAGCTTCAACACAGCTACCAGGCTTAAATAACTAATTTGCATATCATTACACAGAATTCAGATGAACTTATTTTATCCACTCCCACCCATTAGTCATCTTATTGCAGTTTAGAAAATTTATTAACTTTGTACCATGAGTCTGCAGGTGAAAATAAGAGGGCAGCATTCCATTACTAACGTGGTTATAATGATGAGAAAAATGTCCCCAGGTGTTTTTGTATTCTGCCTGATTTAATTGATTATATCACTCATAAGCCATCAGTACAGCATTGAAAAGTTTTTATAAGATTTAATTATTTAAGTGGAGACAGTTATTATAATTTACTGAATGTATGCTATAAACCTTGTACTATGCTGAGTTTAAAACATTATTCCATCGAAACCTACAAAAACACTGAGCCTATTTTAAATATGTGGGAATTGAGTGTTAGAGAAGGTAGGCAGCTGACTAGGGTTATGTTGTTGGCCAGTAGCGGAGCCCAGCTTCAGTCTCAGGATTACATCACTCCTGAGCCAAGGCTCAAAACCTGCTGTTTCCTACAGAAATTTCCTTTGGGCTGCTGTGCAGAGATGGTTGCATCTTGTTGTACATGGTATATGAAGGTAACAGTCTTGCGCAATTTACTCACTGTTTTTTTTTTTTTTAACATCTTTATTGGAGTATAATTGCTTTACAATGATGTGTTAGTTTCTGCTGTATAACAAAGTGAATCAGCTATACATATACATATATCTCCATATCCTCTCCCTCTTGCGTCTCCCTCCCACCCTCCCTATCCCACCCGTCTAGGTGGTCACAAAGCACCAAGCTGGTCTCCCTGTGCTATGCCGCTGCTTCCTACTAGCTATCTGTTTTACATTTGGTAGTGTATATATGTCAGTGCCACTCTCTCACTTCGTCCCAGCTTACCCTCCCCCCTCCCCCCTCCCCATGTCCTCAAATCCGTTCTCTACGTCTGCGTCGTTATTCCTCTCCTGCCCCTAGGTTCTTCAGAACCATTTTTTTTTTAAAGATTCCATATATATGCAAATCAAAACTACAATGAGGTATCACCTCACACCAGTCAGAATGGCCATCATCAAAAAATCTACAAGCAGTAAATGCTGGAGAGGGTGTGGAGAAAAGGGACCCCACTTGCACTGTTGGTGGGAATGTAAATTGATACCGCCACTGTGGAGAACAGTATGGAGGTGCCTTAAAAAAACTAAAAATAGAACCACCATATGACCCAGCAGTCCCACTACTGGGCACATACCCTGAGAAAACCATAATTCAAAAAGAGTCATGTACCGCAATATTCATTGCAGCACTGTTTACAATAGCCAGGACATGGAAGCAACCTAAGTGTCCATTGACAGATGAATGGATAAAGAAGATGTGGCACATATATACAATGGAATATTACTCAGGCATAAAAAGAAATGAAATTGAGTTATTTGTAGTGAGGTGGATGGACCTAGAGTCTGTCATACAGAGTGAAGTAAGTCAGAAAGAGAAAAACAAATACCGTAAGCTAACTCATTGGTTTTTAAGACAGTGTTTATGGAGGGACCACTCTGTGACCTGCACTGAGCATCACTTATAATTTCACTCAGTGTTGACACAAGGAGGCAGTTAAAGTTACTGGATGAGGGAAGCTGAGTTTTCTCTTTTGGACATGATCTCTGAGTCTTCTGAACAGAGGCTTCAGAATTAAAGGCTGTTCTTAACTGGGGGAAAAGTTGAACAGATACATGAGTTTAGCGTAAGACTTATTGGAAGTCTGGAATATGCTAAAGCTTGAGCCCTACCCACAGAAAGTTCTGTTTCTAGAAGGGGCTTTCCTGTTTCTGGTAACTCAGGAAAAAACAATGTGAAGGTGGGAGGGTTTGTTTTGCTGTGATACAATAACTCACAGCAATGTGGGTGCAGCAGCTGAAGGCCTTGTAGAAGTAGGGGATGTTCTCTGACCTCTTAGGTCACATGCTAACTGAACTGAAAAAGTTGATAAGTTTGGTGAAAGAGAAGGTGAAACAAAGAGCTAAAATGAGTCTTACTGACCAGATTCACACTCCAGATCTGTACTTATACCTTTCACAGAAAGGAACATGTTCATATACTTACTATACCACAATCAGAAAAAGAAAAAAGAAAAGGTATTAAATTACCTCCCTTTTTCTTACTTTGGGAAAACGTAGTCATGTATAAGGTTGACAGACTCTTTATCAAGGTTTTAGCTGTATCATCATCTAAGAACTCTAAAGTGATAAAAAAAAATGAAAAGGTGAAAGAAATTGTAAAGTTAGAAAAAATGATGGGGTTGGGGAAGAAGCAGCAAAGCAAGAAGAAAGTGTGCACACGTGTTCTAGAATCATATGACACTATCAACTACTTCATGGGTATGGATTGTCCATGTCTGTAAATTCTTAAATGAAAACTTAATGGACAGATCCAAATGTATGGAAATTTGCAAAAGTTCACTACCAGTATTATTTGGTCATCATTTCAAAAATAACTTCATTCGTATTAAAGAGATTATATTTGACCATTGTGGGAAAATTAAGATCAAGGACAAATGTTAGAAAGACAAGGAAGAAATTTCTCTACACTCTAGCCAACACTTATCCAGAAAACAAACATTTTTTTCTAATTGAAGGGTGATGATTAAATTTATGTCACCTGCTAATGAGTTTGACTCCTTTCATGTGTTTATAGTCCTTTTGTATTTCTTACATGTGAAGTGCCAATTTTATTGATCAAGATGATTGTGTGATTTTTCCCCCCTTTGTCTTGATAGATTTCCTCATTCTGAACCATCCTCTCATACTTGCTGCCTATTTATGCCTTGTACATGGTAGTAGGTGCAGAAGAATCAATGGTGGATAAGAGAGTTGCTGACCTCATGGAGCTTGTCCTAATAGAGGAAATAAATACATTAAATGATAGTAAATTGAGATAAGTGCTATGACAAAGCACGTATTATGATAAAACAAACAATCTAGTTATAGAGCTAAGTTAGGGTATGAGCAACGTGGCTTGGAGTGGTAAGAAATATCTTCAGAGAGGAAGAAAAACATGGAAAGCCTTCACAGACAAGAAAAAAAATGTATCATGCAAACAAAGTTTATAAAGAAATCCCTTAGCTCTTAAAATCTCACCCTTGCTCTCAGTATTTACTTCCAAGTCACTTGTTAGGCTAAGGACAAAGAAATGCTATTTTATCCCTTTGCAAGTCCTTCATGGGCGGTCTAGCACCTGTTTGGAGGTACATGACACCTACTGTTTTGTTCTTAGACTTTATGGTCTCAATTAACATTGAGACCGAATGAGCTCATTTTAATATTCAATTACACACCTAAATAACAAGCTTGTTCTGTAATGGGCTATAGCAAAACTGAATGTAAGATATCCTGTCACTCTTCTGATTTGTAGATTGGCCCCAGTGAGTTGGACTCACCACCTTTCTTTCAAGCAAATTGAAGTTGCCGAATTATGGACACAGATTTAATTTCTTTTGGAATGAGGACTTCAGTGTATTTAATAAGATAATTATTGAATTAAGTATTTGGGCTTCCATACTAGTGAAGATATGAAAGCAGAATTTATGGAATGACTGATGCCATAGCCAGGAGGATGCATATGTTGGCTGAGAGCCCTTTTAGCTCCCGATATGTACATGCTGATGTTTCCTGTAAATTCTATTTCTATTTCAAGTAGGAACACAGGGTTATCAAGTATCCCAGGAGCTATGTCAGCGATGAATGAAGTGTGCAATCAATACCATATATAGAAAGAACATTTCATTAAACCATATTAATTGCTGATATTCAACATTTTTTACCCTATAATATAGCAATTTCATATGGTTCAAACTACTACTAATAAGTAGAGGGATAACATGCATAGCCTGTAACAGAGAATTTTAAATACATTTTCCACTCTGAGAGGTAGCAGAAAGTTGCCTTTCCAAGTGAGATGGGGCACACTGTGGTTTGCTTATATGAACCCTGTGGGGTCAGAATGACGGCTGTGTTAAAAGTTATTGCATTCAAATATACCTATGGTGCAACATTTCTCATAGAAATAGAAGGTACCCTGTTACGTATCATTAAGGTCACTAGGGTAGCCTTCCTACACTCCTCAAACGTTACCTTCCTGAATACAGGTGGGTACAGATGATTACAGTATATGGAACTCATTCTTCCTTCCTATTCTGATGTTTCCTTTCTGCAGACACCAAGTTTTAGAATATGTTGCATTAGTTACACTAGTGTATCTTAAATAGCAAACACCTTTCTTTTTCAGTTACTGCAAAATGCTCCAACAGTCTGCTTAACTAAAGAATTCAAAAGGTCTCACCCTCTAGGAGTTTAAGTAAAGTTCAAGTAAAGTAAAAGTCATAGTCTGGCACTTAGAATAAATTGGTATATCTCTTTGGTTTTTCACAGCATAATCCATTGAGACAGAATCTCTTCACTTCTTGTTGCAAAGTTCATATTTGCTCAAAATGAAGTAGCTCCCAGGAGTTGTTACAAAGACTTAGTTTATGCTTATTAGTGTGTGCATCTTTTGAAAAGAAGGCGGCTACGTTTGAAGGGACAGGGTTAAACCAAGTTGAATTCAAATGATGTTACAAGACATCATATTTTGCTCTTTAGCTTGAGGAAAAATTTACAAATTGGGTACTAGGCAACCAAATAAATCTACACTGATTGTAATCACCATACTATATTTGTATTACGGCTGGAAACTTCAAGTTTAGTTTCACAAATTTTGGAGTGTTGGCATCCTTTTAGAAAAGCCCATGAACATAACAGTGCTTATTTGACACAAGTCATTATAGGTCTATTGGTCATTTAAAAGCAAAGTTATTTTTCATTTGCCTAGCTGCCTGGGTAGGCTGCTCCAGTGCTTTACTATCTGGGTGACTTCTTTTGCAAATGTGTTAAGTGTCTTCAGTTAATTTATGCTATCCTATGCATGGATGGGAGAAAAAGCCCAGGCTATTTTTAAACCTAATAGACTTTGAGAACCTGGAATATAATTTGAAGCTCAGACCCTTAGGGATGGGAGTTCCACTACTGGCCAGTCACAACAAATTTTCAACGGCAGAAATGTTCCACAAGAATAGCTGTAGCCTACATGCTGACTTGTGGGCAAGTCAAAATCTGTGTCACGAAGTGATTTTTGAGGCAGCAGAGTATTAGGGTTAAGTGTGAGGCTCGGAATGGGACAGCCTGATTTCCAGTCTGGGATCCGCCACTTACCAGCTGGGCACATTTTTTAACCTTGCTGTGTCTCAGTGTTCTCATATGTAAAATGGGAATGATAATGCCAATCTCATAATTAAAGATGAAAGAAGATAATACAAGCACAGCACTGAGTGCTGTGCTTAGTAAATATTCCTGCTGCAATTGTTTGTTGTTGTGATTGAAGCTCCCTGGGTTCTCTTGAAGGCTACACATCTATATAAATTATCTTCTGAGGTCTCTGAGGGGGATTTTTCTCTACATTGAAAAAGTGCTATCTGTATAATCATCTCTGTGGCAGAGTTTCGCCTACCAGGAGGAAGCATCATCCCCGAGGGTTAGGGTCATACTCAAAGCCAATATACAGTTGTCCTTCGGTATCTGCGGAGCATTGGTTCCAGGGCCCACCGTGGATACCAAAACCTGCAGATGCTCAATGGTTGGTTGAATCTGGATTCAGAACCAGTGGATATGGAGGTACGACTGTATTAGGAACTGAGCTCCCAGGCCTTGCCCTCCACAATGGCTAGTCTACATTCCTGTCCTGACAAAGGAGCTCTTAGAGAGAGGACAATCTGATCGTCAGCAGAGAAAATCACTGCCAGACTGGCTGGGTCTCTGGAGTTAAAGCTAAAGGCACTTATACAGCCACTTCCTCAAAGTACAAGTCTTTCCCAGGGGAGCTGAATTGGGTGGCCTCCCTTTTTTCTCTCTCCTTTCAGTACCCCAGCCCCCTCTCAGATTGTGTGCTGGAGCCAGTCTGTAGCCTTTTTCGATGCCGATGTCATTTTAGTTCAGGGCCCCCATTACCCTTACCTGCCCCTGAGTATTGGTTAGTATCATCCTGGCCTTCACCAATATGTTTTCTTAACTTAGAATCTTAGGATCTCAGTGTCTTTCCTTCTAGGAGGCTCCTGGGCACCAAATGCAAATTGGTATGCTTCCTGCACAGAGCTCCACCTGACAAAAGGTGATGAAAGAACTGTTTTACTGAGACAGAGGAAATGGGCTCCAGGTTGACATTCTGATTCGACTTCCGTACATAGAAACTTCTAGCATAATTTTCATGCTCCAATTCATCCATCACCCTTTTACATTATTCCACCTAATTGCCAAATAAATATTATGTGAGGGAAATGTTATTATCTTTGTTTTATAGTTGAGGGAGTTGAAGCATGGTTCAGTTACATGCCCAAGGTCATCCAACTAATAATAGAGAGAGTTGGGACCTCAACTCAGTTGTGCTAAATCTAGCGATTATTCTTCAGAAATACAGAAGCCTATTTTTCCTTTGGTCATAACTAAAGTAATATTTTGTATATAAGAAATACAGTTGTCTGCTTTTCTATTTTTGTATTTTATATATTTCTCTGGAAATTAATTTATTTTTGTTTGTTTAAATTGATGCATTTTATTATTTTTTAAAAATTTTTATTGAAGTATAGTTGATTTACAATGTTGTGTTAGTTTCAGGTGTACAGCAAAGTGAATCAGTTATACATATACATATAACCACTCTTTTTTAGATTCTTTTCCCATATAGACCATTACAGAGTATTGAGTAGAGTTCCCTGTGCTATACAGTAGGTCCTTATTAGTTACCTATTTTATGATAATGTTGTTTTTTTAAACAAGAATATTGCCTGGCTGAATCAGAAAAGTCTCAACATTAATTGAGTATAAAATATAGTGATTTGTATTGATGAGACAATTTAAAGAAATAACATCAGAATACTCTGGTCAAGCACTACTAAATGTAAGCTTAATGTTCTTTCATAGGCTTGGAAAAGAATAATTTGCTCTAAATCTCCTCCGGGTGCTTCTTACTCCAGAGTTCTGGACTTCTTTACTCAGATGTGAGTCTTCTAAATGCTTGCTCTGGCCTGTCTTCTCCGTCTCAGTCCTAAAGTTGTAAGTGGCAGACTCGTGGGTTAGAGCTAATGAGAAGATGATGTCATTTTTAGCTTTCCTATTTTGCTGATTAGTAGAACATATGGGAAAGACTATCGATTTGAAGCCTCTCAGATACGGATCCATAATTTACTATTTGCAAACTTAGGCAAAAGTACTTAAACTCTGAGCCTAGTTTTCTTATTTGTAAGAAAAAAATGATCATATGGGAAAAGAATCTAAAAAAGAGTGGATATATGTATATGTATAACTGATTCACTTTGCTGTACACCTGAAACTAACATAACATTGTAAATCAACTATACACTAATAAAATTCTTAAAAAATGATTGAGATAAGTCACGCAGTTCATAACTTACTCTTCTAGAAACTGAATCCTTGTTTACTTGACTCCTAAGCTGATGTTTGGTCCTCTAGACCATGCTGACTCCTGAGATCTCTCTCTGGCTCTTGTGAGCTAATTTTCAAAAAGAAAGTTACGGGGAATTCCCTGGTGGTCCAGTGGTTAAGACTTAGTGCTTTCACTGCCGGGGCCCAGGTTCAATCCCTGGTCGGGGAACTAAGATCCCGCAAGCCACGTGGTGAGGCCAAAAAAAAGAGTTATGAAGTGGCAACTGAAAGTCTGCCACAACCCTTGTCCTAGGAGTCATGCCCCTTTTAGTATCTTAGATGAGAAACTATAATCCTTGATATAGAATGTACAATTTTTTATTGAAGTATAGTTGATTTATAATGTGTTAATTTATGCTGTACAGCAAAGTGATTCAGTTATACATATATATACACATTCTTTTTCATATTCTTTTCCATTATGGTTTATCACAGGATAGTGAATATAGTTCCCTGTGCTATACAGCAGGACCTTGTTGTTTATCCATCCTATATATAATAGTTTGTATCTGCTAATCCCAGACTCCCAATCCATCCCTCCTCCACCCCCACTTCCCCTTGGTAACCACCAGTATGTTCTTTATGTTTGTGAGTCTGTTTCTGTTTCATAGATAGGTTCATTTGTGTCATATTTTAGATTCCACATATAAGTGATATATATGGTATTTGTCTTTCTCTTTCTGAATTACTTCACTTAGTATGATAATCTCTTAGTATGATAATCTCTAAGTCCATCCATGTTGCTGCAAATGGCATTATTTCATTCTTTTTTATGGCTGAGTAGTATTCCATTGTATATATGACCCACATATCCTTTATGCATTCATCTATCCATGGACATTTAGGTTGTTTCCATGTCTTGGCTATTGTAAAGAGT
Organism: Stenella coeruleoalba; assembly: GCF_951394435.1. Classification (NCBI taxonomy): domain Eukaryota; kingdom Metazoa; phylum Chordata; class Mammalia; order Artiodactyla; family Delphinidae; genus Stenella; species Stenella coeruleoalba. The sequence continues at coordinate 44,070,017 of NC_137153.1, forward strand.
GCTGCTATGAACATAGGGGTGCATGTATCTTTTTGAATCATAGTTTTCTTTGGATATATGCCAAGGAGTGGGATTGCTGGATCATATGGTAGTTCTGTTTTTAGTTTTTTAAGGAACCTCCGTGCTGTCTCCACATGGCTGCACCAATTTACATTGCCACCAACTGTCTAGGAGGGTTCCCTTTTCTCCACACCCTCTCCAGCATTTGTTATTTGTAGATTTTTTAATGGTGGCCATTCTGACCAGTGTAAGGTGGTACCTCATTGTAGTTTTAATTTGCATTTCTCTAATAATTAACAGTGTTGCGCATCTTTTCATGTGCCTTTTGGCCATCTGTATGTCTTCTTTGGAGAAATGTCTATTTAGCTCTAGAATGTAAAGTTTTCAGTATGTATATTTTCCTTGTTAAAGGAGTTGTACATATCCTCAGATTTTCAAAGGAGTCCTTGTCTGAAATGTTAAAAACCAATTCCTTGTAATCTAAAATATCTCCCTACCTCAATGAATGACTGATGACTGAGCAGGGTAGAAGTAGATCTGATAGTCTCTTGTAGTACCTTGTTTGGGTGCTTGTACCTAAGGATCCTGATATCCAGAGAACTTGCCGTAAATCAACATTCATTTGGAGTTTGGATGCCATCCCCAAGGACTGACCTGGTCACTATCATTCTAGCAAAATCCTTTTTCAAGGTCACACATATATGAATGAATATTAAGGATTGAATATTAAATATTAAGGATTTGTAGAGAATGAGAGAAAGGATGTATGGCATAAAGAGAAAGCTCTGCAGGGTGTGGTGGAATTTAATAAAGGCATTGATAAGGTAGAACGGATCCTGTCATGTTTCATTTTTCTATGTAGAGTGATTGCCTTTGGAAGAGCGAGGTGGACAATGGGTTTGGGAGAGGGGATGGAAGTGACAGTTGTACATGCTGCTGAAGTGAGGTAAGCATCGGCAGTACCCCTGCCCTGCCCAGGGCTGGGAATGTTGGTATCACCTCAAGTTCTGGAGGTGTCTGCATCTGTCTGCAGAACAACTGCTCATCTCTAGACTTAATGGGAATCCCCTATCTGCACATGATTTGTGTTTTTTTTCCCTTGGAACAGGGGGACAGTTTACTCTTCATATAGGGTGAAAGGACATGTCTATTGATGCTGGCAACATCATGGAATTTCTGGAACAAGCAAGAGTATAGTCTATAACTCAGGAGATGTGAAGCAGGCTGCGGTCTCAAAAAGATATTTTGTAAATGGAGAAAGAATATTTTTGGATGTTTAAAGAACTAGATAATACATGCTTTTCTATGATAAAGGTAGTCCATCCCTGTTTATTTACTTTTATAGAGCTTTACTCTCTACCTAGCCTAAAACAGATTAATTTTCTCAAGCCACATTAAGAAAAATAAAGTCTAAAAAATTCCTTTACTTGCACTAAGAAAGGAGACTCATGTTTAACAAGTGCCTATGATATGGCATACTGTAGGAAAAGAATGATCACATTCTAATCCTAGTGAATTCTCACAATCCTGTTCTTGTATGATGCCCAGAGTGGAAATAACAAAACAGAGAGGTAAGTCAGGTTCTCCTGTGACACACAGCCTGTAAGTGACGGAGCTGAGAATCAAACCCAGCTCCCAGTGGGTTTGTCCAGTGAACCATTCATTGCTTGACACCTAATTAAGTAGAATTCCAAGTAGGAGAGAGATATTCCCTGTGGAATTGAGTAGAGGAATTAATGCTGCAAGAAGAACTGTCAGCATTTTATTATGGAGCAAAGTTTCACATAAAGCCCCTTCTCAAGTGCACCAAACTGAGCTTTAATGGCATTCCTATTTTGATAGTGTACCCAACTGGAAAGCTATGAAAGTGACACCGCATTTTCCTACTGTAGGATTAACTATCATTATAAAAACTAATTAATAAATATTTTATGGGCAGAGTAACTTAACATACTGTCACAATAGGTTATCACACTCAATTATTATTCATCTATTCACTAATACCTGTTTATTGATAGACTATATGAGCTCTGTAGTAGGTGCTGGGAAAACCACAGTGGAAAAAAACCAGACTTAGTCCAATATGCATTATTTAATGGAAAAGCCCATTTCATTTGAATTTTTCTATTTTCTGATAACATAAATTATTCTTAACGACTTTAGGGCATTGCAGGAGTAGTCCTCACCTCATGCAGGCACAGAAAATAGCAGTGCAATGCTGTTAAGTGTGAGCTCAAGGACCAGAATCAATGCAGAACAAGAATATTGCCATTCATTCACTACTTGGCCTTATATCTCACTGTGCCATCCAGAGCTGTAGGGATGTGAATGTGGCAGATTTCAAATCAGCAATTCGAGCAAACAAAATGAGTCCTGGATTTCCACTGTGCAGTGCCCTACATAAAAAGATGATAGGCTAATATTTAATTAATTGAACCAATGTTAATAAAAAACTTTAAGGGGAAGAGATTATGACTTCTCCTTCCAATAGTCACATGCTGCCACTGAGAACTAGAAAAGCTGGATAGAATATTTTCAAATGCGTACGTTTGAAAGCACTTCAGGCATTCGTTAAGTCGAACCTGATATTCACCTGTTTTTCCCTTTATAAAAAAAATCTGCCAGTTTTTAAGTGGCAAATCTAGACGCTGAGACGCTGAACAGAGCTTTGGGAAGTCACTTTTGATGTGAAGATAAAATCTGTAAAATCAAAATGACTTACAGTGGGCCCAGCAAAATTAAAGAAACAAGGCCGATACCTACAGGTATGCTGGAAAAATAGTTATTATTTTATTTAAAAAACCCTAAGCTTATGAATGTGCCAGAGCATTCAGCCCCTTGCCCTCCCCGCACCCCCACCCCCAGCACAGTTGTATTGCAAAGAAGAAATACCAGGCTATCTGTAGCCAGTTTATTATGTTAACTTCATAAAAATATGTATTTACTTTATAAAATAAAAATACTAATTTATAAGTGAGCATTAAAAGACACACAAAACTGGAAAAATAGTGGCAGGCTACATGATGGGCGACAGCTGGTATTTTATATTATGAATTTTACAAAGCATTCAGGCAAAAAGCAAACACGTTAATAAGAAAATTTTGCACCAAAAATTGGAAATCACAATGGGAAAAATACAAATGGCAGTTAAATGACAAGCCTTCAATAAATGCTTTTAAATAAGTGGATGGATAAATGAAATATTTTATTGGCCATAAATTTGGCACAAAATAGGCACTAAATAAATATTTTAAGTGAGTAAATGCAAAAATGAAATATACACTGGCAATAGATCTACAAAACGCAAAATAAAACAAGGTTTTGCCTTTTTTATAGGTCAAGACAAAAGAAGTTTACATGTTAATATCCAATGCGAGCAGAAGGGAGAAAAAACTGACATCCTCAGACTTTACTTGTTGAGAATATAGTCTATTAAAAATACTATAGAGATAAATTTGCATGTAGTTATGAAAATCATATATACCTTTAGGAACCAATAATTACATTTATTTTATAAAACTCTGAAAGCATATTCAGTGGAAGATAATTCATAACATACTAAATTTGGTTAGAATTTAAATGTCAAATGAGATTATTTAAACAAACTCTTGTGTAGTCAAGAGTTTAGAAGGATATATAAAGATACTGAAAAATCTTCACAAGGTAATATTAAATGAAAATTAAAAATAAGGATAGCATAATCTTAATTACATTTTATTTGCATATGTTATATGCATTCATAAAAGACTAGAAGGGTAAATATCTTCATGTTATCTGTGTTTATATCTGGATCATGGAATTGCTGTTGGTTGTGTGCACGTTCAGAGTTCTTTATGTCTTTCAAGTGTTCATAATGAACATATTTTGGGTAATAAAAAGAGATACTTCTATAAATGTTATAAATGTATAATAAAACAGAGATGGTGAGGTGGGCAGAATTTCAGTGCACATTTGTTTTTACTCTCTCAGGTTTGCCTGGGGCTCTGCTGAGATGTAGACACATTATGTTTTATGTCCAAGTGGTGATGGATTTGTGTATAAAATTATTTCTTCAAATGCCCATACAAGTCATTATACCCAATTGCCACAAGGTAAAGAAATAGTCTTTGGAATAGTGAGAGTTGACATTCCTGAGCCAAGTTAGGACCAGGCAACATCCTAAGAATGTTACATGGGTTATCACATTTCAGCCACACGACAGGTCTAAGAGGTACATCTTATAATCATGCCCATTTTTCAGATGGGGAAACGTGGACTTAAGTCAATTGCATTAAGTTCAGTTAGCTAGTACCTGGATTTCCCGATGCTCCCATGAGGAAAGCTTACGAACATTCTTTCTCTTTTGGAAATTTAGTAAATCACTTCCTTCACTTTTTCAAACTTGGGGCTGATCTTGCAGCGTGTCTGAAGAGAGCTGACAAAGCTGGAGGAGAGTAATCCAAAATGACATGGCTGCCTCAGATCTCTCTGCCTCGGAATTCACAAAGGGAGACTGAAGCCAGTTTGCTCAGGAACTGCACGTAGGAGGCACTGCCTTGTCAAAGAGCTGTCAAATAATTCCAAGAGACATCTGCCAAAATAATGGGCCAGCAATCTGGCATTCTCACGACCACATGAGGAAGAAAAGTGTTTCTCTCTCATACAGAGCTACTGAATTCTTATTTTTAACATTTTAAGTGTGATAAATAATTCTACCTTCTAAGTCAGAAGGGCTAGGCATGTGAGCTTCAATCCTGTATATGTTTCTTATACATGGGTTCTTGTTTGGGGAAAACGTTACCTTCCTTCAGAATAAATGTTAAAGTTTCTCAACTCAAGTGTGTACAACCTCTGTGTTTCTCCTTTCTGGTTGAGTTAGACAATTAGTAGTGGCTAAATTAATATTAGAGCATACTACAGTACTGAATTGAGGGCATCTGAGTATAGAGACTTGAAGCTATATAACTATTTTCCTTTCTTTTTTGAAATTAATATGCTGCGGTCAATTAAAATCCCAGGAAACTTGAAAAGAAAAAAAAAACCTACGTAATAGCTGAAAAAAAACAAAAGCAGTCATTTGTTCCCTCCTGAGTTCATTCAACAAGTATTTACTGAAAATTTACTGTATTAGATGCTGGGGATACAGATGAATAATCCAAGGATCTTGTTAGGCAGGAGCTCAGAGTCCAGATAAAGACACAAAACTGAAAACTAATAATTTAACATAAAACGTAGCCTCAAACCTTGTTTAGAATGAGGGTGATTATAAACACACACATACAGTGAGAAAAAAACTTACGATGCAGAAGAGCAGAAGTAGGGTCACTTAACCATTTGGGGAACAGAAGGAAGGAGGGGATGGGAAAGAGGAAGGGGGAGACAGAGAGAGACAGGGAGGGGGAAGATAGGGTATGTGTATTCTATAGGGCACTTAGACCTGATGCATTCAAATCCTTTACAAGGATATGCATATTCTTTGACCCAGAAACTCTGCCTTTAGGAATTTATACTGAGGAAACAGTCCTGGATATTCACAAAGATTTAGCTATGTTTCACTGTTATTTATAGTAGCATGGAATTACAAATAAGTAATATGACCCTAAATAATGTTTTTAATATGACATAACCATAAAATGTATATTATTCTATTATTTCCCATGATGCTTGAAAAGAACAGATAATAGCATGTAAAAAAAAAACCAATAAATAGCCTTAAAGTGAAAGAGCATGCCCTATTATAATATCCCTTTTGTAAAAAAATATATAGTACATAAATACTCTGAAAGTTCTCTATTCAAAGATTCATAATTTGTCCAAATTTCTGAAATATGTTGTGTCTTACAATTGATGTCAAAACATTTTTGGCAGCCACTAAACAAGGGAGAGCATTGAGACATGGTTGTTGTTATCTGCTCATGCAGGAAACTCATGGTGTCTAAGGAGAATTTGTTGATTGATTATCACTTCAGTTAAGTTCATTGGTAGCATCTCAAGTATTTATAAGTTAAATATGGATTCTTAATTATTGCTAAATATATCTTCCACAATATTACAGTGGGATGAAACATTGAAATTAATAGTTATTTTAATACAGCAGACAGCCTGTCATACACAAAGTCATACAGTTAAGGAGTAAAACCACCACTTCAAAAAGGGTCTTTGGGGACTTCCCTGGTGGCTCAGTGGTTAAGAATCCGCCTGCCAATGCAGGGGACATGGGTTCAAGCCCTGGTCCGGGAAGAACCCACATGCCGCAGAGCAACTAAGCCCATGCGCCACAACTATTGTGCCTGCACTCTAGAGCCTGCGAGCCACGACTACTGAGCCCACATGCCACAACTACTGAAGCCCGCGTGTGCCTAGAGCTCGTGCTCTGCAACAAGAGAAGCCACCGCAATGAGAACCCTGCACACCGCAACGAAGAGGAGCCCCTGCTCACCGCAACTAGAGGAAGCTCGTGTGCAGCAACGAAGACCCAACGCAGGCAAAAATAAAAAATATGTAAATAAATAAATTTATTTTTTAAAAAAAGGATCTTTGAAATTTGCTAAGAGAGTATATAATCTTAGGTGTTCTCAACACACACACACTGAAAGGTAACTGTGAAGTGAAGCTAATTAACCTGATTTTGATTGTGGTAATCATTTCACAATGTTTACATGTATCAAATGGTCACTTTACAGACTTTATACTTTTTTCAATTACACCTCAATAAAGCTAGGGGAAAAAGGGATCCTGGAATTTTTAAAGATGTCACTCAGGTGCCAAACATCTGTCAAAATTTTCCATCAGACTTGCTAGGAAAGTTTTTTAATATTCTGTACTGTTATTCAGTTTAAACAAAACAAAACTAGGCCTTTAATGAATTTTGAAATGGAGTTGAAGCTCCAGTAACCTTTGATTTTCCTTGAAATTGCATTAATGATCATAAAGGGCCTCAAAAGATCAAGCACCTGTCAGGAATTAGGAAAAGCAGTGTGCTTTCGTGATACTTACACCATGGTCTGTGGCCAAAGTGATTCACACAATTTTTAGTCTCGGAGGGTGAAGGAGGTTTAGATTCAAACTTCGTGGTATGAAAGAAGAAAATGTTATAATATGTATTAATAATGTATTCAGTATTTTTCTCAGCAAAGTTTTTCTCTCTGCATTAAAATTTCTTTTTCCCCCTAAAAAGCTGTTATTGAATTTTTAAGTGGTTATATAAAGTGGCATATTAGAATATAGATGTGAGAATTAAGAAAATATATTTTATTTATATTCATTACATATACAGTCATACTTTCTTCACACCCACATAGCTAAAATATTGTAATGCCATATACCAAAAATGTATCTCATAATAAAATTTAAATTGGTTTTTCAGTTTTTTCTTTTCTTCTTCATAGTGTTCTAAATTACTTTCACAATTTAAAGTTATTCAAATTAATACTTATCTAATCTTTTAAAATTTGTATTCTCCTATAAACCAGCTTTAATTTTTTCACATTAACCTTATAACATCACTTTGATCCCTTATTTCTATAATTTCTAATTATAGAAATTAATGCAAATTTCTATAATTTCTATGAAAGTACAGAAATTATAAAGCTATAAAACTATTATAAAACATAGAAATGATAAAACCATGTTATTCCTTTAACACTTGATTGTTGCATTTATCTCTTCTCATAGAGTATAACATTTTGCATTTTCTGTTTACTCATCCTTAAATGAGAGGAGGTAACTTATACATGGTATCTACCTAAGAATATTCTCTTTGGATTCTCTCTTTGTTCAAACTGCTTTAAAAACATTGATCTTATCATCTCTGGAGTTCAGCAATGTATGTAGGAAGTGCAGAGGAGACAAAGCCAGGGCGACTCAACAAGGAAGACCCATTTGGTGAGTTCCTGGCTGTTTCTTTTTTTTTTTTTTAAAAAAACATTTTTTTAAAAAACAAATTATTTATTTATTTATGTTTGGCTGTGTTGGGTCTTCGTGGCTGTGCACAGGCCTTCTGTAGTTGTGGCGAGTGGGGGCTACTCTTTGTTGCGGTGCGCGGGCTTCTCATTTCGGTGGCTTCTCTTGTTGCGGAGCACGGGCTCTAGGTGTGTGGGCTTCAGTAGTTGTGGCTCACAGGCTCTAGAGCACAGGCTAAGTAGTTGTGGCGCACGGGCTTAGTTGCTCTGAGGCATGTGAGATCTTCCCGGACCAGGGCTTGAGCCTGTGTCCCCTGCCTTGGCAGGTAGATTCTTAACCACTGTGCCACTAGGGAAGTCCTGTGGCTGTTTCTTGACGCCTCTGGGACAAGGGTCTGGCTTTCTGTTCATCATTCCAAAGCCCAGTTTAGAATTCGAGTATAGCAGATCTGACCTCCCTTCTCAGTCCCCCTGTTTTCCTACTTGACTTGGTGTTGTTGCAAAATATATTTATAAGTTTTCCAATTTTAAGCCATCCTCACATTCCTGAGATGAACTCTACTTGATCATGGTACATAGGTCTTTTGCTGTTTAAATCTATTTTCTGGTATTTTATTTACAAATTTTCCTTCTACATTCCTAAGTGAGTTTTGTCTATTTATTTCTGCTGATTGCCATGTTTTGGCTTCAAGGTTTCTGTAGTTTCAGAAAATGAATTGAATAGTCTTTCATCTTTTCCTGTGCACAAAAGAAAATTATACAGAATTGAAATTGCCTGTTCTTTGAAAATATGAAATAAATTTTCCTCAAAACTATGAAAGGATCTCTGGTGAAATAACTATTTTTATATGATTTTAAGGTATATAGACTTGTAGGAGACAGAGATATATGGCTGTATGTAAACCCAAGTAAGAAATTCAGTTCATAATAATGTTAAGCTGCCAGTTTTGCTGAAATCATTTTGAGTGATTTTTGATTTGTTCTTATTTCTCTATACTTTCCAAACTATGTATTGTGAGCATGTTATAGGTATAACAAAAAGTTAAAATATATTAACAAAGCTTATAGATTCCTGTATTACTTAACACTTAACTCAGATGTGCTTTCTGAGCCTTCAAAGTAACTATTCCAGTCAATTTTCAATTTTATGTAATACTGATATATATATATATATCTGAAGCAGAGCACGAAACTTATTCTGCATAACTTGGCACATAGTTTCTTTTCACAAAATCAACCATCAAGAAAACTTCACTAAAAGCCTTATTACATAAAAATAATTCACTTTAAACATGATGAATATTGTTAAAGTGCCAATATTAGAAGAGCTGTGTAAAGTCCCACCTGTTTGTTTGATGGATCATAAGTCTAAGAAACATGGACTTGCAATATATTGAGAAGGAAATTGACATACCTTTTTGGTGGAGTGTCTTTAAAGTATAAGATTAAATAGAGAGCAGTTTTTTTCCCCAGAAAATAATTCCTCAGAGAAGAGGTAGATACCTTAGATGCAATTTATTAATAAGTGTTTCATTTCAAAAGTTGATTTATAAGTTTATTGCAATCCTAATCAAAATTCCAATTTATATGGCAGTGTAAAGGTTCAAAAAAGCCTAGACAAGGTGGGAGGGCTTTCCCTATCAATTTTCAACATTTATTAAAATGTTATAGTAATTAAGGCTGTGTACTATTAGCACAGAGCTAGACACATCAGAATAAAGGAGCAAGAAATAGATCCATGCATATATGCATACTTAATAAATATGAGTCTTTAATAAATGATGCTGGGGCAATTAGATAACTATATGGAAAAAATGATATTGGACTACACAAAATCAGTGGGTGCATACAGACCTAAACGGGAAATGCAAACTATAGGCTTTTGGAAGATAATATAGAAGAATATCTTTATTAACTTGGAGATACAGAAAGATATCTTAGATAAGACAAAGATGTCTATATATTAAGGAAAATGATAAATCCAACTACAGTAAAATTCACTGTTTCTGATTGTCACAAAATATCATGAAGAGGTATAAGCCAAAGAATGGGAGGGACTATTTTACAGAACAGATAACCAATAAAGGACTTGCATATGGAATATTTACAGATCAATGTTTTTTAAAAAGAACAAAGCAATAGAAATCTGGACCAAATATTTGAATGGGTACTTCACAAAAGAGTAAATCTAAATGATCAATAAAAATAGGTTAACGTACTCAACTTCAATAGTAAATCCAATTTAAAATGATAACCACCAGATTGGCAAACATTAAAAATGAGGATGTAGAGCAATAGGAATTATCATATGCTGCTGTATAATGTGCAAATTGGTGTAATAACTTTGGAAAACAGTTTAGCATTTTCTAGTAAATCTAACGACATGCATACCTTATAACCTAGCAGTTTTATTCCTGGGAGTGCATCTGAGAGAAATATATGCCCAAGTGTTAGAAGATATGCATGGAGATGTTCCCAGTAGCATTTTTTGCAATAAATAAAAACTCAAAACAACTAAAATCCATCAATAGTAAACTGGATAACTAACTTGCAGAGTTTTGCAGAATGGCGTTTATATAATGGAGTAATCAATAAAAGTGAAGCATTAGAGCAACATGCAACAACACAAATGAATTTTACAAATAAAATATGGAAAAAAGGACTCGAGCCACTAAAGAATACATACATTTATATGAAGTTTTTTTTAATACAGCAGATTTTATTTGTTATTTTATACATATTAGTATATATATATGTAAATCCTAATCTCCCAATTCATCCCACCACCACCCCATTCCCCACCCCCGGCTTTCCCCGCTTGGTGTTCATACATTTGTTCTTTACATCTGTGTCTCTGTTTCTGCCTTGCAAACCTGTTTATCTGTACCGTTTTTCTAGATTCCACATATATGCATTAATATCTGATATTTGTTTTTCTCTTTCTGACTTACTTCACTCTGTATGACAGTCTGTAGGTCCATCTACGTCTCTACAAATGACACAAGTTTGTTCCTTTTTATGGCTGAGTAATATTCCATTGTATATATGTACCACATCTTCTGTATCCATTCGTCTGTCAGTCGGCATTTGCTTTCATGACCTGACTATTGTAAATAAGGCTGCAATGAACATTGGAGTGCATGTGTCTTTTTGAATTATGGTTTCCTCTGGGTATATGCCCAGTAGTGGGATTGCTGAGTCATATGGTTATTTTACTGTTAGTTTTTTAAGAAACCTCCATACTGTTCTCCATAGTGGCTGTATCAATTTACATTCCCACCAACAGTGAAAGAGGGTTCCTTTTTCTCCACACCCTGCATTTGTTGTTTCTGATGCCCCTTCTAACTGGTGTGAGGTGATACTTCATTGTAGTTTTGATTTGCATTTCTCTAATAATTAGTGATGTTGAGCACCTTTTCATGTGCCTCTTGGCCATCTGTATGTCTTCTTTGCAGAAATGTCTATTTAGGTCTCTGCCCATTTTTTGATTGGGTTGCTTGTTTTTTTAACTATTGAGCTGCATGAGCTGTTTATATATTTTGGAAATTAATTCTTTGTCCATTAATTGGTTTGTAAATATTTTCTCCCCTTCTGAAGGTTGTCTTTTCATCTTGTTTATAGTTTCCTTTGCTGTGCAAAAGCTTTTAAGTTTCATTAGGTCCCTTTTGTTTATGTTTGTTTTTATTTCCATTACTCTAGAAGGTGGGTCAGAAAAGACCTTGCTGTGATTTATGTCAAAGAGTGTTCTTCCTATGTTTTCCTCTAAGAGTTTTATAGTGTCTGGTCTTACATTTAGGTCTCTAATCCATTTGGAGTTTTATTTTTGTGTATGGTGTTAGGGAGTGTTCTAATTACTTTCTTTTACATGTAGCTGTCCAGTTTTACAAGCACTACTTATTGAAGAGACTGTCTTTTCTCCATTGTATATCCTTGCCTCCTTTGTTGTAGATTAGTTGACCATAGGTGTGTGAGTTTAATCTCTGGGCTTTCTATCCCATTCCATTGATCTATATTTCTGTTTCTGTTTCAGTACCATATTGTCTTGATTACTGTAGCTTTGTAGTATAATATGAAGTCAGGGAGTCTGATTCCTCCAGCTCCGTTTTTTTTTCCTTCAAAATTGCTTTGGCTATTTGGGGTCTTTCGTGTTTCCATTACAAATTTAAGATTTTTTGTGTTCTAGTTCTGTGAAAAATGCCATTGGTAGTTTGTTAGGGATTGCATTGAATCTGTAAATTGCTTTGGGTAGTATAGTCATTTTCACAATGTTGATTCTTCCAATCCAAGATCATGGTATATCTCTCCATGTGTTTGTGTCATCTTTGATTTCTTTCATCAGTGTCTTACAGTTTTCTGAGTACAGGTCTTTTACCTCCTTAGGTAGGTTTATTCCTAGGTATTTTATTATTTTTTTGTTGCAATGGTGAATGGGATTGTTTCCTTAATTTCTCTTTCTGATCTTTCATTGTTAGTGTATAGGAATGCAAGAGATTTCTGTTCATTAATTTTGTATCCTGCAACTTTGCCACATTCATTGGTTAGTTTTAGTAGTTTTCTGGTGGCATCCGTAGGATTCTCTATGTAGAGTATCATGTCATCTGCAAACAGTGACAGTTTTATTTCTTCTTTTCCAGTTTGTATTCCTTTTATTTCTTTTTCTTCTCTGATTGCCATGGCTAGGACTTCCAAAACTGTGTTGAATGATAGTGGTAAGAGTGGACATCCTTGTCTTGTTCCTGATCTTAGAGGAAAATGCTTTCATTTTTTCACCATTGAAAATGATGTTTGCTGTGGGTTTGTCGTATATAGCCTTTATTATGTTGAGATAGGTTCCCTCTATGCCCACTTTCTGGAGAGTTTTTATCATAAATGGGTGTTGAATTTTCTCAAAAGCTTTTTCTGCATCTATTGAGACGATCATGTGGTTTTTATTCTTCAACTTGTTAATATGGTGTATCACATTGATTGATTTGCGTATATTGAAGAATCCTTGCCTCCCTGGGGTAAATCCCACTTCATCATGGTGTATGATCCTTTTAATGTGTTGTTGGATTCTGTTTGCTAGTATTTTGTTGAGGATTTTTGCATCTATATTCATCAGTGATATTGGTCTGTAATTTTCTTTTTTTGTCGTATCTTTGCCTGGTTTTGGTATCAGGGTGATGGTGGCCTCATAGAGTGAGTTTGGGAGTGTTCCTTCCTCTGCCACTTTTTGGAAGAGTTTGAGAAGGATGGCTGTTAGCTCTTCTCTAAATGTTTGATAGAATTCACCTGGGAAGGCATCTGGTCCTAGACTTCTGTTTGTTGGAAGGTTTTTAATCACAGTTTCAATTTCATTTCTTGTGATTCGACCGAAAATAGAAATATTTTCTATTTCTTTCTGGTTCAGTCTTGGAAGTTTATACCTTTCTAAGAGTTTGTCCATTTCTTCCAGGTTGTCCATTTTATTGGCATAGGGTTGCTTGTAGTAGTCTCTTAGGATGCTTTGTATTTCTGCGGTGTCCATTGTATGTTCTCCTTTTTCATTTCTAATTTTATTGATTTGAGTCCTCTCCCTCTTTTTCTTGATGAATCTGGCTAATGGTTTATCAATTTTGTTTGTCTTCTCAAAGAACCGGCTTTTAGTTATATTGATCTTTGCAATTGTTATCTTTGTTTCTATTTCATTTATTTCTTGTCTGATTTTTATGATTTGTTTCCTCTACTAACTTTGGGTTTTGTTTGTCCTTCTCTCTCTAGTTCCTTTAGGTGTAAGGTTAGATTGTTTATTTGAGATTTTTCTTGTTTCTTGAGGTAGGATTGTATTGCTATAAACTTCCCTCCTAGAACTGCTTTTGCTGCATCCTGTAGGTTTTGGATCATCGTGTTTTTGTGGTCATTTTTCTCTAGGTATGTTTTGATTTCCTCTTTGATTTCTTCAGTGATCTCTTGGTTATTTAGTAATGTATTGTTTAGCCTCCATGTATTTGTGTTTTTTATGTTTTTCTCCCTGTAATTTCTTTTTTTAAAATTTATTTTATTTATTTTTGGCTGCATTGGGTCTTTGTTGCTGCCCGAGGGCTTTCTCTAGTTGTGGCAAGCATGGGCTACTCTTCATTGTGACGCATGGGCTTCTCATTGCAGTGGCTTCTCTTATTCTGGAGCATGGGCTGTAGGCACGTGGGCTTCAGTAGTTGCAGCACGTGGGCTCAGTAGTTGTGGCTCGCGGTCTCTGGAGCACAGACTCAGCAGTTGTGGTGCACGGGCTTAGTATCTCCACCACGTGGGATCTTCCCGCACCAGGGCTTGAACCCTTGTCCCCTGCATTGGAAGGTGGACTCTTACCCACTACACCACTAAGGAAGCCCCCTGTAATTTATTTCTAATCTCATAGCATGTGGTTGGAAAAGATGCTTGATATGATTTCAGTTTTCTTAAATTTACCGAGGTTTGATTTGTGACCCAAGATATGATCTTTCCTGGAGAATGTTCCATGAGCACTTGAGAAGAAAGTGTAATCTGCTGTTTTCATGTGGAGTATCCTATAAATATCAATTAAATCTATCTGGTCAACTGTGTCATTTAAAGCTTGTGTTTCCTTATTAATTTTCTGTCTGGATGATCTGTCCATTGGTGTAAGTGAGGTTTTAAAGTCCCCCACTGTTATTGTGTTACTGTTGGTTTCCTCTTTTATAGCTGTTAGCATTTGCTTTATATATTGAGGTGCTCCTCTGTTGGGTGCATATATATTTATAATTGTTATATCTTCTTCTTGGATTGATCCCTTGATCATTATGTAGTGTCCTTCTTTGACTCTTGTAATATTCCTTATTTTAAAGTCTATTTTATCTTGATATAAGTATTGCTACTCCAGCTTTCTTTTGATTTCCATTTGTATGGAGTATCTTTTTCCAACCCCTATATGAAATTTAAAACATGAAAAACTAAACTGTCTCATCAGGGGATGCTCCTGTGGTTTAAAACCAAAAAGAAAACCAAGGAAGTCGTTAATTAGGGTTATGATACTGGTTACTTCATTTGGAGGGGGAAGGGAGTGATGGGAAGACACATGCAGAGGTCATTAGGGGTACAGGAAGTGTTCCATCTGTGACTGCATGGTGGTTACACAGGGACTCACATAATAAATATTCATCATTTAGCCTTCATGTACTATTCTGTGTATATTTCACCTAAATAAATAAATAGAGAAAGAAAAGAAAAAGAAAGAATAGGAAAAAATTTCTTTGCTTACTAATTCCTGGACCAGTTTAAATCCCATGGGAAATATCTATTCCTTGAAGATTTGATAAATTCACTCATGCAAATCTCTGGACTTAGATTTTCTTTTAAAAGCAATTCTTTGATAATCTCACCTTTTTCCTTAATATATATTTATCTGCTTGGGTGTCTACTTCTTGAAATGATTATTTGCATTTCCCAAAAATGTTATTTTGGGGAGTGATTTTTCAATTGTATTACCACAAAGTTCAGCAACACTCATCTATTTTAGATTTTGTATATGGGTTTATGATTCCTGTCTTTTGGCCATTCCTCAGTGTTACTCCTTATATATCTAATATTCCCTCAATTGATAGGAATTTCCAGTTTTTGCTACTACAAACATTGTTGTGAAAAGCATCCTTGAGCATATACTTTCACCTACTTGTGTCTTCATTTCTGTATGTTTTGCACATATTTCAATTCACACTATGACTGTTAATGTATGAGGGTATCCATTTTCCTTACATCCTCATTGAATCTTAATATTACTACACTGTTTAATTTTGCCAGTTTGATCAGTAAAAATTGAATTATTTTGTAACTTACATTTTCCTAATTGGCAGCAAGCTTAAAACTTTTTTTGAACACTTATTGTCCATTTCTATTTCCCCTTACATGAATTTGTTTTACCCACTTTTTTTCCTGATTTATATTTTTACTATGAATTTGCAATTTGGTGAAGAAGAATATTAACTCTTTGTCTGTATGCATGTTAAAATTTTCTCCACCATATCAGCTCTTTTGTTTTTTAATGTCATTTTTTAAGTGTTTGGTGTCTTCTGCAACAGAAGATTTTGTATTTTATATAAGAAAATATTTCTATTTTTTCATTTAAGATTTTGGATTATTTTCCTTTCTTAAGAAAGTTTCACTCATTTTATTTTTTAATTTTTTTGCGGTACACGGGCCTCTCACTGTGTGACCTCTCCGGTTGCAGAGCACAGGCTCCAGACACGCAGGCTCAGCGGCCATGGCTCACGGGCCCAGCTGCTCCGCGGCATGTGGGATCTTCCCGTACATGGGCACAAATCTGTATCCCCCGCATTGGCAGGCAGACTCTCAACCACTGCGCCACCAGAGAAGCCCATCACTCATTTTAAATCATGAAAATGTTACTTTATACTGTATCTATGTCTGTATCCATATCTATATCTATCTGGAATTTATTTCTCTCTGTGTTGTGATAGAGGGTATATATATTTTAAAAATATTTAAATATTTTCCTTTATTCATCAGTGTTTTCAGTATACATGTGGTCTTTTTTTTTTTCTTTTTGTGCTGGAGGAGGGATAATGAAGCTTTTAAAAGTATGGTCTTTGAAGTCATTTGGCCCAGTGACATGTTTGGTATGTGGATGGGAGAAAATCAACTATATTAATTTTCTCTTTTCAAATTCATCAGCCCCACTTTATCTTAAAAATAATTTTTTTTTTATTTCTGGCTGCACTGGGTCTTTATTGCTGTGCACGGGGTTTCTCTATTTGTGGTGAGCGGGAGCTACTCTTCATTGTGGTGTGTGGGCTTCTCATTGCGGTGGCTTCTCTTGTGGAGCACGGGCTCTAGGTGCGTGGGCTTCAGTAGTTGCAGCACGTGGGCTCAGTAGTTGCAGCACGTGGGCTCAGTAGTTACAGCACATAGGCTCTAGGGCATGTGGGCTTCAGTAGTTGTGGCGCGTGGGCTCAGTATTTGTGGCTCGTGGGCTCTAGAGTGCAGGCTCAGTAGTTGTGGCACATGGGCTTAAGTCGCTCCGCAGCATGTGTGATCTTCCTGGACCAGGGATCAAACATGTGTTCCCTGCCTTGGCAGGCAGATTTTTAACCACTGCACCACAAGGGAAGTCCCAGCCTTGCTTTATCTTTAAGATTTTGTTCCTACTTAAAATTTTCTTTAATTGCTAATAATGATAATCTTTTTCCTTGCTAATAAGGCACTTAGTGATCTGCTTTTCTTTCCACTAATTTTTGCCTTCACTGGAGCCATATATATTTTTTAAATTTTTATTGGAGTACAGTTGCTTTACAATGTTGTTAGTTTCTGCTGTGCAGCAAAGTGAATCAGTTATACGTATAAATATATCCGCTCTTTTTTAGATTTTCTTCCCATTTAGGTCACCATAGAGCACTGAGTAGAGTTCCCTGTGCTATACATTAGGTTCTCATTAGTTATCTATTTTCCATAGAAGTGTATATATGTCAATCCCAATCTCCCAATTCATCCCACCCCTTCTTCCCCCCTTGGTAACCGTAAGTTTGTTCTCTACATCTGTGACTATTTCTGCTTTGCAAATAAGTTCATCTGTACCATTTTTTAGATTCCATATATAAGCGCTATTTTATGATATTTGTTTTTCTTTTTCTGACTTCATTCTGTATAACAGTCTCTATGTCCATCCATGTCTCTGGAAATGACACTGTTTCATTCCTTTTTATGGCTGAGTAATATTACATTGTATATATGTAGCACACCTTCTTTATCCATTCCTCTGTCGATGGACATTTAGGTTGCTTCCATATTGTAGCTATTGTAAATAGTGCTGCAGTGAACATCAGGGTGCATGCATCCTTTTGAATTCTGGTTTCCTCTGGATATATGCATAGGAGTGGAATTGCTGTCATATGGTAACTTTATTTTTAATTTTTTAAGGAACCACCATACTGTTCTCTGTAGTGGCTGTACCAGTTTACATTCTCACCAGCAGTGTAAGAGGGTTCCCTTTTCTCCACACCCTCTCCAACATTTATTGTTTGTAGATTTTTTAGTGATGGTCATTCTGACTGGTGTGAGCTGATACCTCATTGTAGTTTTGATTTGCATTTCTCTAATAATTAGTACTGTTGAGCATCTGTTCATGTTTGTTAGTTATATGTATGTCTTCTTTGGAGAAATGTCTATTTAGATCTTGTGCCCGTGTTTTGATTGGGTTGTTTGTTTTTTGATATTGAGCTGCATGAGCTGCTTGTATATTTTGGAAATTAGTCCCTTGTCAGTTCCTTTGTTAGCAAATATTTTCTCCCATTCTGAGGGTTGTCTTTTCATCTTGTTTATAGTTTCCTTTGCTGTGCAAAAGCTTTTAAGTTTCATTAGGTCCCATTTGTTTATTTTTGTTTTTATTTCCATTACTCTAGGAGGTGGGTCAAAAAAGATCTTGCTGTGATTTATGTCAAAGAGTGTTCTTCCTATGTTTTCCTCTAAGAGTTTTATAGTGTCCGGTCTTACATTTAGGTCTCTAATCCATTTTGAATTTATTTTTGTGTATGGTGTTAGGAAGTGTTCTAATTTCATTCTTTTACATGTAGATGTCCAGTTTTCCCAGCACCACTTATTGAAGAGACTGTCTTTTCTCCATTGTATATCCTTGCCTCCTTCATCATAGATTAGGTGACCATAGATGCATGGGTTTATCTCTGTGCTTTCTATCCTGTTCCATTGATCTATATTTCTGTTTTTGTGCCAGTGCCATACGTTTTGATTACTGTAGCTTTGTAGTATAGTCTGAAGTCAGGGAGCCTGGTTCCTCCAGCTCTGTTCTTCTTCCTTAGGATTGCTTTTGCTATTCAAGGTGGAGCCATAGTTTTTGATATGTAGTGTTATCTTTATCTTATTTCTAAGAATTCTATGATTTCCCTTTCTTTTTTTTTTTTTGGCAGTACGTGGGCCTCTCACTGTTGTGGCCTCTCCCGTTGCGGAGCACAGGCTCCGGACGCGCAGGCTCAGCGGCCATGCCTCACGGGCCTAGCCGCTCCATGGTATGTGGGATCCTCCCGGACCGGGGCTCGAACCCATGTCCCCTGCATCGGCAGGTGGACTCTCAACCACTGCACCACCAGGGAAGCCCTGTGATTTCCCTTTTGATTTCTTTTAGAGCGAAGAGTTTTGTAGGAGAATGATTCTTATAGAAATGGTTGAGTATTTTTTAATTTTGTAAATAAATAAATAATTAAATAGGTTAATGTAATTGCATTCACCTCAGTCTTTAATACTTGCTTTGGAGGAATCACTGAGGGTGTTATCTGCCTTATACTTGCCTAATATGTGATTGCTTTGTATAAATGCTCCACGGGCATTAGAAAATAACTTTCCAAATCTCCTTGCGATTTATAATGTTTCATAGAGTTTATTGGCTGGATTTGTATTTGTCATCCATATCCTCATAGCCTTAATGCTTTATCCCTCAAAGAGTTAGAAAGGTATATTAAATCCTCTGACCACTATTGTAGAAAAGTACACATATTTTGGTTTTTTAATTTATATTATCCTTGCCATTATAACATTTAGACACTATAGCCAAAAGAACATTTCTTTCTGGTTATGAGAATTCTAAACTCTGGTCTTTCAAATGCTGTTGCAGACCAAATTGTTATAATTTTATAATGTTTTACTCCATGGTAGAACAACAAGAAAATATTTAAACTTTTAAAAAATTTTAATCTTTGGCCCTGTAAAGAAGTTGACAAACAAATTACATACTATACAAGGCTATGCTTCCAAGAAAGGCACCCATGAAATTAAATTATGCATTTAGAAGGTGCTCTGTCTAATACTGACAGGTATTAATTAAAGAAATAATTGTCTGGATTTTTAAAAAGACTTTTTATCCCTTTTTTTCAATAGGCTGGTTCAAAGTTCCTAAACTGGCTTCTACGTTGAACAAAAATACCTTTATTTTCTCTCTCAAATGAAGACTATCATGCAGATGACTAGAACCATGTCCATTTCAGTTAAACTTGGGATTCTATAAAGATTCAATTATATATTTCAATAAATGCCCTTGAATTAGGGAACTGCCATGTTGAAATTAAATTAGAGCTGTGTTTTTCAAATTATAAATTTTATTCCCCAGGGAATCATGATAATATACCAAGTGGTACGTTAAGCCACAGTATTGTGGAATGGCTTCTTAAAGTGTCAGTTATATTCAGAAATATAGTGGAAGTGAAGAGGGGTAAGGGTAGGCAACTGTGGGAATTAAGTAATGCATCTAGCTAGTAATAAACATTTTTATATTAAACGTATTTCTCTTTGTGAATAGAAAACAATACTTGAATGAAAATATTATCAGTCTTTACACATAGTAAATATTTAAATATAGCTGACCCTTGAAAAACTCAGGGGTTAGGGCTGCTGACCCTGTAAGCAGTGGAAAATCCAGATATTATTTATAGTTGGCCCTCCTCTCAATATCCACAGCTTTAAACAACCTCAGATTATGTAATAATGTAATATTTAGTATTGAAAAAAATCTGTGTATAAGTGGACCTGTGCAGTTCAAACTTGTGTTTTTCAAGGGTTGGTTGTAATCGAAAAGCATGTGTGAAGTGTAAATATCCTTCTCGCCCCATAAATTCTCATTTTCTAGTCCTTCTCCCCAGCACAGTGGGTTTTGTAATTCTACTACTCACTGCTACCTAGGAGTTTTCTATAGTTCCCAGTGCAGGACTGTCTGATAAAGCTGGAATGAAACAAATACGTGTGACTCATACATCAGAGTTACTTGGTCTGTATATTTCTTTTGGACCAGGTATTTATGAAACATTTTCTTTAGTTCTAATAGTTTTTTTCTTTTTTAGTGATCTCTCTTAGATTTTATAGTTAATCATACCTTCTGCAAATAAATATCTCATTTCCCCCCTAATTTATAACTTCTTATTTTTTTATTTTCTTGTTTAAGCTAATATTATCAACAGTATTTACTAATAATTATGTTTTTGTTTTGTTTTCCTAAATTTGGCTAAAATTCTTTAAGAATTTCTTCATTAAATGTGATGACAGTCAATTTTTGTTATGTTAAAGAATATCTGACTATTTCTATGCTGTACAGAATAGGGATTAAATTTTCTAGGATGATTTTGGCATTGACTAAGATAACATAATTTCCTTTTTGACCTATTTTAAAGTAAGTAATTCCAGTTTGTGTAGCAGAATTTACCCTTCAACTTTTTGATATAGCTATCACAGAATGCTTTGATCATTGTGAACAAGTACATAATTTTCATCTTAATATCCCTTTGTTCATTTTAGTCATTTGTAGGGGAGCGATTGAGGATTACAGTTTTGTTCTCATAATGCTGTCTTTTCCATAAATTAAAATGTATTTTAATAATAAAAGAAAAGCTCAATGAGCAATATATTTTTCAGTGGTTTTAGAATTAGGGTATAGCTGCAGAAGGATTTTTTTTTTCTGATATATTCTTCTAGGATCTTACAAAGCTCACTAAAACGCTAGACCTTTTGGTGAAACATTCAAGTATATATCTCAAATGTTAAGACTGAGACAAAATTTTCTCCCAGTGTTATATTGCATTTTTTTTATTACTGTGGGTATTAGCAACACAGTAAAAAGCTACCTTAATTTCTTATGCATTTTTAAAGGGAAAAAATAGTAAACTTTAAACCTGTTTTATATTCCTTCTTTGAGTGCTCACTTTAATATCAACAATGTTGTCAATGGACTTTAATTAGCTGTCTATAAAGAAACTCCACTGAGTTCTCTTCTCTTGCAGAGTCAATAAAACTACTTTCCAAGCTACTTTTTCCTCCTACTTCCACTCAGTTTCTGCTTATTATTCTTCTGATGAGATTCTTAACCCCTTTCAAGATGAATTGTGTGTATTTTTTTGAGTGGCTTTCTTTGGAATCCAATTATTATTTAATGTTTAATTATTAATGTGCAAAAAGGGTTAGGCTTGACAGTCATTAAATCTCATAGTATAATATTTTAAAATGGAGTTACCTCATGCAGAGGATGTTCAGGTCCACGCTTTCTTTGAGCACACTACAGTAAACTGCCACCTATTGTTGGCCCTCTTGTCTCAGGGCTGTCCTTGCTGTGGGATGTGCCATCTGTGGATGTACTTTTGTAAAGAAGAAGTGAATGACAGCACCAGCCTATTAGGCAAGAATTTATAAAACATTGATTCTGGACCCTTTCCACTGCTATGTGATGGGACTGGAGCTGAGTAAGAAGCCCTAGGTTTGTCAGGTTATCTGAAAAAGGCACTTCATCCCTTAGGAAAAGACGCAAGGAGCACATTATTTGAGTGAGTTTTCATGAAAACCAGTGCATTTTAAAGCAAAACTAGAAAAAAATCTTGGCTAAGCTAAGTATTCATTATGTGGAAAAGAACTGCTAGGGAACCAAATAGAAAGTAAAAAATCAAAATTTTGAAGTGAAGAAATGACTCTCTACGAAAGAAGTTGGGCAGAAATGGTAATCTTCATTCTTTGGAACCATATAATTAACATGCAGTTTTCACCCTACATAATTAATGCATTGTGCTAGTTACCATTGGGCCAGAGGGTCACACTGAGATTTCTGGCAAGCCAATTGAGTGCCACCGTATAAAGAACGCTCAGTGATTACATTGCATACAAGGATTATTCAGCTTGATAGTTAAAAGAATTAATTCTCTCCACATTGAAAAAGAAACCATTACTGTGGAGAAGGTGTAATTACCCTGAATGGATAAGCTTCAGAGTGTGATATGGTGATTTTAATTCTTAGAGTGTGTACAGCTTGGTGAAATGGAAAGAGAATTCATTCACAACAAATAGTCTTGCTTGCTCTGCACTCCCTTCCCCCACCATGTTTGCTGGACTCCTTGTTAGAATACCAGTTAGTTATACTAGGTGTGACTTTTACCAGGTTGCTTCTCTCCTGTCTTAGTTCATTTCTGTCTAAAGGGAGGGCATTCACATTACACAGAAGTTTAAAACAAACAAACAAACAAAAAACAGTGTCTGACACAAATGGTTCCACTCTCTTTCCATGCTCATGGCAGAAATTACTGTTCAAACATGACATCTCGTACTGAGCCCAGATGAGTTTTCTCAGAATTCTTCAAGCTTCCACAGCCTCTATCAATAGGTTGGAGTGTGAAAGCCAAATTGACCACTTGGTAGGTCTCCGTTATAGGTAAAGTTTCATATCACATCCCACAATTAGGAAAACAAACAAACAAAGGAACAAACAAAAACAAAGCAACGAAACTTCCAGCCCTGAGACAAACCAAATGAACAGTCACTATGTTTAATTCTAGTCACAAAAAAAATGAAATCGTAATCGTAAGTGTTCTCCTAAGTTACTGACATCCTAACAAAAGCGTCTTTATCCCTGATTTTTGTAATGTTGATACTGGAGACTAGGTCAGGATCTTCTTGGATATGATAATTGTGAGAACATTGCTCTTTTTTCTACCATGAACAGACTAACTGTAAATCTGATAACTTGGTAATTTTGCAGATTAAAAGTAAGTAATTTAATGAGCCAGTTTTTCTGAAATCCGGCTCCCTAATAAACTGTCTTTGTGAGCAAATGACTTTTCTTACCTGAATGCTTTTGCCTCTATATCTTCCTTCCATAGGAGTAAAAACATGAAATGATATCTACCTGTTATATTTGGACGAGAAGGATCTGGAAAATCATTTTCTGTTCAGAAAGTCTGGGATCAGTGCTCCTTATCTGGTAGAAAAATAGGATGATCCAGGTTTCCCTCCCTTGGTTTCCAGCTCATTCATCTCATTGCTAATAGGCACCAGGTCCAAGATAGACAAACTTTTACTGATAGAATTTTAAATATTTGTGTTTCATAAATTATAAAGTTGTATTGAATCAGTATTTGTAATAGAAACCTGATCTTCATACTCTGAATAGAAGCAAGACAGACAGTCACGGCTGTAGCTAATGGCTAAAACACTTTGGAAAAATGTACTCTATATTCAGAAGTGATATACTCTGATATATTCCTAAAAACGAAAACAAATTGTATGGTACTTTTTACTTCTTTTTATTATCTTAAACAAATGCTGAGCAAAATTATCTCTTGCAACACAATGGAACATTGCCTCTTTAAGACTAGCTCAAATTAAATATTACGTTCATGGGAGCTTACCTGAATCATTGATTGCATGTTTATCTGAAAAATATTTTATGATGCATAACTGTCTCCTTGTTGAATATGGGAGTAAAATATTTACACTTTTATTTGTTTTTCATGTTTAAAAAAGATGGTGGTCCCCTGCACAAAGGGGAACAAATGAGGAATCCCAGGGCTTGAGTCCTGTTAAGAGTTAAGATACAAATTTGTCTCAAGGATTTTAACCTGGCAGAGCCAATTTGAAGAGGAAGGGCTGGAGGAAGCTGTTTTAAATTGGAAACGATAAACTCAGTGCATCAAAGTATGGATGTATTTAATTCTGTCACACATCCTGAGAAATCATAGGAAATGAGGACACCAAGCAAGAATGGCTGGAGTTTAATGGAGTGTCTCACAGGAAAGGTAGAAAATATGCAATGAGGGCATTCTAGACGAGTGAAACCAACAGTAATGTGTTGCCTGTGCCTTTTGTCCTTAATGATTTGAGTTGAGAGTGGGACACCACTAACAGAAACTGTTATTTCCAGTTGCTATAGGAACAAAATAGTTCGGACAGCAAGGGCTGGGGAATGTCTGGGTCTCACAGTTATCACCCAGTGTTGAACCATGAACCTCTCCAATGAAGATATGGAGAAAGATTGCTGGTGTGGTTCAAGAAGGGGGAGAATAGCTGATGGAAGGAGAAATCATTACACGAAGTCAGAGTTAGATTCACTCTTAGGATGGAAGGAAAGGCAGTCCCCATGGAATCTGAGCAAGGTAGTGGGTACCAACTCTGGTATCTCAAAGATTTTTTTAAAATCAAGTTCCTGGCGTCCTCCCCACAGATCATCTCATCCCACAATGATCTGGGATTCGGGCTTCTTTAGGGAAGCTTTACAGGGAGTTTAACAGAAGGTAGGGTGGAGATGAGGTGAACAAAGCAGAGGTGAGTGAAGTCTAAAGGATTGCTGGACTCAGTACTGGGCGGATACCCAGGGTGTATACACTCTCAGGTGCCTTACTTATGTGATGTATATTGGTGGATTCAGTGTTGCCTCTTGCTCTCGGCCACCTTAATCTCAGATCTGAGGGTTATAGAAATTGAAGCAAATGCAATTTTAAAGGCTTCTTCAGAGTTTGACACCTCCACTCACTTGCCAAAGCCACAAACTGAAAGTTTTTTGATGTAAGCTTGTCAGTGACACTTTGTGCCTTTGGAATGTCTGGGAGAACAGATTCATTATTTGAGTTGAACATCATGGAACGCTCGCTGCTCATCACCTCCTCTGTGTTGTCACTAGAATAGAGGCCAGATCCTGTGGGGGTGTGGAGATCACTTCCAGGTTCCGTGTGCTTGTGATTTGAGCTGGGAGGCGAGGGTTGTGACAGTGCGAGGGTCAAGTGGACTTGCTGGTGTGCGGAAGTAAAAGACATTGTAGGTTGACACTGTGCCTGGTACACAATCTGCTTCATCCAATTTCTGAAGCAGGCAGTGCTTAGATTTGGCCTCTTCCACCTCTCCCTAACAATCAGGACTTTCTTTAACTGGCTAAACCTTTCTTACTCATCTACTCCTAAGCCAGTATATCATCTTGCTATGACCTAACAGAAAACGAATAAGGTATTAGTGGCTTAAGCAGAAAGCCATTTCACAGATGTCAGTCAAGTACACTTGGAGATTTTCCTCAAGAGATTTCTAGACAGAAACAAGATGTGTTGACAGTGAATGACCCAACAACAGTGAATGTGCCGTAAGAAGGGGCTGTAGCCAGTTCTTGTCCACCTCCCTGCTCTTGATGGCTGCCAGAACTTGTGATGTATGAGCTGGAATCACCACTCATGTGTTATTTTTATCCCTGTCAATCAAGTCATTTACTAATTTCCTCAGGTGACCTACTTTTAATGTGAATGTATAATCTGGCTGTGTGCTTTTCCTGTTATGCTAATGGAGAATTCTTAGAGGGGAGAGGAAACAACGGTGATGTGTTAGTTTTGAGAATAAGAGCTTTGGGAGTGGGTTTGTAAAATAACAGCTTTGCATATGTGATGGGAGAAAATTGATAGAGAAAAAGTTTCCTGAAAGGTTCATACTTAGTTTGAAACTCTATGAAAAAAATTTAGAAGGAAAATGGTCACATAATCCCAGATCTCCTTGAAGTCATCAGCCTTTCTGCTTAGATGTGAGTATCCGTAGGACTGTTGAGTCCCTGCTTTTCAGAGGATGCAGCTGGCATCTCATCCCCCTAAAGATGCCAGGGACTTGGAGCTCCTGTCTGGCTATGGAGAGGTGGATGATGCCTGGAGTGACCATTTAATTACCCACAGGGTCTACTGACTTGAAAATGACATTCCATACAGGGTCTGGCAGAATCACTGCCTCCTCTGCTGTGATATATTCTGATTCTACTTGTGATCAAACAGATGAGAACAATTTATGAGTATATCAAAAAATAAGAGTGGTCTCACTAATGAGTAGATGTGGGCCCAGGCCTCAAGTCTTTTAAAACGAATGGATTTTTATCAGAAGTCATCTGTAGTTCATCAGGGGTAACAACTCATCATTTCCTGATTTTATGGCCTCTCACCAGCTCCTACCAAGTACCTAGGATAGGAGTTGGGAAGTTTGCTATTGGCAAATGATTTATATAGGCCTTTCTGCTAATTTGTGGGTGGGCACATTCTGTCTTAAGAGTTTGTGATAAGTGTTCTCAGAGTTCCAATCATGGCCTCTGGAGTTAGGCTGGCTGGGTGTTACTCCTTCTAGGGCAAGGCATTTAATTGCCCTGTGCCTCAGTATTCTCAACTGTGAGATGACAATAATAATACTTACAGTGTAGGCTTGTTTCAAGGATTATAGATTTAAACCTGTACCTGGAAATGAAAGTTAGCTGTTATTGATAAAGGTTACTCATTGTATCTACACCCTCAGGTCATCAAAAGGGCAGAACTGGGGGCTTCCCTGGTGGCGCAGTAGTTGAGAGTCTGCCTGCCGATGCAGGGGACACGGATTTGTGCCCCGGTCCGGGAGCATCCCACATGCCGCGGAGCGGCTAGACCTGTGAGCCATGGCCTCTGAGCCTGCGCGTCCGGAGCCTGTGCTCCGCAACGGGAGAGGCCACAACAGTGAGAGGCCCGCGTACCGTAAAAAAAAAAAAAAAAAGGGCAGAACTGGAATAGCTGCACCCCATTAGATAACCCTCATCTTTTGATACCTGTGTTTTACCAACTCTTGGTGCAATTTACCTTAACCATTTTTCTGCCCCATTACCGGGAACTTGGTAAGGCACCCGTTCCCAGTGGATTTGGGGATAGGGGACATATATCCCTAGCAGACTCATTAGGAGTTTGCTAGATCATGGGTAAGTATTTTGTCTTGACTAGGCCTAATTTTGGTTATTTGAGATAAGCAAAGGGACAGAAATTTCAGGACATCAAGAAGTCTAGAAACCATTCAAAGAATTATTCTGCTGCCTTTTTATTCTCTATCTGAAATAGTTTCACACAACACTCAGATAAAATCACATTTAGCTTTAGTCCACTGCGTGTGTGATGAATTCTTCTACAAGTGCTAGCAGATTTTTCTCCCATATTTGTTGGGGAACACCCACAGATGAACTTGTCTACCATAAGGATAATTCTAAGTGAACTGTTTTCTGGATCCTTTTATTATCCCTGAGGACAGAAGTAAGTTGAGTTCAATAAACAGCTGCATTTTTTGAGGCTAACATTAAAAAATAACTTGGCAGGATTTTTGAAATAAGATTCTCAGAGGAACTTTGCAAACATTTCATTTGCTACAACAATGGAAAATTTATCTTTCTGAGAACAGGAATATACAAATCTTGGTGTGATATTTTTTGAGAACAAAAGCTGTCATGATTGTTTCCTTGAAGAAAGTAAAAGAATTTTAAATATGTGGTGAAAGTTAAGAGGACTTTCAAGCCTATAAAATGGAATTTAACTAAGATTTTAATGAACTGTTGTCATACTAGAATACCTACGGATATGCATAAGATGAAGCAATGTTAATTTTTTTCTTGCTTCTATATAATACTGATACACCAGGGATCAGCAGAAGTGGCCCCATTTGATAAATGCTCAAAGTAGAATACATTTTAGCTCCAGCCTCAGTTCCCTTCCACCAGGATGCTCTGAACTCAGAATTAAGGTCTCAGTGAGATCCAGGTTCACCCAGGGGATGCCTTGGAGGTGAGGGATCCTGGGAAGGCTGCCAAGTACCAGACATATCATCTGAGAAGTCTGTCACCTAACTGTACTGCACATCATGACACCACTCTGCCTATCCCTCCGTTTTCTCCTAAAGGGAAGAAGGGGCTGCTGATGAGAACAAAATTCCTGGAGGCTTACTCTTAGCTCTGTTGTTCACCACTGCTCTGCCCTTGAGTCCCTTTTTTTGTCCCTCTTGTCTTCATATCTGAACGTATCCCTCCTTCCTCACCCTGTTAGTCTTTAGTATTGGCTTCTCATTAGCATTCCTGCCCTTCTACATTTTTTTTTTGTGCAGTATTGCAGAGGCTAGAAGCCTGGAAACAGCTTTTCTCTACTTCCTTGCCTGCGGGGTTCTGGTTTCAGAATCATCAATGAGAGGTTCTTACATGATGTTTGGAAGGCAGAGGAGGAAGGGCCAGTACTTCCCCAGTGGTGGTGAGCAGGTGCCTGGACTTCAGCAGGCAGCAGCTCTGGGGTTTTGACAGTAGTTCTAGGGTGTCCACCTGTGATTCCACAATGGTGGTTCTCTGCAATTCTTGTACATTCAGATAGTTGAAAGCTAGCAAAGGCGATTATGACTTTTACTCTCCTGCTTTCAACAGCCTGCCATTGTTGTGTGAGTCTCTGATACTTGGTATTAAATTATTTTCTGTGTAAAAACAACTTAGTCGTTGCTGTTTTCCAAACCAAACTGTGATTGTTAAAGTAGCCAAGTTTTATATAGCCTATGTCAAGCCTAAATAGGATACCCCAGTGGACACTAACTTTAGCAGTTATCACCCATGTTATAGTTTACGGTGGCGAGAGACTCCACTCTGTCTCCAGCCTTGAGACTTGGGATTCCACCAGGCAAGCATGCTCAGCCTCTTCTCTACATGGAGATGAAGGAAACTGTTTCTTCCTCTTTTTCTAATAGTATCCCTTTCAGAAGTATTATTTTCCCTCACTTAATAGAAAAGGAGACTGAGAGAGAGTTTCAGTAGCAGAAAAGCTGCCGAGAGGCAGAAGTCTGATTTGAACTAGGTTTTCTGTGCCATTTTCACCACACCTCTGAATTCTCATCTAGAACTGACCTTCCAAGAATTCCTTAAATCTAATTCTAATCCTCTATTTCCCTTTGGTATTTTTACTATAGTTATTTATTGTTCTCAGATTTAAAAATTTGCCTTCTAGAATACTTTCTAACTGTGAAAAACCTGCAAGAGTAATGATAATATTAAAAAAGTATCACTTATGAAGCAGTTACAAGTGTCAGACACTGCGCTATTTTATTGCTCATTTAATCATTAAAATAATCCAGGGGGTCATTCATTTTTATTATCTCTATTTTACAAAAATAAAAACTGAGACTCACGGAGGTCTAGTCCAAGGTGATACAGTTGGTTTATAGCAAAGCCAGATGGAAACCCAGGTCTTTCTATCTCCAATGCTTCTGTTGATTCATTTAATAAATTATTTTTTGAGCACTCACTTTGTGCCAGCTACTCTTTTAGGTGCATTGGGGGTGGGTGAGGGAAACAAGTACCACAAAAAAATCAGTGTGGAACAGGAAATGAGGAGGTGGGTGATGGAGTTCAGATTGGAAATTCAGAGTGGTGACTAACAGGTACTCACATCCCTTGAATAAGTTGCTATGATTATTTAAGAATAAAATAAAA
This sequence comes from Stenella coeruleoalba, assembly GCF_951394435.1. Taxonomy (NCBI): domain Eukaryota; kingdom Metazoa; phylum Chordata; class Mammalia; order Artiodactyla; family Delphinidae; genus Stenella; species Stenella coeruleoalba. The sequence continues at coordinate 44,099,900 of NC_137153.1, forward strand.
ATACTTTTCTTTGAATCTGTATTAGTTTTTCAAAAAGCTACACATTTGTCAGCATACAGATAACTATTAAGTAGTTTGAAACTATTTAGCAAATGGTTCTGTTGGGCCTAGGGATGCTATTAAAAAAATTACTTGCTGTTAAGGATGCCGTAAAGTGAGAAAGTTTGAGAACCTCTGGGCTACAGGATAGAAGTGAAATAAATTTGAACTTTATTGATGTGATCTTAAAATTTAATCAATTGCTCTAAAATTTAGGTTTTTCTCCTTTCCTCGAAGCACATCTTCATCCTCATTAAATGTATGTGCCCCATGCTTTGCTTTAAAATGTTCCTAAAAGCAAAAAGGATACAGAGAAACACAGGGTTTTCCGGTTAATAAAATGATACATCTTCCATGGCTATTATTAGTCTTACACAGCTTTTTCATTTTTCAAACCTTTATTAAAATGTCAGTTTTATAGGGAAATTAATTATGAAAAAAGAAATTGGGTCTTCGGAGCCATAATTTGGGAATAGATAAAGAATTCCTTCTTCAGAAAATGCTCTGATCTCAATCCATCATTTTGTGCTGTGAACTATGACCCCCACTCACCCTGGGGCTGCCCAACAGAGATACTGCAGGTCTCTAAAGCTTGGTCCCCACAGAGATTCTAGGCTTTGAGCAAAGGCTCCACATTTATGTGCCACCAATGACTGTCTAAAATTGTTTCCCTAAAAATTCAGAACCCTTTTACTTCTATAAAGAACTTGTACACTGTGGTATGTGGCATTATTTTTTCCTAAAACCTAAATTACCGTGTGTTTTACCTGAATTTATCCACCTGCTGGTCAATTATTATTGTGTTCAGATCCATTGTGAGTCTTCTGTCATTCTCAGAGAAATTCCTCAGAGGTTATGAACCAGTGGAATCTTGTTATAAGCAATCTCTGGACACTCAGTTTAAACTAAATACAGCCGGTTTTGTGGATGTTGCTTTTTTAAAAAAAAAAAAACATTGTTAGTGGTATCCTTCCCAAACCCCTAAGTCCTCCCTTAGTCTCAAAGGATTTTAACAAGCTCCTGAGATGGTAGAGTAAAGGCTTTCTTTTCAAAAGGGAGAAATGGAGGTGTCAAGAGAATGAATAAAGTAGTTGTGGGAATAGTGTTAGCCCTGGCCCAAAGCACATTTAAAGATGGCACATTTATTTTCAAGTCTCAGTTTAAATGCCATTTCTTTAATGAAGTCTTTCATTTATTCACAGACGTGTTTAGCAGCTTCTATTTCACACTCTCACGACGCTCATCCTTTTGAAACACTCAGCTTTGAACAGGGACTGTAGTGTAATGGCTTCTTCCTGGGGAAGACATCGAGTCCTCTTGGCTAAGTAACAAAGCTCTTTTGACTTCCTGTATCTTCAGCATTTAGCACCCTGCCTGGTGCTCAATAAACATTGTAGAAGGAAGAAAGCAGGAAAAGGAAGAAGGAACAAAAGAAGAGAGAGAGAAATTAAGGGGAGGAATGGGTCCAAAAGTTATTTGTTGAAACCTGTGATGACTACAGTAATTAGAAGGACCCAGGGCTCTGCTTTTAAAGTATTACTTTTCTAATGTTGGTGGCAGTAGACCTTGAATGGCAAAGGAATAACCCTGCTCATGGTATCTGTCTGCTTGCCAAGTTCTATAGATGAAAAATAAGGGAAATAGCATAATCAGGAATTAAGTAAATCCATCAACCTTTATAGAAAACCTATTACTATTCTCTCACAATAATATATAGATAGATAGATAGATAGATAGATAGGTAGGTGTATAAGGAACAGGATTGCAAGGGCTGGACTCAAACAGCAGGCAAGTGGCTCAGATAACCAAAGGAATCACTCCCAACAGCACTGAAAAGCAGAAGTGAAGCATAAACAATGTGGTTCAAAGACTCCGAATAATACTGAATCATTCTTTCCCACAATCCCAGACAACTGGTCAGAATCAGCCTCACTGGTCTTTTCTCCTTAGAATGTAAGCCCTGGGAAACCAGGGAGCTTGGATTTAACCTTGCAGGACTTTTACTTCCCTCAGATAAACATCCTCCACAACTCCTTTCATCAAAAGCTTCTTTAATCAGAGGAGCTATAATGTCTGCTCCCATTTCTCTTATCTGTGAGTTGAAAGGATATTTGCGTTTAATACTTTGACCATCCGCAGGGTCTTCTGAATGAATTTGTACCTACCTGCGTGTGTCCAATAGGCCGGTAGCATCCCTTTGATCTATTGACCCAAGTCTAGTGATCACACTATCATCTTTTAAATGCTAGCCATTGATCAGAGGACTCCTGAGGAGAGAGTGTGATTGGCCTCCTGTGAAATCATTGCCACCTCTTCGAAAAGCAAATAAGCCTCATGCCAGACTCTATCCCCTCACGTGAATTGGCAGGGTCATTAAATTCACTTTCACCACAGCATAAATAATTCAGGTCAGAGAGATTAATTGGTTGATTTTTAAAATATTTATTTATTTTATTTTTGGCTGTGTTGGGTCTTCCTTGCTGCGCACAAGCTGTTCTCTGGTTGCGGCAAGCAGGGGCTGTTCTTCTTTGCAGTGCGCGGGCTTCTTATTGCGGTGGCTTCTCTTGTGGAGCACGGGCTCTAGGCGTGTGGGCTTCAGTAGTTGCGGCTTGCGGGGTCTAGAGCGCAGGCTTAGTAGTTGTGGCGCACGGACTTAGTTGCTCTGCAGCACGTGGGATCTTCCTGGACCAGGGCTCGAGCCCGTGTCCCTTGCCTTGGCAGGCAGATTGTTAACCACTGTGCCACCAAGGAAGCCCAGTTGGTTGATTTTTAAAAGAAAGAAAAACCATAGATTTATAGTCATTGCTTGTTAATTTAAGTTGTCATAGCAACCCAGGATGTCCAAAACACTGGGCTTTTCCTTTTGCTTTGCACAAGCAATAGCAATTAGTCAAAGAGCTAGGATATAAATTCTTCAGAGATAGAAAACAGTGAGTCAGAAGCCTACCAGATAGTATCCTGAAGAGTGATTCATAAGTGTATTCCAAAAGGGGAGGAAAATGGGAGACCTTAAAAACTGACACAAAGGAGGCCACTCAGTAACATACAGTCCCCACTGATGTCAGTTCTTAAGAGATTTAGCAGAACATAAACTCCTTGAGGGCAAGAGCTGAATCTCATTTACCTTTGTTTCTTCACTATCCCTTCCCCCCACCGCCCTTAGAATAGTTTCTACCTAAATATTTGTTGGTCAGAATCTCCTTCACTGTCAAGTACTTGGGCGTGGCACTTACATCTGATGCCCATTGCTCTTTACCTCTCACTAACTTACAACACAGCCTCTTGTGAAATTGCCCTCAAGGAAACTGCCTTCAAAAATGGCAGTCTCTTTACAACCAAAATTATTAGTTGTTATTTTATTTAATAACTAAATTTAGTGGTCTGAACAGTCTTCATTCTACTGTAGTATTGAACAGTAGGATGTTCAGTTTCTTCTCCACTGGCTTCCAATGCACTGCATTATTTGAGGTCCTCTATCCTACCCTCTCTCCTCCTTCTTCTTGACTTCTCTTTCCTCTTGTGTGTTCTGGCCCTGCACATTCTACACACTTCTCTCCTTTATCTTCTCCTGTACTCTCTGGCAGAGAGAGGCCTTCAATCTTCTTCCCTGTATCTGGCTATTTCTTAGGAATGATTCAGAGAAGGCAAGTTACTAGGTTCAAGAGTATGTCTATTTTAAAATCTTAAAAAAATATATTGATTGATTGATGGATTGGGCTGTACCAGGTCCTAGTTGCTGCGTTCAGGATCTTTGTTGTGGCTTGTGGGAACTTTAATTGTAGCATGCGAACTCTTAGTTGCAGCATGCGAACTCTAAGTTGCAGGATGTGGGATCTAGCTCCTCAACCAGGGATGAAACCCAGGCCCTCTTCATTGGGAGCGTGGAGTCTTAGCCACTGGGCCACCAAGGAAGTCCCTCTATTTTAAAATCTCTTGATTCATGTTGCAAATTGCTTTCTAGGAAGATTATCCCTGTTTGCATTCCCACTTGCAGTGCATCAGAATGCCCACTTTGCTGTACCCACATCAATATAGAATGCTAGCTTTAGAATATTTGATAATTTCTTAGGTGAAATTAATATTACAGTGTTTTTTCTTGTGCAGTTAAGCCCCTCAAAATGCTCCATGCTCTAAGCTACTCCTGTGCTTTCTGTCCTTTTATGCCGGGCATCTCTGAGTAAATGTGAAGAGAGAGGAAGTGTCAGAGGGCCAGGATGTCAGGGAGTCAAAAAAGGATAAGTATCAGATTTAGTTTGGTTCACAAGATAGTCTCATGCTGCTGGGGACTATGACCCCCTTTTATGACCCTGTAGACCTGTGAATCCTGAAATTCGGTGCAAAGAGTGGGAGTGACTCAGTGTTTCTCAAACCTTCTTCAGTGAGTTCAGACTTGCTATAGTCCAGAAAGAGTTTAAGAGGGTGTTACCCATTATTTCCTCATCAGCAATGCAGTGGGTAGAGATTCTGCCTAGATTTTGGCAGGTCTTCCCTATTTGATATACAGGGCTACTGCCATTATCAGTGATTTTATACATCTTCATAAAAGTTGGGACTGGGCATACCAAGCATACACAGTCTCCTGTCATGAAAACCTGGAAAGAATTCTCAAAGTCCCTTAATTTACTTCGGAAATATCACTAGCACATTTTATGAAAGGTGCAGACTTCTTACAGATGGCTTTATGAAGATAAATAAGACCCATACCCTGCTTTCAAGTAGCCCATTTAACCAGTTTAAAGAGGTAAAACAGATATCAACATGACTGAAGCATGGACATGACTGTAAGCCAAGTGCCACTAGGTTAAGTACAGATGAAGAACAGGAATGAAAAACATAAGAATCATCAGGAAGGAAAATTTATAATCTGATGGAAATGGGCAAAGTTTCACAAATAATGTGGCATTTGATATAAACATAAAAGGATGGACACAATTTTCAAAGTAGAACAAAGGTCTGATTTGGGGAGAGGAGGCAGCATTTTGAATTGAAGAAATTGCACTGAGCAAAGGTTATGTAGGAGGAGGGCAACTTCTCTAGGATGGAAGGTTCGTATTTGAAGTGTGCATGCTAAATGTCAAGATGATGAGATTGTATTTCATTCAGGAGCCACTGGGAGCCTCTAAGAGCCTCTAAATAAGGAAAAGTTTTGATGCTGAGTTTTATTATGAAGTAAAATTCTGTTAGCCATGTGAAGTTTAGGTCACAATAAAGAATGGGAGTATGATACCTAATGAGAAGGCTATTATTCCATTAGTCTAGGAAGGGGGTAAAGTATACGTGAAAATGAGGAAGGAGATGCAGGAAGCCCTAGTGGAAACAAGTTAATGACTTAGCACCTAATTGAATTTGGGACAAGCGGATAGATTTCAAGTCCAGGTGCCCAGGAGACTATTAAAATTATGGTGTTATTAATGGATAGTGAATTCAGAAGAGGGAAATGATGTAGGAAGAGAAGTGAGTTTGAATTTGAATGTACTGCTTTTAATCTATCAGTTTTCATTTATTTATTTTCTAAGTAGGCAATTGAAGGTTTGGGAAGTAGGAGAGAAAAAGCAATTAGATACATTTAGGACCAATTAGCATGACTGATCTTGGATGAGCACATGACCGAAGATGGGTGAATCAGATTCCTTTCTGAGGAACAAAAGAAATGGGGAAATGCCAATCCTGCTTGGCTGGCAGCCACATGCCGTGCACTGTGAAGCAAGGTGGGCTGAAATAATGAAGCCAACACAGAGGGACAAATGAAGAGACAGTCCTGTTGGCCCTCGAGTCCCTAAGACGTTGTTAGGGGAAACACTGACTGAAACTGCCCACCCTGGCCAGGCACCACAGTAACCACTTATATGAGTTATTTTACAACAGGAGGACCTGGTAAGGAACACGGAACTAAACAAGCCACCACCAACTGGAAGAATTCAGGAAAGGTCAAAAGGAGACGCCAGTCCCTATGTCCTACCAACCTCCCAGAATCTTTCTCATTGGAATCCATCTTGGCTGAGTGACACGTACGCCACCAGGAAGGACCCTGAGTCAGAATGACTGGCCATAGACAATCCGGAAACTAACCCCATTACCCTAAAACCCAAGACTGCGAGCCACCTGGCAGAGCAGTTCTTCTGGGTTCCCTTACCCTCCTGCTCTCCACTCGGGCGCCCCTTCCCAATAAAGTCTCTTGCTTTGTCAGCATGTGTGTCTCCTCAGACAATTCATTTCTGAGTGTTAGACAAGAGCCCACTCTCGGGCCCTGGAAAGGCTCCCCGCTTCCTGCAACAAAATGACTGCATCCCTTTCCAAGTTACTCGAGCCTTATAATAAATGTATCCCTTTGCCTGAACTAGTTTGAAGAGAATTGCTGTAACCAAAGGAATCCTGACTATTAACACTATTAAAAAGTCAGAACTAGTCATCAGATACTTCATTTCAATTTTAAAAGCGCTTTAAGATTTATTCTTTCATTCATTTAACATTTATTAAGTCCCCACTCTATTATGGGCGTTAAGATAGTGTCTGAAGACAAATTGGATATTGAATTGGAGAGAGGACTGAATGGAGGAGGAAGATTTTGAAGTATGTCTGGGCTGTAGTAAAGACAAACTGCACTTCATCAATGGGTAGAGTTCCAAATGCCCTTTTGTAAATTGGCTGTTTGACAGAAGAGATTACTCCACAGAAACCTCATTGTGAATGGTGGTGATACGCCCAGGAGAGCTGGGAAAAGCCCATTTCCTATATAATGGGACAAATTAGACATAAACCCAATAGTGTGACCACATGTAACATGTTTTTGTAAAAAGCTCATATGGGACAGCATCTCAGGACACCAGGCATAGATTGGACTTCGGTGAATTCTCATGGGTTGTTCCTACCTCTTGAAAACTGTGGCAACTGTAGTATGTGGAATGGGATTTTTAAAATTTTTGATGTATAAGGAAGGACAAGGGCAACTTAGTAGTGGCAGAGAGCTTCCTAAGCATGAGAACTATGATGAGGAAGGGGAATTCTTTCAGCTCTTGTATGCAGTTGAGTTCCCAGTTATAGTTACGGAAAAGATATTTGTAAGTCAGGCATTTCAGAGTAAGGCATATATGTCCAATAGGTGAATTTAAGTTTCTACTATCTGTGTAATAAGGACAAACTTATCATGATAATATAATTGTAAAGTTTCGTATTCTGAAATAAAATATAAATAAAAAGAATAAAGGTTACACATTCATGCACATATTTATTACATGCATGCATTCGTGTATACATTTAATATCTTTATTAGGTACTTCCCATACCTTTCATATGTTCAGCAAAATGCCAAACCCTGAGGATATAGAAGTAAGTAAACAGGAACTCATAGTCTAATAATAGAGCATAATAATTAGTTTAAAAATAATGAACAAAAACATTATTGGAGCACAGAAGCCCTTAACACAGTTGTGGCTTATTCTAAGATAGCCCTTATTTTTCTCCATAGCTCTTATTACTCCAAGACATATATATATATTTACCTCTTGTTTGTCTTTTCTCACTTGAACATAAGTCCCGTGGTGCAGGCATAAGAATGAATTCAGACCTTCCCAGACATTTATAGGAAAAAGTATAAAGAATAAGTACTGTTTATGAGTCTGTCAAAACAGCATGGACAAAGGCAGGGATGAAAAAACATCTCAAGTAGTTTATGTCACAGACTCCTTGTGGAGGAGTAGTAAGATGATAATAATAAAGACAAATAATAACAGCAAATATTACTATAGGGTTGATGATGTGCCAGGCACTGTCATGAGCATTTTGTGTACATCAATGCATGCAATCTTCACAAGCCTGTGGATTGGTAGTAGGATTTCTGTGTTACAGGTGAGGACATTGAAGTACAGAGAGACACTAAGCAGCTTGCCCAAGATCATATGACTGGTAGGGACAGGAGCCAAGATTTGAACCCAGACAGTCTGGTGGAAGATTAGGTTGAAAAGGTCAAACAGGGAGCAGATCAAAAAGACCTTGAAAGTCAGGCTAAGGAATGTAGATTATGCTTGGAGACAATGGGGAATCTCTGAAGGGGGACTTCTGCAAGAGGACCTATCTGATCAGATTTGGGTTTTAGAAAGAGTACTCTGGAGAGAACAGGGAAGAGGGAGAGTAGACAAGAAGTGATGATAGCAGGTCATGGGAGAAATAATGAGTCTGAATTAGAGCTATGGCAAAGGAGGTAGAAAGGAAAGAGTCAAAATTACTGAGGAGATACAAGCCACAAGGAAGATGAAATATTTTGCCAATTCACACTCTTAGTAGGAAAGTTTGAGACTGTCCATTTCACTGCCACCTTGCCCACACTGAATGATTCTATAATTTTAAATTCTTTCCAGTTGAATAGACAGATACATAATCATTGTTGTTTCTGTTGTCCATTCTTTGCTTGTTGGAGATATTACTTTTTGTATCCATATGTAAAATGTTCTTGGCCTATTTTTAATTATAACGTATTTTTTCTTTTAAAAAATTTTTATTTTATATTAGACTATAGTTGATTTACAAAGTTGTGTTAGTTTCAGATGTACAGCAAAGTGATTCAGTTATATCAGTACGTATACATATATCTATTTTTTCTATTTTCTGTTATTACAGAATATTGGGCAGAGTTCCCTGTGCTATACAGTAGGTCCTTGTTGGTTATCTATTTTAAATATAGTAAGGTTTTTATCTCAATCCCCAACTCCCAATTTATCCACCCCATGCCCCCACCCAGTTCCCCACACCTTTCACCTCTGGTAACCATAGTTTGTTTTCTATGTCTGTGAGTCTGTTTCTGTTTTGTAAATAAGTTCATTTCTATCATTATTTTTTACATTTGCATACAAGCAATATATATCTGTTTTTCTCTGACTTAGTATGATAATCTCCAGGTCCATCCACGTTGTGGCAAATGGCATTATTTCATTCTTTTTAATGGCTGAGTAGTATTCCATTGTGGATAGGTACCACATCTTCTTTATCCATTCATCTGTTGATGGACATTTGGGTTGCTTCCAGGTCTTGGCTATTGTAAACAGTGTTGCTATAAACACTGGGGTGCATGTATCTTTTCAGACCATGGTTTTCTCTGGATATTCCCAGGAGTGAGATTGCTGAATCATATGGTAGCTCTATTTTTAGTTTTTTAAGGAATCTCCATACTGTTTTCTGTAGTGGCTGTACCAATTTACATTCCCACCAGCAGTGTAGGAGGGTTCCCTTTTCTCCATCACCCTCTCCAGTATTTGTTGTTTATAGACTTCTTGATGATGGCCATTCTGACTGGTATGAGGTGATAATCTCATTGTAGTTTTGATTTGCATTTCTCTAATAATTAGCAATGTTGAGATAATGTATTTTTTCTTGATCCCTAAAATCTCTGATATTCTTTTATATGGCTCCATGCAACTCATGTAGAGGCACTGTGGTCCTATCTCTTGTCTCTGAGCCCTGTGGGAACAATGAATCTGGCTAGCACCTGATTAGAACCCCTCCTAAAAGGAGATACAAATTAGACAGTATCTTATTTAAAACAACAAATAGCTTTGATGATGAAAATAGGTTGTTTACTTTGTGCATTGCTTAGTTTAATGTTCCCATTGACAATCCAAATGGTTTGAACCTGAGTCAGGAGAATGTAGAATTGGGAGGAATTATTTGAGAATTTTGAGCATGTAATGATGATTAAAACCATGGTTATGGAGTGCATGTATCTTTTCAAGTTAGTGTTTTTGTTTTCTTTGGGTATATATCCAGCAGTGAAATTGCTGGACCATATGATAGTTCTATTTTTAGATTTTGAGGAACCTCTGTACTGTTTTCCATATATTAATTTGAAAAGATGCGTGCACTCAGTGTTTGTTGCAGCATTATTTACAATAGCCAAGATATAGAAGCAACCTGTGTTCATCAACGGATGAATGGATAAAGAATATGTGAGATGTATACACACACACACAATGGAATATTATTCATCCATAAAAAGAATGAAATTCTGTCATTTGCAACAACATGGATGGACTTGGAGGGTATTATGCTTATTGTAATAACAAATAACAGAAAGACAAATACTCTATATTATCACTTATATATGGAATCTAAAAAACGAATGTACATACCAAAACATAAACAGACTCACAGATATAGAGAATAAACTAGTGGTTACCAATGGGGAGAAGGAAGTTAGGGGATTAAAGTTAGGGGTTAGGGGATTAAGAGGTACAACTACTATGTATATAATGAATAAGCAACAAGGATATATTGTACACCACAGGGAAATAAAGCCACTATTTGTAATAACTTTAAATGGAGTATAAACTATAAAAATATTGAATCACTATGTTGTACACCTGAAATTCATATAATATTGTAAATCAGCTATACTTCAAAAAAACAAAACAAAACAAAAAGCCCCAATGGATATGGATTATATCACCAAGGAAGTATGTATCAATTAGAATGGAAAAATTAACAGCCCGGGACAGCACCCTAGAGGTGTCCCTTCGTGGGTCTTGAGGGTGAGATGAGAAGATCTTGCAAACGAAGCCAGAATTACTGATTAGAAAGGTAGTGGACAAAAAGAAACAGAAAAATAATAAAATTTATATGGAGCAAAAGGAATTTTTCAGACCAAGGGAATAGTGAACAGATGCTGTGGAGAGACGAAAGAGGAAGAAGAAACTGCAACCTTCGTTTTTAGACATTAAGCAGCCTTTGGTAAGTTTAGCCACAGAGGATTTCATTGACTTTAGGAATGAGACTGGATTTTAGTATGTTAAATGCGTAAAATAATGAGGACTGGAGCCCTCAGCATTTACTACTTTTCAAAAAAAAAAAAGAAACTTGGCTGTTAATGAAAGGAGTTGGGAAGAAAGGACAGGATAGTGACTAGAAAGGGACAAAGAGTTAAGGAGGAGCTATAATTTTAGGATAAGGAAATTTGAGTACTTTCATGGTGGGGGAGGGGAGAGTAAGCAAGAGCGACTGCTTGCAAATACAGGAGGTGGAGCAGATCCTGGAGGAGGTATAAGAGGATGAGACCCACAGGACAGGCAGCACAACTATTCTTGGACAGAATAAGACATACGAAGGTGGATGAGTTCAGATCAATCCAGTAAATGTGTATTAAGAGTCCAGGTGTGAAGACACTGTATTTGGTTCCACAAAGGTTATGAGTCATCATGTGTGTTCATTTTTTTTTTAACATCTTTATTAGAGTGTAATTGCTTTACAATAGTGTGTTAGTTTCTGCTTTATAACAAAGTGAATCAGTTATACATATACATATGTCCCCATACCTCTTCCCTCTTGCATCTACCTCACTCCCACCCTCCCTATCCCATCCCTCTAGGTGTTCACAAAGCACCTAGCTGATTTCCCTGTGCTATGCAGCTGCTTCCCACTATCTATTTTATGTTTGGTAGTGTATATATGTCCATGCAACTCTCTCACTTTGTCCCAGCTTACGCTTCCCCCTCCCCATATCCTCAAGTCCATTCTCTAGTAGGTATGAGTCTTTATTCCTGTCTTGCCACTAGGTTTTTCATGACCTTTTTTTTTTTTTTTTAGATTCCATATATATGTGTTAGCATATGGTATTTGTTTTTCTCTTTCTGACTTAAGTTCACTCTGTATGACAGTCTCTAGGTCCATCCACCTCACTACAAATAACTCAGTTTCATTCCTTTTTATGGCTGAGTAATATTCCATTGTATATATGTGCCACATCTACTTTATGCATTCATCTGTTGATGGATACTTAGGTTGCTTCCATGTCCTGGCTATTGTAACTAGAGCTGCAATGAACATTTTGGTACATGACTCTTTTTGAATTATGGTTTTCTCAGGGTATATGCCCCGTAGTGGGACTGCTGGGTCGTGTGGTAGTTCTATTTTTAGCTTTTTAAGGAACCTCCATACTGTTCTCCATAGTGGCTGTATCAATTTACATTCCCACCAACAGTGGAAGAGGGTTCCCTTTTCTACACACCCTCTCCAGCATTTATTGTTTGTAGATTTTTTGATGATGGCCATTCTGACCAGTGTGAGATGATATCTCATTGTAGTTTTGATTTGCATTTCTCTAATGATTAATGATGTTGAGCATTCTTTCATGTGTTTGTTGGCACTCTGTATATCTTCTTTGGAGAAATGTCTATTTAGGTCCTGTGCCCATTTTTGGATTGGGTTTTTTGTTTTTTTAATATTGAGCTGCATGAGCTGCTTGTAATTTCGGAGATTAATCCTTTGTCAGTTGCTTCATTTGCAAATATTTTCTCCCATTCTGAGCGTTGTCTTTTCATCTTGTTTATGGTTTCCTTTGCTGTGCAAAAGCTTTGAAGGTTCATTCGGTCCCATTTGTTTATTTTTGTTTTTATTTCCATTTCTCTAGGAGGTGGGTCAAAAAGGATCTTGCTGTGATTTATGTCATAGAGTGTTCTGCCTATGTTTTCCTCTAAGAGTTTGATGGTGTCTGGCCTTACATTTAGGTCTTTAATCCATTTTGAGTTTATTTTTGTGTATGATGTTAGGAAGTGCACTAGTTTCATTCTTTTACATATAACTGTCCAGTTTTCCCAGCACCACTTATTGAAGAGACCGTCTTTTCTCCACTTTATACTCTTGCTTCCTTTATCAAAGATAAGGCAACTATATGTGCGTGGGTTTATCTCTGGGCTTTCTATCCTGTTCCATTGATCTATATTTCTGTTTCTGTGCCAGTACCATACTGTCTTGATTACTGTAGCTTTGCAGTATAGTCTGAAGTCAGGGAGCCTGATTCCTCCAGCTCCATTTTTCGTTCTCAAGATTGTTTTGGCTATGTGGGGTATTTTGTGTTTCCATACAAATTGTGAAATTCTTTGTTCTAGTTCTGTGAAAAATGCCAGTGGTAGTTTGATAGGCATTGCAATGAATCTGTAGATTGCTTTGGGTAGTACAGTCATTTTCACAATGTTGATTCTTCCACTCCAAGAACATGGTATATCTCTCCATCTATTTGTATCATCTTTACTTTCTTTCAGCAGTGTCTTATAATTTTCTGCATACAGGTCTTTTGTCTCCTTAGGTAGGTTTATTCCTAGGTATTTTATTCTTTTTGTTGCAATGGTAAATGGGAGTGTTTTCTTAACTTCTCTTTCATATTTTTCATCATCAGTGTATAGGAATGCAAGAAAATTCTATGGATTAATTTTGTATCCTGCTACTTTACCAAATTCATTGCTTAGCTCTAGTAGTTTTCTGGTAGCATCTTTAGGATTCTCTATGGATAGTATCATGTCATCTGCAGACAGTGACAGCTTTACTTCTCCTTTTCCAATTTGGATTCCTTTTATTTCTTTTTCTTCTCTGATTGCTGTGGCTAAAAATTCCGAAACTGTGTTGAATAATAGTGGTGAGAGTGGGCAACCTTGTCTTGTTCCTGATCTTAGAGGAAATGGTTTCAGTTCTTCACTGTTGAATACGATGTTGGCTGTGGGTTTGTCATATATGGCCTTTACTATGTTGAGGAAAGTTCCCTCTATGCCTACTTTCTGGAGAGTTTTTATCATAAATGGGTGTGGAATTTTGTCAAAAGCTTTCTCTGCATCTACTGAGCTGATCATATGGTCATATATGGTTTTTCTTCTTTAACTCGTTAATATGGTGTATCATGTTGATTGATTTGCATATATTAAAGAATCCTTGCATTCCTGGGATACACCCCACCTGATCATGGTGTATGATCCTTTTAATGTGCTGTTGGATTCTGTTTGCTAGTATTTTGTTGAGGATTTTGCATCTATGTTTATCAGTGATAATGGCCTGTAGTTTTCTTTATTTGTGACATCTTTGTCTGGTTTTGGTATCAGAATGATGGTGATCTCGTAGAATGAGTTTGGGAGTGTTCCTCCCTCTGCTATATTTTAGAAGAGTTTGAGAGGGATAGGTGTTAGCTCTTCTCTAAATGTTTGATAGAATTCGCCTGTGAGGCCATCTGTTCCTGGGCTTTTGTTTGTTGGAAGATTTTTAATCACAGTCTCAATTTCAGTGCTTGTGATTTGTCTGTTCATATTTTCTACTTCTTCCTGGTTCAGTCTAGGAAGGTTGTGCTTTTCTAAGAATTTGTCCATTTCTTTCAGGTTGTCCATTTTATTGGCATATAGTTGCTTGCACTCTTCTCTCATGATCCTCTGTATTTCTGCAGTGTCAGTAGTTACTTCTCCCTTCTCCCTTTTCATTTCTAATTCTATTCATTTGAGTCTTCTCCCTTTTTTTCTTGATGAGTCTGGCTAATGGTTTATCAATTTAGTTTACCTTCTCAAAGAACCAGCTTTTAGTTTTATTGATCTTTGCTATTGTTTCCTTCATTTCTTTTTCATTTATTTCTGATCTGATCTTTATGATTTCTTTCCTTCTGCTAACTTTGGGTTTTTTTCTTCTTCTTTCTCTAATTTCTTTAGGTCTAAGGTTAGGTTGTTTATTTGAGATGTTTCTTGTTTCTTAAGGTGGGATTGTATTGCTATAAACTTCCCTCTTAGAACTGCTTTTGCTGCATCCCGTAGGTTTTGGGTCGTCGTGTTTTCATTGTCATTGTTTCTAGGTATTTTTTGATTTCCTCTTTGATTTCTTCAGTGATCTCTTGGTTATTAAGTAGTGTGTTGTTAGCCTCCATGTGTTTGTATTTCTTATAGATTTTTTCCTGAATTGATATCTAGTCTCATGGTTTTGTGGTCGGAAAAGGTACTTGATACAATTTCAATTTTCTTAAATTTACCAAGGCTTGATTTGTGACCCAAGATTTGATGTATCCTGGAGAATATTCCATGAACACTTGAGAAGAATGTGTATTCTGTTGTTTTTGGTTGGAATGTCCTATAAATATCAATTAAGTCCATCTTGTTTAATGTATCATTCAAAGCTTGTATTTCCTTATTTATTTTCATTTTGGATGATCTGTCCATTGGTGAAAGTGGGGTGTTAAAATTCCCTACTATGATTGCGTTACTGTCAATTTCCCCTTTTATGGCTGTTAGTATTTGCCTTATGTATTGAGGTGCTCCTATGTTGAGTGCATAAATATTTACAATTGTTATATCTTCTTCTTGGATTGATCCCTTGATCATTATGTAGTGTCCTTCTTTGTCTTTTGTGATAGTCTTTGTTTTAAAGTCTGTTTTGTCTGATTTGAGAATTGCTACTCCAGCTTTCTTTTGATTTCCATTTGCATGGAATATCTTTTTCCATCCCCTCACTTTCAGTCTGTATGTGTCCCTAGGTCTGAAGTGAGTCTCTTGTAGACAGCGTATATACGGGTCTTGTTTCTGTATCCATTCAGCCAATGTATGTCTTTCGGTTGGAGCATTTAATCCATCTACATTTAAGGTAATTATCGATATATATGTTCCTGTTACCATTTTCTTAATTGTTTTGGGTTTATTATTGTAGGTCTTTTCCTTCTCTTGTGTTTCCTGCCTAGGGAAGTTCCTTTAGCCTTTGTTGTAATGCTGGTTTGGTGGTGCTGAATTCTCTTAGCTTTTGCTTGTCTGTAAAGGTTTTAATTTCTCCATCAAATCTGAATGAGATCCTTGCTGGGTAGAGTAATCTTGGTTGTAGGTTTTTCTCCTTCATCACTTTAAATATGTCCTGCCAGTCCCTTCTGGCTTGCAGAGTTTCTGCTGAAAGATCAGCTGTTAACCTTATGGGGATTCCCTTATGTGTTATTTGTTGTTTTTCCCTTGCTGTTTTTAATGTGTTTTCTTTGTATTTAATTTTTGATAGTTTGATTGATATGTGTCTTGGCGTGTTTCTCCTTGGATTTATCCTGTATGGGACTCTCTGTGCTTCCTGGACTTGATTAACTATTTCCTTTCCCATTTTAGGGAAGTTTTCAACTATAATCTCTTCAAATATTTTCTCAGTCCCTTTCTTTTTCTCTTTTTCTTCTGGAACCCCTATAATTCAAATGTTGGTGCGTTTAATGTTGTCCCAGAGGTCTCTGAGACTGTCTGAAATTCTTTTCATTCTTTTTTTCTTTATTCTGCTCTGCAGTAGTTATTTCCAGTATTTTATCTTCCAGGTCACTTATCCGTTCTTCTACCTCAGTTATTCTGCTATTGATCCCTTCTAGAAAATTTTTAATTTCATTTATTGTGTTGTTCATCACTGTTTGTTTGCTCTTTATTTCATCTAAGTCCTTGTTAAACGTTTCTTGTATTTTCTCCATTCTATTTCCAAGATTTTGGATCATCTTTACTGTCATTTCTCTGAATTTTTTTTCAGGTAGACTGCCTATTTCCTCTTCATTTGTTAGGTCTGGTGAGTTTTTGCCTTGCTCCTTCATCTGCTGTGTGTTTTTCTGTCTTCCCATTTTGCTTAACTTACTGTATTTGGGGTCTCCTTTTTGCAGGCTGCAGGTTTGTAGTTTCTGTTGTTTTTGGTGTCTGTCCCCTGTGGCTGAGGTTGGTTCAATGTTTTCTGTAGTCTTCCTGGTGGAGGGGACTAGTGACTGTGGTCTGGTGTATGAGGCTGGATCGTTCTGGTGGGCAGGTCCACGTCTGGTGGTGTGCTTTGGGGTGTCTGTGGCCTTACTATGATTTTAGGCAGCTTCTGTGCTAATGGATGGGGTTGTGTTTCTGTCTTGCTAGTTGTTTGGCATAGGGTGTCCAGCACTGTAGCTTGCTGGTCATTGAGTTGAGCTGGGTCTTGGCGTTGAGATGGAGATCTCTGGGAGATTTTCGCTGTTTGATATTACATGGAGCTGGGAGGTCTCTTGCGGACCAGTGTCCTGAACGTGGCTCTCCCACCTCAGTAGCACAGCCCTGCCGCCTGGCTGGAGCACCAAGAGCCTGTTCTCCACACAGCTCAGAATAAAAGGGATGAAAAAAAGAAAGAAGGAAAGAAGAAGATAAAATAAAATAAAGTAAAAGAAAATAAAATATAGTTATTAAAATAAAAAATAATTTTTAAGAAAAAAAATTAAGTAATAAAAAAAATGGACAGACAGAATCCTAGGACAGATGGTAAAACCAAAGCTGTACAGACAAAATCACACACAGAAGCATACACATACAGACTCACAAAAAGAGGAAAAGGGGGAAAATATATGTGTATCGTTGTTCCCAAAGTCTACCTCCTCAATTTGGGATGATTCGTTGTCTATTCAGGTATTCCATAGATGCAGGGTACATCAAGTTGATTGTGGAGATTTAATCCACTGTTTCTGAGGCTGCTGGGAGAGCTTTCCCTTTCTCTTCTTTGTTCTCACAGCTCCCGGGGTTCAGTTTTGGATTTGGCCCCGCCTCTGCGTGTAGGTCGCCTGAGGGCGTCTGCTCTTCGCTCAGACAGGACGGGGTTAAAGAGCAGCTGATTCAGGGGCTCTGGCTCACTCAGGTCAGGGGGAGGGAGGGGTACAGAATGTTGGGCGAGCCTGCGGCGGCAGAGGCCGCGTGACGTTGTACCTACCAGCTTGAGGCGCGCTGTGCGTTCTCCTGGGGAAGTTGTCCCTGGATCACGGGACCCTGGCAGTGGCGGGCTGCACAGGCTCCCGCAAGGGGAGGTGGGGATAGTGACCTGTGCTTGCACACAGGCTTCTTCATGGCTGCATTACAGCCTTAGCGTCTCATGCCCACCTCTGGGGTCCACGCTGATAGCCGCAGCTCGCACCCGTCTCTGGAGCTCCTTTATGCGGTGCTCTGAATCCCCTCTCCTCGCACACCAGGAAACAAAGAGGCAAGAAAAGTCTCTTGCCTCTTCAGCAGCTCCAGACTTTGTCCCGGACTCCCTCCCGGCTAGCTGTGGTGTACTAGCCCCCTGCAGGCTGTGTTCACGCCGCCAACCCCAGTCCTCTCCCTGGGATCCGACCAAAGCCAGAGCCTCAGCTCCTAGCCCCCGCCCGCCCCAGCGGGTGAGCAGACAAGCCTCTCGGGCTGGTGAGTGCCGGTCGGCACCGATCCTCTGTGCGGGAATCTCTCCGCTTTGCCCTCCACACCCCTGTTGCTGTGCTCTCCTCCATGGCGCAGAATCTCCCGCCCTCTGCCACCCACAGTCTCTGCCCGCGAAGGGGCTTCCTAGTGTGTGGAAACCTTTCCTCCTTCACAGCTCCCTCCCACTGGTGCAGGTCCTGTCCCTATTCTTTTGTCTCTCTTTATTCTTTTTTCTTTTGCCCTACTCAGGTACATGGGGACTTTCTTGCCTTTTGGGAGGTCTGAGGTCTTCTGCCAGCAGTCAGTAGGTGTTCTATAGGAGTTGTTCCACATGTAGATGTATTTCTGATGTATTTGTGGGGAGGAAAGTGATCTCCATGTCTTACTCTTCTGCCATCTTGAAGCTCCTCCCCTCACCATTTGTGTTCTTAGGAAGGTTATAGTTTAATGGGAAGATTGGTGACTGGGGGATGGAAGGGAAGGTGAGAAAGCTCCTGACAGATGTGCTAGATTTTTCTGTGAAGCAGGTAGTAAAGTCATCTCTGAAACTGAGGAAGAATAGGGACTTAAGAGTGTGAGAAAGATTCAGAAATGCTGAAGGGTTGAAGGGCCCAGAAGAGGTTAGAAATGGTTTCCTTGCAAAGATTTTTGAGTGTGTGTGATTTCTACCAACATTTTCCTGGAGGAAGGGATGTGTGCATTAATCCAGGTTTAGAGATGGGGATCTGAAAGGTGGAGTGGGTATAATAGAAAGGGAAAGGAGGAAAGTAGATTTCATTCAGAGATAGTTGCGGTGATGAAACATTTGTTCTGGGCTGGGCAGGGGAGGAACTGGTATAGAAGCCTAATAGTAGTGGACAAAGGAGAACATGTAGAGATAGGAGCTCTTGATAAAGCTGAAGAGCAGGCACCACTGGTAGTAAAGCAATGAGGGATCTGGAAGCAGAGAAATTCATATTAGGAATCTAGATAACAGGGTTAAGGATCAAGGATTGGGTAGCTGAAGTAAAGTAAAAAGAAAGGTCCTTGAGAGGGAAAAAGAAAAGAACTCGCATTCATTGTGTGTCTATTTTGTTTTAGACAATAAAGATGATGAGCTTAAGATATTAAAAGTCAGGAAGTCAGATGGACCATCCATTCTGATGGCAAAGTCACCTAGGACAATGGTAGGGAGTTGAGATAGAAACAAAGACTAAAACACGGGCCAAATGCTATAATGAGTAGCGGAGAGTGAGCTGGTTTGTAAATTGCAGCAGTAAATGGTGTTTAAGGCAAGGCACAGAATACAAATCATGAGACTTGAGGGAAGAAGAGCTTTTGCAAGAGGGTGGAAAAAAATATATTATCTAGAATTGACACAGGGCTTAAGGAAGAACCCCAGATGAAACTTTTTGCCCTGCAGCACATAAGTCAAAGGAAAATGATCAGTCCCTTGAGGAAAGAAGCAGGTGTCACTTAAGGCCAGATGGTAAAGGAAGAGTTCAGGGAAGGTATATCAATTAGCTATTGCTGCATAACAAAGAATTTCAAAATCTTAGAGTCTATAAGCATTTATTTAACTTATGTGTCTGTGGTAGGTGGAGTTGGCTGATCTAGGCTGGACCTGGTTCAGTCAACTCATCCAGGGCATCTTTGTATTGCATGCCTGTCCTCCCGCTGGGGCCACTGGGCTAGCCCAGGTGTGTTCTTCTTCTGACAATAACAGAAGTGCGTATGTTGAGTTTCTGCTGGGTAATCACTGACAACTAACATCCCATCAGCCAAAGCAAGTCCCATGGCCAAGCCCGACATCAAAGCAGTGGGGAAGTGTACTATTCGCAGGAAAGTAGAAGAAAGAAGTGGATAATCTGATATGGCACAGGAGGAGCGTTTATAGTCAGTTGCAGTTCTGGAGAATACAAGTAGAGTGAGGGACATAAAGGAGATTCAGAGTTGGGAAGAGCATGAAGAAAGATGTACCAAGTAGAATGAAGAGAACAACTCAGAGGTGCTTGCATTTTGTGGAGCGTCTAATGTAGATTGTAGAGGAGAGAACTAACTGGAGGTAGCTGGGCTGAAGGATCCTTTTGGAACTCTGGTGAAAAGCTGTTTTGGAGAACTTTGTTTTAGGCAATATGTTCCGCAGGTTGAAAGGGCATGTACCAAATTCCCAGAAAAATATTAACTGATAGTGACATATCAGTTATACCAAGGCGATATCAAAGTAGTCTGTACTCCTTTGAGATTTCAGTCATGCTACATGCCTCTGCTCCCAAGTATGCCTGGACTAGTCAACAGAATCTGGCTCTCTCAACTCATGCTGGTGGTTGAGGTACCAACTGAGGTAGAAGTTCGAGTCTGCCTACATGGTAACTTCAATACTTACCGCATTTGATTACATCCAAGTGAATTCTGATTATGATTTGAACAGTACCCAAGTATTTTGATTTGGGGATTAGTTAAATCCTGTTTACACCCGGGAACTTTTTAGCTCAACACATTTGCAGCCCTAAACCAGCCAAGATTCTTCACTGTGTAAGTCCTCCAAGGATTAGCCTATTCCTGCTCTCCCCGTTCCACACATAAATGTTAATTACCCTTAAATACAGCCCATTTACTACCATCAGTAATGGAAAATTTTAAATGCCAAGCTAAGTGAGAGAAACTTGAATCTAAATAATTATTACATTGTGCTCTTTGTTCTCAATAGTGATACTTAGACTAGGGTTTCTGAGAGATGGGGAGCTGTGAGCATGCATGACCTGTGGGTGATAATTACAAGGAGAGTCTTGAATTTTTCAAGAGGCTTTAATGACTCCCAGGACATTGGGATACAGCAGCATGGATCTTGTTAAGAGAATATAAACTCAGTGTCACAGAAAAATCATTTTCTGGTTAGAATGTAGAGAGGGGATAGATACTAAACATTCCATCTGAATTGTTTGGATGGTCAATGGGGAATTTAATTTTATGAAATGTAGTTTTAAAAATCTTGCAACCTGGCAGAATGGTAACTAAGAGGGTGGAGGAGAAATGGAGGTGCAGAATTATATTATTTAAATTATATTTATAAAGACCACTGACCTACTTCATCCTTCCTTCTCTGAGGAAAAAGGCGTAGAAATGATGTCCTAAAGGCATGTGAGATCAGTTGGAATATATTAAGCAGTGAAGACAATAAGGATGTAACAGAAAAATATAATCTGTATTATTTAAATTATTGAAAGAATGCTAAGAATATTGTTACTAAGGTGACTATGATGCATAATGATGTGTGAAATTTTAAACCTATGTGGTCTTTAAAACAAATTCTTGATACAAAAGTAATAAAAAATACCATGTAAGCTTTGAAAAGATATAAAAATATAAAGACTAACATAAGAATTGAAATTCAGAAATAAGCAGTTAAAATTGTTTCCCAGTGTTTTTCTTTTTAACTTTTGTTGACTGATTATAAAATCAATCAGAATTTCTCATAGAGCATTTATAAGGTATCAAAATATAATATAGTCTAAAATAAACGTTGTCAACATTATTTTCATCTACTTCGTGAAATGCTACATTTATTCAAGGTTTAAGAATTTCATTCTGCATTATATTTGAACTTTTTTTTTTTTTTTTTTTTTTTTTTTTGCGGTACGCGGGCCTCTCACTGCTGTGGCCTCTCCCGTTGCGGAGCACAGGCTCCGGACGCGCAGGCTCAGCGGCCATGGCTCATGGGCCCAGCCGCTCCGCGGCGTGTGGGATTTTCCCGGACTGGGGTACGAACCCGTGTCCCCTGCATCGGCAGGCAGACTCCCAACCACTGCGCCACCAGGGAAGCCCTGAACATTTTGAATTAACATTTTGAATTAACAAAGTTGAGTCAGTGGTTAGGAAGGCTTGTATTAAGCGAAATGTTAGAGAGGAGACTGACTTTGTACATAATTAGTTCATATTGAAACTTTTCATCTTATGACAACTTTTGAATTATTTACCATGGTATTGTAGAGTTTTAAGGAATTGAATTTTCACAAAACATGACTGACCCTCATTTTTTAGAGTCAATGTTATTAGGATCATAAATGTTCATGACTCATATTTCCACTGAATATATAATATTTCTTCTATTTAATGCTTTTAAAATAGAATTCTATTTTCTTGGATATCAACACTGCAACCACTGTGAGAATGAAAGCAAAGAAGCTTTATCTTCTCATCAAGGATATTTTTGCTTATCATTCTACATTTTTGTTCCACAGCTATAGGTAGGTTTCTTACAATCATCAACATTTATAAATTGATTTGACACATTATAGGAGTGTGTTTCATTATTAAAGGAGGGAATAACTTAGATATTTTATTGATTACCGTCATTCCTATATTTGATCTTATTTCTGTTATTTCAAGTAATATTTTCTGATGCTATGCATTCTTGTTTTACCATATTTCCCACATTTTCTTTGCTCTAACCTTTTCTTGCTTCTGATAGGTATATTATGTCAACATTTCATATAGAATATAAAAAGTAAGACAGCTTTTGATATAAAAATTTGTTAGAATTTCTAGAGAAGCAAACTCTCACCTGGGACTCTGGGAATGATTTTCTGAACACTAGAGAACTGACCCATCCAAGGACCTGCTATCTCTGAAATCACCTTGGAAATAGTGAGTTGGAGAATATGGTGCTTGAGCTGATATCCAAGGTGTAGGAAGCTGGAACGAGGAGCCTACTGCTGCCCCAGCTGCTGTTGCCACCACCACATCACCTGGGAAACTGGATGCTGGGGTGCTGACGCAGGAAAGCCTTCGTCTCTACAGCCCTATTTGCCGGTAGCTAAAATAGAAAAAGAGGCCAGAGAGAACCTCTGGTTCCCTTCCACTTTCCAAAATTTCAGTGCTCTTGTTTGATTGGTAAGAGCTAATTTTTATCCCAAATCTTAGCTCTGAAGGAGTCTGGAAATGCCCTCTAGGCTCTGTGAAGGAAGGTCCCGTAGAAGGAAGGTGGGATAGAAAGGAAGCTCACCCATCCACAGTATCTACCATAGGATAGTTGTAGTCTATTTATAGTCCTATTTGAACCTTATTTGAATTATTTAAAATTTTGTTTTACAAAACTAGTCTTAAACACTAATTCTATAATTGTGACAGGTAAATGGTGATTCTCAGGCTTTGTTTATACACAAGTTATTGTCTTCTAACCATTCCACTTTATATTTTATACCTATGTTTCTATACGAAACAGAATGCAATATTATATATACATATATAAATGTATAATTATAAATATAATTTATATATATATATAGTTTAAATAACTTTTTGGCACTTGGTTGTAAGTTGATAGGCCTGTTATCAGAGTCATCTTCCATTGTCCTACTGATGTTCTGAATTTTTTTCTTAGGTGTTTTAATGAAAAGTTAAAAAAATGCATCTGAGAGAACTATGAGTATTGAAAATCATAATTTATTGCCTTAAGGATGTATAATACACTAAAACAACACATTCCTTCCCCAGCACAGCATTCTTCTATTGTAAAGCTATTTCTCAATTTTAGGAGTTTCTTTTTTTTTTGGTAGGCTTTTATTGTAAGTTGTTAAAATCTGGACAGTTTCCCCCAAGTAGCTTAAAGCAGTGAGTTTTCCTCAGAATCATCATGAGCTGAAATCATCCTTTACAGTATCTTTTATGTCAGTGAATATTCTCTATAAATATTCCAGTTGTCTGATATTTAAATTAACTCAGTAAATGTTAATTGTGTCCTTAATATATTCTGGGACCCTAATGGATCCTGGGACTTGAACGATAAATGTCTCGTCCCACCCCTATGGAGTCCCGGCCTAGCATACTCTATAAATATAATATAATATATAAATCAATAAACACTGACAAAAAGACAAGTGAAACATCATGGAAGAGTGTCCTTAATTCTGCCTGGGGGTTAAGAATCAGGGCAGATTTCACAGAGGAGGCAAGAGTTTATCAGATCTCTCAATTTCCTAGTTAAAAAAACCCAACAAAACAAAATAAAAAAACAGAGGATGGTCATAACTATAACTTTAATTTAAAAAAATCAGAATAAATGTGAAGTACCTGGGATTTTTATTTGTGCTAAGACCTGTAGAAAAATAAAGGTGACTATGATGATAATGATAGTTAATGGATATTACTGATTGCCTACCCAGCAGCTGGCTGGGTACCCTGCCCCTTTCCCTGCTAATTTTCCTTCTGATGTCTGTTCCTCTTCTGAATTGTAGCAACTATGTGGTTTTGAAGGTTGATCCCAGTTCAGGTGTGAGCTCTAATGAGACTAAGTCAGTTAACAAAATCCCATCCCCCTGCCGGTGATTGATTTAAGCCCCCACCCCTTTAATAAAAAGAGTCCGGTAGTGCTTGGTCACAGAGATAGGTTCAGTAAGGAGTGCAAGACTAGATTTGGGCCAACGAAATAAATGTAAGGGGAATTTTGAAAAGGGGATTCTGGGAAACTTGCCCTTCTTCTTAACGGAAAACCATAAGAGCACTCTCTCTTGCTGGCCATTGGCAGATATACTAGGAATACTGTAGCCATCCGATTACCAGCCTGAAGATGAAGCCTGAAAATGAACACAGAAATTTTCCTCACTCCCTCCTCCCTCTCTAGGAATCACAGGGGAATGGAGACAGAGCCATCGAATTAAGTAAATCCTAAAACCTCTCTGACCTATGGATTTCCAAGTATGAGAGTCTATGAATGTTTTTACTGTTTAAGCCAGTTTGGCATGACTTCTCCAGTGCTTGCTATCAAAGGCATTCCAAGTAATTTAATAATTCACAGCTGAGAATAAAAAGGGCTAGCCTAAGAATTAAGATAAATATAATGCTACAACATTTTAAAAGACTGAAAACAAAAATAATAAAAGTAGGTAACGGTGAAACCTGAGAACCTAAAATATTACAAAGCTAAAATAAATGAGAATGAAAAGTCTAGGTAGAAAATAATTGTTACAAATCGATTTGACAAAAAAAAAAGCTAAAATTGGGCAGAAGCAACAAACTAAATCGTTGAAAAACGGTAAAAAATTTCTAGCATACTGGTAAGGCTCTTTCAGATTGAGAGGAACAACTGATCGGCACATTACTTTGGGAGTGATGAAGATTTAACATAAAGGATTTCCAGTGAAGGGTACATGACAGAAATTTCTGTCTTTAAAACAACGCATTCCTGGCTTCAGCCCTGGCAATTCTGATAAGGCAGGTGTGACTGAGGCCCTGGCATGCACAATTTTATGGACTGTTGAAAAACCACAAATTTGGATCTCAGTGTGACTCTCCCTGCCTGTATCTCTTCCTGTTGTATCTTTCCACGTGTGCCTCTATGTGTGAGTTGCCTGCATTACTGTCTCTACGCATATCTCTGTCTCTGCATGTAAGTCTTCATGCCTGCGTGTGTCTCTGAGTTTCCCTTTCTGTTTCTCTTTGTCTCTCATTGTCCTTCTGCATAGCTTTGTATCTCTGTATATCTCTTCTATGTCTCGGTGTCCCTCTGTATGTGTAGCATATCTGTGTGTTTATGCCTGTGTGTGTGCATCTCTTTGCCTGTCTCTCTGTGTCTCAGTATGTTTTCTCTTTGGTTCTCTGTATCTCTGTGTGGCCTCTTCTCTGTGTTTATTTGTATGTTTCTCTGCATTAATCTCTCTCGATATGTATCTCTTGTGTATCTCTTTTCCTGACACTTAATTGAGAGCAGACACAAACTCAGTCTGTGCCTAAAACAAACAAAAGATGTAAAAGCCAGGGACTTTACAGGGAACTGAAGTGACTGATACTCCTTAAGGTGACTTGGTCAGCCAGTAGGAATCCTTTCCCTCCTCCACCACTTTCCTCACCCTTCAGAGCAGTGAAATTGCTGGGCGTGGGGAGCACCTGTGTCTTTGAGTGCCTTGCAATGGACCCACAGTATCAGACATACCTGTTCAGGCCTCTTCTCAAATTCACATAATGCAGGACTGAAAACTCCCCACACTGAGGGCGGATTTGTTATTCATTTCAGTGATCTTAATCATAAAATAGTTCTGCTTGCATGCAAATATCATCACACAGTCATGTCACTTCTAACTCCTTACTGGCTCTTGGGCTCACATACCTTTCTAGGGCGTGGCCATCGAGCATAGCTCCACCAGCCCATCAAGGGACACCTGCAGCTTCCTTCCTCTGCAGAGCACTTTTGTGCAGTACTCACTTTGCAGTTTGGCAGGCAGTGCTCTCTTCTGCCTCATTTCCTACCCGCATCTGAAGATGCTGCACCTTTTCCTTCATGAATTCCTGACTTTTGAGACCTGTCATGTCCTGATCTGGATGTTACGTGGTTCTTCCATAGATCCTCATAGGAGTGCTTCCAGCCTGGCCCTTCGTTAATCATATTGTCTGCTTCTCCAGGTCAAACATTTATTCCTCCCCTCCTGCCCTTTTTTCCGTGTTTGGAAGTTCCAACACTAACACACTGTCTCCATTCCTTTATGAATAGTCCTCATAGAATTTTTTCTGATAAAATACAGTTCTGGTATTTCCAAAGGTCGTTTTAAAATTTACTAGCCCTAGCTTACCCTTTCCACACCCCATGTCCTCAAGTCCATTCTCTACGTCTGCATCTTTATTCCTGTCCTGCACCTAGGTTCGTCAGAACCATTTAAAAAACATTTTTTTAGATTCCATATATATGTGTTAGCATATGGTATTTGTTTTTCTCTTTCTGACTTACTTCACTCTGTGACAGACTCTAGGTCCATCCACCTCACTACAAATAACTCAATTTTGTTTCTTTTTATGGCTGAGTAATATTCCATTGTATATATGTGCCACATCTTCTTTATCCATTCATCTGTCGATGGACACTTAGGTTGCTTCCATGTCCTGGCAATTGTAAATAGAGCTGCAATGAACATTGTGGTACATGACTCTTTTTGAATTATGGTTTTTCTCAGGGTATATGCCCAGTAGTGGGATTGCTGGGTCATATGGTAGTTCTATTTTTAGTTTTTTAAGGACCCTGCATACTGTTCTCCACAGTGGCTTTATCAATTTACATTCCCACCAACAGTGCAAGAGGGTTCCCTCTTCTCCAAACCCTCTCCAGCATTTATTGTTTGTAGATTTTTTTGATCATGGCCATTCTGACTGGTGTGAGGTGATACCTCATTGTAGTTTCGATTTGCATATATATGGAAGCTTAAAAATGGTTCTGAAGAACCTAGGGACAGGACAGGAATAAAGACGCAGATGTAGAGAATGGATTTGAAGACACAGGGAGGGGGAAGGGTAAGCTGGGACAACGTGAGAGAGTGGCATGGACATATATACACTACCAAACGTAAAATAGATAGCTAGTGGGAAGCAGCCGCATAGCACAGGGAGATCAGCTTGGTGCTTTGTGACCACCTAGAGGGGTGGGATAGGGAGGGTGAGAGGGACACGCAAGAGGGAGGAGATATGGGGATATATGTATATGTATAGGTGATTCACTTTGTTATAAAGCAGAAACTAACACACCATTTAAAGCAGTTATACTCCAATAAAGATGTTAAAAATAAATAAAAGAATACAGGAATTAAAAATAAATAAATAATAAAATAAAATTTACTAGCCCCAAATATGTTTGACAAGTCAGATAATAAGAGATGCCAGTGATCTTTAGATCTCTGGAAAGAAAAGGACTAAAGCCCAGGTTCCAGTCTCTGGGCCAGCTGTATGGTCTTGGAGGAGGTACTTCTCCAGGCTACTATTGTCCTTGT
Organism: Stenella coeruleoalba; assembly: GCF_951394435.1. NCBI lineage: Eukaryota > Metazoa > Chordata > Mammalia > Artiodactyla > Delphinidae > Stenella > Stenella coeruleoalba. The sequence goes on from NC_137153.1 coordinate 44,127,570, forward strand.
GGAAAATGAGGAATTAGATCTTACAATTGCTAAGATACGGTTGGGCCTAAAAATTTCTAGTCATCATGGAAACAAATTTTCACAGAAATAAAAACATGTATTACCATTCAACTTATGACACTTAAGGAATTAAAAATCGCAGTCTTCCATGCTCATGTTCCAATCAATCAAATATTAGTTTACTTTCTCAAAATAAATTTGCATTTATATTTCACACATGGTTTATAATTTGGTTTAGTTTGGGTTTTCTAATTTAGACTTTTGTAAAACTTTGACTGAAAAATAATCCAACTCACTAGAACTCATTTCACTGCTAAGAGGCAGAATTAAGTCCTTAATTTCATCTCTCATTATGAATTCCAACAACTTAGCTTATATTCATTCATTTACAGTACATTAGTTGCCTTTTTTCACACATAAGAAGTTTGAATCGAACATATTTAGACTAGAGGGAATTTACTGAGATCAAATGTAGTATTTGGCTTTTTCATCACAAAACAACAATGCTATTGAAGACAATGGGACATCAATCAATACATTAATGCCTTTTGGCTCTCCAGTTTTCCTGAGAATGAACTTGTCATCTTCTCAGAAGTATAGAATGCTACCTTTTCATGCTTTTAGAAAATCTTTTCTAAGAAATCAGTTCAGTCCAAGACCATAACCAAATAATGTAGTAAACAAATTATAAAAATCAGAAAGAATAATGGATACAAGCCACTTGGTTAATTAACACGTGAACAGGGAGAGGAGTAGAATGTTGATTAAATTATGCTGAAATTATTTGAGCAGGCATATCCAAGAACATATGTTTCGAATTTTGAGATAATTTTTAAAAGACTTGTGGCTTCAGAGATTTCTGCCATGCATGATAAGGGTGCCAGTACTATTATTAGCTGAGTCTTAAGTCACTGTGCCTGAGAAAAGCTCTGCTATGGCTTAAAACACTCAGCTAACTTAAGCTCATTAGCTGACACAAAGGAAAATAATAAAAGTAGGAAAAACATATAAATGGAACCAAATCCCACGTTTTATGTATTACTGATTTCCTGTATCTTTATTTTATTTTAACTGCCATATAATAGGAACAGTGAATTAAAACATCACTACCATTGTGTTTTTCCATTATTCCTAGTATTTGCAACAGAATTTTTGCTTTATATATTGGAATGCCTTGCTATATGTTGGATATAAATAGATTCATTATAGTTATGTCTGTGCCTTTCATCATTAAAATCTACTTTCTTATTTCACTTTAAGTATTTCCCATAAATTTTATCCACTTAAATATGAGAAGAATGGTGACAATATTAATATCAAGCAGATAGTTTTATCCACTGTTGTATTCTAACTTTTGAATTTTACTTTAAGCATGTCATTTGCGTATGGAAAAAGTTCGATATGTTACTTTATTTTTGGAATCATACACAGGATTCTATGTCCTGCTTTTCAACTTTTGTATCTCCTTTTATTTGTATAAAAGGTATGAGCACCCAGTTTTATTCAGCTTTTTATCTTTTATTGGGTTAAACATGAATGTTTTAAATTTAAAAAGTAAATCAATTTGTAGCATATATATATATATACACATATATATATGAATAGTATTGCTTATCTTAAAACTTCTCTAGCTGTTATTAATCTTTTATATAACTCAAATAGCCCATAATAACTGTGGATCTGATTATATTAGAAAGAGAAGTGTATTTATGCTTTTGTCTTTTCAGTCCTCTACCATCCTATTAATCTAATTAGAACCATGAAAACATTGCTGTGAGTTTTTACGTTATGTATTTCATGTAGTATATTTGTTTCAACACTTAGATAATTCTAACCAGCTGCAGGTATTGCGCTGAGTGTTCTCATTTACTGACCTCATCAATAAATGGATCTGTCAGCACCCATTTTAATCAACAATATCCCTATTCAAAAATTCTTTCTGAGATTCAGCTTTCAATATCTGGAGGTATTTCCTTAAGAAAATTTTGATGAAAGGGCATATTTCCTAACTATCCAAAGACATATCTGATAATATCTTTCTTTTTCTTCCATATTTGAAGATCAGTGTGATTGCATAGGCAGTTCTTGAAATATACCCTTCTCTCCCATAATGTCTCATGTAACTCTATGTTTACTTATTTCCAAGTAGAATGTTTTTTTCCTTAGTAGCTTATACATTATATTACATTTATAATTTTATGAGATTACAGGGCAGTCATGAGGGCTTTCATAAATATCCTGCTTCACCACTTTTTCTAGGCGCTTAATAGGACTGTTAGTCTTTTACATGCTCATGTAACTTGCTTTGGTCAAGAAAAAGTGAGTGGATGTGACATGTGGTATGTTACTTTAAAAAAGACAACAACAGCACAAGTTCTAAGTCATGAAATTAGCAAATATCCAGGTGAATAATATGTGAAGATGAATGCACTGAACGTCTTTCCATTTGCACAGGCTATAAAGGTGTGTGCAAATCACCTAATGGTTGATGGAAACTTTGTCAGCCAGAGTCCCTAGGGGAGAGGCAGAGTCCTCTGCTCACCCAAATAGTCGTCACTGTCCTTGTCTTATGCGCAAGGACAGGTATCAGATTTGAGAGTTGTTACTTCAGCATAACTGGTCTATTTGACTGACAAAAACTATATATTTGGGATCATACTTCTTTGTTATTGTAGATACAACCCAGTGAGTCCTATCTATTTTGGATGTGTTTTCCTATTAAATCAAGAGGAAATATCCTCGACTATATGTTTGATAATCAATCTTGTGGTAGTTAGTCTTCTCCTCTGATAATATCTAGTCAGAGGTCAAGTCTCTGAAAATTAGTTCTTCAGATCCATCATCTTCTCTTTGGGGAGCTAGATAATATTCCTAACTGCCTGCATCTTGGAAAAGCACAGGAGACATAGTTTGAATAGAGGGATATAATGGGTTGTCCCCCCCATCATCTCTTTACTCTTTTAGGTTCTAGATAACTTTATTTTCTTCCATCCTATTTTATTCTGTACCATATAGATTCCGCCCTTTACTGATTTCAACAGAATTTTTAGCCCATTTAATGCAATATTCATTTTGCTAAATCTTTTCAAAATCTGCTGTCTGGTATCACATAAAGGACACTGTCACTTCAAGCATTAGTTACTTGCATTCAAAGTACTCAGGTAAGAAAACCCTTGAACAAATCTCTAAAGAATATCAGGGTCCAGGAAATAAAGCTAAACATGAGGAACTGATAAGGTAGCAGATTGGGGTGACAAACTTACAACGATTGGCAGAGAAACATTGGAGAATGAGTGAAGGTTGATAATCAGTTTGCCAGGGATAGAACATGTCTGATATTTTTTTGTATCTTATATCACTTCTCTTCAGGAACATCTCACCATATACAATTTTACAGATGAGAAAACTGAGTTCAGAGAAGTTGAAGAATAGGATGAGGATCTCATAGCAAGTAACCAGCAGAGTTTATAAATTAAACTTGTCGTTATTCCTGCACCACCCTGCCTTCTGGGAAGCAGGAGATTTGTTACCGAATCCAAGCTCGTACTGCTTGCCACATAACAGGCCAATAAATGGAGAGATGAGTTGTTGGGGCAAGGAATAAAGCCAGCAGACGGAGAAGACGGTGGACTAGTGTCCCAGAGAACCATCTTGCTGGGGTTTGGATGCTAGTTTCTTTTATAGGGGGTGAGGAGTTAAAGTAAAAAGAGGCATTAAGTTGTTGCAAATATTTCCTGGTTCTAATTTCTTCCTTCCTGCAGCCATTCATAGGTGGACCTTGTCAGAATGTTTCCTGTGAGCTTAAACAAAGGTATTTTATTTTATTTTTTTTTAACATCTTTATTGGAGTATAATTGCTTTACATTGTTGTGTTAGTTGTTGCTGTATAACAAAGTGAATCAGCTATACATATACATATATCCCCATATCCCCTCCCTCTTGTGTCTCCCTCCCACTCTCCCTATCCCACCACCTCTAGGTGGTCACAAAGCACCAAGCTGATCTCCCTGTGCCATGCAGCTGCTTCCCACTAGCTAGCTGTTTTACATTTGATAGTGTATATGTGTCCATGCCGCTCTCTCACTTCGTCCCAGCTTACCCTTCCCCCTCCCCGTGTCCTCAAGTCCATTCTCTGCGTCTGCGTCTTTATTCCTGTCCTGCCCCTGGGTTCATCAGAACCATTTTTTTTTCAGATTCCATATATATGTGTTAGCATACGATATTTGTTTTTCTCTTTCTGACTTACTTCACTCTGTATGACAGACTCTAGGTCCATCCACCTCACTACAAATAACTCAGTTTCGTTTCTTTTTATGGCTGAGTAATATTCCATTGTATATATGTGCCACATCTTCTTTATCCATTCATCTGTCAATGGACACTTAGTGTAGTGCTCAGGCATGGGAGGAAGGATTTTGGGAGATGGACCATCATGTATACCTTAAGGTATAGGCAACATCCCTTTAATAATTAACTTGTAGCAAAAGCAATAGAATATAAAGGTTAAAGCAAAAGAAACAGATGTATTATGGAGTCAGATTTGTTCTTCCCTATTACGGTTTTATACTTGGGACCAAAGAATATAGCTTCTAGGAACTTTAGTAATTCTTTTATTTGTCTAGTTCATGTCTGTATAATTCCTCTGTGTTTAATTCCTTATGTTTTCAGGAAAGGGCCAGGGCACACACACCAGGCGACAGCATTTCCAGATCTGACGCTACTATGTTGCTCTCCATAGTTTCATTATGTAATGTATTCATGGTCCCTGCTTTCACTTCAGCCTTTCCTCACCCAGAACCAGTTAGTGCCAGTTCAGGCTCTCTGGCTTCTTCTGTTGGATTTGTACTTCTGACCAAGTACAAATCAAAAGTTCTCCAATTCTTTCTACTCCATAAAAAATTGTAGTACTAAGGCTAATTTTCATTATTTTTTAAGAAAGTGATTATTTGGGGGGAAATTGAATGGGGGCAGGCAGTCTATAAGTTGATAAAAGGCATAAAAGTAATACACAGGAAGCAAGAGATAAGAGCTCTGAAGGTAAATACTTAGGAATTAGCAAAAACTCCTGAAAGAAATTTAGGCTTTCAGAGACTGTGGAAATTACTGGATTCATGACAAAAATCCAAGGAGTAGAGGGGCAACCAGAGGCAATCTGCATAAGCTGTGAAATAAGCTGTGCAATAAACAGAAAATGATTCTACATCATTTCTATGGTATGATAAAAGGACAGAGTTGGAAAATAGAAATGCACAGGCAAGATTGGCGAGATTTAGAGGTGGCAGAGGGGATGTTGGAGGGATCTGATGGACTAGACAATGAGGTAGGGGCTGTGGCTTCATCTTCCTTGTAGATATACCACAGAGTAAAGAGGTCATCCAGTGTGATTGGCTTCCATCATTGATAGTGAAAAGTTCCAGGTGATGTGAGATCTTCTCATTTGCTTTCATATTTTGCAGTTTACTATGCTGTGACTGAAAGTAGGTTTTCAAAATTCATTGTGCTTGGGGCTTTCCTGGTGGCGCAGTGGTTGAGAGTCCGCCTGCCGATGCAGGGGACACGGGTTTGTGCCCCGGCCCAGGAAGATCCCACATGCTGTGGAGCGGCTGGGCCCGTGAGCCATGGCCGCTGAGCCTGCGCGTCCGGAGCCTGTGCTCTGCAACGGGAGAAGCCACAACAGTGAGAGACCTGCATACCGCAAAAAAAAAAAAAAAATTCATTGTGCTTCTTACATCTGAAAACTGTGGTTTTTTTGGATCAATTCTGAAAAATTTGAATCAGAATATTGGATTTGCCCACTTCTCTTTATTCTGTGTGGATTTCCAATCAGAAGCTCTTAGGATTTCTCTTTGGTCATTGGTTTCACCTAACCTCTCTTTCATAGTTTCACTTTCTTCAATTCTGAGTTGTATTATGAGTAATCTCTTCATTTTGCTTTTATAGTTTGCTGATGTCGTCAGTAGCTGTGTTTTATCATTTAAACATATAAGATGAATTTTAAATTTTAATGATTATATTTTGTATCCCTTTAAATATAGTCCTGATCACTTTTGATTGTCTCATTTCCTTATAATATTTTCTGCATTTCCCATTATTTCATTAAACACTATAACCATACTTATTTTGTACATTGTTTCTTATATTTTCAGTATGGATACTCCGTGTGTACCTTATTCTGCAGTCTGTAGTTTCTGACTCTTGATTATTGTGTTTCCTCACATTTCCTAGATTTAATCATGAGCTATTTGTTGGAACTTTCATTTTGGGAATCTTCAAAGCCTGCACTGAGTTGATTAACCTTTGTTTCTGCCAGTACTAGGGTACTAATCTGGAAACAGAACTTTAAATTTTGTCTCTTGGATGTAGATTTCACTGTATGAGAGTGTGGAATAATTCAAATTTCAGGACTGGGTGAGAGAAGGGCTAGGGATACAAATTATTAGGGAAGACAATATTACTTTCCCCACCTAAGTCCAACAAACACAGCCTGCCTTTCTTTTTGCTTCATTTGCCCAGCATGCAAGTTTTCCTGTGCCCCCTTCCATGAGGAGAGTTATTTTCGATACCTGTCTTAATGTGTAACATTTCAGTATGTGTAACATACTCCTTGACTTGTCAGAACTAAATTCTTTTCCACGGAGGGACTGGTAACCAGCAAATTTCAAGGTTTCTGGATTGAGCACACCTCTAGGGAAGCCATGGTTTCTGTGTGGATTTTCCACTCCAGATTTAGCTCAAAGTTTTTTGAACTGCTTTGTGTTTTCTGAGGATTTTTGTTTTTGGTGTTATGGTTCATGGAGGACATCCCTTACTGTTTTGTGAGCTCTGTAATGCTTTCCAAAGTATGTGAGATCTAATTTAGTGAGTATTTAGGTGTTTGGTAGAGAAGAAGGGCATTTCAGAATAGAATATTTATACACAGAAGTATGACAAACAGGAATAATCCATAATCCCACACCCATGAAAAAATTAATTTTCTTAATATAAAAATACTATATGCATATAAAAAATTCAAATCACCCCAAAAGTTATAAAATAAACTTCCCTATAATTCAACCTTCTTTCCATTCAAAACCACTGTTAGAGGCTTTTTGTTTTTGGCAGTCTTTCATAAGTATGTGTGTGTATATAAAATCAGTTATGTATAATTGTAGATATTATAAAAAGACACCAAAATAACCTCTAATATTATGTTAAATATTATCTGTATTATAAAAAGTATCATCAACACATCACAGAGATCACGTTTTGTACATTGTTCTGTTCTTTGCTTTTTTTGGCTTAATATACCTTAGAGATTTTCCACATTAACTTATAAACATGTACTTATTTAATTTTGTTTATTTTTTACTGAAGTATAGTTGACTTACAATATTATATTAGTTCCAGGTATACAACATAGTAATTCAATATTTTTATAGATTATACTCCATTTAAAGTTATTATAAATATTGGCTATATGCCCTGTGCTATACAATATATCCTTGTTGCATTATTTATTTTATACATAGTAGTTTGTACCTCTTAATACCCTAACCCTATCTTACCCCCCCTCCTTTCCCCACTGGTAACCACTAGTTTTTTTCCTTTATCTTTGAGTCTATTTCTATTTTGTTATATTTATTAGTATACTTCATAGATTCTACATTTAAGTGATAAAATATAGTATTTATCTTTCTCTGCATTATTTCACTAAGCATAATTCCTTCCAGGTCCATCCATGTTGTTGCAAATAGCAAAATTTCATTCTTTTTTTATGGTTGAGTAATATTCCATTGTATAAATATACCATATCTTCTTTATGCATTCATCTGTGGATGGACTCTTTATGCTTCCTGTACCTGGGTATCTGTTACCTTTTTCAGATTTGGGACATTTTCATTCATAATTTCATCAAATACATTTTCAACTCCTTTCTCTTCTTCTGGGACCCCTATAATGTGAATGTTAGCACTGTTATTGTTGTCTCTGAGAGCCCCTAAACTGTTCTCATTTTTTGTTTTTCTTTTTGCTGTTCAGAATGAGTGATTGTTATTATTCTATCTTCCAGGTCACTTATGTGTTCTTTTGTATCACCTAGTCTGCTATTAATTCCTTCTAGTGTGTTTTTTTTTCATTTATGTCATTGTAATCTTCAGTTCTGACTGTTTCTTAAAAAACATTTTTTTAGTTCCTTGTTAAAATTCTCACTGTGTTCATCAATTCTTTAACGTAGTTCAGTTAGCATTCTTATGACTGATGCTTTTAGCTGTTTATCTCTGTTTTATTAGTTGTTTTTTCAGGTTTTTTTCTTATTCTTTTGTTTGGAAAAAATTCCTCTGTCTTCTCATTTGCTTAACTTTCTTTGTCTCTATGAAGTTAGGCAAAACAGTTACTTATCCTCGTTTTGAAGGGATGTCCTTGTGTGGGAGCATCCCTATGCAGTCTACATGTGCCCAGTGGCTTTGGTGGGAGAGCTGGATCTGACGTGAGCAGGGCTCATGTCTTCCCAGGGTGAGCTGGCAGCTATCACCTTGCGGGGTATTGGGGCTGGAGATGGAGGGCTAGAGCTGGAACCAGTTGTGAGCCACGGCTTCTCCTATGCTCAGTGGCTGTCACTGCCCTATGTTCACATCCCAATGTTCTGGAGCAGAAACCCTGAGCGTTGGGTCCAAGCAGGTTCTATTCCTTCTAGGTGTGCACTCTCCCCCCTCCCAGCAAAGCACTTTCAACCCAGAGGGGAGCAGCTCTGGAACAAGAGGGGCCAAAATGGGCACCCATTGCAGGCTGGTGTGCATGGTGAGACAGTCTTGGCACATCAGTTTGAGATCCAGACTGCTGCTGATCTACCGCCCCCATGAATCCCAGTAATGACCACCCTCACCCTGTTCGGATGCTGTGCAAGGCCTGAGCTGGCTCCATCCACCCATCTGTGCACCCTCCTTGGCCCTGGCAGCCTTTGCCCTAGTGTGGAGCTTATAGGGGCTGGAGTGGACACTCAGCATGGGCTGAGATACACACAGGTAGTCATGGAAACCAGCCAGAGTCCAGTTTAATTCTGCTTCCTCTGCCTTGTTCCCAGGAGAAAGCAAGCATGTATGTGCTCTTCACGAGCAGAGTCTAGGTTTCTTACGGCTCTTCTTTTAGTCCTTCTGGTTTTCAAACCAGCTAAGGGGACTTTTCTTCCCAGCGTCAGACCCCAGGGCTGGGGTACCCAGCATGTGGTTTGAGCAGCTCACTCTCCAGGGAGGATCTCCAAGCTGGTATAATCCCCTTCCTTGTCTGTGTCCCCTTCTAGGGGTAGAGGTCCTGATGATTGCTTCTCTTCCCTTCCTACCTAACTTCATTTGGATCTTTATTTACAGCCTTGATTGTATGAGTCCCTATGACAGTCTCTAGTTTGTTTTCAATGAGAATTGCCCCATATGTAGATGTATAATATTTTGATGTGTTCATAGGGGGAGGTGAGCTCAGTGTCCTCCTACTCTGCCATCTTGACCTCCTCCCCTCAATAGTGTACCTATTTAATTTTAAGTTTCATAGCGTTCCATGTATAGATAAACCATAATTTATTTGACCATTATGGGTTGGTGAATATTTTAGGTTAATCCCTAATTTTTTTTTCAACACAAGTGAGGCTGCTACATGCAAGGTTGCACATACAACCTTAGAATTCTTACAATCTTAGAATTTCACACATACATACCAGCAGGGGAATTCCTGGGTCAGAAGGTCTTCGAATAGTGATTCTTCACTGAATTGAGTTGTGAGATTTATACTTTCCTTCCCTTAGGGAATTTGGATGAACCTGTCCCTTGTAGAGTTCATTATGGCCTCAGCTTCCTCACATATATTGTACTATTTGCAGATCCCAACACCTGCCATTTCTTCCCCATTGTTTCATTATAAAACTAAACAGAAGCAGTAACTGCCTCTCACAGAGTTGTTGCAAGGTTTAGAAAAATATATGTGAATGCCCGTGTATGACCCATATTTGGTGAAAATAAGAAATAACCGCTTACTCTTATTTTCTTTTACTGTAGTTATTAATGAAACTAGAGAGTGGAAAACCCATAATAGACTTATGGAAGAAACACTTTACCTGTGGGGGTCTTGGTTCAAAGATAAATACAGTAGGGGTTGTGGGAAATATTAAATCAATTAGCATAGTTGTAACCATTGCCTGCACTACTTTCAAAATGAATTGACTTGGTTTACATCAAAATGAATTGACTTGGTTTACATTAAAATACCAGTAGAATCTGAAAATGAAGGAAAGTAAGAAAAAAATTAAATCATTTCTATTGGTCCTTAAATTTATCATGAAGACCTGTATTTCCTGTTATATTTGGGAACCGGGCAGCTGTGCACTATTTTAACGCCTCGCTGGTTTTCAGCTTCTCATCCTCCCACTGCCTGCTTCCCTCCCTCACCACCGTGGGAGGCTGACTCAACAGACTTCTAGTTTTGCTTTCTGGTGGCTTCTCCCCATCCCCCGTTTCTTGTGAGACCACACTGAAGACAAATAAACAAGCATGCTTCACACATCGAAAGGAGACCCAAAGGGAAGAAGAATGAAATTGGGGCCACAAGGTTAAGAGAGGAAAGATGTGGTCACTCTCTTTCTGGGCCAGTACATGGTGGTTTCTGTCTGAGTGAGCAATTACAGACCTCTGTAATTACAGACCTGGTGAGCCGGATCTCTGGTCTTTTGCCCCAAACTTTGATAATTCGGCCCTCAGTGTAGTTCTTGAATTTTTCATACATTTTTTTTTCTTGATGCTCTGAGTAAAACGTCTCAGTAAAAACTGCCCATTTTCTATAATAAATTCCCAATTTCAATTTGCTGCTGTGACAGTGCTAAAGTGTTTCTCTCTCTCTCCCTCTCTCTGTCTCACACACACACCATTCCTGCAATCTCAGAACCAATAAAAGGTGCATCTAATATGAGAAATCATAGGTCAAAAGAGCTTGGGTTTCTACATATGCACACAGGAGTGCACAAATATTTATTAATAAATATCCTTCTGCCTTCCCATTTCTGTTTGTACAGCTATGATATATCTACTTTCCCAGTATGTCTATTCTCTCCTATTTGCACTCTTCTATAGGCAATGGCAAACATAGGTGTGTACATCCAGCGAAAGGATACACATGTACACAAATACATATGTGTATATATGTATATATACACACACAAAAACGTGTACCTCAGTATGTATGTGTATGTTCACTACATCCATATAATTATTTTAGCTTTATAATAGATACTATCAACATAACAATCTATAGTCAATCTAAGAAAGAAGTGGAAGGTGTTTTTTTTAACATCTTTATTGGGATATAATTGTTTTGCAATGGTGTGTTAGTTTCTGCTTTATAACAAAGTGAATCAGCTCTACATACACATATATCCCCATATCTCCTCCCTCTTGCGTCTCCCTCCCACCCCTCTAGGTGGTCACAAAGCACCAAGCTGATATCTCTGTGTTATGCGGCTGCTTCCCACTAGCTATTTTACATTTGACAGTATATATAAGTCCATGCCACTCTCTCACTTCGTCCCAGCTTACCCTTCCTGCTCCCCATGTCTTCAATTCCATTCTCTACGTCTGCGTCTTTATTTTTGTCCTGCCCCTAGGTTCTTCAGAACCATTTTTTTTTCTAGATTCCATATATATGTGTTAGCATATGGTATTTGTTTTTCTCTTTCTGACTTCACTCTGTATGACAGACTCTAGGTCCATCCACCTCACTACAAATAACTCAATTTAGTTTCTTTTTATGGCTGAGTAATATTCCATTGTATATATGTGCCACATGTTCTTTATCCATTCATCTGTTGATGGACACTTAGGTTGCTTCCTTGTTGTGGCTATTGTAAATAGAGCTGCAATGAACATTGCGGTACATGACTCTTTTTGAATTACGGTTTTCTCAGGGTATATATGCCCAGTAGTAGGATTGCTGGGTTGTATGGTAGTTCTATTTTTAGTTTTTTGTTTGTTTGTTTGTTTGTTTTTTTGTGGTATGCAGGCCTCTCACTGTTGTGGCCTCTCCCGTTGCGGAGCACAGGCTCTGGACGCTCAGGATCAGCGGCCATGGCTCACGGGCTTAGTTGCTCCGCAGTATGTGGGATCTTCCCGGACCGGGGGCGCGAACCCATGTCCCTTGCATGGGCAGGCAGACTCTCAACCACTGCGCCACCAGGGAAGCCCCCTATTTTTAGTTTTTTAAGTAACCTTCATACTGTTCTCCATAGTGGCTGCATCAATTTACATTGCCTCCAACAGTGCAAGAGGGTTCCCTTTTCTCCACATCCTCTCCAGCATTTATGGTTTATTCTGACTGGTGTGTGGTGATACCTCATTGTAGTTTTGATTTGCATTTCTCTGATGATTAGTGATGTTGAGCATTCGTTCATGTGTTTGTTGGCAGTCTGTATATCTTCTTTGGAGAAATGTCTATTTAGGTCTTCTGCCCATTTTTGGATTGGGTTGTTTGTTTTTTTGATACTGAGTTGCATGAGCTGCTTGTAAATTTTGGAGATTAATCCTTTGTCAGTTGCTTCATGTGCAAATATTTTCTCCCATTCTGAGGGTTGTCTTTTCATCTTGTTTATGGTTTCCTTTGCTGTGCAAAAGCTTTTTAGTTTCATTAGGTCCCATTTTTTAATTTTTATTTTTATTTAGAAATGGAAAATTTTATTTGAGCCAACTTGAGGATTATAACCCAGGAGATAGCCTTTCAGATAGCTCTGAGGACTGTTCCAAAGATGTAAGCAGGGAGGCCAGTATATATGTAATTTTGATGAAGGGGGTACATGCAATCAAGCTCATATCTTGGTAGAAGGTGACTACTATTGGCAAGGAACAGGTATCTTAGTTAACAGTTTTAGTGCTTTTCTAAGTGTGGGAAGATGCAAGAAACTGGGTTCATAAAATTGTCTCCTGAAAATATCTAACTATCTGAGTGCCAATTCTGCCATTTTTCCAGGAACGCAAAGTGCCTCCTCCTGATCTTCGCTCTGCCTTTTTCTTCAGGGTGTATGTAGGTCAGTGACTGCAATGGCTAGTGACTTGGTTCCTGTAGAACTGAATGGTGGGCAACCTTCTTTATTTACGGTTCCCTCTAGTCCAGTCTTAATTTTGACCAAAGTTTTGGAGGCATTTTGTGACCGATTCATTCCGTGGTGCTAGGAATGCTCATTGCCAGGTTGGGCAAGGATTTCTTTGATAGTCCACTTAATGTGCTATTTTAAGTGTAGGTCCTGTCAACAGTAGCCAAAATCTCTGGACTGCCTGTCTTATTAATCTCTTATGGTTCAGGAAATGGTTTCCTCTTGTTGCTTCTTTCCATATCTGGAGCTACACTATTGCAATCTTATAGAACTATATATTTGGTCAATTGATTCGAGTTGCCTCCTCATCATTTTTATTGGAGGCTCAGTCACACATTTGGTAATGCAAGAAACAATCTTATAAACTAGGCAGAATACAAGTAATATTAATAGTAACACTAATACAGTCATAAGTAAGTAATGTTATCTTCTAAGGCGTTACATGGCTGGCTCCAGAAGAAGAAAAATGGGTGCTTATGGTTGAACAGGTATTTCTGCTGTTGGGGAGGTCTGGTTAATGAGGAATGCAGAAGCCCAATGCACATTAGAGGGGAGGGCGGAGGCCCAAATGGGCAGAGAAGAATTTTATGTTTTAATTTTTCTTGTCTTGCCTTAAAACATGAGTTTTGTTTTATCACTGCAAAAAAATGAGGCTACATGATTCAAGTAATGATACCCTTATTCTAATACCAAAGAGAGGAAAATTCTGAAGAAATAATAGTTACGTTTAAATACAATACTGATTTTTTTGCATTGAATTGTGACATAATTTGCTAGGGTCAATGGACTTTATCACATGAATAAAAGAATGTATTTTATGCAAGATAAAATAGAATATCAAATTAACTTTGGAGAAGCAAAAGCAATATGACTTTTCTCTCTTTAGCGGGTATTTAGGAAAGTACACTAAAGATATCTGAAGAACACAGATGGCATTTAACAAATTCTGTGTCTTACAATATTAAAGATATTGGTGTGGTAACCTAAGGAAGGAAGGAATGAATAAAGGCTAGTAAATGCTATGTCAGTTATTTTACAGTGCTTCAATAGAAGGCAAACACGTTTCTTTTTTTTCTAAAGAGGTTATTTTTTTCCCTATAGTAATCATTTGTTTCTCAGATTAAATTCACATAATCAGTATATCATCAGTATGTTTGTTAAAGTTAGTTTTCTATCGTTTGTTTCTTTTGTAAAGAAACTACCCAGTGTTTTCTCAAAAGCCAAAAGCTGTTTATGATAGTAGATGCCTCTTCATAGTGTCACTGAAGTTCTCCAACTGTTGTCACATACTTGATTAATTTTGTAACCAGCTTCTGGATCTTGAGGTTACTAGGATATAACTGGAGTTTATTACGTATTTTAACATAGTGGTACAGGCAAAAAGGACAAAGTATTTCAGTTCACAGTAACGAATTTTATATCTCCTACCTGCTTATAGTTGTTTGACTTGGATAAAGTTAATCAAAAATCTCTGATTTTTGTTTCTCCTCCATTGAAAAGTGACACAAAACCAGCTTCCTGATTCCTCACAATTGTTATGAGCCCTGTTAGAGGATATGTGAATGTAGTTATTAATTTTGGTGATGATGGTCATATGCATATTTTCTGACAATTAGAACTGAGAAGAGGATGGGTAATGTTAAGGTCCACATATCAAGATGAGGAGGTTAGCCAACAGGCCAGGCTGGAAGGGTCACTGCCCCAGTGCATGAAAGCAGCCTAGGTGAATTTTTATGAATGACGCCTAAATACTTCTCAGAACAGTTAAAGATTTATATCCAACCCTGAGATAAATTAGTAATGATGATGCCAATGCACACTGGAGCATATCAGCAATCATTTCCATAAGACAGTGGGAAATAAATCATAGAGCTAATCACAGAAATTTAAGATGACATTTTTTTTTTTCAAAAAAAATAGGTTAAAAAGTAGGTTAATACCTACTTTTATTTTCTCTAAATTCTTGTCTCACCATTTTGCTTATGCCTATTTATTTTTGGGTGTACTTTCTATCCCCACCCTTCCTCTCTCCTTCCTGTGTTCTTCTCTTTATAGCCGAGAGTGATCTTTGAAAACTATACTTCTTGGGTCCCCTTGCCCATTGAGTTCAGCTTACGCTCTGTCAGTCTTAAGTGGCTGGTGATTTAAAGTGTGGGGGAAGGGCAGCAAGTCTAATTCTCCATCTCTCTCCTTCAGGTGGGATCTTCAGCAGTGGCTGTTCCTCCATGATTCTAGACCTTTCTAGACAGCCCTATCTTGCTACCAGTTCTTTCCTTTATGGTCTCAGTCCCACCTGGAAGTCCACTTCATGGGTCCAACTCCTGCCAGTGGTCCCTCCTCCATAGTTCCAGCTTGCAGCTGGTAACCCCTCCTACAGGGCTCATATAGTGGTCTCTTGGGAAGCCCTTTCACGGGGGTTTCAGCTCCCTGCTGATGAGTATGCCTCCTGGATTTTGATATTCATCATCTCTTCTTTCTTTTGTACCTTTAGTTTTAGGGGTAACAGCAGTTTCTTGTAGATGATTTATCTCCGGGTACCTCATCTTCCCATGTTTTCAGCTTTTCTGAAAACTCTGTGACTAGTTTGCTGAATTAAAGTTCCTGGTGTGGTTCTGCTTTCTGGACTGAATACAGACTTGACATAGTCATCAACTAACATGTGGAGTACAGCCAGCTCATTAAAAAGTGAGAAACAAGTTGAAAGGAAGGAGATGGGTGAATGAAATACATCTGTTTTAACCAAATGCAGTTATGTTGTATATATATACCATGAGAACCTTTTCTTTTGATCTAATCATTACAATGAAATTTTGTTAGGGATTCTGTGAGAATATCAACTAAAAGATAGCATTTTAAAACTTGTATGGTTTGCTCATCAATCGGTTCCTGACTATAAAATCATTTTTTTACTGTGGTTATTTGTAGAATATTTTTGCCTAAATCCATCTGCTCTTTGCAAATAATAGTTTAGACTACAATTTGCCAAGAAATAAACTAGGATAGATTTTTTAAACAGATTCCCCAATAAATCAATGGGTTAATCATTTAGGAGGAATGAGTAATTTCCATTTGAAATTTAGATAGACACTGTCCTGAACATATCACTGTGTGTCTACATCTGTAGAACTGATAGAAATAAATGCATTAACAAATATATATAACACATCCCATCGTTAACTGGAGTAAATTTCCACATACAGTTATTTTCCAGCATTATTTTTATGAGCTAAAAATGAAAATACTCTGTATCTAGCAGTTGGGGAACAGGAAGGCTTATGTAAACAGGGGATGGGTGGTCAGGGGAGCCTGGCTGGAGGGCGAGCCCTCTGCCTTTCTGGGGTGATGAGAGGCATGAGCCCAGGTGTGCAATCCAACACATACAGTGTGGTTAGATTTCAAATTGCTCACTTGGCAAAAGCATACTAGCATTCTTGACAGTATTTCTGGAGATATGAAAAAAGAGAGCCCTATTGAGGATGTAATGACAGTGGGGAAAAGCTGGGATGCTGGGGCTTCTGAATTGACAATAACTATTGTTTTAATAAAAGCAACTGGGCTTCCCTGTTGGCGCAGTGGATAGGAATCTGCCTGCCAGTGCAGGGGACACAGGTTCGATCCCTGGTCTGGGAAGATCCCACATGCTGCGGAGCAACTAAGCCTGTGTGCCACAACTACTGAGCCCATGTGCCACAACTACTGAAGCCAGCGCACCTAGAGCCCGTGCTCTGCAACAAGAGAAGCCACCACAATGAGAAGTCTGTGCACCACAGTGAAGAGTAGCCCCCACTCGCCACAACTAGAGGAAGCCTACGTGCAGCAATGAAGACCCAGCACAGCCAAAAATAAAGTAAAAAGAAATAAATAAAAGCAACCACCATTTATTGAGTACCATCCCACATTCAAAGTGTCAGGAATTTTAAATACACTAGTTTATTTAGTCTTCATGATTGATAAGGTAAAATTATTTACAATTTGCAAGGTGAACATTAATTGCCCTTATTTTACAGATGACAGAACTGAAGATCAGGGAAGTTAAATAACTTGTCCATGGTTGGTTAGTTGAGTGGAAAATTCAGGATATGAAAAGAGGACTTTCTGACTCCAAAGTTGATGTACTTCCCACTATTCTATATAGTAAAACACTCCTATTTTTTCATCTGCACCTTGGATAGAGAAGGTGTTGAGTGACCTATCTACAGTTGAGATGAGATGTGGTGATAGTATTTTTCTATCATGCACATACAAAAATACTAGATTTGGCACTGCTTACTATAGTAGGCAGAAGAATGGCCTCCAAAGATGTCCAGAATCTAATTCTAGGACCCTGTGAATATATTGCCTTCCATGGTAAAAGCGACTTTTCAGATATGATAATGTTAAGGACTTTGAGACAAGGAGATTATCCTGGATTGTTTAAGTGAGCCCGACCTAATTGCAGGGGTCCTTATACGAGGGAGGCAGGAGGATCAGAGTCAGAGAAAGAGATGTGATGATGAAAGCAGAGGTCAGATTGGTAAGTGAAGAAAGGGCCATGATCAAGGAATGTGGGCAGCCTCTGAATGCTGGAAAAGTCCAGGAAACATTCTCCCCTGGAGCTTCCAAAAAGGATGCAGCATTGCTGACCCATTTTAGACTTCTGTCCTCTAGTACTGTAACAAAATAAATTTGTGTTGTTTAAAGCCACTAAGTTTGTGGCAACTTAGAGCACTTGGAAACTAATACACTTACTTGTTCTGTTTAAACTATGGATCTAAGTAGGCTCTGGGTTCTCTATTTGATTATTCTATATAGATACACATTTCATTATCCTATTTTATCATCATGAAAGTAAATTAGTGGGAGACAAAAATCAAATCTCTGCATCAATAATTGCATTGGTCAGTATGATTCTGAGGATATTAAAATAAATAACCTCACATATAGATAAAGAGGTTAATTTCCTCAGTCAGTTAATGACACTGTTAAGGATAAACTCCTGGAGTTGTGTATTGTTAAATGTTTCAACTAGAGAGAGAGAAGAACTCTGTGGTTAAAGGATGCAAAAATCACCTAGGGTGTAGGTGATGCTGGTCACCTCCTGAGAGGTTCTTGACCAGCCACAGGAAATATGCCTGGTATCTGTGTATCACTTTTTTTTTTTTTTTTTTTTTTGGTGGTACGCGGGCCCCTCACCGCCGCGGAGCACAGGCTCCGGACGCGCAGGCCCAGGGGCCACGGCTCACGGGCCCAGCCGCTCCGCGGCACGCGGGATCCTCCTGGACCTGGGCACGAACCTGCGTCCCCTGCATCGGCAGGCGGACTCCCAACCACTGCGCCACCAGGGAAGCCCTCACTTTTTTAATGGTATATTTTCACCTACAGGGTCGTATGCATTAATACCAGAAGTTATACAACGGTCAGTTACGTTCTATTGGTTGCAAGACACAATGACTGGCTTCTTTGTGGCATATAAACACAGCTAAGCTCTGGCCTGATTAAGTACCAGGCTTTAAGCAAGGGCTAGGGCTTCCCTGGTGGCGCAGTGGTTGAGAGTCCGCCTGCCCATGCAGGGGACACGGGTTCGTGCCCTGGTCTGGGAAGATCCCACATGCTGCGGAGTGGCTAGGCCTGTGAGCCATGGCCGCTGAGCCTGTGCGTCTGGAGGCTGTGCTCCGCAATGGGAAAGGCCACAACAGTGAGAGGCCCGCGTACCGCAAAAAAAAAAAGGGCTAGTTATTTCAGCAGTAGAAGAAGCACCAGTCACCTCCAAGCCTTTTACTGGGGGTTCGGTGGATTCAGAAGGAAGCAATGTCTGTATCCTTTCCTCTCAACACTAGGTCCCAAGAAATAATACTCACAGAGCATAGGAATCTTTCAAACTGACCGTGGCCAGATGTGGGTATGAAGACGATAGATTCTCTTGGATCAGAGTTGGACTGGTTGGGGTCCCCACCAAAAATAAGCCAAATAACAACTGCTGCAGCCCCGTCCTAGAGTAGGCTTCTGTCTCTTAGAGCAGTTCTCTCAGCATCACTCATGGTGCATAATGGTGAAGACAGTTACTTACTAACCTATCGCTTCACGCAGAGAATATGAAAGCATTATTTAAGAGCAGTGAACATTTCCTAAGTCCTAGTTGGGACTCCTATTTTTTTGCATGTGAGAATAATGAAAAAGAATGATCTGGGGTATGAGGGAAACTGTCCAATCATACATGATACAAGTTAATTTTTTTTAGCAAGTAATGTCAGTTAACTTATGTAAAAATTCTAACTGGTGTAGGGATGAATCTGGCCATAGGACCCCCCCCCCATTGCCCCAAATTTAAAATAATCACTTTTTTTGAAATTAAACATCTCCTGTTAGAGTTTTATAGATGTTGTAAAATTCTAGCTGAATTCTTAATTTGCATATTTTGAAACAACATTTGGAGCACAACCTTATATGATGGGAGATTTTAAATCACTCAGTATTGTGTTTAATTATGCTAACTCAGTATTCTGTAAAGTTTGACACTAAATTTGTATCAGAGGACAAATGAGTTTTACTAATTTGTAGGTCTTAAAAACATGAGAATAACTGTCATTTTGCAGTGGTTTTAATATGTAACTATAAAAAGGAGGAAAAACTGTCTTCTCAGACCAAATTAGAAAAACTTATCTAGGAAAAATACTAATAGTTTTTAAAAACTTAAATGTGTGGTATATGGAGTTAAGTAAGTTATGTAATGATTCTATCTTGGTTTTTCACTTTGGGGGAATGTGTGTTACAGAGATTCAAGTGATAGTGCTGGCTACTAGGCTCATTACAGATATTAGCTATTGCCACTAATAGTGGTGACCAGTGTCAAGCAACATCACAAGATTTAAAAGCATTTTCCTTCCTGGTATCCTAATGTCTAATTGGTGAGATCCCATCTCATAAGTATGTAGTTAAAATTCATGGAATGGAGAGTCAAACTTTACCCTTTATCAGAACTTCTAGTAGACGTTTGATGAATTATTATAATTAGTGATGACTAATGACTAAATGTTTTAAAATTTATTCCTACACATGTAAGAGATGATCCAATCACCAATTAATGTACTTGCCCATTTGCAATTAATATATCATGGAGTGGTCATATCCAAGCTTCCTTGAGAATGGTCACTAGCTAATGAAGATGCTTGCAGTCTCACAGAAGTTCCATCCTCCAGACAATCGCGTCCATGATTTAGTTAACATCTTAAGTATGTTCTGAACAGAAAGCTGTTGTGGAATCATTTCTTTGTGGCTCTGGCTTCAGTGGGTGGTAATATTTTTGAAAGGTGAAATAGGCTGTGGTTTTTTTCTTGTTTCATGTTCCAGGTGAAGATCTGAGAGAATTTACAGATGTGTCACTTTTCAGTGATCACTGTATCATACACCCATTTACCCTAATAGAAAAATCTCTAAAGGTTAAAAAAAAATTATATGTGATTTATAATTGATAAATAATTAATTGAATGAAAATAATGATAATTGTGTAGGAAACAGTAAAGATCTTAGCTGAAATTCAGTAAGCAAGCCTAAGAAGCATATTTTACAATAGAGAAAACTGGAAGAAGCTTACTTTAAACTATTCGTTATTATCAAACTCTGTTGTAGACTATTCAGTGTACTGTTTTAAAATTTAAAAAAATGAAATAGCAAAGGATAATATAATCACAGTTGCTATTTTTTGTGATGGTAGATTTTTGTTGATGAAATAATAAAATATTATCAAATAGAAAATTAGTTATTCATAGATTCCATGATTGCATACATAGAAAATAACGAATAATCAACTCAAGAATATTAGACAATAGTGAAAAAGTTCACTTAAGGTGCTAGGTAATAGAAAATAATTAAAATAATACAAGTGTTCTTGCATTATAGCAGTAACTACAAAAATTATATAATTGATAAATACTATTCACAGTATAACAAAGACATAAATATTTTGGGTAATAGGTAATAAGCAATCTGGATGACCTATATAAAGAAAACGATAAAATGGGGACATGCCCAAGGACATGTATTTTATACATCAGAGTGGATGTCCATGGAGGAGAGATTTGCTATGAATGGAACAGGAATGAAGTATGAACAGAAACTTGACCAAAACAATGACATTGGCACATCATGAACAGAGGGGTATGTTTAATTCATCTCCTTGTCTCTGAGGTTTAAAACTAAATCAAAGATAACTGGAGAGTTGGATCATGTTTCTAGTTCCAACTAAATGTTATGAAAATGGACATTCTGTCCAAGTTAATTTACGGTTGAATATTATACCCATCAGCATTCAAACAGAAGTTTTCTTCGGCTAGTAAGTTTACCTAGAGGTATTACTGAACAAGCATATAAGAAATGTAGTAGTTGTCAATGACAAAGCTTTGAAAACTATATTACATGAAGATCTCATACAAAGGAAACTGGAAAATAGTCCATATGAGAAACATGGGGAAAAACTACCATTGATATAGACAAATAACCCATATGAAAAGGAATAAACAAGAAGGCTTGAGTTCCTACCCATGTTACCTTTTAGACCCCTTTCCATTGCTAGCTTCATTTTACAGAAAAGTGAACCACAGAGAGATTAGGTAAGTCACCCAAGGACACATCTCAAATCAGTAAACATTTATTGACTTTCTGCTAGTGATAAAGACTGAACTAAATGCCAGACATTCCAAAAACAGAGAAGACAATTTTCTTTCTCTGGACTTGCATATAGTTTGGTGGAGGAGTCTAGAAAACAGTCATGAAAGAAGGCAAAGTAGATTTCAAGGCCAGGTCTTTTGACATCAACATTCACGTTATTTTCATTGCCATGCTATGTTCTATATCAGAATCCAAGTAATACATACTTGGAAAGAGAGAGAAAAATTGAATTAAATTTGACTAGTTACCAAAGAATTGGAAGTAACTTTTTTGCCCTTAATTGGCAAACATGAATGCATCATTCATAACAGGCAGAGTTCCTGAGGTAGGAAAAAAAATACCTGGCAGTTATTCATCACTATCACCTGTGGCTGATATCATCCTTTTCAAAGGACTGTTCCTATTTATACAATTTGACAATGGATTTCAAGGGTCATAAAAACATTTATATAATTTAATGCCATTATTCATAATCTTTGAAGGTACTTAAAATGAGGGAAATAGATACATTCCCAAAAATATTTATTTTTAATTAAGTATAAAGGGGAAAGGAGGAAATAACTACCTACTAGTGGGAGAATATTTTAATCAATTATAAATATTCAATAGAAAATCAAACCACTTCAGGAAACTATGATGAGAGAGAGAAGAAAGGAGGGAACCATGGAGATAAAACTGCTTCATTGGGTGAATTGGGAAATTTGGAAAAATTGGGAAAATTGGGAAATTCCCATGAAATTGGGAAATTTCATTGGTATGTCCTTCATTTTCATTACTTTTTACAATGATTACATTTTAAATTAAAAACATAATGCCCAGTGCAACTAAATTCAAAATATATTAAAATGATGAATTAAGAATATTATAATATAGACTTTCTCTCACATTGAGTGTCCTTATGGGAGATAAAAAATGAAGTAGAATTTTTCAGTATCTGATAGAACTCCAACATCACCTGTCAATTAACCAAAAAGGAACTTAATTTAGTTGTAATTCCAAAATAGCTTTACTGGTTTCATCCATTTTAATAGCCTAAAATTCAGGCATTCAGATTTTTCTAAGCTTAAAATTTTATGTGGGAAATTAAGACTTTATCCTCTACAAAGAAGCATCAGATAAGCAAGGACCAAGCTTTTGCAACCTACGAGCTTCCGTACTGCACATTAACGCCCATTAAGAAAGATGAAAATAACCCATTTCTCTCTCTCCTTCTTGGCCGACTCCTGTTTTTGCTCACACACCTCATATAAACCTTCTGTAGGGACAGTGAGTTCATTTTCCTCCTAGCTGTCATTTTGGAAATCTTTCTCTTCGACATCCCCCACTTTCTTAGCATTCCTTTTTAACAAGAAATATAAAATTGATGGTAGTTTTTAGTCGCTTTCAGCCACTTGCTTGCCTCTGGAAAGTAAATTAAAGCTTCATGCCAAATTCTCATGTGCAAACCTGAGGCTGATACTTAATTAGTTCATTTATTTACTCTTCAAATAATGTTTACTAGGTACCTACAATGTGCCTGAATCAATCCTTCTAATCTCCACCCTCCGTCATAGGTCCACCAATCGAATGGGTTTTAACTGGGATAGTCAGCACACATCCCCATATTCTTGTCCCCATCCTGTTTTTTCCTTCCCTTCTGTTGTGGCAGTCCTTGCAGATACCTGTGGAGTGCCTTTCTTTTCAGAGTGCCTTCTGGAAATCCCAATGCACTGCCAATAAAGGGTATTTATACCCTCAAACTTTTCCTTGACTATTGGATTTACTTCTGGACCTTAATTATCTTTCCTTTTACCATACTAGTCTGAACAACCATTCAATTAGAGACCCTCTTATGCGCGCGCACACACACACACACACACCTCATATTCATAACTAACTACTTTGAAGCATGATGTGTAGTCAGCTTTTTTTCTGGCTCCTCTACAAGTCGATATTGTACATCTTCATTCTGTAGTGCTCCATACATTTAAGCACATGAATTTAGTCCACCTGAAATCAAGTTCTTTTGCACCCGAATTCCTGGTTTAGTTCATAGTTAATGAGTTTATTATCCCAACATAGCCCCACAGCTCTGGGATTCTATCTGATGCAATGGTTTCCATCTTTACTTTAGCTATCCATTCATCTCACTACATTTAATTTCTTTTTTTTTTTAACCATGCAGAGCTGTTCTCAGTGAAATGTTGATCTCTCAAATTGTCAGACCACTTTTCGTATCCTGCCTCCCTCATGAACTTGCTCCTTTCACTCCCACTTAACCTACTGCTTGATAGGATTTGGAAAAGTCAATATAGAGGATGTTTGGATGAAGTCATCCCCTTTCTGGTTGCACTGCCCTTCACTCTTCAGTTAGCCTGTATCTCATGGTGAATTATTTTAGTGACATTCTTACCAGCACTACTGATTGCTTTGTCTACATTTTATTTATCTGTTTCATTCTGTTCTTGATGCATCAATAGGGGAAAAAGGGAATGAATCCAGGGCAGCTGAATTAAAGGATTTCAAATCGGGATAAAATTGTATACACAAGTGAACCTTTTAGAAAATTTTGATATTGTGACCCTGTTCAATTAATCATTAGAAAATTCAATCAATAATTAAAAGGTAATACTATTATTTTGTTTATATTTTTAAAGAAAATGACTTCATATTCTTTTTTTTTAACATCTTTATTGGAGTATAATTGCTTTACAATGGTGTGTTAGTTTCTGCTTTATAACAAAGTGAATCACCTATACATATACATAATCCCCATATCTCCTCCCTCTGTGTCTCCCTCCCACTCTCCCTATCCCACCCCTCTAGGTGGTCACAAAGCACCGAGCAGATGTCCCTGTGCTATGTGGCTGCTTCCCACTATCTGTTTTACATTTGGTAGTATATATAAGTCCATGCCACTCTCACACTTCATCCCAGCTTACCCTTCCCCCCTCCCCGTGTCCTCATATCCATTCTCTACATCTGCATCTTTATTCCTGTCCTGCCCCTAGGTTCTTCAGAACCACTTCTTTTTTTTTTAGATTCCATATGTATGTGTTAGCATATGGCATTTATTTTTCTATTTCTGACTTCACCCTGTATGACAGTCTCTAGGTCCATCCACCTCACTACAAATAACTCAGTTTCCTTTCTTTTTATGGCTGAGTAATATTCCATTGTATATATGAGCCACGTCTTCTTTATCCATTCATCTGTTGATGGACATGTAGGTTGTTCCAATGTCCTGGTTATTGTAAATAGAGCTGCAATGAACATCGTGGTACATAACTCCTTTTGAATTATGGTTTTCTCAGGGTATATGCCCCATAGTGGGATTGCTGGGTCGCGTGGTAGTTCTATTTTTAGTATTTTAAGGAACCTCCATACTGTTCTCCATAGTGGCTGTATCAACTTACATTCCCACCAACAGTGCAAGAGGGTTCCCTTTTCTCCACACCCTCCCAAGCATTTATTGTTTGTAGATTTTTTGATGATGGCCATTCCGACTGCTGTGAGGTGATACCTCATTGTAGTTTTGATTTGCATTTCTCTGATGATTAGTGATGTTGAGCATTCTTTCATGTGTTTGTTGGCAATCTGTATATCTTCTTTGGAGAAATGTCTATTTAGGCCTTGTGCCCATTTTTGGATTCGGTTGTTAGTTTTTTTGATATTGAGTTGCATGAGCTGCTTGTAAATTTTGGAGATTAATCCTTTGTCAGTTGCTTCATGTGCAAATATTTTCTCCCATTCTGAGGGTTGTCTTTTCATCTTGTTTATGGTTTCCTTTGCTGTGCAAAAGCTTTTAAGTTTCATTAGGTTCCATTTGTTTCTTTTTGTTTTTATTTCCATTTCTCTAGGAGGTGGGTCAAAAAGGATCTTGCTGTGATTTATGTCATAGAGGGTTCTGCCTATATTTTCCTCTAAGAGTTTTACAGTGTCTGGCCTTACATTTAGGTCTTTAATCCATGTGTATGGTGTTAGGAAGTGTTCTAATTTCATTCTTTTACATGTAGCTGTCCAGTTGTCCCAGCACCACTTATTGAAGAGACCGTCTTTTCTCCACTGTATATTCTTGCCTTCTTTATCAAAGATGAGGTGACCATATGTGTGTGGGTTTATCTCTGGGCTTTCTATCTGGTTCCATTGATCTATCTTTCTCTTTTTATGCCAGTACCATACTGTCTTGATTACTGTAGCTTTGTAGTATAGTCTGAAGTCAGGGAGCCTGATTCCTCCAGCTCCGTTTTTCATTCTCAAGATTGCTTTGGCTGTTAGGGGTCTTTTGTGTTTCCGTACAAATTGTAACATTTTTTGTTCTAGTTCTGCGAAAAATGCCAGTGGTAGTTTGATAGGGATTGCATTGAATCTGTACGTTGCATTGGGTAGTATAGTCATTTTCACAATGTTGATTCTTCCAATTCAAGAACATGGTATATCTCTCCATCTGTTTGTATCATCTTTAATTTCTTTCGTCAGTGTCTTATAGTTTTCTGCATACAGGTCTTTTGTCTCCTTAGGTAAGTTTATTCCTAGGTATTTTATTCTTTTTGTTGCAATGGTAAATGGGAGTGTTTCCTTAATTTCTCTTTCAGATTTTTCATCATTAGTGTATAGGAATGCAAGAGATTTCTGTGCATTAATTTTGTATCCTGCTACTTTACCAAATTCATTGATTAGCTTTAGTAGTTTCCTGGTAGCATCTTTACGATTTTCTATGTGTAGTATTATGTCATCTGCAAACAGTGACTGCTTTACTTCTTCTTTTCCAATTTGGATTCCTTTTATTTCTTTTTCTTTTCTGATTGCTGTGGCTAAAACCTCCAAAACTATGTAGAATAATAGCGGTGAGAGTGGACAACCTTGTCTTGTTCCTGATCTTAGAAGAAATGTTTTCAGTTTTTCACCACTGAGAATGATGTTGGCTGTGCGTTTGTCATATATGGCCTTTATTATGTTGAGGAAAGTTCCTTCTATGCCTACTTTCTGGAGGGTTTTTATCATAAATCGGTGTTGAATTTTGTGAAAAGCTTTTTCTGCCTCTACTGAGATGATCGTATCATTTTTCTTCTTCAAGTTGTTAGTATCATTTATCACATTGATTGATTTGCATATATTAAAGAATCCTTGCATTCCTGGGATACACCCCACCTGATCATGGTGTATGATCCTTTTAATGTGCTGTTGGATTCTGTTTGCTAGTATTTTGTTGAGGAATTTGCACCTATGTTCATCAGTGATATTGGCCTGTGGTTTTCTTTCCTTGTGACATCTTTGTCTGGTTTTGGTATCAGAATGATGGTGGCCTCGTAGAATGAGTTTGGGAGTGTTCCTCCCTCTGCTATATTTTAGAAGAGTTTGAGAGGGATAGGTGTTAGCTCTTCTCTAAATGTTTGATAGAATTTGCCTGTGAAACCATCTGGTCCTGGGCCTTTGTTTGTTGGAAGATTTTTAATCACAGTCTCAATTTCAGTGCTTGTGATTTGTCTGTTCATATTTTCTAGTTCTTCCTGGTTCAGTCTAGGAAGGTTGTGCTTTTCTAAGAATTTGTCCATTTCTTTCAGGTTGTCCATTTTATTGGCATATAGTTGCTTGCACTCTTCTCTCATGATCCTCTGTATTTCTGCAGTGTCAGTAGTTACTTCTCCCTTTTCATTTCTAATTCTATTCATTTGAGTCTTCTCCCTTTTTTTCTTGATGAGTCTGGCTAATGGTTTATCAATTTAGTTTACCTTCTCAAACAACCAGCTTTTAGTTTTATTGATCTTTGCTATTGTTTCCTTCATTTCTTTTTCATTTATTTCTGATCTGATCTTTATGATTTCTTTCCTTCTGCTAACTTTGGGTTTTTTTCTTCTTCTTTCCCTAATTTCTTTAGGTGTAAGGTTAGGTTGTTTATTTGAGATGTTTCTTGTTTCTTGAGGTACGATTGTATTCTGCAAACTTCCCTCTTAGAACTGCTTTTGCTCTATCCCATAGGTTTTGGGTCATCTTGTTTTCATTGTCATTTGTTTCTAGGTATTTTTTGATTTCCTCTTTGATTTCTTCAGTGATCCCTTGGTTATTAAGCAGTGTATTGTTTAGCCTCCATGTGTTTATATTTTTTACAGCTTTTTTCCTGTAATTGATATCAAAAAGTCTCAGCATTGTGGTCAGAAAAGATACTTGATACAATTTCAATTTTCTTAAGTTTACCAAGGCTTGATTTGTGACCCAAGATATGATCTGTCCTGGAGAATGTTCCATGAGCACTTGAGAAGAAAGTGTATTCTGTTGTTCTTGGGTGGAATGTCCTATAAATATCAGTTAAGTCCATCTTGTTTAATGTATCATTTAAAGCTTGTGTTTCCATATTTAGTTTCATTTTGGATGATCTGTCCATTGATGAAAGTGGGGTGTTAAACTCCCCTACTATTATCATGTTGCTGTCGATTTCCCCTTTTATGGCTGTTAGCATTTGCCTTATGTATTGAGGTGCTCCTATGTTAGGTGCATAAATATTTACAATTCTTATATCTTCTTTTTGGTTTGATCCCTCGATCATTATTTAGTGTCCATTTTTGTCTCTTGTAATACTCTTTATTTTAAAGTCTATTTTGTCTGATACGAGAATTGCTACTCCAGCTTTCTTTTGATTTCCATTTGCATGGAATATCTTTTTCCATCCTCTCACTTTCAGTCTTTATGTGTCCCTAGGTCTGAAGTGGGTCTCTTGTAGATAGCATATATACGGGTCTTGTTTTTGTATCCATTCAGCCAGTCTGTGTCTTTTGGTGGGAGCATTTAATCCATTTGCATTTAAGATAATTATCGATATGTATATTCCCATTCCCGTTTTCTTAATTGTTTTGTGTTTGTTATTGTAGGCCTTTTTATTCTCTTGTGTTTCCTACCTAGAGAAGTTCCTTTAGCATTTGCTATAAAGCTGGTTTGGTGATGCTGAATTCTCTTAGCTTTTGCTTGTCTGTAAAGGTTTTAATTTCTCCATCAAAACTGAATGAGATCCTTGCTGGGTAGAGTAATCTTGGTTGTAGGTTTTTCCCTTTCATCATTTTAAATATGTCTGGCCACTCCCTTCTGTCTTGCAGACTTTATGGTGAAAGATCAGCTGTTAACCTTATGGGGATTCTCTTGTATGTTATTTGTTGTTTTTTTCTTGCTGCTTTTAATATTTTTTATTTGTGTTTAATTTTTGATAGTTTGATGAGTATGTGTCTTGGTGTGTTTCTCCTTGGACTTATACTGTATGCGCCTCTCTGTGCTTCCTGGACTTGATTGACTATTTGCTTTCCCATATTAGGGAAGTTTTCAACTATAATCTCTTCAAATATTTTCTCAGTCCCTTTCTTTTTCTTCTGGGACTACTATAATTCGAATGTTGGTGTGTTTAATGTTGTCCCAGAGGTCTCTAAGGCTGTTCTCCATTCTTTTCATTCTTTTTTCTTTATTCTGCTCTGCAGTAGTTATTTCCACTACTTTATCTTCCAGGTCTCTTACCTGTTCTTCTGCCTCAGTTATTCTGCTGTTGATTCCTAGAGAATTTTTAATTTCATTTATTGTGTTGTTCATCACTGTTTGTTTGCTCTTTAGTTCTTCTAGGTCCGTGTTACACGTTTCTTGTATTTTCTCCATTCTATTGCCAAGATTTTGGATCATCTTTACTGTCATTTCTCTGAATTCTTTTTCAGGTAGACTGCCTATTTCCTCTTCATTTGTTTGGTCTGGTGGGTTATTACCTTGCTCCTTCATCTGCTGTGTGTTTCTCTGCCTTCTCATTTTGCTTAACTTACTGTGTTTGGCATCTCCTTTTCTCAGGCTGCAAGTTCATAGTTTCCGTTGTTTTTGGTGTCTGCCCCCACTGGCTAAGGTTGGTTCAGTGTGTTGTGTAGGCTTCCTGGTATAGGGGAATGGTGCCAGTGTTCTGTGGATGAGGCTGGATCTTGTCTTCCTAGTGGGCAATATCACGTCTGGTGGTGTGTTTTCGGGTGTCTGTGACCTTATTTTGTTTTTAGGCAGCCTCTCTGATAATGGGTGGTGTTTTGTTCTTGTCTTGCTAGTTGTTTGGTATAGTGTGTCCAGCACTGTAGCTTGCTGGTTGTTTAAGTGGAGCTGGGTCTTAGTGTTGAGATGGAGATCTCTGGGAGAGCTTTCACCATTTGATATTACATGCAGCCGGGAGGTCCCTAGTGGACCAATGTCCTGATCTTGGCTCTCCCACCTCAGAGGCACAGGCCTCACACCTGGCTGGAGCACCAAGACCCTGTGAGCCACATGGCAGTGCCCAGAAGCCAATCTCACATTGACATGGACAGTCTAGGAAAGGTGTTTCTGGTAGTCTGAGTCTACCTGCACGTGGTCATTCCATAAGGTGGCTGACAGGGACTTTGCCATCATCAACACATGGCTTCCAATGTAACAGAGGTCTTCTTTATCCCGCTGTATTGATAAATCTTCTCTTGTTCCTGGGTAGTCTGACTACCCTATGACGCATATTTCTAACAGAAGGTCACCCTCTGTAGCAGGCAATAATAGCAAATAATTGATAAGAACGTATACTTTGCTCTCTCTGCCCCCAGTCGCTGCAGCTTCTGCTGCTTTCAGGCCTAACAGCCTTGGTGACCGTTGGTTCCCGTCTGTAAGGCTGGCGGTGAGCCGCCCACGTGCGTGTGTCCACGGCCTCCCCATATTCTTATATAAATAAAACACACACAATATCAAAAATTACTAAGAATAATGACACCAAATTTTGCACTATCCCACCATTGAGAATTTTTAACAGTGTTGGCATTTGGTAACATCATTCTAGTCATCTCTCGATGCATAAAAAATAGATAGCAATGATGATATAAAAATGTAATCTCACACTAAAATGTATTAAATGTCATTCTAACTGAATTTAACATCAGGAAAAACCTGAGGCTAAAGTAAAGGGATTGCTAAATTTCAACAAGTATTTTTCATAGTAGAAGTTATTAGAACCCTATACGATTCCATGTATTCCATGTTAAGAAGTTGACACCCTGAAATTTCAACTACAGTTCAGTTATGGAGAACACCAATTTACTCACTGCTATGAAGGGTGAGAACATTAGCCATTTGGGAGTTTTCCCATCTCCTGAATTTTGTTTGTTATGTTTTTTGTTTGCTTGTTTGTTTGTTGAGGCAAATGACAGTGTACATTGTTCTATAAGCATAATTCTCATCATTGTTCAGTGTCAATTTTTTTTTTTTTTTGCAGTTTTCACCACCTAACACATTATTCACCTGTGTTTGTTTTTGATGCTTGTGTTAATACCAGATCCTCCGCTTACTTTGTGGCCCTGGGCTTGTTGCTTAACACATTTTTCTTTAATCTGTAATAATAGCACCTTCCTCATGGGGTTGTTTGTACCAGGCAAATAGCAAGAGGTATAAAAGTCACTTGGATTCTATTTTATTCCAGGCTTTGTTTTTTACTGTTCATTGCATTTCCCCTGTCTTGTATGTTTGCATAGTCATATGGCATTTCTTTTCCAGTTGGTTCATGCTTAATATCCATACTTTCTTTCTTTTTTTTTTTTTTGCGGTACGCGGGCCTCTCCCTGTTGTGGCCTCTCCTGTTGCGGAGCACAGGCTCGGGACACGCAGGCTCAGCGGCCATGGCTCACGGGCCCAGCCACTCTGCGACATGTGGGATCTTCCCGGACCGGGGCACGAACCCGTGTTCCCCTGCATCGGCAGGCGGACTCCCAACCACTGTGCCACCAGGGAAGCCCCATACTTTCTAATTGTTATGATATGGTACAGGTTAATTTCCCTTGTATGTCCTTGTAATTTATCTGGGGACTGACCTGTAGTTTGAGTCAGTCCCCAGATAAATTGATAGATACTGCTTTTTATTAACCTTTAACTAACCTAGGAAATTGGATTCGTGAGGGACATAGCTCTGGTGGGGCTGCATGCAGCCCTTGTTTACATTTAAGGTAATTATCAGTATGTATATTCCTATTCCCATTTTCTTAATTGTTTTGAGTTTGTTATTGTAGGCCTTTTTATTCTCTTGTGTTTCCTACCTAGAGAAGTTCCTTTAGCATTTCCTGTAAAGCTGGTTTGGTGATGCTGAATTCTCTTAGCTTTTGCTTGTTTGTAAAGGTTTTAATTTCTCCATCAAAACTGAATGAGATCCTTGCTGGGTAGAGTAGTCTTGTTTGTAAGCCTGATTCTTTCTCTTTTGAGGTGCCTTTAAATGTGTTGCATCAGGAATTATTTTACCGAACCAGGAGTGCAGTCTATACCCATGGGCTATGGCTTACTCTCCCAGCACCCTGGCAAAGAATGAGCCCCAGTAGCCCTTCCTGTATCTTGAGATTTTAATTGACTTACACTAAAGCTGCTCTCTTAGTCTATATTTTAGCAATTCAGGGATATGAGTTGCAGTTCTCAGGATCTTTTATATTCCCTCTTTCTTCTGAACTGCCTTTAGAAGGTGAAGTTGGGACGGAAACCCCTTTCTGTCATTTTCTTGAAGTTGTTGGTATTAGAGTGAAATTTCTCTGCTTCTTGGCTTTAGGAGGCAAGTGTCAGCTGGAAGATGTATAGTTCTCTAAGAACAGGAGTTGTGTCTAGATCTTTCTCTAGTACATTCACGTCCATATGTCCAGAGGGTCTTTGGATCCTATCTTAGGTTGAGTTCCCCGAAATGAGACTCTGTGATGAGGACTCCTGAATGAATTATTAAGGAAATGATCTCAGGGGAAACTGGGAAAGGAGAGAGGGAAACAGGGGAGCAAAGAGAAGATCTCGGGTGAATCCCAAGGAAGGCAGCTTCAGTATGATCCCATAATGGAACTCATGGCAAGGGAGCTGGGCTTGCATGCTCCCAAACTACCTCTATTCTCTGCTGAGGACAGAGGTACTTAAATTATTCTGATCTAAGGAGCTGAGAGTAGAGCTTGTGAAAGAGCCTCAGGTGCTGGCCTTTGGAAGTACAGTGAAGCTGGGCAGGGGCGGGAGTATACATAAAACTGAAAAGAGGAATATGAGGGGATCTGGAGGAAGCTCCAACATTATTTACTACAGATTTCCTGATGGCACAGTTGGACTTTCCCCTTGGGTTTCCTCGGGTCTTCCTATATTCCTATCTTCCACTTTTCGTATTCACTTTCCCACAGGCTTAGAATAGCAATAAGCCTATGAGTAGAGAACACTTTGCAAATTCAGTGCAGACACAATAATGACTAACCATGGTCCATAGGGTTAACTTGCTGATTATTTGCATAAAGCACTCTTAAAAAAAATAGGTTATTATAATGAAGCTTCTTATTTGTATGAGACTTTGCAAAGATATAGAGTGATGGTGACTACTATAGGTCATGGTGTCTCATAACCATCCTCCCATGCCAAGTATAGCTGCAGATGCCCATAAGAACCAAAATTCCTTGTTCAAGGTGTTTGTGCTCACAAATAGGAATTGCTCATTTGATGGATGTTAAATTTAAAATTAGAATTAGCATGTGAGACTATTCCTTGGGGTTATGAAAACTGATCATTTTCAGACTGGTCCTTAAAAAAAAACCAAACTGTGGTGCCTCCAGTTGTAAATGTTCTTCTGAATTATGCTATCAAGCAGCAAAATCTTTGCAAAGTTCAGGTCATGGATTTCATTTGGTCAAGGACCACACCCTGTATCTGCATGCAGGAAAGTACAGCTTTAACTTATCGTATGGGTTTTAGAGGAAAGGAAAATTGTCGGGAAAGGCAGTCTTATATGCACAGTCTTTTGATCCACAGTTGGCTGAATAAGAATGAACCTTGGGGCCTGGAAGACTTTTTCTTTTTTTTTTTTTCCTACTAAGAGTATCCTCACAGTCTGTGCTGGACTTACCACTTTGTGTGACGATCTCTTCTCCTGTTTCAGACTTAGTGTGTACTCTGTTCTGTTTAAGCTTGTGTGTCATATGGCATCTGGTCAGTCCCACTGCTAAGTCTGTCCCCTGCAGGGAGGAGACAAGTCCACTATTCTTTGTCATAAGAGGAGTGCATGAAGGCCAATGGCACTGCAACAGTGGCTGGAGGGACCAGCTGGGTATGGGGGACCAATGCCCACTATTGGAGCTGATCTTGCTCTACCTCTTTGCTATGTGAGTAAATCATTGTCCCATCCAGTGCTTGAGCGTGTTGTGTTTTCCTTGGTGACACTGGTACCAAGATGTAGTGGGCAGAAGTGTTTAGACTTCTACTTTGGGTCATAGGTAATATGCAGCTTATTCAATAGAAAAGATTAAGCTCTTTTTTTGTTTTTTTAAACCAAATACTATGTTCCAAGACCCATGCTGCATGCTTTATATGTTTAATTCTTTAATCTTGTTTTTTTTTTTTTGTGGCCTCTCCCGTTGTGGAGCACAGGCTGTGGGCGCGCAGGCTCAGCGGCCACGGCTCACAGGCCCAGCCGCTTCGCGGCATGTGGGATCTTCCCGGACCGGGGCATGAACCCGTGTCCCCTGCATTGGCAGGCGGACTCTGAACCACTGCGCCACTAGGGAAGCCCGTTTAATCTTGTTTTATTGAAATAAAATCATTGTTTGGAAAAACACACAGATCTTACTGTTTAGTTTGAATTTTTGACAATTGAATGAAACTTTGTAACAACTGCATTAAGCAAGACATAGACAATTTTTATACCCCCAAATACTGTAATTTATAACTCTTCCCAGCCCTTCATAATCCCTTCCCCACCAAACGCTATCAGAATAGATTAGGTTGCTTATATTTTGATTTAATATAATTGGAATAATACAGTTTGAACTCTTTTTGTCTGACTGCTTTTCCATTACCTAATATTTTGGGGATTTGCTTATGTTGTTGCATGGGTCAATAGTTACTCTTTATTGCTCATTATTATTTAATTGTATGAACATATGGATATATTAAGTTTTATTTAATCCTCTTTTGGTGGATATTCCATGTTATTTTCATTTCTTCTATTGTGAATAAGGATGTACATTGATAAATACATATTTTGTGGGCATATATTTCCACTTCCCTTGGATGATAAATTCTCCAATATTTTTCCTCATTTAAAAGTGTATTTGGCTATTCCATGTCCTTTTTGCATTTGCATATAAATTTTAGATTTATTTTGTCTATTTCTTCTAAATAGGCTGCTCAACTTTTTTTTTTATTGAGGTATAGTTGATTTATAATACTGTGTTAGGTTTAGGTGTACAGCATAGTGATTCAGTATCTTTGCAGGATATATTCTGTTATAGGTTATTATAAGATATTGGGTATAATTCCCTGTGCTATACAGTAAATCCTGTTGCTTATCTATTTTACGTGTAATAATTTACGTCGTTTTTTTTTTTTTTTGGCGGTACGCGGGCCCCTCACTGCTGTGGCCTCTTCCGCTGCGGAGCACAGGCTCCGGATGCACAGGCCCAGCAGCCAGGGCCCACGGGCCCAGCCGCTCTGTGGCATGTGGGATCCTCCCAGACCGGGGCACGAACCCGCATCCCCCGCATCGGCAGGTGGACTCCCAACCACAGCGCCACCAGGGAAGCCCAATTTATGTCTTTTAATCTCATATCCCTTCTCCTGTCCTTCTCCCTTTTGGTAACAGCAAGGTTGTTTTCTGTGTCTGTGAGTCTGTTTCTGTTTTGTATATACATTCATTTGTATTATATTTTGATTCCATATATAAGTGATATATAGTATTTGTCTTTTTCTGTCTAACTTATTTTACAAAGCATAATATTCTCTAGGTGCATCCACATTGCTGCAAATGGAAATACTTCATTCTTTTTTTTATGGCTGAGTAATACTCCAATACACACACACACACACACACACACACACACGACTTCTTAATCCAGTTACCTGTTGATGGGCACTTGGGTTGCTTTCATATCTTGGCTATTGTAAATAGTGCTGCTGTAAACACTGGGGTGCATGTTTCTTTTTGAATTAGTGTTTTCATTTTTTTTCAGATAGTTAGCCAGGAGTGGAATTGTTGGGTCATATGGTAGCTCTATTTTTACCTTTTTAGGGAACCTCCAAACTTTTTTCCATAGTGGCTGTTCCAATTTACATTCCCACCACAGTGTATGAGGGTTCCCTTTTCTCCATATTCTCTCCAACATTTGTTATTTATGGGCTTTTTGATGATTAGGCTGTTAAAATTTTGATAGAGAATTGAATTTAATCTATATATTAATTTGAAGAGAATGAACATCTTAACAATATGGAATCTTTAAATCAATGAACATAATATTTCTTACCTAGATTTTCTTGAATTTCTTTCACCCGTGTTTCATGATTTTTAGTGTGGAGGTCTTGCAAATCTTTTGTTAGATTTGTTCTCAAGTGTTTCATGTCTTCTGATGCTAATGTAAATAATACTATTTTAAACTTCCTTTTCTAAGTTTTCATTGCTTGGGTGTACAAATACAACTGATTTTTATATTTTGACTTTGTATCTAGTGACCTTGTTAAATTCCTTTTTATCACAGTAGACTATTTGAAAATTGCTTTGGATTTGCTACGTACAAATCATTTTGGAGTAAGGCAAAGGTATCCACTCCAAACACTTTTATTCAGTATTTTACTGGAGCTACTAGCCAGTGTAATAATGCAAGAAAAAAAATAGACACACACACACACACACACACACACACACACACACACACACAATACTTTAGTGAAAGAGGGCACGAAGCTGTCATTATTTTCAAATGACATGATTATGTTTGTTTAATTTTTGCTACATCTTTTCAGAAAATGATCTATTTTTAATTTTTTTCTCAACTTCTAAATAACCTTGATCTCAAATTTTAAGAGATCTGGGTATTCTCTCATTTCATATATTTTATTTAAAATTTCATAAGAGGTTTTAATTATTACATAAAGTAGACAAGTAGTTTAGAAAGGCAAAGCAACAATAGAAGAAGTCTTTGATTCAGGGATTATGGTACAAAATGGAATAGATAGATAATCTTAGAAAGTTATCTGAAAAAACGTAACAGATTGGTGTCTATACGAAGAGTAATAGTGTTACAGATCTACATTAAAGTAATTACCCAAAGAACAGCATTGACTTGATTGAGCAAATGTGAGTAAGAGAAGGAGAAAGCTGCACATGGGAAGAGATGGGCTAGAAGTAGTTGGGGGGGGGGTGGTTGTATGTTTAGAAGTTACAGAAGAGGTGATATACAATCAGTTTTTCTATTGCTTTAGTTTGTAAGAAAATCATATGTAAGTGACCTGCACCCATCGGTATCATTTTATAGTTCAGTGAATTCAGTGCTTGGTTTTGAAAATTAGAAATGGCTTGCATCATTGTAATTTGAGCCCTTGGACATCTTTGTGTATTTATTATCTTCTTTTTAATGTAGAAATTAACTCACGAAGAAGATTACTAACATGCCCCAAATCAATAATTACAAAGTGGAAACAGGACTCAAATTTTGGTATCTAGTCTCTTCTTGCTGAAATGCCAACAAAATTGACAAAAGATTTTGTTAAAAGTATTGAAATGAAGCTATGGTTTGGGCTTTTAAAATTAATTTCATGCTCAATATTATGTAATGCTCTATACCCATAAGTAGAAAAACATGTAAGGAGTATTAGATACAGACTTAAAGGTTCATTTTGTGGTGCCTAGTGGCTAAAATTGTTCAGGAATTCTATACTGATGTGTGTCTGACCAGCAGTAGGGCACTTGACATACTTTCTAAATGTCAAACCTTATTTTGAGGGTGTAAGCATTTGAAGCTTCAGACTTGTCTATTTTACAGATTTTAGAGCAAACTGGAAGAGGAATTTCATGATTGAACACAGTGAAACTGTTACTTAAGGCATACTAATAAGAGTACCAAAGGAGAAATTGCCTTATGTTCTCCAGGGAATAAGAGGAAGTAGAGTAAATGCTTAAAGATGACATTTAGATTGAAAAAGAAAAGTAAATTTGTATACACACACACACACACACACACACACACACACGCAAACAAACAAACTCACACTCTCAAAGACATAGCCCCATAACAAATTCATCCTGACTTCTTATCTGGAGTACTTTGTCCTATAGACTGATACTTATATTATGGACACATCATTTCTGTTATATATGAAAGAAAATTTTGATGTTACTAAATTAACAGAGGTGTTCCATTGACTACAGAAACAATGAAAATTAAAAAGGGGATTTCAGTTACATTTATTTTCAATTATGAAATAAGATGTTTTAGGATAAGTAAAAGGAAGTTCTATTTTAAATCCATAGGACTAAATCTAAGGCCCAAGAAATTATATAAGCTAACATAAATATGTAGTTAATTTAAGAAGGCCTAGACCAATAAAATGATGATAATTCTATATCATGTTACTAAGGAAAATACGTTTATCCAAGTGTTATACACCTTTGGTGGTAGATAATCATATTTATTCACAAGACATTCCTTAATGTTACTGTCAGGGAGAAACTGAGCAGAGTGAGTTATTTGTCTCACTAAGAAAGGTATTTGTTTACCCTCATGCTAAGACTAAGTTTCCTCATCTATCAAATGGGAATATTGTTATTTACTATATAGATATTTTGGTAGAGAATTCAATAAGATAAACTGTGTGAAGACATTTTGTGAACTCTTCAGCTTTCATTTCATTTATAAATTCCACTCATACAGTTACTGATTACTTCCCTGTACTGGGAATAGGAACACAGTAATGACAAAGTTGAAGTCCTAGAATCTGTGGAATTTATATTCTTTTGGAGGTAACAGATACTAACACTAAATTATGCCATCAATTATTCATAATTGTGGTATTGCTAAGAAGGACAAAATTCTGATCTGGATTAGGGCGGCAGTGAAGGTTACTTTGAAAAAGTGACACCTCAGATGAACTCTGAAGGTCAAGTTAGAATTAATTAGACACAGAGGGAACCAGCTCCAAGCAGAGGAAAGGCCATGTTCAAATGCTCTGAGGTGGAAAAAATAAGATTGTGTTATGAGAACAGAAATATAAATGTGAGGTTTGTTGTCAGAAAATACAGTGCGTGTGGCATAAAATCAAGCTGGTGAAGTAGGTTGGAGTGGCTGATTCAGGTCCTTGCCAGATCTTTATACTATGAGGGAATGATCAGGTGTGTTTTGTTTTGTTTTTTTTTTTTTGCGGTACGCGGGTCTCTCGCTGTTGTGGCCTCTCCCGTTGTGGAGCACAGGCTCTGGATGCGCGGGCTCAGAGGCCATGGCTCATGGGCCCAGCCGCTCCGTGGCATGTGGGATCCTCCCAGACCGGGGCACGAACCCGTGTACCCTGCGTCGGCAGGCGGACTCTCAACCTCTGCGCCACCAGGGAAGCCCTGGGTGTGTATTTTTAAAGGATCTCCCTGGCTACCCTTTAGAAAGTGAACTGAGAATGGATTTGGTGAAATTGATTTAGAGGCTACTTCAGTTGACCAAGGAAGAAGTGATGATAGCCGAC
This sequence comes from Stenella coeruleoalba, assembly GCF_951394435.1. Taxonomy (NCBI): domain Eukaryota; kingdom Metazoa; phylum Chordata; class Mammalia; order Artiodactyla; family Delphinidae; genus Stenella; species Stenella coeruleoalba. The sequence continues at coordinate 44,166,745 of NC_137153.1, forward strand.
CAGGCTGGTAGTAGCACAGATACAGAAAGGCATCCTGCAAGGAGTCGCTGTAATTGACATTGCTATGAATGTAAATGTTATTCTGTGTTAAGCATGGTTAGGTTTTCAAAGTGAAACCTTAAGCCTCTGTGTCCACTTGTCTGTAATGCTTTGCTTATTGAGGTCAGATGAGCTGAGTGAAGGTCCTTTTTGCTGTCAAATGTTCATAAATGAATAAGCATGGGTGTAAACAGTGTGGGTAGAAATAAAAGTCACATTACTTAATATGAACAACCCCAATATACATGGTATTTAAAAAATAGGGAAGTTTCATTTTATCAGCTGCTAGAGGATGAATAGTTTGCCTGGAATTTCTGAAATTTACGCTTCATCCTCTGGTTTGAGGAGCATTATCTAAGTTCAGAGGCTTTGCTCCTAAATTTTAAGTAGAGGGAAGTGGTCTTGTGAAGTAGGGTAAAAAGTCCTCCTTTTTGGGAGTTGTTTGTTCAGTTTAGATAGTGACTTCTTATTAGGAGATGTGTATTACTGTGTCTCTCCAAGTTACCTCCTGATTTGGTTGAATCTTTACCAAGGAGCCTACTTGGGAGGTCACAGCATAGGGGAAATAGATGTACCCTAGATAAATATAAACCTTGCCTGAGAAGTAGGGCAACTTAAGATGCAAGTACAATTAAAAAAAATCCAGGCCTTGCAATGACTTTAAAGGCAAATACATTCAAGCAATACATCATAATTTTTAGCTTCCACAGAAGTCAAAGAAATACTATTTATTCTACATATAATACTGTAAAATCCACATTTATATTTAAGATCACTAAGTATAATCAGAAGTGTAGCAGAGATCAAGTGGTCTTGGTTCATATTACATTAGAGCTGCTCCAAGAGGGCACAGCTCAGGGTGAAACCAAGAGTAGAAGACCAATACGGAAAAAAATCTATATATATATCATGCAAACTATGAAATGAAATAGACTTCAAGGCAAAAATTGTTACTAGAGACAAAGAAGGATATTTTATTATGATAAAAAAGTCAGTCTATTATGAATATATAAAATGCATAAACATATTGTCACCTAACAACAGAGCTCTAAGATATATGAAGTAAAAACTTACAGAATTGAAACTAATGAATAATAATAATAAAACCAAACACTCATATAGCATATATATGTTCTAGGCACATTCCATGCCTTGTTATGCAGGAAATTATTTAAATATCATTATAACCCAATAACCTTATGTGTAGGTACTATTACCATTTCATAAATGAGGCGACTGAGGCAGAGGAAGGTGAAGTAACTTCCTAATGTCACAATGCTAGTAAGTGAAAGACAGTATTCAAACCTAGGCAGCTTTACTCCAGAGCCTACCACTATTTTATTTGAAACATGCCAGTGTTTACAATTTGCAACTACTCCAAATTATAAAAATTGTGAGATGACAGTTCAAAAATATATTTTAAAGAAGGGGCATGGATTTTCAAAATTCTTTTGTGATGTGCAAGCAAAACTTGTTTGAAGACTAATATTTTAGAGCAGTTATGTTTAAATCCTTTACTGAGGACCAGGTAAACTGGGTTTGGTCCCCTCAAACAATTACAACCACATTGATAGCCTTCCTTCAGCATCTCTTTCACCTTCCTTGGAAAGCATCTACTGCCCAAGATACCAAGTCAGGACTGCTTACCCATGTCTGAGCAACTGATTTAATCTCTGTGACCCATGAATTCACCTTTGTGTCTAACAACATGTACTTGAAAGATTTACGCTAAAACATGAATTTGGATCCATTTAGCTGAACATGGTAAAGTAGAAACTAATCCCTTCTAAGTTCATGTAATTGTGGAAACTCTTCTTTTTAAAGAAAAGTAGAATACATACACACAGCAAACATTGAACAGTAAAAACTGAACAAAGAAAGAGATCTAAACTGGTATAGTGCTTTTTCAAAACGTAGTGGCCAGTTTGAGTACCTGAAGTGAAAATCACCACGCCCACTGATATATTTCCTTGCCTCTCATCATTTGTCCCGCCCTGAGATGCCCTTTCTGCACTCTGTCCTTGAAATTAGCAGTGGATATTGAATGAGCTGTTGTCAGTGGGCTGAATACTCATTGCATTGGGCAACTTCCAGGCTGATGATTGGTACTAATAGATGCCACTGAGTTATAGACTGACTAAAGAGAAGGCTGAGCTCAAGTGCTGGAGCTGAGGGCAAAATAGATGCAGTGACTCAGAAGGAGGCATGGGCAGACTGATGCCAGTCATAGCCACTGGCTGAAACAAAGATGGTTGCCAAAAAGGTAGTGTCCCAAACTGATGCTAATTAAGGCTTGCACATTGAAGCTTAGGCAGCAGCTGAGAAAATAAAGACCCAAAGCCAGGTCTTGAGCTGACAAGAGAACTGGCCATGGTGGATACCATGTTTAAAAGCAACACAGGATCGTGGGCAGAGACTGAGGCCATGGCCTAGGCAAGGACTGAGTCCATGCCTAGACATTGCCATATCAAGACAGAAGCCAAGGCAAAGGCCGAGAAATGGATCAGCAGTGGTTCCAAGGTTAGAGCTGGTATTAGAATTGCCCTTTAGTCAAATTCAAATTTCTAGTCACTAACATAATGTAGGGGTGATGGTTAGACAGCACTGTGAATATACTGAATGACACTGAATTGTACACTTAAAATGATTAATTTTATATAATGTTTTACCTGAATTTTTAAAAAATTGTATATCCTTGAGGAGCTTATAACCTAGATGCAGAGAGAAGAATAACTCAAATAAAAAGGTCAGAAATTTTTGTAAGTTTAAAAAAGGTAATAAAGTGCAGGAAAAATAACAGGTAAAATATAGAACAGATCTTTTTAGTTCAGCTGTGAAAAATTTAACAATATGTGGTTCTTTAGATAAATTGTGTGTAGCATAATTAAATTTGCAGGGTTGTTTTTTTTTTTTTTTTTTTTGGTGCATGAGAGAAAAATAATCTACTCCGAATTAGGACAAATTAATCCTAAATTGTACTGACCATTTTCTAGATTGAGAATCTGATGGGTTGAGTTTCAGACTAAATTTCCTTTCAAGACAGACTTGTTACTTTTGTTGAAGTCAGAAATCAGAAAAAGACCAGAAAGAAGTTTGGTTCTAGTCCTAGAACCAAATTTGGTCCCTTGTGGTGGCAACATTGATTTAATTGTTAAAGCTAAGGATCCTTTCATAGCTAGGACTACTGTAAACAATACATCCACATTTGCCCAAGGTTTCAGTTTTAAAATGGGAATGATTTCAATTTTGATCACAATAATCCCTACCCTCACAGTTAGGCTAAGAACTGTAAAGGACTTTTGGTAATTAGAGTAAAATTAGACTATCCATCAATCAAGTGATGGAGTATACTATCTCTTATCCTTCAGCTATAGATATGGGACTGGCTAGATTAAGATGGTTAAACTGCCAAAGTATTATTAATGATTATTGATACAAAAAGCAGACATGGTGGTTATTATTTCCAAATACAACACTTCTTAGTCACAGGAAGTAGAAAAAAACAAGTTAAGCATTTTGAAAGTGTTTTAAAATTTTCTGAAATATCTAATCGTAAGAAAAGGACTGCTCAGTAAAATAAGCACCAATCTTTAATCAGAAAGACAAAATACTTATTACCTTGCTCTATGAGACAGCATAAATCACAGTTTCCAAAGGAGACCAGTGATATTCTCTAAGCTAGGTTCAGTTAAAGTTCACTTTCCCCATCTTCTAATCCACTACTGGTCCATGAATGTAAAGTGTATACTAAAAAATATGTGATGTTGGCTTACTGTAATGATGCCAGGGTGAGAAAGAAAAAGTTCCTGCTTTATGACCAAACTTTGGCTCTCCATATGCTCCCAATAAGCCTCAAGAATAGTTTTAGTTTTGCAGACTGGAATCAACACCTTTTATAAATGGCATTAATACAGATATTCCCCATAATGTTCTCTGGGTTAAACCTGGACTATTCCATGGATCCTAAGTATAAAAACTTGAACTAAAAATTCATGTTAGTTTCTAATCTTAATGTTAGGAATGACAACTTTTCTTTGGTATCCTATATCTGGTAGTGAACATACACGTCATCAATAAATGTTCCTGTTATTCATTATACTGAGTTAATGTTTAATCATTTAAGACTAGATTTTTGTACATTGCTGATAAAGTTGGCATTAGGATTGGCAAAGGATAAAAAAAAGAAAGACCATGAAAACTACGTGAACATACCATAGCAAAATCTGATTTAAAAGGACACAAGGCAAGCCAAAGACAGGGGAATGGTCGGCTCTGGAAGGCATCAGACACACCTCTCAAACAAAACCAGATCAAAATACAACAAACAGAAAAAGGAAATCTCTTGGGCTGACTTCATGTTATCACAGTTAACAAGAACATGAACCAAGTAAAACAATCTTTAGAGTGCACTTGCTTGTGTGCATGTGCGTTCACAGAATAAGATGAAAATGGAAATGAGAGAGCTAAGGAAACCAGTGATTCAAAAAGTACAGACAGGACTAGCTAAAAACTTTAAAAAATCAAGGGACAGAATAGAAACTGTTGAACCCTAATTTAATTACAAAGGAAAGTCTGTAGATAGTTGCACTTAATTCAGAGATGGGAAAAGATAGAGGGTAAGCACAGTAGACACTAAATACAGAGATGAGATCATAATTATGGAGACAAAGACAACTTATTATAAAAATTTTTAATGACCTTGAAATTAAAGAGAAAACGCTATAAAAACAGGACAAAAAATGTTTGAAGATACTTTAGAAAAAAGCGATTTTACTGAAGGACTAAGTCTACATTTATAAAAGGCACCCTCCATTCCAGGAAGAAACCCAACACTCAACAGTCAAAACTTGTTGCAGAGATATTATTTTCCTTAAAGTTAGAAAGTTCTAATGTGTGATATTTGTTTGTGACAAGCTCATAAAGTTCAATTGGAAAAGAAATATAAATTATGAGAAAAATGGGCAAAGAATTTTGAGAAAATAAAAGTGGCCAAAAATATATTACAAGATATGAAAACAGACCTTTCTGGTAATTGAAGAAACTTGTATCAAACAATAAAATACTATTTTAAAAAATTTATCAGGTTGTCAGAACTTTAAAAAGTTTGAAAATACCTAGGTCTAGCAGAGTATCGGAAAACACACACTGCCATAAACTGTTGCTGGAGGAATAAATTTAAGTATCTATCTGTGTGTAGGGTTTGAAGATAACTATCAGACTTGATGGTGCTGTTGAGGGAGACATTGATTAGAGCAATGTATTACGTAGAAGGAGGAAAAGGCATGAAGGTTAGGTAGGATGCATAAATTAAACTAATGAATTTGGAAAACTATGCACAGGGGACAGACTCTGGGAGAGGAAAAAACAATACAAACAAAAAATAAAGAGAGGAGACAAAACAGTAGGATACTTGCCTACTTTTAACCACAAGAGTGAAGATAGCTCAGTTCATACAGGAGGAAACAGGTAGGTGAAAGGGCTCAACCAGAGTTTCATTGTGCAAGCTGCAAACCTATGTCTTTATGATAGCAGCGTTAGAGGAAAAGAAACGACAAACCAAATAAAAAACCAGTATGGAAATGAGTTCGCCAGTAATTAAGGGCAGAGCATCTCACTTAGCTCCATCCTGGGGTAAGCTTACAGGGAGTGTGTTGGGGTTGAGGAGGATTTGGAAAGGATTTCTAAGGACACTAAGAATGAGGTCAAGGAGGAGGAGGAGTTTGCCTTAACCATAGAAAGGTTCATTTGAGCCTGCAGGGCTTGGAAGTGAAGATGTTCTTTGGTAGACTGGCCTATTCTCCCTCAGATTGCTACAGTCCTTTTATATGAGTCGATATGATGTACTTGTATTGATATCCATACATTTGTATCTATCTACATATGGTGTTATTCACTAATTAGCTGCTTCACCTAAACAAGGCTCAGCCTTTTGGAAAAGTAAAAGATGAAGTGCTTTTTCAGTTATAGAAATCCTATCCTTATGTTGATTTTTGAAAAAAGCCAATTAAATGAGATTTAGGAATTTTAGAGAAGACACAAAATATTTTCTTGGCCCAACTCTCAAATACTCCTTAACTGTTCTTTTGATAGGAGATCATTAATTTTTTTTCTCCTTCAACATATGTATTTTCCAAATTCTAGATATGTTTAATAAGGGAATTGAAACTGTAATGACAGTTGGATCCACAAGCCTTCTTTTAATATTCATCATTATTTTTAAAGTCAAACTAAAAGTTATCAAAGTCTTTTATATTTTCCATATTCTTAAGAGAAAACACAAAGGCGCCAAAATCAACATTACATGTATTATCCTCTGGGATCATGAACAAATCTGACTCTGAATATCAATTTGAAAATACTTAACACTTAAAAATGGTTAAGGGTAAAAAACATTGCATCACAGTAATGTAATTTTGACAGAAACAGTAAAGCTGTCATTGAGCTTTTTCAGACATGATAGCATTAATAGTCATATTGTCTTGACCATTACAAAATAAAACAAAGGCATTAATACAAAGATACAACATTAACTGAAACATGCTTAAAAATTGTTGATTTATTTGATTTTGAAGGTAAATATGAGATCTGTATAGTCACTCTTGAAAATTTACCAGATTTGTTTCTTAGGTGTTTCAGACTTTTGAGTTTAGTTTGTTCACTTTTTTAAGGTAATTTTTGTAACATGTCACATAGCTACAGTGAATCAGTTCTGCAAAGTTATTGTTGAAGTGGGAATGTGGATAGTAGTGAGTTACAGATTCACTGAGAGTGAGACAAGACTAAAGCTCTGAATAATAACTGTGAGGGCAAATCTGGCAGGCCTGGAAATAGCCCCGGTTATTGATGGTCATCATGGCTTAGGAGGTGAATTAATATTTCCTGTTTCCTGCTATACAGCAGACACACATTTCATTTTCACAACCACCTATGGCAAATTCCTATTACCTTCTGATTGATGGTGATGCTAGAGCTAGAAAAGTTGGTAAATGTGTCTTATATGTCAAATAATGGTAAAGTCAAGTTTCACATGTATGGCTTAATGACACTGTAGCTCATGCTCTCTCCTTCACATCAATCCTATTTTCCAAGCTGAGTTGGACAACAGTCCAGTGTGGGAGAGCTCACAGCTACAGGAAATGAGGACATAGCCGGAAACCACTGTTTAGAATGCTGACACTCAGTGTCAATGTTTCTTCCTTAGAAGCAGGCAACAGGTCAGGAATGAGAGATTACTGTGTGAGTTAGCAATCTAGATAAAGAAATCCAATAAAGTTCTTTAAAATTATCTCAAGGACAGGCCTCCTTTTAGGGGAAGAACCAATTCCCCAAATGTCATTGTCTGGAGTACTGGAGATAGAGGTGAGGAAGAAAGCTGCTGAGGGAGAAATGTCTCAATGTAGATAGATTCCTGTGGACAGGATCATCATCACGCATTCAGGTATTTTGTAAACCTCTGGCAGTTTCCATGTTAGCTTTCTAGCCCAACTGCTACCCCCATGGTACAGAACATTCCAACTTTCCTCCTGGACAATTTATTCCTTCCTCTCTCTAGTTATTACACACTTATTATATGCCAGACACTGGTGATGGCAGTGATAATCTACATGGACATGGTCCCTGCCCTCATGGAGTTTACAATCTAGTGAGGGCTGGATGATGCAGACAGGTTAATAGAAGATTATGACATAATAGGAAACTGAATGTTAGAAGAGGGTGCCTTACTTTTTAAATAATGAGACCAGCTGAAATTTGAAGCATGCCATCTTGTCTGGGGATAGGCAAAAAGAAGAGGGAAACTAAACAGGTTAATTGTTAAGAGTGTACTGAAGCAGTATTTTCTCCAATGAAAGTACATGATAGATACAAGATAATATAAATACTATAAAGTGGTAGGAAGATTAAATAAAATGACAAATTGGTAGTCACTAAGAGTTTCATTTATCAATTTTTACATACTTAATTTTATGTATTATACTACAGGAGACAAAAGAAGATAGGATACATCATCCTTGTTCTCAAGGAGCTTCCACCTAATTTCATGAAGGCATTTTTAGTTTTGGTCATTTGTAGATTTTTGATGTTGAAAACAATGTGTACAGACAACCATTCCCAGTAGATATGAGATTCTAGACAATATACCCTGAAGGGGTGTGCTAAAATAAGACTCTGAATTTCCTGATAAATGTAACAAAAATGTTTAGTGATATCTGAAAATATTCACTACATATCAACAAGTGAAAATACAAACTTATTCAACAGTGTAACATGATCCCAGTTTTGTGAAAGATATTTGGGTTTTAATGTTTATTTATGCAAGGAAGACCTCCAGAAAGCCAGCATATGGAGCACATAGTAAGCTCTTAGTGATATTTGTTGAAAGTATAAATGAATGACCAAATGAATAAGGATATGTTAATAGTGATTTTCTTTGAGTATTGGAATTATGAGTCATTTAAAATTTTCTTCCTTCTACTTGATAGTCCAGACTTTTCATAATATATACATAGTATTTTATAATTTAAAAATTTTGGTTTAAAATATATTTAAGAAGAGAAAAATCACAGAAGATCAGTTTAAGAGCTATCTCCAGAACAGGTCAAAGTAGGGATAATTTGCTATCTTCAAGACTGAGAAGGCAGGAAAAATATGAGTGCAATTTGTGGGTTGCTTTTATGCAAAACAGTCTCAAATCCTTTACCAGGACCAGCTGTGAGAGGTAGGTGGTTATTTTACATCTGCTACTCCTTGTCTTACCACTGTCAAGAAATGTTGGGGAGGATGAAAATCTTGCTTCACTCTACCCTAGGAACCTCTCTAACTATTAACTTAATAGCTTTCCACTCTTCATATATCAAATCAAACCTGCTGGTGCACTGTCAGGGCAGCCTCTGACATTTCTTTACTAGACTGCAAACACTTTGATGTTAGATGTTATGCCTTACTCACCTTTCAATTTCCAACACCCAACACAACATTAGGCAAATACTGGGTATTTTTAAAAGGCCTGTTGGATTTTACGTGCACTGCTTTTCCAGTATTGGCCCTGAATTACTAAACCCTTCTTTATTTTCTATTCTGGTTTCCGAGGCTATCAAGAGTAAGTCCATAGACTAGCTGGCTTTGGTGGTAGCTCCAGATGATGGCCATGGAGCAAAAGGATGGGCCTTTTAAGCATCAGATGTGTGCAGTTAGTGTCATATCAATAGAAATGGTACATTACAGAAGTGGAGAGGATAGTGCGTGATTGGTACCCGTTTGTGCTGCACATGCCTGTGCGTGAACACACACGTGTTCACTTGTGCCCAAGCACAGGTTTTACAGGAAGGGATGCAAATTCTGTTAGAATTAATCAGAAAACAATGGTCTGATACAAATATAATCAGAAAACTTAAGCTGGCAAGCCAAAACATTTTTGAAAGTCTTACACCAGAAAACAAGTTTTCTTACACGCATAAAGCTGACTTATGGTGTTGCTTCGACCCCTTGTTTGCTGCACCATTACCTCCTGGAACCAGGTATCACTTCTGATTCTGCATCCTCTCTGTTTGAATTGTCTTTCTGTTATCTTGAAGTCAATGAAGCTACCTGACAGGTTGGCTGTGACATCACTTAACCTCCCCTGGAGGTTATCTCCACATCTCATTAACAATGAATTTATTTCTCCCATTAAATCAGCATTGGATCAAGTGGAGACATGAACCCTATTCTTCAGTTAACCAAGTTCAGGAACTGTATACTGGAGGAGGTACACAGTGTTACTCTTAATTGATGGTTTGTTGCTCCTCTTTATTCCAAAACCTGTAACAATTTATTTTTCTTTTTAATTATTTCAGAGAGTAATTCTAAGAGGCTCTCCTATCCTACATCTTTAAAAACACATTTCAGAATCTATTTTTTTCCTCATGGGGCAATTATAAATTTAAGTTCATATGGAATTCTTATATAGTCTTTTATCCTCTAGAAACTCAAATCAAGAGTTACATTTTACTAACACACCATTGTAAAGCAATTATACCCCAATAAAGATGTTAAAAAAATAAAAAAAAATAAAAAATAAAAAAGAGTTACATTTTAAATAAGATTTACATATACTTTAATGAGAGGGTTAGTGAAAGCAAGCAGAAAAAAAGATGATAAGATACTTGGACTTTTTTTTTTTTTTTTTTCTTTTGCTGTACGCGGGCCTCTCTCTGTTGTGGCCTCTCCCGTTGCGGAGCACAGGCTCCGGACGCGCAGGCTCAGCAGCCATGGCTCACGGGCGTAGCCGCTCCGCGGCATGTGGGATCTTCCCGGACCGGGGCACGAACCTGTGTCCCCTGCATCGGCAGATGGACTCTCAACCACTGCGCCACCAGGGAAGCTTGATACTTGCACTTTTAATTAAACATTGGAAGATACTTTCACTTTTTAAAGTCTTTGCTTTTTTATATTCAGTAATGTAGAAAATATGTGTTTATTGCTTAACTGTGAGTTTATTTCCCACGTATATAAAATCCTTGCATTTCCATTACCATTAATCTGTTGAAAAAAGGCTATAAATTAAGACAGAAGCTCCATAAAGCAGTATTTAGTAAAATCATGGAAATGACTTAAAGGCCACAAGAGATTTAGAGAGGCCTCCTGGTTAGAGTGTTGGACTAGTGATAAAGAGGAGATTTCTAGTTTGGGTTTTGCTACTAAATAAATGTATCAACATGAGATAGCTATTTTATCTTTTATCAGCATTCTCACATGTAAAAAGGAGCAAGGGTTGAAATGATCTTACGGACCATAGGTGAGACTAGGATTCTAAATCTGGTGTTTGTATAAATGTTATTGACTTTGGTTATTTGTAATATCATATTTGATTTTTATAAAACTTTTCATTTAAGTAATAAGGGGTTTGGAAATTATATATTGTTAGCCATAAAAATGAATAAGTAAATAGGTAATTGTTCATGTTAGATTTAGCGGAGGGAAGGCAAATACCTGGCAGATAATCGATTTCCCTTTTCAGCCTTGTGGTAATGATAGATATCATCAATTGATCATAACCTGTGACTTTGTTAAGGATCCTGAGGCTGGGATTGAGGCCAAATATTCAAGCATCCACCACCTATAGATGATAAAAACAAAGTTCAGAGTGATAAAAGATCATTCACAACATCATGTGGATGATAGATTCTGGAGCTAAGGCTTGAACTAAGAATTCTCATCTTTAACAAGTAAAATCCATTTATTCATGGATTAATGCTTATTAATATTTTAGCCCTGTTTTAGGTGACAATGGGTGACACATAACCAGGCAACAGGATTTAAAATAGCAAGCTTAAGAGAACACACACACACACCCATATGTACATACACCCAATCATACAATATGCATCAATTAGCTGTTGACACAATAAGGCTGTGTAATAAGCAGCAACAAAAAAAAATCTCAATGACATTCAACAATTTATTTAGTTCACTAGTGTGGGGGGATAAAAAGGGGAATCTTATTTAGATAGGATCTGTTGTGTCTTTGCTGTTCTCAGCTGGGCTCTCTTACATGTCTCTGGGTTAGCTAACCTAGGCTACCAGAGAGCCTTTGTTTCACGCTCCAGCTCTTTGAGGCTGTTGTATTTGTTTCCCATTTACCTTGGAACAGCAGATTATCCAGATATATTCTTCTAATAGCAATGATGAAAACACAAGAATGCATGTTAACATGGATAAAAACCTATTAAGGCCTAGGATCTGAACTGGCACACTTCATATCTGCCTCAATCAATTGGCCAAAGCAAGTCACATGGCTGAACCCAAAGTCAAGGAGAAGAACATCAAAGTCACATGCCCAAAGTTGTGGATGCAGGAAGGAGTGAAGAATTGGGGTCAATAATGCAATCTATCACACTATATAGTACTAACTATATTCCAAAAATGATTTATAATTCTTCAGAGATAATCAAGAATTCAAAATGATAGTGATAATGAGATACTTGACAGTGGAGATAAAAAATATAAGTAGAAAATAAAAATGGAGGTGACATTCACATACAGTATGCACATGATAAGATTTTCTTCAAATGTTGAAAGAAGGACACGTTTGGACTTGCATTTCATAGTGTCCAAAATAACAAGAGAAATGTGTTGCAAACTTCAAAAAATGGATTGTACTGGGGGAAAAAACAAGACTGTTCCATATAATATAAACTAAGTTAGAATCTTTGCTCTTATAAATGTACATTCTTTTCCTGGAGAAGGCTTTATAAAAAATGTAAAATACAATTTCAACATTGTATTTCTTTAGTCATTTAATAGAGAAAAGAACTTCAGAAATTATTGAATCCTATTTCTTCTTGGTTGTAAATTCATTCCTAATAGTCCTTTAAGATAGGTTTAATGAAGATTAACTCAATCAAGTAGACAAGTGAAAAAAACTTAATTAAAGATCATTAATTTCTCTTGGTGTACAGAATAGCAAGTATCAGAATGTTTGATTGTATTGTCCTATAGGCAAAGATCGGTTTGGATTTGTTGCATTTGAGCAAATTATGCTTGTAACCATTAATATTTCCCTTTCCACATGTAATTAGATAATGCTTTCACACGTGATTCCTGCTTCACTGCAGCCTGCTGTTTGGAGGACAGCGATGATTTTTAGGTTGATAGTCCATCTTCTGTGAGTGTTAGTCATCAAGCATAAATGAAGCTTGACTACTTAAAGTCAACTGTAGATTCTGCCTGGATGAGAGTGATTTGGAATAGCAATTCATTAGCCAAATTACTGTTATTTAGACTGACTTCCTATTTTTCTAATCATTTCAAAGTAGGTTAGCATTAGCAATAAACACATACTTGTTTAGAAATCAAATTTAGTATCACACAGAAGAAATGTTAGCCTTATTCATTTGTCTCCTGAGATGCATAACTCTCTATATAGTTAAAGCCCCTAAAATGTATTTTTAAATGATAAAAAGGCATGATACGTGAATATTATCATGACTACGTTATTTATCATTTAGAAACTTAGGGAGATGATAGTAGACCAAAGAGTAATCTGGTTGTATCTGCTTCATTTAGGTGAAGAATGCATTCTTGAACGTAGTTCTTTTACTTCTTGATGTGGTTCTGGAAAAACTCTTATACATGTACCTAGATTTATAATGATATACATCACACCTATTTTTAAAATTGTAAAATTGAAGGTACCCATATGTATGAATGGGGCCAATCAAAATATGATAAAGCCATACATGGAATATCTTACAGCAATTAAAAATGAGAGAATATATGTGTACTTATATGGTGAGATTCCCAAAGTATTATACAATATAATTTATTTCTAAACACACATATTACAAAATCCTAAGCTATATAAATGGATGTGTGCCTATAAATAATCTCTTAACACACACACACTAATATAGGAAAATACTTTGAAAAAGATCTGGGAGCATATGTATCTAACTGATAGCAGTAGCTAACCTGGTGGAAGGAAGTGAAATTTGAGTGGTGGTCAAGGAGGATTTTAGCCTTATCGGCGTTATCTGTATTTTACTAGCATAAACAAATATTTTCATAGGAAAATCGGATTGAAATTCATTTTTCAGGTGAGTGATGACTGATGCACAGTAAATGCCTATATTTAAAGTGCACCATTTGATGAGTTTTGACATATGTGTATATCCATGAAACCATCATTGCAAAAATGACAGCAAACATTTCCATCTCTGTCCCCAGTTTCCTTGCGCCCATTTGTATTCCACCCCTTCCTCTTCCACTGTCCATTCACAACCACCATTCTGCTTAGTGTCACTGCAGATTCGTTTTAATTTTCTACAGATTTGTAGAGATGGACTCATACAGTATATGCTCTTTTCAGTCTGGCTTCTTTCAGCATAATGATTTTGAGATTTAATCATGTTGTTGAATGTCTCAATAGTACGTTCCTTTTTATTGGTTAGTAGTATTTTATTTTATGGCATAACACGATTTCTTTATCTATTGCTACTTAACTGTTAATGGATGTTTGGGTTGTTCCTACTTTAGGCTTTTACAAATAAAGTGGCTATGGATAGTCACATACAAGCCTCTTAGTGAACATATGCTTTTCTTTCTTAGGAATAAATAGCTAGGAGTGGAGTGAGGTCATATGGTAGGTATATGTTTAACTTTTTAAGAAAATGCCAAAATGCTTTCCAAAGTTGTACCATTTTACATTTGCTCTGGCAGAATAAGTTTCTCTGTAACCTAACACCTTGTCCTTTGGAGGTTTTTTGTTTGTTTTTTTTCAGGCATTCTAGTGGGTAGGTAGTGATATCCCATTTGTGAATTTAATTTGCATTTCTGTAATGACTAAGAATATTGAATATCTTTTCATGTGTATATTAGCCATTCATATATTTTCTTTGGAGAAGTATCAGTATCTTTTTCCCTATTTCTTGGTTGTCTTCTTTTATGGATTTCAAATATGTATACATTTAATATTTATTTTATGTGTATTAAATGTATAATTAAATATATAAATATATATTTAATTAAATATTATAGTAAATATATTAATTATGTATTAAATACATAACTTAAATAATTAAATATATACACATATATTTAAAATCCACAAGAAGGCACCCAATAAAAGAAGGCAACAGATCTGAACTTTTGGGTAAAGTCTAAATATAAATCCTTTGTGGATATCTATTTTGTAAATATTTGCTCTTAGTCTGTAGCTTGCCTTTGTATTTTCTGAAGTGTCTTTTGAAAAATAAGACATTTTAATTATGAAGTCCAATTTATCATTTTTAATTATACTTGAATTTCATGCCTTATTTCTGAATCTTTGCCTACCCTGCGGTAATTGAAATGTTCTCATGTTTTCTCATAGACATCTCATAAATTTAGCTAGAGGTGATCTAGCTGCCTTGACCTCCTTGGTCTCCAAATTCTATATTCTGACCTCGAGAGACCACCAGTCTGTTTGTGTTTCTTCCTCCCTGCACTGAAGCCTGGGGATACTTCAGGAGTAAGCTAGGACAGTGTCAGGGCTCAACTCAATTTCTTTCTTTCAGGAATTACTGTCCTGATGTCCAATGTCTGAAAAGCATAATTTTACATATTTCGCCTGGTCCTTTAGTTGTTTAAGGTGGGAGGGTGAATCCAGTCCCTGTTGCTACATCATGGCAGCAAGCTGAAGTCTTGAAATGTCTTTTGAATTTTTAACGTATTTTGTATTTCAATAGCCCCTTTGTATTTCTTTTCCCTGCTTCAAAAAATTAAGCTTCATAGTTCATTAGAGATAAGGTTAGGATTTTTCTAATCCTATCTTTGAAGGCTTTCCATTTATATGGAAAGTACTACCTCAATATTTAATAATAAAATCATAATGGTGATGGTGGTCATTACTATTGCATACTCATGTCAAGGCTTGTTCCAAGTGCTTTGTATGTGCTGTCTCATTTACTGCAATACCCCATGAGATAGGCAATATTATAATTTCTATTTTGCATATGAGAAAACTGAGCCTATCAAAACCAGGTAGTCTGACTCTTAACTGTATTATTTTATAGTTTCTAAATTTTATTTGTTCAATTCAGATTTTTCTCCATACTAGAGATTCTGCAGTGACTAATACACACAAACTCTCTCACTTCTTTGAATTTACATACCGAAGGCCTACCTATGATATTGGTGAATTTTCCAGATTCTGGTGAATGTAACAGACATGGTTCTTGCTCCTGTAGAGCTTATATTCTGGTGAGCAAAACAAAAACAAAGAGAGTACTTTTTTAGACTTCAGTAGAAAGAGAACATTCTGAGAACTTGACAAGCAGTGGAATGTTAAGGGGTAGTCTAGGCATATGGACAAAAGATGAGAAGTGTTAAGCACAGAGGGAGATGGTTTTGCTGGATACTTGGTGGAAGAACTGTGTTTTTATGTTGACAACCAAAGTGGCTGGACAAGAAATATAGCTTTCCTTGCAGATTGTAGGAGTAACCTGCTTTTCTCAGTGATAATGGGGGAGACGATTACCATGATAACCGTAATACCTAAAATTTATTGAGTAATTGACTAAATGCTAAACAGTTCTAAAAATTATAAGGGTATTACTTAATTCCCATGGCAATCCATTGGAGTGGGTATCATTATTATCACTATATTATAGTCGAGGAAATTGAGGTTTACTGAGGTATGACTTCATGGACAGGAAAATGCAGAAATTTCACTCAAATACAGGTATTCTGACTCCAGAATATGCACTCTTCACCACTAGAAGCAAGTTTGATATTAGGAAGTTAATTCAGAAATCAAAAAATGTTTTAGAAGGGAAAGACTCTGGTTGGAGTTGGATGAACAGAGACCCTTAGAACTGAAACACTAACACTAGAAAATTCAAAAGTGTCTTTGACATCTTGTTCTGTTTTGGTGGAAGTCGGAATGGCATTGGAGCTAGGTTTAGGGTGGAGAAATGTCTTAAAATATTTAAAGTCCTGATAAATTAAAGAGGAATGTGTCTTGTGCAAAATAGTGTGATTTAAAGCCCCAATGAATTAATAATTATGTGCTGAGTGCTCAGTTAAAATAGATTTTGACGTTAATTGTGGTAATCTGTCCAATTAGATAGGTGTCCTTGGGTTAGATTAACGTTTCTCATAACTTTTATCTCTACTATGACATGCTGTTATAATAGACACCTTATATTCTAATAACTATTATTGCTTCAGTGTAACATACATATCCACACATATGCATAGATATGTATATATATACATACACATGTGTGCACACATGCACATATGACAAAGCCCGTCAAAGCAGAATGGGCAAATGTAATGATGCAATGTCAGGCCATCAATTCAGAAAAATTGTAGGTTTCATAAAAACATCTAAGAGCTTTTGAGTGTGTAAGTTAGTACAGGTAGGGTACTCAAGAGATCTATTTATTAAAAATTTTTTTAATTAAATTAAAAAAAATTTAATTTCTTATACAGGTTTTAAAGGTTACTTTCCATTTACAGTTGTTCCAAAATATTGGCTCTATTCCCCATGTTGTACAAGACATCCTTGAGCCTGTCTTACACCCAGTAGTTTGCGCCTCCCACTCCCCCACCCCGATAGAGCGCACACACACACACCCCCAACGGGTAACCACTAGTTTGTTCTCTGTATCTGTGAGTCTGCTTCTTTTTTGTTATAGTCAATTGTTTGTATTTTTTAGGATCCACATATAAGTGATATCATACAGTATTTGTCAAGAAATCTATTTGAATGATGCTAAAGGGCCATAAAGTAAAAAAAAAAAAAAAAAGCTAAATATGAATCCATTTAATTCCATTGCTTTTGCCACTGAACATCCCAGTATTCATTAGTGTCAGAAACACAAATGGTGGAGAACCATTGCACAATACTATTGGTTTTAATAATATTGTATCCAAGATAGATAATTGTGGCAGAAGGCATTCAGATACCCTTTGCTTAGGTTTCTGAGCTTGAGCACATGAAGAATTAGATTTGAGCGTACCATTGGTAAATTGAAGCACACAGAAATGAGCCCAGTGTCTATAATTCAAGCTGTTTGCTAACTCTGTCTGGGAGGAGATTGAGAGAGATACCCAGGGCTGAGTATAGGATAAGAGACCTAAATCTATCAAGCTCACAGTGGAGTCTTGGTTTTAGAGTTTCTCTCATATTCTGGGAATCTAGTGATGCTGAATATGATTAAGTATACAGTGATATTGCACAATAGGATCCTTAAATACAAACTGAATATTTGCTGCTGCAACTTAAGCAATAGGTATTATCTCTTTTAAGGATGGAGGACAATTTTGCTGTATTGGATTTTTTTTAAGGAACAATTTCAAACAGACAGATAAACATAACACCCATTAAACAACCACAGCTCCATGAAATTTTAACATTTCCAGATCCCACTCTCCTTTTTTTCCACCTCCAAAGAAACCTGTGCCCTAAATTTAGTATTTAATGTGCCCAAGAGTATTTTAACACTCTGAAGTTATCCTGTGAAGTTATATGTTGTCTGTGAAGAAACATAAATGTCTTTATTTTCCATGGTATTTTGTAAATGGTACCATATTGCACATATCCTCCTACAACTCGATTTTTCTTTCAATATTTTCTTTTTGACACTTAACCATATTGAACATTTAACTAAAATTCATTTATTTGCTTTGTGGTGTCACATTATATAAACATACTGCAATTTATATATCCAATCTTCTGTGAATGGTTACTGAGTTCTTATTTTCAGTCTTTCACCATTGCAAGCAGTGCTACAATGCGTAGTCTTATACAGGTTTCTTTGTTCACGTGACTATGTTTCCTAGGTCTAGGTAAACAATCCTCTGTGTGTCTCTAGATAAACTTTTGATGCAGAGAAGTTATTGATATAGTCAAATTTATCAACAGTTTCTTTTGTGGTTGTGTTTTTTGTGGCTTGTTTAAGAAATCTCTGCTAGAATAAACATTCTAAAAATTTCAAAGGTTTATATCTCTAAATTTAGGTCTCAAAAGCAACAAGTATCCAATTTTATCTTATTTTTTCCTTATGCATATATGGTTGTTCCAGCACAATGGTTTTTTGTGCTATTCATTCCTTCTTTGCTAATTTTTATAACACCACCTTTCTCATATGTGATTCTCTGTCTTGTTGGATTGGTCCATTTACCTAAACCTGTGTGAAGAGCATGGCATCTCAGTCATTATATGAAGGCTTGAGATCTGGTGGGGTTAACATCACCACTTCATCCCACTGTGTTCTTTTTTAAGAGTGGTTTAGTTATTCTTGACCCTTTGGGCTTCAATATAAACTGTAGAATCAGTGGACAATTCCAAAAGAAAATGTTTGGATTTTGATTTTTATAAATAAATTACTGGATAATTAAATTATAAGTTAATTACTGGATAATTAACATTTACAAGAATTTAATTTTTCTACCTGAGAACATAGAAACTCATAGAAACTTTATTCCTGAATAAACTTCATTTATTCAGAATTATTTCATATCTTTTAGTAAAATTTTCTTCATGTAGGTCTGCATACATTTGGTTTAATGTATCTCTAAATACTGATTTTTTTTGTTCTCAACAATACTATTTACTTCAATCTATTTTAATAAGAGGTTTTAATCAATTGTCACTAGTGTACAGAAAAATGATGTTTGCGTTTTTAAAATAATTGCTAAGCTTTT
This sequence comes from Stenella coeruleoalba, assembly GCF_951394435.1. Classification (NCBI taxonomy): domain Eukaryota; kingdom Metazoa; phylum Chordata; class Mammalia; order Artiodactyla; family Delphinidae; genus Stenella; species Stenella coeruleoalba. The sequence continues at coordinate 44,185,954 of NC_137153.1, forward strand.
ATGATTCCAAATATGTAGCTGTAGTCTCATTTGGATTTTAATGGGAATCATAACTTAGTAAATAAAGTTGTCAATTTTTTTTTCTGTTCCAGTGTTGTTTTACCTTTTGTTTTGATATAAAAACAATGTTGCATTGGAGCAGTGAGAGAGATATCCTTGTCTTGATCCTAACTTTAATTGTATAGAAGTATAAAACTATACAGTTCTAAGGTAAATACTTGAATTATGTATTACTTAATATATTTTAAAAACCTCTGCTTTAAAAAATTGTTTTAATTAGTATTTTATGTAAGTTAAACTACATTTCTTTTATATTGAGCCTGATTATGCATAAATAAAGGCAAAGGGCACAATTCTTTAAAAATAAAGTTTATTTAAAAAATAATTATTGCACTAATTAAAATAGATCTCAGTTTCTAAAGGATCATAAAATTTTAGGAAGTTTCTGAAAGTCAGAATCATTCAAGGTCAGGATGACTCATGCTTGAAAATAATTTTGTGTATGCCTGTAGGTGTTTGTATAAGCATAAAAAAAGTATGTGAAATGGTAATGACTATTAATAATAGTTACTCCAAGGGGTTGATTTTATAAGAAGGTGTGGACTTATGCAGATTATTAACTTTATACTTTGAATTATTTGACTTGCCAAAATAAGCAAGAATTACTTCCGCAATTTAAATCATCAAATGAAGTGAAATGAATAAATAAATAACAATAATCACAAGCCAGACCACTCAGTGGGATGTTATAGTATACCTTTATGCATTCTATGAGTGATTGGAATAAACTGAGTATACATTTCCTTCAAACTCTGGGGTCATACAATCCTAAATAAAATGACAATAATCTCTCTTTTGTTTGCTGTACCCAACCTGTATTTAATTTCCACACCCGGAGTGAGGTTTGTCAAGCTCCAGAGTCTGGGTTTCTACTGACATCTTACTCTCTCCGGTGTACATGGCAGAAGAGAAAGGTCACATCAAAAGATGTAGTCATTGGGAGATCATCTAACTTCTCAGATAACCCCAAGAGCAGGGATTCCAGAAGGACGTCACAGAAACTCAGGAGTCAAGCATCAAACTTTACTTGGCAAGCACTGTGCATTTATCCTTCCTTCACACAAAAATAAGCAAGTAAACCTTGACTTTTAAGTGATGATTTTGGGGAACAGTATTTAAGTTAACTGCAAGTGATCAATAATTTTTTTTTTTACTATAAAAAATACCTGAACTTGACACATACATTTTGAAAATTTACTTTGCCTTTCAAAATACTTTATATAAACCTGCTAGTAATTATTATGATTATTTATTCTTTCATTAGTAGAACACTTTTGAACATGTTTTAAATTTCAAATACTGATCACTCTAGGTAATAAGGAAAGCGAAGAAGAAAATGTATTCTCTACCCTGAAGGCTTTTGATAAATGCATTATCTGATTCTTTTCTGATGATTTTCTTCACTGGAGTTGTGCAATACTGTTTTGTTTTGTTTTTTTTCAATTTGAAAGCATCTTAAAATATAGTTCTTTTCTACCAATAACACACTTCTGCTCTTCGCCACGTAGTTGTCCTCAGGCCAAACACTGTCGTTTTGTGATCTTGTCTGTCCTTTCGGCTTTCCGATTGACTTTAAACTTTATTTTAAATGTTATTTTCTTATAAATATAACATTTAGAGATGGATACAAAAGGAGCAGGGTATTTTGTAAAAGTATGTATTTAGTGAACGATTCAGAGGTCTGGGACTTAAAATTGCAGGCAGGGCATGTTTTTTTAAGGGATTACAAAGTTAGTGCTTTTGTGTAAATAACCTGATCTCTGTTGTGTTCATTTGTTTCATATTTAAAATCGGGTACTAAGGATGCTCACCTTTAAGGATACGGGTGAAAATCAATTGAAGTAAAATATGAAAATTCTTTGTTTACTTTAAAGAGTAATAAAATCTTAAGCCATGGAAGCAATTGTAAAGACCTTACAAACTTCGTTATAAAATAAATAAACTTGAGGGATCTAATGGTAATTATAGTTAACAATACTCTATCATATACTTGAAAGTTGCTAAAAGAGTGGATCTTAAATGTTCTCACAGCGAGAAAGAAATTTTCTAGTATGTGAGGTGGAGGGGGTGATAGCTAATGTGAGGGTGGTAATCATTTCACAATATATAAGTGTATCAAATCAACATGTTGTACATCTTAATTTTACACAGTGTTAAATGTCAATTATATCTTAATAAAGCTGGGAAAAATAAATGGAGGATAGTATTATGCTTACAGCATTCCTTATGGCATTTAGAAGACAGAGTTACCTATAAAATTAGTATTTTCTAAAGATAAAACTGTATAACCTCTGTAATAAAAACCCATGCTTCAAGACAAATTTAAACAAAAATAATCAAATATTTATTGAGCCTCTTCTGTGTACCAAGCAGGATGCTAGGAAGGCCCTGGAGATAACAACAGATGTCGTCTCCGCCTTCACAGAGCTTACAGGTTTTATATCGAAGTAATTGCTCCAAAACATCAAATTCAGAATAAATCATGGAAGCATTGCAGAAAATTTACAATGTAAACAAACATGAATGTATCATGCAGTTCACAATGAGGATAAAATAGAGGCATCGAAATAGCTCCTCCTGGGGGAAGAGGAATGCATGCTGCTGATTGCACAGAAATAGAACTGTATCCCAAGCAAATGTGCCATCACAGTGATAGGTACTGTGGGCGAGAAGTGGCTGAGGCCTGAGCCAGGTTTCCCAAAGGGATCACTCTCTGTGAGGCAAAATGAAAGAATCCGGAATATCACACATCAAAGGACACCCGAAGCTTATTGGTCATCTCTTTCTAACTAAACTTGCATGTTCACGTGGTAACACCCGCCTCCTCCAGCACATTCATCTGAGAACAGCTGCAGAATTAGATTGCTTGCATTTCATATTATAAAATATACTGTGCATCTTCTAAACCATAATGTAAATAAAAGAATCTGTCACTTTAAGAAGAGACCAAAGCAGAAAAGCCACACAGTTAATTCCAGAGATGTGAAGACAATGTATGATAAAATATAACTCCCATGGCTCGTTGACAAAATACAAAACATATCTTAATAAAACATTCCTTTGACATGACTGTAGGAGTAGTTCTCTTGCTTCACCATTAAGTATAATGCTGAATATTTATAAAACAATATTCATCATCCTTCTTAATCCTTAAGCACTAGAAACATTCTCATAAAAGTCAGGAAGAAAGGGAGGCACAATCATTGATTATTTAACATTGCTCCAGATGTACTAGCCATTTCAATTAGAGAAGAGAAAGAAATATGAGGAACCCATACACACAGGAGAAAGGAGGCAACAAGATTATTATCATTACTTGCAGATGATCAGGATGCATTCCTGGAAATCCCTAGCCTAGCAAATGACATTGAACACTATTAGAAAACATAAAATAGGTCAGTAAAGTTACTGATCCCAAGATTAACAAAAATAAATAGGTTCCCAAGATAGAACACAAACAGCCATTTTAAATATGCACCCACACCGTATGCATGAACATGCCTTTTTGGGGGCAAGGAGTTCTCGAATAGGGAGGGTTTGTTTATCCTGTCCTCAATTCGTGACACATTGTTGCATAGGGTCTGTGCAAGGCCACTCTCTGGTTTATTTAGTTATTTCGTTAATTCCCTTTTATCTCTCTACCCACTAACATTCCCCTAACACCCTAATAGACAAATCTGCTTGATGTGTTCTTGCAAAATGCTGTGGTTACGCTAATGCTGGTATGTTATTCCTTCATGTTCATGTACGCATTTTACCTAGACACTCTCCCAGTGACAACAACAGATTAATTTTTCAATTAAAAAGTTATTTTGAAAAGATGGGCTCTTAAAAATGTATAGTTCTGACGTTCCAGGTGTGGGCTTGTGTTCTGATTGCCTCCTATACACCCACTGGTGAGGGCGGGCTACGGGACCTAAATGGTAGGAGGGGCCAAACCCATGACACTAACACTGGACGGTGAGAGTCATAGCAGTTGCTGAGTCACATACAGCCACATTCCCGGAGGGGAGGACACCCCACACTATTCAGGGACACACACATGAGTGCTACTCTCCAGAGCGGAGTGACCAGGAGAGCTGTAGGAGGCTGGCTTTGTAGGACCAAGGAGGAGAGGTGCTCCCTGGTTTGTATGTGATTGGCTTATCTGAATACTTTTGTGGGCGATCAGGGAAGCTAAACCCATTAAATTGATGACCAGGCAGAGGGCAGCTGTCCAGATGTTAGGGGAACTGGGTGGGGAGTACATCAGGCCACAGCAGGCAAACTCATGGTTAGGCCTTCGGAGCCCTGCAAGGATCAAAGATGTCAAGGCAGCACGTGAAGTTTTAGACTTTGCAGTACGGCTTGGAATTCTTACCCTATTTCTCATGTCAAGGTCTCCCAAAGGCACCATAAAAGTCATTCTTTTTATTTCTTCCCTAACGACATTTGAACAATGCCCGGCTAGTATTTAAGGTAAGACAACCCTCCCTCCTGCTTCATTGCATTCATTCCAATGCAACATGGGTCTGCGCTGGTATTTCTATGTTTCAAATGCATAAAACATTCATACATGCTGATTTTCTTGCTAGATCTCCTGTAAACCTTATTTGAAAAAAGAGAAGTGGTTCATAAAAGGTGTGATTTCTTATGGCTGTCGCTAGAATGGGCTGAGAGAGGTGGAGTGGTTTTATGAACTTCTCTTCCATCCTTGAAAACAATTCATACGCTAGAGAAGAAGTCCTTTGATCAGCAGACAATACGGGGCTGAAGACAGGGGATGACGATGGGAAGTATACAGTTTCATACTGAGGGAAAAAATCAGGCCCGCTTTTGGAAATGATAACGACTGGAATGCAGAGGCTCAGAGGATTTAACGGAGAAGAAAAATAGGTGCTCTCCTGTGCAATGTAGAGAAAGTGTTTCTAGACTGCTCTTCTTAGCGTAAAATAGGCCATGCGATCTGACAAGGTCGGGGGATGTGTCTGGACAGCAGCCCCAGCTTGTAGCACCTGGGGAAGGGAGAGCAGAGTGGGAGGCAGAGGTGACACTGGGGCCACCCATGGGTAGTGGAGAGAAGAGGGCATAGACAGGGTGACGACGTGTGTGAGCCAACCTTGATCACTGTGCTTCCTGGGTACCAGGAGGGAGTTATCTAGCTGTGTCATCCATCTAAGTATTTTGTAACATTCATGAGGTTTCTGTAACCCTGTGGCAGGAAACCTATGCTTCTCACTTACGTCATCCTTTTTTAGCAAGTGATCCAAGTCGGCGTGTTTACATGCCTCAGGGATTCAGGGAAAATGAACTGACTAATTCCTGAGCACCTCCTCTCTGGGTTTTTCTAAGATGGGCAAGCATTAAACACAAGATTTTGATCAGTTCTGTGAATGTAAATAGATGTAATAACTACCTCACAGCTTTTTAGTCACACTCATTTATGTTTGTCTACTTATAATTGCATCTGTAGGTACATCATCCCTTATTTATCTAATGCGTAAAGAGGCCTTATGAATCATGAGGTATTATTATACATGTTGCTTTTAGCATATTTCCTTAAATCGGGGTGATTTTATAGAACAGCAGAGGGAGGAAGAAAGGAAAGGATCTCATGCTCACTGTATAGCCGAGTATCTCACACTATAATGGGTGTTTTATAATCAGAAATCCTGAGTTTAAACACCTATGTCACCTTACTAGTAGAGGGACCACTGTTAAGTTTCTTAGCATTTCTCAAACTGTTTACTCATTGATGAGTGACTCATAGGACTGAAGTTAGAATTAGATCAGGAGAAAGTACGTTGACCTAACTCACTGAGCATCAGTGCTTCCTGTAATAGATGATCCGTATAAAGGATTTTCTCAGGGAAACCAAAGAAGAAAAGAATATTTATTTATTATAATGGAATATTGTATATTCAATCTAAGTATTTCTATTTAAAAATATCTAAATGGTGCAGAACCAGTACAGAGTACAAAATTGCTGGGTTTTATCATTGCTATATTTTAGTAGGGGAAATGTGAATTTCTTTAGAAATATGTAAAACTCAGTTAAGGGAAAAGTCTAACAGACATTAGTGTTGATTAGGTATTATCTTACATAAAAGGTACCTCTAATATTAAAAGACATATCTTTCTAGAATTAGTCTGGGTTGTGGAAACCTGAGAGTTATACAACCTGGTTCCATTCCAGGCTCTGTCATTAATTTGCTCACAAAGACCCTCTGTCCTTTCTTTTTTCATCTGAAAAGTGAGGGGGCTACCTTAGTTGGAGTCTACTGTAGACAGAATAATGGCCTCCAAAGGTTCATATTCTAATCCCCAACACCTATGAATATATTATCTGTCCAAAGGAATTTTTCAGATGTAATTAAATTAAGGATTTTTGATGGGAAACATATTCTGGATTATATGGATGGACACAGGGTTCTATATAAGATGACAGAATCATCAGAGTCAAAGGAGACGTGATAATAGGAGCTTGGATCAGAGTGATGTGATAAAGGGGCTTGAGCTGAGGAACTGAGTGGCCTTTAGAAATTGAGAAGTGCAATTAAAAATTTATTTATTCATCTGTCAAAGCACATTTGGGCTGTCAAGCCAGATTTTGGCTGTTACTACAAATACAGCTGCAGTGAACATTCACGTATAAGTCTTTGTATGGACATGTCCTTTCATTTCTCTTGGACAGATAACTAAGAATTGAATCTGGGTCATATGACTCATGTATGTGTAACCTTTTAAGAAACTGCCAAACTATGTTCCAAGGGGTTGTACTATTTTTCTACTCATTGCCAGCACTTAAAATGGTCAGACTTTTAAATTTATGCCTTCTAATAGATGTGTAGCGATATGCTGCTGTTCTAATTTGCATTTTCATTTCTCTGATGACTGATGCTGAACATCATTTCATGTGCTTATTTGCCATCCATATTTATTCTTTAGTGATGTATCTAATCAAAACTTGTACCCATTTGTTATTGGTTGTTTCCTTGTTTTAGAATTTTGAGAATTCTTTGTATATTACAGATGCAAGTCCTTTATGATATATGAGATTTGCTGATATTTTATCCTAGTTAACGGCTTGTCTATTCATCTGTTGAGAGTATCTTTTAATTTGAATTATTTAAAATTTACTGAGGTCACTTTTTTGCCCAGAAACAAAAAACTATATTTGTCCATGTAATTAATACTTCTAGTGCTTCTAATTCTTTTATATAGATCCAGAATTTCATTTATTATCATTTACTTTCTGCCTGAAGGACTTTTCTCACCTGAATTGGTATGACAGACAGATCTACTGTTTCTTGACTACAAAAAGCAAAAAATAACAACTTTGTTTTTTTTTTTTTAGCAGCAACATCTACCAATCCTGCTTCAGCTTCCCAAAATCACTGATCTAATCTTTACTTAGACTAGTATTTCCTAGATATTTATGTTTTACAGGGAAAAAAACCCTTACCTGCATTTATCTTTCTCAAATAAGAACTAGGGGCTTACATACTACCATTATCTATATCACCAAAATTTTATAAACGAAAAATATTAGAATAAGAGGACTTTTGTATAACCAAAGTGTAACTTTTTGAAAATTCCTATTTTTTTTTTCTTCTTCTTGCTTCCCAGGAAATGGTGGAAGTTTTGCTTTGGTCCATCACTCATCTGGGAATCACATTGGAAAGCCACCATCACAGAGTACACACAAAAGAATCTGAATCAAGGATAAGGAACTGGCTTATCTGAGAGACAAAATAATGTCAACAGCAGGTATCTTGCCCCTAAGGAGTCAGTTCTCCACTGCAGGCTAGGGATGGATTCAGTTTCAGATTTTATACTTTACATTTTTCATCCACAAGGTTCATCTTCCCTCTCCCAGAAACTTCCACTTATTAAGTAGTTATCACCATGTTGAGTCATGTTACATGCCTCCTGCGTGGACTCTAGCACCATGTCAGAGTGATGTATCACTGCTCCTGGTTTTCAGGGTGTGGATACTCTTATCTAGGCTTAGGTTCTTTGTTTCATTCCCAAAAGAAGAGAATAAGTTCCCCAGACTGGTGAAGATGTGAAAACTGGTCTCTGAAAATTTATAATTGATACTGATAATAAAGGCACTAATCGTATGTTTTACCAAAGTTTTACACACTCATTAGGTATGAAAGGAAACTTACAGCATAAATAAAAACTCTTCAAACTTGTGACACCCCAAATCCCTTCAGCTCTCTCATAATAATGTCTGAACTTGCTTAATTCACAAAAATGAATAAACACACACACAATTATTTTAATATATGAACAAGAATTTTTCAGACCTAATTTTATTAGACATAACTGGTTAAGTTTTCCTAGTCATCCAGGTTTCCTGCCTCTTCCTCATGAGAAATAATTAACTAAGGCCAAGGTCGTATCAAGCCATTCGTTTTTAAATATTATTATTGCTTCAGCTTCTCCCAGGTACATTGACCCTTTTAAGTCTTCCTAGAATGAGAATGGTAACTTTTTTCCAAGAGTCATTTTTTTGAAGGCGAATGAAATTGCAGTGATTTAAAGAACAGTTATTATTTCTACCCACTTAGTTCAAAATAAAGTATTTTGCCATATAAATTAGAGGAAGGAAAATAATTTTCACTGCTAGAGCATAAAACAAATTAGACATAATGGTACATAAAAGGCAAACCATAATCACTCTCTTCAAAATTAATGCCTTTTACAGGATATGAAGTCATTAAACAAAAACGTGTCATAACATTTTTAACCTATTCTAGTTTCCATGCTCCAGTGACCTATCTACTTTCTGTTGACCATATTCTGTGAAGCCAGTGCCAATAATTAAATAAATTGCATTGTACAAAACTTACAGTGATCTAATATGGCATGAAGCCAACTCTTTCCTTTCATTAAAAAAAATTTCAATTACTACTTTATTTCTTGACTCTAGAAATTTCTTTTAACAAAATGATTTTATTACAAAATTCATTTTTCTCAGTGGAATATGGGACCTCTCCTCTGTGAAAGCTAGCTTATGTTCACAAAAATATGGGCATAAAATATTTTGCTTGTAATCATGTTTTTTCAGCAAGGGCAGAATACATTAGGCTTCGAATATCCATATAATGGGATTATCAGATGTGCATATAATCATAGTCACATGTGATTGTGTTAGAGATTCCAATGTGGATCTTCTAGAATTTCAGGTGAAATACTGCTCTAAATCTAAGCCTGGTCAACCCTGTGCTGGCCGTCAGTGATGCCTATTGATACAGCTGCAGTCTTATTCTCTCATTATATATATTACGTTCAGGTTTTAAATCTTGCTGAAATTTACTTTTTTATGAGTGGTAAGAGGTGTGAACCTAATTGCATTTATTCTCCAAATGTTTAGCAATTATTCCAGAAACACCACTGTGTCCCTATTAATATAATAAATGTATTTAATGTATACGATATATGTATAACATCTATAAAAACATTTATATATTTCAGCAAGGGCATAATACATTAGGCTTCAAGTGTCCATATAATGTGATTATTTTATACATACATACATGCTATGGAGCATACATGCATGCATGCTATGGACAGCATGCATAAATAAAACCAAAAGCAAAGGTGATAAAGAAAGACATTGATAAATTTACTATACCAAATTGTATTGTTTATGACAAAAGTCACCATAAAAATGAAAAGACTATTTAGATAAAATATTTTGGGTAAAAACAATTGTTCATTGATTAAGGACAAAATTTAATATTCTGAGTTCATAAAGAGATCCTAAAATCTCAATAGAAAAGTAGATTTACAACAGGTTATTCTCTGAAGAGGAAATGCAAATGGCCATTAAACATAGAAAGAGATGCTTAACCTCACTTACATTTGGAAAACAATTAAAATAACTGATACACCTACTTTCATATATCAGATTATTATCAGAAATTGAAAGATCTGATAATATCAAGTGATTGAGAGGTAGGTACTCTCATAAACTTTCCCTATGGGAATACAATTTAGACTATTTATTTGGGCAGTCAAGCTCTATTAAAATTTAAACTATATGTCCTCAAGTATTCCACTTTTCCATCTCTCTCCTGATATTCACTCATACTTGATGCATATACAAGGATGTTCATTGCAGTATTGCTTATAAAGCAAAATAGCAGAACTTGCCTATATATCCAACAATAGATATTAAACTATATATAGTACATTCATAGTATGAAATTCTACACAGTAATTAAAGAAGAGACATAGGGTAGAAAAAAACAGTGATGCATATAGTACAAATCTTTTATGTAAAGAGAAAACATGCAAAAACCATAGATGTATACATATATATACGTACATACATATATATGTATATATAACATTACTATATCTCTAGGTAAAGTTTTTGTAAATACGTAAGTAGGAAAGATCTGGAAGAATCACAAATCTTGCCAGGTCACATCTGGCAAGAATACCAACAGACACTTTGACTTTATTTGAGTTACTTGATTTTTTTTTAACTATATGAAAGAACTGATACATTATTTGGCTAACCAAAAAGAGAAACATTTACTTTAAAAATACGTCTAATCTACGTTTCTAACCAATATTATTATGTTAGTAAATTATTTTTTAGTTGCAGGCATTGGATTTGAAAAGTAGGACCAGTGGAGTTTGAAACAAACAAAATGACAGTCCAAAAATTTAACCACATGGATTTAAGATCTCTAGACTAAAATTACCATTCTCTCCTACACTGACGTTATATGGCAGAACAGGGACCTAGATTAAGGACCCAAAGATTAAAATCTCCATTTATGGTAGCCAGAGTTAGAGCTTTGTGTTAATAAAACTATGTCTGCAGAGAGTGTAACTGTTTACAGTAAGTTCAAATGTAAAACCTCTTTAATTCTAGGAGTCGCAAGTCCTTGGGATGCTACTCTTCTTTGGCTAAGAATGTAATTTATATTATTTGAAAGGAAATAAAACAAATGTACACAGAGAACGAAAGACCTGTCAAAGGATTTCATATACCTTTATCAAATGCAATGTCCGAATAATATTTGACTATCTACATTTCCTCCTGCTCTCTGCTTGAAGTTGCATATATTGGGATTGATATGGCTGCAAAAAACTGTAAACCCACTAAATGTCTTAGTTGTAAGGGTATTTGATATAGTAAAAGAAGTCTAGAGGTAGGTGTAATCAGATTTATTTTAAAGGTTCAATGATATCAAGAATGCAGGATTTACATGCTTCTGCTCTACAATGATCAAAGTGTTGACTTTTCATTCTTGTGCTTTATTGCCTCACTGTTGCAAGATAGTTGTCACAGCTCCAGGCATCACTTCTCCATTCCAACATCTTAACCTCAAAAAAAAGATGTAGGGAAAATGCCTTTTCTTTCTGAAAGTTATAGCTATTTATCTACAGAGATAATCTCTCCACAAATTTCCCCATTAGAACTCCCTTTTATGTCATTTTACCTGGAACTTAAGTTCTAATGGTTATGCATACTATCAAGAGACTTCCATGGTTATGCATACTATCAAAAATACATGGAAAAGGGGACTACTGTTATCATGGTTGGCTTTGACTAATATTGATTTATTTACTAGAACCAGTAAAGGGACATAATTCCCCTGAATCTAAAGGATCTACACTTGCTTCCATGAGTGAATCGGCATTACTTAAATAAGGAGAAAGGGGGGAGGGGGAGGGTTGCCTAGCCTCTGAACAATGGGAATCTTGGTTGTTCATGTAATCTTGGTTCTCAAAGTAGCATTGCTCTCTGAGGGCTAAGAATTAAAGACAGAGATTGTTTGTACATATCAGCTTATTCTGTAGCCTCCACCTGCAGATCTAATTTTAGACAAAAAGGAGGAAAGATCTTCCAACACTTTTTATTTCACTTCATAGGGTAGAATTGTAAGTCCAGTTGAGGTCTCAATTGTGCCATCTTTTTACCTTATTTGGGGTAGAATTCAGTTGTCTTGCTGCCCGGTTAACCAACAAACTCTGGATTAAGGTATTCCTAATTATAGCAGTGAGTGCCAGGAGCTATGAAAAGGGCATTTCTGTACTATCCCATGTAATCCTAACAAAAAACCAATGAGGTGGCAACTCTGGGAGATTTGCAGGGCATTCCTGGAGTAAGGGCTCAGTGATCAGAAGATTACTTAGAGAACAGAAAATCAGAGCAATTCTCAAGGGGCTCTTTTCATGGCTCATAAAAGTACTTGATGGACATTATTCTGTCTCAGAGGAGACCTCAGATATTTAAAGGTCAGAATATTCTTGTTTCCAGTTCTACTGTTATTTAGATAGTGCTAAGTGTATATTGGTACATTCTTCTTCTGACCCTCCCCACTTAGTTCTAAACTTCATACATTCAGTCTTCCCTTTGTTAGCAGTCTATATTAATGCAGTTTTTACACACTGAATTAGATTTTTCTTTCTTGGCTAGAATTATATTTAAGTCCTGCTTCTGCTCAGAAGCTTTGGTGACTTTGATTGGATTTGGGAATTCCCAAATTTTCTCAGCCTTAGATTTATAGACAAGCAATGAGTTAAATACATATATGGAAAAATGTGCTATTTTTAAATTACTTGTCCTGTATTCACTCTTAGAAGTTAAGCTTATTTTCGTGCTTCAGATGTGATTTAATTAGTTTGATGTTCTGACATGTCTTTTTTGTTAATTTTATTTATTTTTTTGGCCGTTGGGTCTTTGTTGCTGCGCACAGGCTTTCTGTAGTTGCAGCGAGTGGGGGCTACTCTTCGTTGTGGTGCATGGGCTTCTCAGTGCAGTGGCTTCTCTTGTTGTGGAACATGGGCTCTAGGCGCGGGGGCTTCAGTAGTTGTGGCTCGTGGGCTCGGTAGTTGTGGCTTGCGGGCTCTAGAGTGAAGGCTCAGTAGTTGTGACCAATGGGCTTAGTTGCTCCGAGACATGTGGGATCTTCCCGGACCAGGGCTCAAACCCGTGTCCCATGGATTGAAAGGCAGACTCTTAACCACTGCACCGCCAGGGAAGTCCCCTGACATGTCTTAAAATAATTTTTGTTAGTTGTGGGATGGGAAAAGAGAGAAGTGAACAGGGGTGAGATCCCTTGTTAAAGAGCCTAGAATATCAAATGGGACTGTAAGTAGTTATGTAATAATTCTAACAGTAGAGTTCAGTGATTTCTGTCCTGGAGCTTCCTAATTACAAGTATCCATTATTCTCTGAATCTTCAATATGAGGACTTAAAAAATTGTTTCACTGTCTGAATAAAAAACCTACTATAACAAATCCACAAGCCAAACTAGACAAAGAATTTAAGTTATATTTCAGTCCTGGTAAGAGATTGTAGAGTACACCACAGTCAGCCATGGCTTTTTTGCCTATAGAACCACATCTTTTTAAAACATAGTTGCATTCTTGCTTTCCTTTTCCCTTCCTTATTAAGTGAAAATGTTCTACGGAAGTCAACTGAGAGAAAATGAGACTTTCAAAGGCATAACCCCTCCCACCCACATCTTAGAAGGAAAAAAAATGTAAAACAAAGAAATGCACATTGGAGTGAATTCATAAAAGTCATTAGTAGAGTCATGCAGACACTCCCATAAAAATTGACACAAAGCAGAAAAGCATGGATTTTACTAAAAAGTCTAGATTCTGTGAAATCTGTGATAAGAGTAGATAACTGATAGCTTCACACAGCATAGAATCTATTACTAAAGGATTTGATATTTTTTTGTTTAGACAAAGACGAGAAGCCCCAAATAGTTACTGCCAAAGATTTAAAAGTTATTTCATCTTATGCAGGTATCAATAAAATGATGCCAAGGCATGTGTGCATGATCATAGTATAAGCAGCTATACAACATTAAAAGTGCAATGACAGGCGCTGTCTCATGCCATTGGGAGCTGCCTGATCACAGCATTGAGTACCCATGCTGAGATTTTTCACCCCATTGCTTCTTCTACAATTTTAGATGATGGGATCTCATGTGTTGTCCACAGTACTTGGTAGTGGTGGTAACATCTGCTAGTTTGAAAAATACTGAAACCTGGACTTAGAAGTAGCCTATAGTCAGTGTGGTTTAAATGTTGGAACTTCCCTGGTAGAACACAGAGGAAGGAATCTGAATGTTCCAGGAAATGGGATTATTGAATCTATTATCTACTCGCTCTGCTATTCCCTAATTATGCCTCAACCTGGAAGGACCCAAAGAAAACTCCCTTCACTCAGCATAAGGAAATGTTGGTGAGGGTACATCAACATCCTTGAAAATCTTGAGATGATGAACTTTGGGGCATAATGGATCCCAGGGTGGTAGAGGCCAGTGTCAGTACTTAACTATCAATGATATGACATGTTCAGTACATCCTAAGGGTAGAAGATTTGACCCACAAGAAGGGTAAACATGTTTAATTGATCATGGATTCCTTAGGGGAAAATAGAGGGGCAGCTTACGGCATACTGTGCTTGACATATATGAGGAGAAACCTAACTGTTCTAGTTTCTAGACCTAAGTTGGTGTACAGAGCTGGAATCCCTTAACATGGGTCGCTTTGAAAAAGAACACTGAAACGCTGCCACAGTTATATTCTATGTAACTTTCCTGCAGCTATCCTCTGAGGCACCTGCAGCCCATCATGAGGGTAATTCTGTGTGATGAAAGGGAAATGGCCATTGGAATTTCAGACATATCCTTTGGTTATTTCTCCAGTTCCATGTTGTATAGTGGGAAGTATAGCAACAGGCATTTCCCTGTTCTAGTGGTCTCCTGATCAATGAAGGGGCAAAGATGGTAGAAAAGGGCAAGACGAAGCCTCTGGAACTACCTCCATCCAGAACTATCACCAACCATTGATGAATCTACAAAACTTTCACAACCAGTAATATATCCCTGGAGGAATTATGGAAGTTAGTTCTAGTTCTGTTTCTATAGTCTTGAAAGATACAAGGAGGATGGTGATTTCTACTACCACATCTCCATTTAACTCAGCTGTTTGGCCAGTGCAAAACCCAGGTGAGTTGGGAAGAATTTTGTATTTTCACAGATATAATTAGACAGTTCCAAATATGATATATTTATCAGAGCATCTTGATGCAGCTCCAATTGTAAATTAGAATAAATTATTGTTGTTGTTCAACCTAATAGTAAAAGACCATTCTTCAGGGACGGCAGTGTATCTTTATTGTCTTAACTTTGAAATAGGTCATGTCTCCTGCTTTTAGTTAAGATACATTAAAGAGGGTTCTTAATCATATTGATATCCTATAGGACATTCAGTTCATTTGTTACATTAAAGATATTATACTAAATGGACCTGGTGAAGCAAGCATTCTTATTAAGACACATATTTGCCAGAGGACGGGAGATAAACTTACATGAAAGATAAGATCCTTGAATTTTCTAGGGTCTAGTGCTATGTCAGGACATCCTTGCTAAAAGGAGGAACAGGTTTTTGCATCTGGTACTGCATGGTAAAAGAAATAAGAATAATCCTTGGTGTGCTTCTTTGGATTTTTGAAGATATATAAGCAGGGTTTGGGTGTGTTGCTTCGATCATTCATAGTTTTGAGTGGGGACTGGACCAAGAAAGGTCTTTTGCAGCAGGTCTGGTCAGATGCAAGCTGTTCAATTTCTTGGGTTTCATGATTCAGTAGACCCATTGTTATTGGAAGTGTCTGACTTAGACAGGCATGCTCTTTAGAGCCTTTACCAAGCCTCAGATCTCCCTAGAGTTTGTAGTAAGGACATGATTTACTTTGCAGCAACTATCCTCCATTTGTTGACTTACATATACTACCAAATGTGAAATTGATAGCTAGTGGGAAGCAGCCGCATAGCACAGGGAGACCAGCTCAGAGCTTTGTGACCACCTAGAGGGGTGGGGTAGGGAGGGTGGGAGTGAGACGCAAGAGGGAAAAGATATGGGGATGTAGGTATATGTATAGCTGATTCACTTTGTTATAAAGCAGAAACTAACACACCGTTGTAAAGCAATTGTACTCCAATAAAGATGTTAAAAAAATAAAGATAAAAACCATAAAAAATAAATAAACTATCCTCCATTTGCAGAGTGGCTCCTGACTTGCTTAGCGGAGACTTAATTCTTGACTATTAATTAGGTGCCAAGTGACTGTGTGACCCCAGATGCCCATCAAAAGCTGGGTATTATTTGATCAAATAAACCATAACATTGGGCATGGACAATAACATTTCAATTTAAAATGTAAGTGTGTGACAGCCTGGAGGGGTGGGATAGGGAGGGTGGGAGGGAGGGAGATGCAAGAGGGAAGAGATATGGGAACATATGTATATGTATAACTGATTCACTTTGTTATAAAGCAGAAACTAACACACCATTGTAAAGCAATTATACCCCAATAAAGATGTTAAAAAAATAAAAAATAAAAAAATAAAATGTAAGTGGCCCATAGGAGGTTGTGTTTTAGCATGTCCAGAAAGCATAAGCAAATCACTGAACACATGGCTCAGATTCCCATAGTAGCTGTTCGTATAGCTCTTTCTTCAAATTTGGCTTCATGAGGATTTTCCTATGAATAGAATAACGTATTTATTGCCACCTTTCCCACACAACATTGCTTCCAGGGGCCACATTTTGCAACAAAGGGAAATACGACAATGATTCATATCAATATAAATCACTACTTTTCCAACATGCTTCATTACTTAGAAGCAGTTGGTTTGATGTACTTGAAATGGCTGGTTTAGGAACTAAGTTATGCATGCTGTTTTATGGAAAGTAATATATAATTGAAACTAATGGATATATGCTACCATTTCCCCATAGCCAGAGTGCAGATGTTCTGGAACTAAAAAGTATAGGTTAGAGTGGCCCCAACTTTTGTTTTACTATTGTTTTTTATTCTCTTGCTCTCAGTGTTTTCAGAGGTCCTGGTGCACAACAGTGGAATGTGTCCATCAAGGTATATGGGAAATACAGTTATGGTTCTACTAAGTTGGAAGCTAGCCCTGCCTCCTGGCCGTTTTAATGTCCTCCTGCCAACGAGCAGAACAAGGCCTTACTCTATTGGCTGGAATGATTAAACTTGGGGACAGTGGGTTGTCACTAAATTTCAAGGGCAAGGAGGACTATGTCTTAGTGCTTTCTTGTGCAACTGCCTTGACCGATGGACTGAGATACTAGAGGAATAAAATTTTGGATCACGTTACCAAGTATGGGAGCCCATTCAGCCAAGGCTATGGCAGAGGCTAAGGGAAACATGGAAAGGATGGTGGAGAAGGTAGCTCTGATGATCAATTTTGGCCTTGGAACAAGATATAAAAGAAGAGGCAGAAGCAGTTACATTTCATGTTGTTTGTTTTTCATCATTTCCTCTACCCCACCTTATTTGCATAGCACTGGTGGTGGTTAATATTTGAGATTTTAGGTGGGAACGTGACTGTATTGATATTATGGTTCTCGGGACTCTGTCCAGTCACATATTTTACCTGACCAAAGGAATAGAAAGAATGCTGATAGAACAAAAGGGGTGGCTTATACTGGATTGCTTTTGTTTGATCCTCCAGACCCACTTTCCACCTTTCTCTGTAACATGAAGATGCTGATTTCTAAGACCTGCATCTTGTCCTCTGGCTTCCTAATTAGATTTCCCCAAGGAGAGCTGTCAGTTGGAAACTGCAGGAAGAGAGGAGTGAGACCGTAATATTATTACCCCCATTTCCTCCTCACTGGGTTGCCACCAGCTCCATATTGCCCCTGGATTGAATAACTCACTTCTGGTCAAGCGAATGTCTCCACACAGCTCTCTTGGGCTCCCAGTAACCACTCTGTGCCCTACCTCATTAAGGTAGCCAGAGTATACCAATAGTCTTCCAAAAGACTCCAGGAGGAATATCTCGTTATGGTATGGTGTTCCCAAATTATGGCTAATTTTAAAACCAAGGTTTCTTCTTATGTGGGTGTTCTATGTTCAAGAAAGTTTGAAGAACCCTTTTGCCCTTTACTACTAGTCTTAGGCTATTCCACTATTGTTTTCCCTGGGGAAGGCTGGATTTCTTAAAGAAAACATTAAACTGTATTGCACATTTTACTACAAAAATGCTTAAGCTTATGCTTAAAAACATTATGACCCAATTCAAAGGCTCTCACAACCAAACACTCTGTAGAGAGCCTTGTAACTGTCTGTGACACAGAAGTCATTAGGATTTTTGCCTTGCAGTCCGATAGAGGTTAGACTGAAGGTTTGAGAACCTGTCCTAATTTCTTCCACATTTTCCCCATTAATGTGTTCATCTCTTGATCTTGGAATAATAACCTTCAGTTTTTCACCACTAAATAAAATATTAACTGTGGTTTTAATAGATGTCTTTTATTAGGCTGAGAATATTTATTTCTATTCCAAATTTGTTGAGATTTTTGCCTGCATTGCATGTTAGATCTTTCTCAAATGCTTTTTCTTCATATATTGAGATAATCATGTACATATTTTTTTTTTACTCTTGTTAAAATGCTGATTGAATTGTATTATTTTTAGGTGACAAACCAGCCTTTCATACCTTGGACAAATCCCACTAGGTCACGATGTATTATCCTTTTTATATGTTTTTTTATTCAAATTACTAAAAGTTTGTTAAGGATTTATTTTTGCATCTAGGAGCATTGTCTTTAACTTGTTATCTTGTTATGTCTTTGTCTGGTTTTGGTATCAGGGAAATTCCATCCTCATACAGCGACTTGGGGAGTACTCCATCCTCTCCAATTTTCTGGAAGAGTTTGTGTAGAGTTGGCAGTATGTCTTCCTTAAATGCTATCTAGAATTCAACAATGAAGTCTTCTGAGCTGGGGTTGCTTTTGTAGGGAGGATTTTTAATTATAAATTCAATTTCCTTAAGATATAGGGGTATTCAGGTTATCTATTTCTTCATGAGCGAACTTTGTGTCTTCTGAGAAGTTTTTCTATTTTGTCTAAATTGTGGAGTATATTGACATAATTTTTATTCATTATTTAAAAGATTTATTAATCTTTTAATATCTGTAAATACTGCTGTAATGTTACTCTCCCATAATTGATATTGATAATCTCTCTTTTTAAATTTCTGATCAGTTTGGCTAGAGTTTGCTTTGTTTTCTTCCAATTTTATTGATCCTCTTAAAATTATCAGAATTTAGTTTCACTGATTTTTTTTTCTATTGTATTTCTATTTTTTATTTCATTGATTCCTGCTCTTTTGGTACAGGTCTGCAGTTCATGAATAATTCTTACAACTCCCATATGTCTGGGAAAGTCATTTTTTATTGTGGTAAGGACACTTACTATGAGATCTACCCTCTTGACAAAATTTTAAGTAAACAATACAGTATCGTTAACTATAGGCACAAAGTTGTACAGCAATTTCTAGAACGTATTCGTCTTTTGATGTCATATCCAAGAAATCACTGCCTAGACCAATGTCATGAAGTTTTCCCCTCTATTTTCAACTAAAGGTTTCACAATTTCAGGTCTTATGTTTAAGTCTTTAATCCATTTTGTGTTGATTTTTGTGTGTAGTATAAAGTCAGGGTCCAATTTAATTCTTTTTGTACGTGTATATCTAGTTTTCTCAAGAACATTTGTTGAAAAGACTATCCTTTCCCCATTGTGTAGTCTTGGCACATTTGTCAAAGATTAGCTGACTGCATGCATGGGCTTATTTCTAGGCTCTTAATTCTGTTCCATTGGTGTATATGTCTGCCTTTATGTTGGTACCATACTGTTTTACTTACTGTAAATCAGCTCCTTTTTTAAATCTTTGTTTCTCTATGTATAATGTGGCTTTTCCCTCTGACTACTTTTAAGATTTTTTTTTTATTAGAGGTTTTTAAAATTTTGATTATAATGTGCCTTGCTGTAGTTTTCTTTATGTTTCTTTTTCTTTCCTCTTTCTTTCTCTTTCTTTCTTTCTTTCTTTCTTTTGAGCTTTTTACATCTGGGGTTTACATCTGTGGGTTTCATCAAATTTGGAAAAATTTGACCATTATTTCTTTAAGTTTTTTAAAAAATATTCTCCCTTTTTCTTCTTGCCTCCAGGGGCTATAATTGTACACATATTAGAGTGCTTGAAGCTTTTCCATAGCATAACTCTGTTCATTTATTCATTCTTTTTCTCTGCTTTTCATTTCAGATTTTTTGATTGTTTTGTCCACTTTATTAAGGATTTTTATGTGAGGGCAACTGTTACTTTCTTTGGTTACTTACTTTCCTTGGTCAAAAGTGGAAGTACACCTTTTAGTGTTTTAATTTTATAGAGTTACAATGAAATGAGGAATGAACAGTTGGATAAGTTAAAATTATTTTTCAGAGGGAAATGACATTTAAGGAAATATAGTTTATAAAATAAGATTATTTATAAGTAAAATACCAAACATGTTCTCTACGTCTAGTGTACGTAGGTCAGGGTAAATAAATCAAACCAAGGCTTCTTACTTTCACACTTAAATACAGTGGACTCTTCATATTTAGATTTCAGAGTCGCAAATCATAGGTGACTCTGACAACTTCGTATTCTCTCCATGCACTTTGTCACCCGTCAGTGAGCTAGAGATGTCTGTTTACTTGTTTAAAACATGGACAAAGCAGGTTGCACTGAAATAATAGGAGCAGCTGCATTTCCCTTAATGTACCTTCTCTCATTAAACTCTACATAGAGCTAATCTATTCATAAATCTTCATTGTGTGCTTACTGTTTTCTGAGATTCAAGGGTTTTAAATTATGACTAATAAGAGCATCTGGTCTCTCTGGACCAGAAAATCAACTGTTTAATCCCAAAAGAATTGTACAGGCTTTTAAAAAAAATCACCATGGACATACTGAAAACAAGTAAAGGCAAAGGCATTATGCCATACTAAGTGCCTGTGTTCTATTTGTGTTCAAGCTCCTCAGCCAACTCAGCTACTTCTGATAGCAAATCCTTCTTGTTATAACTTGGTATTTTCTCCCCATCGAATTGTAATTTTAAAAATAGTCTCTTGGTCTTTAAACAGTAGTTTGTGAAAAAAAAAAGTCCTTTCTGTTGGTTAAGAAAATATATCTAAAATTGACAGTTTTCACTAAAACAAACAACAAAACTTCCACCAATCTAAATACTTACATCTTTTTTACCTTTGACCCTCATCCCAATTTGTTAATCCTGTTCATTCACAAGAAGAAAAAAAAAGTCTCTCAACAAGATTTCCTTCTGGAAGTCTTCTAAAGACATTATTATTAATTTGATGTATCAGTCATCTAGGGCTTCCCTAAATAACTCCATTTCCTCTCATAATTTAAATAAATGATTTTAAAAAATGTCTCAGTTCAGGCTGCTATATTAGCATACCATAGACTGGGTGGTTTAAACAACAAACATTTATGTCTCACAGTTCCAGAGGCTGGAAAATCCAAGATAAAGGTGCCAACATATCCAGTGTCGGGTGAGGCCCCCTTTTGGCTTGCAGATGACCAGCTTCTTGCTACATCCTCACATGGCCAAGAGAAAGATCATCTCTCTCATGTTTTTTCTCTAAAGGACACTAATCGCCTTCATGAGGGCTCCACCTTCATCACCCGCAAGCTACCATGATATTTTAATTAATGATTTTCTTTTAAGCAACATGCCCGTGTAATGGGAGGAAATGAAGTTTGAATACCAGTTTCTACATGTTGGATTATATCATGTGAAAACCAAGCAGTTTATCAGTTTCCTGACTTCTGGCTTCTCTGATGGCAGGCTTCCCTGGGTGCAGCGAGTCTGAGCCAGTTGTGGGGAGAAGAAGCCTAAAATATAAATGAAGTTCATAATTTCAATTATTACATGGGAACGGAATTTTAATTATTAAATTGAGGCTGAGTTTTTGGCATGAATGATAATGAACTTTTTAAAACCTAAGAGCAATCAGGAGAGTCACGGGAATCTCATCCAGGGCCAGGGAAGACAAAGTTGTTTTATGACCACATTCCATAAGGTTGTGCTTTCCAAGTATTGTTTACATATGTAAGAATGGACACTAATCTCAAAAACAAAAACTAATAAAGAAATCACCATTTTCAATAATCTGGATAAAAATAAAATGCCCACAGAGCGCAAAACAACAACAACAACAAGCAGTTTATATTTCTTTAAATGCTTGTGTTAAAGCAATCAATTGTATACCTAATTTTACCTCAGTATATACATACTTCATGAGTTATGGAATAAAATTCAATTTTATGTTAAAAAAAAAAAACCCACCCCAAAGCCCCACCTCCATATACCACCATATACCTCCATATACTACAGTGGGGATTTAGGCTTTAACATATGTATTTCAGTGGAGAGGGGTGGGGCAAAACCATTCAGTCCATAGCATAATTGTTTTCATATGGAGAAAACACCTGTCACAGCGAATTTGTTTCACCGCACTAGAAACCTTAACAGAACAGGATGGCCATTGTGTGACTGGCAATTCAAACTGCTGAGGGAATGAGGACCTTTGTGACTGTAGTGTACGTTGATCCTCAGCCCTTTCCTATTAGATGGAATTTCACACATGCAGAGAGAAATTTTTAGAAAGTTCCTGTTCTTTTTCTCTTAGAAAATACAGTTTTGAAGACGTAGAACTATTAATTGATTAACAAGCTTGCTAAACTCTGTAGAGTTAATTTATAGTTGGTAAAATATCACCCCTTAAGAATCAAAACTCCTTTTCAGGGAAGTACGCAGAGTGGTTTTTACTAGAAATAACAAAGCATTAAAGTTCAGGTGCCTGACTTGTAGTCCCAGTACTGAGTCTAACTAGCAGTGTTATCTTAGGCAATTATTGATATTTAACCACCCTGTGACTCAGTCCCCTCTTTAGTAAATACAGGGATAACACTATATTATTTATAAAGCTCTTATAAAACCTAAATTTCAGATCTGTGGTTAACTTATTTATTTAAAGAGGAGGGAAAGGAAATTATGTAGTACTTGGCATGTGAGATCAAGATCTATTATGAGATAGGAAATGAGATGTGGAAGGCTACTTGAATCTGGCACTTGAAGACCAAATTAACAAGTCTAAACTATTCATTATGTGGTCTTGGTGAGCCAGTTCTTTACTTTTACTTGTAAGATGTAGTGCACATGATAAATTGGTCAAGGATTTTTCTTGGTTGATTCTGGCTGCCTCATTGGCTTTGCTAAGTGACAGATTTATTTATTTATATTGATATAAAGCCTTTATTCAAAATTCAGGGATTTAAATCCTTTATCTGTGATGAGTTGGTGATAATTTTACAGACATCTTTATAGATAATGAATTTTTAATTAAAGGGAATGATGAGACTATAATGAGGTAATTACTTGTTAATTGCAGGTTTATGACTCATAAGTCACTACCCACCATCCTCTTCCTGAGATGAATGCTTTGGTGTATATTTATATATGTATTTATTCATTATAGAAGGGGTGTAAGGCAGCTAGCAGGGAACGCATAAAATACAGCAAGAAAACACCAATGAGAGGTGGACAAGAAAGAAAAAGAGGGAAATCTAGGAAGTAAAGCAAATAAATAAATAACTAGTGCCGAGATCTCAAATTAAAACTGTAGGCAAGCAAACTTTGTCACATCCATGGGTTAAAATGAGATCCTGGTAAATCTCACAGATCCTAGCATATATTAGATATAAATAATCAGTGTTTAGGAAGAGCACATTAATTTCTAATTCTTAGACAAGGAGGAAGAGAAAAGCACTGGAAAATCAGAATACTTTGGTTTAAATCATAGAGTTGCCCACATACTAGCTGTGTGACCTTGGGAAAGTTAATTTACTGCTTTTACCTAATAGCTTTATCCACTGAATGGATATGAAAATAATATCCACCTCAGAGCATTGTTTTGAGGATTAAATTAAACAATGCATGCAAAGCAGTTAGCACAGTCTCTGAGACTTAAAGGGCTCAGGATAGATAAAATTTAGCTATTTTCATTTCTTTTAGAGAAGGTATAAATTGATCCAAGAATATGTACTTATAAAAACATTGTGCCAAGTCAGGGGCATACCAGTGTTCACACTGTTCTTAGAGACACTTGGTAAACACCTTGTTTACACTTGGTTCTGGGATGCTGTGAGCACTAAGAGTGAGAGGCTTTCAGCCACAGTCCTTTGAGGAGATGAAATTTACCCTCATCTGTCTTCACAATTAATCCTTGCAATACACAACATAGAATCAAAAATATAATAAGTAATGTCCTGGGTTCACAAACTTGACATATAAGCTTCTTTCATTGATGATTTAGTGTTGATGATTACATTCTAATGTACATAAAATAACATATGGTGTAATCGAGCTGTAGGTGATAAATGTGACAATGGTTTGAATCTGTCCTCCTCCTCCCCCTCTTTCTTCTTCTTTTCTTGTCATAAACCTCTTGCTTCATAAGTTAGAAAGATCAGTTCATCACTAATCAGCTAGAAAATAATATCACAGGTACTTCTTCAGAAGTGGGCAGTGCAGGAACTCAGGTCTTTCTGAGATTCTGTGGTTCATTGACTCTACTTGGCCTGTTCAGGGTCAAGAGGCAGAAATAGAAGATAATATGGTCCAAAAAAAGTAAAAATGGTGTCAGGAAACCTGGTATTTTGTTCCACTTCTTTCAATTACTTGTTCTATAACCTTGGTCTATTCTCTAGGCCCCTCAGTTTTTTGTTTGTTTGATTTTGTTTTGTAAACAAGAAATGAGGTCACCTCACTCTCCTTAGGAATGATAACATGGATTTGAACTCTTACATGTATGTTACATATTGGGAAAGAGAAGGGGATATAAATAGAGGTTGTATGTTACAAAGTACTCTAAGTTTGGTTTCATGAACAGGTTCAATTCCTGCCTCCTACAAATGAGCTGCATGACCATAGACAAACCACTTAAACTCTCAGAACTCTTTTTCTTCCTTGCGGGGTGTGTGTGTGTTTGTGTGTGTGTGTGAAATATATTTTATAGCTACATACATGCATAATTACTTATATATATTATATGAATATCTATATAATCTTATTCCGACTTCACTCTTCAGAGTTTTGAATAATCTGTTTGGGCTGAAGTTTACCTTAATAGATTGCAAAATCAATAATGATAACACATTGTATGGTTCTTCAGAATAAGGAAGAGGACAAATTGCTTCCAAGATCTCTCACCTATTTTTGAAGTACCATCTGTTTGAAACAATGGATGTGCTTCTATAAATACTGAGCTTGATTTATAGAGTAACAAGTCAGTCTAATGTGAGAAAAGAGATGGGAATAAAATTAATCAACCTGCAAGTATTTAGAGATATTGGCAACTTATAAATGTTAACCAAATCAAGCAGCCCTCTTAACAACCACGCGTGTTTCATGAAACTTCTACCAATAATAATATCTAAAATTTATTGCCTGGGACTCAGAGCAAGCCACCCTGGAACCCAGCCCAGCCCACCAGTGGACTGGCACCAGCCCCAGGAGCCCATGAGCCACGCAGCCAGCCGTGCCAGTACCTGGTTCCACCTACCAGTGGGCCAGCAGCCACTGCATGAAGCAGGGTGTAGCAGCCAACTGGGCCAGAAGCTAGCCCCACATACCAGTGTGCCTACAGTAGTTGGCCCCTCCACGAGAGAAGGGCTCACACAGCCCACATAGGGGACATCCCTAGAGCATATAGCTCTGGTGACCAGGGGGAATGTGCTGTTGAGCCTCATATGATGTCTCCTGCATAAGGCCATTTCTGCAAGGTCAGGAAACATAAATGACCTACTTAATACATAGAAATAAACACAGAGAATTAGGGAAAATGAGGAGGCAAAGGAATATGTTACAAAGGAACAAGACAATAGCCTCATAAAGAGAACTGAACAAAGTAGAGACAAACAGTCTACCCAATAAAGAGTTCAAGGTAATGATCATCAAGATGCTCAATGAATTTGGGAGAAGAATGGATGACCACAGTGAGAATTTTAACAAAGATTTAGGAAATATAAATAAGAACCAAACAAGGCTAAAGAACACAGTAACTGAAATAAAAAATATACAAGAAGGGAATCAACAGTAGATTAGAGGATACAGAGGAATGGATCAGCTACATAGAAGACAGAGTAGTGGCAATCAACCAAGCTGAACAGAAAAAATAATTAAAAGAAATGAGGATAGTTTAAGAGACCTCTGTGATAACATTAAGGATACTACAGTTCACATTATAGGGTCCCAGAAGGAAAACAACTTATTTGAATAAATAATAGCTGAAAACTTCTCTAACCTGGGAAAGGAAACAGACATTCAGGTTCAGGTACCACGGAGAGTCCCAAGCAAAATCAACACAAAGAGGTCCACACCAAGACACCTTTTAATTAAAATGGCAAAAGGTCAAGATAAAGAGCCTTAAAAGTGGCAGAGAAGAGTAAATAGCTCTGTACAAGAAAACTCCCATTTCAGCAAAAACTTTGAGGCCAGAAGGGAGTGACATGATATATTCAAAGTGATGAAATGAAAAATACCTACAACCAATAATATTCTATCTGGCAAGGCTATTATTCAGATTTGAAGGAGAAATAAAAGCTTTTACAGATAAGCAAAAGCTTAAAAGGCTTCAGCACCAATAAACTGCTTTACAAAAATGTTAAAGAAATTTCTCTAAATGGAAAAGAAAAGGCTACAACTAGAAATATGGACATATATACACTACCAAACGTAAAATAGATAGCTAGTGGGAAGCAGCCGCATAGCACAGGGAGATCAGCTCAGTGCTTTGTGACCACCTAGAGGGGTGGGATAGGGAGGGTGGGAGGGAGACGCAAGAGGGAAGAGATATGGGAACATATGTATATGTATAACTGATTCACTTTGTTATAAAGCAGAAACTAACACACCGTTGTAAAGCAATTATACTCCAATAAAGATGTTAAAAACAAAAAAAGCGCAGTGAGAGATTACCTCACACTTATCAGCATGGCTATTATCATAAAGACAAGAAAATGTTGATGCAGGTGTAGAGAAGAGGGAGCCCTCATGTACTCTTGGTGGGAATGTAAATTGTTGCAGCTACTATGGAAAACAGTATGGAGGTTTCTCAAAAACTTAAAAATGGAGCTATCATAAGATTCAGCAATTCCACTTTTGCATATTTTTCTGAAGAAAACAAAAACACTAATTAGAAAAGAAACATGCACCCCTATGTTCATTGCACCATTATTTACAATAGCCACGATACAGAAGCAATCTCAATGTCAATGGATAGATGAATGGGTAAAGAAAATGTGATACATACATACACACAAACACACACACCGTGGAATATTACTCAGCTATAAAAAAGAATACAGTCTTGCCATTTGTGATCATGTGGATGGACCTAGAGGATATTTATAATGCTAAGTGAAATAAATCAGACAGAGCAAGACAAATACTCTATGATTTCACTTATATGTGGAATCTAAAAAACAAAACAAATGAACAAGCATGACAATACATAAACTGACTCATAGATGCAGAGAACAAACTGGTGGTTGCCAGAGGGGAGGTGTGTGTGGCAATGAGTGAAATAGGTGAGGAATATTAAGAGGTACAAGCTTATATTTATAAAATAGGAAAGTCAGAGGGATGTAATGTACAACAGAGGAATATAGTCAATAATATTGTAATAACTTTGTATGGTGACAGATGATAGCTAGACTTAATGATAGTGATCATTTTGTAATGTATAAAAGTATTAAATCACTCTGTACACCTGAAACTAATATTTTAAGTAAACTATAGTTTAATAAAATAAACAACTTAAAAATTAATGAAGAGTTAAATAGTAAAAAATTATATAATAGAATAAATATTCTGATGAGATTTCCTCTCTAAAGCAGATGTGTCTTAAATTATGTGTTTAAGTTATGACTATAAAGTAAGTGTTTGTAATGTAATGCTTTTTTCTCTGAAACTTTTATTATATAAACATGTTCTCTCATGGAAAAAAAAAAAACCCACTTTGAGATACCACCTCACAGCTGTCAGAATGGTTATCATCAAAATGACAAAAAATAACAAGCACTGCTGAGAATGTGGAGAAAAGGAAAACCTCATGGCACTGCTGGTGTGGTTGTAAATTGGTACAACCATTATAAAAAACGTACGGAGGTTCCTCAAAAAATTAAAAATAGAACCACCATACGATCCAGCAGTTCCACTTCTGAGTATTAACCTGAAGAAAATAAAACACTATTCAAAAAGATATGTGCACCCTGTATGTTCACTGCCACATTATTTACAATAGCTAAGATATGGAAGTAACCTAAGTGTCCACTGATAGATGAATGTATAAAGACAATGTGGTGGGAGGGAGATGCAAGAGGGAGGAGATATGGGGATATATGTATATGTATAGCTGATTCACTTGTTATACTGCAGAAACTAACACACCATTGTAAAGCAATTATACTCCAATAACGATGTTAAAAAAAAAAGATGTGGTATACACATACAGTGGAATATTATTCAGCCATAAAAACCAAAAATGAAACCTTGCCATTTGAGACAACATGGATGGATCTAGAGGGTATTGTGCTTAGTGAAATAAGTCAGACAGAGAAAAAGACTGCATGACTCATTTGTATGTGGAATCTAAAAAACAAAACAAAAGCAAAATGAAATCAGACTCATAGAGAACAAATAGGTCATTGTCAGAAGAAAAGGGGCGTTGGGAGAGTAGGCAATATAGATGAAGGGGATAAAGAAATATAAACCTCCACTTATATAATAAGTAAGTTATGGGGTTGTAATATACAGCATTAGGAATATGGTCAGTAATATTGTAATAACTTTGTATGGTGACATATGGTTACTACACTATCCTGGTGATCATTTCATCATCTGCAAGTATCAAATCATTATATAGTACACCTGAAACTAACATAATATTGCACATCAACCATATTTCAATAAAAAATATTGCTTGTTTACTATAGTGGCAGGTACTGTTCTAAGTGCTTGTTTATTACTCGTAAAGATCCTAGGAGGAGACACTATCAGTATCTGTGATATCCTTTTAAGAAAATTAAGAGTTTGAGTTGCCCAGAGCCAACACAGTTAGTACAAGCTATCTGATTCCACAACTTGACTAATTTTTCATTAGTATTATACTTTATTGCCAGGGATCTTAAAAAATATGTTTAAATAGGTGAGACGTTTACATGTTTCAAAGATTGAAGGATCGAGATTATGAAAGATTGAATGACCCTTGAACAATGTGTGGGTTAGGGACCCTCACCCTCTGCACAGTCAAATATCCTGTATAATTTATAGGGCCCTGTGTATATGTGGTTCCTCCCTATTTGTGGTTCCATATCCGCCAGTTCAACTAACCTCCAATTGTGTAGTAATGTAACATTTACCATTGAGAAAAACCCGAAACCTGTGTTGTTCAGGGGTCAACTGTATAAGAAAAAATTTACTCTCACTCTTCTGTCTTCTAGACACCAGTGTCACCTTGCTAATGGTAACTAATACTTTCACTTTCTCATGTATACTTTCCAGGTATGGCACATGTTCTTTGTCTATCCTTTTTTTTTAATACCAAAAAACAGAAACATAAAATATATACTGCTCTGCATTTCTGCATCTTGTGTTTTTGAGGTGTGTGTATCTGCCTGTGTTTGTGTGTATTCTTAATAATAAATCATGGAGATTACTTCATAGTCATGCGTAAAAATACTTTTCTGTCTACAGAGTTGGAGGAGCATAATTTAACAAGTCCCTTTTTCTGGACACTTAGGTTGCATTGAATATATTGTTTTTATTCCCTATGCAGAATAACCTTGTATATATGTCATTTGTCATTTGATTTTCAGTGTAGTTTCATTTTTTTTATAACAGTGTTATTGAGAAATAACTGACATAGAATAAACTGGCGATATTTAAAGAGTATAATTTGATGGCTTGTAACATATGTATATGACCATGAAATCATGACCATGATAAAAACAATGAACATATCCATCATCCCCAGAGGTTTCCTTATACCTCTTTGTAATCCTTTTCTCTCTCCCTTCTCTTCCTTACCCCACCTACAGGCAGCCACTGATCTGCTTTCGGTCACTATGGATTGTTTTTCATTTTCCATAATTCCATATAAATGGAATCATAAAGCTTGTCTTTTTTTTTTTGCCCAGCTTTTTTTACTCAGCATTATTATTTTGAGATTCACTTATGTTGTTGTGTTCATTAATAATAGATCATTTCTTTTTCCATTTCATTGATTTTTTAAATTGTTTATTTTCTATTTCATTCATTTCTGTCTTGATTTTTGACATTTCTTTTCGTCTAATTACTTTGGGTTTAATTTTCCCATATTTTCCTAGTTTCTTAAGGTAGAGGCTGAAACCATTAACTTGAGAACTTTCTTCTTTTTTAATTAACAGGGTTCAGTGTTATAAATTTCCTCTTAAATGCTGCTTTACAGCATTGTATAAAATTTGATATTTAAAAATTTTTATTAAATTCAAAGTTATTTTTTAAATCACTTTTGATTTATTCTTGATCTATGGTTTATTTATAAATGTGTTATTTAGTTTCAAAATATTGAGGGATTTTCCTGTTATTGACTTCTAATTTAGTTCCTTTTGTGGTTAGAGAACATACTATGTGTGGCTTGCATCCTTTAAAGATTTGCTGAGACTTGTTTCATGGTCCAAAATATAGTCTATCTTGTTAATTGTGTCTTGTGTACCTAAAGTAATGTGTTCTGCTGTTGGGAGGAATATTGTATAAATACTAATTGGATCATGTTGGCTAATTGTATAATTTAAATTTCTACCTTTTACTGATCTTGTATCTATTTTTCTGTCAATTATTGGTAGAGGGGTATTGAAATCTCCAATTATAATTGTGAATTTGCTTCCCTTTGGAATTCTATTGTGTATTTTGAGGCTCAATTATTGGGTGCATATACAGTATTGCTATGA
Source organism: Stenella coeruleoalba (assembly GCF_951394435.1). Lineage (NCBI taxonomy): Eukaryota > Metazoa > Chordata > Mammalia > Artiodactyla > Delphinidae > Stenella > Stenella coeruleoalba. The sequence goes on from NC_137153.1 coordinate 44,216,911, forward strand.
CCTCTTGATAAAATAACCAATTTACATTGTAAAATTACCATTTAAAATCTTTGATAATATTTACTACTCTGAAATAATTTTTCTGATATTAATATATCCATTCCACATTTCTCTTGATTAGTGTGAGCAGGGCATACAGTTTTCTATTCTTTAACTTTTTAACCTATTTGAACCTTGTATTTAAAGCTCTTTTCCTGTAGGCTGCATATGTTTATCTGTACCCTACTTTTTAATTAATCTGAAACCTCTGCTTTTTAATTGGGGTATTTAGGCCATGTGAATTTAATGTAATTATTAACATGATACTTTAAATCTGCCCTATAGCTAATTTTACTTGCCCCATCTCTTCTTATTTTCATCCTTCATATTTTGTGCCTTCTTTAGGATGAATCAAATATTTTAATGACTTTCTCTCCTTTATTGGCTCATTATCTATAGCTCTTTATTTTATATGTGACTGCTTTAAGGTTTATTGTTTACATAATTGTAAACTATATGTATCTACTTTCAGCTGGTATTATGACACTTTACATGTAGTCATAGAACCTTGGAATAGTACACTTCAGTTTCTCTCCTCCCAATCTTTGTGCTATTGTTGATTTTACTTTTATATATGTTAAAAATGTCATATTACATTGTTACTGTTTTTTGTTTTTGTTTAGAACAGTCAGTTATATTTTAAGTAGATTTTAAAAGTGAGAAGCTTTTTATATATTTATACATGTAGTTGCCCTTTCTGATTCTCTTCATTTCTTGTATAGATGTATATTTACATCAATATTCACTTTCCTCCTACTATGAAATTTTTCTTTTAATATTTCTTTTATAAGAGTCTGTTGCTGATGAATTCTTTCAGCTTTTGTATTTATGAAAAAGTATTTCACCTTTGTTTTTGACAGATATTTTTGCTTATTATAGATTTCTAGGTTATCCATTTTTGTTTTCCTTTCAGAACATTTAAATTCATTTGAGAGATACCCAAGGCCAGGAAAGAACCATTCCACAGGATTAGAGGAAACAATTTCTGGTACTCACACAGCACCAGGAGTTGTGTCTGTTCCCATCAGTCAGTCTTGAAAAACTTATATTCACAGGGCATTTGATAAAGGACACAAAAGGATCTGTGTCATCAATGGGAAATAATTAGCTCTAGTCTGAGCACTGCTCTGGTCCCATCTAACAAATCTTAAAAGCAAGACCCCAAAGAATCAGACTTTCTCCAAGTTACTTAACCAAATTTCAGAATAAAGCTCAAGAGTATTTATGGCAATGAAAAAAAAATATAGCACCCAACAAAGTAAAATTCACTAAATCAGGCATCCAATCCAAAATTACCTGACATACAAATAAGGAAGGAAATATAACTCATATAATAATAAAAAAAAAATCAATCAACTGAAACTTACCCAGAACTGACATAGATGTTGGAATTAATGGACAAAGACACAAAATAGTTATTACAACACTACCATATGTTCAGAATTCAAGGAGAGGTATAGGAGATTTATAAAAGGCTAAAATGGAACATCTAGAGATGAAAAATACAATGTATGATAAGAAAAATTCACAAGATGGGATTAATGGCAGATTGGACATCGAAAAAGAAAAAAAAAAGAACTTAAAGACGTAGCAGTAGAAACTAAAATGAAACTCAGGAAAAGAAAGAACCACCCCCCCGCAAAAAAAAAACCCACAAAGAAACAACATCAGTGAGCTGTGGAACAACATCAAGCAGTGAAAAATACAAGTAATAGGAGCCCCAAAAGGTGGAGAGATCAGGAGATAAAACAAATATCTGGAGAAATTGTGGTCAAAATTTTCTCAAAATTTGATGAAAACTGTACACCCACAGAACCAAGAAAATCAATGAAACTCAAGCATAAGAAACATTAAAAAAACAACAACACTACACCATATTAAATCAAAATCGAATTGTTTAAAACCAGTGATAAAGAGAAAACAAAAAACTCAGAAACAGCCAGAGAAAAGTGATATCTTACTTACAGAGGAATGAAGATATTTTAAAGCACATGTGAGGAAACTACCAGAGGGAGATCTCTATAGCTTTCTGGAGATCTCTCATTGTGCAGCTCCCTCCTCTCTGATGCTCTATCCTAAACATTCTAGCCACCTGGGTCTCTGAGTCTCTCTAGTTCCTTATTTCATCCTCTATTCAGGCTGTCAACTGGGTTCCAGCCTGGTTTCTCCTCCCAGCACAGCAGCTTGGGAGCTCTCCAGAAGCAGTAAGTTGGGACTACTAAAAGGTACACCTTGTTTGCTGCCCATTTAGCACAGATCACCATCCTTTGTTGTGTGATGTCGAGTCTTGAAAATTGTGTCAAACTGTATTTTGTCCATTTTTGGTTATTTCAGGGGGAGGGTAGATCTGCTTCTAGTTACTGTATCCTGGTTGAAAATGAAAGTCCTAACTGTAGTTTTAACCTGCAAATGTCTCTCATGGATGAGGTTAGGTCCCTTATGTGAACTTGAAGACATAACCATAGAAACTATTTAGAATGAAACATGGAGAAAAAAGATAATTGAAAAATGTTTAAGAATTGCCTACAATTCTTTTGTACGTGAATTTTCATGTTTTATGACTTGTTTCTAAAGAGTTTTTCATGTTTTTCTTCTTGATTTGCAGCGTCCTTTACATATCAGGGAATTTGAACCGTTATTGTTGATGTGAGTTCCAATGCCCTGTGTTTTCAAATCACAGATATTTAATTCACTTCGAAAACAGCCCTGTGTACAGGCAGAGTTTTCAAGTGTGACTAAGTTTACATTTATCCTTGGCACCTGACTCTTTCTTCCTTCATGGAGGTTATATCCTGGAGCCCTCCTTGTCCCTACTGTAGCCCATCTTTGGTCATTTTGGTTCATCTTTATCCATTCTAATAAGTTTTATTACCTCTAGGTAGAATAGATGATATTTATTAGGAGAAGGAGTTGAGGCTCCAAAAAAAAAAACTCTGGAAAACATATAAAATCTGTATGTTTCCTCTCAGTAGACTTTAGGTCTTCCATTCCAATTATTTCTCTAAAGGAAAAAGAAATGTTACCAGAAATCCTACTGTATGAAAGAAATGGGTAATGCTGTTACTCCAAAACTTGTTAATTTCATCTTATTGTATATCTTGGGCATTTATATTTTAAACATTGATTCTCTTGCTTTTTAAAAATATTGCTTAGAATACATGTTAAAAAGAATCCTAATTTAAGATAATTATTTGATGAACATTTGTTTAGCTTCCAGATGTTTTTCTCATATAGGTCTATGGTACCTTATCTGCAGTTATGAAACCCAAAAAGCACTTAAAATTGAAAGTATCTTCCCATTAATTTGGAAGTCATACCTAACCTTAACTGAATTCATTTGATGTCAAAACATGATCAGAACTTACTTTAAGTTATTTATAGTCTGTGTTTGTTCTACTTATTGTGAATATTCATAGATTCTGCTATAGAAATATTAATGTTATTGGTCATAAAATGCTTCCTCAAATGCCTGTGATGGTACTGCATAATAAGTGTACCATATAAACTTTCTGAAATCAGGAAGTAATTTTAAATTATGAATAGTAAGTTGTCCCTAGAAGCAGACCTATAGAAATCCTGCAGTAAATATCTTTAAACATATATCGCAACCATAAGCATATTGTTTTTAGAATTCCTAGAATTGAAATTGATGGTTGAGAAACAAGCAGAAATTTTTGCAGCCATTTCAATATTCCTCTCCAAAAAATTAACAATTTACACTCCCTCTGATACTGATTTTTATTATTCTCTTAAGGCTTCGCCAGACTTAAAAGCTGAAAAAAATAGCTACTTTATTCTTTAATGATTAAGAAGGTTGAGATATTTATAGTCTTATTTAAGCATTTATATTCATTCTCGTATGAGTTAACTTCATACTTTTATCCAATTTTCTACTAGGTTGAAAGTTTTGTTAAATGTATGTGCCTGCAATTAATTACAGATGATCTTCTGACATTGTTAATGGTAGAATTTTTGTTTATATATTTGCTTTTTGGTTGAAATGCTTCATCAAATTTTAAAATTTATCTTACATGGTCAAATTTATAAAATCCCTTATGGTTCCTGCATAGTTAGTTCTGTTACTGAAACATTTTCCCATTACAGGATTTGCCCATTCAAGGAGTAAGGTAGTCTCTTATATTTCAGTGCTTTAAAGAATGCCTGAGAATGAGTTAAGATTGGTACAAAAATGTGTGTGTGTAGGGGGGAAGGATAATTATACATAAATAAAAGTGATAATTTAAGTAAAATCAGGTACATGACCAGAAATTAGATAAGCTGTTGATTTACACAAAAGTATCTCATTTAGGTCACTATCCTTAATGAGCATTTGACAAGTATAACACTTACAGAAATAACTTACCCAATTTGTAGGTGAGTCATATTAGAGTAGATTTGATCTTTGAGTAGATCTTTGAACTACTTCAAAGATCAAAATACTAGAATATTACTCAGTACCACAAAAAACTTTATCTTTTCCTCTTCTAGTCAATAATCCCTCAAAGTTATCCCGTTTTGACTGTATTCCCCATCGATTTGTTGTGCTTGTTTTAAGATCTTTATATAAAAGAAATCATAGTGTATGTACCTTCTTTGTGTACCTACTCAACATTACAGTTTTTGAGATTCACCCATATTGAACCCTGAGGCCACTTCAGGGCTTGGAACCAAGACTAGGGTCTCTATAGATAGAAGCTCTCTTTTTTTTTTTTAAAGAGCAGAATATTCATAAGAAGATGTGATTGATTCCCTTTTACCAGGAGCAAGGTAAGGGACTCCTTAGAGAAGAGCACATAAAACTTGGGGTGGTTGACACCATTCTCTTAGCATCCTTGGGAAAGCTCTTGCCTGAAAGATTGCCAGGCCCGTGCACTAGAGTCCTTAATCCTCCAGGATCATGGAGAAAGGAGCAGATGCTGAGCGAGGAGAGATAGAGAGGAGTGGTCTTGATGCAGTATTTTATTTTATTTTTTGATATGTAGATTTCCCATGGGCTGAACGGAGGATGTGGAAAATGAAACGTCATGAGTAATTCTGTCAACCCTCCCCCAAGACATCAGTGGGCAAAGGATTTTTGAACAACAGGGAACATCTAATTAGTCCACAGTGAGTGAAGGCCTAGGGGAGATAAGGGACTGACTGTTCCTGAGCATCTGGAGTTCCCATACAGAGGGTGTATGTTTGTTTGCCCGGGCTTCCATAAGAAAAAACACAGACTGGGTCGCTTCAACAACAGGAATTTATTTTCTCAAAATTCCGGAGACTAGAAATTTGAGATCAAGGTGTTGTCAGGTTTGGTTTCTTCTGAGGCCTCTCTCCTTGGCTTTTAGCTAGCTGCCTTCTTCTTGTGTCCTCACATGGTTGCTCTTGGTCATTGTATTGTCTGTTTCCTAATCTCTTCTTATAAGCACATGAGTCATATTGGATTAGGGCCAACTCATATGACTTCATGTTACCTTAATTACCTCTTTAAAGGCACTATCTCTAAATACAGTCATATTCTGAGGTGCTGAGGGTTATGACTTCAATATATGAATTTTAGGGGCACAATTCAGCCCCTAGCAGAGGACAACCTCATAAGGCTTTTTAAAGAGCCCACCAATGCACCCACGTGAGAGGCACATTTAAAGTCATGCCATATAGAAGTGAGTGATGGCCACAGAAGTGGAAAGGAAAAAACAAAACTTGGAAAGGTGCAAGTACAAACAGATTCTCCTCTCCCCACCCCATCTCTCTCCTCTCTAAGCTGCTACTACCTCTGTCCTAGCCTATGCTGGGGAGGAGAAGAGTGTAAGTGCTTCAAGATACTGGCTCTTTAAAATGATTAGTATTGAGATTTTAGGAACCAGGATGAAAATTTTAATGACTAAAAGCATCTGGACATTTATGAAAAGCAGCTGACTTTTTTTTAAAGGTATGACAAGATATATTGGGCACCCTTAACCCAGATCAACTGAATTAGAATTTCTAGGACTGTCCCAGACAAAGTAATTTTTAAAGCTCCCTTTAGGATTCTACTGAGCACCTGGTATTAAGACACAGTGCTTTGGGCATTAATCTCCTACCCACTGGGGTCATCATCATCATCAATGAGTACATTGCTACTCCTACATGAGGTCTCTGGTGGCTCCATGCTAATGCCACTCTGGCTCCCGCCTCCTTTACCAGGTATAATTTGTAAACCAGAGTCAGGTTATTCATACAGAAGAAGTCTGTAACAAAATGCTCATTCACATTGCAACTTTTACACCTGATAGAAAATGTTTGGCTCTTCGGGTTTTTCAGGACCCATTCAATTTGTCCTGGAGACCTCTAGGAGATGAATATATTGGCATTCACATGTGTTGTATTTGTGAGTAAATCTTGTACCCCATCAGTACCTTAACATGTTGGTGGGCCAATTAGTAGTGAATAGTGTCACAAGCTTGCACTGGAAATTCTGATTTGGTTCCCATTTGATCTCAAGGTTTCCAGGTCAAACTTTCAGTTTCATTCTTGATTCATACTCTCTGCTTTATAATTCTTCTACACTAATCTACCTTCAGATCCTTGTACATGTAAGGTTGAGGCGCCTTCCTGCCTCAGGACCTCACATCTTTCACACAGTCTTTATTATCTAATTCCACTCCTAGTATTTTTTTTTTTTTTTTTTTTTTTTTTTTTTTTTTTGCGGTACACGGGCCTCTCACTGCCGTGGCCTCTCTCGCCGCGGAGCACAGGCTCCGGACGCGCAGGCTCAGCGGCCACGGCCCACGGGCCCAGCCGCTCCACGCCACGTGGGATCCTCCCGGACCGGAGCACGAACCCGCGCATCGGCAGGCAGACTTCCAACCACTGCGCCACCAGGGAAGCCCCCACTCCTAGTATTTTATTCAGGATATTTAGATCAATGTGTTCTGTAGACCAGCAGCGTCAACAAAAACTGGGAGTGTTTTAGAAATAAAAAATGAGTTTTCCCACCTTTCAGACCTATCAAATCAGAATCTCTCTGGAGGTCACTCAGAAACCTGTGTTTTAACAAGATCTTCAGAGAATTTTTGTGTCTTCCAAAATTTCAGAAGCACTATTCTCGGTTATCCTATGTTTCAAATAAACCTTGAAATCTCAATGCCTTAACAGAATAATATTGTATGTAATAATGTAATAATATGTAATAATAATACATCTCATCAGTGTAGATCATAGGGCTCCCCTTGGGGCCTGTCCCCCAAGTTCAGGGATCCAAGCTTTTTTCATCTCATGATGCCATCAATATGTTATCTCAATGGTCACTGTAGATAGAAAATGAATGATTGAGAAGGTGTTTCGAGATAAAGCTTAAAAATAGCATATGCCATTTATGCCCACATGCCATAGGCTAGAACTCAGTCACATGGCACTAATCAGACTGCAAGGGAGATTGGAAAATGTAGAGAAACATGTGGGATTTATGAGCACTGACAGTTTTTGCACCAACTAAGTGGCCTTTGTTTGTTTCAGTCTGCTCCTCCTTCAGTTTCCAGAAAATGTGTTACCTCCTCATGCAAATCTGATGCTGACACCCATGTTTGCTCCTTGCTAGACCCGAGGGTGCTTAAGGTTTAATTCTGATTAAAATGATTTACGTTTTACTTTTTGATTTATAGAGTTAACCAGTTGCCCTTTAACTGTGCTTAAAAACATATACTCTCAGAATTTTCATTCTCACATTATGAAAAATTGTTCACCACCCTAATTTTAATTTCAATTCGGTTATTAGAGAATTTATACATGTTCTGATGACTTTATTTCTCAGATTTTCAGCCATGTTCTTAGTCTAACTTGCTGAGGCATTTCTTTGTCTATCTTTTTTGGTAAGGGTTTTTGCCATTTCTGAAGATATTTATTTTTCCCTAAGATTATGATTTTTTTTGACTGATAGAGTGTTTTGGAGTTAGTTGTGGCTAGGAATACATCACCATTTATATTTGCTGTATTTCATCTTTTTGAGGTTATTTAATTTCCTGCCTTCCTTACTTGAACATCATGAAGAGATTCTCTGTATTTCTCTACAACAACCAAGGTTGAAGAAAAAGAAAAAAATATATATAATAGGAATTCAAGGACATCTGATGAATATTAGAGATCTAATAAATATGAGAAAAGAAGAACATTCTTTAAAAGAGCTAAAATTGGGACTTGCTAGGTGGTGCAGTGGTTAAGAATCCGCCTGCCAATGCAGGGGACACAGGTTCGAGCCCTGGTCTGGGAAGATCCCACATGCTGCAGAACAACTAGCCCGCGAGCCACAACTACTGAAGCCTGCGTGCCTAGAGCCTGTGCTCTGCAATAAAAGAAGCCACTGCAGTGAGAAGCCCGCGCACTGCAACAAAGAGTAGCCCCTGCTCGCTGCAACTAGAGAAAGCCCACGCGCAGCAACAAAGACCCAACGCAGCCAAAAATAGAATAAATAAATTTATTTTAAAAAAAAAGAGAGAGCTGGGGGCTTCCCTGGTGGCGCAGTGGTTGAGAGTCCGCCTGCCGATGCAGGGGACACCGGTTCGTGCCCCGGTCCGGGAAGATCCCACATGCCGTGGAGTGGCTGGGCCCGTGAGCCATGGCCGCTGAGCCTGCGCGTCTGGAGCCTGTGCTCCGCAGCGGGAGAGGCCACAACAGTGAGAGGCGCGCGTACCGCAAAAAAAAAAACAAACAACGAGAAAACTAAATTGGCTGGTTTTACGAAAGGCGAAAAGACAAAGTGACAGCACCATTGACACAGGAGTCCTTCAATAAGCCAACCTCCAATTTGTGAGCAGTCAGCAAAAGGGACACTTATGAGAAATAAGGCTCATTTTACAGTTTTGTCCCTCAGGGCACAGGGTGTTTATCTGATTCAGTCTCACAGCCAGAAAAACTGACTGCTCTTTTTTCTGGACTATGTACCTCTAAAAATGGGGTTCTATTAAGTAGCTCCTCAGTGGTCAGAAGAACTCATACCTGAGGATTTCTGTCTTTGGTACACCTTATGTTTTATACCCTAAATTGAATTTAAAAATTAGACTAAAACCCTTAAATTAGGTTACATAATGCCACTTCCCTATCATCGCTGTAGTCCTTTAGAGAGCCTATATTAGTAATTCACAATCCCTTTTAGCAGCTTCTATAGGATACTTGCTTGGCTGCCTCTGTAATCTCTAGAAGATGCCATAAAAACCTCCTGCTTTGTCTTGCTCTGTCTCTATCCTGTTCATCACCTGTTCTGTCTCAGCTTTCTTTCCCAAAGAAAAGGACTTGGCTAAATCTTTTACCCTTTTCCTCTGTCTGTTCCCAAACTCTTCTTGATCAAGCTTGATTGCGTACCAAATCTCCATCCAACCCCGAATCAAAAAGTCTCACTGTAGGGCTTCCCTGGTGGCACAGTGGTTGAGAGTCCTCCTGCCGATGCAGGGGACAAGGGTTCGTGCCCCAGTCCGGGAAGATCCTACATGCTGCGGAGCGGCTGGGCCCGTGAGCCATGGCCGCTGAGCCTGCGCGTCCGGAGCCTGTGTTCTGCAGCGAGAGAGGCCACAACAGTGAGAGGCCCGCGTACCGCAAAAAAAAAAAAAAAAAAAAAAAAAAAAAAGTCTCACTGTAAAATTTATTTGACTTTTTCAAAAGTTACTATGGTATTGTTAGATAATCTACTAATTTCAAATATTTTCATTCTTAGGTTTTTTGTTTTTTTTTTTAACTCCCCAAATCAGTAGCTTCACAGACTGTTTGCCATGGAAAAGGAAACTGAATTTTATTTAATTACAACTTTGTACCAGTTCACTGAAAAAAAATTTAACTATATTTGTAATTTATAACATGTATAACATGTTATAATCAACATGTTAATTATTCAAAACTCCTTCTTTTAAATCCACAGAGGAAACTTGATTTATGTAGCTCCTTGCAGAAATTTTTTATTGATGATATATTTTTTATTCATAATATTTATTTAACAAGTAGAATGCCATTCATATTGCTCTGCTCTTTATTGTTTAACAATACATCTCAGAGTTTTTTCCATTTGAGGCACACAGATCTACCTCATCTGTTTAAGTGCTGCCTGGGGTTTCAGTATATGCTTACCTGGTCCAGAGCAGAGACAGTCTTCCTGACCCCAAAGCTAATATTCTTTTCTCCTACAGCATAATTCCTAAAAAATCAGAGTCTTCTCACTAAATTTGACAAATGAAATTACTGAGGCCCAAATAGGTCAGGTAACTAGCCTGAGGTCATGATGGAATTACTGGGAATGTTGGGACCCATGCCAGGTGCTTCTTTCCCCCTTGAGTTACAGTGTAGAACTCTTTTATAATGTTCTGTTTCAGAATAAGAGGTACATGAAGTGTCTCTTAAACAGAAAGTCACCTGGTGCCTTAAATGGGGTAGGAGAAAAAGTCTGCAAGTGATGGGTTAAATGTAAATCAGAAGGTTGCTGAGGGCAGCCATTCACTGTCAGAAAATGAGACAAGCAAGGGAATTGCTGATATATTTGGAGGAAACTTGAGTGAGGAAAGCACCGAACTGAAGTTCACACATACTTTTTCTACAGAGAATTCTTTACATTTGTCAGTTTGGTTTTAACTACTTTGCAGTACCAAAGTGCTATCAGTGAGAGACAGAAGAAAAGGGAGAGGTAGGGAAGAGGGGGAGAGGAGAGTCAAGTCCCACACAGTGGTAACCCAGGGAGACAATTTAATCCCCGAACTCTGGATTCCTAGGAAATGTGTGCCCTCAGGTCAGCACAGATGGTAGAGTTCAAGTAGCACATCTCTAATTTCAGCTCCCTCCTTGTTTCTATTTCTTCCATGCATATTTCCAATACTTTCTCGTGAGCTCAGCTATGCTTTTAAAAATGGTCATTGTAATTTATCTAGTAATTTAATTTTTTAATTGTAATTTATCTTGGCATTTGCATTGGAGGCCTTTTCAGAATGTTTACTTAGCCATAATGCTGAAAGTAGATGTCCTTCTGATTTTGTTTTGGTAATTTTTATTCACGTATACATATGGAAAAGTACACAAATCCTAATTGCAACTTTATGAATTTCAAAGTGAGCACAAAATATTACTAACAGCAGATCAAGAGACAATACTACCAGCATCATAGAAGCCTCAGCCTACCCCCTCACTATTCCCATGCCCATCCCCTCGAGGGTAACCACCATGCTGACTTCTAACACCATATGGTAGTTTTTTCTGTGTTTTGTAGAAATGGAATCAAGTAGAATGTGCTCTATGTGTCACACTTCTCACATTCTGTGTAATGTTTGTGAGATATACTCATATTGTATATGTGTGTAGCTGTTCTTTTTTATGGCTGTGTAGCATTCTGTTGTATGTATGTATGAGAATTTACCCTTTTTGATGAACATTTTGTTAATATATTCTCAACATTTTTGGACATGTCTTCTGATGAACATATGTACACATTTTTTATTGTATGTATCTCTCAGTATAATTTATACATCATTTATTGATGTGTATAGTTTTACCCTACTTTCTATTGAGTTGTCTGCATTTTATTGATTTGTAGAGTTTTTTGTATTTTCTGGATATATGTTCTTTGTTAGACATAAATATTGAAGATTTCTTTTTTCTCTGTGGCTTTCCTTTTTACTCTCAATGTTGTCTTTTGAGGAATAAGAATTTTTAATTTTAATAGCCTGATTTTTCAAAATTTCTTCTTATAATAAATGCTCTTTTGTGCCTTTGTAAGAAATATTGCCTACCCCAAGGTCACGAAGACATCCCATGTTTTCCTCTAAAAATTTTATTTACTCTTTACATTTAGATCTACAGTCTAGCTGGAATTGATTTTTCTACGGTCTGATTTACTTCAACAGAGCCAAATGACTTATTTCCATCATTATTCTGCTAAAACTGCTGTGCTTTTGTGAAGGTCATTACAAAACACTAGGTCTGTTCATATCACTCTGCTCATGGAACATATTTTATGGGTTCCATGGAAACCACAGATTTCAAACTCCTTAGCAAGGCTATGAAACACTTCACAATTATACCCCACATTAATTTTCAAGCATCACAACCTGTAACCCCATGTTCTTCCACAATGAATTAGCCATGTCTTTCTATCTCTGTGTTAGTCATGTGTTTCCCTCTGCATTGCTTTTACTCTTCTCTGTTATGTAAAGCCCTATTCTTGTTTCCTGGCCCAGAAATAAACAAAGAAACAAACATTCCCCATATCCAACCCCTACTCCCCAGGCAAATTTATCACTCCCTCAGCTGTTCTTGTACTTATTCTAATAGTTTCTAGACTGTATCCTTATATCTTCTCAATGTAATAGATATTATTAGTATGCTCATTTTGTAGATGAGAAAAGACCAGAGTTAAATTGTCCAATAATTAATACACCAACATTTAAATGGATGTGGAGATTGAATGGACATATTCTCATCCTTCTCTAATAGTTTATGATAACAGGTTTCCTAGCATTCAACATCATTTCAAGGGCATTGGTGTTTTCCTAAAATGTTGTGAGAAAGGAACCAAGGGACACTGCTGAAGTTGTAAAGAAAGCTCTTTTCTAGGCTTGCTCCACCCAAAGTGAAAATCTGTCCAGATACTCAAATCATACTAAACGAAGTTAGAAAGGAGGAGATAATGCAGGGATTGGGCATGATCTTCATTTCTGAAGCCCAGGGCCTTTGTTTGGTTCCCTCTCAGTAGGTCCTGGTAAGCCAAGTGTGAGGGATGCCTTGACATTTGGGAGACACTAGTATGTATAGTGATTGAGCCTTCTCAATTTCATCCTTATAATAAGGATGAGTTATAAGTTATAAGAAGGCAGATGAGCCTAAGAAATATTATTCATATTGTGACACCTAGAATTTTATGAAAGAATAAATGATACAAATGAACTTATTTACAAAATAGTCACAGGCATAGAAAACAAATTTATGATTACCAAAGGGGAAAGGGAGGGAGGGATAAATTAGGAGTTTGGGATTAACATATACACACTACTATATATAAGATAGATAAACAACAAGGACCTACTGTATAGCACAGGGAACTATACATTTTGTAATAACCTATATGGGAAAAGAATCTGAAAAAGAATATATATCTATATATGTATATAGATATATATTCTTATATATATCATACATGTAGATATATATATTATATATATATACATATATATATATAAAGCTGAATCACTTTGCTGTACACCTGTAACTAACACAACACTGTAAATCAACTATAATTCAACAAAAAATAAATTAATTAAAATGAAGAATAAGTTCTCAGAACAAGTCAATCTGTAAACCTCTCTCCACATTCCTTGCCATTTAGCCCCTCAGAGTCCTAAAATGCTGTATTATGCATATATCATTCATGGAAGAGCAATACTTCATCTGGCAATGGAATTTTTATTAATATTGGCATTATTGGCAGAATCTTACGATTTTTCACCCATGGTAATTAAAATAGTTGACTTTTGCAGTATCATTTAAAAATCAGTTTAATACTGAGTTGCCGTCTCTTACAGTGTTCTGTTATTTTACATAGCCAGTAAACTGCTTCTCAGCGTGGCTTGTATTTATATTCTTAGATCTTTTTAAGGAAGTGAGGCTTAATGAGTATGTGATTTTGCTACTCTGAGGAGTGGCAAAAATGATTTCAAATAAAATTGGGGGCAAGAAAGTAGATGACTATAACCTGGGAGAAAAATAAAATGGGCCCATCTCCTTTATAACTTCAGGAGGTATTCTGATCCTTATGTTTTCTTTCAGGTACCCTCCTCCTACATACTTTTAAGTCTAATTTTGCCTCTCGCATAGCCCTCTTCTCTGTGTTTGAACATCTTTACATTCATATTTTATACAATTAGGTTTCTTATTAATCCCCTATTAAGTACTTGGCACAGTTTTATAATGGGTTCTTTTCTTTCTTGAATTGTAATTATTCAGACACTCTACTGAGTGTTTGCAGGGTGACAGTTTAGGGCATGAATCGCCACACAGATATTGCTTATATTTTTATAATAAAAAATATATTGTTTTATGGCATTGGTTATTGCATCTTCTCAAGATCCATCTTACTCCAAAATTTATGTTTTGTCTTATAATTTCTTCTAGTCCTGTCATGTCTATTTTCTGAAGTACGGGTGATAGAACCATGGTAAATAACATGATGTTATTAGAACTAGACAATTTTGAATTGTGAATTTGGAAAATTGAGAGTGCTCTTTTTTTTTTTTTTATAAAGAAGCCCCTCAACTTAGGCTAACTGTAATTGTGAGTTATCTGTGAGGATATTTTACAAAAGTAAAACTCCTGTTTTAGAGTTGTGTTCCATATGGAAAGAGGAAAGGCTTATTTTTATGTGGTCCCATGGTCAAAAGGCCAAATATAGTTTGTTTTGTGTTTAGAGTGCTATATTAAAAATGGGGCTCAAATAATGTTTTACTGAATGCTCATAAGTACTTTAACCTCTGAAAATTCTGTCTTTAGTAAGGTGATGTTTCAACTTGAAATCCGGGAACTCTCTATTCAAGCCAACTTAAATGTTATTTTCCTATATCTTTGTTTTTTAGTTATAATCATCATACAGTGTTATATTAGTTTCTGAAACCATAAGACTCCTAGAAGAAAACATAGGCAGTAACCTCTTTGACATGGATCTTAGCAATATTTTTTTTTTTGGATACATCACCTCAGGCAAAAATAAACAAACAGGATTTCATAAAACTAAAAAGCTTGTGCAGGGCAAAGGAAACCACCAATAACATGAGGCAACCTACTGAATGGGAGATGTTTGCAAATGATGTAATCATCAGGGGCTGATATTGAAAACATATAAATAACTCATACAACTCAACCTAAAAAAAAGAGAAACAACCCTAATAAAAAAATGGGCAGATGACCTGAATAGAAATTTTTCCAGAGAAGACATACAGGTGGCCAACAGACACATGAAAAGGTACTCAACATCACTAATCATTAGGGAAATGTAAATCAAACCTGCAATGAGGTACCACCTCATGCCTATCAGAATGGCTGTTATCAAAACGACAACAGGGCTTCACTGGTGGCGCAGTGGTTGAGAGTCCGCCTGCCAATGCAGGGGACACGGGTTCGTGCCCCGGTCCGGGAAGATCCCACATGCCACAGAGCCGCTGGGCCCGTGAGCCATGGCTGCTGAGCCTGCACGTCCGAAGCCTGTGCTCTGCAATGGGAGAGGCCACAACAGTGAGAGGCCCGTGTACCACAAAAAAAAAAAAAAAAAACCAACAACAGACAACAAGTGTTGGGGAGAATGTGAAAAGGGGACCCTTGTGCACTCTTGGTGGGAATGTAAGTTGGTGCAGGTGCTATGGAAAACAGTATAGAGGTTGCTCAAAAAACTAAAAATAGAACTACCATATGATCCAGCAATTCCACTTATGGTATTTATCTGAAGAACACAAAAACACTAATTCAGAAAGAAACATGTACCCCTGTGTTCGCTGCAGCACTATTTATAATAGCCAAGATATGGAAGAAACCTTCTAAGTGCCCATCAATAGGTGAATGGATAAAGAAGATGTGATATATATACAATGGAATATTGCTTAGCCATAAAAAATGAAATCTTGCCATTTGTGATAGCATGGATGGACCCAGAGTTTATTATACTAAGTGAATAAGTCAGACATAGAAAAACAGTTACAGTATGATCTCACGCAAATGTGGAATCTAAAAAAACAAAACAAACAAGCAAGCAAGCAAACCAGAACAGAAACAGACTCATAGATAGTACAGAGAACAAACTGGTGGTTACCAGAGGGGAGGAAGATGGGGGAATGGATAAAATATTTTTCTATATCTTTAACCTGTGGAATGAAATTAGGAAGTCTTCTCTTTTCAGATTACATAGGATCATATATAAGAATCTTAATTTAGGCCATCTAATTCATAAGAGATTCACAGGAAGGACACACATACATAATAAAGCAAATGTAAGTTAAAGTAATTTGTGACTGGCTCTTGCAAATCTTACGACCCATGCCTACTAGTGGTCCAGTCTCATGCCAGCTGTCGCTTACCTCAAAATAGCAAAAATGCACATTTTACTCAATAGACAATTTTGAATCCACATGAAGTGTTACGATGGGTTTTTACTGTAGCAACTTTAGTACTGGATCAATACAAAGGCACAAAGGTGTGAATTCAGCTTTCTAATCCAGGAGTTGGCAAACTACAGCTTGTTGGCTAAATGTAGCCATGCCCATTCATTTGCATGTTGTCCACAACTGCTTATATACTACAACAGAGCTGAGTAGTTGCAAAAGAGACTAAACGTCCCACAAATCCTAAAGTACTCTCTGACCACTGACAGAAAAAAAATTTACTGACCCCCGGATTGGGGCTCCCACATGAAGGGATGGGGGAACCACTTATATATTTCTTAGCTTGTACTATTTAACATAGGGTTAATTGTCCAGCTGGTGTAATTCTAGTATAAGGCATATCCAAGAAATGAATCAGTGTTAAATCTTATAGTCACTGGATCAGACCAGCTCAAAACCAAATATATGTTGGTCAGCAGCTCACTAACCTTGAAATCAGCTAGTGACACAAAGGATAAATCCATTTTCACATTTTCCCAATTAACAAGTTATTCATAGGTTCAGCTTCTAGTAAAGAAGGAATAAGTACACTCCATTCTCTCTCTCCCATTGACAGCAGCGAAAACCTTAGACAAACTTCATGAAGCAATTGTTGGAGATCTCTAAAAATTAAATAAGAGCAGGTGGACTGGGTAGAGATACCAAAGCTTGAAGAAGGACCACATTTTGGAGACCTATTTTAAATTGTATTTGCTTGTTTTGCCTTCCATTCCTCTTTGCTGAGACATCTGCATCTTCTGGAATTGTGCACAGTCACAGACAGAAAAGGCTCTTCAGTCAGAGGTCGCTGCAGGACAGAGCTCTTAAGACTTTCCTTGCCTGCACCCTAGAAGAGTTTCAGTAATGGAACGGCAACACTGTTGCAGCAAGAGTGGTGGTATGAGCAACAAAATTGGAGGAAGTGATGGTGGCAGTGGAGGCCCTCTCAGGCTCCTTTCTCCTGTGAATTTACCCCCAGGTAGATGCAGTCCAGGATATACCAGGAGTCAAAGGCTCTGCTCTTTCGTTGAGCCTTAGGAGAGGGGGCCCAGGGAACATGATCTGCCCAAGTTCTTTAGAGTCAGAGTAAACTGGCACAATTCATTTCAAAAAACTTGGAAAACTGAATTACTTCAGTTTTAGACGATCTTATTTACAAAGCAGAAATAGAGACACAGACATAGAGAGCAAACATATGGATACCAAGGGGGAAAGGGAGGGGGTGGGATGAATTGGGAGATTGGGACTGACATATATACACTACTGATACTATGTATAACATAGATAACTAATGAGAACCTACTGTATAGCACAGGGAACTCTACTTAATGCTCTGTGGTGACCTAAATGAGAAGGAAATCCAAAAAAGAGGGGATATATGTATACATATAGCTGATTCACTTTGCTGTGCAGTATAAACTAACACAATATTGTAAAGCAACTGTACTCCAATAAAAAAAAAAAAAAAACTTGGAAGACCTTGTCAAGAGCCAGGCAAATGATCATATCCTTTGATAAAATAATTAATTTGTAAGAATGTGTCCTAAGGAAAAAATCCAAATAATTTTAAAAGAAAAAAAATATTGGAGCTTTATTATGTGAATGAAATAGTTTCGTTACATAATCAAATAACTTATGTTAACAAAAGATGTCAACTTGAATTGTGTTCAGCCTTTCATGGGATTATTAAGAAAACTGGGGAAGAAATTAAAATTCATATGAAATAGTATTGTGAAAAAAATGCTTCTAAGTTGGATTTGAGATATGAGTAAACTACTTGAACAATGCAAAAGGTAATTTTTAAGACTGTCTTTAAAAATAAATTTTCAGCCTTAATATATTAATGATACTTTGATGTTTTAAAGAAATGCATAGTGACTTAGTCTTCCTTTGGGGTATAGCAATTGATTTAAAAAAGCAATTTTTCTAAAGAATCCAATATTATATATTGGATAAATTCTTTTAGCATCAGAGATGTTTATAAACAAAATAAGTAGATGTGCACCCATGGCAAACATTTTGGTATAAGAATCAAAATTCTTCCTATTTTCAGTCAGTGAGAGTTTGGAGAGTATCTTCCAAGAAAACTGACAAAGCATATCTTTCAGTTTTCTATTCCTGAAATAATTCACTAGAACCTTTTTTTTTTCTGTTCTTTTAAATTTGGCTGAATAGCTTCCTTGTTATAAAGCATGTTGATAAGGTTGCTGGGATAAAAATGATCAAATGGTTCATATACCTAAAATCTCTGGACTGTGATTTTTTTAATTTCACACAGCTTTGCACTGTGTCTCCTGGCTGGGGATGGAAGTGGAAGTGAGTGACAATAGCACAGTATGTCAGTTCTAGTCATGTTCTCCACTCCAGTTGGGTGGAGTGAACTGAGACATTTAAGATACTGCCAACAGTTTGGAATTCAATTTAGTTAATCAAACACTGACTGCCTGCCTGCTCTGTGCCAGGCATTGACCAAATCCTTTGAATTCAGAGAGGTGATAAACATCATGGCTGCCCTTAAGAAGAGACAGGTACAATACAAGTAATACAAAAATACAAGGGCTATAATAAAGGAATATTCAGTGGTATGGAAATGCAGGTAACAGAATAGCCAACTGTTCCTGGGCTTGGGGGCAGACTGCCATACCATGGCATTGAATTGATCTTTGAAACACTGAGTAGAGAATGTCAAGATAAAAAGACTGAGCCATGAAAAAACTTGCATTTACCTGGGAGAGGACACAGATAGCATATCAGATCCTATTGAAATCACTCAGATGAGAGACAATGACGGTCCAAGTCAAGGTATCTCCACTGAAGATAGATGTGAAAAGACAGATTTTGGTGTTATTTGGGAATTATAGTCTACAGAATTTGGTGACTAAATGAGAGAAGCAGGGATGACTCTAATTTCCTAGTTTGAAGTATTAGTCAAATGTTGGTTGCATTCACTTAAGCCTTGCAAACTTTAACTTGACTTTTGGCTTGATAACCAACTTCCATACAACATTATATTTAGTGCCATCTTTTAAATTACATTTTGTATGTGAGATTTATTACAGTAATTTTTGGAACTCTAGTGAAACTCACTGAAAGTCTGAAAACTAGACAAATGAGTACTATCATAAAGAATTCTAAAGGTCAAAATAAAATGAAAACAAAAAGAAAAAAAGTTTTGCTGACATAAATCTTATCAACTTTAAATAACAGACTTTATTAAGATTCGTATAAATATCATACACCTTAGTATAATAAATACTAATTCCTATCAATTTGATTTATATTATTAATGTAATTCTGATTAACTTCACTTGGTAACTTTAATATTTTATTATGAAAATTAGCAAGCATAGAAAAACAAATAATTTTAAATGAATACTTGAACATCTACCATATGTATTCTATCATTAAGGTGATTTATCACATACCCATAAATCCATCAATCTTTCATTTTTTGATGTATTTCAGAGTGTTAATAGTGACTTTCCCATTCTAGGCAAGATGGAGTAACAAGGATTGGATTTACTTGCCCACCTGAAACACCATCACCAAAATTAGGAGACAAAACATGAAATAAAAGCTTTCATGACATCAAGATCAGGTAATGAAGGGCAGTAAACATTGTCCTACAGTTGCCCGAGTTTACTGCCTTGAGAAAGTTCTAGGCTGTGGTTTAAGGAGAGATAACCCAGGGTAGATTGAAATGAGAGTCTGGGGAAGCACCCAGGTGAAATTCCTTGAATGACAATAATGGCCAAAGCTCATTCAAGAAGAAATAGATAACCTGATAGCCCTATATCTACACATAAATTGAATATGTAGGTAAATATCTCCATAGGAAGGAAGTTCCAGGCCCAGGTATCTTCACTAGTGAATTCTACCAAACATGTAAGGAAGAAATACCAATTCTATGCTAACTCTTGTGCAAAATTGAAGAAGAGGGATTACTTCCCAAATTACTCAATAAGACCAGCATTACCCCGGTACCAAAACAAGAAAAACAGAGTACAAGAAAAGAAATCTATAGACCAATAACCCTCATTAATATATATACAAAAAACCCTGAAAAAAGATTTTAGTAATCAAATGTAGTAGTAAATATAACAAATACAAAGTATGATCCGTCATGAACAAGTGAAATTTATTGCAGAAATGTAAAGTTGGTTTCACATCTCAAAATTAATCGACATAATTTATTATCATAAAAACAACTGAAAAAGAAAAGCCACATGTTTATCATGCTAAATGCAGAAAAACATTTGACAAAATCCAAAATCTATTTTTGAATAAACCACTCAGAAAAGTGGGCATCAAAGAGATCTCCCTCAGACTGTTAAAGAGTGTCTTCAAAACAAGCCCTGCAACTAACAGTTTTATTAATGGTGAAAGATTGATTGCTTTCACCTTAAGATCAGAAGCATATAAAGAATGTCTACTTTTGCTACTTCTGTTTCACTTTGGATTGGAAGTTCTAGCCAGTAAAATAAGGCAAGAAAAAAGTAAATAAAAGGCATCCAGGTTGGAAAGCAAGAAGTAAAATAGCCTTTATTTGCAGAAGACATGACGAACTATGTAGGAAATCTCACGGACTCCTAATAAAAAAACAAAACAAAAAGAAAACATCTAATATGTTTAACAATGCTTAGGATGGCTGATTAGTATGCAAAATTAATTATATTTCTCTACTAACAACAAACAAGTAGGGACAACATATATGAAATATTTAGGAATAAATCTGCCAAAAAATATCAGAAACTTGTACGCTGAAAATTACAAAATGATGCTGAGAGGAATTAATAAGCCCTAAATAGAGATGTACTGTGTTCATGAGTGTGATGACCCGAAATTACTAACATGTCAGTTCTTTCCAAGTTGACTTACAGATGCAATAAAATTCTAGTCATAATCCCAGTAGATATTTAGCTTATTCTAAAATGTATAAGAAGTTTATAAGAAAATCTAAACAACTAAATAGTCAAAATAGCTTTGAAAAAGAACAAAGCTGGGGAACTAGTGCTATCTGATTTCAAAATTTATTATAAACCTACAATAATCAAGACAATATTATATCAACGTAAAAATAGGCTAATATATCAATGGAATATACAACGGAATAGAGAGGCCAAAAACTAGACCCCCATCTATACAGGCAATAGATTTTCACAAAATATGCAAAGGAAATTCAGTGAAGGACAGGTGTTTTCATCAAATGTTGCTGGAACAATTGAAATTCCATAGGAATAAAAACAGTTGATCCATACCTTATACCACATACAAAAATTAACTACAAGTGGGAAGTGGGTTACAGGAGATAATCTGCAACCAATGAGTCATAAATGTGGTTTTAAAGAATTAGTCCCTTCCTCAAAGTGAGGCAGCTCCGGAGCTCCTGGTAGGTTAGGCTGAGTCCTTTATTGCAACAGAGTCCCAGTTCAGCTTCTCCCTTGACCTAATCCTGCTTCCTTTACCCCTCAGAGTTGTCCTTGAAAGTACCCTCAATATTCCTCCTGCACTAAACTATCAGAATTTCAGAGCCCATTTCGAAAAGAACCCAGCCTATATCAGTAAATGATTGGGAAAGACCATATTGGACAGCATAATTAAGAAACCAGATGTTTGCATTAATAAGTAGAGCCACCTTTACTTAAGCAACAGCTAGAAACACCGATTGATACATATGGTGTATTGGCATCTCAGATACATTAGGGGAATGGCTGAAGAGAGATTGTTTTACAAAATGGTGAATAATCCTTGATGAGTTTCTGAACAAAACTAAGTATCATCTTCTCTCAATTTACGTGTAGTTCCACTCCAAGAAAATTAAATACATATTAAAATAGTACACAGATAATTTGTTTTGAGGATAAGATAGCTACTTCTAGGCTCAGACCATTTTCAGTATGGTTTTCTCCTATCTCAGTGACTGCTGAGACATCCAAAGTTGTGTGGGATGCATAATTTTTCTTTATATAGGTTTTCCCTGCACATCTAGCATCCCCATCCCCTGCCCAATTAATGCTAACACCCTTCAATCATTGTGGCTACCCTAAAACAATTCTGTAAGTTTCCAAAAGGTGTCCTAGTGACCCCATTGAAAAATAACAGTCATAGAGGGCTATATATGAATAATGCTTTGGCTTTATTCTGTAGATATTAGGGAGGCATTGCAACCCTTCAAGTAGAGCAGTGACATTTGTGTATACGGGAAGAGAATTTTGGTCCCGGCGTGACTGATAAATAAGGAAAGGGTGTTTAAGATTGGAAACAGATATATCTGTTTTTAGACTACAGCAGCAGTTTAATTAATAAATGGCAATTGGCTGACATAAGGTAGGACCATTGGAAATAGATGAATATATTTAGAAGTTTTCAGGAGTTAAACCAAATATGGTGGGTGAAAGGTGTGATGTTTTGCGGGACCAGGTACTAGATGCTCCTGACGCGGAAGAGCAAAAGAGAAGGAGGACTAGGATGTGGGTGTTTTGTTTGTTTAGTGAATCGTCAATAAATACAGTTTTAGCTATTTTGAGATTGAGGTAAAGGCAAGAATAAAGAATATTTGGATGGAGAGTTCAGTATTCAGTTTGCCATATGTTTATGACTATTTAGATATACAGTTTTACTTATTAGTTAAATTTTTAATCTTTGCTCACTAAATTGGAAGCTCCAATAGAACCAGTATTGTTGGCCTGGTTTTCTGCTGTATCCCCAGTGTCTAAATCATGCCTTGAACGTATTAAGCAGCCAATATAGAGTTGCTGAGTGTATGAATATATGCATCCCGTAGTTTGGGAAGAGATATAATTTTATGAATCATCAGCGTATTTTTTAAAAGAACTTAAGTAGACCTGATTGTCTATGGAAAGTTTACAAAGTGCTGAACTGAAAGATAGGAAACCTAGCTTTTGGTGCTGACCATGCTGCTAACCATGTGACCTTGGGCATGTCCTTGGATTTTTCAGATCACGGATCTGAGTTCCATGGAGGTGGGGGATTGGACAAAGACCTTTAGTTTTTCCTACACCATCAAAACTAATAGGAATGGGAGTTTTATTGTCAAGACAAAACAGTGTAAAAATTTGTAAAACAACAAAGGAGGAAGTAAGAAAACTATATTTGGAAGATGTAAAACAGATAAGTGCTGACTGATTATCAGACTCTACAAAAACAAATACTGTATTATTAGTGGGAAAAACTGAGACACATCCAGATTTACACTGTGTAATCAACAAAAAAAAATGTGCAGGAAGAGGCAGTACCAGCTACTTCTGGATCTAGGGGTGACGGGTGGAAATTTAAAAATATTGAAGAAGTAAATAGATCAGTGCTTCTCAATCTCTGCTGAACCTCAGGCTTGGAACGACCTGAGGAGTTTTAGAGACTTCTGGCACCTGGGTCCCACATCCAGAGATTTTGAATTAGTTGGTACCCAAGTAATTCTAATCTGTTGAGGTTGAGGGACTCTGAGCTTGGATTGGAGCAGTGTGATTCAAGATTCTGGCCTGTTGAGGGGAAAAATAACCAAGCCTTCTGACATTGCTCTGACTTTTGAACTTGACATAACTATTGGAAGATGGATATGCTCCATCAAAACAAGAGAGTGTACCAAGAAAGATGAAGGTATAGGCTTCAGAAAATAGGCAATCAAACCAGGAGGAATACAAAAGGAATTGTGAACATCCAAGGAGAGGTAATACCCAGATAATGGCCATGCAGTAGAATTAGAGAGAAGCCAATCCAAATAGCAAGAACATGGAAGTCTCAGAAAAGATATCCTTAAACAAATCAAATTAATAATGTAACTAATGTGATCTACCATGTATAACATTTCATTTAAAGACTTTAAGACTTTAGGAAGGTGTGTGAAGAATTAGCAACATGTACAGAGAAACATTAATGAAAAAAACATTCAATCAAATAAACAAAACAGTTCTCAGTTGTGAGTAATATTTGTATAGGCAATATTTATGTATTTATGCCTGTACATTAGATATATATATCTAAACCATATATATGTGTGTGTGTATATATATACACACACACATATATATAAATGTATAAACTATATAAACACTGAATACTTATTTAACCAACAATTTCAATCTAAGTATTTCAGGAGGAAATTGTAGAAAAGCAGAGAAAACGATAGTAAAAGAGAACTGAATTATCATCTTCATAATTTAAAGTCAACAGATAATGTACTTAATTTGCGACGCAAAAGACAGCAGGGCATGCATGTTGTTTAGAAATTTGGAGACATGTGGAAGTCATAAAAAACAGCTTAAAAAGTGGAAAGTAGGTGCCTCTATGGAAGGGTCTGTGACAGGCCTTCTCATTACTAGTGCTCTTTGAAATTTGTTGTGGGAGTGTGTCCTGTCCGCTTTAGTACACTTAGCAGCATCCCTGGCCTCTGTGCCCTAGATGCTAATAGCAACCCCTCTCCCCAGATAGAGGCAACCAAAAATGTCTCTGTATTTGTCTTTCTCTGAATGACTTACTTCACTTAGTATGATAATCTCTTGGTCCATCCATGTTGCTGCAAATGGCATTATTTCATTCTTTTTCATGGCTGAGTAATATTCCATTGTATCTATGTACCACATCTTCTTTATCCGTTCAGTTGTTGATGGACATTTAGGTTGTTTCTATGTCTTGGCTATTGTAAACAGTGCTTTACAAACACTGGGGTGCATGTATCTTTTTAAATTCCAATTTTCTCTGATTGTATGTCCAGGAGTGGGATTGCTAGATCATATGGTAACACTCTTTTTAGTTTTCTTGAAGGAACCTCCATATTGTTCTCCAAAGTCGCTGCACAAATTTACATTCCCACCAGCAGTGTAGGAGGGTTCCCTTTTCTCCACACCCTCTCCAGCATTTATTATTTGTAGACTTTTGATGATGGCCATTCTGACTGATATGAGTTTTGATTTGCATTTCCCTAATAATTAGCTATGTTGAACGTCTTTTCATGTGCCTGTTGGCCATCTGTATGTCTTCTTTGGAGAAATGTCTATTTAGGTCTTCTTTCTAGCAACATTTAGTTGTAAATTATGGTTTACAAATCTCTACTGAATGGTTTTTCATAACCATGGTTGAGCAGGTAATCCTGGGTGCACAGAAATATATAAGACCTTGTCCGTGATTTCAGGTTACTTACAAACCTATCTGGACATTTGACAGAAACAGCAGTATAATCACAGAGAGGTCTTAGAGAGGTTTTGGAGTCAGAGGAAATGTTCTGAATTCCCAGCTTTTCCCCCACATTAGCTCTCTGTCCGTGAGAAATGTCTGGCACATAATACCCAGCAATGTGATTTCCAGTTGCCCTTCTCCCAAAAATCTTTCTCAGTTCTATGACTATGAAAACAGATTATGACCTATGTTTAACTGAATTGTGCAAACAATAAGTGCTATTGGTATTGCAAGGAAGAAGCCTCTCAGCTGTGGAAGAGTGGGGGAATATTCTTATAGGAGAGCTGCAGCTGCTCAAATGGATACGAAATAGGGCTTGTGTGTCTTAGGTCCTTAGGTCAATGTCAGCAAAGATTCTTCTCCTTTTAATGGAAAAGACAAACCAATAACCTCCCCACCCCATACCCAGTATAAGTCCCTGATGGAGTTAGCCTAATTTTTATATTGCCATCGTGACTGACAGTCTGTCTCTGACCACTTACAGTATTTGTTTGGTAGGAAATTCAACATAAAAATGGTCTGACGGGCTTCCCTGGTGGCGCAGTGGTTGAGAGTCCACCTGCTGATACAGGGGACACGGGTTTGTGCCCCGGTCTGGGAGGATCCCACATGCCACGGAGCTGCTGGGCCCGTGAGCCATGGCTGCTGAGCCTGTGTGTCCGGAGCCTGTGCTCCGCAACGGGATAGGCCACAGCAGTGAGAGGCCTGCATACTGCGAAAAAAAAAAAAAAAAAAAAAAAGATCTGGCTTGGAACTGATCATGAGGCTCTGGGAATAAATTTCTTTATTGAGTTTATCAAGGTTGTTGGTTTTTAACAAATGCAAAGAATTACATAAACAGAGTTGTGTTTCAGTGAATAAGAATTAAGATGCTTTTAAAAACTAGGTATAAATGTGGCTTTAAGTAGTAATTCTGTTAAGTCAGACAGTCTGGATATACTTTCTTTTGATATACCTTTGCAGGGTAATTATTTGTTTTTCAGCAGAATAATGTTCTTTATCTCAAATCAGTTTTGTTGCAGTTAATGCTATTATTATTTATTAGTATAGGTAAAACCAAGGGCATTTTCATTTGGCATGAAGTAGATTTTTATTTTTCAAACCTAAGAACAGACTGAAGTTTGCTAGTGAAACTGCTTTGGTAAATACCATCAATTCTGATGACAGATTATTTGCAATAATCCCAGGCAGTTTTGTTACACTGCCATTATGTTTAGGCGATAGCAAATTAAAATGATAAAATGTCCTTATCTCTTTCCTGCAGCTGTTTTAGCAATCTCATAAAATGAGTTTATACCGTCAGCTGTACCTGTCCAGAAATATATAAATACAGGTGGCATTGTTCCTTAAGTATTCCACTAGTCACCATGCTATGTGGACAATCTAATGGTCCATTTTTAAAGAAAATGTTTGTGTCTGTTTTTCAATTATTTGAGAAATAGACACATTCTTTGCTTTGCCTGGTGTCAGGGTCATCTCACCATATATATTACAGTAAATTACTGTAATAGGAGCACTTGGCATGTTGCATTAGAGTGAAAAGAAAAACAGATTGTCTGGAAATAAGAAGAATTCATTCTTTCTCCTCTCTAGTGTGTATGCCCTGACAACCACCAGGGGAACTTATTAACCTTCCTCCCATTGTCAATGTTTCTAGAAAGCAGAACTGAACTGAACAAGCTGTGCAGTCAAAAAACCTTTCTTTCATTCCCAACTGAAGATAAATGTTTCTTTTTTAGATCATTTAAAAGGGACAGTTTAAATATAAGTTTGGATTTAGTTTTGTTCTCCTCAATATACTTATATATGGGAAGTTTGTTTTCATTTATGTATGTACATATTTACTTGTTGTTTTCTGTTTATGAGTCTTTGTGAGATCTTTTGTTCTGAACTTGGGGTTTCACTCCTTTCACAGATGTTTACTTTCTTACCAAGAGCACCATGCTTGGCTCTATGGCCTGAACAAGTAGCTGAGTAAACTGAGTCCACCAGGAATCAAGTTCATAGATTCACTGAGGATCTACCTTCTCTGGTCACTTTGTACCTGTGGTCCAGCTCCTTTTTCACTGTACACGTTCCATGGTTTTCATCATTCACATATCTGTAGGTAAGTTTCTTGGAACGTGCTTGTTTCCAGTGTATCTTTGCTTTGTCCATATCATTGTGGCACGTTTTGGTTCAGTGTCCCACCTCATTTTTTACCACTCTTTTCTAAATATCTGAACCACACTGAGACTATCATTATTCTGAAAATAGGGCAAGATAGCTGCTCCTGTGATTTGGACCTAGCTAGTTTGGATATGGCTTTGCTTCCAACAGATACATCCTTATAGCCAAAGGAAGTTGATTACACTCTGCTGGGTACTCCAACTAGTTCTGTTTGGAAACAGTATACCTCAGCATGTCAAGATGGCCCTGTTTCCTGAGGGAATCATGGTCAGTGGATGCCTGGAAACAGATATTTATTATTGTAACAAATGAATGAACAATTGGGCACAGTCTGGTTTCAGGTCAGTTTTAAGTCACTACTTTCCTTATGATGGTTGCTTTATAATTTGGACTTGTAGTGTTCAAGGGTGTAATATTTCCTTCGTGAACTTCATGCATCTTGATCTGGGACACAAAAGCATAGCCACTAAGACCAGGGGACATGCAGTCATAGGGATAGAGTTTAAATCCTTTACCCGCCACTTTCTCTTAGCAAGTTATTTAATCTCATGTAGTACTTGTGAAAGATTAAAAATTAAAAGAGCTGGGGCTTCCCTGGTAGCTTAGTGGTTGAGAGTCCACCTGCCGATGCAGGGGACACGGGTTCGTGCCCCAGTCCGGGAAGATCCCACATGCCACAGAGTGGCTAGGCCCGTGAGCCATGGCCGCTGAGCCTGCACGTCTGGAGCCTGTGCTCTGCAACGAGAGAGGCCACAACAGTGAGAAGCCCGCGTACCGCAAAAAAAAAAAAAAAAAAAAAAAATTAAAAGAGTTATTTAAAGCAGTTATCACATTTCCTGGTATATGGTAAGTATTTTTTTAAATGTGAAAGAAAGAAAAACAGCAAATAGCACAAATACCATCTTGGTACACTTTTTGATTTGAAGACAGTGCTTTCTGAGGATCTCTGGAAACAGTCTAGCTTCCTAAAGCTCTCCATGCCAGTACTGAAATGGGCAGGACCTTGCAATCAACCTTTAACACTGGGGAAGATTTGGGCTCAGACCCATGTATGGTCCTCAAGACCTTCAAAGAAACTGAAAATGAGAGCAATCCAGTCTCACAGTTTGACGTAATGGCAACTGTCTTTTCTTTGGAAACACTGAAAGTTATTCTTCCATGCTTTGAGACTCACCAATACAAGTGACTAAAGCAATTCTTTAAAATCTTGGAAAAATGTATTAGCATTAGAGGTTTCAGAAATCACTATTAACCAAAAGCAAGTGCTATGTTCTTGAAAATAACAGACACCTCTTGTATTGTAGCTAAGATGGTGTTTTTGTTGTTTTTTGGCTTTGTTTTTATTGGGAAAAAAACAGGAAAATCTCATTATAATGATTTTATCTCTAGTTTTATTCAGTGGCTTAGAACCTAAGTTCAGCATTAAAACTACAAGATACTAGGAATATTGTCAGTGATTTAAAATATGATGTATCTAGGGATACTTTTAAAGAACTATTGCCTTTGTGTTAACATAAAGCACTTATATCTAGATGGATGTAACAGTTTTCTGTGGGTTTGTGGAGACAAGATGCCGTTTTCTTGATTGTTATTAGGCAGTTATTTGTAAACATACTCAGTGTTCTTGTTGTATAAAATTATACTGTTATCTGTCCAATTTGGAGTGCATATCGTAGATCCTGACTGAGCGAATTTTTGGAAAGGAAGTCAGTATGAAATGGTATTTCGTTAACTTGTCTGCAGGCTTCTAAAGGAGATGAAGCAAATTAAATAATTCTTTGCCCAAAATGGAGCTACATACATGTCCTAGATATTTAGAATATTGACCTAGAGCCATTATTCTCAGTCAGCATTAAAGTGTTGGCCCTATATTTAAGCAATGAGATCTCAGTTTGTGTCCTTATTTGCCATGTGCAATGATCTGTTGGCTGTTGGTATCTTAATTCTTCTAACCTGTTTGCTTATCTACAGAGTGGGGGAAATAATAGGACACACTTTTATGGACGTCTTATAAATTAAATAAGGTAATATACATAAAGTACTTAGCAAAGTGAATAATATATAGTATATACTTAAAAAATGGAAGCTCCTTCTACAAATACCATGAATACCTCTACTATCATTATTACTATTATCACTAGAAAAAATTTACCTTTGGTTGTCTCTCGTTTTTCCTTTCCTTTTTCTTACTTCTGTTTGTGGTGTTGAGCCACAACCTGAGATGTGAAATCCCCAAGGTCATACTTACATAGAAGAAGAGGGAAATCAGGTAGCTTTATGTCTGGTATAAATTTACTTATCATGAGGGCAAAAGAAATGCTAATCAAATCTGTGTCACACATACATATCAAGTCAATCACAGACTGTAGAATATATATTGTTCAAGCCCGAGGACTGCTTTCCCGTGATTTATATTGGCCTCAGAAGTCTCCAACCCTAGCATGTACTGTGTGGTAGCACTGCCAGGACAAAAATCCACAACTGAGTGATTCGAAGAGTTCTGTGCAAGGGGAGTTTTTAGTCTGTAGTGAAAACCTGCGGTTCCAACTCCCCTCCCTGCCTCTTTTTCTGAATCTCTTCCAGGAAGTGACTCTTTGGGCATAATCAGAATTTTTCTGAGAGGCCTGCAAGAATGTAAAATACAAATTGTCTTTAATATCCTCAGTGAGCATTTATTCATCTGTTTGTTCATATATTCATTCATAAACTCTTGTACGGGGTTTCTATTAAATGCTGGGCATTTTGCTGGACTTTGGGGAAATTGTGATAAATAGGACAAAGTTTGTTTTTGCCCCTACGATGCTTACGAGAATGGAGGAGAAAACAAGACCTTGACCTTGTAAGGAAAGTGTGATGAGTGAGATGAAAGGACAAGTAGAGGTGCCATAGACACATGTAGTAGGGAACATGTAAACTGAAAGGACAGGTAGAAAAGTCAATGAAGGTTATTTTGTAAAGTAAAGTATTTGTGTAAGTTGAGTAAGTGGAATCAAATGAGAGATGAGTTGGCATCAGGATAATGTTCCAAAAAGAAAGAATAACAAGTTCAAATACCTAAGCAAATAAACACAAAGAAACAAACAAACAAAAAACCCATCTTAGAGCTAAAAAAGCAATGTAATAAAAGCTTTTATAGGGAGGGTGTAATTTATATGGTAGTTGATGGAATGCCACAGTTTTGAATGGTATTAATACAAATGGAATGTATGTTTCAAAAAGTTAAGTAGTGGGGCAGTATATGGATATGAGGTGGGGAGAAGTTAGAGAGGGGGCACCTTGTTTGGAAACTGCTACTGATGTGTTAGGGAAAGAGGCTGTTGGCTGAAGGTGAGGCCCAGAAGCATAGAGAGCATGGATTCAGGCATTTGGTTCTTCACCCATCATATGCCTTATTTAATTAACTGGTTTTATGCACAGTTCTTGTTGTGGTAGATACAAAGAGGAGAAAGGCATGGTTCTTGCTCCAGGGAAACCAGGAGGGAGAGGGAGAGGGGGACTGATGCAGAAGAAAGGAAAATGCTTTATAATTTACTAGGTTTAACACCATTTTTTTCCCCTGTTTTTTTGAACAAAGGGCCCTGTATTTTTGTTTTGCACTAGGCCTTGATCAAAGGTTAGGGACTCTAATGAATCATCTTCTGAGATTCATCCAACAAAATGGAAGTTAACAAAGAAAATTCCACTTATACATCACTCATTTCAGAGTCAGCTAACCTTTGTACCGCCCGAGTAATAACAGGGCTTATTACCTGGGAGGGAGGGAGGAGGGGGAGGGAAAGACAGAGAGAGACAGAAGGAGAGAGAGAAAGAGAGAGAGATTGAGATTGTAGTGTGACACTCCTTGGGTTACAGTTGGTGAGGTAAAGCGTTAGGTCATTTTACAGAAAACAAATTCACCCAAAGCCCATCCAATGAAGGATCAATTCCTCTAAGTATCATTATTATCTTTATCATCATTATCAGTGCATTATCAGTGCATCATTTTGAGCACTGTACTAAGTTCTTGATATGCACTGTCTTATCCAGCTCTCTACCATCCAGTAAACTGGCCTCCAGGCTCTATTTTTACAATATTTTACAAATGAGAAAATTGAGACACCAAGAGGTTAAAGGGCTTGACTAAGGTCCCTCAGGCAAGAGGTAGTAAAACTTGAATTTGGTCTGCCTGACTTCTGAGTCCATAGTTTGAGGGAGTTAATAATGTCAAACAAAAAATCTGATAAAGTTTACAGAAAAAATACTGTCATAAAGCAGCAGTGGAATAGCAGGGGGAAAAAGGCAGCCCATTTTTGCTTTAAAGTGTTACACTTCTTTTTAAGATAAAGACAGTAACTATCTGGAAGTTAGAATTGGATTTATGACATCATTTCTCAAGTGATAGGATCTTTCACAACCAAGTTTTTAACCCATTAGAATGAATGTTGGAGACATTGTCTCCTTAACTGGGTAAAGTTAAATCAGATCCCCTCCAGTGGGAATGCAATTAAACAACACTCGGCTTATGGTTGGGAGGTCTGGTTCATCATATTTCTGCTCTTTTCTGGCTCAGGAAATTTATACAAGTCACTGAGAATCTCTGTGTGTCCATTTCCTCACTTTCAGAATCAGAAGAATAGTACCCATCTCACAGATTTGTCATGAAGAGTAATTAACCACGTATGTCGGCATCCAGCCAACTCTATGGCACAGGAATAGCCCAGCTAGGCAGTCAATAGGATGGTTATGTGCAGTGCTGGAAAATGTATGTGGAGAGAGGGGCCATCACCAAGATGTCAGGGAGAGTCAAGCAAACTGGAAATGTGCTGATACTATAGGCAATCAATGTCATGCAACTGTCTGCTTTTCACCTCATGGTACATAGAGGGGAGGAATGTAATCATGCATCTAATCAGTTACTACTAGGAGGTGGACACAACTTCAGGCTTAAATATACACAGATAAGAAACTCAACTGAAGACTTAAATAGTTAATTCTATGCCGGGCACCATGAAGGAAACACGGCTTCCTGGATTTAAGGAAAAATGAAGGGGGATCCTATCAGCCAAGGTGAAGGACCTGTCTTTCCATGGGTGCTAGAGTTCTGAGAAGTAGACAAATTCCTTCTATGAAAATTTCTCTGTATTAGAACACAGGGCTTCAATGTAAGAGGTTACTGATATCACAGGTATATTATTGCTAAAATCATGTAATTTTTTGTTTTTGAATGATAGACATTTTTATGTCTTCAAAGCATCCATATCTATACATCTATACATGGTGAAAACTTTACTTATATTCAAATCCTCCATGAAAAAGTTTCCCATGAAGTTAGTGAAGTTATGCAGAATCCCTTTTCATAGAACACCTTGAAATAGGCAACAATAAAGAGTGAGAAAAATGAAGATTACTCAGGATATACATCAAAACTATCTTTTATGAATGATTGAAAATAGTGTTCATTTATGGGTATTTTCCACAATTATTACTGATTTACTAATTGAATTAACATTGCTATTTTATCTGCAACAATGCGGCCATCAGTTGGAACACTAATACGTTTTTGTGCTGGGCTGGTTCTGAGATCTATGATCAAAGATATTTTTTAATTGAATAGTCCATGATACAGTAGTCATTTAACTAGATTTGCTCAGTTTTCCTGGCATATTTATTCAATATATTCCACCGAGTGAATGTTTCAGTAAATAACCACTACATAGCCTACTTACATAATTCATTAATAGAGAGGCATGGAGACATATTTTTCAAATTAGATTTTATATTTTCAGTAATAGCCAATGATACTTAGCGCTGGTCTTTTGTTCCCCATTGCTTACCAGTGTCAGGTTGCATTAGGACCTAGATTAATTTGCTGACACTTTAAACTGTAAGGTCTATGAGGAAAACTAGTCAGGAAACACTGTTCCCCACTTTACCAAGCAGGAGCATAGAATGATGGAAACCCCACTCCTTGGTGCAAACTTGGCTGCACAGTGGAATCACCTGTGATGTCTGGGTCCCACTCAAGAGATTCTAGTTCATTAGGTGTGTGGTCCACCTTGGATATGGGGTCCAGCTTGGGTATGAGGGTTTCTTAAATCCCAGATTATTTTAACATGCAGCAAAATTTGAGAACCACTGAATGAGCGTGCAGCTGTGTAAGCAGGGTATGCAAGAGCAAAGAACATCTTACTTCCCCCTTCCCTCTCTCCTTTCTGTCTTTCCTGGAAGCTTTCAGCATTTGTTGGACATCGATTATGTGTCAGAAAATGTTCCAGGTAGTAAAAATACAAGGCCGACAAGAGTGTCCCTATTTAGTTGTTTATTAAGTTAGTTCTGGCTTCTGTCTTTGCCTCTGGCCTTGCCTGCCCACATACCCCCCAAGTGTGCTGAACCCCAGCAAAAGTAACCTTCCCTTAGTCCTCAATACTTCTGTAATTATTTCTCACAGGTGGCTGCTTCATCCACACTGAGTTACCTCCTACCACCTCTTGTGATCTCAGTTTAACCCTCACTGCATTGACTATCATCCCTGGGTCCCATCTCCTTTCATCATACCATACACGTCACTCTAGTTACACATATTATTATATATATGTTGATACATTCTTATGTGTTTGATGTTTCTCTTCCCTCTGGACAGAAATCACCAGCAAGGAGCCTACACTGGGCCTCTTAATAAATGCCTAATAAAATACTTGTTGAATGAGTGAAATAATTATGAATTTGAGTATATATAAGGATATCATGGTTATTTTTTGCTACATAACAAACTACCTTAAAACTTGGTTGTTTAAAGCAATAAGCATTTTTTGACCTCTTGTGATTCTGAGGGTTGATGGGGCTTACCTGGGTGCATCTTCTATTCCACATGATATCAACTGGGACTGCAGACACCTGGGGGCTCAGGTGGGTTGGAATATTTAAGATGGCTCCCTCACATGGCTGGTGTCCTGGGAGAGTAGGACTGCAGAGCTGGTTTCAGTTGGAATGTTAGGGCTGCTCAGCTTCTCTCGCATGAAGTCTAAGGTTCTTTCCCTTTCCACATGGCCTCTGCACTTGGTCTCTCTAGCAAGTAGTCAGATTTCTTAGTAGCTCAAGGCTTCCAAAACAAGCAATTCAAGGGAAGGGGCAGAGGCGGCCAGATCTCTTAAAGGCTGGGTGGAAAGCTGGTCCAGTGCCAATTTTACCATATTTTATTAGTCACAGAAGTCACAGGCCTATTCCAGAATACTTGAGAAAAACATAAAAACAAAAAAGCAAACTTCCCTTCTTTATGGTAGAGTCATAAAGAATTTGAGACCATCCTTAATCCATCACAGAAATTTAACCAAAATGTAAAACGTTTTTTCATTTTCTTTTCTTTTTTATGGGGGTGGGAGAGGTCAAGGATCTTTTTATTTTAGTTTTCATTTTATTGTGGTAAGAATACTTAACATGAGATCTACCCTCTCACAGATTTTTTTAGTGCACAATACAGTATTGTTAGCTGTAGGCACAATGTTGTACGGCAACCTCTGTAACTTATTTCTCTTGTATAACTGAAACTTTTTACCCATTAATTAACAACCTCACACTTTCCCCACCCTCTCCCCCCAGTCCCTGGAAACTACCATTGTACTCTCTGTTTCTATGAGTTTGACTCTTTCAGATACCTCATATAAACGGAGTCACGTAGTGTTTGTCCTTCTGAAACTGGCTTATTTCACTTAGCATAATGTCCTCAAGGTTTATCCATGTTGCCACATATTGTAGGATTTCCTTCTTTTTTAAGGTGGAATAATAGTCAACTGTATGTATATAGCACATTTTCTTTATTCATTCATTGATGGACTTATAGGTTGTTTCTGTACTTCGCTATTATAAATAGTGGCGCAATGAACATGGGAGATTACAATGTCTCTGTGAGATCACAGTATCTCTGTGAGATCTTGACTGCATTTTTTGGATAAATATCTAGAAGTGGGATTGCTGGATCATTTGGTAGTTCTATTTTTAATTTTTTGAGAAATCTTCGCACTGTTTTCCACAGTGGCTGCACCATTTTGTATTCCCCCCAGCAGTTTAAAAGAGTTCCAATTTCTTGACATCCTCACCAACACTTGGAAAAGGAAATAGTCAAGAGTGAAAAGAACGGGAGAAAATATTTACTAACCATATATCTGTTAAGGGGTTAATATCCAAAATATATAAGGAATTCCTACAACTCAGGAGCAAAAAAATGAAATTAAAACATGGGCTGGGGACTCAAATAGACATTTCTCCAAAGAAGACATACAGATAGCCACCAGGCATATGAAAAGATGCTCAGCATCACCAACCATCAGGGAAATGCAAATCAAAACCACAATTACATATCACTTCACACATGTTAGGATGGCTATTATCAAAAACACAAAAGACAAGTGTCGGCAAGAATGTGGAAAAATTGGAACTCCTTATTTACTTTACAAAACCCTAAGCCTCACTCAGAGCCCTCATTTGGCCAGGCTTCTGGAAACATTAATATCAGCCATTTTGGGGGATCTTACTAGCAGGGTTTAGTATAGCACAAGGCACCAAGTGTGTCTTTTTTTTTTTACTGCAGTATAGTTGCTTTACAATGTTGTGTTAGTTTCTGCTGCACAGCAAAGCGAATCAGTTATACATATACATATATCCCCTCCTTTTTTGGATTTCCTTCCACTTTAGGTCACAACAGAGCCTTGAGTAGAGGGTGTCTTTGATCAGCATCAGGCAGTCCTCACTGTTGAGAGAGCACCCACTGTAGCAACAAGCCTGGTCCCTCAGGGCAATCTGTGTGTGCCTTAGGGGCACAAGGGGGGGGGGGCGGCGGGCACTGCATGTGAGTAGAAATGCCCGTACCTGGATCTTGCTTTCCTTGTAGCCTCCCCCAGTCATTCGGCTCTGAGGTCTTTTCCATCCCTTGATTTTGCTAGGATAGAGAATAACTTCCTCTTTGTGATAGGAGGAATGAGCATAACTGGCTCTTGATCAAGTACTTCATTTCATATTCTTTGGTTTACTTTAGGTCGAAGACTAGATTTTTTGTTGTTGTTGTCCTGCCATAGTTCTCCTTTACCTAGCACAGTCTCCTCCTCTTTATTCCCCTTTGTTTCCCTTTTTATTTTGACCTGATTTCAGAAAAATTTCAAGAATACTACAGAGTATTTCCATACTACTTCATCAAGATTCTCTAAGTGTTAAGATTTGTTCTTGTCACTCTCGCTATTTTTCTGTATCATCCATGTTATACAATTCATGTCGTTTTGTGTGGAACAGTTCATGTCTCCTCATGTGGTACAGTTCACCGTGTATTTCTAAACGCAAGAACATTCCCTTACATAACCACTTAATAATCAAAATCGGAGAATTAACATTGATACACATTGCGTCTTTCATTTGTCCTAATATCCTTTACAGTGAAAGAAAATTCCCAAGCATGCCTTGCATTCAGGAATCAGGTCTCTTTAGTCTCCTGTATGCTGGAAGAGTTCCTCATTTTCCTGTGTCTTTAATGGCATTGGCATATCTGAAGAGTGCTGGCCTGACATTTTATAGAATGACTGTCAATTTAGGTTTGTCTAACGTTTCATCTTGATGGAATTCATGTATTTAGTTTTGACAGGAATACACTTTTGTTCTCGGTTCATCATATCAGGAAGAATTACTTGTAACATTAGCTCTCAGCAGTTGGGTTTTCTGCCAAGTTTCTGCATTTAAAGTTACTATTTTCTTTGTAATTAATATATATATAGTATAATTAATAAATACTTTGCGGCCAGATAAATATCTTATTCCTCATTGCACTTTCACTTTTTAACATCTAATGATGTTTTTGCTTCAACCAGTTTTCATTATGATGGTTGCCGAATGGTGATTGCTCTTTGTTATTCACTCCACCTGTGCCCAGGGGAAATTTTCCTGAGCCAAAAATGAGCAGTTCATTGTCAAATTTCTCTTATAAACAAGGCTGACAGATCCTGAGTCAAATTTTAACTGATTTTCTACACCTTTATCTGGTGGTGGTTATGTGATGTATCTGTAGATATGTATAATATATGGATATATATATATAATTTTATAGTGTTTGATTTTTATCTTTTACTATAAACCATGTTTACTCACTCATTAAGAAGAGCAAGAGGGTGAAAAGGAAAGAAACAAACATCTAATTTAGCTGCTTAAGTTACATAGCATTATATACGGCTTTATGTATTGCATGAAACTTAGGAAAATATGCTCCACCCTGAATCAGGAGATTTGCTAACATAGAGATCATTCAATGTTATAAATTAGAACTAAAAAAATAAATAAATTAGAACTGTAGCTCTGTAATAGCATTGAGAGGTCATTTAATAACATTAAGTAATTTTCAGATGAAGAAATTGAAGCCATTGTTTTTCAAAAAGTCTTTTTTCTAAAAGGAAGAATAGATGGCCTTTCCTTAAAATAAAATTGTTTTTTTAAAGATGTTTATAAATTCAAAGATTTTGCATATTGATATAAAATATTTAAAAAATAAAATGATTGAAAATTTGCCTAAAATGAGGAATTACATCTCAGTTTCTTTAAGTAGGCAATTACCCTTTTCACTTTATAATGTGATATGAGTTACAAAATGACAACAATTTTAGAAATTTAATCGGTTTTTGCCTCTCCTCCCCCAATACATTCTCTACCCTGCTTCTGTGCCTCCGGGGCTGACCCTACAGATGCATCGCCAGGGCTTCTTTGAATTCACACTTATAGCTGAATTTGGCCAATGGCAGATCAGAGTGAGGAGGAGAAACGATGGATTATTTCTTCTCCCACCCCTTCTAGACCTTGGCTCTCTGGTTTTGGTCTGATTCTCTCTCTAAAATTACAGTTCATTTCAGGAACTTCTATTGGTCCAGCTTTCATCAGGCTCTCACTGTCTCCTCCCCTGCTGTTTTAGATCCAGATCTTTTTTTTTTTATACAAGAACTTATGTTTATTACAAACAGAGAGAGAGAGAGAGAGAGAGAGAGAGAGCATGCGCAAGAGGGATTAGAAGCCTAGAATATAAGGTTACGAATTTAAAAGCATCTTACGTTTTGCTCTAATGGCAACAAAATTAATAGGAACAAAGCATCGTGTTGTTCTCTGGCACAGTAGGAGGGTATCTCTGCAGACCTGATGAGCAAATTTTGTGAAATATGTAGTATGAAGGAGGAAAGCTTGGTGGGTCTTTGCTGCACACATGGAACTGTCCATGTTTTGGATTGGTGTCGCCTGAATGACCTGCCACTACATGTGACTTCTAACATGGGGATTATCAGTAGGTGGGCCAGAAGATAACTTCTCTTCTGACTGGATGGGCAGTTTAAGGTCTCCATATTATCTCTAATATAGCCAACGAATTGCACATCATCTGCACTGCATATCAAGTGGGCCCCCAAAATACCACTGGTGAGACTGTATTGCAGTGCTGCTTTCACAAGCTCACCCTAGTCAGGGATTCTGAGGCTGGAATGTGATCCCCACGTCTCCATTCAATACCTTGCACTTGTGCTTTCCCAGCATGCTTCAGTATTTCTTATTGGTTCCTTTCCTTATCTTTGTAACTTCTCTCATTAAATTATCTTCAAAACCCCACATTAGTTACCTTGCATTTTCTATTGGGAACCTAATGAATGCAGTAACACAACTCAGGAATAGAATCAGAGGGATGAAGTTTCTATTAAATGGCTAATAAGTGATTGCCAATAGGAAACAGACCTGGGGAAGGTATAGTTACACTTGCTTATTTCATCTTCATTCTGTGATACCCTTTCTGTAGACTTTCCAACAAAATCTAGCAGTAGTTCCTGGTTATCCTCCTGGAAGCCTGTGGATATATATTTTTTTCTTTTATAGAAGAGCAATTGATGTTAATTTTATTTACTTATACAAAACTATTTTCCAAATATTGTTGGAAGAGAAATGTAGGGTAGGAGGCTCAGGAAATATTTTAATGCTTAAAAAAATTACGTGCCATGTGATTTTAAACTTTGCAAACTTTCCCATACATAAGCTTACTTTTGCTAAAATACAAATCAAATAAAATGCTTCTAGATTATGCATGGGAGTGTTGCTGGAGAGAAATAGAAGAGGGAATTGGGCCCTTCAGAGATAATCTTCTGTGTATAAGTGATTAAGCACTAGAATGGATATCATAGTCAAAGTCTAGCCTCATTTGTTTTACTGATGCTGCTTCATTTAGGCAACATGCCTCTTTATATCTTAGGCAATTAGGTAATGAATTAGAAGAATAGTTAAAGGAAAAAATATATAGATTAGAGAGTCATTCCAGTGAAGCTAGGGAATGAATGGATATTTAAGTTACTCTCAGATTCATTAGTCTTAGTGTCTATTACTATAAAATTCAGAATCACAGTCACGTAAATACAATTATTATACTTAAATAAATCAAGAAAGTTTCATTTTTAAAAATGTCAGATGTTCTGTATTTCTCTGCTGGCAATATAAATCTGAAGTTCATCTATGCTAAACATCTGTCAAAAATACACATTTGTTTAATAGGATCACCAGTAGTTCAAAAATAAAGTGCTTTGAATAACACATCAGTAAGCAAAAAGTTTGTTCATTCTATTTAAAAATGCACTAAGTACCCCACAAAATACTATAAATTTTTATAAATGTGTTCATTATGAGGTAAAATTTCATCATAAAAATCTGTCTTATAGATGGAACTTAAAAACCAAAAAAATGCCAAATAAAAGTGGAAAGTACTTCCTTCCTTTCATTATCCTAGTCTAATTTCTTCTAATTTAGAAGCTGTTCACAAACATAAAAACAACAATCAACTAATACTTTTTAACTACATTCACTCTTTATGGAAAAAAAAAATCAAAATAATCTGTAGTCTTCAAGGAAAAAGGGGATTAGAAACTTATTTGACCGGACAGAGGATTTGTAAAATTTTCCTCAGGTTAAAAGATAAAACATTGCAGGAATTAGGTTGAAAACATAATTTAGCCTTCTCCAAATGTATTTTCATTGTATTTTTCTATTTTAGATTTCTAGACATTTGCTTTTGAGTTCTTGTTAAAGAAATAATTGCACAAACTTGAAAAATATAACCACATGGATTCTTTCATCACTGTTTCTTCCTGGCACTGAAATTTTTTTTCCTGGATGTCAGTAGCAAAACATTATGGCTGTAACCTGCTGGGGTAAATATAGTACATTGTAAATAAAATGCTATCAGTTCAGTGGTTGAGAATATTTGTTTTTCACCCCACACTTAACAATAGCAACAAAAATGTATAACACCACAAAATGTTCATTTCTCACTCTGAGTACTATTTAAGACTTTCAGTGGCTTATTTTAGAAATTGCAAGATTTTAAAAGCCTCCTTAACATATGGCAAGATGAAGCGGTAGCCTGTGATTGTTTTTATTTCAGTTTTAGGCTAATTTTCTGCCAGTTGCTTTGCTGAGTTTTTTTATTTGTTTGTTTCTTTTCTGAGCAATTAATTTATTTAAGAAGATACTCGAAGATCACTTCCTTGCTTTCTATTTTTCGATTGTTTCATTATTTATTATTCTGCTTGGGAAATATTTTTGAAGTAGGAGACGGGAAAGAGCAATATTAGTGGTATTATACTTAGGATTCTGCAACAATTTAGCTGTCATATTTGAATCTCTCAAGTCAGAAAGCTATAAAAGATCAAGAGATGAGTGTCAGGAATCTGTGGTGAGAAAAGAAAGAACTTAATAGAGTGTTCTAAAGACTCTCCTAAGTTGTGTTTCCTCATTATAGGAAGGTTTCTTATCTGTAGTTAGGATAAATTATTTTGAGTAGAAGAAAGATAGTGCAAGATGAGCTAAGACTCAAAATATTAATATTGAAATACTGTACACTTTATGAATTGATTTATTTTTAAATGTCTTTATTAAATTCATTAAAAGTTGCACTAGATAGTGAGGAGAATTAAGAGGTACAAACTTCTAAGTGTAAAATAGGTAAGTTACAAGGATATAATTTACAGCACAGGGAGTATAGCCAATATCTTATAACTTTAAATGGGATATGATGTATAAAAATGTCAAAAAACTATGTTGTACACCTGAAATTAATATAATATTGTCAGTTATACTTAAACTATGTATATATAGTCATCCTTAAAAAGTTACCCTAGGGCTTCCCTGGTGGCGCAGTGGTTGAGAGCCTGCCTGCTGATGCAGGGGACACAGGTTCATACCCCAGTCCGGGAAGATCCCACATGCCGCAGAGCGGCTAGGCCCGTGAGCCATGGCTGCTGAGCCTGCGTGTCCGGAGCCTGTGCTCTACAATGGGAGAGGCCACAACAGTGAGAGGCCTGCATACCGCAAAAAAAAAAAAAAATTACCCTAAATAGCAAATTTCATGAAAAATACTATCTTCTTAAAAACATTTTTTATTGAAATATAGCTGATTTACAATGTCGTGTTAGTTTCAGGTGTACAGCAAATTGATTCAGATATACATATATATACATAAATATATATATTTTTTATGTATCTTTTTAAAAGAAAAAGGTTAGTTAGAAGTGACATTGTTTTATGTATTGCAAATAACTATAATGTCTGTCTTAATAACGACAGCTGAATACTTATATCAACTTTTCTGTATTCAATATGCTGCAACATATTATTTCAGTATATGAAGAAAATGCAGCCCCGCTAAGATATGAGTGAAAGATAGGAAAAAAGATAGAAATATTAAAAAATCATTCATATAACACCAAAATTTGGCAGGTGGTAGTTTGTTAAAGGTTAGTCACAATATGGAATCTGAAACCGTATCAGTGTACTTTTCATACTCTGTTACATAAAAATCCCTTGGTCTCCCTTGACCTTTTAATATATCTTTTACCTGTGCATGATTTTCGCCATTTGGAAATTATTGGTTCACTGAATTATACAGTTGACACATTTCATTTTACAATATCAAATCAATATCAAAAAAATCACACTTATTAATATCACCATTGATCTCATCAGAAAATTCTTTAAGTATTGACATGTTGAGTTCATTGTGGCAGACATCAGTTTTCCAAAATCCTAACTTTTGTTTGAAATCTTCGATTATATTTTTGGTAACATACTTGTTGATTGTTTTCCTTGAAGTGATAAGCTCCTTTTGTTCATTTTCAGGAAAATGTCAAATATCCAAGTTTTAATAACCATATTTGTCTGTTAGTCATTCTTTTAAGTAAAGCTAGTGTTTCACGAAAAAAGGAGCTAGTTTACTTTTCAACTCAGACTGTACACAAATAATTTTTCTTATCATATTTCAGAAAGCAAAAGTTCTCACTTTATGCATATTTCTCATTTTGTCACACCATGAATTGTGCAGCATCTGTGCAAATGTCAACATAGTAAATAATATCTTAGTATTATTATGAAAATAGTTCAGCTTCAGTGGATTCAGGGAAAGTGTCTTGGGGACCCACAGAGCTCTATGGACCACATTTTGAGAACCACTGCTTTAGAAAATGTACGAGGCCCTTCACAGACATTATTGCAAGGTATCTTTGCAGCAAGCCCATGTGGTAGAAACTGACTTTGCTCATTTTACAGATTTTCCTTTATTTTACAGATAAAAATTACGAATTTTCAGTAACTTGCTCACTCCACTAATCTGGATCCTCCAGTATGAGCTCAAAAATCTTTAGGATATATTGTCAGTTTTTCATTTATATACTGGAAAAAGTTACTATTTATCTTCTATAGATTTTGCAATGATTAAATTAAAAGCCACGGATGGGCTGGTTCTTTGAAGGCAGTGAAAT
This sequence comes from Stenella coeruleoalba, assembly GCF_951394435.1. Taxonomy (NCBI): domain Eukaryota; kingdom Metazoa; phylum Chordata; class Mammalia; order Artiodactyla; family Delphinidae; genus Stenella; species Stenella coeruleoalba. The sequence continues at coordinate 44,260,199 of NC_137153.1, forward strand.
AATTCATTTTGGATATTCTGATTAATCCTGACCCTTGGCTACATGAGGGAAAACAAGTGTGAAATATTTCCTTCCCTTTTTACCAGTAGCTCTCACATACTGCTTCCACTAGGTGGCTCTGAGATTCAGAAAGGGTTCTGGGGTGGGTAGTTGGAGCAGCTGGGCGGTGTGAGACAGACCTATCTCCAAGAACTTGAAGGAAACCCATACAGCAAATAGATATGTCTGACAACTATCTGAGCAATCACCAGGTGGCAGGGAGGTCCAAACATGGAGTATCTATGGATGGGGAGAACCCAGTAACAGGAAACCCAGAAGCAAGGAGTTCTCACATCAGGGAAGATTGCCAGTAGCTCCCAAGGCTTCCTGGTGGTCTGAGGTTAAGCTGCAGAGGCTGGGACTGTAACAAGGAAAGGTCGCTGAGGAATAAAATAAGCCATCAGGAGGCAGCAGTACCAGTACCCTCCAGGTCTGAAAGAAAACGTTGGGCATAAATCTCAGTTACTGCTCTACACATAACAGTGTTAATGATAATATTAATTGTAATGCTATTACCATTTACTGCTGACTTACTGAGTTTCAAATACTATGCAGAGCACTTAAAGCATTCTGTCTCATTTAATCCTTGAACTTTGCAAAGGGTTAGTACTCTCTGCATTTACAGATGGCTAAGTTGGAATGCAGGTTAAACAGTGTGTTTCCTAACCTGTGTGTTTCCTAAAAACATACAGCTGGTAATTAATGGGACTAAGGAATAAACTTCTCTGTGCACCTATCTCCCTAGCTTCCTGCTGTGCTGCTGCTAATACCTGTGACTCTGATTCTATTATTGGAGGTTCTTATGAAATACATATGTGAAAATTCAGGAAGCAGAAGGGGGAGTTGAGTCAAAACGTTTCAATTTCATTCATTAAGTACTCGTTCCCTAGCCTTTACTTTTTAATGGGGTAGAATTAATTAAAATCCAGAATATAATCAAAATGATTTCTGTTTTTTTTCTAATGTTATAAGCAGACTTCTTGAGTAATATGAAATATTTTAACTTATGTATATTTTGAATGCATTTTTTAACACAATTACATGTGAATAGAAAACAGCACATGTTAAACTTATGCTTCTTTGTTCTCAGAAATGAATTGGAATTTTGTTACCTGGAATGAGAATAGAGGATCGATTTTTTAAAAGTGACTGACTTCTGGGGAAAATACAACCTTAGTAATTTCACATTTTGGACAAGATGAGCAGGTTCTGGCAAAGTTTCATGTTCATGCTTCCTACAGGGTAGCAATAAATAGGATTTACACCAGAGAAAAATATAAAGCTTCAAACAGAAACAGGTGATAAAATGTGTCTTGCAGTAACAATAGCATCCTATGTCAATAAAGAAGCAATAAATTCAAGTAGATACCCGGTTTGCCAGATCACACTATAGTATTTTAGAAAAATCACACAGACACACACGGATTTGTCTTTCAGTAAATAACCAAATTTGAGATTACCAAATCAATATTTTCCTTTATATGCAAAGACTTCTAAATCTATAGTATATAAAAAATACGTGAACTACTTATATTAAGGCAAGGAGAACTCAAAGCGCTCATTTTCACAAATGTAGCTCAGAGTCAAGGTTAATCAGAGTTTGAAATGAGTTAAATAGCTCCTTTAGAAAGTCAGTTAAATAAGAGAAATGAACCAGCCTTTTCCATTTTTTTTAACATTTCAACCAGAGTCAAATTAGTTAGTTCAAAATAAGGTCAATTCTTTGCCATTTGGATTATATTAAAATAGCTATTTTGGGAAAATAGCATACCACTAAATGACATTACCTATTAGCCTTTAATATATATTAAATATACGGGGCAACTAATTTCATTTATATTTTTTGATTTGATTTGATTTTGATACACTGTTCCTCTGTCTTGTTTCAGTTACTCTCTGGTGTAAATGCCAGTTTTAGATTGAACTGTATTAATCTTTTGGAGAAATTTGAATGCTGGGCTTTTTCTACTTTCCTTGGATTTTTTTGATGATTTCAACTATTTGTATGTAGGATGTTATTGGCAGGGAAATCTCAGTACAAGCTCTCTTTCACTCATTTACTAAACATGTATTTATCATTCACCTCCTATGTGCCAGCACTGTGCTAGCCAATGATTCTGTATTAGTGAATAATACAGAGCTGTTTTTCCTATATATTCCCATGAATGTCATTTTAGTAAGAAAAACTAATAATAAACAAGCTATTACTGTAGTCATGTATGTAATAAAGCAGAAGTTCAGGGCTTTGTTGGAGCATCTGTCATAAGGATTCACCTTTGTCTTACAGGGATAAGGTTCAGAGGATAGGTAGAATTACAAGGTAATATTTCAGAAAGAAATCTGTATAAAGTCTTTGAGGCAGGTTAGAGTGCATCTCAGGACAAATGAAATTTGAGGTACCTGAGACCTGTCAGCTGAGGGTCTGTCTTAAAAATAATTTTAGCAAGTTTTAATTTTATCCTAAAGTCTTTGGGAACTTATTGAAGAACATTAAGTATAAGAAAAATAGAGTTAAAATGTAGTTTTGGGTAGACTTATGTTACTTGGATGTAAGATGGAGAACAATTTGGGCTGTGATGGAGTGTGAGGATGTAAGGGAAGAGAAACAGGAGGCCATTTCGGTTGTCTGAGTGACAGAACATGGTGGCTTAGGCTGGCCTGATAGTACTTCGTGTAGTGAGGTCCATGCTCCAAACAACTCAACTTCTCACACAAAACCTATGAAATATGATTTTCCTGGGAAGTCACTTATGAGTCTTTCACATTACAAAAGAAGATCTAACCCTAGAATGCCCTGGAAACTTATTTTTTTTAATGAATCCTCTTGACTGTACCTTGAAATAAAATATTGTCTACTGAAGATTTTTTGGCCATTTGCTTCTGTTTATTTTACTGAAGCAGTAATTTTAAGATGTTTAGAGAGGCTTAGTAGTATCAAATGAACTTTGGTATTTAAGCAGTTTTTTTTCTATTTTGTCCATGTTTTATTTGCATGCTCTGCCTATGATTAATGAAGACCCTATTTTAGTAGAATCAGTAGATCTACAGATAGATAAATAGATAGATAGATAGATAGATGTCTATGTATAGTATTTGTAAGTAAAGAAGTATTTTTGGTAAAGAAGCCAAGTTTTTAGCTACAGGGAAATTATTTTACAAATAAACATTTTATATTATCAGAAAGTATTACAGGGAACAAGGCACTTTGCAATCACTATCTCATTAGATACATGGAATAGATATTTCATCTTTTCTTACTTTTTAAATTAGTATTCTTCCTTTAAACAGTAAAGAGTAAACAACAGCTGGTCAAATTAATAATAACTTTTGGAGAAGTTTTTAGGTATTAATTATAAGGCAAATGGTAATTTTAGATACTTTATCATGAGGGAAAAACAGAATCACTGACAAAGAGCATAGCAGAGAAATGTATTTTTAGTATTTGATTATCATCTCGGAGATCTAACAGATATCATAACAAAACAGACAAGTGATACATGCCTTTGCAAAGGCAAAAGATTTACCAAAATAAACTTTATCATTGTAAAATTCTATTTTTAAAAATTTTTAACTGACCCTAATAATTACAGACACACCACTGTTCCTGCTTACATTTATGACAGGATGCAATTTCATTTTTAAATTCATTCAAACACGGTCAAGGGTAAATGAGAAATAAAGCACTTGGTCAGATTGTCAGAGGCAAGCTGACATTTGGTAAAGAAGGTCACTGGAGTCTAAATATATGGACACTGGCTCCTAAGGGAACTGAGAAGTGCTTGCTCTATGTCACACACATAGGTCAGTTTTCTCCCTCACCATGAAAAAATCTTGAGACCAAATACTAAGGTTGTAAGTTAAACTAATAAAAGGGAGACAGGTCCAAACCATGACTCTGAATAAGATCTAACCTCACTGACTCTCAAGAGGGTTTAATCCAAATAGCTAATCATGAAACAGATGCTCATCCAAATAATTATGACACTGATTTTATCCCCAATCATATACAAAATAAATGTAGTATTTTAATTTGAATAATCTAATTTATTATTATATTCTAATTCTAAAATATATTTCTAATAATTTCTTTTATATAAATATACACATATATTCTTTTAAATAGGGGAATTTTATAACTAATATTTTTTATTTGTAATAATGTTTTATAACTGATTTATAAGAAAACAGTGGAAAGAAGGAGAAGGGCGATAATCTGGGGACAAAATCCACAGCAAGGAAGCACTGGAACAGACAACTGAAATAACTTAGTCCATCCATCTTATTTTTCAAATAGGAAACAAATAGATCATTCCTCAATTTGAATTAAGATGTAGTCCTCATAAATCTGTTTATTGTTTTTCCCATGACATTATCTCATGACTTCTGTAGTCATTGCTTAATCTGACATTTAAGACATTGAACAAAGTCTTTGATCCTGTAACAGGTCACATTTACCCCAAAGGGGAAAAAAAAATCTCTTAGTTTGGAGAGCTGATACAGAAGTGCATTAGTTAGCTGGCCACTACTAAGGTTGAATAGTTGTGTGATCTTACTAGGTCATTGAGAAGAGCTTATGTAAAGAAGTACATTACACAACTTTCTGCCCAAGGAAAGAAAGAAGGAACCATTTGTCAATTGAATCTCATCCACTGTTGGTCAAAGGTGGCTCCTTGGGGCATGAATTCCCCTCACATATGAGTTGAGTGTGCAGGAATGCCCATATGGTTGCTCTGAATGCCCCAGCCTGCCCACCAGTGAAGCCCCAGGGCAGGAATCAGGAGACACACAGATTAACACGAGTCAAGATACTGTTAAGTTGCACATGCATGAAATTACACAGTCAGTACAGAACTTGCTACTGCAGCACTGGTTAGAATAAGTGTTGGGTGTGGGAAGATTGGCAGTGTGCATAAGAAGTGTCTGATATAGATCCTATCATCACGGTTATATGGACGATGACCTACAGGCTCAGGAAGCCTAAGTTACCGAAAGCCACATGTTGGAAAGTAGCAGAGCCAGATTTCTGTATGATTCTAGAACCCATGTTTGGAACCACTGAGTGTTGTTTCTCAGGCATATATTGTTATTAAAGAAAACTTACATAATATATACCCAGCAGAACTTTTTCAAGTTGAGGTAGCTGCGGTAATTTTTCCCCTTTGTATTGCTTATAAAGCATGATTAAGATAAGGATGCAGTGCTCTGTGACTTCAGAGAGCCACTTCTAGATGAGGAGGTAAAACTCATCAAGAAGATGGGACAGTCTCCTCAATAAGTGGTGCTGGGAAGACTGGACAGCTACATGTAAGAGAATGAAATTGGAACATTTTCTAACACCATGTACAAAAATAAACCCAAAATGGATTAAAGACCTAAATGTAAGACCAGAAATCATAAAACTCCTAGAGAAAAACATAGGCAAAACAGTCTGACATAAATCACAACAATATTTTTTCTTTGGATCAGTCTCCTAAAGCAAGGGAAATAAAAGTAAAAATAAAGAAATGGGACCTAATTAAACTTAAAACCTTTTGCACATCAAAGGAAACCATCAACAAAATGAAAAGACAACCTGCTAAATGTGAGAAAATACTTGTAAATGATACGACCAATAAGGGGTTAATATCCAACATATATAAACAACTCATACAACTCAACATCAAAAACAAACAAACAAACGAAAACCCCAAAACAACAAACTACTTGATTAAAAAATGGGCAGAAGACCTGAACAGATATTTTTCCAAAGAGGACATCCAATAGCCAACAGGCACATGAAAAGATGCTTAACATTGCTAATCATCAGGGAAATGCATATCAAAACCACAATGAGACATCACCTCACACCTGTCAGAATGGCTATCATCAAAAAGACCACAAATAACAAGTGTTTGCGAGGATGTGGAGAAAAGGGAATGCTCATATACCGTTGGTGGGAACGTAAATTGGTGCAGCCACTGTGGAAAACAGTATGAAGATTTTTCAAAAAATTAAGAATAGAACTACCATATGACCCAGCAATTCCATTCCTGGGTACATATCTGAAAAAAAACAAAAACACTAATTCAAAAAGATACATGCACCCCAATGTTCATAGCAGTATTATTTACAATTGCTCAGATAATGGAAGCAAACTATGTGTCCATCAACCGATGAATAGATAAAGAAGATGTGCCCCCCCGCCACACACACACAAAATAGAATATTATTCAGCCATAAAAAAGAATGAAATTTTGCCGTTTGCAATAACATGGATGGACTTTGAGGGTGTTATGCTAAGTGAAATAAGCCAGACAGAGAAAGACAAATACTGTATGATATCACTTATATGTGGAATCTAAAAAGTATAACAATCTAGTGAATATAACAAAAAAGAGACTCACAGATATAGATAACAAATCAGTGGTTCCCAGTGGGGAGAAGGAAGAAGGGAAGGGTAATACAGGAGTAGAGGATTAAGAGAAACAAACTATTATGTATAAAATAAGCTGTAAGGATATATTGTACAGCGTGGGGAATATAGCCAATATTTTATAATAACTATAAATGGAATATAACCTTTCAAAATTGTAAATCCCTAAATTGTATACCTGTAAAATATAATATTGTACGTTAACTACATGCAATTAAAAGATTGTAAAAAATATAAACAAAATAAAATGAAATAAAATGGAAAAAAGAAGATGGGAGAACACCTTAGTAACCTCTGCAGATGGCTGGCCCCCAGGCTGGCCTGGGCAAGTATCTCTTTGACAGCATCACCCTCAAGCACAACTAGGAGGTCTGGAAACCAGCAGCCTTGAGGAGCCCCTCTGCATCCCCCTGGTGTCAGGGCGCTGCCTGGGTCTCTTCCTGCTGCACTAGGCAGCTTTTTAACTGCCCTGGAGCCCTCTCCCAAGTTGTGGACCAAATGGAAATAAAGCTTTTTGCAGGAAAAAACATGATTCAAGGTTATGATTGATAACCAAACAGCTGGGAATTGCTACCACAACTGCTGAATCCATGAAGATATCTATTTGGTAAAGTAAAGTGATGGGGATGCCTTTGTGCTTCTCTGAGGAGACCTTAGGATTCTAACCACAAACCAATAACCAGAAATATGGATGCATTTTATTTGTTCCTGGGTTAGGGAGAAAAGAACTGTCCATGAGGCAGTCAAAGGTTTCCTCAGTGTGCAAATCCAGCCCAGTCCCAGGTCTGTACCATGATTTCCCTGATCTTCCTGCTAAGAGGACATGTGACCATCTTGACACCAATGAGATACTGTGGGCACTGCCAGAGTAAAAGAGAGCTCAGTCTGGCCATGCTGGAGGGGTCATGTTTCCACTGCCTTTAGAGCTACTGGATGACTGATCCTGGAACCCCCTGCTGCCTGATAATTCCAGGTCCTTAGGACTTCAGTCTGAGTGTGGAGGCTAGGGGAGGGCCCAGGTATTCTCTCCACTGTATTCACTCTTCTTTCCTTCTGAGCTTGAAAATTACCTCTTGGACCTTCAACATGCATTTACTGGTCTTAAAAAAATTATGAAGGATAAAAATTCTAATTGCCTACATCAAAGGACTTCAGTCTAAACCCAAGTTATTAACTCACAGAAACAGCAAAAAACAAAAATTGCTATAAAATCCAGGGTAGAATCATTCGCTGTGGCAGTCCTGTCAGTCACATGTGTGCTGGTGGCTTGAAATTTCACTCCTCTGCATCGACCAAATTGACTTTTTCCCACCAACCCCAAAACAAACAAATGAGCGACCACTGATTTTACACATCAAGTGTGTCTTTGCCTATCATTATAGCAAATTGTAATTTTAATTACAATCTACAATGTCAGAAAAATACCTCCTTTTACTTTCTCTACCCTGAATGTTGAAGACCTTAGGACTATTAAAATGCAAAAGAAATTTGTTATTATAAAATGCAAAAGAAATTTGTTATTATAAAAGCCTTTGCAGTGCAGTCAATACATTTTCAAGTCTCCTTTTTTTCCCATTTTCCCTACACGAATTGATGTAGTCAATATAGTTTCAATTATGTTAAATACAAGCAATCAATGGTGTCTAAACAAGTGGTTGTCAAAGCAATACTTTATAACTAAGACTGTATGTATTTCTTATTTTATTTAAAGATATAAAAATACAGAAAATACTTTTATATCTAGTAAATATTTTTATATCTAGTAGAATTTCTCTTTCTTCCTCTCAGCCCTATACTTCATAATAGGGAAGACAGAATGCCTACTTTTCTATGCTCCTCCAACTTGAGGGAAAATGAAAATGATGATGGGGTGTGTGTGTGTGTGTGTGTGTGTGTGTGTGTTTTGTGGGAAGGGTTGTTTGTATTCAGGCAGTTACAGCTTACTGATAAAGTATTGGTAGTTAAGTTTTCAAGTATTCCTTCCTGTTTTCTGAGTGAAGCTGCCTGTCTCACCATGGTGTCCTACCTCTATTCCCAAAGTCTCTTTAGAAATTAGCACAGAGATGGTGATTTTTTGTTGTTGTTGTTCACTCTTCGGCCATTCTTCTCTCTTTCCCATATAATGTGTTTGAAATTGTGTCCTAATTATAGTTCAAGTACATATTAATTTGTTCATCCCCTCATTTTTAATTTTATACATAGATTCATTCATTCATACATATGTAGTTAGTGAATTCATAAATTTGGCTAATAGTTATTGTTTTTTTATTGAAGTATAGTTGATTTACAATGTTGTGTTAGTTACAGGTGTACAGCAAAGTGATTCAGCTTTATATATATATATATATATATATATATATATGCACACACATATATGTATTCTTTTTCAGATTCTTTTCCATTATGGGTTATGACAAGATATGAATATAATTCCCTGTGCTATACAGTAGGTCTTTGTTGTTTATCTATTTTATATACAGTAGTGTGTATCTGTTAATGACAAACTCTTCATTCATCCTCTGCCCCCAGCTTCCCCTTTGGTAACCGTAAGTTTGTTTTCTATGTGAGTCTATTTCTGTTTTGTAAATAGGTTCATTTATATCATTTTTTTTTAGATTCCACATATAAGTGATATCAGGTGATATTTGTCTTTCTCTGACTTACTTCATCTAGTATGATAATCTCTCTAGGTCCATTTTATTGCTTTTTTTAAAATATGATGCAGGCACTATAATAAGTAAATAGATCTCAAAAATAAAAACAAAACTAAGCTTCTGCCCTTGAAGATCTTCCAGTGTGTTATAATACAGATTGGCCCTTTTTTTAAACATTTGAATATTAAAAATACCAAGCCTGATTAGGGAGATATATGCAGAGAGTAAAGGAGCACAGAGAGGGTGCCCAGAGGAGTGGGGTGAGATATTGTTTAGCTGAATCTTAAAGGCCCAAGTAACAGCTCTGGAAACTTTAAAAACATATCATTAGGCTTACTGTTGTAGACTTGATTAAAAGTTAAGGTTGAACTTTAAAAGTCACAGTCACAGCTTTAAAGAGGATAGAATTTTAACACACATTTAAGATAATAAATCCTGTCTCTTTCAGAATCCCATTCCTGCCTGTGTCCAACCTCCAGGTCCTTAAGAAACAGATGTCATGTATTGATTGCTTTAGCCTGTGTTGATCTCTAACTGTCTCTAATCCAACCTATAAGCCATTGACTTCCTTAGAAGCATAATAAAGTCAAACTGATTCTCCAGAAACCTAACTCACCCTGTAAAGGACAAATACAGACATTGTGTCCATTGTGGGGTTTTTGACTCCAGTGTTAAAGGAGTGTTCTGTTTAACACCACTAAAAACAAACTGACAATACACTTATTTCCGTAATAATTTTTCTTTTTTACAAAAAATAAGCTAGCTTTTTTCCCTTAATGCAACAAACATTTTGATATGGCTCATTAGTTTGTATGTGAATAGACTTACTTAACCATGCTAAAAACTTGAAGTCAGGGTTCTAATTTATTGGATTCAAAAGAAAAGGAAAATACTAAATTAACCTGCTAGAGATTTTGACTTTTAACATGAATTTACTCATGGGAAAGGAACTCATTTCCATATCTTTTGTAAAGCATCTGGCATAATAGTGCCCACTTGGAATATTCATGGCATCTGGACCGTCTTACAATTATATTCAGTTATCAATGAGGAAACAGACTGTAAGAAGTTAAATTATATGCCCAGTGTGACAAGATGAAGGATGAAGACTGTGACCTGTGTAACACTAAATACTGAAAATACCACACTGTCTGTTCTTACTATTTTCTTAAAGCTTTCTTCGTAGACAAAGGCAAAGAGGAAACAGGCTAATTCTACACAAATCGATGCATGGCAGATCAATTCAAGTAGATAATTTTTGTTTGATTTCATTGAGAAAAACAGTTGCATGTCTTTTAATTCTGACTATAGGAATAAATCAGGGTCATAAAAATGAATCAAACAACACAGAAATCAAAATAACCTGAAATCTCAATATCTTGAAACACAGTACACTGATATTTTGCTGGCTGTCCTCTAATATATATCTTTATGAAGATGAACATGTACATTATACTACATATATGCACAGAATCATATCAGACACAGGATTATACAAAGGCTAAATTTTTAGGGCATCTTTTTTCTTGGCATATCTAACCTGTCTCTTTCTCTCTTCCTGTTTCCCAGGTGACTAGTATTTCACAAGCTTTCTTCAATGCCATGCAGTCATATATATATACACCTATTCGGTTATTGTCATTATTCATTTATAAAAATAGGGCTACACCGCATATATTTCAGTATATCTAGCTTTATCCACTTTACCCAGATGACAGTTACCCTAATGTAATTCTTATAGAATTCACGTGCCATAATTTTTTCCATAGTTTTCCTGTTCCTGAAATGCCCCTTTTCTCTTGAGATATTTTTTCATAACAAACTATATTATAATAAACATCTTGGTGTTTGTGTATGTGTGCATTATTATGGACTGCAGTGAATGAATATATATTCTTATGGACTGAGTGTGTGTGGGTATGTGCACACATTTTTCCAACATCTTTAGTGAGATATAATTCATATATCTAAAATTCACCCTTTAAAGTGTATAATTTGGTTGTATTTATGTGCAGACATTACCGTTATCTAAATTTAGAACCTTGTCATCACCCCAGAAAGAAATACTGTCATCCATTGGCAATCCCTCTCATTTCTCTTCTCCTCATTAATCTGTTTGTTGCTATGAATTTGTGTATTCTGAACATTTCATATAGATGGAATCATAAAATATGTGGCCTATTAAGGTTGGCTTCATTCACGTCACATTTTCAGACTTCATCCATGTTGCAGCATACGTAGATACTGCATTCTTTTTTATTGATGAACTTACATGTAGTTCTTTACACACTATTCCATCTGACCCTTTTCCCTCGCTACACTGAGACATTTAAATCTTAATGTCTTGGGCTTCCCTGGTGGCGCAGTGGTTGAGAGTCCGCCTGCCGATGCAGGGGATACGGGTTCGTGCCCCAGTCCGGGAAGATCCTGCATGCCGCGGAGTGGCTAGGCCCGTGAGCCATGGACGCTGAGCCTGTGCGTCCGGAGCCTGTTGCTCCGCAACGGGAGAGGCCACAACAGTAAGAGGCCCGCGTACCGCAAAAAAAAAAAAAAATCTTAATGTCTTAATATAAGGGTTTATTCTAGACTTTCAGTTATATTCCATTGGTATGTTTGTCCTTCCGTCAGTGCTGCACTGTCTTGATTTCTGTAGATTTGTTGTAAGTTTTGAAATAGAGAAATAAAAGTCCTCCTCCTCTGTTCTTTTTCAAGATTGTTTTGACTCTTCTGGGTCCCTTGCATATTCATATGAATTTTAGGATCATCTTGTCCATTTCTGAAAAAGAGCCAGGTGGGGTTTTGATAACAAGTGGTTTGAAACTTTAGATTAATTTGGGCATGTTGCCATTTTAACATTACTAAATTCTCCAGTCCATGGATGTGGGAGGTCTTTCCATTCATTTAATTCTTCCTTAATTTCTTTCAACAGTGTTTTGTAATTTTCAGTGACTCCCCATATTTGCCCATCTGTCTCTCTGATCTTAGGGACAGCAGCTTCCCCTGTGTCCTTCCCTCTCTTTTGGATCCAAGAATAGCTGTTTTTTTTCTTCCTGGTATGTTGAGCTTTTTAATTTTTGTTAGGAAGGAGTAGCTACTTCCAAGCTTCTGACATACAGAGCTAGGAACTAGAAGTCCCCTTTAATTCTTTAAATAAGATTTCCTTCAGTTCTTTGAAAATAGCTGATTAAAAATATTTTTTTTCTGGTTATTTCACTAAGAAGCTTCCTCAGAGATGGTTTCCACTGACTACTTTTTCTCTGCATGGGTCATGCTTTCCTGTTTCTTTGTGTTTTTCATATATATGCACATATATATGTACATATATATTTATATATATATATCAATTTTTTGAAATGACGTTTTGAATAATATAATGTTTCAGTTCTAGAAATCTGATTTCCTTTCTCCTTAGGGTTTCTTTTTGTTAGTTTATTGCCTTTAACATTCATTTAGTGAATTTGCTGAACTAATTCTTTTTTTTTTTTTTTTTTTGCGGTACGCGGGCCTCTCGCTGTTGTGGCCTCTCCCGTTGCGGAGCACAGGCTCCGGACGCGCAGGCTCAGCGGCCATGACTCATGGGCCCAGATGCTCCGCAGCATGTGGGATCCTCCCGGACCGGGGCCTGAACCCGTATCCCCTGCCTCGGCAGGCGGACTCTCAACCACTGCGCCACCAGGGAAGCCCTGAACTAATTCTTAAAGATCAATATTCCTTCTCTTGTGATTTTCAGTCTGTCCTAATCTTCACCTCCTGCTTGTCCAGGTCCTTGAGGTCAGTCAGAGGGGAGAGCTTTCGGCTTTTGCCTTTGTTTCCTGGGCACACACATAGCCCTACACATGCATGTGGACTTCTACATCCCCTGGAATATGTCAGACCTTTTCAAATTCCCTGTTCTCATTCACCAGTTTTCTTTCTTTGTTTTTAAAATTCTTTGATAAGACATTTATTTGACCCAACTGGTTTTACTACCTCAGGCAGTTGTAATGTTAGCAGATGCCCCTGATTGATTTTGAAAAATGCCTTGGGGATTGGACTGTTTATAGCAGGGGTCCCCAACCCCCGGGCCATGGACTGATACTGGTCTGTTAGGAACCGGGCTGCACAGCATGTGTGAACTGTGCATGTGAGGGATCTAGTTTGTGCGCTCCTTATGAGAATCTAATGCCTGGTGATCTGAGGTGGAGCTGAGGCAGTGATGCTAGTTCTGGGGAGCGGCTGCAGATACAGTTTATCATCAGCAGAGAGGTTTGACTGCACAGAGACCATAATAAATCAATTGCTTGCAGACTCATGTCAAAACCCTATCAGTGAGTGGCAAGTGAAAACAAGCTCAGGGCTCCCACTGATTCTGCATTATGGTGAGATGTATAATTATTTCATTATATATTACAATGTAATAATAATAGAAATAAAGTCTGCAATAAATGTAATGTGCTTGAATCATCCCGAATCCATCCCCCCTCCCCCTGGTCTGTAGAAAAATTGTTTCCTGTTTCCATGAAACAGCTCCCTGGTGCCAGAATGGTTGGGGACCACTGGTTTATAGTAAGCAAGTTCTGAGTTAGGTCAAATAAAAACAAATCCTGGGAATGGGGCTTTTTCAGGAATCTTCCAGACAATAGAAACTATTCTCTAAGAGAAGATATTTGCAAATCATATGTCCAATAAAGGGTTAATAGCCAAAATATATAAAGAACTCATACAACTCAACAACAATAAAAACCAAACAACCTGATGAAAAAATGGGCAGAAGAGCTAAATAGATATTTACCAAAGAAGACATATAGATGGACAACAGGTACATGAAAAGATGTTCAACATCACTAATAATCAGCAAAATGCAAATTAAAACCACAGTGAGATATCACCTCATGCTTGTTAGAATGGCCATTATCAAAAAGGCAAGAAATAATAAATGTTGGAGAGGGTGTGGAGAAAAGGGAACCCTCATACACTGCTGGTGGGAATGTAAATTGATACAGCCACTATGGAGAACAGTATGGAGATTCCTCAAAAGATTAAAAATAGAATTACCATATGATCCAGGTATTCCACTTCTGAGTATTTATCCAAAGAATATGAAAACGCTAATTCAAAAACATATATTTACTCCTATGTTCATAGCAGCATTGTTAATAATAGCCAAGATATGGAAACAACCTAAGTGCCCATCAGTGGATGAATGGATAAAGGAAATGTGAGATATAGACATATAGACATATATACACACTCACATATATACATACACACACACACATATACACACACACACACTGGAATATTACTCAGCCATTGAAAAAAAGATAAAAACTTGTCATTTGCAACAATGTGGATGAAACTTGAGAGTATCTTGCTAAGTGAATGCCACCTCCTACCTTGCTAGCTCACTTCATTTAGTACCCCAGCCCAAATAATCCTTTGGCTCTTTCCAGGACTTCCAATGCATTGGTCCTAACACCTTTTCACTTTCCCTCACAACCACGATGCCCCCACTTCCTTCTATACCCAGAGTAAATTTCATGATAAATCACTATAAAAACAACCAGTGCACATCTCGACTTTCTTTTCCCTTGATCCTTCATCATATTTGCCCTTGGAAAAACTATAACCCTGGTTAAATACAACCATCCTTCCATCCATCTAGTCCACCTTTATACTTGTGTAGCTAAGTATGGCTGGAAAAAAACATACCACTACGCTGACTGATCATCTACAAGATGGATTCAGTGCTGTCAAATATATCACTCCTTCCACTTGCCTGGCTGATTCATTCCCACGTATATCTCTATCCCTAAGTTCACAAAGCCTCCTCTTCCATCTTTACTCCCAGCAGATGGTTGATCCCTAAGTTCACAAAGCCTCCTCTTCCATCTTTACTCCCAGCAGATGGTTGATCCCTAAGTTCACAAAGCCTCCTCTTCCATCTTTATTCCCAGCAGATGGTTGATCTGTATGTCTACTTCACTGAGAAAATGTATGAAATCAGCAGAAAGCATCCATGTACAGGCCTATCAGCACCTGACCACGTACTCTGCTTTCCTTCTTATTACCAGTCATATTATTGCTGTCTCTATGCAAAGCCAGTTATAACACTTATGTAGTAGATGCTTGCCTGCTTTCCTATGCAAGGATGTTAGTCCAGAAAGCCTTTTCTTTCCTACTTGGTTCTATTGCATTCACATAAGCCGTTAACAATCGCATCTTTCAGAAAAAATTTTGAAAAATCTATCTTGACCCCACTTGAAATGCCTACTAGTCCATTTATTTTCTAACCTTTGTAGAAAAATCCCTGTAAGTATTTTCTACACTTTATTTCTAAATCCTATTCTTCCACTCCATACTATTACTATCAGTAATTGGGTCCCCCCAAATTCCCCAAAACCCATTGTAATGAACACCACTGTAATAAACACCATAATGCAAAACCCAATGTCTATTTTTGGCTTTAATGTTACTTATCAGAAATGTTTTTAAAAGTTTGTCACTCATTTCTGTTTTATATACTTTATTCACTTGGTTTATATCACACAACACTCTTTCAGTTTTCCTGTGGTTGCTGTTTATTTCTTTGTCTCCTCTCCTGGCTCCTTCACCAGTCCTTCATTTCATGATGTTAGGATACCAGTGGTCCCTTACTCAGCCTTTGCAGTTCTTTTTGTACACAGACCACATTGGTGATATTATTCAGTTTCATGCTTTAAATGCCTGTATATCAGCTGCATGTTGATAATTTCCTAATTTATATCTCCAGCTCAGACATTTCTCCCAAACTCCATGTATATGTGTGTGTGTGTGTGTGTATATATATATATATATGTACACACACGTATATATATGTGCATATATATATACTCATACATATGTGCACACACACATATATCTTCCTACTCAACACCTCCACTTAAATGTCTAGTAACCATTGCAGTAGACATGTCTGTAGAAATAGGAGGATATGCAGTTTCATATGGTCCCTGTGTTGGAAAGAGTAATTAGGCCTAGGGTAGGTGTGGTAAGATGGTGGGAAACACTTGGTTTAGTCAGTCCTAACCAGTTAGGCAGGAATTTTTTTTTTAATCTGTAAATCAGATTCTAAAGGAAGAACCGATCACCTGTTATCTCATCTCTTGTCACTAGTCCCAAAGTATAGCATTCTTAGGATGAATTTGGCTACTGATGAAAACTATGTATTAATCGCTGTGAGATAAGAATTTAATTGCACCCAAAACACTTATTCCTCGAGAGTCATGGGGATGGAATATGCCTTAGTGCCTCTTTGCCAGCAGAATGTACTTGTGGTCCTACTTAATGGCCAGGATTTAGTTACCTTATCTTGTGCGCTACACACCCTTTGTAGCCCATCCTAAATAGTTCCTAATCACATACTCATTTCTCAAAACTCAGGTCATCAAAAGTAGTACCTGATTTTCAGGGAACTATCCCCCTCAGGATTATTGCATCCAATTGACTATTTATTGCTTGAAATTCAAATATATTAGTAGTGGTGGACAAATTATTGTTGACTAAGAATCTTTCTCTTGCTTATGGTTCAAAACTTATTTATATCAGATATTGAAAGATTTTTGTAGTTAGATATGCTGACCTGTATAAGTTCTCATATCTAGGAATGGGGAGGGGGATGGAGAGAAAACTATAGACACTATATTTGACACTATGAATTTGACAATTTTAGATACCTAATATCATGAGTAGAATCAGGCAGTGTTTGTGACTGGCTTATTTCACTTAGCATAATATTCTCAAGTTTCATCCATGTTGCTGAATATGACATGATTTCCTTATTTTTCAAAGCTGAATAATATTGTGTTATGTATACACCATTATGTATACAGCATATTTTCTTTATCCATTCATTCATTGATGGATATTTAGGATGTTTCTATATCTTGGCTATAGTGAATAATGCTGCAATAAATATGGGAGTGCAGATTTTGGCCTTGCAGTGATCTATTAGATATGTCATCAAAGCACAGAAAACAAAAGCTAAATTAGATAACTAGAACTATGTCAAACTAAAAACTTCTGCACAGCAAAACAAAACAAAAAAAAAAGAAAACAACAACAACAAAAAACAATCAACAAAATTAAGAGGCAACATACAGAATGGGAGAAAATATTTGTAAACTTTATATCTGTTAATATAAAAAATATATAGGGAATTCCTACAACTCAGTAACAAAAAACAAAACAAAAAACCTGATTAAAAATGAACAAAGAACTTGAATAGTCATTTCTCTAAAAAGAAGATATACAAATGACCAATAGGTACATGAAAAGGTGTTAATCATCACTAATAATCAGGAAATGCAAATCAAATCCACAATGAGATATCACCTTATACCTATTAGGTTAGCTATTCTCAAAAAATAAAAAAGTAAAGATAAGTATTGGTGAGAATTGGAGAAATTGATACCCTTGTGCATTGTTGGTGGGAATGTAAAATATTGAAACCTCTATGGAAAACAGTATGGTGGTTCCTCAAAACATTAAAAGTAGAACTACCATATGATCTAGCAATCCACTTCTCAGTATATATCCAAAAGAATTGAAATCAAGATTTCAAAGAAAAATTAATTTAATTTCCTTAAGAGGCCGAATTTAATTTCCTGAGTTACCAGGTTACCAGGGAGGAAAGATACTCTCCTGGAGCTGATATTAAACCATACTTTTCAAGAACCAATGTGTAGCTGAGTAGGTCATGATCAATAAGAGTGACAAAGAAAAGATTTCTTTGGTAGCCTCTGTAGATATCTGGAATGTACATATTCTTTAAGGTCTCTGTATTTAGATTTAGGTTTATTTTTCTTAATATCATTATGCTTTGGTTTTGCTTTTGCCTTTTTTTGGGTACATATGTTTATTTTCAATATGTCAGTGGGTAGAGGTAGGACTATATTTGAAATAAAGAAGCATATATATAGCTATAAACAAGTATACATTTAGAAGGATATTCAATAAAATGTTAATACAGGTTATCTCCAAATATTGAAATTATGAATTATGGATTACTTTTAATTTCTCTCTGTGTTTTTGTGTCATCCTAGTTTCTATAGTCAGCATGTACAATGTATGTAAACACACACAGTATGAAAAATTGTTTATTTATACTAATGAGACATTTACATAGTCATGAAGAAAAAACAGATTAACTGGAAGATTTAATCCCACTCTTAGAAAATTTCCTTGATACAGTAACATTCCATAACTTTGACTACAAACAAAAAGACAATTTCAAGGTTAATTTCATCCATTTAGATTGATGGGATTATTAGGAATATGGAATGTAGTATATATACAGTGTATATATTTCAGCAGTGTATTTCTCACAATATCCCTAAAGACTTGATTTGGAAGTGTTGGCAGGATTTCAGTGTGATTAGACGGAGTCATAGTTTTTAAGTGAACGCCAGAAAGTAGGTAGATTAATGTTTGATGTCAACCCATGGGAGGTTCTGTGGCAGAGTTCTGAATCTGACTATATTTTATTTAACAATTTCATTAGTGAAAACAGATGCGAGCTTATCATAATTTAGGTAATAAGGTACCCAACCTAGCTGACCTCAGACCAAAGCAGCTTATTCAGAAAGAGGCATAATTAGAAGAGGCATTACGTGGCTTTTAGATAGAGCAAGAAGTTGAAAAGTGATTGTATTTCTCTGAACTTGTAGAAATGGGTATTAAAAGTTGTCAGCAAGGAAAGGGGCTTCAAGTCTAGGACTGCTAGTTGCTTAAAAAGACGCTGAGGAGGTGACATCAGAAAACTTGATTTATAATGGATAAAGCCAACAAATTGTGTATACAAATGGAAATGAAATATATAAAACCTGATATGTCTTGAGTATGAGTTTTTCTGAGAACAGTTAGGAACCCATTTTAAGTCCACAGGCTTCGTGTGTGTGTGTGTGTGTGTGTGTGTGTGTGTGTGTGTCCACACAGTTTACAACATTTATAAGTCTCAATGTGACTTAACAGTGAAATGTGTGGATTATTTCTGCAAGTGTCCTTCTTGTCAAGTGCTCATAAATTGTATATAGGTTCATTGAGAAGCTTTATGGGGCTATCAATTTTCTGGTTAATTGATCTTGTACTTGATGATTCCAAACATGTTCAGCTCTATTAAATGCAATGTCATTCTTTTCCCAGGGGCCAGTTGATTTCAGTGTCTGTAAAAAGCCTGTTATATAAAAAAAGGAAGTGAATAAAGACAGACCTAATAGAGAATGGGCTTGAGGACACGGGCAGGGGGACGGGTAAGCTGGGACAAAGAGAGAGGCATGGGCATATATACACTACCAAATGTAAAATCGATAGCTAGTGGGAAGCAGCCGCATAGCACAGGGAGATCAGCTTGGTGCTTTGTAACCACCTAGAGGGGTGGGATAGGGAGGGTGGGAGGGAGGGAGATGCTAGAGGGAAGAGATATGGGGATATATATATATATAGGTATAGCGGATTCACTTTGTTATAAAGCAGAAACTAACACACCATTGTAAAGCAATTATACTCCAATAAAGATGTTAAAAAAATGCACCAAAAAAAAAAGAAAGTATTTCTATAACGCTTTGCTCTACTACCATACACAAATTACAAAAAAAAAAAAAAAAAATCATGTAATCTTGGGAGTAGGAAATGCTTATCAAAGCATGACACAAACCGTATGAATCATACAGGGAAAAAACAAATACACTTCACAACACACGCACACACACACGATAAATAAAGGAATAAGGGAACACGTATTTGCCAGACATTTGAAAGGGGCTAATAATGTCTCTATAAACAATGATGTGACTTGTAAAAGAAAAACTGGAAAAGTATAGACAAAATGATTCTCAAGAATTATGCAAAGAGAAACATAGAAATATTTGACTTTTACTTCCTACGTTTCTGTATTTTTAGCAAATCATTTGCATTATTTTCTAATAAAATATATATTCAAGCTGAAGTCTTGTTACTCTCTCTACTTTTTTTGGTCTATTTACTCTTTTCCCCTTTTAACAATTTATAAAGAAGAAAACAATCTATATGGGAAAACGCTTCTACCTTTTTGTGTGATTCCTCGGGGAATGTGCTTATCTGTGAGCAACTTGTGGGGCTTCACAGTCTTTATTTCTTATTTTCCTAGTGCACACTTACTCAATTCACAAAATGTTATCTTTTTATAAATATATACTCATATACAGGAAAATATGGGAAGGACATATAATAAGTTGTTACTTGCTCTTATCCCTGGGTGATGAGGAGTTATATATGGCTTTTTATTTCTTTTGAAAATAGATCTTATACTCTCTAATTGAAGAAAATGAGATTGCGTGTTTTTTGTCATCAAAAACAAAATGAGAAAAGAATGCTTTTTAAAAGGGGGTAATTAGGACTTCCCTGGTGGCGCATTGGTTAAGAATCCACCTGCCAATGCAGGGGACACAGGTTCGATCCCTGGTCTGGGAAGATCCCACATGCCACGGAGTAACTAAGCCCGTGCGCTGCAACTACTGAGCGTGCACGCCATGACTACTGAAGCCTGTGCTCCTAGAGCCTGTGCTCTGCAACAAGAGAAGCCACCACAATGAGAAGCTGTGCACCACAATGAAGAGTAGCCCCCGCTTGCTGCAACTAGAGAAAGCCTGTGCGCAGCAATGAAGACCCAATGCAGCCAAAAATCAATCAATAGATAAATTTATAAAAAAATAAAAGGGGAAATTATATTTCCTATAGGATTTATTTTCAATTCATAAAGATTAATGAGGTCTTTAAGTTGTATATTGGCCTTGAGTTTATTGCAGTTCTTAGATATTATTTTCCATATTTATCAAGAAGATAAATGCTGTGAGAGATAATATTTATGTAGGGAAATAATTTTTCTTCACTATTTAGCAAAGAGGAGCTACTTCTCACCTTCCACAGAAGAGAAAGACAGTAAATCTCTAGTATTTTACGACTATTAGTTCAGTGCAGCACATTTTTGTATGAAAGAATGTGCCAAACTCTGAGGATGTATAATCCCTTCACATACTTCTATAGAAAAATGCCAGTAGCTTCTTCCCATAAACTGAGAGAGAAGGATGCATTGTCATGCATGATGAGGAGAGGAGAGCACTATGTCAATAAAATGACATTTTTAGAATTTCAGCTGTATGAAAAAAGAGATGTCTGTGTGGATTTTTTTGTTGTTGATGTTATTAAAAATTTATAGTCTTAGATGTCACTTATATATTGTTATTATTTTATTCTTTTTTTTTTAAGAATATGTTGGGGGTAGGAGTTTATTAATTTTATTTATTTATTTTTGCTGTGTTGGGTCTTCGTTTCTGTGCGAGGGCTTTCTCTAGTTGTGGCAAGCGGGAGCCACTCTTCATCGCGGTGCGCGGGCCTCTCACTATCGTGGCCTCTCTTGTTGCGGAGCACAGGCTCCAGCATGCAGGCTCAGTAGTTGTGGCTCACGGGCCTAGCTGCTCCGCGGCATGTGGCATCCTCCCAGACCAGGGCTCGAACCCGTGTCCCCTGCATTAGCAGGCAGACTCTCAACCACAGTGCCACCAGGGAAGCCCTATTTTATTATATTCTTTTAAGCCTATTCATATAATCAGAAACCACTTCATAATACTTATTAATAACTGCCTTGTGCCAAGCTCTGTTCTAAACCTTGGGAATTCAAATTAATTGGCTCTAGAGAAACTCACCGTCAAGGAGACATTGTATCTTCGTCCAAAAAGGATTTGAAGCAATTACAGAGAAAACACAAGACAATTATAATGCCTGTGCCTGCCTTTGTTACGAGGAAACAATTAGATTTAAAGCATTGTAAATATTTCCATATCCTGAATCAGGTCCTGTTCTTTCTCCTTCAGTCTAATCTGGCATCTTGATGTACACAGATTTGTTGGCACAAAACAATAAGCAAGTTAAACTTAATTTGGTGGCTAGTACATGAAGCAGGTAATTCCCGCTTCACGCATCCAGTTATTGGAATGTCCATCACCTCCATTACAAATGTTAGAAGAGTGGGCTCTGTGGGAAACTTGTTGACTTAACAGCACACCTATTGGAGACATGCCTCAAAAAGCATAGTAAAATCTCTTATTAATATCAATTATTATTACTGCAATATTTATCATCAATTCTTTTTTACCAATTTACAGAGAGATGAATATACATTATCAATAAATGTATGAAAAGTTTCTCTACCTCTTGAATCTAAAAATAAAACAAAATGAGATTATTATCATTTTAGCATTTAAAACACTGTTATATCCAGTGCAGGTGAAGGTAGGAGAATTGTTAACTCTCATATACTGTTAGTGGGTTTGCAAATTGACACCAGGTTTTGGGTTTTTTTTGCAGAGCCATTTGATAGTGACTCTCATGTTAAGGTGAAACTTCTACCCATCCCACCACTGGGGTACCTATCACAATAGGCTTTGTTTTTCTTGTGCTCTCTTCTCTGGTCTCCTTTATCATTGCTCTTCTGCCCTAATTGCTTCTTTCAGTGGTCAGAGGGTTGACAAATTCCTTACTTATTATTATAGGACAGAGTACACTTAATATCTTTTGCTGTGGGAGTTGCTTTGCTCACAACAGGATATTTTCTGAGTCATTTGGGGGCCTATCCAGAGTGTCTCTTGAATTATCTCTTTTATATACCAAAATGACGTACTTGGATTCTGTTTCCTATGTATATAATGCATACGTTTGTGCTACTCTTTAC
Source organism: Stenella coeruleoalba (assembly GCF_951394435.1). Classification (NCBI taxonomy): domain Eukaryota; kingdom Metazoa; phylum Chordata; class Mammalia; order Artiodactyla; family Delphinidae; genus Stenella; species Stenella coeruleoalba. Next base: position 44,283,027 of record NC_137153.1, read on the forward strand.
AATGGTTAGATCAGATTGCAGTGGGAGAAAGCATATTTTCTTATCTCTAGCCCCAGACCATTTCAATGCTTCAAAGATGAAAGGGGCTGGCATATCCATACATGGTCCCAGGTTTAGGCTGAAGTTATTTTCTGTGTAACATGGTCCCTCTACAACTGATACCTGGACCTCCACCCTGATGTTAGGAAGTCCTTACAGAGAATAGGACACTAAGGGGTTAGAGTGAGTAGTCTGCTCTAAGTCTTTGCTGTACTATTTGTCAGAATGCTTTTGTGTTTGTGACCAGCTGCAGAAAGAAAGAACTTCAGTACTTCATGGAAAGAGAATCTTAGCAGACTCCTGAGAACTAGCAATAACCCAAGGTAAAGAGGAACAATCGAATCCAGCACATTTACTGAGGGAGGTCCCAGAGCATCCATCATTGGGCGAGACTGATCTAATATGCAGGGTAATATGAATACAGGGGAACACAGTGATGGTAGAAACAAATAGTACATTTCTCTGAATGCGTTTCAGGGGCCAATTTCATGATAAAGATGGACCTGACTAGGAGAGAGGCAGATGTAACTTTGACATTGCCTGAGTTGTATCAAAGATAAAAGCATTATTCGTTATCATGGTGATGTTTGTTTTCAAACTTGGTATCATTAAAAGTCAATGACTGTTCTTCAGTCTATCTCAGTTCAGTTATAGAGATTATTTCAAGTAAAAATAAGGACAGTCACATGCTACCAAGGGATCAAGCAGTTCCACCGTGTTCTGGTAGGTCCTACCTCTGAGAAACACATTTCTTAAAAGGTACTAACTTAGCACTGTGTCCCTAGAAGGGCCACCAGGGAGAAAAGGGGGCAAAAGATTTATCATTATGGCATATGGTTATGGGACTGAGGAAGTATAGGCTCCAATATCTATACAGATATTGGTTTGATAGTTTTAAGCAGATAACCTAAGAACCATTATGTAGAAGAGATAACATATGCATATATATAATATATGCATGTGAGTATAGTCATATATAACATGGAGAAGTGTGTATGGGTGTGTGTACTATGCATAATATGAGGTGTAATAAATGTAAATGTAATACCAAAACACATCCAGGACCCATCTTTACAATTCAATATTAACTTGCTCTCTGGGTAGTCCCAGCTGTGAGGGAGGCTGGAAAAAGAGATTTGGGTGTAGGAAACTGGGATTGCCCTGATAGTTTAAACCAATCACAATTCATCCACCAAGATTAGTATTTTTCTGCTTTTTTAAAAAAAACACCGTGTTCTGAGATTCAGGAAGAAGAAATGTGGCAACTGGGTGGGGGGTGGTTTGTCAGTAGTTAAGGCACCTCACATTGTTTTGACCTGATTTCCTTTCTCCTCATGCCTTATAAGATCCCCAAGAGGAAGACATGGGTTTGGTAAGATTTTGATCACCTGAGCCCAATGTCAAGCACATGGATGGCCAAAAATACATATCTTATTTTTTTGCACGTCACTTTTTTTGTGCTTAGAAGATATTGCGACTTTTACACACTGAAGGTTTGAGGAAAGCCTGAATCAAGCAAATCTGTCGGTGCCATTTTTCCAACAGCATTTGCTCACTTTGTATTTCTGTATCATGTTTTAGTAATTCTCACAATATTTAAAACTTTTTCATTATTTTGTTTGTTATGGTGAGTTGAAGGCTCAGATGATGGTTAGCATTTTTTAGCAATAAAGTTTTTTAAAATTAAGGTATGTACTTTTCTTAGACATAATGCTATTGACTGACTACAGCGTAAGTTTTATTTGCACTAAGAAACCAAAAAAATTCATGGGACTCTATTGCGATATTTTCTTTATTGCAGTGGTCTGAAACCAAACCCGCAATAGCACTGAGGTATATCTGTAATTGATTGTTAAATGAAATTAATAAATTGTTGGAAGTTGATGTCAGAATCCTTTTCAAAACCTCTGAATCACCTCTAGGAAAAGTTTGCAAGCTGCTTGGCCAGAAAGCTTTCCCAGATACTCTACAGCCAGCTGTCAGTCTTTCCCCATGCCATTCCTTCTGTCTGGAATATTTTCCCCTGTCAGGGTCTCAGTACCCCCAATCTCTTCAGTAAGGTGGGATTTATACCTTCCACACCACCCGTTTGTTGAGCCTTCTCTAGCTGACGCAGACAGAATACATGCCCTTTCTTTCTGGGTTACACTTCACCCTTCCTGTGCTTTGCTGGGTCAGCATTTTATCCTCTGCTGAACTCTAAGCTGTTTGAGTGAAAGGTTAGATGTATCACTAATATTTAGCATAGTGCCTGTCACAAAGTCAGTGTTTGATAATGATATTTTATTTTTAATTTATTTATTTAATTTTTTATTGAAGAATTGTTGATTTACAATGTTAATTTCAGGTGTATAACATAGTGATTCATTATGTTTATACATTATACTCCATTTAAAGTTGTTATAAAATATTGGCTATATTTCCTGTGCCGTCTGTTACATCCTTGTATCTCGCTTATTTTATACCTAGTAGTTTGTTCCTCCTAATCTCCTTCCCTTGTATTGCACCTCCCCCCACCCTTGTCCCCACTGGTAACCACTGGTTTCTTCTCTGCATCTGTCAGTCTGTTTCTGTTTTGCTACATTCATTCGTTTTAATTTTTCAGATCCCACATATAAATGAAAACATGCAGTATTTGTTTTTCTCTGTCCAGTTTAATTTACTAAGTATAATACCCTCCAAGTCCATCCGTGTTGTTGCAAATGGCAAGATTTCATTCTTTTTTATGGCTAAGTAATATTTTATTGTATGTGTGTATATACATATATATATATATATACACACATATATACATACATGTATATACACATAAATCTACAAAAGAGGATTGTGACACACAATTGGTAATCTCAGCATTTTTCCCCACATATGCGCAAAATCTAGACTGCACTTATTTTTCTTATAGTTAAACAGCTTCTCTTTAGCACAATAAATTTAGTTTGGCATTTGAAAAAAAAATATTTTATATATATATATATATATATATATATATATATGTATGTATGTCACATCTCCTTTATCCATTTACTTGTTGATGAACACTTAGGTGGTTTCCATATCTTAGCTATTATAAATAATGCTACAGTGGATATTGGGGTACATATATCTTTTTGAATTAGTGTTTTTTGTTTCTTCAGATACATGCCCATGAGTGAAATTGCTGGGTCATATGATAGTTCTATTTTTAATTGTTTGAGGAACTTCCATACTGTTTCCACAGTGTCTGTACCGATTTACATTCCCACCAACAGTGTACTAGGGTTCCCTTTTGTCCACATTTTTGCCAACAGTTATTATTTTGTCTTTTTTAGTGATAGTCATTCTGACATGTGTGAAGTGACATTTCATTGTGGTTTTGATTTTCATTTCCCTGATAATTAGTGATGTTGATCATATTTTCATCTGCTTGTCGGCCATCTGTATGTCTTTGGAAAAATGTCTATTCAGGTCTTCCACACATTTTTTAATTGGGTTGTTCTTGTTTGATATTAAGTTTATGAACTCTTTATATATTTTGAATATTAACCCCTTGTCAGACATATCATTTGCAAATATCTTCTCTAATTCAGTTGGTTATCTTTTTATTTTGTCGATGGTTTCCTTTACTGTGTGAAAGCTTACGTTTTATTATGTCTCATTTGTTTATTTATTTTTGTTTCCCTTGCCTGAGGAGACAGATCCAAAAAAGCATTGATAAGACTGACGTCAAAGAGGGTACCACCTATGTTTTCTTCTAGGATTGTTGTGGTTTCTGGTCTTACATTTAGGTCTGTAATCCATTTTGAGTTTACTTTTGTATATGGTGTGAGAAAATGTTTTAATCTCATTCTTTCACATATAGCTGTCTAGTTTTCCCAACCACTTATTGAAGAGACTGTCTTTTCCCCATTGTATATTTTGGCCTCTTTTTTCATAGATTAATTGACCATACATGTGTGGGTTTATTTCTGGGCTCTCTATTCTGTTTCATTGATCTATGTATCTGTTTTTGTGACAGTAGCGTACTGTTTTGATTACTGTAGCTTTGTAGTATAGTCTGAAGTCAGGAAGAATGATATCTCCAGCTTTGTTCTTTTTCTCAGGATTGCTTTAGCTAATTGGGCTCTTTTGTGGTTCCATACAAATTTTAGGACTGTTTGTTCTAGTTCTGTGAAAAATGTCATGGGTATTTTGATAGGAATTGCATTGAATCTGTAGATTGCTTTGGGTAGTATGGACATTTTAACAATACTAATTCTTCTAATTCATGAACATGAGATATCTTTCCATTTATTTGTATTGTCTTCAATTTCCCTTATCAATGCATTATATTAGAGTTTTCAAGCATAGGTCTTTCACCTCCTTGATTAAGTTTATTCCTAGGTATTTTATTATTTTTGATGTGATTGTAAATGGGACTATTTTCTTGCTTTCTCTTTCTACTAGTTCATTATTAGTGTATAGAAAGCAAAAAACTTCTGTATGTTAATCTTGTATCCTGCAAATTTATTGAATTCATCTACTAGTTCTAATAGTTTTTTGGTGAAGACTTTAGGGTCTTCTATATATAGTATCATGTCATCTGCACATAGTGACAATTTTACTTCTTCCCTTCTAATTTGGATGCCTTTTATTTCTTTTTCTTTTCTGACTGCTGTGGCTAGGACATCCGATACTATGTTAAATATAAATGATGAGAGTGGAAATCCTTGTCTTGTTCCTGATTTTAGAGGAAAAGCCTTCAGCTTGTCACCATTGATAATGGTATTTTAAAATTATATACTTATTTTGCTGTGTAGTTCCTGTTTCAACATTCTAAAAGATACATATGAGCCTAGGAAAGAAAGGGTCAAGAGAGGTAGCTTCTCTCAAAGAGATACAAGAGTAACACAAGATTCACTGCCTTTTTCAAGTCCCTGTTTTTGTGATAATGGAAATCTATTTCCATTTTTTCCCAACTTTCAGACCTGGTCATCATTAATTGTATGTTTTTCAGAAACAGTGTTAAAATTTGTGCTGCTAAAATTGCCACCTTTAGCTTGAGTCAAATTTTATGAAAAGCTTAATTGTCTTTATTTTGACTTTTTCATGCTTATTTAAATTTATGAAGAGAGTTTCTAGTCTTTCATATTATTAAAGTACAAACACCAATTTTTCTAAAGAGGAATAACTCAGGGCCAGTTGTTACAGAAATTATTGATTATATTTGGCTTCATTTATTTGTTTGCAAAATTATCTTTTAAAAGTACCATTTAATTTTCTTTCCAGTCTCACTTCTCAAGAAAGTAATTAATGGACTAACTATAATTAAACACGAATGATAAAGCACAGGGAACTTTTAAATTAAATCATCATTGAACTTTTTCTGTGCTATCTATCAATTGGTACTCGGGTACTGAGGGCATTGAATACATTAGAGAACTCAATGCTCTCCTACTCTCACTACACCCCACCCATTTTATCACCACTTGCAGTTATATGTCTAATTTATTAATGTAATCAGAATATCCCATCTGAGTTAATTTCTCAAGTCCATAAGCTATCAAAAATGTATTTAAAAATACTCTAGGAGCTGCAAAAAGGTACCTGTCAACATTGATCTGTCTAATCCCTGTGAAATAAATAACTTATGTCCCTGAAGCTTAGACCCTGGTGAGGAAAATATGTCCGGCTGCAAAATATGTCAGCATCCATTTTATACTCCAGGTAGCAAAAGTACCTGCAGCCCACACCTCCTGTCTCACATTGAGGTATACAACTTTGAGAAATATGAAAAGTAGCTTCTCTCTGGAAAAATTTGGGGCAGCCCACTAAAAATATCTCTGAATCTCCCTCCTGGAGAGTTATAGATATATAAAATATGTCTATTACCTTGATTGTGGTGATACACCTATTTCACGGGTGTATGCATACGTTCAAACTTATCTAACTGTACACATTAAATATGTGCAGTTTTTAAATGTCAGTTATACCTTGATAAAGCTGTTTAAGAAATAGAATTCATCTTGAAGGGGATATTCATTTTCTTTGAAAACATTACCATGAATATAGCAACTTAAAATTCCTTTACTAACTCACAGTTCTACAGGGCACACATGGTGTGGCTGGGTTTCCTGCTCATGTGTTTTATGGCTGAAATCTAGGTGTCCTCATCTGGATTCTGAGGCTCTCTCCTAGGCTCACATGATTGAGTCAGAATTCAGTTCCTTGCAGTTACAGACATGAGGTTCCTGTTTCCTTGATGGCTGTCAGCTGGAGGCCACGTTCCATATTCCTTGTCACATGACCCCCTCAGTCTTCAAAACATGTGATGTAGAATCTTTCTGTAGTAGTCTGCTGGGGCTGTCACAACAGAACACCGCAGACTGGGTGGCTTAAACAATAGAAATTTATGTTCTCACAGCTCTGGAGGCTGCAAGTCCAAGATCAAGGTGCTTTCTGGGTTGGATTCCGGTGAGAGCCTCTCTTCCTGACTTGTAGATGTCTGCCTCCTTGCTGTGGCCTCTGTGTGTGTGCAGAGAGGGGGAATGGTCTCTGGTGCCTCTTGCTCTTAAAAAGATACTAGTTATATCACATTAAGTCCCCACACTATAACCTCATTTAACCTTCATTACGTTCTTATGACTGTCTCCAAATACAGTCATATTGGGAGTTAGGGTCTCAGCATATGAATTTTGGGGAGACACAATTCAGTCTGTGATACTTCCTCGTGTCAAATTCCTCTCATGCTTTGACACTCTCTCACTAGGGAAAGTCTAGCATCTTTTAAGGTTAGGTCATATGGATAGGTAAGACCCACTGAGAATCTCTCAAAGTTAACTGATTTGGACCTTAATTACTTCTGGAAAACCCCTCAGAGCAGCAGCTAGACTAGTGTTAAATGGAATAACTGTAAGTACATAGGGTGAGTGGAGAGGGTGTATTGTATCAGGGGTGAGAATCTTGGGGTCCATCTTAGAATTGGCCAACCCCACTTGAGTCAAAGGATATGATGCATATTGCCATGTGGCACTGGTGTGACGTTTTAAAACGGGGTACACTGGACAGTCAGTGTCAGCCCTGCTACTAACTGACTGGGCAAGTCACGTTACCTCTCTGGGCTTTACTTTTCTTGCCTGGAAAACAAGACTCATGACCCCTGTTGTTGTAGTGTTCTGACCTGATATGTTACTTTTTAGGAAGCAAGAACCACCTTTTTGTGCTGCTTGCCAGTTTTCCTTTCTTTTGCATTTTGCCTATACTTGTCTGTATTGCTATGCACTGACAGCAGTAGCAATTTCCTCAAAGTTTAAGATAGGATAAAGGCACAAAGGTGAAAAAATATATAGCTTAATTCTCCCCTTTTAAAAAGCCTCACAATGGAGAGAATTCCCAGGGCACTTAGATAGCCTCATGACTTGTAATCTGCCCCTGTAGTTTCTTTAGATGGTAGTAGCTAATGTCCACAAGGTTATATTTCAACACTAGACGATGGGCATTTCGAGAGATTTTAGTATTTTTTAGTGTTGTCCTTGTCATTAAAATAGGCTCCTTCAAAAGAGCAGAACACAGCATGGTAGTACAGAGTTCTGTGCTGTGAATGTCTGATCTCTTGCTTTTGTATTGCATGACTGCAGCCTAACTCTTGGGGGTTCATGATGCTTATTTTCCCATTCTAATTTATCAGCACCACCTCTGCTTTTCTCTTCGGAGCTGCCACTCCCCTGCGGTGCTCACCAATGCGTTGTCAACAGGCTTTCTTGAATTTACACAGCACTGCCAGTCATCCTGACTGCCCAAAGCAAAAGAGGAAGGAATTCACTTCCATCTTTATTCTTTATCAGCTGGTGGTGATTCCTGTTAACCAACAATCACAACAAACCTCTCCAGCTTTTCAAACAAAAATGGATGTGCATCGTCCATTGTTTTACATTATTCAGTTGTACATTTCTCTAAGTTCTTTTAGGAGTATAGCGCCTTTGCAAACTTTTTCAATGGACCTTGAGTACTTATCTATGGTAGGAGATTATGTTAGGAACCAACGCAGAGAAAAAAAATGTTCATGAGTCTTAACTGGCTCTATTCTTTGAGATGATGCCATTTGATTATTCTAGTGGACAATTGTAATTTCCATCTTGGTATTGCATTATACTCCTGGTTTCGTCCACCCAGTATAGCAGGTGATAATAATAATGGTATATGCTAACTTCTAAGGGCATTTCATAGGTGTCAGGTACTGGACTAAGCACTTTACATATATTACCTAATTTACTCCTAATAAAAGCACAGTTAAGTAGGTATTGTGACTATCCTATTCTACATATGAAGAAACTGAATGCAGAGAGCCTAAGTAACCATGTTCAGCTCACAGAAATAATAGGTTGCAAAGATAATGGATGAACCAATTATTTCTGAAACCAGAGATTGTTCTCTGTTGGAACACATTATGAAATAGTCTAACAGGTTTAAAAATTTCTTTTTGCCTAGAAACAATATGGTAGGGTAGACAGAGTAAAAGGCTAAGGATCTACACAGAATTGGATTCAAATTCCATTCCAGTCACTTACTTGTTTTATATTTGGGTCTAAAGTATTTACTCTTTATACCTCGGTTTCCTTACCTCTCAAAGAAGAAATAAAACATTCCATGATGAGTATATTTTTTTATTTCACATGAGATATGCAGTCAGTTAAGAACTGCTGTTGGTATCTGTGTATTGAGACGGATGCCCTTGCCATTTCAATAGGAAACTATTGTGATGGATTAGTGAAGTCTGCAATGAATACTGAGTTGGATAGAGTCATCATGAATACTCCATATTGGCTTTCCCTAGGCTAGTACATAATAGAATCTGAGAGATAGGAGATAAGGGTTCCCTTCTCCTATTGTCAGGTTTTCTAATTCCATGAGCATATATATAGAATGCAATTCAGCATTTAACCTTCTTTTCTTTGTCAAACATTGAGTGAGCTGCTATGTGAAATAAGATGAAGTATGATCATGAGGTTTCGTTTCTTTCTTTTTAATAAATTTATTTATTTATTTATTTTTGGCTGCATTGGGTCTTCATTGCTGTGCGTGGGCTTTCTCTAGTTGCGGTGAGTGGGAGCTATTCTTCGTTGTGGTGCGCAGGCTTCTCATTGCGGTGACTTTTCTTGTTGTGAAGCACGAGCTGTAGGCACGCAGGCTTCAGTAGTTGTGGCATGTGGGCTCAGTAGTTGTGGTTCACCCAGACCAGGGCTCGAACCTGTGTCCCCTACATTGGCAAGCAGATTCTTAACCACTGCGCCACCAGCGAAGTCCCTGATCACTAGGTTTTAAGACTTCGTGTTTAGAGGGAAGATTGCTGCCATGTCCTGCCTGCCATACACCACACTCGCTAGGGTGTCACTCCAGGACCTTACTTCAGATGGGTAAGATCTCCCATCCAGTAAACCACTGTTAAAAAAAAAAAAAGGAGTTTATGTTTGAGTCCTATTGTAGGATGGAAGAAGAAAGAAAAAAAAAAGTCAGACAACAGGTAATTTTGTTTGTGGAATAGTACCATAAAAAAGCATAAATTCTCAATCCATTATTTTATATCAGAGTAATCACTTGCACCATAAGTCTAGAATTTTCATGGAAATTAACAGGTAAAATGTCAACAGGAGCAAAGCATAATCTGACTGGTTAAAATCATTTTGCTTTCCTCTCAATATTTTCAGCACGTTTAAATTCTTAATATCTCCTCTTTTCTCCTAATTTCCCTAGATGCTGTCCTATCCCAAAGTACTGGCCCAGTATACCTAAACAGAGATTATCCTAGAGAAAGACTCAGACAAAAAAAATCACTCAGTGAATACTTGTAGGGGAGTTCATTTCATTTGTCTCCAGGCCCAGACTGGACCTAAAATAGGTGTCACTCTCTACAGCTTGATATCTCTGGGCACCCTCTTTGTGCTGTGGTTAGCCTTGTGCAGCTACAAGTGTCCTGAGAGATCAGCTAATGGAGACGGGCTGAGACTGAGCTACATTTCCAAGCACCCTCCAGAGGTGCTCACATAGCTGGTGCCCCTCAGAGCCACAATAGTGTTTGCCATCTCCTCACCCTGGTGGGCTTGGGAACCAGCTCAGCTTTCCTTTCTCAGATGTGACTTTTTCAAATGACATTAAGTTCATAGGATGAATGTTCGTAGGCTAGATGGAGCAGGTCACATTCTAGATCTCAAATAGCATATGTTAAGAGAGGAGGGTATTGTCTTTTCTTCAAACTAGTATTTTCTTTCCAAAGACTATTTGGGCACTAGATAGCCTTGCATATATATAGCAGTTTCAACTAACCAGAGGTTCATAGGTAGATAAGTTATCATTCACTGGCTCTGGGAGGGTTAGCTCCTAGCCCCTATTAGAACTATTAGTTTTAGCTCTTCACCTAGGAGCTTGATGAAATAAGTTGGCTCTGAAGGCAGGGAATGCATGTGCCTACGTGTACAATTGAACCTTGAACAACATAGGGGGTGAGGGGTATTGACCATCCACAAGTCAAAAATCTGCATTCAGTTTAATAGTTGGTCCTTTGTATCCGCAGTTCCTCAGTATTCCCAGTTGCCCATCTGTGGATTCAACCAACTGGGTATAGTATAGTACCGTAGCATTTACTGTTGAAAAAAATTCACATAAAAGTGGATGCATGCAGTTCAGACCCATGTTGTTCAAGGTTCAACTCTATATGTGTGTCCATTTCATACATCCTTTACCTAACACATCTCACTTTGTGTTAAGTATCTTAGTTCTTAGAGGCCTAGAAGATTCCATTACACTTGAAATGTTTAATTCGTGGGAATAATGATTATGACTCTGGCTTTAGTTTACATTAATTATGAAAACAGACATATTGAGTTCTTTCATCAGATTTCTAATGTTGTGAATGACTATAATTTTTTAAAAGAATTTGCCCTATTAATGCATTTACCTTTTTTTCAGAGAAATTGAATATCTTTCACAAACTCTGTTTTTCATTATCATGCCTAAATAATGTCACCTGCTCCTTCAAAGACCTGAAGAATAAGGTAGCTTGGGTCTTCTGGAAATATTCATCCCTGATATGATCTTGCTAACTTTTTTCTTTTTCTGAGCTATGTATTACTTGATTCTAACATAAAAGTACCAATATGTTCACTTAGAAATGTCATAAAGATGGTTTGATTACACACAAAATATATATATATTAACAATCTGGCTATCCTTAGAATAACTTTGCCTAACTTTTAGGCTCTAATGTAATTGCTACAATTAACAAACTTCATTTGTAAAATATTTATGCACTGCAATCTCTATGTCAGTCTCTGCTCTAAGCTTTAGGGAGACTACGTAAACAGCACACACACACACACACACACACACACTCACTCACTCACTCACTCATTCACTCTCTACTGAGGAGCCGCCTGTATTAGGTTTTTATTGCTGCACTAACAAATTACCACAAAATTAGTGGTTTAAAATAAATCCATTATCTCACAGTTTCTTTGGGCCAGGACACAAAATGGCTCAGTTGGTTCTTTTCTTAGATTTCTTCAAGGTCAAATTCAAGATTTCAGCAGGAGTACATTCCTATCGGGAGGCTCTATAGGAGAATCTTCTTTCCAAGCTCATTCAGGTTGTTGACAGAATTCAGATGCATGTGGTTATAGGACTGAAGTCTCAGTTTCCTTGCTGATCTCAGCTTCCGGGGACTGCTGGCATGGCTCATGGTCCTCCTCAAAGCCAATAAATGCAGGGAATCAAATATCTATCTTTACCTCCTACCTTGTTCTTCTTCTGTCTCTAACTGCCTCTTTAGCCTTCTTCTTCTGCAGCTGAGGGTTCATGTGATTATATTAACACACCAGAAAATCTAGGATAATCTTACTTAAAGGTCAACTGATTAGTCACCTTAATCTCATCTACAAAATCCCTTCCCAGTTTACTATTTGATTGAATAGCCAGGGGATCAGAATCTGGGCGGACATCAGACTTCTGCCTACCACACTGCCTCTTCTCTATGACATTTTGAAGTTTTGTTTCCAGACCGTAGTTTGACCCATAGTCTACCAAAGTGCAGGTAACAATGAGAAGTGATTCACATTATTTTTTCATTGCCATTTTTCAGTCATTAGCAAGTATCTTAGAGGCACACTTGTGTCACCTTGTAACAACTGTACCAATAATGGAATTGTCAAAGCAAACTCATCTTTTATTTTATCTAGTCCTCAATAATAATAGTGAGTAGTGAATAACCGTAAGTTGGCTTTCAAAAAAGTAAAAGATAATGAATGAGTAATGGGAATGCAATTTGCTGTAAAGTGATGTCTGACTCAGATTGGGTCTTATTGTTCCAAAAGGTTTCCAAGAGGATTATTTAAATTCGATTGAAGAATATTTGGATAATAAAAGAAATGTACTCTTAATCATTAGAGAAGATATTTGGCATAATCTCACAGATATTCCTTACCTTAAATATTTTCATGTGACAACTTCCTCAGGGAGTCAGAATTTAGAAGGGTCATTGTCCCAAACCTGCTGAAAATGATTTCAAGCTGTTCAAAATATAGTATGTCTTGTCATATGAGTGGTCAGGATTATATCCTTGATAAGTCAGATTCTGATTTACCTTTTCTGTAAAATTATTTTTGAGGGTATGTAGAGGTGGTGACAGGGGTGATGGTGATAAGTAAGGCAATGAGAGTGAAAAGCGAAGGAGACTATCTATGCTGTTTTTGTGTGTATGTATTAGAATATGCGTGTAATGGAATATTAAAATATTAGAAATGGAAAACATTTTGGATAAACCACATAATTATAATGTGGAAGTTCTTCATTAGAGTTGTATAATTATTTATAGCAGTTCAAATAAATTAGTGGTTGAGTTTTTTAATATTTTTATAGGTTAGTTTTCACATAAAATAATTTTATGTACTTTGTAGGTTATAAAATAATACTGGCTCTTGTGTCAAGGAAAACATATGGTTGCTAAATGCAGTTTCCTTTAGAGTATATTCTTAGCCCTGTGGATATTTTTCCTCCCTTTAAAACATATTAATAATATTCTATGATAAAAATAGTTTTTATGTTGTCTACAAAACTTGTTACTTTTATTTAAGATCCAATAATGACATTGATATTGTGAAAGAACCCTGCAAAAATACAGGTTTGAAGAAATAACATAAATAATTGAAATTTGAGCTATTCTTGTTCTTAATTACACAAAAAAAAGACTTGTGAGAAGTAGGGGTTATATGTGTGTGTGTGTGTGTGTGTGTGTGTGTGTGTGTATGTGTGTGTTTGTGTCAGGGTGAATCTAATATTTGAAATCAAATTTTATACATATTCAACATTTAAAATAAGTTATCGAGTGTCTAAAATGCACTCAGTGCATAGGTATAGGGGAAATAATTTTGAAACAGAGAGACATGATCCTGATTTTTGAGAAGTAAAGTTTAATTGGGTAAAAAATCGTTAAAAAATCAAAAAGCCTGGGTAAGGACCTGTATGTGAAAGTTTATAAAATAAGCTTTAGAACTTAACAGTCTAAGTTTTAGGAGCAAATCAAAAATAATGTAACATAACTTCACACCGTTCTTCCCCTTCATTTTTATTATTTGTTTGCTTTTTATTTTCCCTTAAATGCAAGAAAAGATTCTAAAATTCTTTGCAGGTGCTTGTTTATACAGAGGACATATACACATGACATAAATCAGTTTACAGATGGCCTTCAATTATTTTAACCAAGGCAATTATTTCAGTTGACTTTTGAACAAATGTGAAATGATCATAAAACCCGACAGTGGCCAGTGCCCATTACTGAAAGTTCCATTTGGTATTTGAAGATAATATTAAGACTATAAAACCACTAGCTCATTACAGTCAATCTAAATGTCTTTCCTATTCTGTGTTTTCTATGCTTATCTAGTCTCTATGCTGAATAGAACTCCTAATGAAAATAATGTGAATTAGTACAGAGGCTGAGATTGAATTAGCATCACAGAATCTTCCACTGATGAGCTCTCTAAGGTAAAAAAGAACATGTGACCCAAGTAGCTTTAAGAATATTGTTGGCGGTTGCAACACTGAAACTCTGAGGGTAGATTCACTTTATTTCCTCAAACCTTAATGTCAGGGAAAATAGCTCATTTTTGGAGATGGATTGGCAGCATTTGAAAGACCAGAGTAAATGCATATCCTTCCATTGAATCTATGTATAAGAGAATTGCAGATTACAGAATTGTAATGAAAGATTAGCAAAGATCAATTGTCTTTGCTTTCTTTATTCCCTTATTTGGAGAGACAGTTAGTGTATATTTCCCAGTCTCCTTTGCTGTTAGGTGTAGCCGTGTACCTAAGTTCTCATCAGTGAGTCTGAGTGCTGGTTATCTGAATCTGCTTCCTGCCTGGACCATAAAACAGTGTGATGAACTCTCCCTCATAGTTTTTCTCCTCTGCCAACTGGATCCAATTGGAGATGGGGCCAAGGAGATGGTATAGCCAGAGATGTAAGGAAGCTGGATCCCTGAATTATTTCAGCAAGAAAGGCCACCCTACTGAAGAGAATACACACGATTGTTACATGAGCAAATAATTTTAATTTTGTTAAACCACTCAAATTTTAGAATCTATTTATTATCAATGGAATATTACCAAATAGACTACCCTCACTTAGTTCAGAAAAATGTCTCTTTTTCAAGGTTAGTATTTATTATTTTTATTATATTCTGAGACTGAGAACTCACAAGATCATGAGATCACAAGATCAGTAATCAAAAAACAGCTGTAAGTGGTGAGGAAAGTTTTATTTAGTTAAGCCTAGATCTGCTTATTTGTAACATTCACACTGGTTCCAAATCAAAGAATCAATACAAATTGCTGTGATTAGTTCAAAGCTATTATTTTCTTATCTATCCAACCCTGTTTTCAGGCAGAACAATATTTAACATTTTACCCATCAATTAATATATTTTGAGCAGGTCCTCTATTAAATGCTAGAAGCATAGGATGACAAAGGCAAACATGACCATGCTTTCATGAGGTTTGCACCCCTGTAGAAGAAAGATATTAAAACACATAATTACTATTTGTTTTATAGGGATTGTACACAAAGAATGGTTAGGTTTCTAAAACTTATCTGCTTTCATCACCACAATAAAATCATAGATTACACAGACTAGAAAGTAATACATATTATCTAATCAACTACTGCAATTCGTATGTGAAGGAACTGAGGCCTAATATAGGTACTGGTTACCCTATATTCACTTATATTTTTAATCTTTCATTGAAAACTGTATTTATACAATGAAATCATACTGTCAAAGTTATATCAATAAGATAACTTGGATATACTTAACTGAAGCATGTATTTTATGTGAACTCTATTTTATTAATATTGAGCATTTCTCAGTTCCTTAATGATACTTAAATTTTATTAATAACTTGGTTATAACATATCTGTTGAAATGTCAGATATGTGGGGTTTGAATCACAGTTGTTATAATCGATTGGATAGTCCATTGTCGATCACCTGGTTTTAGAGTCAGGCCGTTATAGATGTGGCACTAATTGGTCTTGTTATTTTGGCCAGTATATGTAACTTCTCTTTGACTAGTTTTGTTCTGTTAATAATCCATGGGGATATAAATTGCATCCATTAGAAATGATTCAGATGAAAATAGAAAACTTTAGAAGCTCAAAGAAGAGGAAGCTTATTTATTTAGCTCACATAGCAGGAAGGCTGAGGTAAGTGGCTGCTGGCATCAGATCAGCATCATCAACAGTGATGTCATAGCCAACATTTCCATGATTATCTTCCTACCCCCATGCTGTTTACCTCACTGTCCCCAAATGACCACTGTATCACTTGACATTATTTCTGCCTTCTGTAGAAAGATGAGGGGAGAGTGAATGGCTTTGCCTTATTTATTTATAGTTTTTTCAAGGGATGCTATATTCAGGGAATTCCACATACCATAGTTTAGCCTGAATATTTTCACTTGGCTCCAAATGGTTATAAGGATAATGTAAGCTTTATACACTGTTATCCCAAATGAAATCTCAGCCCTGTGAATCATAAAAAAATCCAGGGAATGGATATTGGTAAGGCAAGTAGCAATGGCTGATAGAGCAGGGTCCTTGTCTTATAGACCCATATGAGAATTCAGTGAGATGACAGGAACAAAGCCCTTACCAGAGTTCCCTGAGCAGAGTAAGCCCTCAGTACAGCAAGCTATTAACTATTATGAACTATCCAGGATCACTGAACTTATCAAAATGTTATGTGTTTTAATATTAAGTGTGAATATAAAATATTGATGTAAAATACGAATTTCTAAGTATCCCCTGTAGCACGTGAGAGGATTATACTTCCCTGTTCTCTTGAAATATGATCAGTGAAATATGAGCAGAAGTGACTTGTGCTACTTCTGAGTCAGAGCTTTAAAAGTCAATATGCAACTTGCCAGGCTTCTGTTTCCTTCCTTGGCAGACTGGCAGAATTCCAGGTGGATATATGAACCTGGATCCTGGAGAGAGGGTGATGTGGAGCAGAATGGGCAGCTCCCCAACCATACCTGAAGTATGAGCAGGGAAACAAGTTTGTGGTTTTAAGCCACGAAGATTTTGGAGTTGTTAATTGGCCATAGCATAGCCCGGCCTGTATTGATTGACACATATTTCATTAAATTCTTTTGCTAAATAGGCCTTGCTATTTTTGCCCTTTACAAGTGAGTTTATAGAGATTCAGAGGTTAATGATCTGACAGGAATCACATAACTAGCAAGCAGTGAAATCCAGATTTGTACCCTGGTTTTCATGTTTTCACAGGTCATTCTGGTGAGTACTGCTTGCTGGCTTCAGGACAGTAATTGAAATGGAAGATGGCTTTAGTATATGAATTCTCACTTTTTATCAGTCACGGACTCAATGTTTCATTTTGTCCTGAAAATTTTATGATGACAAGGATCTTTACTATTGAGCATTAAGATAAAAATGAGAAATAAGGCAGCTTAGGATTTATGATTATTTTAATTTCCTTTAAATTTTCTCTATATTTTCTTACCTAAAAATTAGGGGCCATAGTTCTTAATAGGCTTTCACAAAGTACTTTGAGAATATCATATTAATGATTTATGTCATATAAAATATTTTCATAAGTTTATACCTATTATTCTAAATTTTAAGTTATGTCCAAACATTAACCATCAAGTTAAAACATTTATTAACTAAAAAAAAAATTACATCTTAAATCCTCAGGTTTTACTTCTATAATTATAAAGGACAGGAAGCAAAATAGCAAAAGCAGCATTTATTTTCTTTGCAAACAGAACACATTTTACCTTTTCAGATTAGTAGGAACATTTTCTGGGTTTGGATACTGTTACTGCCTTTTGAGTTTATGAGTGAACACCTAACCTCAAGGGGTTGAATGTTTACTGTATTCACAATCAAACTACCTTTTGTCATACCTGATTCAGGAGGTATTTTCTAGTTTCAATCAAAAGTTTTAGAACATACCCAATGCCTATTTCCTTAAAGAAAAAGGGAAATTTTTATACCTTTGATTGCAGGTGATCTCTACTTGAACAAGACTCTCCAGGAAAAAAGAAAAACTGATCATTCATTTAACAAACATGGCGAGAGCCTTCTGTGTGCCAAAGATTGCCCTAGGTACTGAGCATGTAAACAAAAATATGAACTGGCTTGTACCCTCAAGTGTAGAGGTGGGGAAAAATAGGTCAAAATATAGTTATGATACCATGTGTTAAGGGCTACTATGGAAGTACATGCTTAGGGAAAACAGGAATACTCATCTAGGCTTTACTGAGTCACAGTAAGCTCTGTGCAAAAGAAAGCATGTGCTACCCTTTTCAGGAACATGTACATATCATGGATTAAGGTCTGGCAGTATATTAAAATGCCACATTCAGGAAAGTCTAAGAAGTTAGTTATAGTTGGATCTTAGATTTCCTGTAGAGGAGTTATTGTAATTGAAACAATTTAAGAGAATGACTGGCAAATATAAGGTACTCAGATCATGAAAGCCATATTTTGCTGAATGAGAATGGGTGCAATTTTGCTTACAGGTTGTGGGTATGCATGCTTTTACACATGGTTCCTACGAACAGATTTGTCTTTCAGAAAGTTTACCTGAGCATCAGTATGAAAGTTGGATTTGCAGAGAGTAAGGACCAGAGTCTGTGGGACCATTTGAAGTCTGTTCTGAAACTTCAGATGAGATGTAATGAGTTTAGAACAGGGAATATAGAGAGGAAATGTGAATTGGAGACACAAGTAAGAGAATATTGAAAGATCTCTATTGTTTTTTCATGGAGTGGAGGAGAGGTTAAAGATGAATCATAGGTTTCTGATTTAGGTGAGAGGGTGAGTGCTAAGCCATCTACAAGCTCAGGAAATACAGAATGAGTCACATGTTTGGGTTAAAGAAGAATGAGTTAAATTTGACATATACTGCAATTGACATTCCTACTGGAAATATACAGTAGGAAGTTAACCATGTAGGTCTGGTTATAATAGTCTGGACCATACATAGGAGAATTATTGTTTTAAAGATGGCAGGAGAATCCTTGATTTTGTGTATGATCAACAGTACAATTAGAAGAGAAAATATGGGGAAAACATGTTTCAAGTAACAGAAAGAAAGGAGATAATATAGAAGATTAAGGAGGGTTATACAGGTAGGGAAAGAATTAAGGCAAGTTAATGTTAAGTTGTTAGAAAACTATGTAGCTTCAACGAAGTATTATTTTACCTTTTATTTTTAATAGGAGGGACTTGAGCTTGCATATATGTGAAGGAAAGGAACCAGGAAAGGGTTTCAACCATGTTAGTATTGTTGCTACAGCAAGAAACATGATGACTTAGAAGCGGATAGGATCGAAAGCTTGGATAAAAGGATGTGAAGACAGAGGAAAGAGGTAGAATGGGTATGGAAACAGGTAATGGTGGTGGCAGAACATTTAAGACAGCATTATTACCTTTTTTTGCTATAAAAGCAAAAAAAAGTCATAGACTAATATTAACAGAAAATGAATTCAGATCTAAATTTAAATCTGAAAATTATAAAAGTTCTGGAAGAACATCAGAGAACATTTTTTTGCCCTGAGGTTAGGCAGAGATTTCACAGATGCAACACCGAAAGCATGGTCCATAAAAGAATAGGTTGATAAACTGACATAACTGAAATTACAATTTTCTGCTCTATGACAGACACTGAGAATGAAAAGGTAAGCCGCAGACTGGGAGAAAAACATTTGCAAATCATCTATTTGATAAAAGACTTGTTTTCAGAATATAAAAAGAGATCTCAAAGCTCAGTAAAAAGAAAGCAAACAGTCCAATACAAAATGCAGGAAAATTGAATAGACACTTCACCCAAGAAGATATTCTTTTGCCAAATAAGCACATGAGAAGTTGCTCAATGCCTCTGTCTTAATATAATGCAGATTAAAAAAAAACACAGTGACATGCTATTATATATCTAATAGGAAGTCTAAGATTTTTAAAGATTGACAATACCAATTTTTGGCAAGAATATGGAGCAACAGGAACTCTCAACGACTGCTGGTGGGAATGTAAAATGGTACATAGTTTTGGAAAACAGTTTGGCAGTTTC
This sequence comes from Stenella coeruleoalba, assembly GCF_951394435.1. Classification (NCBI taxonomy): domain Eukaryota; kingdom Metazoa; phylum Chordata; class Mammalia; order Artiodactyla; family Delphinidae; genus Stenella; species Stenella coeruleoalba. The sequence continues at coordinate 44,302,666 of NC_137153.1, forward strand.
TTAAAAAGCTAAATATACACCTATCATATGACACAGCCTTTCTGGTCCTAGATATTTACACAAGATTAAAATATATATATATTATATATCCATGAAAAGACTTGTAAATAAATATCCACAGAAGCTTTATTTATAGTATTCTCAACCAGAAAACAATACAAATGTCCAGCAATATGTGAATGGATGAATAAACTGTGGTATATCCACTCAATGGACTATTACTCAGGAGTGAAAAGGAATGTATTGATACAGCAACAACATGGATGTATCTCAAAGAAGTAATGTAGAGTGAAAAAAAACAGACCAAAAAGAGTACATTTCTATAGAATTCTAGAAAATTCTACCTAATCTATAGTGACAGAAAGCTAGGTAATTGTTGCCTTGTACATTAGTTTGCTAGGGTTGCCCTAAGAAAGTACCACAGACTGGGTGGTTTAAACAACATAAATTTATTTTTTCAGCATTCTAGAGGGTAGAAGTCTAGGTCAAGTTGTCTGAAGTATTCATTTCATTCTGAAGTCTCTCACTTTGGCTTGCAAAAGGCTGCTTCTCCTTCTGTCCTCACATGGTCTTTCCTCTGTGTACACGTGGCCTTGCTGTCTCCTTCTGTGTCCAAATTTCCACTTGTTGTAAGGTCACCAGTCAGGTTGGATTTGGGCCCACCTTAACGGACTCATTGTAACTTAATCATCTCTTTGAAGGCCCAATCTCCAAGTAGAGTTACGTTCTGTGATACTGCAGGTTAGGGCTTCAACGTATGAATTTGAGAAAGGGACCACAATTCAGCCAGTAACATCTGCAGTGGAGGGTAGAGAGAGAGACTTCACAAGGACAGGAGAGAATTAGGGAGATGACAGATATGTTCTTTGTCTTGGTTGTGATGATAGACTCATGGTAGTATGTGTGTGTGTGTGGGTATATATATATGTTAAAAATTATTAAATTGTGCATTTTAAATATATGCAGTTTATTATGTGTCAATTATATCTCAATAAATCTATCAAAATATGTTAGAAGAGATGTGGATTAAACACTGTAAAATATGCTACAACGCAAGAGTACCATTTTAATGTAGCAGGATATATTCCAAGCCAGATGCCAGATATCAGCTATTTTTCTGAGTGACTTTTGTGGGCAAACCTTTGCTAGTTGAAGATATACAAATCCCTTTCTAAAATCAGAGACCTCACAATCTAATTGTGAAGACATTGCATGATGTATAAAAAGATGAAATGAGCAGTTTTATCATAAATTAGTTCAAAATATTTACTGGAGGGAAGATTGGTTCAAGATGGCAGAGTAGAAGGACGTGCTCTCACTTCCTCTGCGATAGCACCAGAATCACAACTAACTGCTGAACAGTCATCGACAGGAAGACACTGGAACTCACCAAAAAGGATACCGCACATCCAAAGACAAAGGAGAAGCCACAATGAGACGGTAGGAGGGGCGCAATCAAAATAAAATCAAATCCCATAACTGCTGGGTGGGTGACTCACAAACAGGAGAACACTTACACCACAAAAGTCCACCCACTGGAGTAAAGGTTCTGAGCCCCACATCAGGCTTCCGAACCTGGGGGTCCGGCAATGGGAGGAGGAATTCCTAGAGAATCAGACTTTGAAGGCTAGCAGGATTTGATTGTAGGACTTCGACAGGACGGGGGGGAACAGAGACTCCACTCCTGGAGGACACACACAAAGTAGTGTGTACATCAGGACCCAGGAGAAGGAGCAGTGACCCCAAAGGAGACTGAACCAGACCTACCTGCTAGTGTTGGAGGGTCTCCTGCAGAGGCGGGGGGTGCCTGTGTCTCACCATGAAGACAAGGACACTGGTAACAGAAGTTCTAGGAAGTACTCCTTGGCATGAGCCCTCCAAGAGTCTGCCATTAGCCCCACCAAAGAGCCTGGGTAGGCTCCAGTGTTGGGTAGCCTCAGGCCAAACAAGCAACAGGGAGGGAACCCAGCCCAACCCATCAGCAGACAAGTGGGTTAAAGTTTTACTGAGCTCTGCCCACCAGAGCAACACCCAGCTCTACCCACCACCAGACCCTCCCATCAGGAAACTTGCACAAGCCTCGTAGATAACCTCATCCACCAGAGGGCAGACAGCAGAAGCAAGAAGAACTACAATCCTGCAGCATGTGGAAAAAAACCACATTCACAGAAAGATAGAGAAGATGAAAAGGCAGAGGTCTATGTACCAGATGAAGGAACAAGATAAAACCACAGAAAAACAACTAAATGAAGTGGAGATAGGCAATCTTCCAGAAAAAGAATTCAGAATAATGATAGTGAAGATGATCCAGGACCTCGGAAAAGGAATGGAGGCAAAGATCGAGAAGATGCAAGAAATGTTTAACAAAGATCTAGAAAAATTAAACAACAAACAAACAGAGATAGACAATACAATAACTGAAATGAAAATTACACTAGAAGGAATCAATAGCAGAATAACTGAGGCAGAAAAATGGATAAGTAACCTGGAAGACAGAATGGTGGAATTCACTGCTGCAAAACAGAATAAAGAAAAAGAATGAAAAGAAATGAAGACAGCTACGAGACCTTTAGGACAAGATTAAACGCAACAACATTCACATTATAGGGGTCCCAGAAGGAGTAGAGAGAGAGAGAGAACCCGAGAAAATATTTGAAGAGATTATAGTTGAAAACTTCCCTAATATGGGGAAGGAAATAGTTAATCAAGTCCAAGAAGCACAGAGAGTCCCATATAGGATAAATCCAAGGAGAAACACACCAAGACACATATTAACCAAACTATCAAAAAATTAAATAAAAAGAACAAATATTAAAAGCAGCAAGGGAAAAACAACAAATAACACATAAGGGAATCCCCATACGGTTAACAGCTGATCTTTCAGCAGGAACTCTGCAAGCCAGAAGGGAGTGGCAGGACATATTTAAAGTGATGAAGGAGAAAAACCTACAACCAAGATTACTCTACCCAGCAAGGATGTCATTCAGATTCAAGGGAGAAATCAAAAGCTTTACAGACAAGTAAAAGCTAAGAGAATTCAACACCACCAAACCAGTTCTACAGCAAATGCTAAAGGAACTTCTCTAAGTGGGAAACACAAGAGAAGAAAAGGACCTACAAAAACAAACCCAGAACAATTAAGAAAATGGTAATAGGAATATACATATTGATAATTACCTTAAACATGAATGGATTAAATGCTCCAACCAAAAGACACAGGCTCCCTGAGTGGATACAAAAACAAAACCCATATATTTACTGTCTACAAGAGACCCACTTCAGACCTAGGGACACATAAAGACTGAAAGTGAGGGGAAGGAAAAAGATATTCCATGCAAGTGGAAATCAAAAGAAAGCTGGAGTGGCAGTACTCATGTCAGATAAAATAGACTTTAAAATAAAGAATGTTATAAGAGACAAGGGAGGACACTACATAATGTTCAAGGGATCAATCCAAGAAGAAGATATAACAATTATAAATATATATGCACCCAACATAGGAGCCCCTCAATACATAAGGCAACTGCTAACAGCTCTAAAAGAGGAAATCGACAGTAACACAATAATAGTGGGGGACTTAAACACCTCACTTACACCAATGGACAGATCATCCATACAGAAAATTAATAAGGAAACACAAGCTTTAAATGATACAATAGAGCAGATAGATTTAATTGATATATATAGGACATTCCATCCGAAAACAGCAGATTACACTTTCTTCTCAAGTGCGCAGGGAACATTCACCGGGATAGATCACATCTTGGGTCACAAATCAAGCCTCAGTAAATTTAAAAAAATTGAAATCATATCCAGCATCTTTTCTGACCACAATGCTATGAGATTAGAAATCAATTACAGGAGGAAAAAATGTAAAAAACACAAACACATAGAGGCTAAACAATATGTTACTAAATAACCAAGAGATCACTGAGGAAATCAAAATATGTAGGGACAAATGACAATGAAAACACGATGATCCAAAACCTGTGGAATGCAGCAAAAGCAGTTGTAAGAGGGCAGTTTATAGCAATACAATCCTACCTTAGAAACTACAAACATATCAAATTAGCAATCTAACCTTACATCTAAAGGAACTAGAGAAAGAAGAACAAACAGAACCCAAAGTTAGTAGAAGGAAAGAAATCATAAAGATCAGAGCAGAAATAAATGAAATAGAAACAGAACACAGTTGCAACGATCAATATAACTAAAAGCTAGTTCTTTGAGAAGATAAACAAAATTGATAAACCATTAGCCAGACTTATCAAGAAAAAGAGGGAGAGGGCTCAAATCAATAAAATTAGAAATGAAAAAGGAGTAGTTACAACAGACACCGCAGAAATACAAAGTATCCTAAGAGACTACTACAGGCAACAGTATGCCAATAAAATGGACAACCTGGAAGAAATGGACAAATTCTTAGAAAGGTATCAGCTTCCAAGACTGAACCAGGAAGAAATAGAAAATATGAACAGACCAATCACAAGTAATGAAATTGAAACTGTGATTAAAAATCTTCCAAAAAACAAAAGTCCAGGACCAGATGGCTTCACAGGTGAATTCTATCAAACATTTAGAGAAGAGCTACTCCCATTCTTCTCAAACTCCTCCAAAAAATCGCAGAGAAGGAACACTCCGAAACTCATTCTACGTGGCCACCATCACCATGATACCAAAACCAGAGAGAGATACTACATAAAAGGAAAATTACAGAACAATATCACTGATGAATATACATGCAAAACTCCTCAACAAAATACCAGCAAACAGAATCCAACAACACATTAAAAGGATCATACACCATGATCAAGTGGGATTTATCCCAGGGATGCAAGGATTCTTCAATATACACTAATCGATCAATGTGATACACCATATTAACAAATTGAAGAATAAAAACCATATGATCATCTCAATAGATGCAGAAAAAGCTTTTGACAAAATTCAACACCCATTTATGATAAAAACTCTCCAGAAAGTGGGCATAGAGGGAACCTACCTCAACATAGTAAAGGCCATATATGACAAACCCACAGCAAACATCATTCTCAATGGTGAAAAACTGAAAGCATTTCCTCTAAGATCAGGAACAAGACAAGGATGTCCACTCTCGCCACTATTTTTCAACATAGTTTTGGAAGTCCTAGCCATGGCAATGAGAGAAGAAAAAGAAATAAAAGGAATAGAAATTGGAAAAGAAAGTAAAACTGTCAATGTTTGCAGATGACATGATAGTATACATAGAGAATCCTAAATATGCCACCAGAAAACTACTAGAGCTGATCAATGAATTTGGTAAAGTTGCAGGAGACAAATTTAATGCTAAGAAATCTCTTGCATTCCTATACACTAATGATGAATAATCTGAAAGAGAAATTATGGAAACACTCCCATTTACCACTGCAACAAAAAGAATAAAATACCTAGGAATAAACCTACCTAGGGAGACAAACGACTTGTATGCAGAAAACTATAAGACACTTATATGATGAAAGAAATTAAAGATGATACAAACAGATGGAGAGATATATCATGTTCTTGGATTGGAAGAATCAACATTGTGAAAATGTCTATACTACCCAAAGCAATCTACAGATTCAATGCCATCCCTATCAAATTACCAATGGTATTTTTTATGGAACTAGAACAAAGAGTCTTAAAATTTGTACGGAGACACAAAAGACCCCAAATACCCAAAGCGGTCTTGAGGGAAAAAAACGGACCTGGAGGAATCAGACTCTCTGACTTCAGACTATACTACAGAGCTACGGTAATCAAGACAATATGGTACTGGCACAGAAACAGAAATATAGACCAATGGAACAGGATAGAAAGCCCAGAGATAAACCCATGCACCTGTGGTCAACTAATGTAGGACAAAGGAGGCAAGGATATAAAATGGAGGAAAGACAGTCTCTTCAATAAGTGGTGCTGGGAAAACTGGTCAGGTACATTTAAAGGAATGAAATTAGAACATTCCCTAACACCACACACAAAAATAAACTCAAAATGTATTAGAGACCTAAATGTAAGACCTGACACTATAAAATTCTTAGAGGAAGACATAGGAAGGACAGTGTTTGACATAAATCACAGCAAGATCTTTTTTGATCCACCTCCTAGAGTAATGAAATGAAAATAAAAATAAACAAATTGGACCTTATGAAACTTAAAAATTTTGCACAGCAAAGAAAACTACAAACAAAACGAAAAGACAACCCTCAGAATGGGAGAAAATATTTGCAAACGAATTAATGGACAAAGGATTACTCTTCAAAATATATAAACAGTCATGCAGCTGAATATTACAAAAACAAACAACCCAATCCAAAAATGGGCAGAAGACTTAAACAGACATTTCTCCAAAGAAGACATACAGATGGCCAAGAAGTACATGAAAAGCTGCTCAACATCACTAATTATTACAGAAATGCAAATCAAAACTACAATGAGGTATCACCTCACATCAGTTAGAATGGGCATCATCAGAAAATCTACAAACAACAACTGGTGGCAAGGGTGTGGAGAAAAAGGAACCCTCTTGCACTGTTGGTGGGAATGTAAATTGATACAGCCACTATGGAGAACAGTATGGAGGTTCCTTAAAAAACTAAAAATAGGGGCTTCCCTGGTGGTGCAGTGGTTGAGAGTCCGCCTGCCGAGGCGGGGGACATGGGTTCGTGCCCTGGTCTGGGAGGATCCCACATGCCTCGGAGTGGCTAGGCCTGTGAGCCATGGTCGCTGATCCTGAGCGTCCAGAGCCTGTGCTCCGCAACGGGAGAGGCCACAACAGTGAGAGGCCCGCGTACCGCAAAAAAAAAAAAAAAAAAAAAAAAAAACTAAAAATAGAACTACCATATGACCCAGCAATCCCACTACTGGGCATATACCTAGCGAAAACCATAATTCAAAGACACATGCACCCCAATGTTCATTGCAGCACTATTTACAATAGCCAGGACATGGAAGCAAGCTAAATGCCCATCGACAGATGAATGGACAAAGAAGGAGTGGTACATATATACAGTGGAATATTACTCAGCCATAAAAAGGAACAAAATTGGGTCATTTGTAGAGACATGGATGGATCTAGAGACTGTCATACAGAGTGAATAAGTAAGAAAGAGAAAAACAAATATCGTATATTAACGCATATATGTGGAACCTAGAAAGATGGTACAGATGAACTGGTTTGCAGGGCAGAAATAGAGACACAGATGTAGAGGACAAATGTATGGACACCAAGGGAGGAAGGCGGGGTGTGTGTGTGTGTGTGATAAATTGGGAGATTTGGATTGACATATATACAGTAATATGTATAAAATGGATAACTAATAAGAACATGCTGTATAAAAAATAAATAAAATTAAATTTAAAAATTAAAAAAAAAATTACTGGATGCCCAATCAATGAAAGCAATTACTAGTGCTTTCATTTTTAGGAGAAATAAATTAATAGGAAATAGCTGTGGCACTCAGGGAGCCTAAGGTGTAAACATAACTCCCTTTTACAAATTCTATGCAGACCTCATTTAAGTTTAGATATAATACTTCCAGAGATACATGACATCATACAGCAGCTCAGGCCAATTTGGAGAAATGTCAACTTTTAGACTCAGTGAAGGACAGAAAGCAAGAGTCAGTGAAAAAAGCCTTAGCACAGATGATGCAAACAGGGATGAATAACTGTTGAATTGTACCAGTGATAATTTTGCTGAGTGATATTACTGTGGTCCAACATGGTCTCAGTACAAGAGTCACACTGCTAAGATATCACTTTAGTAACCTGATGGGTTATTATTTGTGGGCTCAGTCTTAACAAAATGGCAGACTATTATAGATTGAGGAGACTGGTAATTTTTTTCCAACAAGTTTGGTCCAAAAATTAATAAAAGATAAGGGAGAGGCAGAGAGCACTTGTGCTAGACAACACGTTTATTTATCGGATTATTTTAAAAAGAGGGCACAGGTTTTGTTTTCCATTATTTTCTCCATTTTAATTTAGTCTAGATTCTTCTCCATGTTAGTAGAGACTGTGCTTAACTGACACTAGATGGTATTGTGGCTCCTTCAGTTCAACTGGCTTCCTGAGTGAGAGGCACTTTCTGTCCTTGTGTAATTGGTGTGCTGCATGTGTGTTTAATGTAAGATCAGTATTTCCTAGAAAAAATAATAGCTGTTTGTTTATGAAATATGGTTTAAGAAAATATAGGACCAGCTTCTTTTCTAGTTTTAAACATTTAAAAAAATGCGTTTGTGACGCTCACAGTGCATATTCTCAAATGCTACATTTGTATTTTGTCAATAAAATACTATTGAGAATATAAGAAAGAAGGAGCCTAATAGGTCAAAGGAGAAAAGGCATTGTGCTGCCTGTTGATGTTATGTTTAAATGCTGCTGAAGCTGGTTAATCTTCCTCTGAAACAATACCGTGGAAAGACCAATTTTCATTTTCTTTCTTTCTTTTTTTAATTTTAGTGAGCTCTTCAAATCAGAATTTTATCTTCTAGCATTTAAATGTAATGCCAAAATTTGAATACATGACTGATCAAATAATTTTATTACTGACAAAGATAATATTAATAACATTTGCAACAACATTATATCCAGAATTTAGTAACACTGAAAATGTTGATGTTTAGTTTGGATATTTGCCTTACTTGTTCCCTTGATCTGGAAAACTCCTTTTCTTTTCCACTTCAAAAGATATCTGCCCATGTTTCAAGGTCCTGTTAATGGCACTTTCTCAATAAACCCACTTCGCTCTTCCAGTCTGAGTGAATCCCTTATGCTCCCATCATGAAAAATATATGTTTTGCAGAATTTAGGGTAGCCTGTTTTGTCACAATTACCTTGGTAAATATGCATCTTCTCTATAAACGGATAAACATTTTAGAGCTTCGGACAATATTTTGCTCCCTTTGATTCACTGTTCTGAATGCAGGGTAAAGAGTAAGACTTTAGGACTTCCCTGATGGTGCAGTGGATAAGAATCCGCCTGCCACTGCAGGGGGCGCGGGTTTGATCCCTGGTCCGGGAAGATCCCACATGCTGTGAAGCAGCTAAGCCCGTGCATCACAACTACTGAGCCTGAGGTCTAGAGCCCATGAGCCACAACTACTGAGCCCATGTGCCACAACTACTGAAACCCGTGTGCCTAGAGCCCATGCTCCGCAACGAGAGAAGCCACCGCAGCGAGAAGCCCACACAACACAACGGAGAGTAGACCCCGCTCGCCACAACTAGAGAAAGCCCGTGCACAGCAACGAACACCCAATGCAGCCAAAAAATAAATAAATAATATTAAATCTTTTTTTAAAAAAAAGAGTAAACCTTTAATAAATGTTCATAAATTGAACTTTTTACTTAAAAAAAGACACATAAAGACAGAAATCTTGAATCAAGCTCACATTTACTATTCTATGAATAGACTCTGAGAGTATGAAAATTACTCTTCACTCTGTACATGTAGGTAAGTATTTTTTTATGATGAAGAGTCTGTGGTTTATTAGAGAAGAATAGTTTATTTCCAAACTCTTCAATATATTCAGGTAGTAAGTTCCCAGAGATCAGGACTATTTTGGCTCCATTCAAGAATTCTACATATTTCCGTATGAAATGTTTTATTCCTTTCTGAGCAAACCGTTTTTTAAAGGCAATTAAATGTGGCCATTTTCCAAGTGTTGCAAAGACAACATGTAGGAGAGCCAGTTAGGGAACTAATTAACCTTTGGGTGTAAATTAGTTCAGGCAGCTGAAGTCTGAAGGGGAAATGGGGAGCAGTTCTGCCATTTTAGAAAATGAATAATATAGACAATTGCCCTTTCTTGATGAGCTGTTTCAGAGGAATAGGGTCCAGGAGAATGACACCAATTCCATGGCCAGCTGCTGTGATAATTAACCAGAAGCACTGAGGTGTTAGGACAACTAGAAGTCTTGGGTAAACATTCCAGGAATGCCTAATATTAATACAAATGGAACAGGAGTCAGCAAGTGTTGCTGGAAAGGACCAGAGAGTAAATATTTTCAGATTTGCCAGCCATATGGTTTCAGTTACATTATTCAAATATGTCACTACTGCAAAATAGCCGTCAATAATAAATGTTAAATAATAAATGAGGTGGCCAGAGTTGGCTCTTGGTCTGCATTTTGCCACTCCCTGGTTAATAAAGTACAATTAAACATTTATAATATTTTAGCAGGTTTGTATAAAAGAATAGATTTAAACATGCTGATAGATGCTAAGTTTTAGTGAGAAATTGACCATATTTCAAGTTAAGCAATTATATATTACATTTATTTCAACTCTTAGTAAAACTTTATGAAGCCTTTTTAAAACTTTCCAGACTGAATTAATCTCCTCTCATTTCTCCCAGTCATATCATGCATCCTATTCCACAGTATGTTTTTTATTGGTGTCCGTTTCTTTTTTCTTAAGATTTATTTATTTATTTAATTTATTTTGGGCTGCGTCGGGTCTTAGTTGCTGCACGTGGGATCTTCGTTGAGGCATGCAGGATCTTTCGTTATGGCGTGCGGGCTTCCTCTAGTTGTGGCCTGTGGGTTTTCTCTCTCTAGTTGTGGTGCATGGGTTCCAGAGCACGTGGGCTCTGTAGTTTGCGGCACGTGGGCTCTAGCTGAGGCGTTCAGGCTCGGTAGTTGTGGCACACAGGCTTAGTTGCCCCGCGGTGTGTGGGATCTTAGTTCCCTGACCAGGGATCAAACGTACATCCCCTGCATTGTAAGTCAGATTCTTTACCACCGGACCACCAGGGAGGTCCCTGGTGCCCATTTCATATGTGTATTTTTCCTTCACTAAAATGTAAATGCCTTGAAATTGAGGATTATGAATTATTCACATTTGTTTCAAAACTTTGAAATATAAAGACCATATTTCAATATCAAAATATTCTATGGAATCCCAGATGCATGCACTTACATTTTAGTATCCATTGAAGAGTACATAATAACAAAAGCTATGAATTTAGAAATGTTTAAAACAAATTGTATTTAATTGCAATATCTAAATATGCTAAAAAAAAGGCAGAACATTATCTAGGAAACATTATTCATTAAGTTCATAAATAGCACTTGGTGTAATTATGGGTTACATGAAATTTGCAAAACTCCACAATTCTTCGGGGATAAATCAGGCCTACTCTCAAGTGTTAACTTTAAATACAGTGTCTTCTTCAGTGATGGTGTGAAAGTGTTTCTGTAACACAATTTTCTGTAATACATATTTATGTAAAGTAAAATTTTATGAATACTTAAATATTACTAAGCATCCAACCAAAAGAAATAATAAAAGATGAGGCAATATACAGATACAAACATGCTTTCATAGCAATGAGAAGTTGGAAATATTAGAGATACCTGAAGCCATTATAAATGAGTGTAAACTGTTAAAGTGAGAGCCAGGGGTATCGGCAAAAACTTAATTAAAAAAAAAAAGGCATTGAAATGTCACATATTGTGGCTGAGAAGCCAAGAAGAATGTAGGAGTACAGAATTCAATCCATCAGAAAAGAAATGAGTTGAACTCAATGTGGATGGAGTTATAGAATAAAGTTCTATAACTTTATTCTAAGACTTCTAGTTGTCCTAACATCTCAGTGCTTCTGGTTAATTATCACAGCAGCTGGCCATGGAATTGGTGTCATTCTCCTGGACCCCATTCCTCATGTATCTAACCTTGGATTGTGAGGAGTTGGATACTTGGGATCTCCTGAGGTGTAGTAGATATAAAGGACTCAGTATATCTACCTGAGGGCTGGGTGGGAATGAAAACAGTTGCTTAGAGGTTAAAATAATCTTAGACCATCTGAGAGAGTAATTCTGTTTTCTTACGTGTGTAAGGGGTAAAGATTTGAGTACAGGGCTGGTAAGCTAAATAAAGTAAATATTAATTTTATGTAAATTCAGGATAATCTGTGTCTTCTGCTGTTTAGATAATTCAGCATTTTAACCTTGGAATTTCAGTTTGCAGTAGTACATCATTGATATTAAATTTGTGATGTCAAGTTAGAAAGAAAAAGTCTGATTAAATATATAAATTATTTGAATGTTTAAAAGAAATTGATTTACTATATGTTTAACTTATTAGTTTTGTAAAATTTTATTAAAGGATCACCAATGTTTTGCTTCTTTGGGTTCTGTTTTCTCAGGCACTCAAAGAGAAAAGCAAACATTTTAAATCTAAAATTGAAGTTTAAAATGTTTAAGGAAATTTGCCAAATTTTATGAATGGAGTTAAACATTTAAGGAAATTTAGTCTTTAACTTGAGACAGTCAACATTGTTTAAAGAATAAGTTAAATGTCCTTTTTGTACAGAAATAGCTAAATTTAAAAAGCAGAAAAAATTTGTAGATTGAAATCTTAAGAAAAATAAAGTTTAGAAAGTTTGTGTCTTTAAAAAAATATCACTATTAATTTTAAACCAAAGTAAGTTTAAAGAGACCCCTCTCCCTCAACAAAAACTCTGTGGTTGCCAGGGGCTGGGGAACGGGGGAAATAGGGTGATGTTGATCAAACGATACGAACTTTCAGTTAAAAGGTAAATAAGTTCTAGGGATCTAATGCACAGAATAGGGATAACAGAGTTATAATGGAATAACATAGAATACAGTTAATAATACTGTATTGTATACTCGAAATTTGCTAAGATCTTAAGTGTTTTCACCACACATTAAAAGGTAACTATGTGAGGCAATAGATGTGTTAATTGGCTCATTGTGGTAATCATTTTACAATGTATATGTATTAAATCACGTTGCAGAACTTAAAAAAATCAAATTGTAAAACCTAAATATTTATTTTTAAAATCATACCTCAATAAAGCTGGGGAAAATCATACTGTCATCTAATTATAGTGGAAAACTTAAATCAGTTACATTTGGTAATGATGATAATACTGGTGAGAGCTGACATTTATTGCATCCTTAATAGGTGCTAAGCACAATTGAAACAGGATCTTTTAAATATTTTAAACAATAATTTGAACGATCTTTTATCTTTTCCATTTTTGGAAGAGAAACTGAGGCTTATGACGATTAAGTAACTTGGCTAAATCACATAGCTAGAAGGTGGTAAAATTAAAGAGGGAATAAAATGTGACCTTAAAGATAGGGAAAATGCTTAGGGCTTCCCTGGTGGCGCAGTGGTTGAGAGTCCGCCTGCTGATGCAGGGGACACGGTTTCGTGCCCCAGTCTGGGAAGATCCCACATGCCGCGGAGCGGCTGGGCCCGTGAGCCACGGCCGCTGAGCCTGCGCGTACGGAGCCTGTGCTCTGCAACGGGAGAGGCCACAACAGTGAGAGGCCTGTGTACAGCAAAAAAAAAGATAGGGAAAATGCTTAAAAACTTTCACTTTCTTTCAGCAAAAATTTTCCAGAAAATATTTAAGAAGTGGAATGTGAATTGAGTTTTCAAAAGTAAGAGCAAAAGAAATTATTTCTTCCCAGAAAATCTAAAAGAGAAGAAGAAAGATTTATAAGCCTGAATTCCAAAATCCACATTTTATTTTTTGGTAATTGCTTGTCATTTCAGAAGGAAGGAAAGTCTGAGTTGAGATGCAGAGAAACATCTCTAAATCTGGGGGCAATATTTTCGTTTTTCTGATAAATTGATTTGAAATAAATTTTCATATATGCACACATATATAATTCTATATACACATATATGGTATATATGGGTATTAAACACAATACAGGACAAATAATGCAAAGATATCTAACAGTGGATTTGTAGGTGTGGGTTTAAATTTAGCTGTGCAGTAGCAATATTTATATTGGCTTACTGTCAGCAATGCTGTCTTGGTATTGGATTTGTCGTTAATAAAAGTCATGTGGAGATACACAGATTATCTATAGGCAATTTACCCCAAATACTTTTATAATAAAGGAACTAATAATCTAGGATGAATGAACAATTCCTACTGCATGTAAATGAGTATCTTACTTCCTCAGATACTCAATACTGATAAGAACTACACACGCAAAGTTTCTTTTTTTAAACAGATTCACATATGACATCATTAAGAACAAATCATGACATTCCCTTTCTCTCTTTTTCATCTAACTCCCAATATTACATATACACAAACAGAAACACACATATTACAGTTGATCCACATACATATAAATATAAGAAATTATAGCTAATAAACGTGTGTATGTACTAATATATTTGCCTTCAAAAACTGATTTGTAAACAGAACACAAAACAGACACTGCATAGTTCTGTGAATAAAGATGATGTACAATGACTGTTTGGCTCCCCTGAGATAGAAGAAGAAATTTCAAGTCATCAGTCAACAAGTGTTTATTAGTTCCCTGAGTTCTCTTACAAATGTAAGAAATAGAAAAGATCAATAATGCCATTTACCCAATCCCATGCCAGTATCAAAAAAATTCTAAAAAATACATACTTCTGCTACATGGATTTTTTTTCCTAGTAAGTTACTCCTTTTTTTCCCCCCCAAAGATCAATTTTACTTAAAAACTTTCCAAAGTGAACACGTTTATTCATAGTGAGATCTGTTAAAATAATCTCAATTGTATGAATATTTTGTTCCAAGTAAAATGAGAAAAGGTGGAATTAAAGGCAATTATTAGAAAAGATTCTGGAAAGCATGAATGGACTCTCCGTTGGTAGACATGGAAATGAAGGCTAAGGCAGAGGAATGAACTGCCTGCCAGAGCATTAAAGGTGTGTCCCAAGACAGGCACACAGCCCCTTAGCAAGGGCTGGGAGTCCCACAGAGACAAGGCATTTAATGAAATCTCTGTCCAGTCATTAGCTGACCACTAAGCTAATCAAGCAAGGATTTCATTGGCCATCCACTACCAAGAATACAGACTTAACAGATTAGTTCAGGAAAATCACTAAACAAGCAAACAGTATTAATAACAACAACAAGTATCAACAACACAAAAAACTGAGGATTGGAGGGTCTGGTTTACAGGGTGGCCACATTATTTGTGTCCCGTTTTCAACAAAAAATCATGAGAAATATAAAAAACCCAGGGAAGTGTATGGAAGCTTCTTTAAAGAAAAACTAGGCTATTCACCAATGGAAAGGTGAAGGTCAGAAACTTTAAGGAGAGTGGAGAGACTCCTTTTATGTTAGGCAAGGTTTGAGCATGATTTAGATTCTTCATTTTTTATAGGAAACTGATGCAGGGCCTGTTGAGACACAGCCAACATGAAAGCCCTAAGCAGTTGTTTACTTAGATTATCAGGCTGTTTATTAGTCTGGAAATGTTCATTAAAAAGGGACATCTTGGAAATAAGGGATGTTCAAAGGGAAAAAATAATCTGTCAGAATGCAGTGCCTTAACATTGTATATAACTTATTGTTGAAGGTGTTTTTGGCACTTCTGTATATTTTATTTTACCTGCTGTTACCTCTTATAAAACACAGATTGTATATAAAATTGACCTGAATCAGCATTTAGGGAATATACAATAAGTCAGCAAGAAAATTCACCAAACTGACACACTGTATCATATAAAAACATAAATTCCCAGATTAAATAAGGTTGCGAAGGAACCTCTTTTATCTTAGTTTTAATACATATTAAAGAAAATGTACAAGAAAGTCTTTTATAACAAGTGAAAATGTCAAATAACAAAGATTTTATTATAACTGCATTACATATGTGTGAAGTATCTATGATGTACTTTCTTTTTTCACTTGAAATTCCAGTTGGGAAGAGAAAAAAGAGCTTCATTTGATTTGTCTTACAATGAGTGAAAAATATGGCTAACTCTAGTGATTCCAGATCTTTTAACTACTGGTTGCTTTGGATTCTCATAAAGTCTGAGTCCGTGAGAGAGAGAGAGAGAGAGAGAGAGAGAGAGAGAGAGAGAGAGAGAGAGAGAGAGTGTGTGTGTGTGTGTGTGTGTGTGTGTGTGTGTGTGTGTGTGTATACTAGATTCGATGTTGCTGCCCCTGAGGTTAAACCTCTTTTGATTAGAAATGTTTTCACATGTGACTTCTTATATCCTTGAAAAATCTGTGACAAATGTAATGGAATTTTGTAGCTCAAGATGAATAAATCTTCTTGTCCAAATATTTCACATCAAAAATGAGGAGTCCTAAATTACTTAAGCCATTTGATCCTAATCATTATCAGATACTGTCTTACTTGACACTAAAATCCATGTATTTTGAATCTCAGAGTTAATAAATAAAATCTTGATTCTATTATGGATATCTTGGTTGCAGGTCTTGAACCTTCATCTTACTGACTTTGAAGCTCACATTATTTCCTCTATACTATGCTGTCTGATTTTTAACTCTCTACCCATCATTGTCAAGTCAGGAAAGGGAAACCATACCAGTTATTTTAAAGAAAGAATTTAATATAGGAAGCTGTTTAAACATATGCTGGATACTCAACTGGGAAAATGGGTTACAGAGGTAACAGCAGGAAAAATCCACTCCTTAGGTTAAGGGAACAAAGCTGGGGTCCAGACCCCTGAGGAGGGAGCCTGAACCTTGCCTCAGAAGTCAGAACCTTGCTCTCAGATCTGTCTGTAAGGCTGGGTGCTGTCTGGCTAGTATTCACATAGTTGAAAGGGTATCATGAGGTTCTTTGGAGGAGTCTAAAAAAATACTGGAAATTGGAGTCATCTGCTACTATAGGAGCTAACTACAGCTGCTGGGGCGAAGGACCACTGCTGGCTTGATGCTGACAGTAACAACAGGCAAACGGGTACAAGTCCATTCTTCCCCCTCTAGCCTTACAGTCTCTTTCTAGTGCCCTTTGTGGGGAGGACCTAATAGGAGACTAATCTGCAAAGGAGAAATGTGATTTGCAGAGTCCCAAAATCACAAGGTAGAATATTAAATGATAGGTTTGGAACTGAAAGATGATTGTTTTTATGATACCAACCATTTTTCTTTAATAATGACATTACCAGCACTCAGTAAAACTACTAAAATTATATAGTTCTGTTATCCCTTGGGATTTTTATAGGGTTTATTTGTAGAGTTAATAATCCAGTATTATCTTATCCTTGAACAGGTTTAAAACTTTACTCTTATGAATCTGTTTTATGTAGTTCAAATCTTTCATTTATATGCTTCCATAGTGTACTGATTATAAAATTATACATAATCATGTTTAAAAGTATTAATTCTTTTAAAGAAAAAATCCTTTATTTAAACATGTTTGGGGAAATGAAATATCCTTGGATTTCTCAGTGATCACGGTAGACCCTAGCCTCAAGAGACACTTCATGAGAATCAGATCTGTAGCCTTTGTTAATTACTCTGATCTGAAAGGATGATACAACCTCTCTTATCTGCTAGAAAGGGCCAAATGGTTACAGAGCAGGCAAGGTCCCTAGGTGAAACCCCAATAAAAGGTTTTGCCCCCAATTCCAGTGTGTGCGCGGGTGTTTGTGTGTGTGTGTTTGTGTGTGTGTGTATGTGTGTGTGTGTGGGGGGAGTTTCCCCACATTTCCAAGCAATTGTCTGATACTAGCTGGGTGTCCTGCAATTCAAATTAATTGTGACAATATTTACCCAGAGTATCCAATTCTATGGGTTAAGGCTTCATCCTGCAACACTGCCATCTACTTCAGATGCTAATCACAAGTTCAGGTTGTTACCTGTGCTTTTGACCAAATGACTGTAAATCAGAGGTTCCCATGACCCTCTTCTTGGGTTCGATTACTTGCTGGAGTGGCTCACAGAACTCAGGAAACAAGTTTACTCACTAGATTACCAGTTTGTTATAGAGGATCTTAAAGAATGTGAATCAACAGCCAGATGAAGCAATGTATAGGGCAAAGTCCCAAACAAAGAAGCTTCTGTCCTCCTGGAGTTAGGGGCCTGTTAACAGTGACACATAGTAGCAATCTGGTTCACCAACCTGGAAGCTCGCTGAGTCTTGTTCTTTTAGGTTTTAATGGAGGCTTCACTACATAGGCATACTTGATTAACTTACTGGCCATTGGCAATTGATTCAACATCTAGCCCTACTTCTCTCCCAGGAGGTGGGGTGGGGTGGGAATGAAAGTTCCAACCCTCCAATCACATGGTTGCCTCCCGTGCAACCAGCCCTCTTCCTTGGGTTACCTAGGTGCTTTCCAAAACTCACCTCATTAACATAACCAAAGACTCCTTTGTAGCTCTCACTACTTAGAAAATTCCTGTGGTTTAGGAGATCTGTACCAGAAGAGGCGATCAAATCTATCTTTCGTATTTTAAACCACAATATTACATCCAAGATGCCAGGAAGACTGGGGGTGGCTGTCTTTCTAGGTATTTACACGTCAGAAGGGATGTAGCCTAGAATTTGGAGACATTCTGGGTCATAAAAGATGGAGACACATAAGGCTGTCTGAATCCCACTAAGCTTTTATTTACATGCTGAAGGGCTGGAAGAAGGAAATGTCTCTTTTAGGAGGGGAGCGGAACAACTGCCTCCTTCCCCTTTATAAGCAGAGAAAGATATTTTTTTCTACTGACTCACCTGTGGGTCAGCTACTTGAGTAGGATGCTTGCCCTGGCTCTCATCACATCACCTTAGGGTTAAGGACTAGGGCAAGGGTGGCAGCTGACACACTTACCATTTACTATGAGGCATTCAAGAAGAAATCTTTCTCTGACCCAAAACATCTTATATACACATGTACAATAAAATTAATGAAGATGAACATTAAAAACTCAGCAATATGATTCAGTATGCAAAATCATTCATCATCTGACTTAATTATCTAAAACATTAAGCCTAGTATTCACTCAGATTTAATCTGTTACAGTTTGTTCATAAAATCCATACAGATAAAAAGGAAAATGCTTAACTGTAATGTTCTCTTTTATCTTTTGAGATTGCTCAATGTGATCCTGATATTTTGTAGGAATATTTTCCTTTTATTTTTATTTTTCTTTAATATGAAATTATTCATTAGGTAACTGTGTAGGTATCTCAAGTGTTTGGAGAAGAAGATGTATACTCTTGGATGGTTTGGAAAAAAGGAAGCAGATGCATATAAAGAAGTGTGTGGGGGGAACAGGTGTGGCAGGATGTCACCAGCTTGTCAATCTAAGAAAGAGACATGCTTAAAATATTAGTAAATTTTTGCAGCTTTTTATGGGTTTACTTTTTTAATTAATTAAAATGATTCTGCTTTGTTTTTACCTTTCTCAAATCAGGTGCTATTTTTTTTTTTATCCAATGAATAGTTATTAAACTCTTACTATATTTCAGGATCTGTGCTAGGTACCAGACAAAGCAAGCAAAATCTCTTCTGTAGAGCAGGAAAATAAACGTGAAACACATAAATATGCCATATAGCAGTTCCTTACAAAGTTTTTGAAGGAGAAAATGGGATAAGGTGGTTAGAGAAGATAACTCTCTTGAAGGTACATTTGCAGAAGCTCTTGAAGGAAGTGAGGAGTGATATGGTTCTCTGGGAAGGAACCCTCCAGGTGGAGGGAACAGCATGTAGAAAAGCCCTGAGGTCTTTAGCTATTAGATAAGACATATGCATTCCTTGGATTTGTTTCTCATTTTTCCTCTTAGCTACAAGGCCACTCATCTATCTTGACTCTTTTTCTTGAAACACTTCTCAGGCTCCTTTTGGTGGCAGGATGACTGCAGTAAGTCCAGGGATGTGAGTATCCATGAACTTATCAACTTGGCATGGAGAATGTGATCCATAGAGTAGATCATATGCTCTATCCCTCAAGACCTAGGCAGAGGGGAGTAAATGAAGTGCAGGAACTGAAAGTAAGAGAGTGCATGGTGTCCCAGAGGGAAATCGGGGTAGAGTTTCCAAAAATAGGTAACAGATTCTGGGAAACCAAAGCCAATAACTATCCACTAAAACTCCCTTTAGAATTCTTATTTGTCCTCGAAATGTAGGAATGTGGAGGGAAATACGATGTATGATAGTAACTTCTAGTCAGAAGCAGTTTTCAAAATATGTTTTATATAAAAAGAACCTTCTGGTATAAAATCAGGTTTTTCAGATTCTACTTAGCATGTAATAAATAGTGAACCCAAGAAGACTTCCCATAACATGGCAGCAAAATGGGAACCTACTGGTATAAATGAGCTATTACACACAGTCTGTACTCAAGATGTACGTGGGACCCATCGACCCAGGTCACGTAAGCACTTGGTTACTTGTAGAGGCAGAGTGTAAGCATTATGCACAGTGGAAATTTCTTTTAATAATTTTCTACAATGTATATTGTATATATAGTACCTGCTTTAGAGACTAGAGAACTTTCCTATTGTACATTTTACCCTACAGACCTTCTGCTTCTCCTTTTATCTCTTACTTTTCTCAATCATCAGTTAGATCAGTGAATAGAGTTAGACCTATCACACAGATCTTACCTGTGGGAATAAGGGGAGGAGCTTGCCAAATGACTTCCCCATAGCTCTCACCTTAGACTATTGTGGAAATTTTGCTCAGAATGAATAAGGCAGATAAGTGATTGAAAGATTTTTGTTGCTGTTGTTTTTGTAAAGTGCTTTGTAGGGGAGCCATTCTTTTCCCTCTTTTCCTTCCTCTGCAGGTAAAATAGGAACTTAAGGCCTCTAGGAAATGAGAGGGAGAGAGCTTCTGATTTTTTTTCAAGCCATGCTCATTTCTTTTTATAGAAGAAAATGTGATCAGCGATAAAGGGCTGGGAAAGAATGGAAAAACCACTATTGAATGGGGAGACGTCAGTGTGTCCCCCCACCTTGCCTCCCTTCATATCATTTCAAATTCACTGCCTGCCACACTTCCTGTGTGTTCTTTTCCTCAGCTCCAGTTACTTCTGTGGCATGAGGAGATGAGTCAGGCCAGCTCTGCTTCTGCAAAATAAGCTAGCATTACCCTGTGGGTGGCCAGGGACTAATGCATAAAACAATTGAGGCACCAAAAACAAGTAGAAAAATAATTGATGCAGTTGATGCAAGCCCAAGCTGTTTTTTTCCAGTTCTGATTTACCAGGGATTAAGCTTATATTTTTGTCTCAAAACTTCTGTGTTTATTTTTAGAGAAAAAAAATGTAATTAGTCATCATTTTCATACACCTAACAATTTTGTGTGTGTTTTATAATTCTATTTTCAGTGATGGAGAGCCCTTAGTGTTGTAATATGTGGTAGTAGTAGTAGCAGCAGCAGCAGTGGCAGTAGTAGCAGTACTAGAAATCACTGTTAAGAGTTTAGTATGTCCCATATATTGTGGTATTTTATAGGCATAATTTTTATTTATTACAATAAATAAATAATAATCCTATGAAATCCTCCTAGTAACAATCCTATGAAATTTGAATATGCAAATCAAAATTCTTTCTAACTACATTAAATTGCATGTATTTCCTTGCCTACTGTTGTAGATAGTAATCTACTGACACATAAAAGTGAGGGTATGGCTTTTGATTCAAGTAAATAGCAGTAAAAAATAAAGTAAGTAAAAGAATATTGGTATAAAGTCATCAGGAGTTATGTTCCAAAAATTGGAGGGTGGTTGTCAGAATTTAGTGGGAAATGAACTTGTGTGTGTGTGTATGTATGTATGGAGAGAGAGAGAGATTGAGAGGGAGAGAGAATAAAAGAATGAGATTTGGGTGGCAAAGGATTGAATATAGAGATGTGGAGGTCAAGATCTGAAAGAGGGTCAAAGGGGCAACAGTGAATTCAGTGGGAAAATGAAAGCTGGTAGGAGGGAAATGTTAACGTGAACTAGGACTGTAGTGTATTTTTTTTTTCCTAAAATAATGGGTTTATTGAGATGTAATTCACATACCATAAAATCCACATGTTGTAGTGTATCTTTTAAATGATGGAAAGACATTCCTATTAGTTTATGTAGATTATATATAAAGAATGTGCACTTCTCTGTGAGTCTCTTAAATCACACACTTATTGCTCCAATGACCTTATTTAAAAATTAATGAGGTTCTCGTGATAAAGGAATTGCTCAATTTGGGTAATGTCACAAGGAATTGAGAATGGGTTCTGAGTCCCTGTTGAAATGAAAGTAAAATGTCTGGGGATTATAATATTTAGTCTATTACTAGGAGAAAATGATTGCAAATAAAGTTATCTCTGGACCTGAGGTGGAATCAGGTGTGGCAAGGAGAGAGATCAAGGAGGGATTTTCACTGTGGTTTTTGTTTTTTTAAGAAGTAATTTAAGAAAGAATTAAATTAAACAAATAATGATTAAATAGCAACAGTATAGGACAAAACATTAAAAGAATAATTGGATATTCTGGTTTTATTCCAAAACAAAGATAGAAACGGAAAATCAGAAAGCAAAAGTTTCACTAGCCATCTTTCACTGAACCCATCTGTATGATTACAGAGTTAAAAAACAGGGTGTTTTTTTTTTTTTTGAAGAAAGCAAAACAAAAGTGAACGCATATTTAATGCTAAAGATAGAAGGTCAAAGAAGGTTGTTTTGTTATTTTACCTGTTTCCATAAGAAATATTTGCAAGCAATAGTCTTTTTGTTTTTCTGATATACTTTGGGAATTGGCCAGGTCAAGGGAGAGAAAAATATGCTCCAACCTTCTTTTAAGGAAGGTTTTGTGGGGTTTTTTTTTGTTTTTTTTGAAGGTTTTGTTTTGTTTTAACTGTTCCCCTCCTTCTTTCATTGAGATCTCCTTCAGTTCAGAGATGCTTGCAAAGAAATCATGTTTGCTGATTTTAAAAAATATTAAAATTTATATGTGAAAATAAATACAGTAATGAGCTTAAGCTTTGCTTTTTATAGTTTCTGCAAGATTTGATCACTCCTATGTGTTCTTCTTTTTTTTCAAAATAGAAAAAAAAAAAATCCGTCATTTAAATGTTTAGCTTTCCAGTGCTGTTTCTGTATGTACAATTTTCATTAGGTTGTTATTTTTAATTAATTTTAATTTTTCCTTTTGTGAATTTAATCTATTTAATTAACAATTTTCTATATTTCTTATACTTCTAAAAATAATTTTTATAATTTTATGTATTTCTTATACTTAACTTTTAAACCATGTATTACCTAACTTTTGTCCTTTTTAAGCTTATTTTTACCTCCCTGTAATTTATTTTTTAGCAAAATAGACACCGTGTTTGAGTTGGTAGGTCGACATAAGGTCATTATTAGACTATTCTTGTGTAATACAGCAGAACAATGTTTATATCTCATTTCTCATCAGTCGTTTTTTTTTCCTTTTGATTACCAAATTGGTTTAATAACTTAATTAGAAGCAGACTCTGAGTAATCCTGTGTGCCACTAGCTTGTTCACATTTGGTAAACAAGACAAATACTGCTATCTACATTTTCCAGATGGAAAACTATAGCTAAAACATTATCATTTTCTCTGCCAATCAAAACAAACAATTTTAAACAGCCTAGCTCCAAGACACCTTCTTTCAAAAAGCCACTCTTAATTCTCTAAACATGAAATTCATCACCCTGTGATTTTTCCTAGAACCACTGCTTACTCATTGCAAAATCAACAATATTCTGTCCTACATTATTAAATGCATGCACGTCTGTCTTGCTCCACTAGATTATAAATTTAATGAGGACAGAACTCATATTTCTTTTCACCTTGATATCTCTCAGACAGCTATCATCTGCCTCTTGTGTTGTAAGTACTCAGTAAATGTGTGTTAAATGAAATAATGTATAGACTCAGGATACAGAGGCTTAGTTCACCCAAGACCCAGTCTAGTGCTCTGTTCCCTAAAACCTCTCTATTCTTTGGACTTTTGGTAATGCCACATAAAGTCAGTGTGGAATTTTTAAAAAATGGATTACATTTTGAGACTTTGCACAACAATTCCTAACTGCATGATCTTGGGAGAGTGGTTTGATCATTCTGAAACTCAGTGTCTGTATCTATTAAAGAGGGGATATTTGCCTTGCCTCCCTTTCTTTATAATGATTTATAAGTATGAACTAATGAATGTTATAAATTTGATATGTTTTAAAAACAAATTCTCCAGAGATTTAAACTATTATTATTTAATGACAAATAATTAGATCAAAAAATTTTTTAGATTTTTAATAATTTCACAGGAATCAGTAAAAAGGGCTGGGTTTTCTAGATATATCTATTCTATGGTATTTATACCCACATACCCAATTTTTAAAGTTATAGTCATGATTTATTGGATGCTAGACTGGCAAATATTGTAATATCTTTGTGAACAGGAAGAACTATGAATTAGATACCAAGGGCCAAGAATAATCATGATGAAATGAACCCTTCTCTTTTTATCCTTGTCTATGTCTGCTGGGGAGACCCTGGGGGTTGAAAGAGGAGCATCTCATGCACACATGCCTCTGGGTTTGGAGTGAAGTAGTTCTGGGAATAAGATAAAGTCTTTCTGATAGCCTCATTTTTTAATCATTCATGTGCAGTTCCAGAGGGCTACTTCAAATTCAAAATGCTACCAAGAAGAAACTCTTACTGGGAATAATATCTTTTTCATTTAATGATGGGAGACAATGACTAAATGAAACAAAGAGGGACATTAGAATTCCAACAGAGATTAAGCTGTGCAAAAGAAAATGATGCTCATTAATTGCCATTGTCCAGTTCTGGTGGATGTGATTTGTCAGGTTGATCTGGCTGGTCACTCTTCCTGCTCACATGTTTGTGGATATTCCTTTTGTAACTTTACGGTGCGCAGTTGAGATAGGTTTTCCCAGATAGAAAAACACAACAACATTGAGGGTATCAGGTTGCTAGTTACAATTATGCACTGTCATGTTGGTAGAGTTAGCCTTATTGTGAAACATAATAATATTCAGCCTAGGGATTCAAGTCTATAAGCTTGTTACACAAAATCATAAATGTTAAAAGTTTTGTATTCTTTTTCTTTTTGCATTCTTTCTATGATAATCCCACACCTACCATCCCTTCTCTAGCCCCAACCATTACAACAGCACACTCAAGCAAATATATTTACTAGATGGAAGCCATGTATGCAGAAGGGAAAAGGAGAAAAATCTCATCAACGTGTTGCCACACATTCCCTCTCTAAAAGGTGCAGTGAAGAGATTGATAAATCTGCACTATGTGCTGCTCTGCAGAAATAATTCCTTGTTTCTTATGTTTCTCACTGGAATATTCTAGTATTCCATTTTGAAGAAAATGAATTGAAGATTTGTCTTTTTAGGAAGTCATTTCTAAGGGTGCCAGACCCTATTTCTTTAGTCCTTCAACAATCACCATTCTTATTTCCTGAACTTGTCATCCAGTTCCTCTCCTCCAGTTAATCCTCTCATTCTTTTCTACATCCTCCTTGGTATGGTGAGAAACTACAAATTTCTTACCAGTCTGGAACTTCATTTAATTTAGGAAAAATGTCTGTCCTTTTGGAGTCATTACAAAAGGCATGGTCCAATATTCCCTCTATTCATGGGGCCAGCGCCTGCGTCTTTTTACCCTGACCTTAATTATGATAAAACATGTGCTATGGACTGAATGGTGTGACCCCCTTGCCCAAATTCATGTGTTAAAGCCTTAACACCCAACATTATAGTATTTGGAGATGGGCCATTGGGAGATAATTAGGCTTAGTTGAGGTCAAGGGGGTGGCACCTTCATGATGGGATTGGTGCCCTTCTAAGGAGAGACACCAGAGAGCTTGCTCTCTGTCTCTCTATCCACATGCACACACTGAGGAAAGTTATGTGAACATTGTGAGAAAGGGGCATCTGTAAGTCAGGAAGAGAACCCTCACTAGACCCTGAGCATGCTGGCACCCTGACCTCAGACTTCCAGTCTTCAGAGCTGTGAGAAAATAAATTTCTGTTGCCGAAGACACTCCATGGTAATTTATTATGGCAATCCATGCAGACTCTCCAGTGCCCAATACCTTAATATGTTAAGTAGTTTTACATAATTTTCAAATTCTAGCTTTAAATAAAGCACTGAAATGCATAGATACATTAATATTTTGCCATTAATAATTTTTTAAATGAGATGTATACATGTCCTTATTAAATGCATTTTGTATTAAGCTGTAGTAATTCAAAGTATTAAAAGTCAATATTTAAGATAGTGAAACACTTTTGATTCTTTTATCTATTTTGCATTCACTTTCTCACAAGTCACATTTAATGTGATCCTTTTAACTAGATAAAATTTTTTCTTCCAAATCTTATTTTAATATTAAATGCCCATTATAAAAATCTTTTGATTATTCCAAGATACACACTAATTAAAAAATATTTATTTTATGGTAGAAACTGTGATATTAACTTGAATGCTAATACTCTCAGTCAAATGAAAATTTTTATTTGAAAACATAAGTATTTATTTAAAAATTTTAAATTTGTGGTGTCTTAAGGCTGCTCTCATTATTTTTATTTCTGCATTTTGTTGCTACTCTCACTTAAATAGGATCTTATGTATCAAATACTACATTCAAGTATAAGTAATTTAAAAGTGATAAGCAAATCAGCACACTAGATTGGGCAATCCTGACGTTCTGTAGCATAACATAATGACTTGAATTCATAGAACTTTAAAAAAGATTAATAAGTGATTGCAATATTGCTTCATGAGTATAATTCAATACAAGTTTATTTTATACTCCTGCAATAGACTGAAACAGCCAGAATAATGTTTGACCACATATCTGTGCACTGGGGGCCAGCTAAGTTGACACATAAAACTAGCCATCACAATATGTCTGCTTTCCATTAATCATCACAACTGACGCTTCAGATTGTATATGATTGCATAATATGGTAATTGGTGATATGGGGGACTGCAAAATGAAACAGTCGCTGTAGGTTGGTGTATCTGGTGAGGGAGTCATTGATATGCGCAATTTTTAAGTTCAAAATTACCAAATGGAAGAATAAGAATTCACCCCTCATCCGTGTGACAGCCAAGTTCATTCTCTAACCACAGGATACTTTGTCTCTCATATCACATCACTTCAGGCAATTCACTGCTGCACTTAATAAAGTGAAACTTGCCCAACTTTGTAAATATCAAAGGAAGATGCAGCTTACTAGACTGCATAGTATCTCTTCCGACCCCTCTACTTCAATGAGGCAGAATTCTGGGGACATATGAGAAGTAGAGCCACTAGAAAACTCAGAAAGCTTGGTGAGACCTCTCTGAACAAGCCAGGGTCTGGATTCAGTTGGGTGCCTGTGACATGGGAAATGTATAGTATAAAAATACCACACAATTCTGTCTCCCAAGTGGCACAGGAGTCTAATAATTTAAGTTTTTCTAGCATCTCTCCCGCCCTCCCTACTAAAAAAGGTTTTGACTTAGGTTGGGAGAGCCTGAGAGCCAGAAACTAAACCGGGTGCTCAGGAAATGTATAAAAGTTCCTGAAACAATGACTAGGAAGGAACCCTCTGACCCATGACAAGTAGAAATGATAATTTTTAAGGCATATTGAATCATGGAAAATGTTAGGTGAGAGGAAGTTGATGAAAGAAAGGAAAAATTGCCATCATTTTATTGTTTAAAATGATGATTGGCTGTAGTGTTTTCATTGACTCTATTGAAAAGTACATATTTTTAATATGTATGTTAACGTACTCTTTTAATGGGCCCATGTTGTATAGTCAACATATTCATGCTTTCATTTTTAAAGCCAAAAACTCACAAAGGAATCTGTGTTTAAGGTACTAATATCAGAATAGATATCTGACAGAATTCTGGAAGACATTTACTCTATTTGTCGTTGTGAAGATCTGATCATAATTATGTTACAATACATATTCTGTAATGGAATTTCCACTCTATTATTATGTCTGAAAGGACAGTACTTAATATTTCAGTACAAAAGAGTATTATGAAAGTTTTATTGTCAGGGTACTATTGAAAATCTAGTAAATAATTTCTCAGAATGTATGGACACTTCGAACCTAGGTGTAAGAATTTTAGTTGATAACTGAACAATTTCTATTTTCATAATTTCCAAACAGAACACATCTCCAGAAGGCATATTCCAATTGGATAGCAAAAGTCCCTTGTTAAGAGAGACCATAAGGAAACACTATATTTTAAACAGTTTTGCATAAGACCACATGCAACTTCTGAAATTGCTGTATGTTATAGAAACAATTCCAAAATGAGAATAAGACAGTTATATGTTAAAACATAGAGAGTCTTTAGTAATTATTGATAAATGAGGGATATAGGATGGAAATTAGGCCAGGCATAGTTTTACTCACCATCAATTTATACACCCATTTCAATGAAATTTATATTAAGAGTAACAGGTGCTTTTGTGAATTATATTTATTTTCTGTATAGAAGTATTAGCAAGTGGAATGAAATCCGATTTTAAAAAGAAACAACAGGGCTTCCCTGGTGGCACAGTGGTTGAGGGTCCGCCTGCAGATGCAGGGGACGCGGGTTCGTGCCCCGGTCCGGGAAGATCCCACATGCCGCGGAGCGGCTGGGCCCGTGAGCCATGGCCACTGAGCCTGCGCGTCCGGAGCCTGTGCTCCGCAGAGGCCACAACAGTGAGAGGCCCGCGTACCGCAAAAAAAAAAAAAAAAAAAAAAAAAAAAAAGAAACAACCACTATTATTTTTCAAAGGATGATTTTTTATAATACAGCCATTAATTCAAAACAGTGGGGTGACATTACATTAGGGCAATAGAAAGTCGCATTCCTCTATTCAGGCTGCAGTATGCCTAATGCACTTTGTTCTGTCATTTGACAAGCTGTTTATTTCATTTTATTGGCCGCATCGTGGAATGTGGAATCTTATTTCCCTGATCAGGGGTCGAACCTGGGCCCTCTGCAGCGGAAGCACAGAGTCCTAAACACTGGACCGCCAGGGAAATCCCTGTTTTTCCATTTGAAATGATCCAAAAATGCCATTTATGAAGGAAGAAGAGGAAGTAGAAGAGTGTGTTGAGATACAGCTGTGTCTTCTTTGGCCCAAAGAAAAAGCTTTGTGTGATCCAGAATCCTTATGAATTTCCTGCCTACTCATTCCTAAACTTCAAGAAATTCGAACTCATCTTTTACATTAAACATTAACAAAGAAAATCATATTATTTCGCTCACATTTATGACTTTTGATCACATTTATGACTTTTGATCCAACTTGGCCTTTGATGTGTGTGATCTCTATATCTATCCTTTAATTATCCCTTTTTCCTTTTCCCAGATTAAATATTTTCTATACTTTGATGACTAAGTTCAAGTCATCTCTCCATTATTCATTCTCAGAAGTATAAGTACTTCTCAAAAGCAATGTCATCTTTTGTCTTATGCTTTAAAAAAAGTTGTGAGTATGGGCTTCAAACCCTGTTTTTCTTTCCTTTCTTATGACAGGCCTTCTAAGCATAGACTGTTTCCCTATACTGCCCTCAGCATGGGCTTGAGTAACAGTTTCCCACTCCACTGGCCCTTGCCTGCCACTCATCAGGCCATCCTGCCGCCCTGTGCAAAATCCTCATCCAAAGAATCACTCACAGGTGCTCTCAGACCAGCCCAGTCAGGTACCACATGGCATCTGTCAGACATTGCTTTTGTTACCTATGCTGGGAAATGTCTGCCCACCAGGCATCTCTGCCTCTCATGGGCACCAGTACCATAGCCACTTGTGTGCACTGTTGCTTTGGCAATGTGTCAGCACAATTGCCGGGCACTTCTGATGCTTTCATTTAATACCACCGTGTCTGCCAAGCCTTGCTGACATCACCTGCCCACCACAACAGTGGACCACCTGGCCCTGTGGCTTCTGCCATCTCTTTCCAAGAGCTGCTGGAAAGGAATGCTCAGAATTTAAACCTGTAAAGTGGTCTGTGATAACATGGGGGACAATGAACCCCACTTCATCTCTTCATATTATACTCTGACAAAGGGGTCTTAAAGGACCATCCTGTTTCTTACTGAGATTTACTGAAGTGTGTTTATTTCTTACTCAAAGCCCTGTTTTTGCCTAAGACCTAAAGAGGAGTCCTTGGGAGTTTGGAGATGCTCAGATTTGAATGACAAATCTGACAATGATGATTTTTTTGTATGAAGTGTAATGAAAAAAGAATAAATTCATTAATGGTTGCTTTGGGCCAGGTTGCCTCATAGACCCTGAAACAAGGATTTGTGAGCAAATAATGTATTAAGTGTTCATGAGAGAAAACAATAAGAGAATGCAGAAAGCAGAACCTAGACGGGGGTGGGGTGGGGGAAGGCCAAACAAAGGCCTAATTTAGGTAAAAATCTCAGCTCCAGTCTGATCCCTAGGGGAGCTCTAAAGTGCAAATTAGGCTTCATCAGCCTTTCTTCTCAGAGGAGCTGGGCTTTCATACTTTCCATCCAGTCATTGGCCGAGGCTGCCCCAGCATGGGCATGAGAGAGTGGACTCCCAGGCACTTTTAGCTGCCTGAGTAGGTAAAGTGGCTCCAGCAGGCCAGGGCAGCCATTTGAGGGCAGTCATAGATGCTGGTCATTAGAAGCAAAAAATCCCAAGGCACATAAAATTCAGGGCAGGTGTGCACAGAAAGGGTTAACGGTATCCCTGGGCATCATGGAGGCAGAATACTGACTGGTCCACTGTGCTCATCATTTCGTAGGTGGCTGTATTGGTTTCCTAATATGAGAACAAAACAATCTTGTAACTAACAGAGCCCAAAAAGGCCAAAGCTGTTAGAGTTTCACATGCATTAGAGTTTAAAAAAGACTTTTTTTTCCCATTTTTTTGCAAACTAAACTTGGCTTAAAGGATTCTCTAAGATTTATTTCATAAAGTCATCTATTTTTGAAACTGAAGGAACCTTAGTGACTATGGACAACCTCCCACTGGCTTGAGATTTCTTCTCCTGCAAATATCTTAGACAATATCTAGGTAAGTTAAAATGTTAACTTTGAGGTGTTAAATAAATCACTAATAGGACAGTTATAGCAGATGCCTTTGTTAGTATCTTTTAGATAATTTTTGTAATAGTTATTTAACTTGCAAAATATTTCAAACATATAGAAAGAACAGGGAATAATATAACAGATACCCATGCTCTCATTATTAGTTTATATAGACAAAAGTATTTGATTAAAATTGGTTGAGCTGTGTTTTCTGTATCAAAAAAGAAAATGCTACAAATTCACCTAAAGTGTCAGACTCCATTTTCACCAATCCTCCCAGTAATTACTTCTCCTCCAGAAAGAATCAGTCTCTGAAGAAATCATGTATTATTCCTTAGCTTTTTTGTGTGTAATTTTGCTATATTGTATGTAGAGATAGACACACATGAGTATTATCACACTGCATGTATGCATTTGCTGCTAACTTGTTTCACTCAACATTTTTTTAGATTTATTCTTTTGATATTTTTACATCGAATTTATTCGTTTGGGCAGTATACAGTATGGCTGAGTGTTTCATAACATTTCCTGAGTAAGGTACAAAGTTATGTTGTATTCCTATTTTATTGTTAATCAAAACAGTGCCATTAGGGCTTCCGTGGTGGCGCAGTAGTTGAGAGTCCGCCTGCCGATGCAGGGGATACGGGTTTGTGCCCCGGTCCGGGAGGATCCCACATGCCGCGTAACGGCTGGGCCCGTGAGCCATGGACACTGAGCCTGCGCGTCCGGAGCCTGTTGCTCCGCAACGGGAGAGGCCACAACAGTGAGAGGCCCGCGTACTGCAAAAAAAAAACCAGTGCCATTTGAATTTTATGCCTGCTATGTACCATAACAAAGTTTTCCCATAGCAGATGTGGCTTTGCTAGGCTGTACTGTATGCATATTTCCACCTTTCTAGGTTTATTTTTTATAGGTGTGTTTTTTAAAAACCTCACTCACAAAAATAATTTATGAATTCTCTCAAAAACATCATAACATTTATTTTAAAGCAATTTATTACTAATGAACCTGAAGCATCATCCTTAAGATAATGGACAAGTATGATTTGGTGATAATCCCCACCTCCAGAGGGTTAGTGGATAGTTATTTCTCCCATTTTGCAGATGAGAAGGCTGAGGCTCATAGAAATTAGATCATTTGTGTAAGACCAGAGAGCTTGGTTCCAGGTTCAGTGAATTCACACCTGGTACATACAGCTTAATACAGTCTGATGGCATTTCATTTGGGGGAATTATGTTACAACAAACCTTGTTGATATCCATTCAAAGTATGCATAGGGTATTCAGTTTTCCCTCCAACTTCTCATATTACATCAGCAACCTTGACCCTAGTATGGGATTCAACTGGAACTCTTTGATTTTGTCATCTTTCTTGTTCTCTGTTCCACACAGGGTAAGTCATTTTGCTGAGACAGGATTTAAAAACAGCCACATTACAGCCTATCTAGAGACAATACAGTGTGGCATCCAGACTCCAGATTCAATTCTGAGCTGTGCCATTATTATTAATATGATCATATACAAATTACTTAATTTTAATTTCCTCATCTATAAAATAGGGGTTATAATAGCACCAGCTTAACAAAGTTGTTGTGATGATTAAATGAATAACAGAGTGCCAGGGAGGAGTGCCTGTCATTCAGGAGGCGTTATATGCTTGTTTCATATTACTATTATTCCAATTTGGGAATATGGTGATTAGGTGGCACATATTCAGCCATAGGTTCCCCAGACGGTGATGCCCGTCTGGACTCTCCAGTTGGTACACCAGGATCATGTTTACAAAAGGGCAGTCAAGCCTTCCCCAAAAGCTTCTTCTTCATGAACTTTTCTTTAACATTTGATTGAAGTATAGTTGATTTACAGTGTGTGTTAATTTCTGCTATACAGCAAAGTGATTCATTTCTACATATATGTATATATTCTTTTTCATGTTCTTTTCCATTACGGTTTATCACAGGATATCGAATATAGTTCCCTGTGCTGTACAGTAGGGCCTTGTTGTTTATCCATCCTACATATACTAGTTTGCATCTGCTAATCTCAGACTCCCACTCCTTCCCTTCCTGCCCCCCCCTTGGCAACCACAAGTCTGTTCTCTAGGTCTGTGAGTCTCGTTCTGTTTGTAGATAAGTTCATCTGTGTCGTATTTTAGATTCCACATATAAGTGATATCATATGGTGTTTGTCTTTTTCTGTCCAGCTTATTTCACTTAGTATGATAATCTCTAGGTCCATCCATGTTACTGCAAATGGCATTATCTCATTCTTTTTTATGGCTGAGTAATATGCCATTTTGTATATGTGTGTGTGTGTGTGTGTGTGTGTGTGTGTGTGTGTGTGTGTGTAAATATATGTATATCTGAAACATCTTCTTTATCCAATAATCTGTCAATGGACATTGACATGTTTCCATGTCTTGGCTATTGGAAATATTGCTGCTATGAACATAGGGGTGCATGTATCTTTTTGAATTATAGTTTTGTCTGGATATATGCCCAGGAGTGGGATTGCTGGATACTATGGCAACTCTTTTTAGTTTGAGGAACCTCCATACTGTTCTTCATAGTGGCTGCACCAATTTACAGTCCCACCAACGGTGTAAGAGGGTTCCCTTTTCTCCACACCCTCTTTCATGGACTTTTTTTAAGCAAACAAGTGGTAGGATTGAGTATGACATTTATGACACAAGAGTATGAACAATATAGAGTTTTTCAAACAGTCACTCCAAGTTCAAGTAATATCTAGTAAACACACATAGGAGTCAGGAACGACTGCAGTGTGGTTCTGCTACAAGGGAACCAGTGAAACGATTAACATGATAGGGCTGTTATAATGTCTGCCTATTACGTGACAATCTCTGTGAGGCATGGATTAAAGCGACTGATGAATTTCCAGGGAAATGCAGATGGAATCTCATTTTCATGTATTGTTTAATAATAAAGATAATGATAAAACACACATCTAACCATGTATCCCTGCAAACTTTCCTTTCTTCACATACAAGCCTCTGTGCCCACTTCCTCATTTCTTGTTCACCACCCAATCCCCTGCGATTTGGTTTCTTTCTTTCTTTTTTTTTTTGTAGAAAGGCTTTTTTTTAAAAAAAAATTGTATTTATTTATTTATTTGTGCTGGGTCTTATTTGCAGCAGGCGGCTCCTTAGTTGCAGCTCTTTCTTTAGGGCTCTTTTTTGTTAAAACATGAAACAAAACAACTCTGAGAGCATTAACATCTAAACTGCACTGACTGATCACTTGAGTAATTGATTTTAGTTGTAATGAAGAGATAGCCATCACACAGTTAAAACAATGAGCCATTTCTGTCCTCATTTACTTGCGCTTTTGGTGGCATTAAACACAGCTGGGCATTCTCATTGGTAGGGTTCTCTGGCCGCCCATTTTATCTTATCTGAGATTTCATCTTCATCTGCCTAACAAAGTATTCTGTTCACTCCCATTTTTATTATCCCTTCACTTATCATAATAACTTCAGTGACTTCATCTACCTCCATAATTTAAATGCCATTTATATGCTGATAACTTTGAAATAGATGTTTTCAGTCTCAGTTTCTCTGATGGAACAGAGACCAATGTGAGCTTGTCTGGGAAATACAAATTGAGCTTTACGTATGTTGGTAAGTCCTAAAAATTTTAATTGAAGAAATAATCATTGGGTGGGGCTAATGGCGGACTCCAGGAGGGCTCATGCTGCGGGGGTGCTTCCCTGAGCTTCTGCTGCCAGTGTCCTTGTCCCTGTGGTGGGCCACGGCTGCTCCCCCCCCCCCCCCCCCCCCGCAGGAGACCCTCCAACACTAGCAGATGCTGATAGGAAAAAAAAAAATTACTGGTGACAAGGTGGATACAAGGAAACTGATTAGGAGTCCGGCGGCCAGGCAAGGGTTACCTGTGTCTTCTGATTGGGGTCTCAACGAAGGTGCAATCGAGGTGCCCTCCCGCCTGTGGCTCCACGGTTCGAAGAGTCCACTCCCAGACTCACGGAGATGGCTGGCCCCAGCTTCGTGCTGGCTATTGACGGGAAGCACCTTCGGCGCCTAGTGAGCCGTCAGCTCCTGGAGGCCACCAGCCTTTCCTGAAGGCAGCCCACAGTTACTGGCCACACGGTCTTTCCCCACACGGCCACCGCTTCTTTAAGCCCCCCAAGATTTTCTAGAGCAGTCTGCTAGCAAGATGGAGTCTGAGGTGAAGTATTAGCACTGAGCAGCGTCCATCACTTTGCTACAGCCCACGGTTAATAAGCAAGCCAAGCAGCCACCAAGCGCTCCCTCGGGTGCGGCTGGCCTGGCGCCTCACAGAGAACGCTGCCTGCGCAGTGGCTGGGCTCCCGGAAGAGACGCCACACCCCGCGCGCCCGGAAGCTGCCTTCCCCGGAAGTGCTGCGTCCACTTCCTGGACCTGAACCTTGAGGAGCAGTAGGTCAGCGGGGGCCCGTGGGTGCTGCTCTTCTCGGGCGTCGCCTGCTGGTGGCCCTTCAGCCTCGGCCGCCACAGCACCACAGCCTCGGCCACCACAGCTTTGGTCACAGCCTCGGCCGGCCCCGGGGAAGGCTTTTTTTAGTTCGGCTCCGAGGTGGAGCGGAGATGCTCCTGAGATGACGGACCGGGACTGCTGGGGAGTGTCCCCCGCCCACAGACTGAGCCGCAGACAGGGACACGGTGCGAGCCGAGGACACCCGGCTCCTCTCAGGGCTCAGCGCCTGCCTGCCTCCCACTCCCAACGTGCCGCAGGCTGAGACCCGCGCTCCTGGCCAGGACTTCCGGCCGCTCACACAGCCGCAGCGCCTGGGCCGAAGGTGCTCACACCAAGGTAGGAAAACAAAATCCGTTTTCATTTCTTAAAGAGTTGAAAATTGCGTTCCAAAACTTGGCAGGCATTAAAAGGATGAGTAAGCTTACAGGTGTAAATGCAAACCGTTTTCCAATTCAAGGCAAGTAAGTGCCCACAGGGTTCTGGCGGGAAAACCTCTGGTGGGAAAGGAAACTGGGCCCTAAGGCTCAGATTTAAGGGCGGTCATGGGATTCCACAAGGGAGTGAACATCAGGAACCTGAGAAGTCCCTTTAGAGTCACAGCATATAGCATAGTGTTTCCCCAGCTTTATTGAGGTATACTTGTCGAATAAAAATTGCATGTATTTAAGGTGTACAATATGACGCTTTGATACAGGTATATGTTGTGAAAATGTTACCATAATCAAGCTAATTAACGTAACATGTCCATCACGTCACAGAGTTATGTTTGTGTGTGTGTGTTGGGGGAAGATCAACTTAGGAAATTTCAAGTGTACAATACGGGATTATTAACTATAGTCAATATATTTCTTGATCTGTTCTTTTTTAGCTTTAAAATTAAGGCTACTGCATTAGTTACATTGACTTCCCACAGTATTGAAGAAACAAATGAATGAATGACATTTGGTGTAAACAATCAGATTTCTTGACCTCTCTCTTTTTAAAATTAAAACGAATGATCCCAATTTAGGGAATAAAAATATGACCTTCTAGATAAATTAAGTGACACACTGGTTTCCTCATATAATATGCCAACATTAATTTGTGTAAATAGAAATAAATGGAGTAACTGGAAATAATGATTGACTTAGGTGCCATTATAAAAGAAACACTATTCCTCTTGTCTTTCACACAGATGAATAAATGTAAATATATAATTTGTAATCAATAGAGTCAGTAGAGTCAAATAAGGAAAAGCTGAAGCTTTATATAGATTCACTGAAAAATAAAGAATTAGGTAATGTAAAAAAAAAAGAAATAATTATTTCTGGTTTGTCTTTGTGTGTTTCCCAGTGCTACACGTACTACATACTTCTGATGTTAAGGATTTAGAAAGTACTTGATACATACTAAATGAATGAATGTCCTAAATTCTTATAAAAAGCAAAAGCAGCTCCTCTATTTGCCTGTTTGAATTACTAGTATAAATGTATTAATGCTAAGTATAAGTTTTAAGGAAAAACATCTCCTCATAAATTGAAAACTTTCATCATTTTTTATAAAATTCAGCAGGAGAGCTCTGCGTGGTCCTGAAGAACACACCATGTGTTCCCAACAAGTTCTCAGAACTGCAATTCATTATCCAGCTGTTCTGTGGTTTACGTAAATTACTTTTCCTGGAAGAACTTACAGCTATAATCAATCACTCACTCAAACGATCAGTTAGTGAGGTTGATCAACAACGTAAAGTCAATATTCCCCAACATTCTCTCTTTCCATTACTGATCTGTGATGTA
Source organism: Stenella coeruleoalba (assembly GCF_951394435.1). Taxonomy (NCBI): domain Eukaryota; kingdom Metazoa; phylum Chordata; class Mammalia; order Artiodactyla; family Delphinidae; genus Stenella; species Stenella coeruleoalba. The sequence continues at coordinate 44,339,743 of NC_137153.1, forward strand.
GAAGTGATTTCATGTTTGTTGTGCCTTGTTCTTGCTATTTTAAGATATAGCCTTAACTGACATTACAAAGACTATATAAGATCTAAGTTTCTAGGGAATAGAGAAATTATATTGATAATTAAATAAATTATGTGTTTTAAGATGGTTTGGCTCCAGTAAGTTATGAACTCATGGGATTCCAGTGATAATTACATCAATTTGGTGATAATGATATGTTAAGTGATTTCTCAGGTTTTTTTCCCCCACTAATTCCTAACAATAAGCCCGTGAAATAGGTATTATTATTCCTGTTTTGGAAGTGAGGAAACCACACAAGGAGTCTTGAGAAAGGATGGATAGAGCCAAGGCAGAGTGTGTAGGTAGTGATGCTAGTGGGGAAGGAGAGAAGAACCAGAATAAACTGGTTTCTGGGACATCGGAGGATTAAAGAGCTTCTTGAGAGAAGAACTGGTCGATAAAGTCAAGCATGGAGAGAAATTATGTTAGGTGATATGGGGAAGTGGTAATTAGATTTGGGAGTTAGAGAGTTTTGGTGAACTTGGTAAAAACCACTTTAGTGCAGAGGCAGAGAAGGGGACCAGAGTGCTCAAGGTGGAGGAATGAGTGGGAGGTGAGGAGCTGGCCAGGAAATGTACATCATCTGGGGAAACTCCATGCAAAGGGAAGACATGAGGCAAAATAATTACTCAAGGAAGAGGATTTTTGTTGTGGTTGTCATTGTTATTTTGCCTTTTTTTAATTTTTTGGTTCGTTTAGAAGGTGATATTGGCTAGGAAACTTATGAGATGATCACAAGCAGAAACCAGGAGAGAGGGCTAACTGAAGACCCAATAAGTAGGTGTGATGATGGAGAAGGATGGTAAGGTGGTGGGAAGGTACTGAAGCCTAGATGCAGTGCTCAGTTTCAGTCAGGAGTAACAAGCAAATGATAGAATGTCAGGGGAAGATTGAGATAAATATTTTAACAAGTAGGTCGAGGGTAAATTGCAAAGTTAACTTCTCTTAGGGACAAAACAGAAGGCCTACTCCCCTGGGACCCCATGTCCCCAAGGCTTAGAGTCTGATGAATCTGATCAGACCTTCAGCAAATGAGGTTGTTAGGGGCTCTGCGACAGGATATTTCAGATAATCAGGGAAGGTTTCAAGCTAGTTAGGTGCACACATGGCAAGCAAGTTGTGCCGGAGAGGGTTAACCAGTAGTTCTGGATTGCTGAAAACCTGCCCTTTGCAAAGAAAGGCTTTTCTCTAGGACTGGCCCCTGGCTGTCCCCTGAGAGATAAGTTTTGAGCCCTTGGAATATGCTGCCTGAGAAGAGTGTTTTCATGTGACCAGATGAGTTTATCCTAAACAATGTGATTTATGGTGTGCACCGGTTTTTGCTCTCAGGGACTGAGGTTTGAGTATCTGAGGCCAGTCATGTGGGCGCTGCCTGCACCCCCAATAAAAATCCTAGACATGGAGGTCTGCGTGAGCTTCCCTTGTTTGGTAACTCTTCAACTATGTTGTTCACACATCCCTTCTGGGAAAAGTACTACTCATACTATTCCACTGTGAAAGGCCACCTGGAAGTTTGCTCCTGGCTTCTCCTAGACTTCACCCCATGGGCCTTTTTGCTTTGCTAATTTTAATCTCTGTCCTTTCACTATAATAAAAAAAATGTGATCATGAGTACAATAGCTATCCTGAGTCCTGTGAGTTCTTCTAGCAAATCATCAAATCTGAAGGTGGCTTTGGGGATCCTGGCCCCAGTGTTATAACACCCCAGTCAGGGTTATTTACTACTTTTTAGAATGTGTCTGTCCTTATAGTTTAGTCAGTCATTTATTTACTATTTATTTATGCATGGGGTACCCATTGTGGTCCAGGCACTGCACTGGGCACAGAACATATAGTGGTGAGCCTCTGTCTACAGGGTAGCCTCACAGCGCTTGGAAGAACTATAGAGCAAACTAACAATCTCAGGTATGACAAGTGCTAAATAGTAAGTACAAATTCACCAAGAGACAGGCTGGCTGGGGGAGTGGGGGTCAATGTATATAGATGGTGTGGTCTCCATAAAAAGAGATGCTTTCTGGAAGGGTCATAAAAAGATCCAGATAGAAGAAAAGAGATGTAAAGGCCTTGATGGTGGGAATAAGTTTAGTATATTCTCTTGAATAGAGAAAAAACAGACAGACTGGAGAATAAATGAATGAGAGGCAAGTTGGTAAGAATTGAAATCAGAGCTTGGAGAATATGATGTATCACCTAAAAATATATTTTTTTTCTCAATATTCTGTGTTCACATGGATAATCTCTCTGACTTTGACATCTGGAAAGTTTTTACTTTAACTTTGTCTTTATCCTCATATATATTTTACTTGATGTTTTGATTTGATATAATAATTATTAATCATTGCTACCGTGTTAACCAATTGTATTTGTATTTGAACTAAAAACACATGGAGAGTATAATGTTTTCGGACATATGTCTTAATCTTTGTATTTTCTACTGTAGCAAAGATGATTTGAATTTGTAATTTAGTTTTCCCTAGAATTATAATAATAATTCTCAAAATCTCTAGGGTACATATTTCCTATCCAATTGAAAACAATTAAGGGATATATAAATAGGATATAAGAAATCATCTAGAAGCTTTTCACATTGAATTACCATCTTGTTTAAATACTTCTTGATATAGACACTCATTAATGACATTCCTCTTTCCTTGAGCACCTGTTCCTGGTAAAAACAAGGGCTATATTGATTTGCTGTAATTTATCTTCTGCCAGGATTTTTGTCTTGACAGTGTGAGAAGATTAATTGGAATTAATGGCATTTGCACAGCTAATTAAAGTCACTCTTCCTAAAGTCAGATCAATTCCTTTAATCAGAGGAGTGACAAAGCTTTGCTTGCTTGTTATAGTCTGCATGTAGATGTTGCCTGGATGAATAAGAATCGTTGCAAGCATTAGGCATAGAATACAGTAACAACTTGGATTGCCAGGAATTTCTCTGGCATTTATAGAATATCACTATGCCACTTACATATACACTAGGAATGTTTTGAATTAAATGCAATTCAACAAAATTAATTTACATATTTTATTTATAGTTTATTATGGAGCTTCTTACAGTGGTTGGCATCCACAGGCATAAATCCCCAGGGTAATTCCTAGCCAGATTCACATAATGCAGGAGGAAGCAGAGGGTTAGTAATTATTGGGTTAATTCATGCATCAAATTGATGTTTTCTTTATCTGATTTTATAAAATTCTACCAACTCCTTTCTCCACATGGACGACATATTTATAGGAAATGTGTTCATCAAGGACTGAATAATTCAAACAAAAAGAGGACATATTTCTGAGGGAAGGTTTAGAGAGATGCACCAACATTTTTGTCTTGTTCAGTGTCAATGCAACAGTGAGATAGCAGCAAACATGGGAGTAGAGTGAGGGGACAGGCAAGCTGCACGTTCTCTTCCTCTGTTTTGTAATATGAATTATCTTTGGTCTGTGATGGTGTAAACATCAAACATTCATCACCTGTCCATGGCTCTGTTTTTGTATTGGATACTTCTTAGACACAGCTTATGTTCTTAGCCTGGCCACTGAGGCCAGTCATATCTCTAAGGTTCCCCATAGGGTTCCACATCTTTACACTAAGCACCTTGCCTCAAATATGTAGAGATCCTAATGTTTCCCTTCCAGAAGTTTATATGACTCTGACAAAGAGCTGATGCACTCACGTATGTGCGACTCCAAAATTCGGGGAACTACTGCCTCATGGATCAGCTCTTAAACAACAGGTGAGAAGAAGCGACACATAAATCTGTAACACATTCTCTAGGCTCTTAAGAGGCCCTGTTAAATAACAAAAATTTAGCCAAGTACATTTTAAAGATCTAATTTGCTTTATTGAATAATTCATGGATCAGGCGGCATCCCCTCTAGCAACTAGAAGAGAGCTGCAAAGGACTACAGAAAGGGAGAGGTTTTTAAAGGCAAGATAAGGAAGTCATAAACCAGAAAAAAAATATTTCCAGTGAGGTCATCTCCCTTATCTTCTTTTGGGGGATGGTGAGAGCCCATGTGACAGATAACCTCATTGGTGCTGACCAGAAAATGCCACATTGACCAGTTAGGGTTACATTCCTGGGTAAGTTGTAATTAGGTTAGGTATTAAGTCTTGCTTTTAGCACAACTGACTCCATTTTGGGCCTGTCATTTCTTTTTTTAAACAGTCCTGAGTGGATCAAACACTCTAGTTGCTCACAGACATAGCCCACTAGATAGTACCTTTTTGTATTGGCTATCTTGCTTCCTTATCTTCCTTACATCCCTCATTCTTGCTCCCTGGGACCACTTTCGAATTAATCTGCCTCTACACAAGACCTTATTTCGTATTCTGTGCTCATGAAATACAGGCTATGACAGTTGTGATATATGCACATGATGCTCTAATATTGCAATAAAGATAAAATCTCTGAGAAATAGTGTGAAGTCAAGAAAAATGTAAGAACTGATTGAAGAAAATAACCCAAGATTTTAAAACCACATAGTAACACTAAATATTTTGGGGGGATGGGGGTGAGGTGGAGGCATCCCCAACACATCAACATGTGAAAATCAATACATTGCCCTTTGAGAATTTATTATTCTTAATGCATTAATTTCGAATCTATTCACATGGTCTATTGATGATGAGGACATCACTTGTGCATATTTTGGATTGATTAACAATGATGAGAGTTGAATAATGAACTTGGAATCCAGTGATCTTGAGTTCCTGAAGCATCACTAAGGTGGATAATATCCTCTTTACATATGTCCTAGGACATTTTAGAGGTTGAACTGAATGTTTTTTCATTGCAAAGTAACCTACACATAACCTAGTAAACATACGTGCACGCATAGTTAAATGTCTAGCATGTAGAAGACGTAACTATAAATGCTTATTTAACCAAATATTTAAGACTAAATATGATCTAACATCCATTCTAACTATGTCTTCCCATATTATTACCTCAATTGTTTCAGCCCAGATCATTACACTTCAGTAATCCAGTAAGTTCACACAGTTTCATGACCCCCTTGTTGTGAATTTATCTCTTCTAGCTATTTGGAATGAGCAACCAGAAATTTCGAGACTTCTTTTTCTCTCCTGTAAGTAATGAAAAGTCTGTTGGTTATTAAATCAACGCCTAACTTTCTAAATCAGAGTGGTTGGAAAGAGTGGTTGCTCTTTGTCACCAAAGGGATAAAGCTAGGAAGGAAAATCTGAAAAGGCACCAAGACCAGAATTCCATAGAAATTATCAAAGGCACGTCATTCCTCCTTCTGAGTTCGTTCCCTGATTCCTTCTTTGGTATTTCAGATATTTTTTTTGTAGGTTTGAGCTGTTGAAGGTATATATCAATGCCAATTTAGAAAAAATAAGTAGAAAGCAAAAGCAAACAAACCCCACAAAGACCTTCTGAAATGCTATACTGATGAAAACTATCAATGAAAGAGAGCAATGGAGATATATTTTGGATTAATAGTATGGATAGTGGGGTGCCTGGTAAGGCAGACTTTTAAATTGTGTCTAACTACTTCCATGTCTATAGCTATTTAAATATTTGTCAAGGCTTTTCAGAGCTGACTTCTATGGAGAGTAGAAATTTGCTAATATTGGGAGGAAATATGAGAGTGTCTTCCCTTAGTGATACAAGTAAATGTCAAGAGAGACAGTCATTACATGGAGAATTGGCACCTATTTTTTCTCCTGGATGTCATTAAAGGCTTCTCACTTAATCCTCAGCTTATTTATGTCATTTAATCAATAGAGTATGCTGTTAATATGTTCCATTTATTTATAGAGCTTTTTAATCCTGTTTAAGAAAAATGATCCCTACCCTAAAGTTTAATAAAAGGCTATTAGGATCTGTGTGGGCTACTCACATGACACAAGATGTAAGATGTCAAAGAGGGTTTGGAGACAGATATCAGGAAGGGAGACTGTCAAGAATGAGACAGATTTCAAGTACTAATTGAGGACTTGAATCTTCAGACATTTGATTAGGAGAGCAATTCAGGAACAGAGATCTAGTTAAAATCCTAGTTAAAATAATTGAGCACAAGTTCACAGGCTCAGAAAATCAGGCAACAGCATGTCAGTATTATGGTACTACTTCAATGGGACCAGATTTCCAAACAGGAAAAAGTCGTTTTTCTTGGTTACATTAGGCTGTTGTGTTCCCTATAAATGGGCAGGGAGTGAGAGCTTGGACATCCACATTAGTCAGCTACCGAACTTTCAATGAACAAGAATTCTAAAGACGCAGTGAATTGGATATATGTACTGATGATACCTGAATACTTTTTTTTTAAATTGAAATATATTTGACATATAACATTGTGTAAATTTAAGTTGTACAGCATGTTAATTTGATATATATGTGTATATGTGTGTGTGTGTATATATATATATGTGTGTGTGTGTATATATATATATATATATATATATATATATGATTGCCATTGTAGCCATACTTCTATCATGTTACATAATTATCCTTTCTTATTTAGTGGTTAGAATAATTAAATTCTAGTTTCTTAGAAAGTTTGAGGATTATAGTACAGTGTTGTCTGTGTTCACTGTACTGTGCATTTTATCTCTAGGGCTCATTTACTACTCATTGAAAGTTCGTGCCCTCAAATGACATCTGTCCTGTCCCCAACCTCCATCCCCTCGTAACCACCATTTTACTCTGTTTTACAAATTTGGCTTTTTTTCGACTACACATGTAAGTGATATCATGCAGCACTTGTCTTTCTCTGACTTATCTCACTTAGCATAATGTGCTCAAGGTTCATCCATGTTGTTGCAAATGGCAGGATGTTCATTCTCATTGTGGAATAATATTCCATTATATATGTACCACATCTTCTATATTCATTCCTCTGTTGATGGGCGCTTAGGTTGTTTCCACATCTTAGCTATTAGGGAGAGGGAAGGGATGGAGGCTGAATACTTTTGTGCTGAATCATGATTTTCCAGTGCAAAGGTACTGGATGGTGCCTTCATGTGGAATGAAGCATAAGGGAATTTGGGAAATGAGGTCCATGAGACTACTTGTAGAAATTTAGGAAAGGTAGAGATAGAAACCTCATTTGATACTGTTGACCTGAACAGACTGTCAGATATTTCTTCAGCAAAGATGAGTTTATTCCGGATCAGCAGAGAATTGCAGTTTGGATTCTGCGGCCACATCAAGCTACATGCAGGTCCCCCACACAGCACGGGAAGGAGAACTCTTTAATAAAGGGTAAAAGGAAGTTGGGAGGGCTAAAGTAAACCAAGTCCGTGGCTGTTTATTGGCTGAGTCCTTGCCAGGAAAGAAGAGTCTGTCTGCTTCCTGTTGGGCTCTGCTTTGGTCACAGGGTGTGAGAGCTCCCCACCCCCATCTGGTCTCTATTTAATTGAGATTTCTGTTTATTAATTTTTTACAGTACCCAGGCCATTCCTTATGCTTCTTAAAGAGACAGTAACCTGAGGCCAGTTTTGGGAGGATCATTTGCCATTGGCAAAATAAAGTTACAAAGCTGTAGATATGCTCAAAACAAATGACTGAAAAAATACAACTCAATCTTAAACATATATATATTTATATTTTTAGGAAGCCATGATCCATCTGCGTAGGTGATATAACATTCCTCACCTCCTATCCCAGTTCTTCTAATAAACAGGGTGAATTTGTCACCTTTTATTTTTCTTACTTTCTGTCCATTTTTGGTAAGAATTCTTCATTTTTCTCTCAGATCAAAATTCAGAAAATCCGTATGTGTGTATAAATGCTAACCAAATACCTTTATGTTTATACTGTGATTCTTCATGACAGAGAAGAGATTTTTATCCCCATCTTTCTTCTGGATAATCTGAGGAATACAGAGAGGAATTCATTCTACCACAATTGTAAGAGGTGTGTAGCTCTTTGCGAGAAACAATGCTTGGGGAAAACAAATAAACAAAAACCAAGCAAAAACAAAAACAAAGACATAGCTTTTTAAATACACCTACCCACAGATATTCCCTTTCTTGTTTCTCTTTGTATAAAGTTGTTCAATCCAATGATGTGGTTTTCTCCTACCTATTCTGTTTTGCATCTTCCTGTGCTTTGTTATTGGAAATTATAACCCCTCGAATGGATAAATAAATGAATTCAGAAAGGGCATCCCCAACAGCAGTTTAGGGCAGCCAAAATGCTCTATTCTTTCCATTATGTAGGAGCATAGTTTCCCTCTGCCTTTTACTGACAGGTCCCTGGTTTTGAGGTACTGAGTTGAGCAAGTATGTGAATGTTTCCCACTTCCTGCCTCTCTGGCCCTATTGTTGTGATACTTCAGTTAGTAGAAAAGACTCCTGAGGTTTTATAGATATTTCTACACTGATGAAAATTTTCAATCCCTTATTTTTTAAAGAATATTTAAATGGGAAGTTCAAGTAAAATTAATAAAGTGCTGAAAGTTTAATGAGCATCTTATCTGGAAGCCCAGCTTTGCTCTATGTATCCTCCTCCTGATTATAATTGATTAACTATCTGAAGTCCTCTCTACATTAAGAAGTATCTAAGCAATGTGAGGAAGTCTCATGGAACCCAATATGTTATTTCCTGTCTTAATCCAGAGAAGATACAAAACAGATTATATTATATTTATTATATTACATTATAAATCCAGTTTCCTAATTACTTTCATGTATAGTAAGTATGGCCTAGGATTTGAAGTGGACCTTAAGCTAAGATAAAGATTTGATTGAAAAGGATGGCGGGGAAGTGTATGCAAAGCACTCCATATCAAGTTCTAAGAGCTCCATAAGTGTTGATGCCTATTATTAAAAATACTGATTATTCCAGAACTATGAAGATAATAAATAAATGCAGATATCAAGTATGGTAGTGATAGGAATATGGAATTTAAAACCAGAATTACCTGAGATGGAATACCTTTTTTGTGACTGTGAAGTGTATGACCTTTACCTGTAAATTAAAGCCATTAACAGACTTGGGCAAATTAGTGGTAAAGAAGTAATTAAAGTAAAAAAAAAAATTAGGCTGTTACTTATAACCTACTTTGGAGTCAAGAGACATGAAAGCAGAGTGGAGTACAGCAGACACAGTGAAAGCTGCTTGGGTCAGGTGGTGGCTCTGGCAGTATCACAGATGGATGGAAACAAGATATGAAATAATGAAATCGAAATACTTTATGGCGATTTTGGGGGAAGGCAAAGGCAGGGTTTCTCACTCACCACCACCTTCACCCAAAAGTTTGATAATGCCATCTTTATAATGAAAACTATCATTGTGAAGTAGATTATAATAATACACAGGATTTTCTTCTTATTTTGGTCATTTGTATATTCTGTAATGTTTCACTCTCAAGAAAAAGACACTTTATTTCCCTAGTAAAACAGTGTTTTCCCGTACTTATATTTCCCAGGTAATATTTCACCCAAACTTGCAATCAGTTCAGTGGATTAATTTATATTTCATTCCTTGGGAAACTGGATATAGCGAGTCTTGTTAAGAATGTTTCTTTTACATAACACATTCTAAATTTACTTTCCCTTCATCATCTTGTTTGATTCTCTACTATGCTCTCTTCTCTTCCAACAAGAGTGGTTCCTGATGTTCTCCCAGTGAATCTCTTGGTAAATCAGACTGTGCCTTTTACCAGTTCTTTTCACCACCCTCCACAAAAAGAATCCTACTTAGAGATTTCTTTCTAGGTGGATATTCCTCTCAGAAAACAGAGTTGCCTGTTCATAATCGCATCATCATGGATCCCATCAGTTGTTTCAACCAAAATAAGTACTTGGCTGCTATTAAGCCTTTAGCATTTCACTACCTTCTTTGTAGCTCTCATGTTTCCAGTATAAATTCACATTTAATTTGTTTGCCATTAACACTCCCAGGAATCATTCAGTAATAATGTTTTCTATCTTTTCTGCTCATTGAGTATCTATTACTATTTATGCATCCCTGGAGATGTTCATTTGCATCCTTCCCGACAGAATTATATTTTGTTATTTTGGGCTCAGAGTTCTGAGACTTGCATATATTTCAATTGTTTTTCTCTCAATTACAGATTTTTCAACAGTTCCAGACTTAATATTGTTGAAAACACCAATCCTACAGATCATGTTAGAGCTATGACATAATACCAAAGGGAATGCAACCTGTAGGGTTTATCCAGAGGTCTCCTAGGTATATTACCTTTTACTCACTATCACCTTTTGTTTTCCTTAAGTGTTTTGGATAACACAAGTTTCTGCTTTAATGCCATGTGAACAAATGTTGAACAAAAAGAGGTAGATGGAAAAACAGATGTAGTTAATGTTTTGGGTGATAACAGTAGCTAATGATGATACTAATAACATGCATGCATTGAGGTCATCCATGTCCTCTGCTGTATTACAAGTCCTTTGTATGTATCACTACCGTTAAGGTTCACAATACTCCCATAAGTTAGCTATTCTTCTTATCCCTATTTTTGCAGACAGGTAAATTGAGCTGAAAGATTCAGTGACTTCTCAAAGATCACACAACCAGAAAGTGGGAGATCAGAGAATCTAATTTTTTAACCAACATGCCATTATCCTTTCATTGAGTTGTTTGTTGTTATTGTATGTTTATAAAAAATTAAAATACACACAAAACTCAAAACCACTATCTCCCCTCCCTCCGCCGTGGTGGGAAAAATAAAGAAAAAGAAACAATGGCTTCTATATAGTTTTCAGAGTCTTTGGACCCTGCTTACTAGAATAAAAAAATAAAATGCAACAGTTTCACGTATTGGTCCCAGTATTTGTTCCTTTTCTAGGTTTTGTATTTGTCTTTTAATCCATTCTTCTTTTTGTGGCTTTTTGTCTCTATACTGACAGTTTTACAAAATCGCACTTCCCCAGGTTTAAATTTAAAAAGTTGTTTACCATTAGTACATTGCAGTGATCTTTTAAGCGATGCCATTAAATATGAATATGGAATTTTATGAGAAAGAAAAATATTTGATGATTCATTTATTATAATGTACCAATCATCAACAAGATACTTTCTTATATTGTTGAAGATGAATATAAATTCTTATGAATGAGAAAATTATTCTAATATATGAGAAAATTATTCTAATATAACAATTATGAAGCTCAATAAACTTTACATTTATCTCCCTTTCAAATCATTTGATTTGCTCTGTGGTGGGTATAAAAACAACTATCTGGGTAAATCTTTCATTTGTTGAATGGTTGCCTAAGTGTTAGGATTCAGTGGTTATAGCAAGTGTGAAAGGCCTGTTTTTTGTTGTTTTGTTTTTTTGCTCTGATATTTTATGACACATATTCTAAATGCTGCCTAGTTTGGACTAAATATTAAAGGATATCGTTTATAGTAGTATTTATTGTGAAACTTTTCCTATATTTGGAAAATAAAATCATCATTTATCAGGATAAGAACAGTGTGCAAGAAATGAGTACCCATTCTCCAAGAAGATAAATGGCACAGATATGATCATGAACTAGAATTAGATTATGTTAACATCTGGGTACGTGCCAGCCTCTGATTATCAGCATCAAATGCCTTTTCATTTTCTTGTGATCACTCTCATTTTTAACCAATTTTAGACTCAATTTTGCGATTTACCAAAGTAGACAAGCATGAAATGGATTTTTCATAGGAAAGAGATATTCTTGGTGAATAATAATGTTGTGTGATGGTGTCACTTCTCTAGACTTGTTTTAACTTCTTCACTATGTAACCCCTGTTTTTGGTGACGGAAGTGTGTATCTCTTGCTCTTCCTGTGCTCACAGCTACATGCTTCCAAAGCCCCTTGATGTTAGGTGGGGCCATAGGGCTGACCTTAGGCCAATGAAAAATGGGTATAAGTGACATCACCACCTCTGCATTAAAATGATCTTCACATAATTCTTCCTTTCTTTTTCCTTCTGTAGATGCCCTGGAAGTCAAAGGTGATAGAGAGTGGGTCATAGTTGTAATGGGCCAATGGCCTTCTCACCTCTCCTCCCAAAACATTTGCGCACACTCGTGGACACACACACACACACACACACATTGGCCATTAGACTGTGATGTGAATAAGCAATAATATTTCTGTGTTAAGCTACTTAGATTTTGGGTGTTAGAGCAATAAGTCTGCCCTGAATAATAATTAGTTATTCCAGGTGAAATGTAAGCATACTTAGTTAAGAGCACAGATTTTGTGTGAGATGTATCTGAGTCCATACTCTGACTTTCCTTTTGTTAATTGTGTGTTTAATTGATTAACCTTTCTGTGTCTCAGTCCCTTCATCTGTAAAATGAGGATAATAATAGCTACCTAACAGGTTTAAGTGTTGAATAATACCATATGTATATATACACAGTGTTTAGTATAGTGTTTAATAAATAGTAGTATTTGATAAATTTAAGCTTTTTAGGAACCTTTTTCTGTAGGAATTGCTGTTCATTTAGGTCATGCTCCATCCTAGAAAAGGCAAAATTGAGAGACTTAAGTAAGGGACATCATTAGGAAATGGTGGAACTGAAGTCCCCCCTTGATAACTGAACTGCATCATGTCTCAGACTCTTAGAAGTTTACAGAAAATATTTGTCCACATTATTCCCGATTACTATAGTGGAACTTGGGATTTTCTCCCCACTCCTAAATCTCTGTTACTTTCTTTATCTGGGGCTATGTCTCCAATCTCTCAGGCCTCAGGGGACTTCTAGGTTTTTCGGGATCAGGAAGACCATCCTTCAGTGTTCAGTGCCTTGTGTTTCTCCTAGTCCTTCAGGGCACCCTCAGCCTGCCCCCTCCCAGTAGTTACTCTCAGTGCAGCATGTAAACCCTGTACCCCACCTGATGCTATGATGATGATCATATTCACTCTTCTTGGAGCCCCCACCACCCCTGAATGCAGAGAAAGGAATTCCTTTAACAGGACGTTTCACCTCTGTTATGTTACAGACAACAGTTTTTTTTGTTTTTTTTTAACTTTTTATTTTATATTAGAGTATTGTTGATTAACAGTGTTTTGTTAGGTGTACAGCAAAGTGATTCAGTTATACATATATATGTATCTATTATTTTTCAAATTCTTTTCCCATTTAGGTTGTTATTTAATGTACCTGTGCTGTATAGTAAGTCCTTGTTGGTTATCTGTTTTAAATATAGCAGTGTGTCCATGTACACAGATGACAGTTTTAAGACATTTCACATAGAAGCAATTATCTTAAGGATAATTGCTTTTCCTAAGGCCCTTCATGATTCATATCCTGTAGACTAGATTCAGGAAGTCTGTAGTGGGCACTGCTTTTCTTCCCTAGAGGACAAACTCAAGGATTTGCACATGAGAACAAGACAATTACGCCCAAAATTAGGACTGCAAATTCAGATTCGTTCTTTTTACCACTGTAAGTTGTCCCATTCAGTATAAAAATTTGTCTCGACCTCTTAAAGTTTGTTGAGGGTGAATCTAGACAAAGGAACCTGGACATATGAGGATATGTGAGCTGTTCAACATGCCTGGAGAATGAACTAGAAAGAGTGGAGTGCTGTACAGCAGAGAGGATACTGATATCTCATGTTAATTAAGGCTTTGTTGCAAAGACAATGGGGACTCTTTGAACAACGTTTAACAGGGGGTGGGAGTTGGTGCTCAGAAGATATGGAGTGTTTTCCATCTCTGTTTACTCACCTATTTAAATATCAAAGATTTGTTATATTTTAGAAATAGGAGGGTTTTAGAAATGTTGTTCATTTCTTCCACTTATATAGGAAGAAATTAAAGGCTCCAGATGCTCGCAGACTTGTCCCAGACCTGGGCTTATTCTATTAAAAATTGTGTCTTTTTCTTCTCTCCTCTGAGTTTTACATTTGCATGCACCATTTCCTTTCAAAACCATGTATGTTTATGTAAATGGTGTTACTTTTTGGATTTTTCATAATTCCAATCAAATGTTTGAAAAGTAACAGTAGAAATATGAAAAAAGGGCTCACTGTAGAATAGACTTCTCATGAATGAAAATGTAGTCTCTTTTTCACTTATTCACTGAAACCTAGTATGTTTGTTTGATATTTAACACACTTAACATGTCCAAACCCAGCCATCTTTAAAATGTCCTGAATTAGAAAATTATATATAGGTTTGCCTCCTAACTATGCCCAAAGCCAAACCCAAATACACACTTGGCAGGTTTTTCCTGTTATTCAGAACATTAGTAATAACTTTTATTATTTTTTTCTATTGCAGTGAGAGGTGAGGACATCGCAGCACCTCTTTTTTTTTTTTAATTTAATTTTTTCTTTTTCCAGAGTAGTCTTTTTCTCACCTCTTCTTTAGTATGTTCTCTGTGCTATAAAGGAGACATTACTAATCTGAATGAGCAGAAATCCAGTTCCTTCCTGGGCCATGCTCCCAGGTTGTATCAGTTTGAGAAAAAAAAGTATCATAAACTAATACCTGGTTCACTCTCCCCATACCTGCTGCGGGCTCTACTAGTTAGCACTATGCACTTGAGTCTCAATGGTGGGTGTGTGCCTTGAGTTCTTATTCTGCACAGACAACCAAAAGGTCATAAAAACCAAGATTCAGTTTGGGGTGTAGGGTTTAGAAAAAGGTAGGAAGCTCTGCTTAGATTTCTGGTTAAAGTCTTTAAAACCCATTTTTCCCAGAGCCCTATATTGGGATAATGATAATTTGCTTAAAAATAACTTGGTATTTTATTTTCAAGAGTGACTACTTTTCCTTGCACATATCAACATTGTCAACCTTGGCGGGCAGGGAGGTGGGGGGGAGATACAGAGTAATGGATAGGACAGTGTTTGGACAGACCTAGACCTTTCTAACAATTTTCTATCTCAGTCTAATGAGACTAAATGAGATGTGTGACAATAATGGGGAAGAATGACAGTCATTTAGAAAATAGTAGTGGGTGGGGGGGGTATGGCAGCTGCATATACTACCTCTGGACAGCTGGCTTACAAGGGAAAAGAAGAAGTTTTGTTCTGCTTTGTTTTTTCCTGTTTGTTTTTCTGACTGGAGTCATAAAACCCTAGAGTTGGAAGAACAGTCACCAGTTGCTATGATGAGTTAGTTTTACGTGTCAACCTGTTAGGCTGTAATGCTCACTATTCAATCAAACACTAGTCTTGGTGTTACTGTAAAGGTATTTTGTAGATGTGGTTAACATCCACATTCAATCAACTTTATGTATAGGGGATTATCCTTGATAGTGTGGGTGGGCCTCATCCACTCAGTTGAAAGGCCTTAAGAGCAAAACTGGAGTTCCCATCAAGAAGACGACATTCTGTCTCAAGACTGCAGCATCAACTTCTGCCTTTGCCTGAGACATTACAACCTGCTGGCCTGTCCTATAGATTTCAGACTTGCTAGCCCCCACAGATGCATAAGCAAGTTCCTTAAAATAAATCTGTTTTTGTCTCTCTGCCTGTCTGTTCATCCATCCAACCATCCGTCCATCCATCCAT
The DNA here is from genome assembly GCF_951394435.1 of Stenella coeruleoalba. NCBI lineage: Eukaryota > Metazoa > Chordata > Mammalia > Artiodactyla > Delphinidae > Stenella > Stenella coeruleoalba. The sequence goes on from NC_137153.1 coordinate 44,355,251, forward strand.
CTAAATAATCTCTGTATGGATCTATCTGTCTACTTGCCTATCATCCGTCTATCTATCTATCATCTATCACCTGTCAATAGATTCTTCTCTTACTGATTTGATTTCCTCTGGAGAACCCTGAGTAACCCTGTTACTAGTGTCTAGTCTCATTTCTTACCCAATGCAGAAATGTATTTTACATATATGACAAAAGTCCTCCATTTAATGACTATTTTCATTTATGGAAATACCCTGATTCTTGAGGTACCTTTTTGCATTGTTGTATTGATTGAATTATTTCAAAGTTCTATATTTTAAGCTTGATACTAAAACTTTATACTAAAATCATTACTCCAGTTTAATTTTCTTGTGATCTTTAAAATTTGTTTAAATATACTTAGGGTTTCTTTTTTGTTCATTGGATTTTATGATGTCCATTGGACAAATTAGCACAACTCATTATAGTATGCAGTGCATTAAAGTTCTATGTAAATACATTTTCTTTCTAATGTATAAGTTCTTGATGGATAAGGACTGTGAAGGACTATACCATGTTCATATAATTATCCTTGTGCCTTTCTTAGATACTCAAAATCATTGTTGAATTTAATGTCTGTCTTGGGATCAGTGATATCTGCCTCACCATTAGTCTTACCTGTTAGTCCTCTCTTTTCCTTCTAGTACATTGGCTGTCACCTCTGGCCTCAAGTTACAATATCTTTCAAAAGCCCAAACCCTACCCCAAACCATTTAAATCAATCTCTCTAGGATTGGGCCCAGGTACGAGAGTTTTTAAAGAGCTCCTCAGATGACTCTAGCACTGAGCCAGGGTGAGCAAAGTCTGCTCTGGAATAACATAGAACACCCCCCTCCCTTTCCACATAACACCACTCTAACATTCCGAAGACACTTTCCATGTCTCCTTGTCTCTTTCCCCAATGAAATGTCGTATTTATAACTCAAACCATTATTACTGTTTCTCTAGAACCTGCACCATGCAGTTTGACTTCCTCTGGGGCTCATATTAACTGATCAGAACCTTCATTTAATGTGGCATTCTCAGCATGGAGCCTCTGTGAGCCTTTTGGAGATTATTAGCCTCCCAAGTGAGGTTCGGAATTTATGAGATAAAAGCTCTGTTTTTATGGAATCAGTTTTTGTTTAGCTTATTTGCAAGTGATACTCAGAGTAGTTGCGATTGGCTGCTCTGCCTTATGGCTGATACCAAATTTACTGTTTAATAACACTTCTATTGATTTATTCCTCTTCTAAATTAATAACAGCCTGAGATTATGGGGAAAGAAAACAAAAACAAAAACATAGGCTTTGAAATCTGAAACACCATGAATTGATTAGCGGTTTTATCAAGTGGTAACGGATGGGTCACTTAGGAAAAGCAGTGTCAGTTGGGAGAGATTTGTTTTCCTCATCTGTAAAAGGGGTCAATGCAGTAGTATTATCTTGCAATAATAGTGAAGATTATAAATAACATTTGTAAAGGATTTAGCATACAATGTGGCATTTGGAAAGTGTCCATTAAATTGTGTCCATCTTTATAACATACATGGATTTAAAGTACCCACACCTCTTCTATCCTGACATTCAGTGAACTGTGCTATGACAGTTTTATACTAATAACTGAAGTTGTAGTAAGGTCAGTATTTATATTATGCTGTTTTGAAAGGTAGAGAGGTCTAAAAGGGCACATGGACTGTAACTCTCTACTCTGCAGAATCCATTCAACACTTCCTAGCTGGTTCAGGCACAGAGACTTCCTGGCTGGTTCAGGTTATGGACCCACCCCTAACAGTGCTGGTAAACCCAACAGAGATGGTGCTCAGACTGGGTATGTAACGAGATTGATACAAACCTAGCTGTGAGTATCGTGCAAGTTAGGTCCCATTTTGTTCCCTACCTGCTACATTTTCGGATTAGAATCAAAGTCCATAATATCACATGGCATGGATTAAGGAAGGATTAGGTAGAATAGAAAATGTGTCAAGTCCGAGTCAGTAAGAAAAAAATAAGGCATAGGTTCCACCTCTCCTATTATCTGACTTTAAGTCATGGTGGGGGCTAGGACATTTTGCTTGATCCCAAAATTGGATCTTTGCTCTAGAAGAGGAATTCTTTATCCCCGTGAATTTCATTTTCTTTTTTTCTTTCTTTCTTTTTTCTTGGAGAGGTGGGGTAGGAATTAGAGTATAAAAATATCAACCTTGTCCATGGGGGGATATTCAGATGATTTTGACTCCTAGAAGTCAGGAATTGGGAGCCAGCTGTTTACAGGTATTGTCTGAGAAAAGCACTCGTAGTCCTGGGAGATGCTCTTCACTGGGAGAAAGTCACTTTCTGTTGGAGTATTTTTCTTGGATCAGTTCATTCTATTTGGAGAATGGCCGCCTACGTTTCCAGCAACTCAGGCAACCCAGAGTAAGCTTTTGGAAGCTTACACATTCTCTTCTACTTGGTTTCCTCATCTGAAAAAAAAAAAGGAGTTAAAATCACATCTTAAATTTGCTGAATGTCTTAAGTAAAACATTATTGTGTGGCTTGGTGTAGAGACTGCCCTGAAAGTAATGATAGCTATTATTGCATCCCAGACACAATCACCCAGATGTTGAACAGTGATGGGGTATATATTAAATCATATTATAATGTAAATAATAGATTTTATTTCTAAGTAAATACTAGCACACTTGCTATTTCATCAAGATCCAAACTTGCTTCCATTATAGATGGGTCCATACAAACAGCCAGTTTATGGCCCAAGAGTCAAAATCATATTAAAAAAAATGCTTATACAGAGAACCTCAGCCCCTGTCTTGTCCGCATTTACCAGTAGAGATAACCATTCTTTATAATTCTAGGATTTTATTATGCTTCCAGCGTTTTGAAGGCAAATGCAAACAGTTTTTTATATATATATATATATATATATATATATATATATATATATATTCTTAAATGCACCCTTCTTATGTAAACAATACTGTATACAGTGTTCTGTTAATGTGTTTGATGACTTTGGATGCTGCTCTCACTGGGAGTGAAAGCAAGGAGGGAGTAGAAGTCAAGACATTTTTCTCTTTACTACTGGCCCACTCTCTTAGTTAATTTCCCAGTAGTGGCCTTACTCTCTGTTTCTTACGTTCATCTCCTAGCAGTCTCCCTTACCAACCTTGGTACAAATTGTGATCTCTCCTCCACTCCAGTGCCTAACACAATGCTGGGCACGTAGAAGGAAGTGATAATAATAACAATTGTTGAATGAGAAAATAAATATCTTAGGGCCTGCGACATAGGTTTGTGTGGTACATCACAGTACTCCTGCCAAAGCATCCCCCATTTCAGATTAACGCATCTTAAAGTATTTCCATAGGTCTGTGGGGATAGCGTTTAGTGTGTCAGTAAAGTATGAAAAAATGTATTTTTTCTTGCAGTGAGACAGTTCCAGGTGCTCATAATTGTGCTATGCACTCAGCCAATTTTCAGATATATTAAAAAATGATTCATGATGAGTTAGGCAAAGCACATTATGCAAATTATATACCTAAAGTATAGTTTAACTCCAAAGCCTTAGTTCTATCTCACTGTTTAAATATTAATCATTTGGTTCACACATCTGATTTTAGGTCAAAAAAACTGGCATAAAAGCACCGATTTGCCAGTGCTCAGTTGCATCCTAATGCATTTCTATCTAGCTGGAATTTTAAATAAGCAGTTGAGAAAAGATATTGGGTTATTTTATGGAATAGGATATGGAGTCTATGATGACAGCTTAATAGAATTTCCATTAAAGGGAAACTGAACTGAAATTTAATCACTTGGTCAAAATTAAAATTGTCCATTTAGAATTTGAAATACTGAAATTAAATGATGGTAGTATGCATTTAGGTTTTCATACCCAATTCTGTTGAAAGGTAAAGCTTCAGAATTTTGTAACGCCCTGTAAGGATAAGTAACTCCTCTGCAGTGAAAACATAATGGGGTTTTACACTAAGTTTTACCCAGTTCTTTCCAAGAAATTGTTCCTACTCATGGAGTGAGAACAGATCTAAGCAGATTTTATTTTACTATATTTGCATTCAATAAAATGTTTAAAATCCCATATTTAAATTATAGATATATTTTGTTTTGTTGGATTACTATGAGGCAACCTCAGGAGGTCAAATAACTTGCAAAACTATGAATATCCTAGTACCTAAATTTATCGTGCGTATCATTACTTTATTCCTTAAAAGAAAAAGAATAACAAAATGGTAGTTGCTGTGACCTAATTTCAAAGAAAAAAAGAAGGCAGTATTTGAATATTTGAAAACCATAATTCAAAGAGTCATGCACCACAGTGTTCATTGCAGCACTATTTACAGTAGCCAGGACATGAAAGCAACCTAAGTGTTCATCAACAGATGAATCGATAAAGAAGCCATGGCACATATATACAATGGAATATTACTCAGCCATAAAAAGAAATGAATTGAGTTATTTGTAGTGAGGTGGATGGACCTAGAGTCTGTCATACAGAGTGAAGTAAGTCAGAAAGAGAAGAACAAATACCGTATGCTAACACATATATATGGAATCTAAAAAAAAAAAAAAAAAAGGTTCTGAAGAACCTAGGGGCAGGACAGAAATAAAGACACAGACGTAAAGAATGGACTTGAGGGCACAGGCGGGGGAAGGGTAAGCTGGGACGAAGTGAGAGAGTGGCATGGACATATATACACTACCAAATGTAAAATAGATAACTAGTGGGAAGCAGCCATATAGCACAGGGAGATCAGCTTGGTGCTTTGTGACCACCTAGAGGGGTGGGATAAGGAGGATGGGAGGGAGACGCAGAGGGAGGGGATATGGGGATATGTGGATATGTGTAGCTGATTCACTTTGTTATACAGCAGAAAATAACATTGTAAAACAATTATACTCCAGTAAAGATGTTTAAGAATATATATATATATATATAATTTATCTTCAATCTATATTAAAATTTCCCAATAGTCTCCAAAATCTCATTTTATATATATGTTTATTTTAGGGTTAGTAGCTATACAAGGTTCATGCCTTGCATTTGATTGTTAGTTCACTGATTGTTAATTCACTTACGTCTTTTTTATCTAGAAATATTCAGATGCAGCTGGTTTTCTTGAATAATCATTTTCCAATGCTGCAAGGTTCTGTTTAATTTCCAGAGTTCATAAAAAGATGATTTTGACAATTGTTCTCATTGCTTTTATGTAGGAGATGATTTTTGGAGACAATTACTCATCATTTCTACTGACCTCATTCTTCCTTAATATTTTTGCTTTCTTATTTTCCAATGTGATTCTTTCAAAACTTCTCAAACAAAAGCACATTCTTTTTCCCATTACTGTTAGGTGATGTGATACTTCAGTGATAAAAAAATGGAATTCAGAGATACAAACTTACCTACATATGTAATTACGTTACCGCCCACCCTTCCTTTCCAATGGAAAGCATGGTCCCTCTCCTACTAAGTTCAATCCATTCACCTGTGCCATAAATCACATCTCCTCTTTCATACTCTTGGGCTTCATTCTTTCAAATTTCTTCTATCTTTTGAATTATCATATTTCCTTTCTTTATTATGACCAGAAAGATACAACTAACTTTATTATAATATATTCTCTACTGAAAAATTTCCTCTGTTGACCACCTGTTTTCCTGCTATTAATTGAACTATTTCTCTGCTTACTTTTTTGCTCAATGTTCACAGATATGTTATCCTTTACTCTCCCCATTTTCTTAACTCTAGTTTCTAAGAAAGGACCATTTCATAGCTGAACAGTGAGCTGTGACAGCCTCTGGGGGCAAACACTGGGTCTGAGAGGTCTTGGGTGAAGAGAGGGTAGCTGAATTATTGTTTAACCCAGGGACAAGTGGTACAGACAGATTCATGTCTGGAATGTCCAAATGCAACAATAATTTGTGTAACGTATCAATCATCCTTGCCCACATAATCCCTTAGATGAAATAAAAAGAAGTGATGCATAGTGATGCATAGAATCTCTGAATACAATAATATCGTGTCCTAATACCATCCTGACTCCATGCCCAAACAGGTTTTAAGTGGAATAACTGGGCAGACCTAGCAGTAGTGACTGACAACTGCAGCTAGAGATCTTAGGTTTGGGTTATCTAGAATTGTGCCCCATGCCCAAACTTCTTAAACTAAGATGCAGTCACAGATCAATTCAACTATTCCTAATATTTTTCACCTTAGCTGTGAGACTTAAGAAAGGAAAACATATAATATTATTATCCAATCATCACTATTCTTATCTACACCATTACCAGTATACATTGAAAGAATACAAATTATACAGAGAAGCAAGAATCTGGAACCTATATTTAAGCAACATTTATTCAACAGAAACAAAATCAGAGATGACCTGGATATTAGATGTAGCAAACAACTTTACAATAGTTATTATTAATATGTTCAAAATATTACAGGAAAATATAGAAAAATGAGTTAACAAATATGGAAATATAAACCAAAAAACAGAAACCATAAAAGTTCTAGATCTGAAAAATATGGAATAACTGAAATCTAAAATTTTGGAAGGTTTGGCAGAAGAATGACTACTACCGGAGAAATAATTAGTGTGAAGACAGGTCAAATGAATGCCCAAAAATGAGGCAAAGAGAGAACAAAAATACTTTAAAAAACCTGAATTGAATCAGTGATTCCAGGGCAATATCAAGCGGTCTAACATATGTGTAGTTTGAATCTCAGAATGAGAAGAGAGAACAGGGCAAAAAATACATTAGAAGAAATACTGGCCAAAATGTACTCAATTTGATGAAAACCTTAATCCACAAATCTAAGAACCACAAATCACAAACAGAATAAATGTTCAGAAAGCCACACCTAGGTACATTACTGCCAAACTACAGTATACTAAAAGTAGAAGGGTAGTTTCTAACACTCTCCCAGGTTGGTGGTTACATATTCTATGCAGGGAAACAGCAATAAAAATAACAATTGAATTTTTATCTAGCAATGCAAGCTAGAAAACAATAAAGTGCTCTCCATTATGAGAGAGCTAACTATGTCTTTGAGGAATAAATTAAACCAAGGTGAAGGAAAACTTTCAAGTTATACTTAAGGATTATAAGTAATGCTGTGGATAATGCCACAGGACGTAAGTAAGCCACGGGAAGAAGTGGCGGGTTGGGTCAGAAGCAAAGAGGTACAGATACAATAATGAGATTGAGAACAGATGAACAAAGGATGGTGTGAAGGCACCCAGAATACAGACTTACACATATACAAATGATTTTTAACAAGGCACCAATATAATTCAATGGGGAAAGAGAAACCATTTCAACAACTGGCCCTGGACCAACTGAATATCTGTATGGGTTAAATTGAATTATGACTTACACCTCACGTTATACATAAAATTACAATATAAAAATTAACTAAAGGTAGATTACAGATCTACCTGTAAAAGCTAAATTTAGAAGTTGTAAAAGCTAAATTTAGAAGTTCATAGAGGAAAACAGCAACTGCAACGTGAATGAGGATTCACATTTCTTAGAATGCATAAAGCAGTGAACTGCACTTCAACAAAGTTAAAAATTTTTACTCATCAAAATACACAGTAAGTGACAAGCAAACCACAGACTGGGTAATCAGATTCTCAGGACATATATTCTCCGAATGAATAATACTTACATTATGTAAAGAACTCATAAATCAATAACAAAAAGGACAGTAACTCAGTAAAAAATGGGCAAAAGGCTTTCTCAGGTACTTCATAAAAGAGAATGTACAAATATGTAATAAACACATGAAAGAGTTTTAACATTATCACTTATCAGGGAAATGCATATTAAATGACAATAAGATGCCATTACTCACTCACTAAAGTGGTTAATATTAAAAAGACTAACCAATCAAGTATTGGGGATGATGGGGAACAACCATATCTCATGTATTGCTGAGAGGAATGTATAAAGGTACAACCTCTGTGAAAAAGCATTTGTAGTCTCTTACACAATTAAACATACCCCTATCTTATAATCTAACAATTCCATTCCTGGTATTTACTTAAAAGATATGATGCACAAAATGACATGTACAAAATATTGGTCATACTCTATTATGGCTAAAAACTGGGAACTTCCTTATGTCTATCAACTAAAGACTGAGTAAACAGTGATATAATCATAGAATGTCATTATATTCAGCATTTGACAGGAACAAATAAAAAGGAACCTATACATGCAACAGCATGGATGAATTGCAAAACAAAACAAAGCAAAACAAAAAAACCTGCTTCAACCCTCCTCCTTGATTAGATTTCCAACTTTCATGAAGCAAAAGAATTAGGTAGTAGATTACCTTGTATTTTATTGCAAACTTTTCTGATATTTTTCTATCAGATATATTTGTTACCAACTATTTTTCTGCCATGTTGAACTGCAAATATGGGACATGCAAACTCTGCTTGTTACTACAAAAAACAAAAACAAAACTCTGTATTTTAATTATGTTGTTTGGTGATCAGGAAGTGATGTTTTAATCATTTTACCTCTTAATGATAATTTATAGGCAGTTTGGTTATATTTTAGGAAATTAGATGGAGATTTGGGGTAATAATACAATGCAATATAATTTTTTTCTTCAATATAATGGAAGTTTGTGTTTTCTGTAAGAATGTTTATTATAAGAAGTTTACTGATACTAAGCAGGAGATGCCTGTATTTGATTTCACCTTTATTTGTCCCTATTTGATCCCATTGAGTGTCTCCATGAAGTCTCTGTGGGAGTGACATGAATAGGAGATAATGCCACAGAAATCCAAGTAACAGATTAAAAATATATGTAGATATGTTATAGATATAGACATAGATACATGCCTGTCATTTTTCTCAAATACCAAAGCAGAGGTTTCTTCTGAACTGGAGCATGTAAACACACAGGGTTTCCCTTTCACCTTTCTTAGCTACACAGCATCACAGTCATGCCATACCATGGTTTGCACCGTGAGCCTTGAGATAAGACATGCCAAGAATTCTGACCTGGCTTCCTCCATACCTGAGAGCTGGCCTTAGATTGATTATTGTTCCAGCAGCCTAAGGAAAAAAGAGAAAGAGAGCACGACAGTGATTTTTTATTTCATTCTCCACCTCGCATTATGCACAGCTACCTAGACCAAGATAGTTCATCAGGACTGATTATACAGGGAGTGCTATGTGATACTACAACACATAATGGGATGCTGATATTTATATAATGCAAACCCAATTTTACAGAAGGTAAGTTAAACCCATTTCCAGAGAGAAGCTCAACAAACAAACAAACGAACAAAAAAACCCTTTCATTTTAAACATATTTTAAAGTTCTACAAAATGTAATAAATGTCAAATGACTTTTAAAATATCTTCTCCCCAATTTCAAGGAGTATTTTTTAAACATTTCCTCAAGTTCTTTGGTCTGCTATGCTTTATATATTGACTGATTTTTATATGATCCCATAAGCCTTAAGTTGACTTGTGAACTATAGTCTTAAATTCACTCGGGAACCTTGCCAATTGTCTCTTGTGTCTGGAGTCTATGTCACAGGGTATTGTGTTGTCTTTTGTTAAATGGAGAAATGCATCTCTTACAAAATGCTTGTATGTTGTAGACAAAAGTAGGATAAACTACCTTTAAAAGTGTTCAAGTTTCTATTTCCTCCAAGATTGTTTAAAATCGTTTTTGTTTGTTTTTAAAGTATAAGCATAAATGCTACCATTACCTTTTCAGGTGTTATAATTTTTATTTAATGATAACAGCATAATCAAGATTTTAAACTTGTCCTCCAAAATCTACACTCTTGCTTAATTATTTCCTCAAAAGGTAGGAATAGTACTAATTTTCAGAAATGTATGAGCAAGATATAAATATAAAAAATATTTCCAGGAGTCTAATTTTATAAAGGAGAAAAAATCATAACCCTGATTATATATTTGATGAAGAAAAAAATAGTAAAAATTGGAATCAGAACATTACTTCACTGTGAGTGAGTGAGTGTGTGTGTGTGTGTGTGTGTGTGTGTGTGTGTGTGTGTGTGTGTTTGGAAGTAAACAGATGTTACCAACCCTGTGATTATCACTTGTCTGTCTGCTTCTTAAAAATAGAACATTTGCAATATTCTTGTTCTTAAGTCAGATCTTTTCAGAGGAAAGATCAAATGGAACAGAAAGAAATTTTGAAATTTGTATGTGATCCTGATCCATTTAATCTTGAGCTCAGCTACCCAGCAGCACTTTTCCCTTAAACCTGATTATCAGTAGGAAAACACTTCTTGTCAAACTACAAAGAAAATCTTTCTAAATCCAGACTCCTGTGAGATCCTCTTGTTTTTAGTAAGTCAGAGAACTGGTATGATATATTTGTTTGATGTAGGATAGAGTTGTGATTTTTGTTGCTGTATTTGTTCATGTTGTGTTTATTCTCTGGAAAACAGAATTTCCTAAATCACTCTATGAATCTCATAATGGTTTTAGATAAGCTCCATGGAGGCTTTTATTTCAAAGAACCTCACATTGTGTAAATAAAAATACTCTGTTCTTCATATAGAATCATTTCACAGTGTTTTTCTAGCAACAGTGAAAAGTTTGTGAGGATCTATGTATCTCTCGGCCACTGTCCTTATTACAAACCATGCTTATTTGCAAAACAGCTGGAGTCTCAGGCTACAGTCAACTGCATTGGAATAGTCTGGAACACTAGAAGATAGCTCTTGCCCTTTCTGACAGCCTGAGAGGGGAGCCTCACGTATGAATCTTTCAGGACAAAAGCAAGTCTTATGACCAACCTGGGGTCTAAGCCCATAACCAGTTTTCAGTCTCTGTCAAATGAACCACATTGCAAAATAGTTTATTGAAGTACTAAAAAACAACAAAAAAAATCATTATTTTAATTAGTTTTAGTTGAGACAACACTGATATCCTGTTTATGACATGGGGGCTATTGCATCTAGACTTTTGGACCTTTGTTTATTGTCTGCAACAAGAAGGGGTGCAATTAAATTCTGCTCCTAAAATTCCTTGCCTTCCTCCCCATGTGATTATGATCATACATATTTCTTTTCCCCAGCCAAGTTCTCAAAGGATTTAAATGAAAAATAGTGATGCCATGTTACACCTATGTGATCTTCACAATAGCTGAAGATGAATAGAGCTTTTTCCACTTTATCAAAGGGAGAACTGTGTGTTTTTTAAGTACCTGATTTTTAAGTAGTGTACTTGATTGATACTTTCAGAGCCTCGCTAGAAACCAGGGTGCATATACATCTGAGAGGAGCTCATCAGTCCACCAGCTCCTGCAATGTGAAGCTTTCATTTTTAGATAGAAAATGTCTGTCCTGGACCTTTGTTTTTTTCATCCCCACAGTGGATCATTTGCACCATTCCTAGAAATATCATCTCACCTGGCATCTTTTCATTAAATGAGGGAGTGATTTGTCAGTGTTCTCATAGAAGGCTATATTTATATTTATCAGGGGTAGCTTTTACATACTACGGCTCCCTGCAGTACTGGGAAGGCCATGGAGAGCTGTCGGTCATCTGTGCCTCTTGCCTATTGAATTCAAACAGCTCAGAAATGCCATTGGCCCAACCTAGAAACCAAGCATCACAGAGCAGTTCATCTCCTTTATAAGGGTCAAGTCATGCTGATGTTTTCTTAGGTTATGATTTATTACTAGCTGAAAACCAGTAGGATATAAAAAGAAAAAAGACATTTATTTGTCATTATTAGATGAATTTTCATGTAAAGACAGTTGTCGCTGTATTTGCACATTTAATCTCTATGCATTTATTTGTCTTGGACAAATTCAGTACTTACTGCATTTTGGCTTAAGGAGAGGAGACTTTGTAATGCTGAGATTCGGTCTGTGTTTGCTAGTTTTACTGATGACTCCTTATTTACTATTTGATGCACATTTTGCTAATCAACCATGAGAAAGTTGTAGCCAAATTCAAGTTATCATAAGTATTTGAGATAATCATATAATTCTATTTTGTTTTCTCTTTCTGTGTTATGATATCAAAAGTCAGTTTTTGATAAAATTTGCTCCTGTGAAATTCCACAAATACACTGAACAAAGGCTATGTGTTCTTTTGACCTTATAAAATCCAATAAAGTCCTTTCAAATATATTAAAACTATAGGTTCTTCACAATCAAGGAGTAGATTCCTCATAAACTCAGATCTTCTTTCTTATTTATTGGTTCACTGTATGTCATTCAGCAGGAATGTGCTAAATGACATGGGTAAGACATGTTCAACACCCTTTAGAAGTTTATTGTGTTATGTAATCTAAAATTTTCATGAATTTAATCTCAATCTCTATAAACTTCTTGAATTAACTTCTGCGCCAAGGGAGAAGATACTGAGAAATGTACGAATTGATGTCTCATAAAGGAGACATAAACTTGTGGGAAAAGTAATGGGTATTGGAATAAAAAAGACAGGATTTCTTGCAAATCAAAACTGCAATGAGGTATCACCTCACACTGGTCAGAATGGCCATCGTTAAAAAGTAAAGTCTACAAGTAACAAATGCTGGAGAGGGTGTGGAGAAAAAGAAACACTTCTATACTGCTGGTGGGAATGTAAATTGGTACAGCCACTGTGGAGAACAGTGTGGTTTCCTTAAAAAAACTAAAAATAGAGTTGCTGTATGATCCAGCAATCCCACTCCTGGGCATATATACTGGAAAATATGAAAAACTCTAATTTGAAAAGATACATGTACCCCAAAGTTCATAGTGGCGGTGTTTACAATTGCCAAGACATGGAAGCACCCTAAATGTCCATCATCAGATGAATGGATATAGAAGGTGTGGTACATATATACAATGGGATATTACTAAGCCATAAAAAGAATGAAATAATGTCATTTGCAGCAACATGGATGGACCTAGAGATTATCATACTAAGTGAAGCAAGTCAGAGAAAGACAAATACCATATGATATCACTTATATGTAGAATCTATAATATGATCAAATGAAGTTACTTACAAAACTGAAACAGACTCACAGTCATAGAAAACAAACTTACAGTTACCAAAGGGGGAAGGGAGCGGGGGAAGGGATACATTAGGTATTTGGGATTAGCAGATACAAACTACTACATATAAAATAGATAAACAACAAGGTCCTATATAGCACAGGGAACTATATTTAATATCCTGTAATAAATCATATTGAAAAAGAATATGTGCATATTTATAACTGAATCACTTTGCTGTACACCAGAAACGAACACAACATTGTAAATCAATGATATTTCCATAAAAGAAAGACAGGCTTTCTGACTGGCTCTTCCCCTGCAACCAATGACTTTAGGTGAGTCACTAGAATCTCTAGATTATGATGTCCTCAATTTTGCACAATGGGAAGAGCTTATTTAATTTTTGGAAGGGTTTAAAGTGATACAGAGGGCCAAAACATTTGGCATATATTTTGCCTTTAATAAAATTAGTGGAAATCATAATTGGATACCATACTTGCCACATAATTCTAAAGAGAAGAGAAACAAGAACTTGGTTCTAAAAAGAAACCAAGAACTTGCCTCTCAGTCAAGGCAACTTTTAGCTGTTTTTACCCCCTTTTCTATTCTAGTGGCTGCTGAACTAATTCCTGACAAGGTTGATTTATAAATTCCTTTTTTTTCTTTGTTCATTTTCAGATAGACTAAAAAAGAGCAGCAGAAAAATGTAATTACCAGGAAAGGAGGAAAAGAAATTGGAGTTTGGTAAAGCAAAGGAACTCTACACAATTTATTTCTGTGATTCAAAGCCAAAACAGTGTTTTGCATATAGTCAGTTCACAATTAAATTTTGTTAAACTGAAAACAGACAAAAACTCTTGATGCCTCTACTTTAATAGGTATAGTGGGTTTCAAAAAGGCTTTATTTATTTTCTGGACAAATGGAAAAGCTTCAGGAATCATAGTTGATAATCAAATGTGAAAGTGCTCTAAATAACTTCTATTTGTTCTACTTTTAAATAACACAGGAAGGAAAACAAGATTCAGAGAAATAATGTTTAAGTGGAACAAAAAAAGCACAGGACGCATCTGAAAGTTGACACATTTCCCATAATATTGACTATAGTGATAGGTAATTATTTTGAGCTAACATTATGGATACTAGAAAATACAATATGATGTTGGTAAAATACATAAAATACAATAACAGTGCTAATAATTATAATAATTACAACATTTCTGGAGTTAACCCGTGGTTATGTATCAGGTACTGTTCAATATATTTCCATATATTATTTATCCTCATGAATACTGCAATAAACAACGTGTGTTGTTCTTTTCCATTAAAGGTGAGGAAACTAAAGCACATGGAGGTTGGGTAATTGGCCCAAAGTTATGCTGCTCTTACATAGGAGAACTAGAATTTGAACCCAGGCAGTCTGACTCCAGGATATATAACTGTAATCATTATGTTGCAAAAATGTGAAAGCATTTTTATGTTTGTCTTAGAGTTTGCATCTAATTTTAAAAAAGACAATAAGGCAATTGACGAATATCCTTATTAATGGTTGATCCAAATTAATTTTAGCTACTCACCACAAGATAAACCTCACCATCGTTGTACACACCCCCAACCCCATACACACACATCAAACAACCTGATCCACACAACCTTAGCATTCGGAAACATTTTTAACATATCTCTTTATGACTGAAAAATAAGGTCCCTGCTCAAACCATTTTTATTGTCAACAGAAAAAAACATAAGCCTTCGGGTAGTAATAACATTGCCTAGTTAACTTTTGTGTTAATCATACACTGGCTGCACTCTGAGCTTTTCTACAACAAACTTTATACCATAAAATTCTACCCCTAGAAGCTCTTAAATACTTAAGAGGGGTGTTTGAACGAGGAGCTTAAGTGATGTCTAATGAAATGAATATGTACTTACGTTCTCGCATCTTCCCATTTAAGGTAACTTACATCAAAATGTCCATTACAGAAACTGCATTCCTATATTAATCTCACTATTTATTAAATGTGTTACTTTAGCTTAGATTCTAAATAGTTTATGTCTAAATTCCATCATTTTAAAAAGGAACTTAATTATCATCTTTGCAGTGTTATTGGTAGAACAAGTAACTTTGAAATGTATAATGTTTAGCTGAGTATGTGGTACAGTAGAAGTGCTCAATAAGCATTGATGATAATAAGGCTGGTACTTTAGGGGAAGATAGAAACGTTTTTCAAGAAAGATATTCTAAAATGAACAAGGTATTTTAGCTGGGGTCTATCAAGCAAGGCATCTTATAAAGGAAAAGAGCAATACAGTTGGAGTGAGAAAATATAGACTCTTTTCCTGGGTTTCGAGTGACCTTGGAAAGGTCTTTTACAGATCATGAACCTGCACACTGCAGAAGGATTCTGGTCCTGGCTAGCTCCCTGACACCCTCTCTCTCCATTCTCCATGTCCTCACTACCCTTCAGCTGACTTAAAAAAAATAGCTTTATTAAGATATAATTAATACAAGAAAAACTACACATATTTACTTGGGTGACTTTTGTCTGTTCTGAAACCTATTTAGTACTTTACTCTTTAGAGCATTTACCTGGAAAAATCCCCTAAACCTACCCACCCAGATCTTCAGCTTGACTTCTTCTCTTCATTCAAGTTCTCATTTTAAATAGCACCTTTTCATGGGAAGTCTTCATTGGCTACCCTTTATAAATCTGACTCAGCCCCCAACCTTATTGGCTTCTTAACAATCATTATTATCTGAAATTATCTTATGCATCACTTTGTTTACATGCTGTTGTCTGTTTATCCCTGATAGAATGATGTCTCTGTGAAAGCACAGGCCTTGTCCACCTTTTTCAATGCATTATATCTGACAAAAAGTAGATTCTCAATAAATATAGGTTGAATAGAAAAAAAAAAAAAACACTACCCTATCATTCTGAGACAGTTATTACAAGGACAAATAAGATAACAGGCATGAACACATCTCCTGAACTGTAAGGTACATTACAAATTACTGTTATAAGCCAGATCTTAACACGTTTATGCGACTTGCCCCAAGTTAATAAGAGCTATTATGTAAAACTAGAGTCTAAACCTAGACAGTCTGACTCAAAGGCCCGTAATCGTAATCACTTAGCAGCAGTTCATGTGCAACTACAGAAACTAGGTAAGATAATGATGGCCAACCACTTCAAACAAAAAAATTCTTTCTTCATTAGCTCAAAGACATTTCAGCCTATCAGGACTTCCAGTAGGGTCCAACATGAGCTGGGAAGCTTTGTAACTCATTTTAACAACTTGGTATGGAGTATTTAACTTTTTGTTAATATCTAAGCTCTCTTGGATTGCCGAAGGCTGGTTGGGATCATTACAGTGAACAGTTCTTCCCTTTTTACCTTCCTTTGCCATGACTAAGGACATGTCAAGTAAGGACTCGTTGGTGAAAAGAGAAGCAGGGAACTAGCTGCATGAAGCTATAACTTTCAACCCACTTTTCCATGACCTCCAGAGAGAAATGTGGCTATATCGAGTCTGATTTCAGTATGAAAACATATTTGCCTGGCGTGAACTCTCTTGGGATTTAATTCACAGCTGTTAGAAAGAAAATGACTTAAGCGAAGCCATATGTGCTTATTTTATAATTGTTTCAGGCACTGCTTGACAGAATTCAGGTTTTTTTAACCTTAAAATATTTTTTTATATAACTAGCTTATATGGGTACCAGTGCTGGAGTCTTTTTCATGATATAAGCAGGACATTAAGTGAGTATGACTTTTTCCTTTTCTTCTGTCAACATCATTTTATGCTCATTTGGTTGTCTCTGTAGTTCTTATATAATGTTGAGTAAGTATTTCTCTTAGACTTAGAGCAAACTTACATTTTGGTTTCGTCATCAGTTGCTTTATACAGTTTGCCAGGGAGCTATAGCTTTGAATTACTAATATTCCATCTAGAAAATAATTATGATCTATTAGGGGAGTTAAACACTAACAAAATCCAAAGGTTTACTTTTGGTCAAATATGTTAGCTAATGAAATGATAAGAACTGCATTATAAGAAAATCCTGATAAATATCTTCAAAAATGAAAGATTCAGGTATTAGGTAACAGCTTTGCTCATTTTTTAAGAGGAGTACTGGCAAAGTAGAAACATCAGAATGCTGAGAGGGCTTAAAAGTATATAGCACTAAAGAAACAGGATGTTTAAACTAGAACAGAGGAGATTACAAAAAGACTTATTATTGCTATCAAATATTGGAAGTGCCATGGGAACATGTATTGCTAATAACACCTTCTTTGAACCACTCTTTGGAGAGCAAGTGTTGTGTTAGTAGGTGGTGAGTTTTCCATAATTGGAAACATTTAAGTGTGAGATAGAAGACTGCTTACTGGAGATGTTACAGGTAAAAACTGATTTTTCAGATTGACACATAAAGTTTAGAATTTTTTCAAGTCTGGTGCATTTGAGGAATGAATAATTATTCTCAGGATCAGAGCCCTAGATGTCAGAAGACCTGAGATGTATAACTAGTTCTCTCACAGACCTTTGGGGGTTATTGGCCACATGACTTGTGCTTAAGTTTCATTTAGTAACTCTTTTATGTGCATGCAAGCACTCAGGTGGGACTGTACTTTGGAGTATGTTTCTTGAAAATTTTAAGTTTTCCTCAATTACTTGGGACCAGCCAGGGCTGACAGTATCCAGCAGGCTGCCCCAAACCAGTGCTAGGACCTATGTGAGTCCTACCTTCTAAGCCACTTCTGGATAATCTCTGAACTCTACCTCCATGCAAGAGGTTGACAAGATGCCCCAATAAGCTCCAGAACTGACACATATATAGTATCTAAGGGCCCCATCTTTGAGTCCAAGCCTGGCAAGTTGATTGCTCCCACTGACCAGCATGGCATTTCTTTCCACAGATTTTATTAGATTGGGCTTTCCAAACAGTGCTAACATGCTGATTTTGAGTCATCTTTGCTCATGTTACACACAGAGTGAGTTCAGGATTACCAGTGCTCCACTGTCAAATGTTGGACTTAAGCCATGTGTGTGACTTCATGTGTAAGTTCTCATACATCTGTGTACCAGGCTTGATGAAGCCTCTAGTGTACAGCAACTGAAAGCAGCAGGGCAAGCAGCAGGGAACATTTACCTTATGCACTTCCTGTCACTGAGACTCATGGTGGTCACCTGTACATTCTCTGTGACGTATTCTCTGATAGTGGCAGAACCTATTTCTTACAAGGACTTCCATGATTTTTGCTCCTCAAAGACAATGAGACCTTTCATGTGATGTCTTCTCTGCATCCGATCAATGCAGTGACATTGTGCTTCCCTAGGTCAGTCGCAAGCCACTCTGGATAAAGAACAGGCTTTCCTTGTGTGAGTGAAACCACCTGTTACTCTGCCCATGGACTCTTTCTCTATTCTTCCACTGTTGGTTGAGTGTGAAAAGCAGGGGTGTGGGCAATATTGAAATAAATTACCTTCTAAGGAAGCAGTGGTCAAGACCTGAAGAGTTCAAGAGGATACATTATTGGGAGATGTGTTTTTCTATGTTTACACTGTATAAATTTCTGAATGGTAAATTTAACATGACCATACAGTGAACTACTGTTTAAATTTTTCTGGTTAATCTGGATAACTCTTGCATTCATGATCATGGTCAATAATGCAGAGTAATAACCTTTGAGAGATTTGATGGAAGTCAGTATTCATGGGTAACACAATGGATAACCCAGAATTATAAGAAATGAGGTAACTAGCATAAAATACATGGTATTAGGGAACTTCAGGGATAAGAAGTTCCATGCTATTTCAATACAAACTGGTCTGTAAAGCCATGGCATTGTGAGTAATAATTTGGTACATTTTTCTCAAGTTGGGAGATGTGAAATTAGCCAGGAACAGTATATGTCACAATATAGAACATGAAAGAGAATTTATATGATTGAAGAGAAAGAGGTGGTGCTTGGGCACTAGGTAGAATCATCATGTCCACTGACTGGACAGTAATAAAAATGTGAGGAACTCTTCTCCATTCAATTTTCTACATTTTTGTCAATAAATTACTACTCTTAGGGTTCCTTGAATCTTCTAATAAATGTTTAATTAAATTGTTTATATAGATGGGCACCTTACAAAATATTTGCTCAGGGCCCCACACACCCTAGCCGTGGCACTGCTCATCTATTTTAGAAATTGTCCTATATCCTATAAAAAGTTCCTTTTAACTCTAAAAGGCATGATTTTATATTACCATTTTATTATCTATTCCATAAATATATTTGTGCATCATTTTTAGCAAACTTAATAAGAATAAGAAAGCTTAAATAGAATAAGCTTGATGTACAAATAAGGTGAAATATTGTATGATGGGCAAGACCAAAAAACGGGGTCAGATTTGAGTACTGGTGAAAATAACAGTTGGGTCTTTTCTGAGTCTATTAATTAATTTTATAATTCACTAACAAGTTATACAAAGAATTTCTGTATAAATTCAAGATCACAGTTAAGTGATAGTACAAGTGGAAGTGACTTCTAAGTTTTTGATTGGTTCCCCATGGTTAAGTTTGAGAATTCACTGAGCATATAGAATCTGTTTACCGTGTTAGGTGACCCCATGATCCTGGGAGATCTTATTTTTATACACTTTAACCTAGAGTCTGGGGAGGGAAGAATGTCTTTGCTGAAGGGCTTTCCTCACTACCATAACCATAGCCAGACAGTCAGTTGATTTATTGGTGCACAATTCAACCCACTGGGTGGTTCCTCAGGCAGGTCTGGCTATAGCCTACCCTGTAGATGGTGACTCTTCTACTACACAGGTCCCTTTCATTTGCATATGTGTCCAATATAAGTGCCCCTTAAATTAAAAAACAAACCCAAGAACAATTAAAATATCAAGGTATATGTCAAAATTAAAACTGCCCAACTTTTTAGGGATTCCTAACACATGAAACAAGTTAGCCCCACACCTTCATCAGGGACTGATGGGTTTGATTAGTATTTAATGCGAGGACTCCTGATACTATGTTTTTATCCTTGAAACATTGAGCATAATGTGATTCAAGGGCAGAAGTGTCCATAAGTGCTGTCATTAAGTCTAGAGCAGGAACTGGGTAACTGTCAGATATTTGTAGGAGTAAAGTTAATAAAGTAGCTTAAAAGATACAACAAAACTTATATGCCAGCTTTCATACTGAAATGGGAGGAACCAGAGATTCAGAGATTGAACAGCATAGTGGATGCATATGTGTTTTGGTGTCAGACAACTTGACTTTTAAAACTCATTTGTTATTTACTCGTGTCATATTGAGCAGAACTGCTGTGTATGTTTGTGCAGCTTGTATACTGCCCAAGTTCTCTCAGCCGGTAAGATTCAGCCAATGATCTACTTGCCAGGAGATGCTCAGAGCTGCTTCTGCCTGGAAGTAAGGAAGCTTTTTTCTCATTCCCACAAAGGTATTTTGTGTCCTGAGGATGCTAGTTAACATCTCTGAGACTCAGTTTCTTCATCTTAAACATGTACATAATACTACTATATTTACCTTGCGGAGTTGTTGTGATGATTACAGAGAATGTGTGTGGAGAGCCTCCCACGATATAGGCACCTAAGTAGTGCCTGTTAGAGTAATAGGACTATTGTTTGTGCTCAGCTCTGTGTATGTATGGAAAATTATATGCATCATATGATGTATTCTGGGAGATTATGAATTATCTGTGGAAAAGATAATGTGCACATGAACCATATTGAGTAGGAGAGGGTCAGGGTGGCCAAGAGAATAAAGTTTCATGGCAGAGGCTGGGGCATTTTACTGTGTAATTTACAAATTATATCTCCTTAAAGAAATGTTTTTAAGAAGTCTTTTGTTTTAGAAAAATGTAGATTCTTTATGACTAGTAATAGGCAAAGTATCCTTGAAAAGAAGCCTGAGATGAAATATATCAACATGTTAATAGCATAGAAGGAGCACAGTGAGTGGACTAGAGTTAACAGAGTTCTTGATTTAGACCCTTTCTCTGCTGTTTATCAGCTTCATACTCTTTAACAAGTTATTCTCTGAGCTCCTGTTTCCTCAGTAAAAGTAGACAATATAATAGAACCTATCTTAACACTTTTGCTGTGAGAATTAACTGAGATCATGAATTAAATAACTATAAACTATGAATAGTATCATTATCATCACTGAGCAGGAGCACCAAAGGTAATTGACTTCATCCATTTCTAAATTTTCAGTTTTTCTGTAGTGAGTATGACTTACATTTATAACAGAAAATTATAAACTTAAGTATAAAAACATTCCAGTAAAAGGAAAACTGTGATTGTATGTAAGAAAGAAGATACGTTTCATAATCAAGAGCAATGAAACTTTCTCTGGGTATATCAAATGGAGTAGAGAGAAGTGCTTTCTTATGCATACCTTTTTTCAAGTGGAGACTTCTATGGAACCATCTTCCAGTAGATTACAAATCATAAATATTAGACTTTCATAACCCATCTACATATAATTTGTAAAAGTTTTACACAAAAACAATTCTTCCTAAGAATTTGAAATAATGCTTTCATAATTAGAATAAAAAATAAAGCAATAGGGATTCATAACCTAAATTCTCCTTTACCCAAAGGAAAATGTTGATGATGAAAAGTAGAATGGGAATTTTCTTCCATTTCTTCATAAAGCATTTTTTTCAGTCAACAAATTAACATTCTAATAAGAAATATATAGTTGGTCTTTATCCCCATTTGGGGCACAGAGCTCTTAAAACTCGGAATTTCCTAACTGATGACAGCGGTAAAGGTATTTTTTGTTATGTTAATACAGTGACTTAGAAGATTTCCAAAAGTCAGATATCTACTGCTTTGAAAAAAAATTGTCTTCTTTGGCGTGATAAGGAAAGTGCTTTAGCTTATATTTGTTAGCAAAAGATTTTGCCTCTTACTATATTTTGGTGAGAAGAAGTTTTTAGAGCAATTAATAATGCATTAACTGACACGTTATCATTGCTTTTTTTAAATCAAATGTCTCACCACACCACTTTGTAATTTTACTCTCAGCCATCTGCCAAGCTAGGTACTTTAACCACGTTTTGTTTTACATATGTGGCCTACTTTGAAAGTTTCAACATTTTTCTGGCTTTGTTTTCAACAGACACCAAATTCAAATAACTGAATGTGTGAATGTTCCACATTTTTATACAAATATAAGCATCACAGAAAATATACATACTATTATTACTTGAGAAATATTTCTTGTTAAGCTGTATTTAGTTAAGTGCTTACTTTGATAAAGTAATCTGAATATTTCTCTTTTGGTTAAAAGAATACTTCTGATGGCTGGAAAAGAAGAAGCCTTTAAGATTTTCCTTGACTTTTGGTTATTCTCAGACTTAGTGAAAAAATAATTTTTTCTGCACCCATTGCTGGTAGACCAGTCCTACAGATATGGCTTCAGGCAGTGAAGAAGATAAAGTTCTAGTTCTTCATGTCCACATGGTAGACATGAATGGACTAATCCATATTAAATGGATTGTATATGTGACAAAGAAAGCTTCCTAACATTTACTGAGCACAGTAGTAGGCTGAAAAATGCCCCCACTCCACCAAAGATATGACCATGTCCTAATCCCTGGAGCCTGTAAATATTACCTCATTTGGCAAAAGGGTCTTTTCAAATATGATTAAGAATCTTGAGGGACTTCCCTGGTGGCGCAGTGGTTAAGAATCCACCTGCCAGTGCGGGGGACATGGGTTCGAGTCCTGGTCCGGGAAGATCCCACATGCTGCGGAGCAACTAAACCCATACGCCACAACTACTGAGCCTGTGCTCTAGAGCCTGTGGGCCACAACTATTGAACCCGCGTGCCACAATTACTGAAGCCCACGCTCCTAGAGCCCGTGCTCCACAACAAGAGAAGCCACCGCAGTGAGAAGCCCGTGCACTGCAATGAAGAGTAGCCCCCGCTCGCCGCAACTAGAGAAAGCCTGCGCGCAGCAACGAAGACCCAACGCAGCCAAAAATAAATTAATTAATTATTAAAAAATGAATCTTGAGATGAGGAGATCATCCTGGATTATCCGGGTGGACCTTAAATGCTATCAAAAGTGTCATAAGAGAGAGAAAGGAGAAAACTCACATACAAGAGAAGGCTTTGTGAAGATAAAGGCAGAGATTGGAGTGATGTGGATGCCAGCAAAAGAAGGTTGGGAACCACCAGAAACTGGAAGAGGCAAGGAACATATTCTTGGTTTTGGCCCATTGAAAATGTTGAACTTTTGGCCTCCAGAAATGTGAGAAAATAAACTTATCTTGTTTTAAGCCACAAAGTTTGTGGTAATGTTAAGCAGCCACAGGAAACTAATACAGCAACCTACTATGTTCAGGGCCTAAATATGTGGTAGGTGTTTTTGTTATGTTATCCTACTTACTTATTCTTCAGGATTATCTATAGTTTTGATGCCAAAAGCTCAGCCTCTGTGCAGCGGTGCCAAATTGAATCTCGGAGACAAAGTTTGGGGTGAAGTAGAAGAGAATAGCTTATTGGTTTGCCAGAGAAAGGGAGACACAGCAGGTTCCTGCCCTGAAAAACTGTATGTTCCAACCAGGGAGGATTTGATGAGGAGTTTTAAAGCAATAGTTCAAGGGTGGCGTTGCTGACAAGATTAGGGTGTGTGCAGGGCCTGTGTTCTTCTAATCTGGTCTCAGGTGGTCTTCTTGATGAGCTTCTCTTGTTCCTTTAATGTAGCCTCAGGTGGTCTTTCTCTGGTATGAAGAATGTTGACATCTTAAAGAGTTTAAAGACATTGTTATATGTATCCCTTGAGGTGGAACCAGGACCTGCCCCAAGGCTGCAGTATGGTTTCTTGGCTGCTCCTCCCTTGTCTTTGCATCCCTTCCCTTCCTGGATTAGCAACTGTTTGAATCTGCCCTTTGGAACTCAGGGAAGTTTATGGAAGCCAGAGTCTGTTTCCTACAAGAAAACGGGACAGAAAAGGCTTTTGTGCCCAGGAGCCCCATAGGGTCCTGCTTGGTTTCAGTTTGAGAAAGATTATATTTATCTTAATTGTACAGAGGAGGAAAAGAGTGAATTTACCCAATGTCCCACAACTGCAGTGCATCAGGGTCAAGATACAAGAGTTTCTCTAAGTGGTCCCAAAATTTATGGTGCATTTACCTACTCATGTTTGCTCACTAATATATTATTCCTTTAAATATCACCCTAAGCACTGGTGGCCTCTCATTTAAAGATTCCTTTGGTAGTAATGAAAAGAAGAGACAACCCGTGTCTTAGATAAAGCTTTAATAGGTACTTGCTATGGAAAGAATAGTCACCATATATCTCTAGTATTTTTCTACTCTTTTTTCATCATAATAGTTAATTTCACACAAACCTGGCTAGCTAAAGATAGACCTGTTAGGTAGACTTTAAAATTGGTTTTGATCCCAAGAGTCTTGACAGCTGGAGTTTCTTTTCATGAAAATCATAGCTTTGCTCATAAGACAGAGTTTGAGAAAGCCTGTTATTCAAGAAAATGATAGATTTTCATTTATGTTACCTAAGAAAAGAATAAAATCAAGGTGAGAGTGTTAAGCAATGTGCACACATTAAATGTATTCATTATAAAGTGACTACATGTATGCATTTATGACTCAAATGGTTTCCTGTTTTAATTTAAATTGACAGAAAAATGTACTGTGTTTCTCTTCCCCATCTTGTTTTATTTCACCTGTAACATGCTAACAAAACACATTCTAGCTTAAATCTGATTTTGTTATTCATATCATATAAAATTAGGTGTACAGGTGACCAAGGTTGTTGGTAAATTATAAATCAGTTCTCAAACTGCATTCTCCTTGTTCACTGGTCTACCTTCCTGCCGTTAGATTCAGTCTTGCTCTAGTTCTCAGGTCAGAATGGATTGTACGGAGGAAGTACTATGTTTTGTGATCTAAAGAGTAATCTTTAGCAAAATCAGATAGAATCAATAAGTAGGATACACCCAGTATAGGTATCTGCAGCAAAGACCACAGAAGTTCTTTCATTGTAGGTATTATCCAAAGTATTAATTGGAATACAATGAACCCATTCAAAAGAATGTAAAGAAAATGATTGTTTTATTATGAAAAATTTGTTTTGTATGGTTTTATTCACATGAACGTAAATTTTTCCATGAGTTCATGGCTCATTGTTCAAGACACAGTGATTCTCCTTAACCTGTTAGGTTGAGTCATAATCCTTGCTCTGGATGAGGCTGGACCTCCATTTTTCTTGGGCTGCATCCACTGAACTGACCCTTCTTTCCTGAGTCCTGTGAAATCTGATCACATGTCATTTGCTATTGGGATATTGTTTCCTCATTTCATGACTTGAATTATGATTTCAGTTAGTCCTTTTATGTACGTTCTCTACATGTTCAAGGTTCACTGTGTGTTCAGCCTTTGGAATGATTTGGCTGATCTCCTTACGCTGTAACACAAAGCTGGTGCCTTCTCTTCTGGGTAAGTCAGGAATGTCTTTTGTCAGTCTGCTTGGCTTGGCAGCTTTCTCTCTATCTGGAGCACCCTGGCCTGCTCCATCAGTATCCTGTGCTCTGCTGTGGCAATAACAATTATAGAGTATTTTCCTCTTGGCAGAAAGAGTTACTTTTTAACTAAAAATGGATTCTACCATGAAAACTGCCATGACGCTTGCTGACAACATCACTTTGGCGGCAGTATCTTTTTATCTATGAGGTTAATTTCTATACAGTAAAATACACACATCTTAAGTTCAGTTTGACAAATGTTGACATCAAGGTATAGAATATTTTTATCCCCTAATATAGGTCCCTCATGCCCTTTTCTACCAACCCATCCCCCTCCCCAGGCAATTACTATTGTAATTTTATCACATTGATTAGTGTTGCCTGAGTGTGAACTTTGTATAAATAGAATCATACATCATACATTACTAATACCTCATATATGCATCATGAATCTTTTGTGCCCGGCTTATTTTGCTCAACGTCATGTTTTTGACATTTATCCATATGTTTACACTCATCAATACATGATTTTTGTTAACGGATGAATGGTCTTCTATTCCATGAATATACTATAATGTATCATCTGTCAGTTCTGCTATTGATAGATCTTTGGACTCTTTTCAGTTTGGGGCTATTCTGAATAAAATTAGTTTGAAAATTCTTGCACAGGAGTATACCTAAAAATGGAATTGCTGAGTTACAGAGCAGGTGTTTCTTTAACTTAATTAGAAATTGCAACATCAGTATTTTAAGAGCAGTTGTTAATATATTTTATGGCCACTCTGGACAGGCAATAAAAGTTCAAACCCCTGTAATAACACAAAATCAACAAATTGACTTTTATTTCTAAGTTTCTGAAATTGAATGTTTCACTCACTTATTTATTTGATAAACTTTTAACACATTATTGACTGGGGGATTTTTGCAGAAACTAACGCCTGTGGCCGTAATACGTCTCCGGTTAAAAATGTGTTGATTGAGAAAGAAAAGCAGGATTGTCATATGCGTAACCCTAGAAACTCAGGTTGCCTTGTAACAGATGGACCACAAGCAAGGATGCTTTTCTTAATGGGAGGAATTGCACCCAAGCTTACCTTCAGATGGGTGCAACTCCCTTCCTCTCTCTAGCATATGTGTTCTCAATTGTGGTGACATCACCCATAAGGGGGAGTAAATTGGTTCTTGAGAGGGTGGGTGGTGAAAAAAACTTATCCTTTTAAAGTATACAGCAGAGATATGCATACAGAACATAGACACAATTATAGTATATCTGTGGTATTTCTATATATTATATACAGGTATCTATAAAAGGCTCCCTATAGGAGGCAATAATGGAAAAAATGGTTCAGAAATATTGATTTAGTAGCTTAAATACGATTTCTCAGACAACTCCTTGCATTGGTATTTATATTTAGATTCTCTAGTGCCTAGGTTCTTTTGTACCTCACTTCCAAGGCTATTCACAAACTTGCACTATAAGAAGGTGCATAACAGTGGACAGGGACCTTCCCTGGAGCACCATTGCATGGTATCACCTCCAGCTTCATCTAGTTCTCACCTGGTTTCTCTGTGTCATGATGAGAGAACTTTGATGAAATATATGTCTATATTTGATAACCTGGGGGTTTATATGTTTTCCCTACAAAGGGTGGTCTTAACCAATGCCATGAGACCTGGTGTTATTAGCCTTTACCCACCTTGTCAAAATGTCTAAGTTGTATTCTATCTTGTATTCCATGTAAAACAATCCATACTAATTTGCTTGTTTGTAAAAATCTTCTTTCCCAAGAACCTGTTGAGAAATCCAGTCTTGTTCTTTTCAGTTCTTTCCCTAAAACTAGTAGTCTGACCCCTGATCCCAAGTCTAGTGCTTCTAGTCATGGTTCTTCTTGAGCATACCTAAAGAGACCTTCTATTTTGCTGTCTGGGCATCCAGGCCTTTCCTGCTTTGCTCTACTGACTTAGAATATTGAGATTCTTTGATACTTCATGTCATTCCCCATTTTAAAATATTTACCTTAAGAAAGAACAGAGATTTTTATGCCTTTTACAACAAGCCATGCCAACATGAATTGACTTCCCTTGACACCAAATATGTAAGTCTAGCATCATGTCCCCATTTTTCTCCAGACTACTCTGTCTTGCTGCAAATACACTGCAATGTCTAGTAGTCAATTCCTCAATTCTGACAAGAGTAATTCTATAAAAATGGAAGAAGCTGATTTAATCCCTCTTTATCTTATCTGTGGCAGATAACCTGGTTGAGAAATTTGCTCTGGTACCTTTCCATGGGTTTATCAAGAAAGAATGACAGGTATTCTTTGCCTTTTTCCCTAGGGACTCTTTTTCCCTTATTCTCATTGAATAGATTATAGGCTTAGGGAAATAAATGCTGGACTGTCTGAGACTGGTTGAATTCTAGGTTTTGAAAAAAAGAGAGATGTGACTCTGAGAACATATCTATTCCCTAAATCTTGTAAATTGGGTGCTATGAGGTTTGAAACAAACCTGCACTCCCCACTTCCACTCTGACCCAGAGGTGGTAGGAGCGTTTAAAGGAATATTTGGGATTATTGGAGACTGAAATTTAAGTTGTAGAACCTTGGGAATCACAACAATGAAAAAGCTGGGATTTGCCCAGAGCATCAGCACTGTAACGACTTTGAATGGTCCATGCAGCCTCAGACAATGAACATCTTTGTGGAGACCATGACATAGAGATCTGTGGTCTTTTTTCAAGCTTTCCAAAGTTATTAAGTATGGAATCCTGCGTGACTCTACGGAAGGGAAAGGGTCTCCTACAAAATGACTGACTGAATTTCTCATTAAACATTCAAGGAGATGACAGAGATAAGGAAGTCCAAAGCCAAGTTGAACTCCATTTGGAACATGGGCAGAGAGAGTTCATGCACTTAAGCGTTGAGAATCAAATTTATACTTATTTTACATTTAACAGTACTGCCTCTGTTAGATTTTGACCATATGCTTTTAACTAGACCATCCGTCTCAAATTTGTATCACTTTATCTTTTTTTTCTTCATGGCATTTAATACTATCTGGTGTAACAGTATGTTTGTTTACTGCTTTTCTCTACTAGTTTTAAGCTCCATAAAGGATGAAGCTTTGTCTTTCTTATTTGCTGCTCTATACCCCATATTTGAAATATGCCTGGCATATAGTAGGCACTCAATAAATATTTAATGATTGAATGAATAGTATTCAGAAGTTCTCATGGTAAGTAGGAAGAGATAGTGAAGAAGTGAAAATATTTAATCTTAAAATATTGACAAGATGCAGCTCCCTATGAAATAAAAAGGATTTCCTGGATTTCTTAAAAATAGTGCTATATCATCATTTTGTATTTTGCTTTAATACTCTCTTCAGTTTATTTAATACCTTTGATTTCCTTTTATGGCTTATTTTTGTTCAGAAGATGATCCCCCTAGAGTGTATCAGCAATTGGGGAGGTGTATGATTTTATTAGCTTACTTTATTGACAATCTTAGACCTCCAGTCAGTCTGAGTGATCTTATGTCCCTCTTTGCATATTGCTAATATACCTTGCTATTTTTTAATATAGCTTAAAATGCATATTTTATATTCTCCCTGTTTCTGATTTTCCAAAGTAATAATAGATCATTTTTATATGGTAGATGTTTAATATTCTTTACCTCTATAGTCTATGTGGTATATTTACATTGATATCAGCATGGAATTTTTAAAGTACTTTGAAGCATAGAATTCATGTTAAAGGGATTAAGACAACTCTCTTTGTTTATCTAGAGTCAAAAAATAAATGTGAGGTGGGGGAAAAATTGTGAGAATTTAAGAGAAGGAGAGTCCAACCTATCTGGAGCCAAATTCCAACATATTCTTACCAGCAGTACATACAGTCTGAAGAAAAGAGAAAATTATTGAGCTATAGGAGTTTTCTTTACCATGAAATCTCACCAGGTCACATGTCTCTCCAATAGGATAAATTTTCTTTTATTAGTTATGTAGTGCTTAGTAACAAATCTTCCAAGTATGAATGTCTTAATACAACTATAATAATTTGATATCTTTCACAGTTTCTCTGGATCAGGAATTTGAAGGATTTGGCTGGGAATTTTTGGCTCAATGTCTCTCCTGAGGTTGCATGCAGCCAGATATGGGCTGGGCTGCAGCCACCTGAAAGTTTCATTAGAGCTGAAGGATCCACTCTTAGGTGATTCTGTTATAAAGCTGGCATATTGGTACTGGGTATTATGAAGAGACTTTACTTTTCACATGGGCCTCGCTATGGGGCTGCTTGAATATCCTGACATCACGATGGGTTTTCTGCAGAGTTGAGCAATCCAAGAAAACCAAAGCAGAGATTGCGATGCCTTTTATGGCCTAGTCTTGGAAATCACACTTCTACCATGTTTCTTGGCCACTCCAGATTCAATATGGAAAGAAACTAGATAAAAATATGAATACAAGGAAACAGTAAGTATTGGAGTCCATCTTGTGGGCTGACTTCTACAACTTTCATACTTAAAACTGTCTCTAGACAGAATTAGAAAGAGAGAAAGCAGAAACTTATTTCCCCAGTTGTGAATGTCCACTTTATTAGTCTCTCTTAACAGTATTTTTCTGCTCTCTGAACTGCTAATCAAAATCTACAACATCTAGCCCTATGGTACCTTAGGGAGAATTCAAATGATATTCAAGTAGACATGAAGGAGACCTAAATAGAATACACTGAAAGTACTTTTTTCTTTTCTTTCTTTCTTCCTTTTTTTTTAAAAAAAATTATTTATTTATTTAATTTTGGGTGTGTTGGGTCTTCGTTTCTGTGTGAGGGCTTTCTCTAGTTGCGGCTAGTGGGGGCCACTCTTCATCGCGGTGCACGGGCCTCTCACTGTTCCGGCCTCT
Organism: Stenella coeruleoalba; assembly: GCF_951394435.1. Classification (NCBI taxonomy): domain Eukaryota; kingdom Metazoa; phylum Chordata; class Mammalia; order Artiodactyla; family Delphinidae; genus Stenella; species Stenella coeruleoalba. Next base: position 44,385,696 of record NC_137153.1, read on the forward strand.
CTTGTTGCAGAGCACAGGCTCCAGATGCGCAGGCTCAGTAATTGTGGCTCACGGGCCTAGTCGCTCTGCGGCATGTGGGATCCTCCCAGACCAGGGCTCGAACCCACGTCCCCTGCATTGGCAGGCAGACTCTCAACCACTGCGCCACCAAGGAAGCCCCTCTTTCTTCCTTTTTTTAATTTAATTTTATTTCTTTTTCAAATATTAAGCTTGGTAAAATTGACCTGTTCTCATTTAATATTAGAAAGGAGAAAAAAATAACAGAGTAATAATTGTACCACATTTCCTTAGTCCATTTTCTCTTCTCTCTTAAACTATCATTTTCTGGCTTCATTCTCCTCAAACCTCTAAGCCTCCTCCTCTCCTCTCACTGTCAGATGATGACCTTGCCTCTTAACTCGTTAGCATTTAGACCCACTTTTAAATTAACTTTCCTACACATGTGTTGTGTACTCTCCCTCACTTCTATCATTAGGAAAAAATTGTGCTTTTAGCTACTGTCAGCCCTTCCCCTCATGTACTAGAGTGTATCATCTCTTAATCATGGAAACTTCTCCAGCAACTGGTTTCTTTCTTTCCTCCATTTCCAAGTTTTTCTTTTTGGGGGTTATTCCTGTCAGGTTAAGAACATGCCATTAATTTTCCCATTTTATTATTTTTTTTTACTTGACCTCACATTCATCTCCAAATGTTGCCCATGTTTTCTCTTCCCTTTTAAGAAAGCTCCTCAAAAGAGTTATGTATACTTGCAATCTCCAATTCCTCCTCTCCCATTCTCTCTTGAACCAACTTCTTTTAAGCTTTTTATTCTCATGGTTCCACTGAAACAACTTTTGTTAAAGGCCAGTAATAACCATCATATTGCTATGTTTAAAGGTCAGTTCTAAGTCCTCTTTTTACATGACTTATCAGTAACATTTGACACAACCAATCACATCCTCCTGCTTAAAATATTTTCTCCATTAGGCTCCCAGGCACACAGTATACTCTCGCATTTTCTATCTGTAACAATGGCTGCTTGTCTTCAGCTTGTGTTGTTCCTTCTTGCTCACCTACCTGATCTCTTCACAACAATATATAACAAACAATTACAGAGTCTCAAGAATTTATAGAATTAATGTTTCTACAGAAAAAAAATCTTGAAAATTAGTATCATTTAATTGGAGAATTTAACATGCTCTCATTTCATGACACTCAAAGGAAAAAAAAAAGGAATCCAAAATATATGGATAACACAATTATAATGCTCAAATAATACAGATGTGCTAAAAACAAGCCCTGGCTGATGGTTACTCAGGAGGACCTCCCTGCTCCCTCGCTGGGAATTAGAACTGAGTGAGTTGCCACACCCACTCTCCAAAACAGCCTTCTTTCTACAGTGTATGGGATTGTTCACATTGCTTACATACAGTCTTACTCAGAGACTTACGATCTTGTGGCTTTGTTTACATTATTTTGTTTTTATTGTTTGTTTTTCTCTGTTAGAAGAAAATAATAGAGAACTCAGGAAGGATTCCATTACCTCTAAGGAGAAGAGCAGCCATTTCAGCAGCCACTAGTCTGTAAAGGTTTTGCCATCTGCCTACACCACTGGATATGTACTATGGGTGTAGAAAACCAATGGAGAAAGAGATTAACAGTATGAGTAGGATCTAGCATTTTAGGTGGAATTACTGGACATCTGTGGGTTAGGGCAGAAAAACAAACTCATTACCAAAGTTTTGCACACCAATGGTTCTGGTTATAGGTAAGATGTGTGGAAATTTAAGTTTGAGGTTTCCAAGAAATTCTGGTTGTCAATAAATAGTATATACACTTTAATGTTTAGAATATATTTACTAATTAATGTTAATTCTAACTTAGACTATGCCAATAGTAAAGAGTTGAGAAAGATTAGAAAGAAAGATAAGAATATTCTGTATAGGGAATGTGAGTATAAAAGTAAAACACTTGATCAAATAAAAATACAAGAGTTTTATAGTAGACTGATAAAGACTTGCCTTAGCAAGAATGATAAGTGACTGTCAGCTAGTTATTTACTTTACAGCCCTCAGGTTTCGTTGTTATTTAAAAGATGAGTATGTACCAGTATTATATTATTAAATGAGAAACCATAATAACAGTTCTTATGAAAAACACCTTATCATTTTGCATGTAGAATGTACATTATCTTTAGCAATGCAAATCCTCTGTGACATTCGAATTAAGTATTTGCATTATAGTATACTCGCTTTTTCTTCACTTTTATCCCTATTTCATAATTATGAGCATTTTGCTTAGAACAGGATTAAGATCATTGTTATTAGGAAAACATTCTTTCCTATTTAGAGTTAATGAATTCACTAGAGATTTTTGCCCTCATGATGATTACTTGATTAGGTACACCTGGAAAATCATTAAAGGAAAGAGCCGGAATAAGAGGGATTCTTTTTCTTTTTGCTGTTCAGACATGTGCAGGCATGTCTGAGGATACTAGGGACACTCAGGCTATAGAAATCAAGCTATTTATTTAAAACGTGAATCCATGACACTCACTGACACCTGTGTTCCCACAGCTGAGATCAGAATCCTACTGCATTTAAACTGAGCAGAAGCTGGGGCTAAAATTATAAGAGAATAGTTTTATTTAATAATTTAAATTGCTGATTTTAGTGATAACCACCTGTTCAGATTTTCGTATCCATAGAATGAAGAATGGTATGGGAAATTTGATCCTTCTATAGTAACATCATTGAGAATTTTCTTTGTAAGTGGGTACAGGGAGCATAATCAATTGGAATATTGTTGAGATGAGGGGTGGCTGGTATGTATATCTTCTAATTTTAGTGATTAATTAAAGCCTAGAAAGATAGGAGTTCAAAAGAAATGTTTTCCAAAAGCAATTGGATAAAATAAGCTAATTAACACATTTTAATTTAATTAATCAATATTTAAATAATTTATTACATCTCTCTTAGTGGAAGACATTTTCTCAGGCATAGTAAGGCAGAGTGTTATTAAAAAATTATACAGGCCCTGTCTCTATACTCTCATTCTGTAATTGTGGTAATTTATGCTTTGATATGTACTTTTGGTAGTCAAAAATATAATCTCTATGAGGGTATTTTTTAATATAAATGTCATTATGCATGCTAGTCATAGTAATTTATTAGATCACCTTTGGGGATTACTTGGGAGTACAGCATTATATTACAAGTAAATTTATTGAGTCTATGGTGTTGGATGTAAATCAGTGCTACTAAAAGTGAAAAGAATCCTGTTATATAGAGATTGAAAAGTGGAATTCTGTGTTTGGTCTTATTTCTCAATTAAATGACAATAATAAGTGTTGGAATTACTATTGCTTCCAATAATATGTAGAACAGGATAATATTTGTGTTAGTAAATGACTAAAATTATTTGAACTAAACTAAATATTGAAATATAGCATTATTTTGGGATTTCAGTTCTTTTGATTAGGTGAAATTGGCTAGCAATTAATATTAATGGTGGTAACTAGCTTATACCTACTGGTAAGGGTGTGGATAGTGAGTTGAAAAGTAGTTCAATAAGATATTAAACTTATTTATTTTTGCAATAAATTTATTAAATAATGAGGCTTTAGGAGATAGTTAATTCAGATTTTGTTTTGAGGCATCATACTTAAGGTAGGAAAGCAATTTTTAAAGTTGAAATGGGTTGAGAATTTTGATGTAAAAAACTGTACATATACCAACTACTCTTACAAGAAGTGTTAAGCCTATAGCAGCTTTCTGGGGTGCAAATATATAAGATGTAGTGCTTGATGTTAGGTTAACATTTACTTTTCAAAAAGCATTATAATAAACAAACAATATTATGCCCATTAAACATTGTAGCGAAGTTATATGGGATAAATTAAAAGACTTAGAAGAACTATTATAAATGCTAGTGAGAAGTTTATATTGATAGAGTTATTAGGTAATTGTTATAACCCATAATCTGTGTCAAAATTATTTGTTTTATTGTTAAACTACATAATTTTACTCTTATAAATCTTTTTTGAACTAATTTGTAGGTTGAGTCTGTGACTCATAGTATAAGAATAGCATTTATTTATCTATTTATTTATTTACCATTTTATTTATTTATTTCATCTATAGATTGATATCCTAAAAAGTCCAAGGTAGTGTTAGTAGAAATAAAATATGGGGTCAGACAGTAAAAGTTTGATTGAGACTAGGAAACATTTTGTTGTAAATTGTAAGAGGAACAGTTCTAGATTTTCAAATACAAATTCATATGGATTTGATTTTTCTGTATATTGGTAGTAATTGTGGTAACCAGAATGTGAAATTACTAATATAGATGCTAATATTGTTAAATAGTCCTGAGCTGGTTGTACTAATTAGTACAACAAAAATAGGATCAGTATCAGTACACTGTTATATAAAGAAATAGATAATAATTAAAAGGGTCAGCTTTAGGGTCAGTTTCAAAATTGAAGTGAACAGATGTAAAGTAAAAATTTATTTGCCATATAAAACATATAATTGGGGAATGCTTTACCATTTCCGTGAAATCCATTTTTCAGAAGTAATACTGAGTCATAGATGCCATCATAATTAGTATATGATGTTTCATAATAGGTCAAATATAAACATCTATGATGATAAATAGTATTTGTAATATTTGTTTTCTGTGTATTTCCTTTAGACCGTGGGGGCTCCGGTGATAGATACTACAGCAGCTGGAAAGGGAAAAATGTTAAGAAATGATACTTCTAATGAATTTAGCAGTTTAGTAGTTTAATTCATGCTAATGATTAGCCTCTGTCAAATTTTGGCAGAAGGGCTGCACTTGAGTGACTGAAAGCTCAAAAATATCCTGCAATAAAATATTTCTAATACATTGAAGAGAATTATTTCATATTAAAGTTCTTTTTGTACAACTGATGTATGGGGATCTTGGAAAGTATCTTCTTAGACACTATCCCTTCATTAATAACATACTGTTAGTGCATTGTTTAATAGTCTGAGTATTAATAGAGTTAATGATTTAAAATGGAATCTTTAACAGTACAGATAAGGCCCCCTTTAGTGGACAGGAACTTAACTTTATTACACAGTAAGCATATGTGTGGCAAGTCATTAGGTATTTTCTGTAATTATAAGCTTCCTAGAGGGGTGAAGACGTGATTAAATTAGGACAACTGTAAACTCTAAAATTGTAAGAAGTATTCTAATAAACATGATTGAGGCTACTGATAGGAATTTACATTATTGATGTGGATCAACTTTCAAAGTATTCTAAACGTACTGTCTCAAGCACAATGTCTATGAAGTTATGGTTTTAACCACAAAATTTCAGATCCATAAATTTTTTTTGTTTTTAATAAAGACTGCTTCTAGTAGATGTTAATGCTTCTCACTTTAGTTGTCCTGGAAAAGCAACTGTTTTTAAACCTAAAGAAGGAATAGCTCATGGATGGACCATACTTTCTGATGAGGCTAATGTTTAGATTGGCAGTTCTATGAGGATTATTACATGACTATCAATTTCTAGGAAATAAAATTCTCTGAATTATAAGTCTGAATCAAAGTTAAGACCTTCATAGTCTATATAATCATAAATTCCATTCATTGGCATCCTTTTGTTTCTATGGTTAGAAATAGGCTATTGTTTTTTCCCAATAATTAAATAATACATAATAATGGAAGAATAATAAGAATTAAGATAATCAAAGGTAAGATGGCTTATACTGTTTCTAATTCTTAAGCACCTGTTGTGCTTTTGTGAGTTAATATTAAAATTAATATTAGATGTATATGTTAAAAGATAAACTGAGGCATATTAAAAAAATTAAGAATTTGAGCAAAAATTGATTTGAATTGGGCAGTGCCAAATCAGAAGTGGCTAGGAGTGCTTCACAACAGGAGGTTGGGGAGAGGCTTTTATAGAGAAAAGGTGGAAGCAAAGTAAGGAAATTATTGATTGGCTATAGTCTGGAGTCTAGCAGGCTGTTTCTGACTAGTTGTCCTTAGGTTTTGATTTTATAACCCTGAGGCATTAATTGATTTTTGTTTGTTTACATAGGCTGTCACATTAGAGCCACAACAATCTAATGATCTCCTTGTTTAATTAATAATTCCCTCTTTGATCTCTCCGCCCCGGGTCGCCACAGTCTCGGCTGCTTTCGGGCCTAGCAGCCTGAAGAAAAAAAAGAGAAAAAGATAAAACGAAAACGCTTTAATATCTTAAAAAAAAAGAAAGAAAAGAAAAAAGAGCGAATCCTTCTCGGAGAAGCCGCGGGGAAGTCACTTTTGCACGCTTCCGGCCTGCCGGACGCCGCCGCCGCCGCCGCCGCCGACCCTGGGCGTCTGTCGGTCCGCGTCCATCGGTCCGGTGGTGAGCCGCTCGCGTGCCCGCTTCCACGTGCCTCCACCCGCGCCAGCCCGCCACCTTCCGCCCTGCGCGTCTGCCTCTGCGCTTCTCGTGTCCGCGCTGCCCTTCGCCGGCCCGGTGTGGGAGGCGGCTGCACGCTCCGGCGCCCGGGGCTTGCTGAGTCGGCACCGACAAATAGTTGGTTTCCCTCTTCCCTGGGCTGCTGTAATCTTAAACCGCCAGGAGCCGGAGGCCCATATTTATAGAGAAACGCATGTTCCAGGGGCCGCCGTGGGCACCACTAGGTTTCCTCTGGAAGAATTTTTGTAATTTGGAGGACAGTCCTCGTTTTAATTTTCTTCATTTTTTGAAATTGGGAGCTTCAAGGCCAGGACAGCTGAAAATTACAAACTCCCAGGGAGGGCCATATTGTTTTTGAGAGCCGTTTGTCTGCGGTTTGGCAGTCTCAGTCTCTTCCGAGCCGTCACTGAACTCCTCTCCCGCCCTCGGAGCTGACTCCAGCCTCTCTGAGCTTCACTGCCACCTGTGAGCCACGGCACGGGCCACGGCTCGGAGCGGAGCCCCCTTTGTCCTGTGTGGTCCCTCTAAGAAGCCCTCCTGGTGGGGCTCAGGGTGTTGGGGGCTGGGGAGATGAACACCGCGGCCAACAGCTATACCCCATGGCCTCCTGCACTGGGTGCCCAGCGCTCAGACGTCACCGAGGCCATCCTGTACGGAAAGTTCAGTCCTGCGGGGCCTGTGCTGTCCATCCGGGTCTGCCGCGATATGATCACCTGCCGCTCCCAGGGTTATGCCGATGTCAACTTCCAGCAGCCAGCTGACGCTGAGTGGGCCTTGGATACCGTGAACTTTGATATGATTAAGTTAAAGCCAATCCGTATCATGTGGTCTCAGAGGGATCCTTCTTTGAGAAAATCTGGCGTGGGAAATGTCTTCATCAAGAACCTGGACAAATCTATAGATAACAAGGCACTTTATGATACTTTTTCTGCTTTTGGAAACATTCTGTCCTGCAAGGTGGTGCGTGATGAGAACGGCTCTAAGGCTTATGCCTTTGTCCACTTCAAGACCCAGGAGGCTGCCGACAAGGCCATCGAGAAGGTGAACGGCATGCTCCTCAATGACTGCAAAGTGTTTGTGGGCAGATTCAAGTCTCGAAAAGAGTGGGAAGCTGAGCTTGGAGCCAAAGCCAAGGAATTCACCAATGTGAATTCTTTGGGGAAGAGGTGGATGATGAGAGTCTGAAAGAGCTATTCAGCCAGTTTGGTAAGACTCTTAAGTGTCAAGGTGATGAGAGATCCCAGTGGGAAATCCAAAGGCTTTGGCTTTGTGAGTTATAAAAAACATGAGAATGCCAGTAAGGCCGTGGAAGAGATGAATGGAAAAGAAATGGAATGAAATGGAAATGGAAATGGAAAAGAAATAGTGTGAAAGTCATTTTCGTCAGCTGTGCACAGAAGAAAGTGGAACGGCAGGCCGTGTTAAAGTGAATATTTGAACAGCTGAAACAGGAGAGAATTAGTCGCTATCAGGGGATGAATCTCTACATTAAGAACTTGGATGACACCATTGATGATAAGAAGTTAAGGAAAGAGTTTTCTCCTTTTGGATCAATCACCAGTGCCAAGGTGATGCTGGAGGATGGGAGAAGCAAAGGGTTTGGATTTGTCTGCTTCTCATCCCCTGAAGAGGCAACCAAAGCAATCACGGAGATGAACGGACGCATTGTGGGCTCCAAGCCACTGTATGTTGCCCTGGCCCAGAGAAAGGAAGAGAGAAAGGCTCACCTGACCAACCAATATATGCAGCGGGTGGCCAGGATGAGAGTGTTCCCCACAAATGCCATCTTAAATCAGTTCTAGCCTGCAGCTGGGGTCTACTTTGTGCCAGCAGTTCCACAGGCTCAGGGAAGACCTCCATATTATACACCTAACCAGTTAGCACAGATGAGGCCTAATCCACGCTGGCAGCAAGGTGGGAGACCTCAAGGCTTCCAAGGAATGCCAAGTGCTATACTGCAGTCTGGGCCTTGTCCAGCTCTTTGCCATCTGGCTCCAACTGGTAATGCTCCGGCCTCTCGCGGCCTCCCTGCTACTCCTCAGAGAGTCGGGTCTGAGTGGCCGGACTGCTTGGCTATGGACTTTGGTGGGGCTGGTGCCTCCCAGCAAGGGCCAACTGACAGCTGCCAGTCTGGAGGTGTTCCCACAGCTGGGCATAACCTAGCGCCTCGTGCTGCTGTTGCTGCCGCTGCTCCTCAGGCTGTTGCACCTTACAAATATGCCTCCAATGTCCGCAGCCCTCACCCTGCCATCCAGCCCCTGCAGGCACCCCAGCCTGTGCTTCACGTGCAGGGGCAGGAGCTGCTGACCGCCGCCATGCTGGCCGCAGCACTCCCCAGGAACAGAAGCAGATGCTGGGTAAACATTTGTTCCCGCCCATCCAGACGATGCACTCAAATCTGGCTGGGAAGATTATGGGGATGCTGCTGGAGATTGACATCTTGGAGCTGCTACACATGCTGGAGTCCCCCGAGTCTCTCCGCTCCAAGGTGGATGAAGCTGTGGTGGTCCTACAGGCTCATCATACCAAGAAAGAAGCTTCCCAGAAGGTGGGCGCTGTTGCTGCTGCTACCTCTTAGACAAGGACAGACCGATTGAAAGGCCAAATAAACCCTCATGGAATTCAGCTCAAGGTTTGAAGACGTCCTAGCTTGTCCTATGGACCTCAGCACCAAGAACCACAGATTGCAAATTTAATAGGTCATTTTGTATCTAAAGGTTAATTATGAAGCGCCTAGAATTTTTCAATTAAAAGAATATATTCTCTGGGTTCTGATATGGCCCAGACAGTGTTAACTGTTTCTTTTTCTATTGTGAGTTTTGATTTTTTCCCCCCAGAAATTGGTTTTATTTGATGTACCCAAGTCTTGTTTCTCAATAAAGAAAAAATCTCCATTAAAAAAAAAAAATTCCCACTTTGAGTCATCCTCTAATATTGATATTGACCAAAAACATTGGTATTAGTACCACTTTTATTCATCATCACAGTAAAGTTGCTGTTGTCTTATTGTAAAACTCATAGGTTATGATTTCAGATTCATAGAAGAATGGTTTTTGCTGTTCATTGTGTTGTTCACCTTGTTTCTGTTTCTCTAAACTCATTGAGACCATCAGAGGTACTGCTAATGGCTACAAACATGCATTTAAGACTTTTGAGAGAACACATCTCAGGAGGGAGATTACAGTGATAACTATGAGGAGGATAATACCAAGATACTGAAGTACATTGCTTAGCCAGGGCCCTCATGAAGCAAACCAGTTGGTATCAAATAAATCAAATAATGTATTTACTGGGAGGATATCAACCTCCAGGTTTTAGCCAAGTGGCTTGTTTGTTAATTTCTCATATTTGTTACAATACCAGAGGTGTTGATCCAGGTACAGAGGAGGTATTTGCTATGGCACAGACATCTCCTTTTCAGCCAGTAAGTACTCTAAAGTAATTCTGTTATCTAAAAGCACCTTACGAAGAAAGTCTAGAGATTTTTGTTGTGTGTTAAGGAACAATGTCTTCCCATGCATTAACAGAAAAAGCAAGTAGCAAAAGGAATAAAGATTTCATATTAGAGATGAAGATACTGATTTATGATTTTGGAAGAGCTGTCCCCCTCAAGATGCCATCTGCTTCTGGAGAAAAACTTCCCTGGAGGTCAATTTTAATTTTAGATCTCCAGCTGGTGTTCGGTTCCAAGAGTCTGAAGGAGACCTTTTAAATTGGAGGAGGTGAACCTGAGGGTCAAGTCTCTGAAGTTTGGCTGTCATTTGGATAGCGAGGAGAACCTGGTATGGTCCCTTCCATGGAGTTCAAGGGAAGTCTTTGTTCTTAGTGATTCCAAATCAGAAGGGTGGGAGATCCCGTCTGCAGGCTCTGGAGGGAGGGAGTGTCCCAGCAGGTCCCACCATGGTCACTAGAACCTGTGGAGGAGGAAAAATAATTTCCCCCCTACCCTTTATCGTGAGTGCTTGGCTGAGACCCCATCCTTCGGCGGTACCTCATAAATGGATAAGCTTATCCTCTACTGTGACCATTGTAATTCAAGTTTATCTTTGGTAAGGTTAACCTGGTTGTTCAGCCTTAAAACAAAATTTTATTCCCCTGAGGCCTCAAACTGGACCCAGTCCAGTTTAAGTCAGACACATTCTAACCTTGTACCCATTACTGTTTCTAAGTCAGATCCACTCTGGCTCTGGACAGTTTCCAGAGCCAGTGGGGGGGGGAAAGCCGTAAGTCAGAAAGCTCATAATGAAAAAACTGCAGAGGTAGGATCTGAGAGGGACTTACCATCACCTCCAGAGGCAACAAGACAGCAGCAAGCTCAAAGGGGCACAGCAGGTACCTTCGCCTGCTTGATCTTTGTTCTGGGGACTGTCAGCAGTCTCCTTCAGTTCCCTCTTCTGACATCAGAACCATTAAAAGATAAACTGAGGCATATTAAAACTTTTAAGAATTTATTTGAGCAAAAATCTGTTTGAATTGGGCAGTGCCAAACTGAAAGTGGTTAGGTACACTCTCCTGACAGGATCTTAGAGAAAGGCTTTTATAGAGATAAGGGGGAAGCAAAGTAAGAAAACTGTTGATTGGCTATAACCTAAAGTCTACTTGGCTGTTTGTGATTGGTTATCTTTAGCATTTTGATTTTGTAACCTTGAGGCATTTATAGGCTTATATTTTGGTTTGCTTGTGTAGGCTGTCATAGCATTAGAGCCACATCAGCCTAGTAATCTCCTTATTTAATTATTTTAACATATATAATACTAAAGAGCTAATTGAAATGCTATTATAAGACATGGTAATGATAACATTATTCTAAAGTGGAATATATACACCTTGAAAATCTGCAGTGGATATGCTAAGAGACACATTTTTTTTCCTGCAAAAAACACAATTTTAATCTATAAATTAACTTCGATAGAGTTAGGTAATATTTACCTTTGGTAATTGGTAATGGTTATAGTATCTTACTTGCTAAGAAAGCTCATAAAGGTTATGATGTTGGCTTGAAACCAGTTAGAGAGATTTCATTCCTTCCTTTCTTGATATTTATGATTTTGTCTGGTGGGTTATTTGAAAGCATGATGTGTTGGAAAGCATCTGTGAAGTCACTCATTGTCTGTTGCCGTAAGCTCCAGTGCTGTTTTTGTTTTAAAGTAAAACCCTCAGATTATTAATATTTTATAATCATTTCTGTTAGTGGACTGATTCCATAGATGAGAGAGTGTTCACATTGTGTTAGCATCTGCATAGGCTAATTATCACCACCGCATGTCAGAAAGGCCAAGAAAATGTTGGGAAAAGAAAATTAAATTATTGTTAAATCTAAAATAATTGTTCAGCTTTGCCTCATATAGGATGTAGCATATATCTTGAAAATAATGGGAATAAGTAAACAAAACCACCTATGTAATAAATACTGCTTCTATAGATAGATGTGATAGAAATGAGCAACAACAAAATATGTATCTTGTAGAACAATATATAATAATGAATTAGATAATTCCTGTTAACCTGTTCACAATAAGTAGGAAAATAAAGCCTATGGCTCAGAGTATAGCTGGTGATCATTTATTACTTCATTCTTATAGCTCGTTGGTCAAAGACTTACCTTTATTTGGATAATAGTAATTATGATAATTATAGTAGCAGAAATGAGATATGCTTGCATATCTACTTCAATACTTAGTGTGTAATAGTAATGTGATATATAATAAACCCTAAAATTCCAGTCGATATTGTGGCTCAGACTATATTTATGCAGCTAAAGAATTTTTTACTGAACAGTATGTTACAAATATGTGAAATTATTCCAAACATATGTACTTCAGGATGTGTAATCAATTAGAATGAATGTTGTTATTAAGGTCTCCACCTCCTGTGGGATCAAAAGATTCCATTTGGTTAAGATAATCTCTGCTACAATTATAGAAAGACTTACTACTAATAAAACTGCAATAATCAATAGAAATCAAAGAAGTGGTGTCTGGTATTGTGATGTAAAAGGTGGCATTATGTTAATTACTTGCAGTAATAAATTAATGGTGCCTAAAATTGTCGAGACCCCTATCAGATGAGGGGAGTAGATAGTTAAATCTATTGTGCCTACAGGTATTAGATTGCCAGCTAATAAAAGGGCGCATTGTTCACCCTGTTCTTGCTTTGACTTCTGCTGTTGCTGATGCAAGTAGTAAAAGGAATCATGGGAGTAATAATCCAGAGCTTATTTATTTATTAGAATGCTATATCTGATGCACCTATCATTAGTGGTGTTAATGAATTTTAAAGTCCTCCAATCATGTTGGCATTGCTATAAAGAAAATTATTACTAAGACCTGAACAATAACCAATTATAAATTTAAATAATTTCTAATAAAATCCTCATTGATTAAAATCAGCCTAAATTAGCTGTCTCGATTAGTCATCTCTACTATTCTATCTAGTTTAAAAACCAAGTAGTCAGTATACAGAAGTGACCACTTTGTGATTTGTTGAGAATAGTCAAGAGTAGATAATTTATGTAAAATGGCTAATAATAAACTTTATATGGCAGATATAAGGGCAGAGACTAATTCTTCATTTTACCAAACTGGGAAGTTTAACTTATATACTGAATTGCAAGTTCCAAGAAGCAGTTAAATAAAACCTTGTTTCGGTTTCTCCTGCCTCTCTCTACAAAAGTTAGAAGTAGATTAAAACCAGTATTGAGGGAAGGTAGTTATCAATGTAAATGACACATATGCATATATTTGTAATTATTATTACATATAACAGAATAATTGCTAATGTGACCTCATGTGGAAATTATATTACACACATAGGGCTCCGATTAGGGTACATTCTCAGCTTAACTGATTACATGGCTAAGCTTGATATGGACAAATGGTATTTTGAGATTTAACTCTGTTAGTAGATATGGTCTTAGTGTGGGCATTCAGATTGTTTATGCAAGGTCAGGACAAGAATAGTTAATAATCTATACTAGTATTGATAAAGTTAGAGGTCAAAGTTGTTCTTTGATGTATCATTTCATGACATCTGCAATTGGTTGAAGTCCATAAGGGACCTACAATATTTGGTTCTTTCTGAAATTCAATGTGACCTAAATTTTTTGTTGAAGCATTAAGAAGGCCAAGGTAAATAGAATAGGGAAAATTAGTAATTATAAATTAACTAGAAACTTGTTTATTAAAATTAAAAGGTCAAACTCCTGAAAACAGTTTTACATTATTACTGGATTGTATCACCTAGATGAGCCCAATTCTTGACTTATTTAATATCTAGTATCTGGCTCTTTTGTGGAATGGACCTTATTGCTTAAGTCCTTTCATAATGTGAGACATCTTTGTATAAAGAGGAACCAAATGGAAGTGTTCTGATCTGAATTCAGGTCACACAGAATTTTTAATGATGGAACAAAGGAACCTTTTAAACAGAAGTTACATTTTTAGAATGTCTGGATACAACAATAAAACAATAAACTTTAACATCAATTTGACCTCTAAAATAAGATTTTATTATTTCCATTTGAGAACTCTGTTTCATTGGTAAAAATTTTGAGTAAATTAATAATAGTTACATATTTAGAATAATTAGTCTACATTTGATCATTTGGTGGCTTTTCTATACTCTGAGGTCACCTCACTCAAAATAATTAATTCAATTTATGATTAGTTACTTAGGTAACTAATTTTCATATTCAATTAATAAATTTAAGTTTTATGGGTTTTAGAAAGTAGAGAGAAGTTTGAATGTTTATTAAGTTACTTTAACTTCTTTTAATCTTTCTTTACTGCATATTTGTTTTAGGTTAACAGTATATTGAACAAATATGTTCAAAATATTTTTTCTATCGTCTAACAATAGCTTATTTATTTTGACAAGGGACTATGCAAAAAATTATTTCTTAGTACTTATATTAATTTTTTTCCTGCATATGTAGTTAATCCAATACCATGTTAGGAGGTGGTTTTGCTTGTAGGTATTTAGCTTGGTTGTGCTGGTGTGCATTTGTAATTGGTGCTGCTCTTAAGCCAGTTATAATTTTATGAGTAATTACTCTCCCAGGATGGTTTTATTCTGTTTCAAATGATCTGTACATCTTCTGATTAACGTTTAAAATTACATTAGTGTTTATTCTTCTTTAGGTAAATTCAAAGTTGAACTTAAATTCTGCTTTGGATAACCAGCAATCACCTGGCTCAGTGTTTTTTTTTTTTTTTTTTTTTTTAACCTCTACCTGTAAGTTCGTCTCATTATTTTGTCACAGAAAAATGTTTCCATATTAACTGTTTACAAGTAGCTTGTATGTTTTCTTTCTGTGTTTTTAGTTAAAGTTCTCTGTTTATTATGTTTTAGTTAATTCATTATGCCTAAGAGTTACTCTTTCCTTCTTTTTTTGGTTTTGAACCTTTAATGAGAAAAATTATAATATTGAGCTTGAGAGTACCATGTTTGTACGTCACTGGGTCAAGGGTTGGGGATTCAGCTAGAACTAACAAATAGGTTATATATAAACAAAGATACATGCGGTCACAGAATGAAAAACTGCTGCCTGGCACGATTACATCTCAGTTTTCTTATCACTCATGTTGGGGATCCTGTGGCCGACGAGAATAGACATCCATACTCTGGGTGCCCTTCAGCACATCTACCTCCAGCAGCATGTGGTGAATCTTCGTCAGAAATTTCTCATCACACTCATACCGTTTAATTAGCCCTTTGGGTACCTCGCCCAGATGCAAGGTATCTGCCACCTCCAGAAACACTGCTTACTCCACCTTGGGTATCACTCACCAAGAAGTTTAGATTGAACTTCACTGGGTTGATGCAGACCTCGGTAGCCTAGAGATGCAGGAGGAAGCCATGGGCACTGCCCCCACCTCTCCTCTCACCTGTGACCTCAGAGAGTTATGAGTGAGCAGCTTACCTTAGCCACCAAGCCATCTTGCCAGGCTGAACAGGAAGTAGGTCGGCACTCCTGCCTGTGTCACTTCCGGGATGCTCCCCTTGCTATATCCTATTGGGTGGCTGGTAGGAGCAGAAGTGGGGAACTTGCTGGAACTCTTTCTTAATGTTTATTTATTTATTATTATTTTTTACTTACTGACATACTTTCTCTAACATCTAACTTAGATTTTTCTCTTCCATACTATACTTTTAGATATTTGGTATAATTATTAGTAATAATTGTATTTGCTTTACTAGTAGTAATTGTATTTTTTTAGTTTGAGCTAGGATTGGTTCAGAGTGGTTTCAAGTTTAGTTTCAATTCCACAACTGCATGCTTGGTGCTTTTAAGTTTAAACTGCACTTTAGTTTGCTCAAGTGACTTTCTAGTGTACTTACCATGTTATTTTATTAGATTTTTTTATTGGAGTATAGTTGCTTTACAATATTGTGTTAGTTTCTGCTGTACAACGAAGTGAATCAGCTATACGTATACATTTATCCCCTTCCTCTTGGACTCTCTCCCACTCCCTCCCCAGCCATCCCACCCATCTAGGTCATCACAGAGCACTGAGCTGAGCTCCCTGTCCTATACAGCAGGTTACCACTAGCTATCTATTTTACACATGATAGTGTATATATGTCAATCCTAATCTCCCAATTCATCCTACCCTTCTCTTCCCCTCTGTGTCCACATGTCTGTTCTCTACATCTGCGTCTCTGTTCCTGCCCTGCAAATAGGTTCATCTGTACCATTTTTCTAGATTCCACATATATGCATTAATATATGACATTTGTTTTTCTCTTTCTGACTTACTTCACTCTCTCTGACAGACTCTAGATCCATCCACATCTCTACAAATGATCCAATTTCATTCCTTTTTATGGCTGAGTAATATTCCATTGTATATATGTACCACATCTTCTTTATCCATTCCTCTATTGATGGACATTTAGGCTGCTTCCATGTCCTGGCTGTTGTAAATAGTGCTGCAGTGAACAGTGGGGTACATGTGTCTTTTTGAATTATGGTTTTCTCAGGGTATATGCCCAGTAGTGCGATTGCTGCATCATATGGTAGTTCTATTTTTAGTTTTTTAATGAACGTCCATACCGTTCTCAATAGTGGCTGCATCAATTTACATTCCCACCAGCAGTGCAAGAGGGTTTGTTTTTCTCCACACCCTCTCCAGCATTTATTGTTTGTAGATTTTTTGATGGTGGCAATTCTGACTGGTGTGAGGTGATACCTCACTGTAGTTTTGATTTGCATTTCTCTAATAATTTGTGATGTTGAGCATCTTTTCATGTGCCTCTTGGCCATCTGTATTAGATTTTTAGATTAATATTTCTTATTTTTTATTATTCATATTATGTTTGGATTTTATATGAGGAAGGTAAGCTGTGTGCACACTTCAAGACCTGATTCAGCTGGCTTTTTAATTTGCTTTTAGCCTGTCATTTCCTAAAGTTTCTGTTAATGGACTCAGAGAATGTAGCTCATTCTCTATACCCTCATGTAACATCGTTATGATAATTCTTGTTGTTATTTCAAAACCTTTCTTAGTGTTTGCTGTAATGACATTATACTGGTTAAATCAGCATGTTGTAATGAAGATTTACTGATTATAGAACCGGGTTCTGTAGAGGAGTTTAACACATTACAAAACATTTTCAATTTTGAGCTACTGCTAGTAATACTTTGGTCATTTTTTTTTTTTTTATGTGTAACACTGTATGTCCTAATGCATTTATCCCAGCTATTACATTTGTGGGGATGCTTTCGATATATAGTTACAAAATGTTTTGTTTTGACATGTTTTTAGAGAATTCAATTTCAAAGTCAAGATTAGTTCTTTTAAAATCTTATCTATAAGATAGTTAAATTGGGAAAATCATTTTCCTTTAAAATATGTCTCCAGAAAAGACACAGGTATAAACATAACTTAATATTGTTAAATATATTGTAAAACTCTCTGAAATCCAAATAGATAACTTTTAGATCCATTGGTTGAATATCCATCCCTAGTAAAATGAGAATCTCTGCTGTTGGTGTATTATAATTTTTTCAACGTGTTAGCCTTGAATAGAACAATCTTATTCTCATTTTGAAACTAGGAATAAGAATAAGATGGCTTGTGAATGGATTAGTGAAAGGATACGTTATTCTACTTATTTTTTATATGGTTTCTTTTCTTTTAAAAATCAGTATTAATACATTCATTTATTTCTTCTTTATTTTAATACACATGTGCATGCACATAAGAGGAGGGAAAGAATCCTAAAGAATGAATAGGAGGAGGTCTTGGAAAAAGTGTAATTGAGGTTTTTCAAGTTCTGAGAACCGCTTCTGTCAAGACTCATAAATTAGGAAGGGTGTATGTCTTTCAAGGGGCTGCACACTGTTTGGCAAATCAGGATGTCGAGCTTGACATGGGTAGTAAGGAAGTGGAAAATGATGCCAGCAGCTCATTGCTGGAAACTGACAGCTTGGCCATAGCATTCCCAACTAAACATAAACAACTTTCTCAGGATACAATGGATACTCAAACAAGGCCACTCTGTGACCACAATACAGTAAGACAAAAAAGGACACTTCGTAACCATAGAAGTAACAAAACATCCCCTTCTCCAGGAAAGCAAGAGTGACTACTGGTTCTTCACTAGTGACAATTCTAGGTCCACTTTGGACCCTCTGCCTCCTAGATAAAAAATATGAAAATACCCAGTGACTTGTCCCTGCTGACAGCATCTTACCCCCAATTATCCACAGGTCTCTAAATCCTGCTTAAAATCTCTCAGCATGAATCCACATATTATAATAAGCTGCTCCTAATCTCTTTTACAGAGACACTTCAGTGTTCCTCTGATGTGTGTTCTCCCTCGTTGCAAGAAGATAAACCTAAATTTGTTTGATTACAGGTATGTGGTGGTCATTTGTTGGCAGGCTTTGACATAGCAACATGAGATGGTCCTGTATTGTTAGGCTAGAATAAGATCATAAAGGCATATTAGAATGTATAATGCCAAGGAAATGGCCCTTTGTCTTTTCTGCTATGGATGGTCATTGGAAGGTACAACAAACAGGAAAGAACATTACAGAGTTGTTGAAACCTTCATTTTGGTGGTAGTTTGGAAGATAAATTGTTTTAGCGGCAAGATTAAAAGGAAATAATTTGGGAGACAGTTTTAGCAATCTGGATAAGAGGTGATGAAGACCACAATTAAAGACTGACAGTGTGAATATAAAGTGAACAGAGAGGAAAAGCACAGTGCTCAGTAAGTGATTCTAGTGATGCCGTTTACTAAAAGGCAATGTGTAAGGAACAGCTTTGGGGAAGGTTAGATGATTAGTTGAGTAGGAGTTACTTGTGAGACTAGAGTTTGATAGGACAGGCAGCAACTCAGTCCATTGATCTGAAACTCAGGAGAGATATTTGGGTTGGAAAACAGATTTGGTTGCTACCAGCAGAGAGATGACAGTTACAGCCATTTAATTTTTATGTGACATTTAGTTATATCCTGAATGAACCCAGAAGGCTCTGCTATTCTAGTTTTTGCTGTCTCCTTCTAGCAATTAACTAATTGATGCATTCAATTGTAAAACACCGAGTGAAGTTGAATAGGATAATTTGTACCTGCCTTAAGAAGGCAAATAAACTAGATTCAGGCAATTCATAAATACAACTCAGCTATGAGCTAAGATAATAAACACTCTTTCCTGTTCATGAATCCAGGTTGTCAGGCAGGAATGACCTGAGGGGTAGATTGCTCAGCTAATTTCTCAGATCCAAACAAGCCCATGGCAATGGTGGAGATCAGATGAATAGATGTGTAAGTGGAAGATTTCTCTGTGAAAGGAGTTTAATCCTTCTTCCTTTTCCAGGGGAGATGACGTACATGAATGAGTAATAGTTGATAATTCCCAAGGTGTAGCTGTGGGGAGGAGAATGTTGGTAATCCATAGTCAGAGGGTTTTCAGTAATTATTCATTTCCACATTCATTCCACTCTGAAGAATTTTTTTTAAGACAGCTGGTATCTTGAAGGGCACATGGATTCTTCAAGAATAAAACATTGTTAGTCCATGATTAGGCAAAGCCTTTCTATAGCTGGGTTTTGTTGTTGTTTGTATTTTTGTTCCCAGTAGCTGTAAACTGAATATTTATTGCTTGAGTCGACTTATTTATTTTCTTCAGTCACAGCTTCGGACAGTATGAGACTGTGTTATAGGTATAACAATATTGGACATTCATGCAGTAGGTACTATACTACATACTTTACATACATTATTTAATTGTTATCCCAATCTCATGAGTTAGGTAACAATTTCATCCTGATTTTGGGGTTGACATTACTGGGATTTAGAGGAATTGTTCATTATGATATAGCGTAGTAGGTTTTGGAACTGTCTGTAGTGGTAGAACTCTTTAGTACTACACCTTCATTTACATAGTACAAAAATTAGTGCGTAGTCTTCTGATAAGGAAAAGAATGTCACCAATGTAATCATTATATTGTTCTTATTTGATAGTAGTATTTATTATAATTTGCTTATAGGTTTCGATTGGTTTCAGAATATAATCATTGCCTGCCAAATTTTATAGAGAATATAAATTAATCACTGACATTTTACATAGTATTGTGGTTTCAGTTTCTCACTGAATGCGGTATCATAATCATCTTCTCTCTTTTATCACATCTTAAAATTGGAGAATCCTTTTATTATCTATTGTAATTACTCTCCTTTTCAGGTATGTTCTCTTGAACAACAGAAAGCTTTGACATGGATGTATTAACCATTTCATTTTCTACTGCTTATTTGGTTTTAATCCTTATAGTCTGAGAAAAGTTCTCCTTCATCTATAACCTCACACCCTGCTTCTTCTTAGGTCACACTTGGCATCCTTTCTGTGAATCTTGTTTTTAAAACTGAGTTTCCTGGACTCCACATTTTATATACTGAATCAGAGTCTCTAGGGATGAAGCCAGTGAATCTGGAATTTTATCAGAATTCTGATAAGTTTTATGTACACTGTAGTTTGATGATCACAGCTCTAAGGAGAGATGGTTGGACATACTTTTCTAGATGTTTTACCCAGCTGCTAATCTTTAACTATATGATGAAAATAACAAAACATTTGTTTTTGTTCCCTCTGAAATTGCAAATAATACATTATCACTCCACATTCCTTACAATTATTGCAAGATATTTTTGGTAGCACATAATTAGTACATTAGTATAATCATACATATAAAAGTCAAGTGTGAAAAGATGAATTTTATGTAACATATGATTCAGTGTTAGAATTCATTAGCATGAACTAACACTTTAAAGAACAAAGAAGACTCGCAGCCATGGACACAGGGGCTAAAAGTTCTGTGCTGAAAGGATGGAGATGATACCAGGTATTTCTTACCATATCATCGGAAAAAGAGTTTTTCTTTATTTCATAACTAGTCCAACTGAAAGGTGCAGGGGAATGGTAATACAATTAAATAAACCAAAGGCATCATGACTCAGTTTGTCAATTTCCTTAGAAGAAAACAAATAATTAGTCTTGCCACTTTAAAAACCAGTGTAAACATAAAATTACTTATAGTGAATAAAATGAATACAAAGGATATGTTGGTTTCATATTATGGTTAGGTAAGGAAATGAAAAAGACATGGAGATAACAAGCAGGAAAGGGAAGCCATGGAGGCAGAAAATGAGAGTGCAAAGATAGGGAGGCTTATGTGTTAGCAAGGGCAAAAGAGGCAAACTTCTGCAGAGATTAATAATTGCTGCACAAGGTCCATTTCCTCCCTCTTCTTTAGTAGAGGATCCTGAGTATTACTTGAGTACTCAGTATTCTCAGCTAAGTGACAACACTTCCTGTTCTCTCTTGTGTCTGCATATAATATTGAGACAAAATTTGAGCCAACGTGATATCAGGAAACCACAGATGTTGGCTAATGGAGTCTCCCTAGTTGGGAGAAGCACTCTTTAGTCTTCCGTTCTTCCTCTGTCCTGTTGCCTGAATTGGGATGTGGTGGACAGAGCTCCAGAAGTTCTCTTGTACCATGAAATGTACTTGGGCACAGACACCAAGTGAGGGTGTGGCAACAGAATGATAGGAAGAACTCCATCTCCATGATGGTGCTCACACCAACCCTGTACTGCCCACATCAGGGATTTTTATGTGAAACTCTGTCTTTATTTGGCCTCTGTAGCTTTTGTGGTTTCTTACTTAGTTATTTGAAGGTGAAACAATTTGAGCTGAGCAAAAGGTAGACACCAAAGAGAATAAATCACATTTTTTACTTAATTTTTCCCATCTTTTCATAGGGGTACTACAACTGACTTTACCACAACCAAAATCCTAGCCCTAACTTTGGCTTTAAACTCAGTTGTTTAGCAATTCTAACAGTAGAGGGAAGGCATCATATAGACTCAGGGAAAGCTATCCTACTTTGAAGAATCTATTAAGAGACTTGAAGAAGGGTGGCACTTTAGAGTTTCTGCTCTCTAATTTAGTTCTTCTATTTAATATCATTAATAAAATTCTCAGTCAATAACTTTAATTCCTCCAACAAACCATTGCTGACTCATATCCAGTACACAGTTGCCTGAGGATCCCAGACAAAATCCCACTGATATAGGTCCTGCTTTTCTTCATTACACTTTCCAAGCAGCTGCTTTATAATTTACCCTTACTATCGTGACCATTATGTCTTACATTCTGAAAGTGCTCTTTCAGAAAAAAGCAATGAGGAAAGACCCCAAAGCAGTGAAATAAGGCCCTCAATCTTAATAGCTGCTATAATATGGACATTTCTGAATGAGCTGTGTGAATTTTTTATTGATAGTGACAATAGATAGAGATGACCCATACTTGGCATACAAGAAATTGACTAAAAGTCAAATTGTTAGATTTCTTCCAGACATGAAGGAAAGGCTACAGAACCAACTGTTTGTTCTTTCCATAATTGCAGTGTTTGTTTTGTTCTGTATAATTTTTTGTAAACTTAACTAATTCATAGTTATGTAATGATATTTTGCATCTAAGGTATCTACTAATTTTCCCAAGTCTGTTAATATGATTACTAGAAGATGTAATTAAAGATAGTGATGAACAAATATTTTGTCTCTGTAGCCCTAGTACTAAAAACATTTACTAGACAATGTAATTGGAAATACATTTTCAACGAATTAGGAATATATTAAAATAACAAGAGATAGCCAAGTGCAAAATTCATATGAACTCATAAAAGAGCCACACTAGAAATACAAAATATCATTCAAATGAAAATCAAATGCATATAGTGCTTTATTCATAATTAACACAAGAAAACAGGCATCTGTATGTTTACTGTGCTTTAAAGAAATATAAAATAGTTACTTTATCAGCTAAATTATTTCTGAAATCCAAAAATAGAGATACTTAAATACCAGAGCATTCCACTGAGCACAAGCGATTATTGACTTCATGTTTTCACCTTTGCTTTCTCCCAATACTTACAAATATTACTACAGTAAAATAATAGATGTGCCAAGACCAAGAGAATGAGAGCAGGTGTATCTGTGGAACATATCTGCGGAAGTGGGGAAAGAGGTAGATAAGTGTTCAGTTATTTAAATGATCAGAATATTTGAAATCCAAACAAGTGGTCAGGAAAGTGCAGAAGAGAGGAGATTCGCACTACCAACCACAGAAAGGCTCAGTTACAGGAGGCAGCAGGGATCTTCACAAGTGGAGGTCCAGGTGGAGAGGATTTTTTAAAACTTTGTAGAAGATGCTGTTTTCTGACCCCTTTTCACACTTTTTTTTTTTTTTTTTGGTACGCGGGCCTCTCACTGTTGTGGCCTCTCCCGTTGCGGAGCACAGGCTCCGGATGCACAGGCTCAGCGGCCATGGCTCACGGGCCCAGCCGCTCCGCGGCATGTGGGATCATCCCGGACCGGGGCATGAACCTGTGTCCCTTGCATCGGCAGGCGGACTCTCAACCACTGCGCCACCAGGGAAGCCTTTCACACCTTTTTTACCTGACAGCTACCCTTGCTCAGTGCCAGCAGAAGGAGGTTCACTCTGTCAACAGTCAAACGAGGGAATCCGGACTCTGGGATATCAGTCACAGATGATAAAAGGGGTATTAAATAAAATTCAATATACAGAACTATGAGATTCACCAACCCATTTCTACAGTTACCTGGAACTGTCAGGCTTAAAATCCCTAATTAGTAGACTGAAGGATTCATTTCTAGAAAAAGCCTATATAAGATAATATATTCTTAAAGATACTGACAGGAAGAGGTCCCTCATCAAAATACCTAGCCCAGAGCTCTGCATCACCCACCAGTCTGCAAGCCCTATACGTATATTCAGAACTTCCCATATACGTCCCAGTGCTTCCTACTAAATAGGAATTCATAGCAAAGAATGACAAGAAATTTAGGTAAAGAGTTGAATATGAAAGACAAACATCAAAATGAAGAGATATAAAGGAAATGATGGAAATATATATACATACATATATATATATATAGTGCAAGAAACAGGAATAAACATATCCATCTTCTTTTTGGATATTTAAAATATTATAGCAGAAATTAAAAATAAAATAATTGTAAATGAAATGGAGGTATTTTCTCAAAGAGTAGGAAAAAAGGCCATGTGATGATAAGTAGAAGCAAAAAATAATATTAGGGAATAAATATAGGCAGTCTAGCATCTGAATGATAGAAGTCTCAGAAAGAGAAGACTAAGAAAATGTAGGGGAGATAATTATGAAGCAAATAATTTAAAAAGTGTGTGTGTGTGTGTGTGTGCATTGGGTCTTTGTTGCTACGCACAGGCTTTCTCTAGTTGAGGCAAGTGGGGACTACTCTTCGTTATGGTGCGCAGGCTTCTCGTTGCAGTGGCTTCTCTTGTTGCGGAGCACGGGCTCTAGGCATGTGGGCTTCAGTAGTTGTGGCACGCGGGCTCAGTAGTTGTGGCTTGCGGGCTCTAGAGAGCAGGCTCAGTAGTTGTGGCGCATGGGCTTAGTTGCTCCGTGGCATGTGGGATCTTCCGGACCAGGGCTCGAACCTGTGTCCCCTGCATTGATAGGCGGATTCTTAACCACTGTGCCACCAGGGAAGTCCCCCCCTTTTTTTTTTTTTTTAAAGAACTGAATAACATGCATCTCCGGATTAAATGGGTCCAATGAGAGGGAGATGGAGAGAGAGAGAGAGAATGAACAAATATTTGAAATAAAAATGGTATCCAGTGTCTCCAAAAGCCATACTGGAATCTCGAAGAAAGTGGATGAATTACTTTAAAACACAGAAGGGGAATAGTTTTGAACCTAGAAATCTCTACTTGACCAAGAAACCAAATAATTCTAAGAGTAGGTTGAAGACATTTTTCAGACATACAAGATACCTAAAACTGAACTCTCTTGCACTTTTTCCAAGGACTCTATTGAAAGATGCACTCCACCAAGATGAGATAAGGCATTAAAAGGGTGAAATATATTTTAAGAAACAGAGGATTAGTACTGTAATTAGCAAAGCATCTCCACCCAAAGTGGAAACTTGAGAGCCCAGGAAGACAACTTTGCATTGAGTTTGGAGAACCAGCCTCTCAAATCTGAGCAGGATAAAGGACTCCAGAAGGAATATTTTCAAAAAGAAAACACATCAAATAGGATCTGTGATGGTTTTTAATGTTTTTCAGGGGAAGTTTATAATTATGAAAGGTAGTTTGGAGGTCAGTTACTGATGCATTAAGATAGAAAGAACAAAGCAAACAAAATAAAAGTAACTATTACTTCAAGGAAAATAAAACTCTATACACAAAAGAGAATGAAATCATGGTATACTTCAGCAATGCATTTTATTTACAATGTTGTAATGATGACATTGACACCACACATTGACTTTAACAAACATTATTATGTTACTCTCTTGGGAGATGGAGGAATGGGAAGGATGCTGTGGAGCTTCGCATGCAAGAGACCAGTGAAATCCACACTGAATATTTTTAAAAACTGAAAATCAAGAAACAACAGGATAAACCTGTTGTTTAGAAACATGTAGTTAAATAACAAATTATCAGCTGAAGGAGTTAAAAGGGGTGGCCTGTGAGGAAGAGAAATAGTGAGAAAGAGTAAATGGTTTTCATAAAAATGTCTTGTAGTTTTACTTGACATCTTAACCTTCAGTATTTTCATTTATAATTCTAAATACACAAATATCAAATAAAAAGGCGTAAACACTCCTTTTGTGAGTACATTTTAAGGCTGTCATGCCTTTGTCATTTGGAGTGCTCAGTACTTTCAGTTACTTCCTAACATTGCTTTGTTCAGAGAAGTGGGAGCAAGGAAGAAGGGGACAGTGTCTCTGGAGGAGAGTAGAAGATGAAGACACAGCAATACACGTTTCATACTTTCTACAATAACTTACCCTTGTCCTGCTTAGGCCTCTTATTTATTATTTAATGATAAAAGTCAAAATCTAATTCACTAAATTAAAAATAGAAAGCCAGGGTACTTCCCTGGTGGCGCAGTGGCTAAAAATCCACCTGCCAGTGCAGGGGACATGGGTTTGAGCCCTGGTCTGGGAAGGTCCCACATGCCGTGGAGGAGCTAAGCCTGTGCGCCACGACTACTGAGGCTGAGTGCCACAACTACTGAAGCCTGCGTGTCTAGAGCCCATGCTCCGCAACAGTGAGAAGCCACCGCAATGAGAAGCCCACGCACCACAATGAAGAGTAGCCCGTGCCAGCCACAACTAGAGAAAACCCGTGCACAGCAACAAAGACCCAACACAGCCAAAAATAAATTAATTAAAACAAAATAGCAAGCCACTTTTTAAAATTAAGAAATACTGCTAAATGCCAGAAAACATTGAAATCTCTCTAAAACCTTAAATGTATACAATAATTATATTATTAGGCAATATGGTTTTCTTTTTTTTAATAATTTTTATTGGAGTATAGGTGATTTACAATGTTGTGTTACTTTTAGGTGTACAGCAAAGTGAATCAGTTATACATATATCCATTCTTTTTTTTTTAAGATTCTTTTCGCATATAGGCCATTACAGAGTATTGAGTAGAGTTCCCTGTGCGATACAGCAGGTTCTTATTAGTTATCTATTTATACATAGTAGTCTGTATATGTCAATCCCAATCTCCCAGTATATCCCTCCCCCCTCATCCCCTGGTTTTCTTTTATTTGACCATTGCACACTATACAAAGTGACCCAAAGTAGGACTCTGGCTTTTACAATTACTTTGAATTATTCTGCACTGTGGCAGAATAATTTAGTTATTATCATCAGGGCTTTTTTTAAAAAAAATCATACCTGTTCTTATGTTACCTTTTTTTGTTTTTTTTTTTTTTTGCAGTACGCGGGCCTCTCACTGTTGTGGCCTCTCCTGTTGCGGAGCACAGGCTCCGGACGCGCAGGCTCAGCGGCCATGACTCACGGGCCTATCTGCTCCGGGGCATGTGGGATCTTCCCGGAACGGGGCATGAACCCGTGTCCCCTGCATCGGCAGGTGGACTCTCAACCACTGCGCCACCAGGGAAGGCCCTATGTTAGCATTTTTATGCCACCTTCCTTTGGCAATCAATATTAATTCTATTTCAAAGCATGATACGATAATCAGTCCAAGAGTTATTTTTTCCAAGGGTTGCCTCCATAAGAATTTTTGAGAATCACTGCCACAGTCCTGGGTCTTTCCTTACATTTGCTATACATTTCTCAGTCTGAAAAAGGAGCCTATTACTGTGAACGTAACAAGGAGCATCTAAAGTTTTGACTCAGACAATTCACTGCACTGTGAACAAATACGAAAGTGTAGAAAGAACTGTAAAGAAAATCTGGTTAGATTAAACCAGTAGCTCCCCAAAGTGGTCCTTGTACTAGCTGTATCAGAAGCTCCTGGAGGTTCTTATTTAAAATAGATTTAGAACTTATCCCATAACTGTAAGACCACAACTTTTTTGAGTGTGATCTGGTAACCAATAGATAACAGTTGAGATGTTTCAAACTACCTGCTTAGACTGAAATTATTTTTGTGTTTAACAAAGCCTTTGTTTACATTTAATTATATTAAACCCTGAATAATAATTATTGGGGCTAATTAGTTTCTGTCACAGTTTTAAGGTCGTTACTGCATAAGCCACAGCCATAATGGCTGAAGGTAGATCTTCCCTAGAGATACAACTTTAAAGCACAAGAAACCACAGAAACCACAGGAAAAAGAATGATTGCTTTAATTTGTCACTGAGCTTTGAGCTCTTGCCTTTTTTTTTTTTTTTTTAGAAATAGGAATTCATCCTCTAGGCTTTCAGGTTATTTTTTCAAGCTACAATTCACTTTTCAGAACCACAAATGAATGACTCTCCATCTGTGTTGTCTTTGATTTCTTTCATGAGTAACTTATAGTTTTGTGCGTACAGGTCTTCTGCCTCCTTAGGTAGGTTTATTCCTAGGTATTTAATTCTTTTTGTCGAAGGGTAAATGGGATTGTTTCCCTCATTTCTCTTTCTAATTTTTCATTGTTAGTTTATAGGAATGCAAGAGATTTCTGTATTAATTTTGTATCCTGTGACTTTACTAAATTCATTGATTAGCTCTAGTAGTTATCTGATGGCATCTTTAGGATTTTCTGTGTATAGTATCATGTCATCTGCAAACAGTGACAGTTTTACTTCTTCTTTGCCAATTTGGATTCCTTTTATTTCTTTTTCTTCACTGATTGCTGTGGTTAGGACTTCCAAAACTATGTTGAATAATAGTGGCAAGAGTGAGCACCCTTGTCTTGTGTCTGATTTTAGAGGAAATGCTTTCAATTTTTCACCATTGAGAATAATGTCCAGGACTTCTGTTTTTTGGAAGGTTTATATCTTGTAATGTTTATATCTTGTTCAGTGGGTGCCAGGAGCTCAGTTAAAAGCATTAAATGAATTAATTTCATTTAAGCCACAGAAAATCACATGAAATAAAGACTACCCTTATCCTACATTTCTAGAATATTGCCCTGAGGCTCAGAGAGTTTAACTCACTCTCTAAATTTACACAGCTTTTAGAGGCGGACTGATCCTGGAGGCTGTGACCTTAGTAACTACACTGTGCAGTCTAAGAGTTGAGTATGAGAAAAATAGTAAGGGAACTCAAGCCCGGAATAAACAACATTCTCAGGTGCACAAAACTTTTATGAGAAAGAAGTGCTATTAAAGTAACATCTACATGATTTCATATTACCTGTTTTTCCTATTAAAAAAAGCTGCCTCCTGATTAAATTAAAATGGAAGTTTGGCATGATGAGGAAAAGCTAGAACTGAGTGGAAATAAGGTTGACTGGGCAGCAGGGTGAAAAATCAGTGGGAGGCTGAATAATTCCTAGTTATGTAAGCTATGTATTTTTATATTATAGTTTGACACCTTTTCCACATTTCAGTTTGCATGAATTTTGGAGGAATTAATTTAATGAAAAAGCATATTTAATCTTTCAGAAGAAGAAAAAAGCAATATTTATTTTTATTTCTCCATCCAAATATCACTGACTCTACAGTGACTAGAATCTAAATGAATACTTTAAGTAAATAACACTGTAAATCTTTCAAGAAATATGAGTTCCTTAGATCTTCGAGGCAAATAGCGCACTTTCCAAAATTGATGATGTGTACTTACATTGCACTTGGAGAGAAGTAACTCATTTTCCTCCAAGATGTTCCTGTAAGAAAACTGTGGATACATTTATGAGGTCTCATAATGGAAAAAGCTAAAAGTAGTTATATGGCATTTGATTAGTAGCTCCTGACTGAGATTCTCTTAACTGCAAAATAACTGCAAAATACCTGCAAAATACAGGAGAAAAAGAGATAAGACTTAAAATATTTTCAGAAATTGATAGTAAGTTTCACTGACTCAATCTTGATGATTTTGGAATAAGTAAAATAGTTGCTGCCCTGCCCATTTTTCTCCTCATGACACAGGTGAACACCTGAGGACTTAAATAATGAAGGTAAGGAAATTTGTGCTCACCTACCTTAGCCCCTGAATCAGATAGCAAGTTTCCTTATTCTACAGCACACTAGAATTCACAGATCTCAGATAATTGAATTTTATAAAAAGTGTTCTTGGATTGGAAGAATCAATATTGTTAAAATGACTATACTACCCAAGGCAATCTACAGATTCAGTGCCATCCCTATCAAATTACCAATGGCATTTTTTACAGAACTAGATCAAATAATTTAAAAATTTATATTAAAAAAAAAAGACCCCAAATAGCCAAAACAGTCTTGAGAAAGAAGAACAGAGCTGGAGAAATCATGCTCCCTGACTTCAGACTATACTACAAAGCTACAGTAATCAAAACAGTATGGTATTGGCACAAAAACAATCACATAGGTCAGTGGAACAGAATAGAAAGTCCAGAAATAAACACACACACCTATGGCCAATTAATCTACAACAAAGGAGGCAAGAATATTCAATGGAGAAAAGACAATCTCTTCAATAAATGGTGATGGGAAAACTGGACAGCTACATGTAGAAGAATGAAATTAGAACATTGTCTAACATCATATAGAAAAATAAACTCAAAATGGATTAAAGACTTAAATGTAAGACCAAATACTATAAAACTCCTAGAGGAAAACATAGGCAGAACACTCTTTGACATAAATCACAGCAATATTTTTTTTGGATCTGTCTCCTAGAGTAAAGGAAACAAAAGCAAAAATAAACAAATGGGACATAAATAAACGTAAAAGCTTTTGGATATTAAAGGAAACCATAAACAAAACAAGAAGACAATCTAAGGTTTCCCTGGTGGTGCAGTGGTTGAGAATCTGCCTGCCAATACAGGGGACACGGGTTCGAGCCCTGGTCTGGGAAGATCCCACATGCTGCGGAGCAGCTAGGCCCGTGAGCCACAGCTACTGAGCCTGCGCGTCTGGAACTTGTGCTCCGCAACAAAAGAGGCCGCGACAGTGAGAGGCCCACGCACCGCAATGAAGAGTGGCCCCCGCTCGCCGCAACTAGAGAAAGCCGTTGCACAGAAACGAAGACCCAACACAGCCAAAAATAAATAAAAATTAAAAAAAAAAAAAAGACAATCTACAGAATGGGAGAAAATAGCTGCAAACAATTCGACTGACAAGGGATTAATTTCCAAAATATACAAACAGCACATACAGCTCAATATCAAAAAAACAAACGACCCAATCAAAAAATGGGCAGAAGACCTTAAATAGACATTTCTCCAAAAAAGACATACAGACAACAGGCACATGAAAATATGCTCAACATCACTAATTCTTAGAGAAATGCAAATCAAAACTACAATGAGATACTACCTCACACCAGTCAGAATGGCCATCATCAAAAAGTCTATAAATAATAAATACTGGAGAGGGTGTGGAGAAAAGGGAACCCTCCTACACTGTTGGTGGGAATGTAAATTGGTGCAGCTAATACTATGGAGAACAGTATGGAGGTTCCTCAGAAAATTAAAAACAGAACTACCATATGACCCAGCAATCCCACTCCTGGGCATATATCCAGAGAAAATTCTAATTCAAAAAGATATATCCGGGCTTCCCTGGTGGTGCAGTGGTTGAGAGTCTGCCTGCCGATGAAGGGGACACGGGTTCGTGCCCCAGTCCAGGAAGATCCCATATGCCGCAGAGCGGCCAGGCCCGTGAGCCATGGCCGCTGGGCCTGTGCGTCCGGAGCCTGTGCTCCGCAACGGGAGAGGCCACAACAGTGAGAGCCCCACATACCGCAAAAAAAAAAAAAAAAAAATATATATATATATACACATATATATATATACATATATATAGCCACCAGAATGTTCGTAAAGCACTGTTTACAATGACCAAGACCTAAGTGTCCATCAAGAGATGACTGGATAAAGATGGGATACACACACACACACACACACACACACACACACACATATGAATATTACTCAGCCATAAAAAAGAATGAAATAATGACATTTGTAGCAGCATTGATGGATGTAGAGATTATCATACTAAGTGAAGTAGGTCAGACAGAGAAAGACAAATATATGATATCACTTATATGTGGAATCTAAAAAAATGTTACAAATGAACTTATTTACAAAACAGGAATAGACTCACAGACATAGAAAACAAACTTAGGTTACCAAGGGGGAAGGGAGGGAGGAAGGGATAAATTAGGAGTTTGGGATTAACAAACACACACTACTATATATAAAATAGAAAACCAACAAGAAACTACTATATAGCCCAGGGACCTATATTCAATATCTTAATAATATAATTTCAGATTTTAAAATGGAAAAGAATATGAAAAAGGATATATGTATTATCACTTGGCTGTACACCTGAATTTAGCACATTATAAATCAGCAGTACTTAAATTAAAAAAAAACTCTGATCATCCAGTGGAAAGTACAGGCACTTTAATCTCTAAATTACAGACATGTTAATCTTTAATATCATTCTGTTAAACATCCATGGATTGAAAAATAAATCTTGGATGTACTGATGTATAATGATAAAGTGAGACAAGATACATTGTATGATAAAAGATGACAGGCATGATTCAGGAACTGATATTGTAATGCAGGTGGAAGAGGTTTCTGCTTTGGATCTCTATACTTTCAAAGAAGACGGAAATTAGTAGAAACTTAAACTATGTATTATGAAGTGTATATGCTGTAACCTATATATGTGTCAAGAATGTTAAAATTAAGAACTATACCAAAAAAAAAATGCAGTTACAAAAAATATGGACTTCCCCTCCTTTTCTTTTTTTCCTCCTTCCTTTTTCCTTTTTTATTTGTCATTTCTGCATTGGACAAGGTTTTTCTAGGTATAGATGAAAATGAGAAAAAGAACCAGAACACAAAAATTAAATATGCTATAATCAAGTAAACAAAACAAAGCACATCTTCATATCAAAAATCAGTCATGAAGTCATGTTTGTATAGGTGTGTGTATACATACATATATGAAATAAGCTTGCAGAACAAGTGAATGGGAACATCATGGAGAGTTCTTAAAGAGAAAGGTCAACCTATTGAAAATTAATATTAGAAGAAAAACTTAGAAAACTCTTGGACATACTCAATAAAATTGAAAGAAGAAATAAACTGATGTCAAAATATTGGGACCCCTATAAATAATATGAAGACCCAGAGAACAGACAAGTTTGACATATCAAAAACCAAATTCACATTAAAAAGACATGGACGCTATGTAGGGGAAGTTTAAGGATCCTAAATCTAATTTTTTAAAAAGGTATGACATACATTTTTGTGAGTCAAAGGTAATCTAACACTTCAAACTTGATCAACATTTGGCAACAGTAATATTTATAAAGAGAAATATACTTAAAACCTTCTAAAACACTTAACAAGTGGCCAAAACAATATTTTCAAGACTGAATAACCCAGTAATTCAACATTTAGAAATACACTTTAAGGAAATAATAAAAAAATATTATCAAAATGTGTGCACAAACATGTGTATGGCATCATTGATTATAATATTAAACTTTGGAAATACTCTGAATTTCCAGAGTTAGTAAAGAAAATAATGCTACATAATTATGAAATAATATTGGGAGTATTAAGCCATGTTTTCAAATAATTCTATTTCCATGGAAAAATATTTAACATAATGTTAAAATGAGAAAAAGAGATCCCTAAACTATATATCAAATACTTCTAATTTTGCAAATGTATATAAATATATGGTATTTGGTGAAAATTTTTATGTCTAGAAAAGATTTACTTCTATATGGCTGAGCAAGAGTAACCAGGGTCCTTTTTATATAATTAATAGCTGCAAACATTTTACTGAGTCAGAAATACAAAAACTCAAAATCTCTTGAGAATATTGGATGAAGACAGGGAAAATTAGGCTAAACATTGCTTGTTAAAAAATTTGAGACCAAACAGCTATTGTGGTATAGCTTTTTAAATGTCAGTTTAGGTCAACTGCGAATGCATTTACCAGAATTACCTTCCTTAACTTGAATCTGGATGAAGGTTGGGAAATTTGCCCGTGATTTACAATGTGTAATTGATGCAGCAATCATGTGCTCTCACACAGGTCATTGTAGGGTTAGGCGATCCTCAGCTGGACCTGCAGCTCCTACAGTTCCTGAGGCTCTCTTCCTTCAGTTTTTTAAAATCCTGAGCTAGCTGCCCATGCAGTTCCACGATGTAGCACACCAGCTTTTCTACTGGTCACTTGCATCATCCGAATTGAAGACCCAGAGGCATCTAGAGACCAGTGTGTGTTCCAGAGAAAGACAGATGCGGGGTTCAGTTTATACTCATGGGTTCAGTCATCCTCATGGGTTCTATTTTGTCTCTTTCACACCATATCTATCTTTCCTTCCCAACTGCCAGCCCTGCTGACCTATGGCCTTGTACCAGACTCAGATACAACAGACTGACTGACACCAGCTGCTTAATGAGCTCCCACAATCATGAAAGGTCTAATCTTTCCCTCCGATCGATTGGATCACTCTTAGTAGTTTTGCATCTCTGGGTGAATCCTATAAATGTGTTAGCCATGCTTGATCCTCCCATTTATCAATATTAGTACTTACCATGTTGAATATACTGATCAGTTATCATGATGGCATAACGTATATGTGTTCATTTAGCAAAAGTAAATTATAACTACACTGTTGTATTAAGTCACTGAAGGAGCACTTGGTATAGAAAGGCCACTGTTATATAAAGAGTATAAAAATAACATTTCTAAAAGTAATGGTGAAAGGATAAAAAAAAAAAAAAAACTTCTACCGTTGCTTCCTCCCTGCCAGATTTTTCTCTCACGTGCCTACAAACATCTATGTTTGTAGGGAGAGTTTTCTGTCTTTTCTGATGTACTCTAAGGGTTAGAAACACTTATAGTGGGCTGAAAAAGCAGTTTCTGACATCAGTTCTTTTATTATTTTCCCCTTTTTGCTTGGGAAACTATTCCTGGGAATCCTTGATGTTCTATCTGTAGACTGACCTAGATGTATTCATCTTAACTTCTAACCTTACCACTTCTTGAGGAGTAGGAAGACTCTGCTCCCATGACTTTGTATTTTATTCAGGCAAACGCTGCCCTGGAGGGAAATATTCTCAGATATGCCTGTTTCCTTCTGATGTTCAGGAGTTTCCTGAAAAATCTGAATTGCAGGAGGGCAATAGATTAAAATTGTTTTTCTCGCTACACATTCATCTTCATTATTCTCTCAGTTTGGACAATTCTTGGACTCTCGGAAAGTGTGAGGAAGAATAAAAGGGGATCTTTGTATATATGATATTTCTTTCTGGAGACATGATTAATTTTTCTGAAAGAGCACATTTTTAAGATAGTTTTAATTTAGATACGGGTCCATAAATAGTAAGAATTAGAAAGTCCTGACTAAGTAATGCAAAATGAATGGTCAAATGAGGGAATCAGTAACAGCCAGCCCTCGGTTGTAAGACATAAAACTATTTATTTTAAAAAATCTGAATAAGAAAAACATGCATATAAAAATCATGGTTAATCATCCATTTCTATAGGAATCTAAAATGTCTGAAGTGTCAGCTTTCAGAAGAGTTGAACTATGGCAGAGTTTGCCTTGCTATTCACAAGAACAAAGCCTTACATCTTTGCTTTGTTCCGAATTTTATTGGCAGACCTCATCACAGTTCTACCTCAATCTAATTGAAAACATTTCAGTAATAGTAAATATCTGTGATATTACACTCCATGTAAAGTCAGACAAATGCTCTGTTATTGTCAAGATAACAAGAAATCTTGTTAATAAGATTTGTCAAGAAATATCTTGTTACAATACAGATGGTTTAGCCCTGGAGAATCATGCAACCATTTTTTTTTTCTTTTTTTGACAAGAGAGAATCCAATAGTAAGTATAATCCTTCAGGTGTGAAACATGCTTTAATTAGGATACTCCAATAGATTTAACCATGAAAAAAATTAAGCCTCTAATGAAAGGACAGAAGTCATTTTATTACAGAATATTGCAAAGGTTTAACCACTGCTCACAATGTGTATAGTAATTTGTAGGAGTTATGTTCTCTCAAGTCACCATACACACTGACTCTGTGAATACTGAGCTATTGCTCCAAGGAGAAATACAGGGTTAAAAGTTCCTACAAACTTCTGGTCACCACATTTTTTTCAATTGAAACACCATTTGTGTTATATAGGTTTGGTTGCCAAATCCTCGTTGAACAAGTTAGTCTCCTCTTCCACATAACTCTCTTCCTGTATAACACTTAGCAGGTATTATTTGAGCAGCCTTTTGATTTGTATAGCACCTGCCTCACATGCAAACATGTTTTCCCCACAATATCGCCTTTTGAAACATGTGCGCCAGTCAGCCCTGTTAGGGAAGGAAGGGTTTAACATTTTCCTGACCCTAAGTAATGTGACCGTAAGTTCCTTTGGCTTTCAGCCTCTACAATGCAGTCCAAATATGCTTTTTTAAATTTTTATTTATTTATTTATTTATTTATTTTTGTGGTATGCGGGCCTCTCGCTGCTGTGGCCTCTCCTGTTGCAGAGCACAGGCTCCGGACGCTCAGGCTCAGTGGCCATGGCTAACAGGCCCAGCTGCTCCACAGCATGTGGGATCTTCCCGGACCGGGGCACGAACCCGTGTGCCCTGCATCGGCAGGTGGACTCTCAACCACTGCGCCACCAGGGAAGCCCCAAATATGCTTTTTTTTATTAAAAAAGCCTCAGTTTTGTCTCATGAATCCACAAATTCAGCCACTTTTCCATATTCTCCACAATTTCGTCACACACTATAGATGTTACTATAGTCCTTTGTGGGGCAACTTCACATACAGATTGGTGAATCTCCTCTTCCTTCTTCTGGATGTACCTTATTGTTGATCCAGTAGCATTGAACTCACAGCTGACAACATTACAACGCACACCTGAACACATTTTCTCCATAAGACACATCACAGCCTTTAGCACATAGGAACACTAGACAGCGCTTCAGCAGTATGCTTGGAGGCCATTGTAAGAGCAGAATCACCAACAAAAAGCCCCCAAAATGCAAAAAAAAAAAAAAAAAGGCTTTAAATAACCCCCCTCC
This sequence comes from Stenella coeruleoalba, assembly GCF_951394435.1. Lineage (NCBI taxonomy): Eukaryota > Metazoa > Chordata > Mammalia > Artiodactyla > Delphinidae > Stenella > Stenella coeruleoalba. The sequence continues at coordinate 44,422,164 of NC_137153.1, forward strand.
AAAGGACACTTGTTTCCAATAGAAGAACTGAAACAAGAAGGCAGAGAGTGTCACCTTGTCAGCCTCAACTGGGAATGTTTATGTAGGACAACAGAGTTTTTGCCACACTGCACAGACCCACAAATGACTATGACAGCACCCCCAAGTATCGATTTGGGGGCTCCTAATCCATTTTAGCAATTAGGGGACTTCACAAATATGGAATCTGTAGATAGTGAGGATTGACTGTGTTAATGATAAAGATCCAGTTGAAGGGATGGTCTTGTTGCGTGTGCTTCATGAACTGTGAATCAAAGTTAGGTTTCTGCTGGCAGTCTCCTTTCCTGTTGGAAGTTGGAGTTTTATTTTTTGACTTTTCTTATTACTATGTTATGGAAGACAGAACAGTTTTGTCAGCGCAGAACTGAACCAGGACTTTTTTTTTTAGTGACTGAAATAAAAAATGAACTACTTTTGCCTCTGGGGCTTCTTTATTTCATGTTTTGAGGGTTTTATTATTCCCTGTACACTTTGTGTAACGCTTGGTAAGTGTGGCAATTCACTTATACTTGCACCTTGAGAAATTATGAATTCATTCATGCATTCTGCAAAGACATTCGTGCATGGGCAAATTTTCTTAGATAGGGATGCCAACCAAAATGGAGGAGTAAGGAATTCCAGGGCTCTGCTTCTCCACGAAAGCTGTTAATGAGCTGGCAAAATTGTCAGAATCATCTTTTGCAGCACTCTGGAATCTAGTCAAACACTCGCAACCAGCAAGGGAAAGCTTATTGAAGAAACAAGCTGCTGCTTTACAGTAAGAAAGCACTGTGGCATTTTAAATTGCCCTGTGACTATGGTGACCATTGGGAACGCAGCCCACATTTCCAGGAATACTGCTGAGGAGCTTTGTAGAATGTTACATGGTTTCTGATGAGAAGTCCACTGTAATTGTTGTCCTTATTCCTCTATAGGTAATTTGTTTTCTGGCTCCTTTCAACATTTGTCTTTGTCTTTGGTTTTCTGCTGGTTGATTATGACATACCTAGGTGTAGTGTTTTTGGATTTGGTATGTGTCATTAAGTTTGGAAATTTTTTGATAATTATTCACATATTATCAAGTATGTGTGTGTATTTTTCTTTCATCTTTTTCTTTTGTTCCAATAATGTGGATATTATATCTTTAAAAAATTTCCTATAGTTCCTGGATCTTAGATCTTTTTCATTCTTTTTTTCGCTTTGCATTTCACTTTGGGATGTTTTTATTAACAAATCTTTAAGTTCACTGATTATTTCTTCAGCCATGGTGAATCTACTGATGAGCACATAAAGGCATTTTTTTCATTTTTGTTACAGCGTTTTGGATTTCTAGCATTTAACTTTTATCCTTTCTTAGAATTTCCATCTTTCTTTACACTACTCATCTGTTCTTACATGTTGTCTGTTTTCGGTTTTTTTTCCACTAGAGCTCTTAACATATTAATCATAGTTATTTAAAATTTTCTCTCTGATAATTTCAACATCTGTCATACCTGAGTTAGGTGTGACTATGATTTTTCTTGACTTTCTGTGTGCCTTATATTTTTTTTTGTCAAAAGCCAGACATATTACATAGTATGAACTGAGGTAAATAGTGCTCTAGTAGTGCTCAGATTTATGCTACTCTGTCTAGGAGTTGGGCTTTGTTTAATGTTCACTTTAGCTGTAGGTTTCAGAGACTCAAATTCTTCTAGAGTCCTTTTTTTCTCCACCCTTGACTTTGGACTTCCTTGTGTACTCCTCCTCTGAGAGAGCCTGTGTCTTGTAGCATTTTCACCTGTAGTCGTCTGTTATTATACTAGGCCCCTGATGGTTGTCTGGTAATGTATGAGGGAGAGTGTACATTGTGTAATCTTTCAATTAAATCTCCATATTTCACTGCATTTGTATTTTTGACATATTCCTCTCATGAATGTTTTTTCTTGTATAGTATCTCCATACTTTAAGTGAGATAGAAGGCTCAGTGGCACTGGGATGAGAAGAATGCCTCTCCCCCATGGCTCTGGGATAGTAAAGTCTTTCCTCCTACAGAGGAGACCTTTCCATGGAGAAGGCTCTGAGTGTGTTATAAAAGAATTACTGTCCCCTTCCTTTGCCAGACTGCAAAGGCTACTTTTTGGATCTTCATTTTGAGAACCTAGTGGATTTCCTGGATATGAATCCCATGAAAACGTGCCACCCTCCACCCCAATCCCTGGTGGCGGGTCACCAGGAGTTTCTCAGTCTCAACTAATCTTACCAGTTTATGGTTCCAGTGGCTACTGGTCCAGGTAAGAGTCAGCTGTGACACTTTGGATTCACTTGTCTCACCCAGTTTGAGGATGATGGTTTGTCCTGCACATCCAGTTTCTCTGATAGGTACAAGAAAACTCACTGATTTTCATTTTGCCCAAATTTTTCTTCTTGTAAGGATGGGAGTGATGACTTTTAAACTCTTTACATATTGCAATTGACACCCAAAGTTTTCATTTTAATTAAAAGTGTGTTGTTTAATTTCCAAATATTTTGAGGTTTCCCAGATACCTTTCTTATATTGATTACTAGTGTTTTGAGATCATAATTTGTATTATTACAATTATGTTAAATGTGTTAATATGTGTTTTTTGACTGAATATGTTATCTATATTGGTTAATATTCTATTCAGGCCTAAGAATAATGTTTACTTTGCTTTCATTGGATTGTGTATTCCACAGATGTCATTTGGATCAAGTTACCTGTAAATGTTTGTGCTTTTGACACCAAGATTCTAAACTATTTCCTCTTCCACTGAAAATATCACATAGTGGTTCTCTTTCATCCTTTCCTTCCATATGACTAAAACAATGTGTTTCAGAAGTGTATGGGAGGGTGACTAAAGGGCCTAGAATTGAAAGATATGCCGTGTTCAAAATGCCCAGCACTTTTTTGCTAAATTAAGCAAGTCACAACTGAATTTCCTTCTCGTATATATATATTTTTTAGTTTCTGTTCTTCAATTTCTGTTCAAAAAATTTTATCTTATTCTCAGACTACAGTTAACCCCATCAAAGTTTGTCAGTTTTATTTTATTTTTTTAATTAATTAATTTATTTATTTTTGGCTGCATTGGGTCTTCATTGCTGTGTGCCAGCTTTCTCTAGTTGTGGGGAGCTGGGGCTGCTGTTTGTTGCGGTGCATGGGCTCTAGGCATGTGGGCTTCAGTAGTTGTGGCACACAGGCTCAGTAGTTGTGGTGCATAGGCTTAGTTGCTCCGCGGCATGTGGGATCTTCCTGGACCAGGGCTCGAACCCGTGTTCCCTGCGTTAGCAGGTGGATTCTTAACCACTGCGCCACTAGGGAAGTCCCAGTTTGTCAATTTTAAACTCATTTGAATATTATAGAGAAGAGCTTTCATTTACTCATTTTATTTCTTTATTCAGTATATGAAAATCCCTGGTTCACTCACTGCAGTATAAAATTCCAGGATAGTAGGAAAAGTGTTTGGTACATTCATGCAAACTTGGAAAGCAAGGAGTTATATCCTAAGACACATCAAATTCATAATGTGTTGCCACTTATCACAGATTCTCAATAATTCCACCTATCTCCTGGGTTATTCAACTAAATGAAATTTTGATAATTAAGGAAACATTTCACATTCTGAGGATGTCAAACATAGTTGTGTGTTAGATGACTCCATAAAGTAACCTTCGTCCTGGTGGCTCTGGTCAAACCTTACGCAGTGTCCCAAAGAGGTTCATGTAAAAGCTATCCTTTTATGGCATCAGCAAACACATGGTATAAAAAAGTAAGAACTTGTTGCACTGAGATGAAAGGTGTTTATCCAATTGTATGCTGAAGGGAAATGGCATCACTTGGCATATCATATAACACATTTAAAAGCATTATCAGTGGTACTGGAGTATTTTGTAAAGGCACTGTTTCAGTTTTTATTCTCTCCTCCAAATCACAAACCAAAAATATTAATTCAGGAGAACTTCATAACTGTCTTCCACTGGTCAAAGTTTTTATTTTTCTTTTTATTGATTTGCAAAGTGATAGGCAAGATGAATATGCCTCAAGGTGCTGTTTCGAATTGGGGCAAATACACATTTTAGTGATTTTGCTACTTTGTTACAAATTGTGCTACAGTCTCATGAAAAAATTCTCCAGTGCCTGATGTATTTTATGTACTTCTACAGCTATTAAGAGTTTAATATAAAAATTACATTAAAAATGGGAGTTTGGGATTAGCAGATGCAAAGTGGTATACATAGAGCAGATAAACAAGGTTCTACTGTATAGCACAGAGAACTATATTCAATATCCTATGATAAACTGTAATGGAAAAGAATATGAAAAAGAATGTATTTATATGTATAACTGAGTCACTTTGCTGTAGAGCAGTAATTAACACAACATTGTAGTTCAACTATACTTCAATAAAAAATAAATTAAAAAAAAAAGAATTGAGACCAGTAATATCTCTTTAAAAATTTGATCTAGCCTAGTTTCAAATGCATAATAAGCTCTGTATCCCAACAATAAGGCCAAAAAAGTAAGCTTCTTTGTGAGGTTTAAAAAAAAAAATCACATTTTACAGGATATTTTACTGTTAAATTAATATCAACATATATTAATTCTATATTTATGTAATTAAATATGTCTATCCAGAAATTTATGGTTTTATCAAAAATGCAAACTGTAAAAATCATTTTTTAACAAGGGAGTTTTACTTCATTTCTATAATATGTTATAACTGGTGATTGGGGTTTATTCCCCTAATTCCTTATAAAATATGACCTTCCTTGAGATTATGAATAAAATAAAATAGAATGGATGAAGAAAATGTGGTATATACATATAATGGAATATCACTCAGTCTTAAAAAAGGAAATACTTCCATTTATAATAAGACTGATGAACCTGAAGGATATTATGCTAAATGAAATAAGCCAGTTGTAGAAGGACAAATATTGCATGATGCCACTTAAATGAGGTATCTAAAGTGGTTAAAATCTTAAAAGTAGAAAGTGGATGATGGTGGTTGCCAGGATTTAGGGAAGGGGGGAAATGGGGAGTTGTGCACTGTACCCAACAGGCTTGGTGAGAGCAGTCTAGTTGCAGTAAAAATGGACTATGGAATCAGACTGCCAGACCTCACGCCTAATATCATCAAAAGCATCTGTCAATGGACATTTGGGTTGTTTCTATATCCTAACTATTGTGAACAATGCTGCAATGAAAATAAGGGTGCAGCTATCTCTTCAAGATCCTGATTTCAATTCTTTTGCAAATATTTTCTCCCTCTTTATGGGTTGACTTTTCACTCTTGATTGTTTCCTTTGCTATGTAAAAGTTTTTTAGTTTGGTGTAGGCGCACTTGTCTAATTTTGTTTTTTGCCTGTGCTTTTGGTGTCATACCAAGAAATTGCCAAGACCAGTGTCAGGAAGCGTGTTCCTTATGTTTTTTCCTATGAGCTTTACAGTTTCATGTCTTAAGTTTAAGGTCTTAATGCATTTTGAGTTGATTTTTGTGTATGATGTAAGACTGGGGAGCAGTTTCATTTTTTTTGCATGTGGATATTCAGTTTTCCCAACACTATTTGTTGAAGAGCCTATCCTTTCCCCATTGTATATTCTTGGCACTCTTGTTGAGAACTGGTCTAAGCAGTGGGAAGCCAGAGGAAAGTGGCGGAGGTCCTCAGTGGTTCTGATGTGCAAATTGGTCATCTGATTTGGGTACTGGGGCAAAAAACAAATCGAACCATCTCATGTAATTGCTGGTTCCCTCTAAAGCTTCCCTCAAGATAGCTGGAGCTCCGGCCTACTAATCCATGCAGTTTTATCCAGTAGAGTGAAATGACTAGAGGAATGTCAGAATGATCTCAACCTATTATCAAACTTTAAATAGGTAAGAAACTCAGCCCTCTGGCAAAATATCTCTTGGGGGGAAAAAAATGAAAGAAGAGGATAAAATAGCCCCCAAAATTCAACAAACAAAACAAGCAAAGATAAATAAATAAATAAGTGGGGTAAGAAATCACAAATAAAGTTTGTATTTACCTAAAAAGAAAGTAAACAAAGAAAACATGTGCAGAAATACATACACAAACTGATTGAAAATTATAGGAATTTTACCTGAAATAATTTGTTAGATTACCTTTAGTTAACAAATTAAGCCATTTTGGGAACTAAAACTTTTTCTTGGTTTAACAGTGTATTCCACCATTTAACTGTATGTCTTAACCCTTCCCACGTTCTGAGCCTGCTGTCTCCTCATACATAAATGTGAAGCTAGCTTATGGTATTTCCTAGAGCACACATTTTATTGTATTTTCATGATAACTTCCTGGCACCACAGCACACATTGTTAGGAGTAAGGTTTTTTTGTTTGTTTTTTTTCTTTGTTTTTTTGCGGTACGCGGGCCTCTCATTGCTGTGGCCTCTCCCCCTGCGGAGCACAGGCTCCGGACGCGCAGGCCCAGCAGCCATGGCTCATGGGCCCAGCCGCTCCGCGGCATGTGGGATCCTCCCGGACCGGGGCACGAACCCGCATCCCCTGCATCGGCAGGCGGACTCCCAACCACTGCGCCACCAGGGAAGTCCAGTAAGTTATTTTTAATAAGTCTTGGGAAACGATTATACTTTCTAAAAGAAAATTGTCCAAAATTGATAGAATTCAACCATATCAATAGATTTTTGATAAACATGTTTAATTATTTTTTTTTGCAAAAGTAGCATTTTGTTTCTTCTTTTATACTTGACAGCACTGCATTATGTATAACCCATAGGCCTGTAAGTTTTACAAGCATCACTTTGTTTGCAAGTGTCCCAGAAATACAACTGAACATATGGTAAATAAATACATTTTCCCAGGGCAAACTGATACACAACACCCAAGCACAGAATGTGGATCATGGCTAGAGCTGGAAGTCCCTGATGTGATGATACACATTTCCTCACTAGAGCAGTTTGATATCTGATCATACAGAAGGAGCTAATGAAAGATTCTGTTGAAAGGGAATGGTTTGCTTTGATGTATTCTACTGTAATTGTCCCTGAACATGGTAAGTGATTTAATAAAAGGGAAGAGCTAGTAGATTGGCATAAAGACAACCAAACAGATACATATTCAAAAGTAGGACAAAGAAAAAAACCTTTGAAAATCCAATAATCTCCATAGCAAGTTTTCCTTTAGCTTTTGTCACTCAGTGAAATTTGAAAGAGAAAATAGAATGAAATCTCATTTTAAATTATTGACCGGTTCAAAGGAGAAATAATCAATTAGGACAAAATAAACTTCTCCCACCAACAGCATTCATAGGAATATCTAGAAATCTGTGCATATTTAATATAGATACTAGTAAAAAGGAGGCTCCCATTGTCTTTAGTAACACCATGCATTTTCTTTAAGTGTATTTTTTAAGTAAAATATTTATTAGGTTTCCTAGTTTTACCACAGTCTCAATATTGCATGCTTTAAAGCACAGCTAGAGATAATCTGAATATCTTATTTTAGAACTGAGGAAACTAAAGAACAAAACATTGCTTGGTTGATTTGTTAATACAAAGGCCAGAACAAGGATGGAAAACCCTCTGACTGCAATGGTCCTTAGACTTTATTAGAGGGGCTCTTTGTCAAATCTTAAGACTAAATGCTCATCACCAGAGTGACTTCTTTGCCTTCTGCCTGGTACTGCCAGATTGGTTATATTCTTCAAAGATTTTTCAGATTTCCCTAGAAGTTTTCATCAAAATTCTCCATAGGTTGTATCTAACAACTCTGAATATTGGATATGTGCTCTAGTATTAGTTTTCTTTTAATGATTTTCTATAATTAACGTGAATTCTTTTTCACCTATAAAATTTTATAAATCATTGTTAAAAATCTTTAAAGTGATATTCTAATTGATGTGTTTGACCTCTCATCATCTGATCTCTAAAGAATTAATTAAAGTAGTTTAAGAATATAAGGACAGTGATCAACAGATCAAAATAATAGAATGTCCCTTTGTTTTGTTTACTTTTTATGTGGGGGTTACTTTTTTATACAGTAAAGCCATTCACATTCTTCACTCTTTTTGCATATTTCAACAAAACTCACATGACTATCTTTTATCCTTGTATATACATGTCCTGCTATTTTGTTCTCTTAAAAAAAACAATAGACAAAATACAGTGATACTATCATCATGAAAGAATTAAGAATCTTTTGAAGTGCTTATTTAGATTCATTTCTCAGTCTGGAAGTTATAATTGTCTTATCAATAGGTGTCATGATTTGGAAATAATATTGCATTCAAAGTTAAATTCCTCTGGCATGTGACATCTTTTGTCATGATCAAAGTGAGCAAGACGGGGCTTCCCTGGTGGCTCAATGGTTAAGAATCCGCCTGCCAATGCAGGGGACATGGGTTTGAGCCCTGGTCTGGGAAGATCCTAAATGCCGTGGAGCAACTAGGCCCGTGTGCTACAACTACTAAGTCTGTGCTCTAGAGCCTGCGAGCCACAACTACTGGAACCCATGCGCCTAGAGACTGTGTTCTGCAACAAGAGAAGCCACCACAATGAGAAGCCCATGCACCACAACAGAGTAGCCCCTGCTCGCCGCAACTAGAGAAAGCCCATGCACAGCAACGAAGACCCAACGCAGCCAAACAATCAATCAATCAATCAATAAATCTTTTAAAAAAAGAGTGAGCAAGGCATCATTGCTCTGTGATTCCTGAAGAGAGACAGCCTTCAATATATTTGTGTAGAAATCAGAACACTTGTAATAGGATGTTGTGCCACTGTCCATTATAAAGTTATTTTAGAGTTACTTTTTTTTAGAGTATGTGATGAATTCAACTTTGTAATTAATTTAAAGGGTATTTTAGTCTGAGGATGGCAGCTAAATATTGCAAAAATATAGTTAAATGATATGCAATATGGAAGGAGGTAGGACAAAAACAAGGCAGAAAATTATTCAAAAACTGATTTGGACTCATCAATTTAGAGACTGAAGCCAATTAAAGGAGAACAAGAAGAAAGAGCTATATGTCAACACCTATTTCTTTTTAGATTTGTTTGATAATTGGTTAAATGTGAAATGGCTAATGGAAAACTTCTGTCAGAGCAAACTTATTTAAATTAACGATATTGATTAAATTTATTATCTGTAGCATTTATGGAAGTGAACTGTTACCATAAAGAGAACTGCTTTTTGCCTGCTCTCTGTGCAAATTTGACATTAGTGACTTGGGCGATTACCCTAATAGAAATGACCATGGTGGAATTGTGTTGAAAAGTCACAATTTCACCCTTAAAATTAGGTGAAATAAGGTATTTTCACCTTAAAAGTTACAACAATAACCAACTAGAATAAACTTTTTATGGCTTTTTGAACTTCGAACTTGAATGGCTATTTTGAACTCCATGCCTTAGCAGTAATTCACACTTCTTTTATTCTTTAAAAATTTATTGCCAGTAGATCAATGGTTAGAATTAGAACCATTGATAATTTGGTAACATTATTCTCTGAGAAACCATATAAAGTGGACAACACTTTATTCTGCCATATTGCCACATAAAAAAATTACAGAGATTGGAGAAATTTGGGTTATTTATTAAAAGAAGTTAGAGATTCATAATGTATGGGAATGGATAAGATTCCAACAGCTAAGACTAAAAGCTTAATAAACAGCTTTGTTTTTCACAGATTAACTATATATTTCATTTCATTTTTGGATCAACAATACTGGTTTGAATACATACATTTCACATATTTACTACTTGTATATGTACAGAATTTCCACCATGAATCTCACCATGATTTAGCACTGGGTATTATAGTGCAGAAAAAACTAGACAGTTACTACTTTCATGAAGCTTCATTTATGGAAGAAGTAGGCAATAAATAGTCATATATCCATATGTAATATATACACACACATGTATGTATGTGTGTATACATATCAGAAAGTATTGATGATTGCTGTGAAGAAAACAAATAGAAAAAAGGGATATCATTTTTGATAAGGTTATCAAGACATATATGATGGTCATTATTTTATATGGTGATCATCATTTAATAAGGTTAATTGGTAGGGCACATTCCTCCTAGCTAAGAATATGCTCAATACCAAATTACCCCTGAGGCTGAGCATATATAAACTAGATATCAGAATAAACAGTTACATAAAGGAATATTTGTTGCAATTGAAGAAGAATAATAAAAGAGTATCTTTTGTTTTTCTGTTTAAGGCAAGAGGTAAGCAGAATGGGAAAAATAGCTCTATTACTACTAAACTAGGTTGTAGGGCATGGCTCTGAAATACCAGGTTTTTTTTACCAGTTTTTTGTTTTGTTTTTTTTCAATATTAGACCCCAGGATAGAGTTAGCTCATTCAAGCATAGATAATGTTGGAGAATTGGAGCTCTTCCTTACAGGCTCCTTCCCCATACCAATGAAATGTAATTGGTATTTTAACAAATTTCAGTGTTTATTGTGTTCAAAGTACAAAATATATTTTAGTCTCCCACTCTTCCATATAATTTTACTGAGTGGAGAAAATCTTCCTGTCTCCTTGGATCACTACTCCTGTTCACTGTGATTTCTGCTTACTTTAGGATAACTGGTATGCTTGCAATCACTTTAAAGTCACAAACAATGTCAATTCTGTAAATAGAATGCCCAGCTAAAAAAGTAAAATACAAACTCTGAACTTGGTTTAATTTCAAATATTCTCCCTTTTGCTGGATGAGCATGCTTTCAGAGCAAGCTTTCAAAGAATAATATATTTAGCTCTCTCCCTACTCTCATTTTCTGGTTTCTTTACTGGTTCCTCTGAGACAGAGAGTGGAGCGGGGGGAGCTTTGCAAACTTTCTAACATCCATTATTAGTTCAGTTTGTTTTATAGACTCACATTAGCATTTCCTGTCAGAGGATTCTTTTGAAGTCATTTGGTTTAGAGCTGGCCAAAGAGCATGACCTTGGCCTTCCTGAGGCATTCTCCCAAATCTGAAAGTTTTAGACTTGGTAATAACCTCATAAGGACACATTTGTTTCAGATTAGAAGCAGTTTATTTGCTCCAATTTCACAGTTCAGTCACAGAACACAAACTACATTATCTAAGTACAACAGAGACTCACTCTTCTTTGAATAACAGTAGATAAAAAGGAAATCAGTGCAAGTCACTTTTTTCAAAATCTTTGTTTGCAGGTCAGTTGGCACTTATGTGTAGTGCATCCTATCAGATAGATTTGCCTGAAAGTAGAGAAGATGGATGCTGTCTTAGTCCATTCAGATTGCTATAACAGAGTACCGTAGATTGGTGGCTCTGAAACAGTAGAAATTTATTTCTCATGGTTTGGGAGGCTAGAACTCCAAAATCAAGGCACCAGCAGATTTGGTGTGTGAAGAGGACCGACTTCCTCCTTCTTACATAGACAGTCTGCTTCTTAATGTGTTCTTATATGATGGAAAGGGCATGGGAGTTCTTTGGGGCTTCTTTTATAAGGGCACTAATCTCATTCTTGAAGGCTCCACCTTTATGACCTGATAACCTCCGAAGGCCTCACTTTATTCTTATACTATCGCATAGGGAGTTAAGATTTCAACATATGAATTTTGGGGAACATAAACATTCAGTCCATTGCAGATGCTGCTGTTGGGTCATGAAGAGCTAGCTGCCTGGCCTATGTGACCATCTTTTTTTTACCAGGAGGAGGAATGAGAACAGAGTTTGGAGAGGGCGTAGCTTTCTTACAGTTTCCTTTTTGCTTTGCTCTAGGAATCTGGGGCTTACTACCTACTTTCCATCTCCCTCATTTTCAATTTGCAAAGGAGTGCTAATTTCCAATTGGTTTATTTTCTTTTACTAAAATCCCATATTAAAAGCTGGAACTTGCATTTTATTGACTCAAGTATTTTCTTTGGTTCAGGGGACTCATTAAAATGGAGACTTTAGTAGAAATTTCATCTTCAGTGTGGAAGAAATGTCTCTAAGGCAATGATTCAAAATGAGGCAGGTTAAAAGATTCAGCTGGATACTCACTTTCCCAGGCTGTCCTAGGAATGGTGACATTATTTTAGAATGTTTGTTATCCTATGTGGTGATCATTTTAGTGTGTTTATTGATTATTATTATTTTTTAATATTTTTGTAAGTGTTCAATTCACTGCCATTGTTGATTTTTTCACTAGGCTATTAGTGTTTTTCATAATAATTTATAAAAATTCTCTGTATAAATTTCTATCTTTCCAATATATAGAATAAATCAATTAGTTATTTTTAATCAGTTATTTGCCTTTAACATTATTTTAAAGGATATATTTTATTACCCAATATTTATCTTAATTTTTCTGACTTATGGTAATATATTCTTTCTTTCAGATCAACTTTATAAGCAATTATATAAAAATTAATAAGCAATGCATCATATATATGTGTGTGAATATACATCATACCTATATGTTATATATGTATTTTTTCTTAATTTTTAGCCATCTTTATTTTCCTGGAATGAGTCCCTCTTGAGTAATTTGATTTAATATTTAATTACTACACTGCTGGACTGTATCTGTTGCCTTCAGTTTAGGATTGTTGCATCTATTTTATAAGTAATGTAGTACTATATTAGATCATATCAAACAATTGATAGAATACCTAGACTATGTCTCCGAGTTTAACACATGCTTAGCACACATTATATCCTCAATAAAGCTAAATTATTCTAAATCTGTTGCATATTGTACACTTATTCTGTGCAAAATCTAGTAAGGAAACAGAAGTTAGAAAGCCCCAATTGTTTCTACAGATGGTTTAAATTTTAGTAGCTGGAATGAGAGAAAAAGACAAGTATTATACAAGATGGAATGAAATAAATATCACAAGACAGATATGGACACCATGGCATGGACATTCAAAGAAGGAAGAAAATATAGAAATTCATAAGTGGGAAAATAAAAACCAAAAGTTTAAATAAAAGTATAAGGCAAAAATGTGAGCTGTAAAAACGTTGAGTCAAAATAACCATAGAAAATCAGCTAAAATGAAGAAATATGCTGGTTTACATATATAGACATTCAGAAATGAAGGAATGATTAGATGGCTAATTAATTCAATAAACATATGGTGAGATGCTGGGTTTAAGATAAATAAGATTAATATAGCCACTAGATTCTAATCACTCATACTTTAGAGGGAGAAACAAGTAAGTAAATAACCAGTTATAATAATTTGATAAATTAAAAATGGAATACATAAATATAGGTACAGCTAACTCAGATATTGTGGATCAGGGAAGGTTTTCTGAAAAAAAAAAAAAAAGTAGATTCTATATTGGGCTCTGAAAATGAGTAGGAATCATCCAGTTGAAGTGAGGGCTGTGTGAATATACTTCTATACAAGCATATCAGTTTATCTATAAAGGCACTGTTGGAACTGTGTCCTAAATATCTGTGTAACTATTTTCTGATTCCTTCACTTGACATTTATAACAATATTGTGACTTTTTATCTCTCTGCTATATACTTGGCTAGCATTATCATGTCTATTGCCTCGTTTTTGATACTCTTTTTGCTTTATGACTTAAAAAATAATTCAGATTTCCTTACAGGGAAAGGTAATGATAACAGTGCAGTTTTATATTACTTGTCCTCCAAAATGCTTAGGAAAACCAAGCGGGGGTAGCAAAATAAATAAATATTACATGATAACATCAATAATACAGCTATGTGATAAGGAATCTCCATGAACCAAAAAATGAATGGACAAGGTAAAACCATATAAAACTTGACCTCACAAAGGAACAGCCCAGGTTTACTAGCAGCACAGAGGTGGTGGAGTGATGAAAAAGAGAAGCTTCAACAAAGAGCATAGGAGCACAGTGTTGTCAATGGCTATTCACTTGTGAGCTGAGAGAAGCCCTTATCAGTAACTCTCGTAGTAACAGTGAAATAAGGAGAGGCCTCCATAAACTTCAGGATTTTTTAACAGCTTTATTCAAATGTAATTTACATCCATAAAAACTTACCTGCTTTCAGTGTACAGTTTAATTTTTGGTAAGTTTATGGAGTTATACAACTATCACTATAATCCAATTTTGGAATATTTTCAGCACTCCAAAAAGATTCATTGCATTTTTCCTAGTCACCCCACATTCCTCAGGCTAGTCCCAAGGAATCACCTAATTTATGTCTTCCTTATAGAAAATTCATATAAATTGAATCATAAAATATGGGGAATTTTTTTGTGTGTGTGTGCCTGGATTATTTCTCATTGTATAATGTTGTTGAGGGTCATCCATATGGAAGATATCAGTACTTTCCTCCTTTTTATTGCTGAATAGTATTCCACTGTATGGATATACCACATTGTGCTATTCATTCACTGGTTGATAAGACATTTAGCTGTTTTTAGTTTTGGGGTATTATGCATTTGTGTTGCTATAAACATCACATATGTCTTTGTGTGGGCATGTGTTTTCATTTCTTCTGGTTAGATTCCCAGGAGTGATATTTCTGGGTCATGTGGTAAATTTACATATATCTTTAAGAAAATGCCAAACTGTTTTACAAAGGCATCATACCATTTTACTTTCTTTCCTGCAATGTATCCCTACCAATAGACATTACTTTTTGTCTTTTTAAATATAGCCAATCTAGTGGATGTGAAGTGGTATGTCATTATGCTTTAAACTGCATTCTCTTTAATATGATGCTGAACATCTTTTCATGTGTCAATTTCATATTTCTTTGATGAAATGTGTATTCAAAACTTTTGTTCATTTTTAAAGTAGGTCATTTGTCTTCCAGTTATTCAGTTATAAGATTACTTTATAAATTTTAGATACAAGCCCTTTATTAGACATAGGATTTACAAATATTTTCTCTCAGACTGCATCTTGTCTTTTCATTTTTTAAAGATGCTCTTTGAAGTACAGAAGATTTTAATTTTGACCAAATCCGTTATATCATTTTTTTCTTTTATGGATGGCACTTTCTTATACTATCTAAGAAATATTTTTCTAACCCCAAATCATAACATTTTTCTCCTTATTTTCTTCAAATGCTTTATAATTTTAGCTCTTTCACTTATGTCTCATTCATTTTGAGCTCATTTTTTAGTATAGTGTGCGAGAATAGTTTAGAGTCATCTTTTTGTATTTGGATATTGAATCCTCCCATAACCATTTGTTGGAAGGCTATCATTTCTCCATTAAATTAATTGCCTTTGACCCTTTGTTGAAAATTCATTAACCGTAAATGTAAGTGTTTATTTCTGGACTCTCAATTCTGCTCCACTGATCTATGTATATGTTTATCCTTTTCTCAGTACCACTCTCTTGATTACTCTAGCTTTGTAATAAGTCTGAAATTGGGAAATATAAATCTTCCAATTGTGTTGTTCTTTTTTAAGATTGTTTTTGCTGTTTTGTGGCCTTTGCCTTTCCTTATAAATTTTAAGATTAATATCTTAGTTTCTGAAGGCAAAAAGTCTGCTGGAATTTTGATAAGGATTACATTGAATGCATAATTGATCAATTTGGAAAGAATTCCATTTTAATGATCTCAAGTCTCTTAATCCATGAATAGGAAAGGTCCTTCCATTTATTTAGGTCTTATTTGATTTCTCTTGGCAGTATTTTTCAATTTTCATTGTACAGGTCTCCATAATTCTTTTTATTTTTTTCCCCTATTTTATTCTATTTGATGAAAATTATTTCTTAATTTCATTTTTGATTCATTGTTAGTTTAAATACATTTGAATTTTATATTGATTTTTGTCCTGTGAACTTATTGAATTTATTTTTTAATTTTAGTAGTTGTTTTTACATATTTCTTAGGATTTCATATATCCTGGGTCATATTATATGTGAATAAAAATAGTTTTATTTCTTCTTTTCTAACCTGGGTGTATTCTATTTATTTTATTTTCTTTGCCTGATTTTGAGAGTAGACACCTTTGTTTTGTTTCTGATCTCAGTCAGAGGGTATACAGTCTTTTACTGTGATGTATGATGTTAAATGTCAGTTTGGGGTAGGTGCCTTTTATCAGGTTGAAGAAGTTCCTTCTATTTTTATGTTTTTGAGTTTTTATCGTGGATGGATATTGGGTTTGGTTAAATGTCTTTTTCTGCATCTATTGAAGTTTTGTCCTTTATTGTATTTATGTAATGTATTACATTAATTGATTTTGAGGTGTTAAAACAACCTTGTATTTTTGCAATAAATTCAACATGGTCATTCTTTATAATTCTTTTATATTAGATTTACTAATATATATTACCTATAACAAAATTGCATTTATTTCAATACATAATAAGAGTTTATATATCATACCTTTGAGTAAATGCTGTTCTCTAAGAAAATATATCAAATTTATTCTGTGGTTTTGCTTTACCTCTGGGAAACAATTGCACATCTTTGGATGTATTAATATTCTGGTATGTATGCATGGGCATAATAATTATTGGCTTAGAAAAATAAAGAATTACTCCTGAATGGGAGAATTGTGTTGAACAGATAAAAATCTTGGCTCTGTCAACAAGGGATTACGTGATGGAATAGCCGTTACATAGAAAACCAGCAGGGTATAAAACTAGCTTAAGATATCCATCCACTTTTCCTGTTCTCTGAAAAGGAAACATCTCTTCATTTTGAAGGTTTGTTAAAACATTTGAAAGACATCTATGCCTAGTGCATTTTAGGGTGAATTTAAATGGTATTGGGAAGGATATATATTATGATTAATTCAAGTTTACCAGTTTTTCCTAGAAATGATCATTTCAGTGAGCAATAGGGGATATGAAGAAAATGAAAATGTACAATGTGCTATTAGGTATTATTTAGAGGTGAGAAGTTGTTTAACATGAGAGTGAGAAAAGGTGTGTTTGATCTGAGTTTTGTGTGCTGCTAAGAAGTCCTTGCTGAGGAAGAAGATCCAAAGTCTGAGAGAATTTCCACTTCCCTTTTGGAATGGACACAGTTGGTACTCATTCCAAAGAGAGAACCTATCTAACTTGCTATAATATTTTTGAATTTTATTTATTTATTTATTATACAGCAGGTTCTTATTAGTTATCTGTTTTATACATATTAGTGTATATATGTCAATCCCAATCTCCCAGTTCATCTCCTACCCCACCCCCCACCCCTGCTTTCTCCCCTTGGGGTCCATGCATTTGTTCTCTACATCTGTGTCTCTGTTTCTGCCTTGCAAACCAGTTCATCTGTACCATTTTTCTAGTTTCCAGATACATACGTAAATATACGGTATTTGTTTTTCTCTTTCTGACTTACTTCACTCTGTATGACAGTCTCTAGGTCCATCCAAGTCTCTACAAATGACCCAATTTCATTCCTATTTATGGCTGAGTAATATTCCATTGTATCATTTGCTATTTTTATAGGTTGTTTTCCAGGCTTTTGTGTGTGTTTAGGTCTAATAGTATTCACCTGCAACTCAGAGAACTGCCTTCCATCTGCTCAAGCCACTTGCCCCTTCTGGAAAATGCCTGTGAGCCTGTTGTGGGACTTAATCAGTGACTGATGGAGGAAGAAGCATAACAGCACAACTCCTTTACGTCCAACTGGGAAAACACTGACACATAATGCACATTCCAGGGTTCCCTTTAGAGATCAGACTGACATTACTCTCTAAGAGACTTGCTAAAATCATATCCTTGCTTGGTTCAGTCTTTTTCTCTCTCTCCTGCTTCCCCCACTCTTTTACGGGTTTCTCCTAAGAGCACATTTAATAAATCCCTGACACATAAATCCTAGTCTACTTCTGAGGAACCTACACTAAGACACCTCATCCACAAATCCAAACAGTATGTGTGTATATAAGTATATGCATATGTAGGAGCAATGATGGGCAAGGGGTTATTTAATATTGCCTGATTTTTACTGTCATTCTCGGCCGATTACTGGCACTGAAGCCTTGGATGAGGAGGGAAGTTAGTTCAACTTTGGGAAAACTAAGGAGAATAGAGACAAGGAAAATGAGATGAGACTAAAATTAATAAGCTTAAAGTTTAATAAGAAAAATAACACACAGTCCATTAAAATTACAGTCTTGAACAAAGGCAATAGTAACAGGAATACACTAAGAAGAGACAGAGTTGACATAAAAATGTCCGGGTTTTAATTGATGGGAGTTCGAGAACTATTGGCAGGAATGCTGATGGGAGTTAAACCAGTTTTTAAAGAGATGTAAAATTTGGATTGGTAGAAAGGAATGGCGAGAGTACTCCCTTTTGTAGCATTTTTGCGGATCAAGATGTGAAGGCTAAAACATTAAAAAACCAGTTGATATTAATACATGGATAAAAATGACAAGAGTAGTATTATAAGGAGTCTAAGGCACATAGATGATACATAATTTGCTCAATGATATGTAGAAGACTAATATTCATAGATAATATGTTTCTGGAAGGAATATTAGATATTACTTTGGAAAAGTTGGTTAGAAGAAGGAGAGTTTAATTTTTTACAGAAATGAGCATACCGAATGTTTAAATAGCAGGGAGAGAAGGGATGGTGCTCAGAGTGTATGCTCTAGGTATGTTAGTTTCACCACACTCAGAAATTTGTCAGATATGCAAAATAGTTACAAAATACTAAGCTAGTCAAGAGAAGACCAAAAAAAAAGTCTTTTGGAGCCACTTATTCATAAAATAAGGACCTGAACAGCCACAGCAGCTGCTAGATTGTAAATAAAATAAGTGGTATGATAATCTCTAGTTGCATCCATGTTGCTGCAAATGGCATTATTTTGTTCTTTTTTATGGCTAATAGTCCACTGTATATATGTATCACATCTTCTTTATCTGTTCCTCTGTCGATGGACATTTAGGTTGCTTCCATGTCTTGGCTATTGTAAATAGTGCTGCAATGAACATTGGGGTGCATGTATCTTTTTGAATTATGGTTTTCTCTAGATATATGCCCAGGAGTGGGATTGCTGGATCATATTGTAGCTCTATATTTAGTTTTTTAAGGAACCTTTGTACTGTTCTCACTTTGCTGTACATCTGAAACTAACACAACATTGTAAATCAACCATACTCCAATAATAATTTTTAAAAAGGAATAATAAAATATCTAAGTCACACCAAGGGAAAAAAAAAAGTTGTGCAGGATACAGTGCAAAAGAGAACTGAGGGAAGGAGGTGTGTGAAAAGCAATCAAATTAGAGCATTAAGAACTATATTTGGCCGTTTTCACCTCTGCATCCGGATATGAGCAATAGTGATACAAGCCTCTGCATTACAACATTATAAACCTTACTTGAGATCTGAAAATTCATTGGATATTAATTTATATCCATATTTACAGCTAATTCTCTATACATCACATTGAAGTAATATTCTTAGAACATTAATTAAATGTGAGTGAAATGCACAAAAATAAGCCTTCAGTAAATACATTGGCTCATCAAACCATTTATGTTGGATTTTTTCCTGGAATTTAATAAGAAGTTATGAGAATGATTTATTGTTGGCATAATTCAAATTGTTGCAAATATTTTTTCAAACTTTAGATTCTGAATATTGTTTCATTAGTGCTACTGTTGTCTGCATAGCTGCCATGTATGTTTTTGATCATATGTATTGATCTTTATGTGATTCTATATAGAAATTCAGAATTTGAGAGCATACAGGAAGAGTATTTCTCGTATCTAAATTCATCAGCCCTTTTCTAGCTCCATATGTGATGGTCTTTGTCAGAATGTTACTTTTCAGCAATTTTTCTTTTTTTTTCTTTGAAACTGTAAAATCAACGACAACCTCCACCTCCATGATACCTAAAATGATCTTAAATAAATAGCCATCCCTATTTTATGGTTGCACTTTGTCTAGACCAAGTTCTGGAAACTTCCTTTGTTTTATTTCTATACTAGTTTGCTTCTTTAGATTCTCTGTCAATAATGGCCAGGTATGCCCAGTCCCATACAAAAGTTACATCCACTGAGTGCCATATTTTTCTGTGTTTAGATCCTATATTGAATAATCTAACCGTAACCACCCCATGATCTTATATTTAAATTCTCTCTACCTCCTTTGCTGTGTCTTGTCTTAAATTGATTCTTTTTCATGAATCCCCATTTGGTTTTTATGCCTCTGGCATTGGATCCTCTCTTGACAATGGTTTTCACATTTCTTGTTTAGAGAATATTTTCTGGCAGACATCTTGCCTATCACATATTTTACTATATATTTTAAATATCACATATATTTACCAGTAGAATGAGCACTAGCATGTCGTAAATATATTGTTAATGTCAATGTTAGAGCAAAGAGTAATTTTATTTAAGGAAAAATAAAATTTTTTTGGATTAGAGGAATTGATATTTGGTACAAGTAGACTATGGCAAACCGTAGGCAAGTCCAGAGAACAAAGGAGGGAAGCGTTCTTTTATAAAAGAACAGAGGAAGAAGGGAGGGGTTGTTCTGAACCAAAGTTCATTGGAGAAAAATGAGAGTTCAAAGTGGTGGTGGCTTCTCCTTGCTGCAGATGAGGGCAGCTTGGTGTTGCCAGCTGAGGGAGGAAATCTTCCTTCTTCCTGTGGACCATGCAAGCTGAGAAGAGTGGCACGTGCTTGCAAGTCCTCCCTTCATGACTTCTCGACTCCAACTTTGAGTTGGTTTCCCTAACACATCGCCCAGGATGAGTTATAGTCCTGGGACCTGTTCCTTCAAAATTATTCAGAATCCCTGTATTGTATATATAGGGAAAATATGATTTGGGATTTTAAAATTAAGTCATGTCTATATCAATGGCAATGTTCTATAGATTCCTGTGGTTATAATAATAGGGTGATGTATTCTAATTTAAACAAATTAAATATTGGCTAAGACTGTTTAGATTTTACTCTAGACCACTATTGTTTTAAGTTTGGAGGCAACATATTCACTACCAAAAATCTATTAAGAAGACAGAGAAACTGTCAATTGTGTGTTGGGTATTGACAGATACAAGTCTGGTGACATTGTGTGCCATTTATTGGATCCTGTAAGCGTGCGATTTTTAAAATAAGCTTTATTTTTTAAAACAGTTTTAGATTTACACAAAAATTGTAAAGATAGTATAGAGAATTCCCATATACCCCACACTTAGTACCTCCTGTTATTAGCATCTTACGTTAGTATGGTGCATTGTTACAATTAACTAACCAATATTGTCAAATGCATGGTTTATTTGTATTTCCTTAGTTTTTACCTGGTGTCCTTTTTTCCATTCCAGAATCCTGTATACAATATCTCTTTATATTTAGTGGTATGTCTCTTTAGGCTTCTCTTTGATAACCTTGACAATTTTTAGGAATCCTGATCAGACGTATTGTAGGATGCCCCTTCTATTGATAATTGTCTGATGTTTTTATCATGGTTAGATGGGGTTTGTGGGTTTGAGGGAGGAAGTTTACAGGGGTAAAGTATGATTTTCACATAATATCAAGGTATTGATATCATACTATCAATATGATTTATAACTGTTGATGTTCACGTTGATCATCTGGCTGAGGTAGTGTTTGCCAGATTTCTCCACTGGAATGCTACTCCACCTTCCTTTCCAGACTGTACTCTTTGGAGGAAATCACTACGTACAGCACAGAGTGTCTACATAAATTATTTGGAATTCTTCTACATAGGAGATTTTTCTCTTCAGCCCCATTTATTTATTAGTGTGGACTCATAGATATTTATTTTATACTTGGAGTTACTCACTTTGTTGCTCAGTTGTTCCAGTTTGGCTATTTAGAGTTCTTTCAATTGGATCTTGTGCCCCTTTGACATATCCCTATCTATCTGTCTATCTATCTATCTACCTATATCATCTACTCACATTTTTTAAACACTTCATTACTTTTTGGCACTATAAGATGTACCAGGGTCATTTTGTATATTTACTGCCCCACTCCTAGAATCACCCATTTCTCCATGGAGGCCTGGTTCCTTTTATTTGAGAATGGCATCAAGATCTGACTACTAGGTGTGTTCATTGCTACTAGGTATCATTTCTTTTAGGCCCTCTCAGCTGAGAAATATATGTATGTATACTAGCCCAGTATAATGTTAGCTATATTTTTTTAGATGTTCCTTATAAGATTGAGAGACTTCCCCTCTATTCCTAGTCTATGAGAGAATTTATCATTAATAGGTGTTGGATTTTGTCACTTTTCAGTGTCAATTGTTAGAATCATATTATTTTTCTTCTTTAGCCTGTTGATATGGTGGATTACATTTATTGATTTTTGAATGTTACACCAATATTGCATACTTGGATACGTCTCCCCTGTATGTGTTATAATATTTTTAATATATTATTGAAATAAATTCCTAATATGTTTTAAAGAATTTCCCATCTGTGTTCATAAGAGATATTGGCCTGCAGACTTTTTGTCTTATAATGAATTTATCTGCTTTTGCTTTTAGGTAATGCTGGCCTTATAAAATGAGTTAGGAAGTATTCTCTCTACCGATATGTTCTGAATGAGATTATAAATATTTGATATCATTTTTTCTTAAATGCTTGATAGAATTCACCACTGAAACCATCTTAGCCTGGTACATACTTTTTTATTTCTTTTGAATGCTATTAATTATTGATTCAAGTTCTAAATAGATACAGGCCTACTCAGATTATCTGTTTCACTTTGTGTGAGTTTTGGTAGTTTGTGTCAAGTTATTCGTCTATTTAATCAGATTATGAAATTTGCAAGCATAGACATTCACAGAAAGATAGACAAGATGAAAAGGTAGAGGGCTATGTACCAGATGAAGGAGCAAGGTAAAACCCCAGAAAAAGCAACTAAATGAAGTGGAGATAGGCAACCTCCCAGAAAAAGAATTCAGAATAATCATACTGAAGATGATATAGGACCTTGGAAAAAGAATGGAGGCAAAGATCGAGACAATGCAAGAAATGGTTAACAAAGACCTAGAAGAATTAAAGAACAGACAGAGATGAACAATATAATAACTGAAATGAAGAACACACTAGAAGGAATCAATAGCAGAATAAGTGAGACAGAAGAATGCATAAGTGTCCTGGAAGACAGAATGGTAGAATTCAGTGCCGCGGAACAGTATAAAGAAAATAGACTGAAAAGAAATGAAGACAGCCTAAGAGACTTCTGGGGCAACATTAAACACAATGACATTCGCATTATAGGGGACCCAGAAGGAGAAGAGAGACAGAAAGGAAATGAGAAAATACTTGAAGATATTACAGTCAAAAACTTCCCTAACATGGGAAAGGAAATAGCACCCCCAAGTCCAGGAAGCACAGAGAGACCCATACAGCATAAACTCAAGGAGAAAGACACCAAGACACATAGTAATCAAATTGACAAAAGACAAAGAAAAATTATTGAAAACAACAAGAGAAAAATGACAAATAACATAGAAGGGAACTCCATAAAGTTAACAGCTGATTTCTCAGCAGAAACTCTACAAGCCAGAGGGAGTGGCATGATATATTTAAAGTGATGAAAGGGAAGAACCTACAACCATGATTACTCTACCTGGCAAGGATCTCATTCATATTCAATGGAGAATTCAAAAGCTTTACAGACAAGCAAAAGCTAAGAGAATTCAGCACCACCAAACCAGCTCTACAACAAATGCTAAAGGAACTTCTCTAAGTGGCAAACACGAAGAAAAGGACCTACAAATACAAACCCATAACAATTAAGACAATGGTAATAGAAGCATATATATAGATAATTACCTTAACGGTGAATGGAATAAATGCTCCAACCAAAAGACACGCTCACTGAATGGATACAAAAACAAGACCCGTATATATGCTGTCTATAAGAGACCCACTTCAGACCTAGGGACACATGCAGAATGAAAGTGAGAGGATGGAAAAAGATATTCCATGCCAATGGAAATCACAAGAAAGCAGGAGTTGCAATTCTCATATCAGACAAACTAGACTTTAAAACGAAGACTATTACAAGGGACAAAGAAGTACACTACATAATGATCAAGGGGTCAATACAAGAAGATGATATAACAATTGTTAATATTTATGCACCCAACATAGGAGCACCTCAATATATAAGGCAAATACTGACAGCCATAAAAGGGGAAATCGACAGTAACAGAATCATAGTAGGGGACTTTAACACCCCAATTGCACCAATGGACAGATCATCCAAAATGAAAATAATTAAGGAAACACAAGCTTTAAATGATACATTAAACAAGATGGACTTAATTGTTATTTATATGACATTCCATCCAAAAACAAAAGAATACACGTTCTTCTCAAGTGCTCATGGAACATTCTCCAGGATAGATCATATCTTGGGTCACAAATCAAGCCTTGGTAAATTTAAGAAAATTGATATCGTATCAAGTATCTTTTCCGACCACAATGCTATGAGCCTAGATGTCAATTACAGGAAAAAATCTGTAAAAAAATACAAACACGTGGAGGCGAAACAACACACTACTTAATAACCAAGAGATCACTGAAGAAATCAAAGAGGAAATAAACAAATACCTAGAAACAAATGAAAATGAAAACACGACGACCCAAAACCTATGGGATGCAGCAAAAGCAGTTTTAAGAGGGAAGTTTATACCAATACAAGCCTACCTTAAGAAACAAGAAACATCTCTAATAAACAACCTAACCTTACACCTAAAGCAATTAGAGAAAGAAGAACAAAACCCCCTCAAAGTTAGCAGAAGGAAAGAAATCATAAAGATCAGATCAGAAATGAATGAAAAAGAAATGAAGGAAACGATGGCAAAGATCAATAAAATTAAAAGCTGGTTCTTTGAGAAGATAAAAAATTGATAAACCATTAGCCAGACTCATCAAGAGAAAAAGGGAGACGTCTCAAATCAATAGAACTAAAAATGAAAAAGAAGTAACAGCTGACACTGCAGAAATAAAAAGGATCATGAGAGATTACTACAAGCAACTATATGCCAATAAAATGGACAACCTAGAAGAAATGGACAAATTCTTAGAAAAGCACAACCTTCTGACACTGAACCAAGAAGAAATAGATAATATGAACAGACCAATCAGAAGCACTGATACTGAAACTATGATTAAAAAGATTCCAACAAACAAAAGCCCAGGACCAGGTGGCTTCACAGGCGAATTTTATCAGACATTTAGAGAAGAGGTAACTCCTATCCCTCTCAAACTCCTCCAAAATATAGCAGAGGGAGGAACACTCCCAAACTCATTCTACAAGGCCACCATCCCTCTGATAGCAAAACCAGACAAAGATGTCACAAAGAAAGAAAACTACAGGCCAATATCACTGATGAACATAGATGCAAATATCGTCAACAAAATACTAGCAAACAGAATCCAACAGCACATTAAAAGGATCATACGCCATGATCAAGTGGAGTTTATTCCAGGAATGCAAGGATTCTTCAATATATGCAAATCAATCAACATGATACACCATATTAACAAACTGAAGGAGAAAAACCATACGATCGTCTCAATAGATGCAGAGAAAGCTTTTGACAAAATTCAACACCCATTTATGTTAAAAACTCTGCAGAAAAAAACCCTGCAGAAAGTAGGCATAGAGGGAACTTTCCTCAACATAATAAAGGCCATATATGACAAACCCATAGCCAACATTGTCATCAATGGTGAAAAACTGAAACCATTTCCATTAAGATGGGGAACAAGACAAGGTTGCCCACTCTCGCCACTATTATTCAACATAGTTTTGGAAGTTTTAGCCACAGCAATCAGAGAAGATAAAGAAATAAGAATCCAAATTGGAAAAGAAGTAAAGCTGTCACTCTTTGCAGATGACATGATACTATACATAGAGAATCCTAAAGATGCTACCAGAAAACTACTAGAGCTAATCAATGAATTTGGTAAAGTAGCAGGATACAAAATTAATGCACAGAAATCTCTTGCATTCCTATACACAGATGATGAAAAATCTGACAATGAAATTAAGAAAACACTCCTATTTACCATTGCAAGAAAAAGAATAAAATACCTAGGAATAAACCTACCTAGGGAGACAAAAGAACTGTATGCAGAAAACTATAAGACATTGCTGAAAGAAATTAAAGATGATACAAACAGATGGAGAGAGATGCCATGTTCTTGGATTAGAAGAATCAATATTGTGAAAATGACTCTACTACCCAAAGCAATCTACAGATTCAGTGCAATCCCTATCAAATTACCAATGGCATTTTTCACAGAACCGGAACAAAAAATTTCAGAATTTGTGTGGAGACACAAAAGACCCCGAATAGCCAAAGCAGTCTTGAGAAAGGAAATCCGATATGGAGGAATCAGGCTCCCTGACTTCAGACTATACTACAAAGCTACACTAATCAAGACAGTATGGTACTGGCACAAAAACAGAAATATAGATCAAGGAAACAGGATAGAAAGCCCCGAGATAAACCCATGCACATATGGTCACCTTTTCTTTGATAAAAGAGGCAAAAGTATACTGGATAAAAGACAGTCTCTTCAATATGTGGTGCTGGGAAAAGTGGACAGCTACATATAAAAGAATGAAATGAGAACACTCCCTAACACCATACACAGATCTTTTTTGACTCACCTCCTAGAGAAATGGAAATAAAATGAAAAATAAACAAATGGGACCTAATGAAACTTAAAAGCTTTTGTACAGTAAAGGAAGCCATAAATAAGACGAGTAGACAATCTTCAGAATGGGAAAAAATATTTGCAAATAAAGCAACCAACAAAGGTTTACTCTCCAAAATTTACAAGCAGCTCATGCAGCTCAATATCAAAAAACAAACAACCCAATCCAAAAATGGGCAATAGACCTAAATAGACATTTCTCCAAAGAAGACATACAGATGGCCAAGATGCACATGAAAAGCTGCTCAACATCACTAATGATTAGAGAAATGCAAATCAAAAGTACAATGAGGTATCACCTCACACCAGTTAGAATGGGCATCATCAGAAAATCTACAAACAAGAAATGCTGGAGAGGGTGTGCAGAAAAGGGGACCTTCTTGCACTGTTGGTGGGAATGTAAATTGGTACAGCCACTATGGAGAACAGTATGGAGGTTCCTTAAAAAACTAAAAATAGAACTACCATATGACCCAGCAATCCCACTACTGTGCATATACGCAGAGAAAACCAAAATTCAAAAATACACCTGCACCCCAATGTTCATTGCAGCACTATTTACAATAGCCCGGTCATGGAAGCAATGTAAATGCCCATTGGCAGACACATGGATAAAGAAGATGTGGTACATATATACAATGGAATGTTACTCAGTCATAAAAAGGAACGAAATTGGGTCCTTAGTAGAGACATGCATGGATCTAGAGACTGTCATACAGAGTGAAGTAAGTCAGAAAGAGAAAAAAAAACAAATATTGTATATTAACGCATATATGTGGAACCTAGAATATGGTACAGATGACCCTTTTTCCAGGGCAGAAATAGAGACACACGTGTAGAGATCAAACATATGGACACCAGGGGGGAAAGTGGTGGGGGGGTGGTGGTGTGATGAATTGGGAGATTGGGATTGACAAATATACACTAATATGTATAAAATGGATAACTACTAAGAGCCTGCTGTATAAAAAAATAGATAAAATAAAATTCAAAAATTCAAAAAAAAATTTGCAGGCATAATAGTGTGTTCATAATATGCCCTTTTTCTTAATAAAGGCTTTTTTAAAAGAGCAATTTTAGATTCAAAGCAAAATTGAGAGTAAAGTACAGAGATTTCCCATATACTTCCTGTACCCACACATACATAGCCTACACCATTGTCTTTTTCTTGAGTTTAATAGTTCTTTATGGGACTTCCCTGGTGGTGCAGTGGTTAAGAAACCACCTGCCAGTGCAGGGGACATGGGTTCAATCCCTGGTCTGGGAAGATCCCACATACTGCGGAGCAACTAAGCCCATGTGCCACGACTACTCAGCGTGTGTGCCACAACTACTGAATCCCACACTTCTAGAGCCCGTGGTCCACAACAAGATAAGGCACTGCAGTGAGAAGCCTGCCCACTGCAACAAACAGTAGCTCCCGCTCTCCGCAGCTAGATAAAGCCCACATGCAGCAACGAAGACCCAACGCAGACATAAATAAATAAATTTTTTAAAAAGAGAAAAGAGTTCTTTGTACATTTTGGATAACAGTCCTTTATCGGGATGTGTCTTTGCAAACCTTTTTTCGCAGTTTGTGGCTTGTCTTCTCATTCTCTTGACATTGTCTTTCATAGAGCAGAAGTTTTTAATTTTAATTGAGTTCAGCTTATTCATTCTGTGTTTCATGTATTGTGTCTTTGGTGTTGTATTTAAATAGTCATCACCATATGCATGGTCATCTCTGTTTTCTGCTATGTTTCTATATTGTTTTCCTGTTTTCAGTTTCATTGCTTCTTTTCATAATTTTTAGTTCCTTTCTTCTGCTTCTTTTAGGCTTAAATTACTCTTCTTTTTCTTCTATCATTGCACTGCTTCTACAGCATCTCACAAATTATAAGTTGTATTTTCATTTTAATTTGTTTTAAAATAATGTAAATTTATCTTGAATTTATTTATTGACCCAAATGTTATTTAGAAATCCTTTGTTTAATCTCAAAATATTTAGGGATTTTCTGGCTATATTTCTGTTATTGAGTTTTAATTTAATTTCATTATGGTCTTAGAATAAACTTCATATGATTTCTTTGCTTTTCATTTTGTTAAGGTGTACTTATGGTCTAGAATATGGTCTATATTGGTAAATGTTCTTTGTGATCTGAAAATAGTGTATATTTTACTGTTGTTGGATGAAGTATTCTATAAATGTTAATTAGATCAACTTGATTGATGGTGATGTTCAGGTAAAATCTGATATAATTGAAATAAGTAGATAATTCCACTTTTATAGTTGGAGGCTTTAACATGCCTTTTTGATAAATTGATGGTTGATCAAGCAGGCGGAAAATCAGTAAGATATTTATGAAAATCAAGGAGGCTACTGTAGCTGGAGGAGAGTGAACATGTGGAGGCAATGTGCTCATATCAGCAGGGAGGGCAGACCGTGTGGGCTGTAAGTAAGATGTGAAGAAAGGGACCAATTTGGAGGAAAGATGATGAGTTCATTTATATAGAATGACAAGTGCAAACTGAATATTAGAGACTCAAGAGAAGATGTCAGATAGACATCTGGAATATTAACAACTACATTATACAGCCTCTAAGAAATACTGTGCCTCTATGAAATACTATTAAATAGTCATCCACGACTGAAATGATCATATCCTCCCACTAGTGGGAAATGCATTATGAATGCCTTGCAGAATTAAGGGCCACTTGGGTTTTTTTGGTCATCAGTTGAAAAGAGGTCCAATCAACATGATTTCGTCTTATTTCTACTTATTTTCAGCTGTTAAGGTAGTTGCAGAAGACGTTGGCAGCTGTTCTTAACAAGGTTGAATATGAAAAAGGAATAGTAGGACATGAAGGTTGAGCATTTATGCAAGAGAGTAATTTTAGTTTTGAACACTGGACTTTTTTAAACAGTTTCAGGAGGGAAGTAAAGGCAAGCAATGGAAATAGATGATATAGACTGTAAGTCTAAATGTAGATAAACTATTTCTGCTAGAGCACTAGAGGAAGTAAGCTAGGAAGACAGGAGGTATTAGTAAAAGGATATGATGCATGAGTGAGTATATTGGCAAATTATTGGTTTTGCTAGTGATGAAAATGTGGGCTGTGACCACAGATGAGATTGGCTAATAAAGAAAGGGTGGAAGACAGAGTCATTGGGAGAAAAGAATTCAAAAAATTAGATTTTTGTATACTGGAAGAATCATCAAAGTGGATATTAAAATCACCAAAGATGAAGATAACAGTAGTGCTGGAGAGACTGACAGTGACTGAGGTGCTAAAATCTTCAAGAAATAAAATCAGGTGCTCTTGGGGTATGTAGAAGGCCAGAGCAGAGCGAAGTAGCATCTGGTATAATCTGATGAAGTGCAAATCAAAGCTCAAGAAGTTTAGGAAAGAGAAAGGCAAATGTTCTAGAAGTGTGAATGAAGGATAATCTGGAAATGTGAATGAGGGATAGGAAGGTAATTTGTCCCATCTTTAGGTCAAATGATACAAGAGGTATTAAAAAAACAGAAAAGCGTGAACAATCAACCAAATTCACAAGTGTCAGAACTGAACTCCCACTCAGATCTTCTCTCTTGAAATCATGTATTTTTTATAATTTTCCTTGGCGATGCAAAAGAAAATACTTGACTCATGGTCCAAACCTACCGTGTGCAAGGCTGAGAAATGTAATGTTCAAGTGGGACCAGGAAAAGGAAGTGGAGCTGTGAGTGTCTCACGAGTCTGCCACAGAGAGATATAGCCTATTTACATTCTTATGAGAAAAAAAAAAGTAGTTCTGGGATAGGAGGGTATAAAAACGAAATTATGAAAATGCATACAAATATGTTGAGAAAGAAATAGGGAGAAATGTCTAAATATACCAATGAGCCAGACAGCAAGCTGTCGGATGAGTTCAAAAATAAAAACAGAACTCATGTCAAGAAAACCTCAGTGACTTTAGTTGCTTGAAAGAGCATTAGAGTTACATTATTAATGCAAAAGTAAGAAAACGCCATAGAAAACTTTAAAAGCAATAGAATATGCCATCATAGAAAACTTTCAAATGGATATATATAGTATCTAGAACAAAGATTGAAGAGTCTCCCACATGTGAGGTCACCCTAGAATGGTATTATTCAGACATTGAAAACACTTGGAAGGTTGTCATATTTCATGAGATATTGAGAAATCCTGAAATGTATTGAAATAACGAAACTGAAAGGGAAAGCATTGTGTAGCAAATTACCTGCTTTGTCAAGACTTGGCAGTGGACTGGGGGCTGAATAGCCTTTTGGTGTGGAATGGGAAAAACAACTAGGAAAAGTGACAAATATAGTTGCAACGTTAGCTTTAGTTTTAATGTTTTGGGGGTCTCTTGAAAGTTAGGCAGTAAGGTACAAATGGTTACATCAAATAGGATTTGTCTTCAATAAGATTTATACAGGGAGATTGAACTTGGAGAATTCAGGCTAAATAAGTCATATCCTGATTATTTATTGCCTACTCAACTAATACTGGTCATATTTGGGATATTCTTGGGTAGATTTTAAATACATAAGCCTCAAGATAATTTAGTCTAAGGTAATAATAGAAAGGTCCAGAAGACATTTCCATGCAATACAACCACTAAAAGTGATTTTTTTTTAATTAAAAAAAAAATTTATTTAAGGTGTTGGGGGTAGGAGTTTATTAATTAATTAATTTATTTTTGCTGTGTTGGGTCTTCGTTTCTGTGCGAGGGCTTTCTCTAGCTGTGGCAAGCAGGGCCACTCTTCATCGCGGTGCGCGGGCCTCTCACTGTCGCAGCCCCCCTTGCCACGGAGCACAGGCTCCAGACACGCAGGCTCAGCAACTGTGGCTCACGGGCCCAGCTGCTCCGCGGCATGTGGGATCCTCCCAGACCAGGGCTCGAACCCGTGTCCCCTGCATTAGCAGGCAGATTCTCAACCACTGTGCCACCAGGGAAGCCCCTAAAAGTGATTTTTTTTTGATATATCTTTTCTAATCTGGAAAGATGTTAATGATACATTCTTAAGTAAAGTGACATTTACAAAAACATAGTATTCATTACAGTACTGAGTACTAGGCAGTTGGTAAACAAAACAGAATCTCTCTGCTATTATACTGTTTTTTTAAAATAGCTATGCATTTTCATATGAAAGTTTCTAAAAGGGACTAGAAATAATCTCTACAGGGCAATAAGTTTAAAAGTATTTTGACGTTTCCATTTCATTTTACCTCTCTGGATATTTTAATGTTTGTAAAATTAACATTTCTTTTAGAATGAAAATAATATGTAGAAAGGGCTTATAGAAGAAATGAAGAAAAGTCAAATGGGAGGCTGTTCCAAAAGTGATAAATATGTTTATTTAGAACTTGTTTTTTGCCAACTGTTTTTACCACACACAAAGAGGGCAGGGAAGATAACACCATCTTCTTCCAACCCATGGCCCAGAGTGACAAGGTAACGTGCCAAATTCTCACTACCCAGATCCCCAGAGTAGGTCCCAGTTGCTCTGATGCCTTGTTCAGAGAAATCCTTCAAATCTACAAAGAACATCAAATTAAATCATTTAGTGTTGCACGTTCAACTAGGACACTCAGGACAACAGATACCTGGCCTCACTCAGAGAGGGGAAGCATGGCAACTGAAGTGGAGGTATAATAATATAACCATGCTACTTAAATAATGTAACTATGGAGTCTTAACCTTTATTTTGACATTAACACATCATATGATTTAGTTTAAAACAATGCTGAAGGATCCTAAGCTTTTCAGTACCAATCTGTTTGATTAAAAAAAAAATTTTTTTTTGTAATCCATATAAAATCTACAAGAATAGTACAGCAAACACGCACTTATCCTTCACCCAGATTTAGCAGTTGTTTACATTTTACTATATATGTGTACTTGAATATAGTTTTGAACAATTTCGAAAATATTTTCAAACCATTTGTAAGTAAGTTGGAGGCATCATGTTACTTTTGCCCTAAATACTGCAATGTGCATCTTCTGATAAGGATATTTCTCTTTATAAGCACATAACTATAAATCTTCCACATAGCCATCATCTCACCTTAGGAAAAATAATGATACTTTAAAAATATCATTTGCTATACAAACCATATTTAAATTTCACCTTTGTAAATGAAAAACTGGGTTTTAGAGGCTTCTTTTCAATTCATGATTCAATCAAATTTCACTTATTGTATTTGGATGCTTCATCTGTTCAGACGCTTTCATTTAGACCAGTCCCCGTGGCTTCTTTTTTAAATAAAATTTTTATTTTAAATCAATTTTAGATCTATAAAAAAAGTGAAGATAGAGAGTTCTTATATACTCTGCACCCTCTTTTCCCTATTATGGACTTCTATATAAGTGTGGTACATTTGTT
Source organism: Stenella coeruleoalba (assembly GCF_951394435.1). Lineage (NCBI taxonomy): Eukaryota > Metazoa > Chordata > Mammalia > Artiodactyla > Delphinidae > Stenella > Stenella coeruleoalba. The sequence continues at coordinate 44,455,142 of NC_137153.1, forward strand.
ACAGATGGTGAACTAATATTGATACATTATTATTAACTAAAGCCCATATTTATTAAGATTTCCATAGATTGTTTTTTAATCTAAGGTCTTTTTTGTGTTCCAGAATCCCATCCAGAATAAATTGTTATGTTTCCTTAGGCTTCTCTTGACTGTGAAAGTTTCACAGGCTTCCCTTTTTTTTGCGGTATGCGGGCCTCTCACTGTTGTGGCCTCTCCCGTTGCGGAGCTCAGGCTCCGGACGCGCAGGCTCAGTGTCCATGGCTCATGGGCCCAGCCGCTCCGCGGCATGTGGGATCTTCCCGGACCGGGGCACGAACCCATGTCCCCTGCATCGGCAGGCGGACTGTCAACCACTGTGCCACCAGGGAAGCCCCCACAGGCTTCCCTTTTTTGGATGACCTTGACAATTTTTAGGATTGCTGGTCAGATATTTTGTAGAATTTCCCTTGATTGGGAATTGCCTGATGTTTATTCTCATAATTGTACTGTGGTTATCAGATTTTGGAAGAGGGCCACAAAAATGCCATTTTCATCATACCATATCTTGGATTTTGTATTAGTTTGCTATGGCTGCCATGACAAAATACCTCAGGCTGGGTGGTTTAAATGAAGAAATTTATTTTCTCACAGTTCTGGAAGCTAGAACTAAGATCAAGGTGTCAGCAGATGGTTGTCTTCTCCTTTTGCCTTTACATGATCTTTCCTCTGCAAGTCTTCATCCTTGGTGTCTCCTGTGTGTTCAAATTTCTTCTTTATTTTTTTTCTTTGTGGTACGCGGGCCTCTCACTGCTGTGGCCTCTCCCGTTGCGGAGCACAGGCTCCGGACGTGCAGGCTCAGCGGCCATGGCTCATGGGCCCAGCCGCTCCGCGGCATGTGGGATCTTCATGGACTGGGGCACGAACCCGTGTCCCCTGCATTGGCAGGCGGACTCTCAACCACTGCGCCACCAGGGAAGCCCCAAATTTCTTCTTCTAATAAGGTCCATGGTCAGATTGGACTAGGGCTCACCCTAACAGCATCATTTTAACTTAAATCACTTTTATTCAGAGACTTCATTTCTTTAAACCAGGTTTAGGTTCTTAGAGGACAGATGGTGCAGAGATTTCCCATATACCCCCAGCCACCACACATGAATAGTTTCCCTCGTTATGAACATCTCCCACTAGGGTGGTACATTTGTTACAACTGATGAACCTGCATTGACATATTAGAGTCACCCAAAGTCCATAGTTTATGTTACAATTCACTCTTGATGGTCTAATTCTAAAGTTTATATAGAGAGGCAAAAGGCCCAGAATATCCAACACAGAATTGAAGGTACAGAACAGAGTTGGAGGACTGAAACTACCCAACTTCAAAATTTACTATAAAGCTACTGTAATGAAGACATAGTGATATATAATATATTAAACATATACAATTAAATACATTGTTGCTGTTATTATTTTGCTGTTATCTGTTAGACCAATTATGAATAAGAAAATCAAAGTTTTTATTTTACCTTCACTTATTCCTTATTTGACGCATTTCCATACTTCATATAGATCTGAGTCTGAGCTATTTTCCCTCTCTCTAAAAGATTGTCTTTTAACCTTTTTTGCAAGGCAGGCTTACTAGCAGCAAACTCCTTCAATTTGGAGGTTTCTATTGCTATGTCTTCAACCTCAAGAGTTCTTTCCTCAGCTGTGTCTAGTCTACTAATAGGCCCATCACAATGTTTCTTCCAAATTCCTCTTTTCTGTAACAGTGCTTTTGATCTCTAGCATTTCTTTTTGTTTCTTTTTTAGAATTTATAGCTCATCTATTCTTGCATGCTATCTACTTTACCTACTAGAGCCCTTAGCATATTAATCACAGTTGTTTTAAATTCTGGTCTGATTATCCCAGTATCTGTTGTATCTGACTCTGGCACTGATGCTTGATCTGTGTATTCAGATTGTGGTTTTTGCCTTTTATTATGCTCTGTAACTTCTTCTTGATAGCCAGACATGATCTATGAGTAAAAAGAACTGCTGTAAATAGGAATTTAGTGATGTGGTGTTGATGTTGGAGGGATGGGACACATTCTATGATTTGGTTTCAGTCTTTTAGTAAGCCTATGCCTCTGGAGGGTGAATTTAACAAGTGTTCTTAGCTTTTTATTTCTCCCTCTTTAGTTAAAGTGGGATGGCTAGCATGGAGTTGAGTTGAGTCTTTCCCTTCTCTGAAGGATGTTGAGTCTTTCCCTTCTCTGAAGTAGAAGGATACAGCTGACTGGAGGTTGGGTATTTCCCTTACCCCAGGTCATTTAGGTTCTGATAATATCCCAGAAGGTTATGATCTTATTAACTAGTTTCTCCTGAAGGAATTCTTGATAATAACTGAGTGCTCTGGTGTATTTCAAGGTTGTTACATTTCCCCTCCTCTTGCCAGATGCATTAGGGGATTTTTCTCTGATTTTCACTGAGAGGACCTGGTTGAGCTCTTGGAGGCACCTCTCAGGAAATTGTGGGGGGCTTAATGACTGGGTTCCCCTGGACTACATAACTCTCAGAGGTGTCTACACTTAGCCTCCAGCAATTTGTCAACTATGGGTCAGGTTTTCCTAGCTGGCACTGGCTCCTGTGGCAGTTTCTACTCATGATTCTCGGCTCCAGTAAGCTATAACTCCTTGTTTTTCCTCTCTCTCCTATTTTGGGGACAGCGATTTGCCCTGAATCTTCCTCTCTCTTACTGATCCAAGAAAAGGTGTTCAGCTTTTTACTTGTTATTAGGATGGAATGGAGACTTCCAAAGCTCCTTACTTGTGGACCTGGAAATGCCTTAATTAATTTTTAGGGAATTCCTCATGAGCTTGTTTTCCTATGGGAACAGGCAGATTAGAAAGCATCATGGTTCTTATGTCTACCCATCCCATTTTTCTCATCCTGGCTCACAAATAGCCCAGCCTGAGCTTCCCTCTGCTACTTTGACAGTGGATGACAATCCTCTCAACATTTTCTTTTTTTCATATCTTTCTATCCTTCTTACCTGAGATCAAGTGCCCTGTATTCAAATACATGGTGATCCCTTTCTCTATTTATAGAAGCAGACTTTAAAAAAAATTTTTTTTTTACGTGGTGTATATCTAGAGCTTTTGTACTTTAGAACACTCAAAAACTATTTGGGGATTTTGTTATTTATTTTAATAAATAACAAAATATTCCTGAATAAATATTCCTGAATAAAGAGGCCGGGTAGTGAAAAAAAGAAGTTCTTTTAAAATTTTAGTTGTCTTAGGATTTTGGATGATCAGGGATTTTATGACAAATTTGAGCATTTGAGCATGTGACAGATTCTAAAACGGACTGAGGAGGTACTGAGTACACTTTCTGTGGAGGTATTCAAGCAGATATTTGACGTACAGCTAATGGACACATTGTAGAAGAAACTGGAACAGATGAGAATTAGAGTGTTTGTGTTCTAAGGTCTCTTCCTGCTCTATGTGTAAATTTATACATTGTTTTTTTATAACAGTAATAGTCATGAATTTCACTTGAGTTGACCTTCATATTTTCCAAATCCTCTTGTGACCCAAATAACTAGAGATCTTGTCAGACAACATATTAGCACTTGCTACTGACTGATCAATAGTACCAAATAAACCAAATCCTTGAGGTCACATACCACAAACTCATTCTGAATATTTTAACTCATATTTACATGCAAGTATGATTTCTTGCTTTAAATTTGTAGGATTCTTTGTTGATACAGTTATAGAAACTGTGGAGTAGGAAAATTGGTGGAAACTTTTGGGCACCTACCTTACTACAGAAGAGAGCAGAACTGAAAGATGAAGGAAAGGGCAAGCTGATTTATAAAGGGTTGAATTTGATTTGTGAGGGTGAGAATGAAATATTATTGTGGCATATGGAACATAAGAGTGATACAAATAGGAACAGCGTGTAAAAGGTTTGTGATTGATGTGAGGTAATAGATTATTTTTGTGATATAAAATTGATGTGGGGGGGACCTTCAAGGTGGCAGAGGAGTAAGACGTGGTGGTCACCTTCCTCCCCACAAATACATCAAAAATGCATGTACATGTGGAACAACTTCTACAGAACACCTGCTAAATGCTGGGAGAAGTCCTCAGACTTCCCAAAAGGCAAGGAAATTCCCATGTACCTGGATAGGCCAAAAGAAAAAAGAAAAAACAGCAACAAAAGAATAGGGATGGGACCTGCCCCTCTAGGAGGGAGCTGTGAGGGAGGAAAGGTTTCCACACACTAGGAAGCCCCTTCCGTGGCAGAGACAGGGGATGGGCAGGGGGAATGCTTCGGAGCCACGGAGGAGAGCACAGCAACAGGGGTGCAGAGGGCAAAGCGGAGAGCCTCCCTCACAGAGGATCGGTGCCGACCAGCACTCACCAGCCTGAGAGGCTTGTCTCCTCACCTGCTGGGGCGGGTGGGGGCTGGGAGCTGAGGCTCAGGCTTCGGTGGGATCCCAGGGAGAGGACTGGGGTTGGCTGCGTGAACACAGCCTGAAGGGGGCTAGTGCATCACAGCTAGCTGGGAGGGAGTCTGGGAAAACGTCTGGACCTGCCTAAGAGGCAGAGACCATTGTTTCAGGGTGAGCAAGGAGAGGGGATTTCTTCTCTGTCTGCCCACAGAAGGCAGAGCACTGCCTAAACGAGCTCCAGAGATGGGCATGAGCTGTGGCTGTCAGCTCGGACACCTGAGATGGTCATGAACCACTAACACTGCTGCTGAAGCCACCAAGAATCCTGTGTGAAAGCACAGGTCGCTATCCACATACCCACAGGAGCCTGTGCAGCCCTCCACTGCCAGGGACCTGTGATGCAGGGACAACTTCCACTAACACTGCTGCTGAAGCCACCAAGAATCCTGTGTGAAAGCACAGGTCGCTATCCACATACCCACAGGAGGCTGTGCAGCCCTCCACTGCCAGGGACCTGTGATCCAGGGACAACTTCCCCAGGAGAACACACGGTGCTCCTCAGGCTGTTGCAACGTCATGCTGGCTTCTGCCACCTCAGGCTCATCCTGCATTCCAATTATAACTAGTGTACACCTCCCTCCTCTTGGCCTGAGTGAGCCAGAGCCCCCTAATGAGCCACTGCTTTAACCCCGTCCTCTGGGTGTTATCAGGGAACAGATGCCTGAGGGCAACCTACATCCAGAGGTGGGGCCAAAATCAAAGCTGAACCCCAGGAGCTGTGCGAAGAAAGAAAAGAATGGGAAATTTATCCATGCATCCTCAGGAGCAGTGGAAAAAATCCCCACAAGCAAGTTGATGTGCTCTGCATCTATGGAATACCTGAATAGACAACGAATCATCTTAAAATTGAAGTGGTGGACTTTGGGAGCAACTGTAGACTTGGGGTTTGCTGTCTGTGACTGACTTCTTTCTGACTTTTATGTTTACCTTAGTATAGTTTTTAGCACTTCTTGTCATTGGTAGATTTGTTTATTGGTTTGGTTGCGCTCTTTTTTTAAATTAATTTTTTATTTTATTATTTCAATAATTAAAAAAAATATTTATTTATTATTATTTTTCTTTCTTTTTTTCTCCCTTTTCTTCTGAGCTGTGTGGCTGACAGCATCTTGGTGCTCTGGCCTGGTGTCAGGCCTGAGCCTCTGAGATGCGAGAGCTGAGTTCAGGACATTGGGCCACCAGAGACCTCCCAGCCCCGCATAATATCAGTCAGCAAGAGCTCTCCCAGTGATCTCTGTCTCAACACTAATACCCAGCTCCACCCAATGGCCAGTAAGCTTCAGTGCTGGATGCCCCATGCCAAACAACTAGCAAGACAGGAACACAACCCCACCCATTAGCAGAGAGGCTGATGAAAATCCTACTAAGTACACAGACACCCCAAAACACACCACTGGACATGGCCCTGCCCACCAGAAAGAAAAGATCCAGTCCCACCCTCCAGAATGCAAGCACCAGACCCCTCCACCAGGAAGCCTATACAACCCACTGAACCAGCCTTACCCACTGGGGGCAGACACCAAAAACAACGGGACCTAGAAACCTGCAGCATGTGAAAGGAGACCCCAAACACAGTAAGTTAAGCAAAATGAGAAGACAGAGAAATATACAGCAGCTGAAGGAGCAAGGTAAAAACCCACCAGAGCAAACAAATGTAGAGGAAATAGGCAGTCTTCCGGAAAAAGAACTCAGAATAATGATAGTAAAGATGATCCAAAATCTTGGACACAGAAGGGGGAAGATACAAGAAACGTTTAATAAGGACCTACAAGAAATAAAGAGCAAACAAACAATGATGAACAACAAAATAAATAAAATTAAAAATTCTCTAGAAGGAATCAATAGCAGAATAACTGAGGCAGAAGAACAGATAAGTGAGCTGGAAGATAAACTAGTGGAAATAACTACTGCAGAGCAGAATAAGGAAAAAAGAATGAAAATAATTGAAGACAGTCTCACAGATCTCTGGGACAACATTAAATGCACCAGCATTCGATTTATAGGGGGTCCCAGAAGAAGAGAAAAAGAAAGGGTCTGAGAAAATCATTGAAGAGATTATAGTTGAAAACTTCCCTAATGTGAGAAAGGAAATAATCAAGTCCAGGAAGCACAGAGAGTCCCATACAGGATAACTCCAAGGAGAAACAAGCCAAGACATACTAATCAAACTATCAAAAATTAAATACAAAGAAAAAAATATTAAAAGCAGCAAGGGAAAGTCAGCAAATAACATACAAGGGAATCCCCATAAGGTTAACAACTGATCTTTCAGCAGAAACTCTGCAAGCCAGAACGGAGTGGCAGGAGATATTTAAAGTGATGAAAGGGAAAAACCGACAACCAAAATTACCCAGCAAGGATGTCATTCAAATTCAATGGAGAAATTGAAACCTTTACAGACAAGCAAAAGCTAAGAGAATTCAGCACCACCAAACCAGCTTTACAACAAATGCTAACGGAACTTCTCTAGGCAGGAAACAAAAGAGAAGGAAAAGAGCTACAATAACAAACCCAAAACAATTAAGGAAACGGTAATAGGAGCATACATATTGATAATTACCTTAACCGTGAATGGATTAAATGCTCCCACCAAAAGACATAGACTGGCTGAATGGATACAAAAACAAGACCTGTATATATACTGTCTACAGGAGACCCACTTCAGACCTAGGGACACATCCAGACTGAAAGTGAGGGGATGGAAAAAGATATTCCATGCAAATGGATATCAAAAGAAAGCTGGAGTAGCAATTCTCTTACCAGAAAAAATAGACTTTAAAATAAAGACTATTACAAGAGACAAAGGAGAACACTGCATACTGATCAAGGGATAAATCCAAGAAGAAGATACAACAATTATAAATATTTATGCACACAACATAGGAGCACATAAGGCAAATGCTAACAGCCATAAAAGAGGATATTGACAGTAAAATAATAGTAGAGGACTTTAACACCCACTTTCATCAATGGACAGATCATCCAAAATGAAAATAATTAAGGAAACACAAGCTTTAAATGATACATTAAACAAGATGGACGTAATTGATATTTATAGGACATTCCATCCAAAAACAACAGAATACACTTTCTTCTCAAGTGCTCATGGAACATTCTCCAGGATAGATCATATCCTGGGTCACACATCTAGCTTTGGTAAATTTAAGAAAATTGAAATCGTATCAAGTACCTTTTCTGACCACAAGGCCATGAGACTAGATATCAATTAGAGGAAAATATCTGTAAGAAATACAAACACATGGAAGTGAAATAACACACTACTTAATAACGAAGTGATCACTGAAGAAATCAAAGAGGAAATCAAAAAATACCTAGAAACAAGTGACAATGAAAACACGATGACCCAAAGCATATGGGATGCAGCAAAAGCAGTTCTAAGAGGGAAGTTTATAGCAATACAATCCTACCTCAAGAAACAAGAAAAATCTCAAATAAACAACGTAACCTTACACCTAAAGTAATTAGAGAAAGAAGAACAAAAAAAAACCCAAAGTTAGCAGAAGGAAAGTAATCATAAAGATCAGATCAGAAATGAATGAAAAAGAAATGAAGGAAACGATAGCAAAGATCAAATAAAACTAAAAGCTAGTCCTTTGAGAATATAAACAAAATTGATAAACCAATAGCCAGACTTATCAAGAAAAAAAGGGAGGAGGCTCAACTCAGTAGAATTAGAAATGAAAAAGGAGAAGTAACAATTGACACTGCAGGAATACAGACGATCATGAGAGATTACTACAAGCAACTATATGCCAATAAAATGGACAACCTGGAAGAAATGAACAAATACTTAGAAAAGCACAACCTTCCGAGATTGAACCAGGAAGAAATAGTAAATATAAACAGACTAATCACAAGCACTGAAATTCAGACTGTGATTAAAAATGTTCCAACAAACAAAAACCCAGGACCAGATGGCTTCACAGATGAATTCTGTCAAATATTTAGAGAAGAGCTAACACCTATCCTTCTCAAACTCTTCCAAAATATAGCAGAGGGAGGAACACTTCCAAACTCATTCAACAAGGCCACCATCACCCTGATGCCAAAACAGACAAAGATGTCACAAAGAAAGAAAACTACAGGCCAGTGTCACTGATGAACATAGATGCAAAAATCCTCAACAAAATACTAGCAAACAGAATTCAACAGCACATTAATAGGATCATACACCATGATCAAGTGGGATTTATCTCAGGTATGCAAGGATTCTTCAGCATATGCAAATCAATCAATGTTAATACACCATATTAATAAATTAAAGATAAAAATCATATGATTATCTCAATAGATTAAGAAAAAACTTTTGCCAAAATTCAACACCCATTCATGATAAAAATTTTCCAGAAAGTAGGAATAGAGGGAACTTATCTCAACATAATATAGGCCATATATGACAAACCCACAGTCAACATCATTCTCAGTGGTGAAAAACTGAAACTATTTCCTCTAAGATCAGGAACAAGAGAAGGTTGCCCACTCTCACCACTATCATTCAACATAGTTTTGGAAGTTTTAGCCACAGCAATCAGAGAAGAAAGAGAAATAAAAGGAATCCAAATCAGAAAAGGAGAAGTAAAACTTTCACTGTTTGCAGAGGATATCATACTATACATAGAAAATCCTAAAGATGCTACCAGAAAACTACTTGGGCTAATCAGTGAACTTGGTAAAGTATCAGGATACAAAGTTAATGCATATTTCTACACTAATGAGGAAAAATCTGATAGAGAAATTAAGGAAATACTGCCATCTACCATTGCAACAAAAAGGATTAAATACCTTGGAATAAACCTATGTAAGAAGACAAAAGACCTGTATGCAGAAAAGTATAAGACACTGATGAAAGAAATTAAAGATGATACAAACAGATGGAGAGATGTACCATGTTCTTGGATTGGAAGAATCAACATTGTGAAAATGACTATACTACCCAAAGAAATCTGCAGGTTCAATGCAATCCGTATCAAACTACCAGTGGCATTTTTCACAGAACTAGAACAAAAAATTTCACAATTTGTATGGAAACACAAAAGACCCCAAAAAGCCAAAGCAATCTTGAGAAAGAAGAATGGAGCTGGAGGAATCAGGCTCCCTAACTGCAGAGTATACTACAAAGCTATAGTAATCAAGACAGTATGGTACTGGCACAAAAACAGAAGGATAGATCAATGGAACAGGATAGAAAGCCCAGAGATAAACCCACGCACATATGGACACCTTATCTTTGATAAAGGAGGCAGGAGTATACAATGGAGAATAGACAGCCTCTTCAATAAGTGGTACTGGGAAAACTGGACAGCTACATGTAAAAGAATGCGGTTAGAACACTCCCTAACACCGTACACAAAAATAAACTCACAGTGGATCAAAGACCTAAATGTTATGCCCGACACTATAAAACTCTTAGAGGAAACATAGGAAGAACACTCTTTGACATAAATCACAGCAAGATCCTTTTTGACCCACCTCCTAGAGAAATGAAAGTAAAAATGCAAGTAAACAAATGGGACCTAATGAAACTTAAAAGCTTTTGCGCAGCAAAGGAAACAAGAAAAAAGATGAGAATACAACTGTCAGATTGGGAGAAAATATTTGCCAACAAAGCAACTGACAAAGGACCAATCTCCAAAATATGCAAGCAGCTCATGCAGCTCAATATCAAAAAAACAAATTCAGAAATGGGCAGAAGATCTAAATAGACATTTCTCCAAAGAAGATATACAAATTTCCAACAAACACATGAAAGGATGCTCAACATCACTAATCATTAGAGAAATGCAAATCAAATGTCCAGTGAGGTATTATACCTCACACCAGTCAGAATGGCCATCATCAAAAAATCTACAAACAGTAGGGTGTGGAGAATAGGGAACCCTCTTGCACTGTTGATGAGAAGGTAAATTGACACAGCCACTATGTAGAACAGTATGGAAGTTCCTTAAATAAGTGAAAATAGAACTACCTTACAACGCAGCAATTCCACTACTGGGCATATACCCTGAGAAAACCGTAATTGAAAACGTGTCATGTACCACAATGTTTATTGCAGCACTATTTACAATATGCAGGACATGGAAGCAACTTAAATGTCCATCGACAGATGAATGGATAAAGAAGATGTGGCACATATATACAATGGAATATTACTCAGCCGTAAAAAGAAATGGAATTGAGTTATTTGTAGTGAGGTGGATGGACCTTGAGTCTGTCACACAGAGTGAAGTAAGTCAGAACAAGAAAAACAAATACCATATGCTAACACACATATATGGAATCTCAAAAAAAAAAATGGTTCTAAAGAACCTAGGGGCAGGACAGGAATAAAGGCACAGACCTAGAGAATGGACTTGAGGACACAGGGAGGGGGAAGGGTAAGCTGGGATGAAGTGAGAGAGTAGCATTGACATATATGCACTACCAAATGTTAAATAGCTCTTTGGAAACAGCTGCATAGCACAGGGAGATCAGCTCGGTGCTTTGTGACCAAAGCACCGAGGGGTGGGAGGGAGACACAAGAGGGAGGGGATATGAGGATATATGTATACATACAGCTGATTCACTTTGTTATACAGCAGAAACTAACACACCATTGTAAAGCAATTATACTCCAATAAAGATGTTAAAAAATAAAATTGCTGTAAAAGCGGTCAGCTATTGGAAGGCACTGAAGCTCCAAAGTATCAGAATTGGAAAGAACTTCAAGGAGTCAGAGAGAAGAGCTTTAAAAATAAGTTGTTTTGAACTATGTGCACTTTGCAAAATGATGCAATTCAATTCCAAATTTTCTGGCATTTATTCATGTGATTTTAGGGACAGCCAGAAATGGGATCAATATGGATGGTAAATTGAATTTTCAAAAAACATTCATGAAGCATTCATTACACTTGATAAAACAGATTCTTTTTTTATGAAATAAAAGCACTTTAAAAAGTTATCATATTAGCTCTAATAAATCAAAGTTGGTGGCTGTTCATACTAGTTCATTTTATGCCACTATCTTTTCTGTAGGTTATTTTCAGTTCGTTTTGTTTGAAATGAGGTTTGTAAAATATGGTGATGCTTTTTAAGTCTCTTCCAGTTCATGATTGGAACATGCATTTGTAAATAAATCTGTCCGGTAAAACTTATCTATCACTGCTCCTTTGGAAATAAAAAAGACATTACTAATCTTTGTGGTTACTAGGAGCATGGTTAAGGTGATTGTCTGTTGATACCATGAACTTTTCTAATTTAATACATTAAATGGTTAGAAAAATAGACTTGACTTTCCTTCAAGAAAGATGGATTAGTAGCCCCGGGGTATCATGACATTTATTTTTAAAGTACAAAATAACATTTTGGCCAGGAGAATATTTAGTGGTGTTCTTTTCTCCTCTCTATTCTAGTCTAAAGTACAGAAAATCATGTGAAAACAGGTGAAGTGGTTAACGTGAGGTAGCAATCACACAAGTAAACTAATTACCAATATCAATAGATTTCACATGATTGAACAGAGCTGTTGGAATCTTGACACAGGAGAGGAAGTTTTTTTAAAAGTAGACACATGGGTTAATGGCCACGTGCTATCCATGTAAATGTATAATTCTATTTCAACTAGACCTATCATGCAGGATTAAAAATTGTAAGGCTGAATATGGGTTTTTAGCAGCATAACTGGGATTTGAGTCAACAAAAATTGGATGTGAACTAAACCAGAGGTCCTAAGCAGGATTTCAGAAATAGCTTCTTAAGTAAAATTTTTCAAAGTGTAGGATTGTAAAGATATTTCTTTAAAATTAATGTTTTCTAGTCAAATTTAAATCCACAACATCCTTTGTAACTCTATAAAAACATACTTCAATTAAAAAACATCTAGTGATAATGTTATTGCAAGTGCAGTAATTTAAACAAAGGAAAGTTTTCAGCTAATAAACATTGCAAATAGGCACTTGGTTTATTTCAAGTAAAAATACAATCAGTTGTAAAAACAAATTTGGGATTTTGCTTGGTTATTTTCAAGATGGGTGCTTTAGAAAATATGCATCATTAAATTTTACATTTTATGGTATAAAGTTTAAAAGAAAATTGATAGAAAGTATGTAAAATATAATTGCTGATCCTTCTTTAATAGATTACTGGCGTTTTAGATTTCCTTTAGTGTATATTTGAAACTGGAAAGTAAAGTGGATTTTCCTTCTTAATAAACCACCCACTTGTTCTCATACCTAATTTTCAGCTCATGTAGGTATATAATTTTTAACTTAAACAGTTCTTCCAGGACAATATAAGCAAAGAAAATGAGATGTATCATTAGCTGAGCGACAGACTTAAAATACAAGTTTTTTATTTGTTTCTTTGGAAGCAGTCCTAAAACTACCCAAGTTAAAACTGGATTTTAATAAATGTGTAGATATGTGTCAAAGATGGAACATTATATTAAAGACATCATATTCATGCATAAATGTTATAATATGGGAAGGAGAGGTGTGTGTGTATAAGAATGCATTAGAACATATTGTAGAATGTATTATGTACATATTATGCATACTATATATATGAGCTACATGTCTAATTTGAAAATTTTAGTGGGCATATTAAAAAGTAGAAAAAAACAAGTGCAATTCATTGCAATAATGCACTTAATTTAAGCAATTTACTCAAAATATTTTAATTGCAAGTGCTATAAAAAAATTAATGAATTTTTTTTCTATTCTAAGCCTTCAGAATTTGGGGTGTATTTTGTAGTTACCATACATTTCAATTTAATCAATTAATTATTAAAGTGCAGTTGATTTACAATATTATACCATTTTCACGTGTACAACATAGTGATTCAAATTTTTTAATAGATTGTACTCCATTTAAAGTTACTATAAAATATTGGCTCTATTCCCTATGCTGTATAATATATCCGTGTATCTATTTGTCTTATACATAGTAGTTTGTACCTCTTAATCACCTACCTCAATCTTGCCCCTCCCCCCACCACTCTCCCTGCTGGTAACCACTAATTCTCTGTATCTGTGAGTCTGTTTTGTTATAGTCATTCGTTTGTTGTATTTTTTAGAGTCCACATATGAGTGAAAACACGGTATTTGTATTTCTCTGACTTATTTCACCACACATTTCTATTTAGACAAAACACATTTTTAGTGTTCAATAGTCATGCATGGCTAGTGGTTCTTATTGGGCAAAGAAGGAAAGGGTGTTTGTCAACACCCTGTATACAAAGAAGGAAAGGGTGTTTGTCAACATTAACTGTACAAGTGGGAGGAACAGACATTTTCCCTCTGGGTAAATATTTAACCATCCTACTTAGTTGGAAACACTAAGTACTTAGTTGGAAACAGACACTTTGAATTTATAATAAACAAAACTCTTGTAAATATGTAATCTCTTCCTAAATGTCCATTTATAAAATTACTTTAAATTGTTATTTAAAGGTATTAAAAACTTAAAACTATGCTGACTAAAATAATATTCCACTTAATATACATAGAAATATCTAAAATATTTTGGTGACATGCATGAGAAAAATAATGGAGTATTGAACAAAAAAAATAGAAAATTATGCCAGAAGTTTGATGTCTTTAAGTTCTAAACAAGAATATTTTGCCTTAAAGATTAATTTATATGTTAACAACTATCCATGTAGGAGGAATAAATTACAAAAAATATCAGTCGGTAGAATCATTTGCATGGTGGTAAAATTATTCTGTAGAAAGAGCTTGTACTAGTAAGTTACATAGAAATAGATTCTAATATTACCTTCCCTACTTGCTGAGTGGCCTGGAGAAAGTTATGTAATCTCTCTGAACCTGAGTTTTCTCATCTCTAAAATGATTATACCTTCCTTTCAGAACTGTAACAACTAAAGAAGTATAATCAAAGATACCATTCCAATTTCTGTGAAACAGTAGTTGTTGATCACATATCATGTTTATGTGTCAAACAATAGGTTCTAATACATAGCAGTGTTGCTCTTTTCTGAAAATACCTCATTCAGTTGCTCTGCCTCACTTTGACATTTTATTATCTCAAAAACAGTCTGAAACATGTCAAACACTGATTTATTATGATTAAGCAACACTGTTTGCTTCTAGCAACTTAAATGTATAAATTTATTCGTAAAACATTTTTCAATTAAAAAATAATTTATAGCAATAGCAAGTGCCTTATAATTAATATAAATAAGGACATTTATAAACCACTACTTTCTATTGGAAAAAACTCTGATTTTAATTTATTTAGTCAGTAGTAGCCACTAGTAAATCAGATAGTAAACATTGGAGCAACAAAGTCAATTCAGTTGGGTTTTTTAACACTGTTATATCTTAAACTTCTATTAAAAATATTTTAAAACCTTATTATCTGCAGTTAAATCTTACTATTTTTTTTATGTTCTTTGGTGTTCCTCCTACTTCCATAATAGTTCTCCTTGTGTGAATTTTGGCACTTTGTGCTTTCAAGGAATTGGTTTATTACTTCTAAATTACCAAATTTGTGGGCATAGAGTTGTTCATGGTATGCCTTTATCCTTTTTAGAATGTTCATGGTACCAGTAGCAATGATCCCGCTTTCATTTCTGAAATTGGTAATTTGTGGTTTTCTCTTTTTGTCTTGGTTATCCTATCTTTAGGTTTATTAATTTATGTCTTCAAAGAACTACTAACTTTTAGTTTTGTTGATTCTCTTTGTTGTTTTCCATCTCATTGGTTTGTTGTTTTTTATTATTTTTTGTGATTTTTTATGCTTAATGTACTCTTCTATTTTCATAAAGTACAAGCTTGGATTATTAGCTTTTGATCTTCTTTTCTAATTTATGTGTTTAATGCTATAAATTTTGTTCTTTTCATTGCTTTCATTGCATCCCACAGGTTTTAAGTTGTATTTTAATTTAGTTCAAAATATTTATTAATGTTAGTGTGGTATAGCGCTTTATTACTTTACTTTTATCCTATCTGTATCTATTTAAAGTGGGTTTCTTGTAGGTAATATATGGTTGGATCTTGTTTTTTCATCCACTCTGAAAATTTGTTTTTAGTTGTTATATTTAGACCAATCACATTTAATATGGTATTGATGTAGAATAGCTGCATGTTCACAATGGTTTCCTATTCATTGTACTTGTTCTTTGTTTCTTTTTCTTTTTTCCCCTCTTTTTCTGCCTTCCCTAGTTTAACTGGGCATTTTATATGATTCAATTTTCTCTCCTCTCTTAGCTCATTAATTATACTTCTTTTTTAAGACTTTGTTACTTTTTAGAGCAATTTGTGGTTGAAAACAAAATTGAAAGGCAGGTACAGAGATCTCTCATATGCCTGTTGCTCCCACATATGTACAGCCTCCCCTGTTAACCTACATCACTCACTAGAATGGTACATGCTTTACCAAGGATGAACCTAGACTGACACATCATAATCACTCAAGGTCTGTACTTTACAGTATGGTTCCCCCTTGGTGTTATACATTCTGTGTCTTTGGACAAAGGTATAATGATGTATTTCTACCATTATAGTACCATAAACAGTATTTTATCTGCCCTAAATAACCTCTGTGCTCCATTTATTCATACATTCCCCCCACAACCCCCAGCAACCACTGATATTTCTCATTGTCTTCATAGGTTCGTTTTTTCCACAGTGTCTTGTAGTTGGAATCATATAGTATGTGGCCTTTTCAGATTGGCTTTTTTCACTTATAATATGCATTTAAGGTTTCTACATGTCTTTTCATGGCTTGATAGCTCAGTTCTTTTTAATACTAAATAATATTCCATTGTCAGGATGTACCACAATTTAATTATCCCTTCTCCTACTGAAGGGCATCTTGGTGGCTTCCAAGTTTGGCAACTATGAATAAAGCTGCAATAAACATCTACGTACAAGTTTTTGTGTTGACATATTTTCAACTCTTTTGGGTAAATACCAAGAATCTTACGATAATAGTGTGTTTGGTTTTGTAAGAAACTGACGGACTGTCTTTCAAAGAGACTACCATTTTGATTCCTTCCAGCATTGAATTAGAGCTCTCATGACTCCACATCCATGTCAGCATTGGTGTTATCAGTGTTCTGGATTTTGGCCATTCTGATAGGTTTATAGTGGTATCTCATTAATGCTTTAATTTGCGTTTCTCTGATGATGATATGGAGCATCTTTTTGTATGCCTATTTTCTATTGGTATATTTTCTCTGGTGAGGTGTTAAGCTCTGTTTTAAAAATCAGGCTGTTTGTTTTCTTATGGTTGAGTTTTTTTAATTGAAGTATAGTTGATATACAATACTATGTGTTACAGGTATACAGCATAGTTTTTCACAATTTTTAAGGTTTCACTATTTATAGTTATTGGAAAATATTAGCTATATTCCCTGTGCTGTACAATATCTCCTTGTCGATAATTTTATACATAATAGTTTGTTCCTCTTAATCCCCTACTCCTATTTTGTCCCTCCCCCTTTCCCTCTCCCCACTGGTAACCACTAACTTGTTCTCTATATCTGACTCTATTTCTTTTTTGTTATATTCACTAAGTTGTTGTACTGATGTAATGTTTTATATATCTCAATTTCTATTTTGTTATTTATATTATATGTATTTTATATTTTATCAGTTTGTCTCATTTTGTCAAGTCACGTATAGCATTTATTGATCATTTGTCAACTTTCTATTTTACCAGTTTGTCTCAGTGTGTTTGTCAAGTCATGTATAATATTTATTGATGACTTGTCAACTTTCTATCAGTCATTGAGGTGAGAGAGGGAAGTTAAACATATCAAAATACGAGTATGGATTTCTCTATTACTCCATTTGGGCCTACCAATTTTGTTTCATGTATTTTGAAGTTCTGTTGTTAGGTGCATACAGTTGGGGAAACATAATTTAAAACAAAATCTCTTGACAATCTACAGACCTCCACAAAAGTAGAGGAAAAAGAAAACTAATATTATTGAATAAGCTTTAATCTAGCATGTGCTGTGCATCACAGGCAGTCCACCAAATGGCTGCAAAGACAGAAAGTAATCTCATTGTTTTACATAGTCAAGCAGATGTAACCCATTTGAAACATGTTTTCAAGATAAATGGTAACTCGAAGAGAACTTGGTAGCATCATTTGTCACATACAGTTTATCCTGTGCATTTGATAATTGGATAGCCACTTGTGTTTGCTAGTTGCCTTAATCTAAAGAAAAATGAATTTCTCCCATCTTTAT
This sequence comes from Stenella coeruleoalba, assembly GCF_951394435.1. Classification (NCBI taxonomy): domain Eukaryota; kingdom Metazoa; phylum Chordata; class Mammalia; order Artiodactyla; family Delphinidae; genus Stenella; species Stenella coeruleoalba. The sequence goes on from NC_137153.1 coordinate 44,472,835, forward strand.
GACAGGCCACAGGTTTATGACTTGGAGTCAGCTGCATTAAGGTTCCTATCCTCCCAAGGAGAATGGGAGGGAGGGGCACTATCTTTCTAGATGATTATATTTCCAGATGGTTTCCAGGTCCTAGAGGAAAAGATTTCTGGATTGTAAAACTGATAAACTGCCCAAACTATTATTCAGCTCAGATATAATTAAATTCCGTATTAGACCATATTAGTTTACTCCAGAAAAATTTTATTCAAGGAGATAAGTGTATATTGGAAGGAAACAGAGACAACAGAAAAATCAAATAGAAGAATCAGTGTGTTGCCCAGAAACTAACAAATTATTGACCCATGTGTCTGCATTTTCATGGGAGAAAGCAAAAGAATTACAGTCAATAAAATAAAACATTAGAGGGAAGTTTCTTAACTAACATGAAGATTGAAAAGAAGTAAAAAATGAAGGTCTTACATGTGGACATGATATATAGTCCATATAGAGTTTTAGTAAAATTTTAGCTTCATTTCAAAGAACTCTGTTTAATTTCTTCTATCTATAATATTGCACCATATTGTTCTGTATATAGATCATACCATCCCATCCTCATCATGCTCACAGGAGGGAGAATGAAAGTAGTGTGGCAAGTATAATATTCCCAATTATTTAATAACCTCATCAATCCAACACTGGCTCATAATCCCTCTACAAATCCTGGTCCACACCATCTCACGAGCATCTAAGTTGAAAATATCAGTAGCACTTCATACTTGCTTTTTCCACTTCTATAGTAAGCTAAACATGTAATTATTGTCTTTTTTTTTTTTTTCCTGTTCCCAGTTTTCTAAAGGTCCATATCACATCCTGGTATGTTTTTGTTTTTACCCAGCTTTGGTTTATGTTAGCTTTGACCTCAGAGAGCCATGCTCTAGGTTCTTCTTTTCTCAGTGATTTCTGTTACCTAATAGTGAGCTGAGTGGGGTTTTTCTTCAAGACAGCTCCTAAAACACAGAGTCTGTTAACCGCCCTCTCTGTTACCCATAACAAGAGAGTAGGTAACAAAGGCCTGAATGTGCTTCTCTGTCATTTTTCCATAACTCCTAATTCAGCAAAAACAGAACAAAAAATATCTCATTTTTTTCTGTTATTATATTAGTGAACTTTTTCTTCCTAGATTAAGAGAGAGACATACAAATCCTGATATGGCATCTTCACTACTTCGAGCTTTTCTAGATGTTTCAAGAATAGGGAAAATTAGGATCAGGATCATACATTTATAAAACTAGATTAGCTCTCTTAGCTTTGCCTAATTCAAGACAGAAGCCATCTCCTCATCCTTATAAATTTCAGGTATTATGTAACAACAAATTAATACACTAAAATACAATGTTTTTCTAACAGAAGGCACATTCTAGAATTGAGTGCACTATTGATTCTTTGCCAAAAGGAGAAGGATGTTGAACTGTCCTTATTTAAGAAGAATTTCACTTTAAAGACTAGCTGTCAGTTCACAGCATGACACAAGTGTTTGAAAAAACAAACTGCTCTTGAGCTACAAGAAGTATGAGGAAATGAATATTATAAATTTCATATTTTTCATCTCTTCCATTTTTTTCAACACACATTTATAAAGCAAATCCGTGTTTCTTAAGTTTTGACATGAGGGTCAAAGAAAATAGGCCAAGTTGTTGCAGCAGTTATAATCATGCCAAACTGACATATCTTGGTTTGATTCTTCATACTGACAAGAAACAAATATCAGGAACATACAAGATAGAGAGGCCACCAGAAGTTAACCACAAATTGTTAACTGTCAGACCCTAAATTGCACAACTCTTAAGTTTCTTCTTACTCTGTCATTCAAAGAAGGTCTATGATGTTGCCCAAATATGACTTTTCATCTTTTTCAAATTATTCAACCTAAAATATATTACATTTCCACTAATTTTCTTTTATTTTCTTTATCTATCAATTTGTTATTCTCCTACACATAAATGACTTACATTCTTTGTTCTCCTTTATCTCTTTAATATACGTTCCGCTCAATTCTGATATATCCAAAATCTACACATCCTTTGAGGCCTAAGTCAAATTCATGCTACCCCTTAGGCAGTTATCTCCAGAGAAATACATGATTGTCTCTGAACTAACAATAAATTCATCTGAAGCAATCTTTTGGCACTTAATACTATATTACATGATTTATGATAAAATTTAATCACCTCTTCCTTGATTATAAATATCAGAGCAAATTAATCCTTATATATCTTACATCTCAGTTGCAATACAATCTCAGTTGCAATACAATCATCTCAGTTGCATCTCAGTTGCAATACAATCAATGTCTATTTATTTATTGCTTACCTCTTTCCACCAGAAATGATGAGGCCTCACGAACAATAAAGTACATTGCTGTATGACTTGAGGAGTCACTCCTGGCATCTGGGCTGGTCCAAAGAACTCATGGGAAGGTAGGTTGTTTTATAAATTCAACAGTTTCCAACTTGCTTCAGGGGATCCTGGAGGGAATCATGGAACAATAGGGCCACCTGGGTTAACTCAGTATTTCTTTTACAAATTGCTACAAACTGTATAATTTGGGAGCAATTAGAGACTGTATATGGTGCCTTAAAGCTCTCTTAGATTCCAAATTCTAAATCTTTCCAGACTACCCTGCCAACTGGTATGCCAGAGCTTTCTGAGAGAAGGAAAAAAATCCAATACATGTACAAATTCTGACAATTCCACACAAAGTTCTATGTCTCATAAAAGGTAAAATAATGATCCTGGCTGGTTATTTGGTACAATTTATAATCACTATTAATAATGATCTAATATGGTCACTAGAAATTTATAAGTGAACAGTAAAGATGTGGTGTGATTTCAAGGATATTTGTATAGATTTCTTTTTTTTAAATGCAATTTTCAGTATACACATAGGACTCATATTAGCATAAACTACCACCACAATCCAGGTTTGATGCAATAAGGTTTAGTGATTTTTCTCTACGAGTCTTTCTGTTTTTGTTTTTTAATGCAACCAGTTGAACAGATTTTTATAACTTCTTGACTTAAGGTCAAGTATGCAAATTTAGGCCTTCTAAAATAAACTGATGTGGGTTTTGTTCTGAAGTAAAAAGGTTTACACGTTTTAGTTCAAAGGGTTTGTGGTTTCTGAGAATCAATGATATTTTGCTTACAGTATAAAAGAGATCATAGATGTATTCTCTAATACATTTTATTCCTCTGATAAATGCTCATAATTATGAAGAATTTGAACATATATTGTCAGTTAGTTTGCATAAACTTACAGTGAGATGTCCTGTACTTATCTCTATAAGGAATCAAGTAAGGAATTAATTCTCCAGTTCCCTAAAATTATTTCATGTAAGTACCGGTATTTATTTTAAAATTTTGATAAAAATTTTCATGAATTTATTTTCTTGTTTTGTAAACATATTATATTGAAGATAAAACTTTGAGCAAGGCAGACGGTTCAGCAAATATTTATTCAAGCTTGTTGATTTTACAGCTAAAGAAAATAAAGCCTGTCAGTGGAGGAATGAACACTATTAATGAGACTCCTTATTCTTTTTGATATTTCATGTTGATTCCCAGTAGTTTAACCTGTACTTATCACAGGAAAACTTCTTTGATCCTCAATTGTATTCTACTTTCTGTTTGATTTCAGTGTAATCCCCAGGGATGTTTGGGTGTAATATGCTTTGTTGTGCTTTAAAGTAAGTCATTTCTTTTGGAGTGGAGTTGGTATTTAGAAATACCAACTTTGAGAGGATGGGTTAATTTTAATTTCAAATTTATGACCAATTCTTAAATAAGTGGGTGATAATGAAGATAATTAACATTTTGCTTAGTAATTAGGTATCATGTTATTGTTAGGTCTCAAATGGGAATTATAAGGCTGAGATACGAGTTTCTGCATCTTTATCTGGGTGCTGTAACTATAGGTTCTTCAGGAAGATAAAAGGCAAACTCTCTAAAAAATCATTATTTATTAGTAATGGATTTAGTTTCAAAGCCTTATGTCAGTTTTTCTCAATGTGTTGTATTGTTTGGTCGATATCAGTGGCAAGGGTTGGTTGCTTGTTAGAAATACAAATTCCTTGGTCCCACTCACAACTGACTATGTAAGATCTATAGGGATGGGGTCAGAGAATCTGCATTTTAAATAAGCAACAAAGGGATTCTTGTGCACATTAAGAATAAGAACAACAGTTAATGTGGTTGCCTAATCAGGCATTTATGAAATATAAGTAAATATTTTGTTCATTAAACTTGGTACAGAACTTAAAATAGGATAAATACCCTCTGAGGTCCCATTTGCTTTGGGTCTAGGCCTTATATTTGGAATTTGGCTCTTGATCGCATATCTATCTGAAGGTAGGAAAGACCAGAAAAGAGTCGTGTGAGAAGAACCTGAACTCCAACAAAGACCCTCGTGTTTCAATCTCTGTAGAGTACTCATCCTCTAAAAAATTTTTTCCTCTATCTTGAACCATGTGTTTGCTCCAAGTCATCAGGGTTAAGTTTCAACTATGTCATCAACTATTATGAAGATCAGCTGCTGTTTTATAGTGCTATAAAATCATGAAGCTCTCAGAGTCTACTAAGAGGCAGAGAAACATTGAACTCATTCATTTATTCAATGAATATTTATTGAGAACCCATTAGGCACTAGAAATAGAACAATGGAAAGAATTGATAAAATTGATGTTCTTATGGAAATTGCATCTTTAGTGGTTGGTGTTCTTATGGAAATTGCATCTTTAGAGGTTGGAAATTCAATAAATGAATCTTCTGAGATAGTGAAATGTAAGCAAACAGATGAGAAAATAAGGTATGTGGGTATCTGGAAGAAAAGTATTCCTGGCAAAGGAAACAGCATATGCTAGCACTCTGGGGGCGAAGTATTCTGGGTGTTTGAGAAACAGCAATTGTGACTGAAGTAAAATAAGCTGAGGACACTAGTAATGTCAGAGAGGTGGTGGGGAGTGGTAGTGAGATATGGAAGGAGATTGTTGGAGAACTTCAGCTTTTACTCTAAGTAAATAGGTAGCCTACAGAAAGTTTGAGCAGAGTAGTAACAGTGTGTTAGATTTTATGAAGTCACTCTGCATTTTATGTTGAATAAAATATAGAGGAAAATGGAAGGAAGCAAGATGATCCACTTCTATAATCCAGCTGAGAAATGATTTTGAGTTAAGCCAGAGTAGTAGCAGTAGAGGTGGCAATGTGTGGTCAGACTCTGGAAATATTTTGAAGGTAGAGCGAATGCAACTTGTTGGTGGATTTTAAATGAAGTATGATAGTAAAAGAAAGTTTAAAACTAAGTTTTTGGTTTGAACAACTGCAAGACTTTATTTAACAAAGATGGGAGATGACTGAGATAACAGCAGTTTTGGAGGGAAGGTCAAGAATTTAGATTTAGAAATCTTAATTTCGTTAAATTTAGATAACTTTGAGACCTCCAAGTAGGGAGAAGAAGCAGTTGAATATGAGCATCTTGTATTAAGGGGAGAGAGATTGTTTGGAGACATAGATGTGAAGTCATCTCTATCTAGATAGAACTTAACTCCAAGAACCAAGATTAAGTAACCAAGGGAGTGAGTGTTGATAGGGGAAAGTAAAAGGATTAAGTTTTATGTCATAGGGCACCCAGCCTTAAGAAGTCTGGGAAATGAAGAGGAAGTAGCAAATGATTCTGAAAAAAGTAGCCAGTAAAGTAAGGAGACATCTAGAAGTGTGTAGTATTCTAGATGTTAAGAAAGTGTTTTGAGGATGAGAGTGGCCAAATTGTCAAGTGCTGCTGTGAAGTACAGTCATATGAGCATTGGTAATTGGGCACTAGATTTACTAATGTAAAAGTCATTGAAAATAACAGTCCTTTGAATGAAGAAAATTATTTGGGATGGAGGGGTGGATTATTGCAGTTCAGCCTTTGAGTAAAGTCAGTTACACAAAAGAAACCCAGTTGGCCTAGACAATATTGTGGGCAGTTCACCAAAAATCTGAGTGATCATACATCACAGTTTCCCAAAGACAGTCCCAATTTACTTCAGACTGTCCTGATTTATGCCTATAGTATGTAACAATGACACTGATTTTTCACTTTCAGAAGTTTTCCAGTTTTGACAATAAAATATGTGGTCATATTATCTATAACAACATCATTAAGGTCTTGAACTAAAAGCAAGGCCAGTCAATATGATATTGCTTTTATCCAGCCATATTTTGCTATAGTGGTGCAGATATGGAAGAAGTAGAGACTTGGATATAAACAGAGATGCAGTTTTGTCAGTGCAATTAGATGAAGAAATGGAAGAGCAAGAGAGTTAAGGATATATGCAGAAGGTTTGTAATGTTTAACTATTGACTTCAGTAGTGTAAAGGAGAGAAAATGAGTAGGTGAGGGGGAGAAAAGGTTGGTGATATAGATTTTAAACTGCAATGGAGTTGAGTATTTCCTGGATATATGGAACTAGAAGGACTGAGATAGAAAGAGAGGAGGTGATGTTCATAGAATGGAATGTTGGAACTTGAAATTATAGAGTCATCGAAGACATTGGAAATGATGAGTTCCAATGTATGGTTATGAAAGTAAGGGCTGAAGTCAGCTAGAAATAAGATCACTGGAGGAGAAAAGTTCAGGGTCAGAGAGACCAGATGGGACAGATCATCTAGATATTTATAGCACAAGAAATAGGACTTGTGTTATATAGGAGAGAGTGACAGTAATTCAGGAGTTAATATATATGAGAAAGGAGGAGAGTGACTTAAGTTTGTTGATGACCAAAATTAGGAGTTCTCAATGGTATTAATTGCATGACATGAATTTCAAACCTAGGTACTTTTAGAGAGGAAGAAGAGAAAATGGTCTGAAAATAATATTAAAGAGAAAGAAGATACCTACCGACCTCAAACACTAGTAGTAAAATGTGGTGTGGTAATAAAAATATTTAATATTGAACATAGGAGAGGCAGTATCTTCATAGAAAAATAAAACAAAACAACCTTTAGGTAAAATAATAAGCTAAAAGAATCATTGAGAGAATAAGTTAAGAATATAGAGGATTATGTCAGTGATGGAACATAAGTTCCAAAGGACATGGAGGCAAGTTTTCAGTAATTATGGAAGGATGGGGGATGAGTCAGAAAAGATAGTCTGATCTGAAAAAAAATAAAAAAAAAAAAAACAGTACCATTTACAATTGCTTCAAAAAGGATAAAATAACCAAGACTAATTTTTTTTTTTAACCAACTGGTTGAAAGATCTGTACACTGTAAATGTTAAGACATGGCTATACTAATCAAACAATACTAATCAAAACAGTATGATACTGGCATAAAACACACACACATACATCTATGGCACAGAATAGAGAGCCTAGAAATAAACCTCTGCATATATGGTCGATTAATTTACAATAAAAGGAGCCAAGAATATACAATGTGGAAAGAAAAGTCTATTCAATAAATGTTGGGAAAACTAGATAACCATATACAAAGAATGAAACTGGATCCCTCTTTTACACCATACATAAAAAACTCTCAAATGGATTAAAGCCTTGAAACTATAAAACTTGTAGAAGAAAAGTTTCTTCTTTTAGAAATGTAAGCTCCATAAGCTTAAGCTAAGCTTACCATAGCAGGTAAGCTCCTTAATACTGATCTTGGCAATGATTTTTTGGATTTGACATCAAAAGCAAAGGCAGTGTTCCAAAAAAGAAAACTTCAGGCCAAGATGACTTCACTAGCAAATTTTACCTAACATATTAAAAAAAAGTACCTTTTTTAAATAATCTTTTCTAGACAACAAAAGAAGAGAGGATGATTCCCAACTCATTTTATAAGGTCAGTACTCCCCTAATGCCAAATCAGATAAAGGTATTATAAGAAAACTATAGATCAGTATCCCTCATAAACGTATACGTAAAAAATCCTCAACAAAATATTTTTAGATTCAGGAATGTATGAAAATAATGCACCATGACCAAGTGAGATCTATCTCAGGAACACAAGACTGATTCAAAATTGGAAAATAAATATTGTTTACTATATTGACATAATAAATAAGAGGTCAACCAAAAATTTAACAGTTGGTATGTAGATGTTTTGTTCCTTTCTGTGATTCCTTCCTTTCTGAAATTTACCCCCTCAATTTCCAGCTGGTCTGCAATTTCTGATCTTTGTCTTTTCATATTTTAAGCCAGTAAAACTGCTGGCTTTCTATTTGAGTTCTAGCCACCCAGCATTCTTGTGTTCTGTAGAATGCTTTCATGGAAAAAGCCACATAAATGAGCATTTGTCCAGGGTGGTCCTATGGTAGACAGAATTTTGAGATGGCCCCCCCAAGATTCCTTCCCTTGGTATACAGGCCTGTATAAATCCCCGTGAATGTGAGTATGATGGTGTATCACTTTTCTACTTAGGTTATATTATATAGCATAGTTAACTTTAAGAAAGTGAGGTTATCCATGGAGGGCCTGACCTAATTAGATGAGCTTTTATTTTATTTTTAAAAATTTTTTATTGAAATCTAGTTGATTTATAATGTTATGTTAGTTTCAGGTATACAACAAAGTGATTGTTAAATATATATTCCTTTTTAGATTCTTTTCCATTATAGGTTATTACAAGATATTGAGTATAGTTCTTTGTACTATACAGTAGACCTTTGGTTATCTATTTTATATATAGTAGTGTGTATTTGCTAACCCCAAACTCAAGAACTGGAGAATCTCTCTTTCTTGAAGAAAGATATTTGAAAGAATAGGAAAGGATTGTATGTACACACAATCCTTCCTCCCCTGTCAGCTTTGCAGATGGAGGGGGTTATGTGGGAAGAACAGAGCTATCTGGCACCATGTTATCAGTCTTGTGAGAACCAGAACAGAGAGCTCAGCCATACTTTGCTCAGACCTCTGACCTACAGAACTGTGATACAATAAGTGAATGTTGTTTTAAGTTATTAAATTTGTGGTAATTTGTTACAACAGCCCTAGAAAACCATTACAGGATCCCTTATTTTTAAGATCATTTTACCCCAATTTTCTGCTTTGTTTTTTATAACTCTATAGTGCCTCAAATAATTGTTTTTTAGAGATTTTAGAGATTTTGTCCAATCTCTGTAATTCTTTGGGAAGGTTATTTCTATATAAGCTACTTTGATATTACAAAACAAATGACTTTTGTTACTGACATAAGGTCTACTGTGCAAATTAAGGCATGCTTGCTACATTTTCCTGTATGTGCAGGTTTTTCATAACTAGCCTTTTTTTCAGATTATCTTTCAGTATTGTCAGAAATAGAACACTCATATAAATTTTAATGGCAACACTCTATAGACCTGAAATTCTAGAGGAAGCCAGAAGCAGACATCCAGATTCCTGGGAATGAAGTTTTGTTCCTTGATGACTATATAAGTATAATTACTGCCCTGGATCTAACATCATGGGGGAATTCCTTTTTTATTTTCTTTTTGGCTATGATTCATATAAGAATGAAAATAGGCGAAATCATGATCATGCCAGAAGAAGATCTATTTCAGACTATACAGCTTATTCAGTCATAATCAATGATAGGCAAAGATATATAGGGTGGAAGGCAAGGCTTAGTATATAAATAGATAGGAAAATTTTAAAAAAAAAACAACAGACCTGTTTGGTAATATGGCTTGGCTGACACCATAACTTTGAAAACATTTTATTGAACCAGTGAAACTGCAGTGGGTAGTATTGAGTGTGTTTGTGTACTTACACCCGGTAGTCATATCTGCTTCCTCATGGAGCATGTAGTGTTGACTACTAGTGATGATCAGTTTCGCCTTTTCAAAAAGAAGGGATAGGCAAAGAGTGCTTACCCAGTGGAAGTCAATTACAATGTAAGGAGGGCAGGATACCTACTAGCTGACTCAAAAGCCAAAGAATAGCTGTTGTGTTCATCTCTCTTTTGTTGAGGGAGATGTTTTTCACTTCATCTCCTATTATACACAAGTTGTATATATCTTCAAACATTTTTGTTTTATAGAGGGAGGAGAGGTTTGCTGACATGTGCAATGATAGGATATTTGTCAATGGTGCTGATGGAGTTCGCATTTGAGGAAACTTCTTTTCCCGAGTCCCTTTCATTCTATTAACTGGTCATGAAGTTGGGAAATACTCCTTCGTTCCATTCAGATATTCTCCTTCTTACCTATTCTGTCTTTCTACTCTTGTGTATTAACCCCTCGGACCTCTCTCCTCCTTTCCCCGAGTTCCTGCCACATCTTCTCTAGAGAATGAGAAACTGGTTTTGCAAAAACTCAGAATCTTTTGCACATATTTAAGTCAGATCATACCTGAACTTTTTTTTCTATTTCTCTGGGGAAATGATGCTCAGAGTGCCAGTGAAAAATAAAAATAAGAGGTCATTCTTAGTGAACAATCAGATTAACTATTTTATATGAAACCACAACATATAAGGAAGAATAAAATCATGAAATGGTAGAAAAACTTTGTTTTGCATCAGTGTAATTATCTTGTTCCCAAACTTCTGTTACTTTATGTGCAGAGGAATGAAACACTGGGAATATCTCCCAGTGTCACTCAAGAAGGTAGCCTTGGGAGGAATTATGCATTTTCAATTTTTTTCTCTGTGGTTTATTGGCCAGAGTAGGGTACCTGAATGGGTTATATTGGCACAACTCAAAAAGGAATACCTGTGTTGTGCAGAGTTCAAGACAGTTACCTCAAAGCTGGCTAGGTTCCCTTGTGCTCACTTTCCACATGGGGTTATACTGAAACGTGTGCTGAATTCCTAAATCAAATTAATTGTTACTGAGAAAAATGTGGTTTTCACCTCATGAAATGAGAATGTTGCTCTTGCAGTGGTAAATTGAGATGAGCAAACACATAATGATCAGCTACCTTGAAAGTTGCTCTATACATATATTTAGGTATTACAAGCAATCGTATCTAGAACATGTATTTGGAGAAGTGGTACTAATAAAGAGTATGAAATGATGACCCTGGCAATAAAACTATTAATAGAGTAGTCAGCTTATCTATTTTTATCAGGATTAATTATCTAAATAAAAATCTAGGGTATTTTGGAATGCCTAGGTAATTCTTTCCTGTAAACTCTCCTTTTCCATGGAGGGATGTTCCCCTTTAATTTTAAGCATTGCACACACACTCACACACACACACACACACACACACACACACACACACACAACCCCATAAATATAAACGCATTTTAAAAACTCTACAGTAAAATGGTCTTGGAAGCCCCACAAAAGCAGGTAAATAGAAATTTCTGTTTGGAATATGAAATTCTACGTGTGAGTTCATGTATGATATTTTATTAAATCTATACTGCCTTTGATTTTAAATGTGGCATTAATATGTGAAAAAACTCATCTTCGAATTGATACCATAGTGTTTCATTTAAAAATCCTCTTTAATAAAAGCAAGAAACACATTTCAGATTGTTTTATATTTATTCATTGAAATGAAAATATTATGATTGCCCTCATATGTGAGATTTTATATTAGCTTCTGTGAAGAAGTCCATGTTTAAGAAAGCACATTACCTTTTCAAAACAAATGGAAAATTTATAAGGAAATAAGATATTAAAATATTTGAAACACAAGGTAAATTGATAAGAAATGTCAGTGATATTTTCCCTATATCGTTTGGAAACTGGTGGGATACTGGGAATGCAGAGACTGAGAAAAGAGAATGTAAAAGCAAATAAATGGCATAAGTAGCTACAGGAAATTATTATTTTATTCATTTAGACTAAAATTTTTGCTAAATGACAACATTATTTAACTGATGCAAAGGTTTTTCTATTTACTTTTCATAATATAAAACGTTACATATTTGTAAGTAGAAGAATAAGAGACTACTCATATACCCAGCATTATACTTAAGAAACAGACTATTAAATCAGTTCTTATGAAGTCCCAGCAAAATCTATAGCACTTCCCTCATATAGCTGAAGGCTCTAGAGATAGTAGTGATACTGAATTTTGTTTCCCATCTTCTTATTCTCCCTGTATCTTTCACATGCCTGAATATAATAATAGTTTCATTTTGCTTGTTTTTAAACTCTATACAGATGATATATGTACCATATTTCTTTTTTTTTTTTTTTTTTTTTTTTTTGCGGTACGCGAGCCTCTCACTGTTGTGGCCTCTCCCGTTGCGGAGCACAGGCTCCGGATGCGCAGGCTCAGCGGCCATGGCTCACGGGCCCAGCTGCTCCGCAGCATGTGGCATCTTCCCGGATCAGGGCACGAACCCGTGTCACCTGCATTGGCAGGCGGACTCTCAACCACTGTGCCACCAGGGAAGCCCTATGTACTGTATTTCTATTTTCCCTTTTAGCTCAGTCATTCATTAGTATTGATACATGCAGCTGTAGCTTCCTTTTTTTAAAATTCATTTTCAAGGATACAGCATGTTCGTTATATTACTCTTGTGTCAAACTACATAGGAATTTCAAATTGGTTACATTCAATAGCTTTAACTTGCCAAGTATATGACTAATCTTTATCAAATTTAGCATATATTACTATACCTTACCTTAGGTTTTTGCTACATTTTTTTAAAGAAGTAGTCAAACATTGGAAACATGTAATGGATAATGTTCATTTGAGCAACAGCATCTTGTTGCTCTACCCAGCATGATAACTGTTAACATCTTCCTTTTCTTTCTGTTGGTGGTATCTGCTGTTTTATACAACTAAATTAATGATGTATTCATTAGTGAGACTTTTGAAATGGATGTGAATTCTGTAATAAAATATGGCTTGTTGATATATTAAGATCAAAATAAAATTATGAGCATTCCTGAACCATCAGAACAGCTGTAGTAATCGGTAAGAGCCATTAAGAACACTTTAGATATCAGTTACTAGTTCATGGTGATTATTTTTGACTACTTAATTCTCAGTTTTCTCACCAATTCCCACCCTGTTTCAATGGAAATTACCAAAGAATATCAGAAAAGAGAGAAAATGTGCTTTGCTAGTTGAAATAAGGAAGGGTACCTTTCATTCACCAGTGAAATTAAACCTTCTGAATTTTTCTCCCCCTGCAAGACTTGTTCAAGTAAGTTTATATTTGGGAAGGAAATATTGAACTGTAATTTATCATCATAAAAAAATGGAACGGCTTGTAAAGAAACAGAAAGCACTCCATGCTCATTGGGTTTTGTGTGCTAGGAGCTACATTTTAGGTCAGTCTATGGGCATTATGTGATTTACATTTTGGCTACCCGAGGACTATGTATTACGTGACTGTGGAAAGTATACTTGCAGCTAGAACAGAGAATATAAAACGTTGACTCCTGGCAACTTGGGTTCTACATAAAGCAAGAGCATTTTCACAGTGTGCTCCTTCTAAGGATAATCATGTCAGTTAGAGAAGTAGGGAAGTTCTCCAGCTATCTTCAAGGTACCCTTGAAGTAAGCAAAGAAAATCTATGCACATCAGTGAAGTTAGCTTCCTTATAACAGAGGCTTGTGTATAAATAAATTGTCAAAGTAAAGTTATGGCAAAGCTCAAGAAATGGATAAAGCTTAGGGATTAAAGCAAATTATTTCAGTGGAACAGACAACAGTCAATAGGATACTAATTAATGGTTGTAAGTCAAATGTTGAGTATTCATTTGTTGATTTTTATTAGTTAGCAAATATTTATTGAATGACCAGTTGATCAGAAACCATTCTAGGCACAGAGTATACAGCAATGAACAGAGCAGCAGACCTTCTACTCAGAGTGTAAGTAGACAATAGACAGATAAGTTTATAATATGTAAGTGGTTTTAAGTGCTACAAAGATTAAAACAGAGTAAGGAGGTAAGGAGTGAAAGTGTGGACTATATATGGGAAGATATAATTAAGGGAAACTTGATTTATTTTATATTTTAATGGAGATGTAGTTGATTTACAGTGTTATAAAGTTTAAGGTGTACAGCACAGTGATTCAAAATTTTTATACATTATACTCCATTTTTAGTTATTATCAAATATTGGCTGTATTACCTGTGCTGTACAATATATCCTTGTAGGTTATTTATTTTACATATAGTAGCTTGATTTTTGATGAAAAACTAAATTGCTAAATTCACAATATAAAGGAGGATGTGAACTGCAGATAAGATAGTAAACACAGAAAAACAAAACTAGTTAAAAAAAAAGTCTGAGATAATTTAATGTGTGGTGTGTGTGAGAGAGAGAAGGAGAGAGAGAGGATCCACATGAGCTAAATTCAAGGAGAAAATGTAATGGAAAAAATATCACTAAGTTGAAAATAACCTTGAGTATGTAGATGAAGTGAGCTCACTAACTATAATTAATGAAAAAACCTCACCTTAAGATATAGTGATAGTTCATATTTATTCTGTATGTGTATTGTGTACTATTTGCTGAGTGGAGTGTTAAGTTCTCTGTCTTCAGTATATCGTTTCTCCCTCTCCCTCCCTCTCTTTGTCTCTCCCTTTCTCCCTCCCCCTTCTTTCCCCCCCCTTTCCTCCCCTCCCTGGTCTCCCTCCTCTCCTTCTCTCCCTTCCTCCATTTCTTTCCTTCTTTCTTTCATTCATCAGTCTTATGGCAGAGCTCAACTATCATCTTCCTTTACCTGAGAGGAAACTGAAGCTTAAAGAATTTGAGTCAGCTTCCCATAGTGACATAACTAGCAAGAGGCAGAGGCAAGCTTCAAACTCATGTGTATTTTATTCTAGAGCTTAGGCTATAAACATTTCCCTGTTTGTAGCCTTTTTGTTAACTCAGAAATCATGAAGGCAAAACAAAAAGTTATTCACAAAGAAAAAAATACATTAGACCTCACTTCCTGAAATGTTGAAACAGAATGGAATATGTTCACAATGATTTCTAGAAGGGTGAGGTTGGGGAAGATTTCAATTTGAGAATTAATTATGTTTGTTAGTGATATGTAAAGTCAATAGAAATATAGCTAAGACATGGAATGACCCTGAGAACATAACTCCACAGTGCCATTTATGAACATTGATGAGAAAATATACCAGGCAACTTAGAAATTAATACAATGTAGGAAGCAAGAAAGAGAAAGAGATGACATAAAATAAAAGCCAATAAAATGAAAACAGAAAACTGTCTTTTGGGCATAGTATGAACATGGAATTCAAAGTGAATATCAAAAATAATGGATGAAAGACTGCTCAAACTAAAATTAATTAAAACATGAATATAAAAGACACAATGCTAGTTGCATTGTGTTATTGTTACTGTGAACAAGGTCTTAGATGGCACAACAAATTATCAGATGGCAGGCAGCTAGAGTGATGGTTTTGATTATGAATATCTCACATGGATTGAGATATTCAGGATCTAAAATAACCTCAGAGGGATGGAAGAGTGGAGCCAATTTAACTAGATCAAACTTATTAAGATGAATATAAAGATTTGCATTTATATTTTAAGAAGTCTCCAGAGGTAAAGAATTGGCTAATTGGGAATGCGATTGACTACAAGTTTATAATCAGGCCAAGTGAAATGTGGCAGCCAGAGCATTATCTACCACATTCATAGGCTGCCTTAACATAATAAAACATACTAATTGTGATGATTTTAATAATAAAGCAACCAATAATAATTAAGCATGTTTTTATACATTTCTTCACTTCCTATTTAGAGCATCACTGTGTTAGGAAATAAAATAATGCAAGATGACAAGATTTCTCCTTGTCATCCCTTGCTCATTCCACCTTTTAGGAGTAGTGAGTATGCTGGGCCTGTTCTCCTATGTCAAGAGAATGTAAGATGATTTGTGAACAATTCAGATGATGAAAGGGCGTTCTTAGTCTCAGTCAAGGCTTCCATTCACAGTAAATAGAGTATATGTGATGCAATAGGAACATAATAGTGGGTTTTCTGAAGGAAATGAGTCCTTATGGAAAGAAGACAGCGTTGGCTTTTACGTTATAGTTGCCCCCTCCCAGACAGTTACGTTGATCCATTTGACCAGTATCTAGAACGCCATTTGGAAACCATAAATTAAGAAGACCATTTATAAAACTGGAGTTACTGAAAATGTGGGGTCTCAAGAAACTTGAAAAACATATTTCTTGGGAAAGAAAATGCTAGCTGATGTGGGAAAAGAAAAACCTCTTTTAATACACAAAGGTATTAATATCTCCCCTGATATCCTAGTTCACTCTGGAAATTAAGACATTTAGCTTAGAAAAGAAAATGCTAGCTGATATGACAAAATATTTCTAATACAAAATATCTAAAATGGCCTGTAAAAACCTGTACAATCGGGCCCACTCTTCTTCTCCACCTTCTCTCCTGCTACTTTTCCTCGCTGTTACTCTGCTCTAGCCACTGGCCTACTTCTTGCACACGCTCACAGCTCTTCAGAGGAGCTCTTCTTTCAAAATGCCATCATGATTTTGTCCGTTTTCTTTAGGTCTGAACTCAAATATCTTCTCCTCTGGGGAGATCTCTCAAATTCTTTTTATCCCCCAATTCCAGAATCCTCTCCCGAACTCTAGTTTTCTAGTTATTTCTCATGAGCATCTGGCACATTCTACATTGTTTATATTTCTTACGTGATTTTGGTTTTTTTTTGGTCAACACCCCCACCCTAGCTAGAGGATAAGTCTTATGAATACAGATTTTTTCATCTGTTTCGTTTACTGCCATGTTTCCAGTGCCTGATAGTTTTTTTCCCACGTAATGTGCCTAATATATATCTATTATTAAGTAACACTATTTTTTATATAGTCAGTACAACCATTCCACTTTGGTAGTTCCATTTCAGAAAAGAGACTGTTTTTGCATTTTTGAATATTAACATTAAAAGGTTAAGTTAAGCAGATGGTATATAAGCATTTTATGAACAGCTGCTAAATTGAAATATATTGGCCTTTACAGTACTTTCAATACAATATAACTCATGCAAAGATGGCAAATTTTATATTAATAACCATAAATTACCAATCATTTTGAATACTTGGGTTTTACATTCTATTATTAAACAATAAAATGGTAACTAAAAAAACAGCAGGAGAGAATAAGTGGAGATATTTGATTTGTAATAAACATTAAATTCTCAGCAATAAATGAGCACAGGAAGCACACAAACAGGGAGAGACTGCTAGAATAAAAAAGCCCATCATTGATTTCAGAAAGCAGCTGCATTTCCCCTCAATATCCCAGCTCTTGTTTTTTTCCTCCTTTATCTATAATACTGTGTTTCAGAGATGTTGCTAATGTGCTTGCATGAGCAGAGAATGAACTAAGGGAGTGGACCAGATACCGTATAATTTTTGTTGTTGTTAGAACTCTTCTTTTACTGTAATTTTATCTCTTCCCCTCTCAGCTTTCTGCCTCTAGTTCTGGATGTTTCACTTTCTCTCACATGCATTTCCCAGATTCTTGATGAACTCATCTCTGTGCACTCTCAGCAGGGCCTTTGAAGCACAAAAGTAAACTTGTTTAGGAGGATGGATGCATTAAGAGTAAGAGTTGGCAGGCAGCCAAAAAGTTGTCTCTGAGCAGTAGGTAGTTGAGGGATGGCTGTGGACCTTTTACAGAAAAACACAGGAAGCTAGGTTTATCAAGTACACAAGTGGCAGGAAGGTGGTCTAGAATTTCTATGTAAATTACTACATTCTGTGTGGAAGGTCATGACTCTCAACATTCTGAGGGTTCACCAGTCATCAAACTCTACAGACCTGTTTCTGGTCGTCAGCTCTGTATTTCCCATTACCTGACTCAGAGCCCCAGGGCTCTCACCACTAACAACTCTGCCTCTCCTACTTATATGTGACCTTTGGTTTGCTGTCACACGTAAAGCACCTGCTGGGACAATCTTACACTGGAAATATTTTTGTTTTTTTAGATCAGTCTTTTGAGCCCTTTTTTGCTCTGTAGGTCCCACAAACTAGTTTGATAGTATATCTCCCTCTTCTGGGAATGTACAATCTAGGAGGGCTGGCAAGTGTTTTTGTATGTTGTTTCCTCAACTCATCATAGAGTCAGAACAAGGCAGGGGTTCTAGGCTCAGGGTGAACGATCTTTTCACCTTAGTTTTAACCGAATAGCTCACATGCAATATCTGTAAATGCCTGTTTTCTGAGAAATCCAACCTTTAAATACATAAATTAATAAATGTAAAAACATGATATATGTCAGAAAATGATAATTGTCATGAAGAAAATAAAGGAGGATAAGATGTTAGAGGGTGATGGCAATTTATGTATGTGTTTTTTTTTTTTTAATATCTTTATTGGGATATAAATGCTTCACAATGGTGAGCCAGCTTCTGCTCCATAACAAAGTGAATCAGTTATACATATACACATGTTCCCATATGTCTTCCCTCTTGCGTCTCCCTCCCTCCCACCCTCCCTATCCCACCCCTCCAGGCTGTCACAAAGCACCGGGCCAATATCCCTGTGCCATGCGGCTGCTTCCCACTAGCTATCTACCTTACTACGTTTGTTAGTGTGTATATGTCCATGACTCTCTCTCACCCTGTCACAGCTCACCCTTCCCCCTCCCCATATCCTCAAGTCCGTTCTCCAGTAGGTCTGCGTCTTTATTCCTCTCTTACCCCTAGGTTCTTCATGACATTTTTTTTTTTCTTAAATTCCATATATATGTGTTAGCATACAGTATTTGTCTTTTTCTTTCTGACTTACTTCACTCTGTATGACAGACTCTAGGTCTATCCACCTCATTACAAATAGCTCAATTTCGTTTCTTTTTATGGCTGAGTAATATTCCATTGTATATATGTGCCACATCTTCTTTATCCATTCATCCGATGATGGGCACTTAGGTTGTTTCCATCTCCAGACTATTGTAAATAGAGCTGCAATGAACATTTTGGTACATGACTCTTTTTGAATTTTGGTTTTCTCAGGGTATATGCCCAGTAGTGGGATTGCTGGGTCATATGGTAGTTCTATTTGTAGTTTTTTAAGGAACCTCCATACTGTTCTCCATAGTGGCTGAACCAATTCACATTCCCACCAGCAGTGCAAGAGTGTTCCCTTTTCTCCACACCCTCTCCAGCATTTATTGTTTCTAGATTTTTTGATGATGGCCATTGTGACCGGTGTGAGATGATATCTCATTGTAGTTTTGATTTGCATTCTCTAATGATTAATGATGTTGAGCATTCTTTCATGTGTTTGTTGGCAGTCTGTATATCTTCTTTGGAGAAATGTCTATTTAGATCTTCTGCCCATTTTTGGATTGGGTTGTTTGTTTTTTTGTTATTGAGCTGCATGAGCTGCTTGTAAATTTTGGAGATTAATCCTTTGTCGTTTGCTTCATTTGCAAATATTTTCTCCCATTCTGAGGGTTGTCTTTTGGTCTTGTTTATGGTTTCCTTTGCTGTACAAAAGCTTTGAAGTTTCATTAGGTCCCATTTGTTTATTTTTGTTTTTATTTCCATTACTCTAGGAGGTGGGTCAGAAAGGATCTTGCTGTGATTTATGTCATAGAGTGTTCTGCCTATATTTTCCTCTAAGAGTTTGATAGTTTCTGGCCTTACATTTAGGACTTTAATCCATTTTGAGCTTATTTTTGTCTATGGTGTTAGGGAGTGATCTAATCTCATACTTTTACATGTACCTGTCCAGTTTTCCCAGTACCACTTATTGAAGAGGCTGTCCTTTCTCCACTGTACATTCCTGCCACCTTTATCAAAGATAAGGTGTCCATATGTGCGTGGGTTTATCTCTGGGCTTTCTATCCTATTCCATTGATCTTTCTGTTTTTGTGCCAGTACCATACTGTCTTCATTACTGTAGCTTTGTAGCATAGTCTGAAGTCAGGGAGCCTGATTCCTCCAGCTCCGTTTTTCGTTCTCAAGATTGCTTTGGCTATTCGGGGTCTTTTGTGTTTCCATACAAATTGTGAATTTTTTTGTTCTAGTTCTGTGAAAAATGCCAGTGGTAGTTTGATAGGGATTGCATTGAATCTACAGATTGCTTTGGGTAGCAGAGTCATTTTGACAATGTTGATTCTTCCAATCCAAGAACATGGTATATCTCTCCATCTATTTGTATCACCTTTAATTTCTTTCATCAGTGTCTTATAATTTTCTGCATACAGGTCTTTTGTCTCCTTAGGTAGGTTTATTCCTAGATATGTTATTCTTTTTGTTGCAATGGTAAATGGGAGTGTTTTCTTGATTTCACTTTCACATTTTTCATCATTAGTATATAGGAATGCCAGAGATTTCTGTGCATTAATTTTGTATCCTGCTACTTTACCAAATTCATTGATAAGCTCTAGTAGTTTTCTGGTAGCATCTTTAGGATTCTCTATGTATAGTATCATGTCATCTGCAAACAGTGACAGCTTTACTTCTTTTCCGATTTGGATTCCTTTTATTTCCTTTTCTTCTCTGATTGCTGTGGCTAAAACTTCCAAAACTATGTTGAATAAGAGTGGTGAGAGTGGGCAACCTTGTCTTGTTCCTGATCTTAGTGGAAGTGCTTTCAGTTTTTCACCATTGAGGATGATGTTTGCTTTGGGCTTGTCATATATGGCCTTTATTATGTTGAGGAAAGTTCCCTCTATGCCTACTTTCTGCAGGGTTTTTACCATAAATGGGTGTTGAATTTTGTCAAAAGCTTTCTCTGCATCTATTGAGATGATCATATGGTTTTTCTCCTTCAATTTCTTAATATGGTTTATCACATTGATTGATTTGCATATATTGAAGAATCCTTGCATTCCTGGAATAAACCCCACTTGATCATGGTGTATGATCTGTTTAATGTGCTGTTGGATTCTGTTTGCTAGTATTTTGTTGAGGATTTTTGCATCTATGTTCATCAGTGATATTGGCCTGTAGTTTTCTTTCTTTGTGACATCCTTTTCTGGTTTTGGTATCAGGGTGATGGTGGCCTCGCAGAATCAGTTGGGGAGTGTTCCTCCCTCTGCTATATTTTGGAAGAGTTTGAGAAGGATAGGTGATAGCTCTTCTCTACATGTTTGATAGAATTCGCCTGTGAAGCCATCTGGTCCTGGGCTTTTGCTTGTTGGAAGATTTTTAATCACAGTTTCAATTTCAGTGCTTGTGATTGGTCTGTTCATATTTTCTATTTCTTCCTGATTCAGTCTTGGCAGGTTGTGCCTTTCTAAGAATTTGTCCATTTCTTCCAGGTTGTCCATTTTATTGGCATAGAGTTGCTTGTAGTAATCTCTCATGATCTTTTTTATTTCTGCAGTGTCAGTTGTTACTTGTCCTTTTTCATTTCTAATTCTATTGATTTGAGTCTTCTCCCTTTTTTTCTTGATGAGTCTGGCTAGTGGTTTATCTATTTTGTTTATCTTCTCAAAGAACCAGCTTTTAGTTTTATTGATCTTTGCTGTTGTTTCCTTCATTTCTTTTCCATTTATTTCTGATCTGATTTTTATGATTTCTTTCCTTTTGCTAGCTTTGGGGTTTTTTTGTTCTTCTTTCTCTAATTGCTTGAGGTGCAAGGTTAGGTTGTTTATTCGAGATGTTTCTTGCTTCTTAAGGTGGGCTTGTATTGCTATAAACTTCCCCCTTAGAACTGCTTTTGCTGCATCCCATAGGTTTTGGGTCGTTGTGTCTCCATTGTCATTTGTTTCTAGGTATTTTTTTATTTCCTCTTTGATTTCTTCAGTGATCAGTTCGTTATTAAGTAGTGTATTGTTTAGCCTCCATGTGTTTGTATTTTTTACAGATCTTTTCCTGTAATTGATATCTAGTCTCATGGCGTTGTGGTCAGAAAAGATACTTGATACAATTTCAATTTTCTTAAATTTACCAAGGCTTGATTTGTGACCCAAGATATGATCTATCCTGGAGAATGTTCCATGAGCATTTGAGAAAAATGTGTATTCTGTTGTTTTTGGATGGAGTGTCCTATAAATATCAATTAAGTCCATCTTGTTTAATGCATCATTTAAAGCTTGTGTTTCCTTATTGATCTTCATTTTGGATGATCTGTCCATGAGTGAAAGTGGGGTGTTAAAGTCCCCTACTATGAATGTGTTACTGTTGATTTCCCCTTTTATGGCTGTTAGTATTTGCCTTATGTATTGAGGTGCTCCTATGTTGGGTGCATAAATATTTACAATTGTTATATCTTCTTCTTGGATCGATCCCTTGATCATTATGTAGTATCCTTCTTTGTCTCTTTTAATAGTCCTTATTTTAAAGTCTATTTTGTCTGATATGAGAATTGCTACTTCAGCTTTTTTTGGTTTCCATTTGCATGGAATATCATTTTCCATCCCGTTATTTTCAGTCTGTATGTGTCCCTAGGTCTGAAGTGGGTCTCTTGTAGACAGCATATATAAGGGTCTTGTTTTTGTATCCATTCAGCCAATCTGTGTCTTTTGGTGGGAGCATTTAGTCCATTTACATTTAAGGTAATTATTGATATGTATGTTCCTATTCCCGTTTTCTAAATTGTTTTGGGTTCGTTATTATAGGTCTTTTCGTTCTCTTGTGTTTCTTGTCTAGAGAAGTTCCTTTAGCATTTGTTGTAAAGCTGGTTTGGTGGTGCTGAACTCTCTCAGCTTTTGCTTGTCTGTAAAGGTTTTAATTTCTGCATCAAATCTGAATGAGATCCTTGCTGGGTAAAGTAGTCTTGGTTGCAGGTTTTTTTCCTTCATCACTTTCAGTATGTCCTGCCACTCCCTTCTGGCTTGTAGAGTTTCTGCTGAGAGATCAGCTGTTAACCTTATGGGGATTCCCTTGTGTGTTATTTGTTGTTTTTTCCTTGCTGTTTTTAATATGCTTTCTTTGCATTTAATTTTTGACACTTTGATTAATATGTGTCTTGGCATATTTCTCCTTGTATTTATCCTGTATGGGACTCTCTGTGCTTCCTGGACTTGATTAACTATTTCCTTTCCCATATTAGGGAAGTTTTCAACTATAATCTCTTCAAATATTTTCTCAGTCCCTTTCTTTTTCTCTTCTTCTGGAACCCCTATAATTCGAATGTTGGTGCGTTTAATGTTGTCCCAGAGATCTCTGAGGCTGTCCTCAGTTCTTTTCATTCTTTTTTCTTTATTCTGCTCTGCAGTAGTTATTTCCACTATTTTATCTTCCAGGTCACTTATCCGTTCTTCTGCTTCAGTTATTCTGCTATTGATCCCATCTAGAGTACTTTTAATTTCATTTATTGTGTTGTTCATCGTTGCTTGTTTCATCTTTATTTCTTCTAGGTCCTTGTTACCTGTTTCTTGCATTTTGTCTATTCTATTTCCAAGATTTCGGATCATCCGTACTATCATTATTCTGAATTCTTTTTCAGGTAGACTGCCTATTTCCTCTTCATTTGTTAGGTCTGGTGCACTTTTATCTTGCTCCTTTATCTGCTGTGTGTTTTTCTGTCTTCTTATTTTGCTTATCTTACTGTGTTTGTGGTCTCCTTTTTGCAGGCTGCAGGTTCGTAGTTCTCGCTGTTTTTGATGTCTGTCTCCAGTGGGTAAGGTTGGTTCAGTGGGCTGTGTAGGCTTCCTGGTGGAGGGGACTAGTGCCTGAGTTGTGGTGGATGAGGCTTGATCTTGTCTTTCTGGTGGGCAGGTCAACATCTGGTGGTGTGTTTTGGGGTGTCTGTGGCCTTATTATGATTTTAGGCAGCCTTTCTGCTAATGGGTGGGGTTGTGTTCCTGTTTTGCTAGTTGTTTGGCATAGGTTGTCCAGCACTGTGGCTTGCTGGTCGTTGAGTGAAGCTGGGTGCTGGTGTTAAGATGGAGGTCTCTGGGAGATTTTCGCCGTTTGATATTATGTGGAGCTGGGAGGTCTCTTGTTGACCAGTGTCCTGAAGTTGGCTCTCCTACCTCAGAGGCAGAGCCCTGACTCCTGGCTGGAGCACCAAGAGCCTTTCATCCACACGGCTCAGAATAAAAGGGAGAAAAAGTGGAGAGAATTAGTAGAAGTATGAGGAAAGAAAGAAGGAAAGGAGGGAAGGAAGGAGGGAAGAAAGAAAGAAAGAAGGAAAGAAGGCAAGAAGGAAAGAAAGGAGGGAGGGAGGGAGGAAGGAAGGAAGGAGGGAAAGAAGGATAAAAGAAAGAAAGAAGATACAGTAAAAATAAAATAAAGTATAATAAAGTTATTGAATTAAAAAATACTTATTTAGAAAAAAAAAAAAAAGGACGGATAGAACCTTAGGACAAATGTTGGAAGCATACACATACACCCTCACAAAAAGAGGTAAAGGGGGAAAATCATAAATCTTGCTCTCAGAGACCACCTCCTCAATTTGGGGTGCTTCGTTGTCTAAAGGAGGGAAGGAAGAAAGGAAAGAAAGAAAGAACGAAGGTAAAGTATAATAAAGTTATTAAAATTAAAATTATTAAGAAAAAAATTTTTTACAAAAACCGTGGACGGATAGAACCCTAGGACAAATGGAGGAAGCAAGACTACACAGACAAGATCTCACACAGAAGCATACACATACACATTCACAAAAAGAGGAAAAGGGAAAAAAATCATAGATCTTGCTCCTAAAGTCCACCTCCTCAATTTGGGATCATTCCTTGTCTATTCAGGTATTCCACAGATGCAGGGTACATCAAGTTGATTGTGGAGCTTTAATCCGCTGCTTCTGAGGCTGCTGGGAGAGATTTCCCTTTCTCTTCTTTGTTCTCACCGCTCACAGGGGCTCAGCTTTGGATTTGGCTCTGCCTGTGCGTGTAGGTCACCGGAGGGCGTCTGTTTTTTGCTCAGACAGGACGGGGTTAAAGGAGCCGCTGATTCCTGATTCGGGGGCTCTGGTGCACTCAGGCCGGGGGGCAGGGAGGGGCACTGCGTGTGGGGCGGGCCTGCGGCGGCAGAGGCCGGCATGACGTCGCACCAGCCTGAGGCCCGCCGTGCGTTCTCCCGGGGAAGTTGTCCCTGGATCCCGGGACCCTGGCAGTGGCGGGCTGCACAGGCTCCGCGGAAGAGGGGTGTGGAGAGTGACCTGTGCTCGCACACAGGCCCCTTGGTAGCGGCAGCAGCAGCCTTAGCGTCTCCTGCCCGTCTTTGGGGTCTGTGCTTTTAGCCGTGGCTCGGGCCTCTCTCTGGAGTCCACGCTTTTAGCCGCGGCTCGCACCAGTCTCTGGAGCTCCTTTAAGCAGCGCTCTTAAACCCCTCTCCTCGCGCAGCAGGAAACAAAGAGGAAAGAAAAAGTCTTTTGCCTCTTCGGCAGGTGCAGACTTTTTCCCGGACTCCCTCCCGGCTAGCCGTGGTGCACTAACCCCTTCAGGCTATGTTCAAGCCGCCAACCCCAGTCCTCTCCCTGCATTCCGCCCAAACCCGAGCCTCAGCTCGCAGCCCCGCCCGCCCCGGCGGGTGAGCAGACAAGCCTCTCGGGCTGGTGAGTGCCGGTCGGCACCGATCCTCTGTGCGGGAATCTCTCCGCTTTGCCCTCCACACCCCTGTTGCTGTGATCTCCTCCGTGGCGCAGAAGCTCACCCCCCCTCTGCCACCCGCAGTCTCCGCCCGAGAAGGGGCTTCCTAGTGTGTGGAAACCTTTCCTCCTTCACAGCTCGCTCCCACTGGTGCAGGTCCTGTCCCTATTGTTTTGTCTCTGTTTATTCTTTTTTTCTTTTGCCCTACCAAGTTACGTGGGGAGTTTCTTGCCTTTTGGGAGGTCTGAGGTCTTCTTCCAGCCTTCAGTAGGTGTTCTGTAGGAGTTGTTCCACATGTAGATGTATTTCTGGTGTATCTGTGGGGAGGAAAGTGATCTCCGCGTCTTACTCCCGCCATCTTCAAGGTCCCCTCCCCCCTTATGTATGTTTTTTAAAAAAATTTTAGTGGAGTAAAGTTGCTTTACAATGTTGTGTTAGTTTCTACTGTACAGCAAAGTGAATCATCTATACGTATACATATGTCCCCTCTTTTTTGGATTTCCTTCCCATTTAGGTCACCACAGAGCACTGAGTGGAGTTTCCTGTGCTATACAGTAGGTTCTCATTAGTTATCTATTTTATACATATTATCAGTAGTGTTTATGTGTCAATCCCAATGTCCCAATTCATCTCACCCTCCCCTTTCCCCCTTGGTATCCATATGCTTGTTCTCTACATCTGTGTCTCTATTTCTGCTTTGTAAATAAGGTCGTCTATACCAATTTTTTCAGGTTCCACATATATGTGTTAATATACAAAATTTGTTTTTCTCATTCTGACTTACTTCACTCTGTATGACAGTCTCTAGGTCCATCCACGTCTCTACAAATGACCCAATTTTGTTCCTCTTTATGGCTGAGTAATATTCCATTGTATATATGTAGCACGTCTTAATTATGTAAGTTGATAAACTTTCTCTGAAAGGTGACATTTGATGAGAGTTCTCAGTCCTCATACTAGGTCATGCCCCACTAGAATGTAAGTTCAGTAAGGGCAAGGATTATTACTTATCCCTACTTTAAACCCATTGCCCAAAATAGTGCTGACACATATTGATGAGCAAAAATGTTTGTTGAACAAATTTGGTAAATTAAGCAATATTCTATTCAGCTTTCTCTATTTTAAAAAGGCATGCAATTAAAATGAGAATATTCCTATTAAAATTGTTAAGTATAAAAATCTGTGTCTAAGAGTTTAGTGCTCAGTTATCCAGATATGTTGGCTAATTGGAGCAATTTATCACCAAAAAGATTCTTTTTGTTAAAAACAAAAAGGAACCCACAAACATGACAGAGTGACTCAGTGGACACAGTGGAAATGGGGAGAGCTTTTTGCCCTTTCAGTTCAATTCATTTGATCTGGATTTATTTATTCTGCCCTTTGGGAAAATGACTGTTTCTCCACTCATAATGCAACACAAAAACTTTCTCCAATGAATTTCCTTTTCTCCTGAAAGGAGAGAGGACCACGGGTATCAGATTCAGGCCAACCTTTTCAGAATCTGCCTGTCAGATGTGTGACTTACATATAGATTGATAATACAACGAATAATGGCAAGCAAGCACTGGGGGACTTTGGAGATTAATAGGTTTTAGAATCTTTTATCTCTAAGTCAGTACTTCAAATTGACCTAGTTAAAAGTGGTTAAGGTGAAGTAGTTCTGTAGTATATATTTAAAATCCTATTTTGGTTTCAAGAAGTAGTGTTTAAAGGCATGCAGAACAAAAGATGAAGACTGGAAGAAGGCCTGGCAGATGAGAGTCAGGGACTGGAAATGGAATAAATTTCGAGACATAGGTAGTGCTTAATTATTTTGTGTTCCTAAGTGCATAAAATCAAATTAATCTAAATATATCTTTAGAGCTAAATTATGTTCATATTTTAAGCATAATTTATGAGTGCATTTAGAAGAATTTATAACTGTATTACCTTATTTCTTTTTTTTTAAATCCTGAAGTTTATTTCAATTTGTTACACTTTTTATACTTTTCTTTTTTAACATGCTATCAAGTTTTTTTGAGCCTCAAAATATATGGGGAACTATGCTTTAAGTGTCTATTTTGATCTAGTCACTTTGCAAATATCTATTTTACTCCTCATTCACCATCTTGCAAGGTAGGAAGGTATGACTATATGTAAATAATTTTAAAACAAATTGGTGGAAATAATAAATTGGCTAAAATGATTAATCAGGTAAAAAATGAATATTTCCAGACATAGGTTTTTATGATATATGTTAGTCATTAAAGCTAGTTCCTTGCTACAGATAATAGGTTGAATAAGAAGATATTTTTGTTTTTTGAGTTTAGAACAGTAGAAATTTAAATAGAAGCAATAATTAGATGACATTTCTACTTTGTATAGTAAGAATGAATGCAGTTTTTCTGTGTAGCTTTTCATCGTTCACCTTTGGGAGGATCTAGACTAGGTGATGCAATATCTATATTCTGGGGATGGGGCAAGGAGCTATTATCAGCATGAATATATAAATGCAACTTCAAGAGAGCCTTTGACTCCTTCTTTTATTGTTTTAGTGGACAGAAGCAGTAAAATATAGCCCAGAAAAGTGATTTAAAGTATTCTATAGAATTTAGGTGGAGAAAAATAGCACGTCAAGCACATAGTTATGTAAACATATAAGTGCATGCATACAGCTGGTCACTTACAGGTATTTCTGCTTTAAATATGGCATTAACCTCTGTCACCTTCTGAGGAGAAAACATAATATCACGTATGTGGAGCAAATGGCAAATGATAGGAGATTTTAGCTTTCTTATAATATGTTTTAAGTCATATCTTTGCTGTTCTGTTTTCCATTATTCATGGTGAGTTTGTAATGCATCACACTTAGCTACTTATTGCATGTTCCTATTTTATTTCTGACTTTTTAAAAACATGCAAATTTATAAATAAATAAGTATATACGTACATAATATATGTAACTGCATCTATATTATTTACATTTTACAGTATTTAGATGATTCTTTAGAGCAGTAGTTTTCAAATGTGTTATAAATAACTAATCTTAAAATGAAAGTGTACTTGTAATTTTAATTTGTAAAATAGAAAAAATGGTACAGGCCCCTCAGAATTTTAGTGTATTGCTCCCTTTTACTAAGGACATGTTGATATGCATTAAATCAGAGAAATATAGACTTTAGGTCCTTTTTTAAAAAATGAGCTTGCTGAGGTAGGGATTATCTCTCCTAGTTCATTACACTAATACATACATTAATTAATATGTATTGAGCTCAGTATTTATTTTTGAGTACAGCCCCCACATAGAAAAGTGAAGTCATACGTATGGAAGCAAATTTTAGAAAAGAATATATGAAATTTCCTGAATGAAAAATGATAAAGAAAAAAACATAATGAAAGGCTTTATAGCAGAAACCATCTCTATTCCCCCATACAAAGCAACATACATAAAATAGAGACATTCAGAAAGGTTAAAAATGAAAGGTACACGTAAAATAAATAGTGGCCACAAGTCTAATCAGGCATGATATAAATCAAGCCAAAAATGTATTACAGTAAGTCCCCTACATGCGAACCTTCAAGTTGAGAACTTACAAAGGTGTGAATGTGCCGCTGTATGCCAGCTGTTGTACTGTGCTACTGTACTTTTCAAGGTACTGTACTATAAGATTAAATATATTTTCTTTATTTTTTGTATTTGATGTATTATTTGTGTGAAAAGTATTATTAACCTATTACAGTACAGTACTAGATAGCCAATTGTGTTAGTTGGATACCTAGGCTAACGTTGTTCAACTGATGAACAAATTGGACTTATGAACGTCCTCTTGGAATGGAAGTCGTTCGTATGTAGAGGACTTACTGTATTTAATATAAAGAAAACCTTATAATGCTAAAGGCAAAAATTAACAATGAAGAAATTTGTTAATATCCAAGTACCCAGTAATACAGAAATAATTGCATAAAGGTGGAAGTAAGAAGATGCAAGAAGAATCAGAAGAAATCTCAACACTTATAGGAGAATTTAGCACATGTCTTTCAGTCTAAGACAGAATTAGTAGAAAAAAGAATGTTAGAAATGAAAGACAGTGACAACATAATCAGCAGGGTAGGTCTTAGAGATACATAGTGAACTCCAAGCCCCAGCAATAAAGAATGCACCTGCACATTGGACATTTACAAACACTGGCAATATATTAAGCCATAAGGAAAATCTCCATAAATTTCAAAATACAAAAATGATATAAATATTCTCTAAACATAATGCAATAAAAATAGAATCTACTATCAACATCAAAGGACATACTTATGCAATAAGAATTTAAAAATAGACTAATTCCTGTCAAACACAAAGAGCTCAAGAGACTCAAAAAATTTGAATCAAAAAAGTAGATGGAGGAAACTTAACAATTACAAAAGCAGAATTTAGTATGTTATTATTGATAAAAAGAAGATAAGCTGAGCAATTTTTTAAAAAACATAAAAGAATAAAATAATAAACCATTTATACAGAACAAGGGGGAGAAACAGATATACACAGAGTAAGTCATGAAAAAGAAGAAATGGGCATCAAAAGAGCAAACATTAACCAAATATCACAAGAGACTTCTGTGTAAAATTATATGCAAATAAATTTGAAAATCTAGATTAAATGCTTAACTTTTTAGGAAAATAAGATATAACCAAACTGAGATATAATCATAGAGACAGAAAGTTCAAACAGAAAAATTTCATAGTAGAAAAATGGGGAAAATAGCTCTCCTGCACAAAAGTGCTGGGCCCAGAAAGTTTCACATGGGGATTCTCAGATACTTAAAAAACAATTTTTTTAATTCAAATGCTACTTAAACTATATGAAGAACAAAGCAAAAATCTGAGCTGTCATTTAATCAAAAAGAATCCAAGAGTATATTAAAATTATAACAGATTGTGGCCAAGTGGGGTTTATTCTAGAAATGCTAGGGTAATTCAGTACTATTAAATCTTTTAATTTATCTTTTCTTCATTGATCTGATAGAAAAAAATATCATATGATCATCTTACTAGAAGCTGAAATTTATTTCCTTAAAAAATAATAAGATAGGAACAGATTTATTTTTACATGATAAAATACAAATGTTAGCTCAAAAGCTCATAAAATATAAATATAAAATATAAAATACTTGTCCAAAATTCCAAGAAAAGGCCAACCTATGTTTTGCTACTATTGAACATACTTTTGGAAGTATTAGCCAGTTAAATAGGCAAAGGGAAAGTATTAAAGGCATAAAAGTTGTAAAGAAAGAGAGCAAAAATACACTTAATTAGGGAGAAAGAGATGACACAGACTACTGTAGTCATTTTTCTCTTTGCTAAAGTGGATATTAGTTTTGATAAACATTTGGATAAATAAGGTGCCTTGAGGGAGTTGAAGGGGAAAGAGGATAAAAGAACATCACATTTAGGGCACATGCTTCATTGTTCTAGCAACCTTGTTCCTCTACCCATTATTGGACCTAACTGCATAACTACATGGTTTCCTTGGCACCATCAAGTGGATTTTACTTACTTTTTATCATTAAATTGAAAAGCATGTCATTTACATCTTTTAGAATTACCAGATTAATCCTGGATATTAGGCGTGTTAGAAGACTAGTTAATATTCTTGGACTTCTGCACATATTTGTTTTCATTTTTCATGCATCCTGTGTTCCTAATTTCATCTGCCCGGAGATATAGGTGACTCCCTTATCATTCTCTGTAGAGACCTAATAAACAGAAACACTGTGGGCAAATACAGGCATCCTAGAGAAGTTTTAAGAGATGATTTTGAAAAGAAGTAGAGCCATAGCTCACCATGTGCCCTTTACTTTCTCTTTCCTAGGCGTGTGTGTCATTATCTGTGAAATTATTCTCAGTATCATACTGACTCTGTTTATGTGGGTTGAATGAAAATAACATTGACATTATGAGATGGAGTGCTCTGTATAAATAAGATGTATTATTTTTACAAAAATGAATTATTTTGGAAAATTGGGAACAAAACCACTTAAAGGGTGGAACATAGCAGCTGTTGAACAGTACACTTACAGAACTACAGTACAATTTGCAAAAGGGTGCCAGGATCTGCTGTCTAATTTTATTTTTCAAAATGAAATTACTGGAAGAATTTAGCTCTGCAGCACAGTGCAATTATCTAAATGGGACTTGTCCAGGGAACAAGTGTTAATAACCTCATCTCTTTCAAGGTCTTCGTTTTAATTTGATACCACAAAATGAGCTGATTTACACATTACCAAAATGGAAGAAGGATTAATAATACTTAAATTAAGTTTTCCAGTGACCAAATCCTCTGCTTTATTCTTGGAACCCACAGTTTTGTTTTGGCTTCTGTTTTCCTATAGGTAGAGCCTAAAACATTTTTGCTATCTGGACCCAGACTGATCAGATTATTGAAACTCATATCCTTAAGAAAATAGTTGTTAAAATATTATGAACTTAGCTTATCAACAGCGACTATTATATAAGAGAATGGTTGTCATTATCTTTAAAAAAAAACTCTATATGATTTATGTGACTTTAGGCAGAAATTTTCTGTCTTCATTCAGCTACCCTAACATTCATTTCATAAAGCTTAAAACAGAAAAGTATAATTCACTTATGAGAAGGAAACTAGATAAATTCTACTAGAAAAGACTGTATTATTAAGCAAGTTTGATTAGCTTTTATTTATAAGACATCTTTAATTGTAATACATATGTAATAATTGTTAACATTGTTCAATTATGAAGTCTTCAACTTGATATCACCATACCCCTTTTTATTACCAATAGATCATTTTTCCACATAATCTAATTGTGCAAATAATTTTTGAAATATATTTTATACAGCAATACAATTATTCATGTGATTTATTGAACGGAAAAGCAAAAACTGATGTAGTTTGGTAGAATATGTTTCTTTGCTTTGGAACAATGGTGTGAATGAAAGTCCTACCTTCCAAGTTTGGGGAAAATTGGCCAAGAGCATAATTAGCTGGCTCTGTGATTTTGTCCTTAATTAAATTTTTATATTTGATTTCCACCTCCATATAATAGAGATAATCATACACAAGAGGTTCAAATCCAGTAGTTTAACTGGGACTAATTCACAGGAAGGGGATAAGAGGAAAGATAATGAATCACAACCTTGGGAATAAAATCCTGGGGTGAATCACTGTCATTCACCAATTTGCCTGGTTTGCCATTCCTTTCTGGCACATGAGAGAGAACTGAACTTCCCACTCTCATAGATGTGCCAGGTAAGCATTAGACGATTTTCTTTGTTCCTTTCCCCATGGCAGACCTTGAAGCTAGGCTGATACATATGGTGTATCATGGAATGGTAGGGCCTGCATCAGCCTAGGTCTCTGAGAAGCCCCAAGAAACAATCCTCTGAAACCGGTGTGAATATGTTGTATGAAAGAGAAATTCTCCATTCTTAGTTAAGTCCACTGAGAGCTGCAGTTGTTAACCACAGCATTAATTAACCCATATTTACTGTTACACTCCTGGGGTCGTTATAAATATGAGGTTCAAAGGTAAGAGAAGACATACTCAGAACACGTTTAAAATAAATAGAATGAGGGCAACAAAAATGGCTCGTTTAATGTCGAATATAATTGATTGTCAATCTGTTTTAGCAGGAAAGTAATAATAAATATGTGAATAACCTTTCTAATAAACCCCCAAAATCTTCTGAGACTCAAATTAAATAATTTATTTTCATCTACTTTGAAAAACTTAACAAGAGAATTTTATGAGTACTTTTAGTGCCCATTTTACTAAACACATATACACTGAGAAAAGGCAAGGATGATAAGGAACGTTAAAGTTTTCAACACACTAATAAATTCAACACAATTCTAGTTGTTAACAGAATGGAGTGAGAGTTGAAATATTGGGCACTTTTATGTTCGTTGTTTCATATTTCTGAAATACATTTTTTTTATTAAGAAGTATCTACTTTATTATGCACAAGGAAAAATAAAGATTAAAACAAAGGATTCCCTAAGAAAGACTGTCCAATTTCTTTTTACATAATCAAATTTGTTAGGTACCACATTTTGATACCCATTGCAAAATGTTGAAAGAAAAAGATCAGGTGCTGCTAAATCAAAGATGTGGAGATAAAAACAACCTTCAAATCACTGATACTCTAATCAATAAGGGCTCAGCTTTGTATTCTCCTTTACTGATGCAAATCAAGCTAATGATTTTGGCATTTTCAGGAAGTGTTTTCTATATTTTGAATACTCCTCTTACCTCGAGTGAGGTACACAGTTGAGATTAGGGAGGCAATCAGTAAAAAGCATACACTGGGATTTTTTTTTTATCGGGCACAATTGCCTTTTTACATAAATGTCATACATAATTTGTACACTGTTAAGGTCCAATAAGCTGTTTCTCTCAGTGGCCCTGGCAGGTCTTCAGTAGTATCACAGCACAACTCAACCCTGAAATGGAGTTCATCCTTAAATAAGTGAAATTTATAAAAGTCTCAGAAGTCTGGAAGAAGATGAAAAGCAGGACTAATGGAACAGCAAAACAAACCTCTTCATTTTACTTGGTATTCTGCAGCCCTTCTGAAACATGAACAACAATAGCTTCCATCATGAACCTGACAATTCTACATATACCCAGGAATTTTGTTCCTTTCACCCATGGAGAACACCAGAAAAGCAATTGCTACAACACTACCTTATTTTAATAGTATTTTCTTAAACCTTCTCTTTAGATAAATTTATATCATAAAATGAAGAGGGAGGCAGATTTACTGTGAAACTAATGAATTAAAGCTTAGGTTATGCACATGGGCCTCAGTGAGAGTTGGAGTTTGTAAAGTTTTCTAGGTGGAGAGGGAAAACCAGAGTGCATTTAAGAAGGATTTCTATGCAACCATTCCTGGTAGGATTGCTAAACAATTCTTAGAAGAAAGTTAGTTATATTTCTAAGGCTTTGGCTAATTATTTTTTCATTCTAAAAGTATATTCACTTTCATACCTAGTTTTATACTTGTCATTTACCATAAAAAGTAGTAATTTATTATTTTTTTTCTTAAATGAGGCTGTCCCTTTTTCATAAAATTTTGATCTCTCCAAACCTGGATCTCCTCCCCAGGGAAAATGAGTTTGGGGGTATGTGCTACCCCCATCACTGATTTATAAAATAGAGCCATATCACTTACTGCCATCATAATGTTACCCAACCTCAAATCTTAGTGATTTAAAACAAGCACTTATTTAGCTCATGGTCTGTAGAAGAGTGATTTCAGCTAGATTTAGCTGGACTCACAAGTCTGGGGCCAGCTGGCTGGCAGCTGAGCAAGGATGGTTTTAGCCTGGATGGCTGGGGTGACTTGTCTTTGTTCTACATGTCTCACATCTTCTAGTGAGCTACTCTGGGCATGTTCCCACAGCAGTTCTCACAGAGGGAAAGCATAGTCAGGAAACATACAAAAGCTTGTGCATCCCATACACGAATACCTCACTGACTAAATCAAATCACAGGGATGGCCTAACTCAGAATCAAGGGGTGCAAGAACAACTTGTAACCTTGGAAAATGTTCACTAAAGTATTCAGAATCCTTACCTTTTAAAGATACAAACAGATATTTGCAGTTGGAATTACATGAGGTTTTAATTTGCTTCAAAATAATATGAAAAGGGAGACATGGTAGTAATGAGCTGAAGCAAGATTGATCAAGTTGATCATTGTTGAGGCTGGGAGATGAGTATATACTGTGTATTACATTATTCTCTTTACTTTTGCAAATGCTTGGAGGAGGGGCAAACCTGTATTAGCCTTTCATTGCACTAAAAGGGGCTACTTATAGCATAAATTTACTCCCTTTAGTACAGTAATTATATTATTTTCATCTAATGTATGATGGCTAGAGAAAAATGGAGAATAGAAATTACCTAAAAAAATATTAGTTAACTGTATTAAAAAAAGAACAAATGTTTTATCAGTTGTATACATTTAAGGATGAGTTTATTTCTGGTTAATCTCTACATACATTTACATATTTAACAACTATTCATTGAGCCCATCTAGGTACCAGGCACACTTCCAGGCTCTGGCCATCGGGTAAAACACATGGATGAGGTTTCTGATCTTAAGGGTTTTATAGTTGTATTAGTTTTCTACTGCAGCTATAATAAATTCCCACAACTTTGGTGTTTTAAACAACACAAATAGAAAATCTTAAAATTCTGTAGGTCAGACATGCAACACGACTCTCACTGGATTTAAATCAAGATGTCGGCAGGAATGCATGTTTTACTGACAGCCGTAGGGGATAATACGTTTGCTTGCACTTTTCATCTTCTCAAGGCCCGTGTACATTTCTTGGTGCATGACTCCTTTTCTCCATCTTGAGAGCCAGCATTGTCGCATTCTTCTGTGCCTTTCTTCTCTAGTAGTCACATCTCCCTGTGACTGACTACACCCAGGAAAGGTTCTCCATTTTTAAGGAGTCAGATGATGAAGTTGAGCCTAGCTGGACCATCCAGGATCATTTCCTCAAGATCTTTAACTTTAATTATATCTGGGAAGTTTCTTTTGCCATGTTAGGTGACTTATTCCCAGGTTCCAAGGTTTAGGATGTGGACATCTTTGGAAGGCCTTTATTCTGCCTACGATAATAGCCAAATGGTGGGAGAAAAAAAATAAAAGCATAACAAGTAAATAAGCGGAATAGATACTTTCAGACACTCAGATGTACCATAAAAATCCATAAAGTAATGATACAATAGACAGTTACTTGCAACGTGTGTTTCAGAGAAGACCTCACTAAGGAAGTGACATTTAAATTGAAATTTTTGGACAAATGGAGACTAACTTGCAGAGTTCCATAGGCAGATCATGTCTGGTAAAGGCAAAGTTAATGTAAATGCCCAAAGTGGGGAAAAAGAAAGATGGTAAAAGAGCTGGATCCTAATGAGCTAAAGGGAAAGTGGTAGCCCATGAACTAGGGAGTTAGGGTCCAGGTTTACTGGCTCATATAGAGTCTGATTTACTCTGTTTTACTCATTTTGTATCAATCGTGAAAAAAGCCAACAGAGGGCTTTAAGGAGAGAAAAGACATAATCTGATTTATGTTTAAAAATAACATTTGGCTGCTTTGTGGATAATAAAGTGTAGTTGTCTATCCTCCACAGAACCTAATACAGGCCTTGGCTATTATATCCTAAATTAGTAAAATCCTAAATTAGTAAACTAACAAACTTCCAATATTATTAACAAAACACTCCTTCAGTAATTAATATTAGGTTTGGAAAAGGATCCAAAGGACCATTATGAGATTTGGAATGGATAAGTAAAATTGGATAAACATTTATTTATTTTACTTAAGTATTCTTCCTTCAATAGAAGTAATTCTGTTATTTGGCATTCACCTTACAGGTTTAAGTAGGAATAAGACAAAGTGTTCACATATATTTTTAACAAATCCCAGTTTACAGTGTCTGGGGTACCCCATCATATTTTTAAAGCTAAATAAGAAGAAAATCAATTAATCATACTATATGGGAATGTTCAAAACCAGTGCTATTGTTTAAATTTATGAATAGACATTAACCATTTCACAAGGCTTATTTCCTAAATATATAGGTAAAAATTCATAGAATTGGCAGGAGATGGGTGAAAGAAATAATATCAGAAATGTATACTATTTTGATGAATGGGAGAGAATGATCCATGTTTATAACCTGCACTGTGCTGAATAGATGATCTGTATCATTTTCTCTTGTGATATAATCTGCTTAAAAGATGATTCTGTGAACAAGAAAATAATTGGGGGTAGTTTAGGTGGTAACATTTGCACATATTAGAAGTTGGTGGTTAGAAGGGAAACCAAAAAACCAAACTAATAAAATAAATAAAGTAACTATAGGAGGTATACATGAAGCTCTGTCCCCTCCCTGCCTATCCTATCAGAACAAAGGTACCAATTTCTTATTTTGGCAAGGAAAGTTTCTAAAATATCCTCACTTATGTGTGGTTTTAATGTGTATCCTTCTGTCTGATCTCCACAATACACATATAACCAGGCCTATCCCTCTGGTGAAGACTTCTGGAAGCTTGATAACATTGATACAAATTGAATTACACTGTCGAATTGACTTTCTGAGAAATGAAATTACAACAGAAAAAAAATTATTTGCTCTTTCAGTACAGATAATTTTGATTAATTGTACCATTACATAAAGATTAAGTCTGAAACATTCATGATGATATTGAAATTATATGCTTTAACATAATATAAAACGTAGGTAAAACATAATGTATAATGTAATATATACATATAATGAAAACTTTTACATATAATGTAAAACTTTACAAACTTTACATTATGGATAATGTATCCATAATGTAAAACTTATGTAAAACATAATGTAAAACTTATGTAAAACTTTAACATAATGTAAAACATAATGTAAAACATAATGTAAAACAGTATAATTTTTCTTTCCCTCTGTTAAAGCCATCAAGGTGTGTGTGAGTGTGTATGTGTATGTAATAAAGCTAGAGTACACCTTTATAATAACACATACACATGGCAAATATCAATACAACTTATCAGTAATGGAAAACAAAATCAACACATATTTTAACTACAAAACCTCATCTTATTTGATGCTGTGACTGTTTTCTGATGCAGCTCATGGTCACTGTAGTAACAGTTTTGGCATTACAACATCCTGTCAGTAACCCATTCAAAATGACGGCTATTCATTGAAAAATGACGTTCTTTATGAATAGCCTTGTAACATTCATATAATGAATCTATAATTATGGAACAACAATGCTGCTCTATAAAACTTCAACAGAATTAGTTCTTGCATCTGCCTTTGGTAAGTAAAGCTATAACAGAAACTAAGGCATTTGCGCTCACTCTACTCCAATGAATGAATAAGAGGAAGCCACATTCAACAAACTGCTTTATTTTCTACTCCTTTTTAAATTTCCTCTTGCCTTTCTGTAGACCAAGAGGAAATAAAAGAGCAATTACTCATATGATATTCCTATCCTGACAGCACCAGCCTCTTCTGACTACATTTATTGCTGTACTGCCAAGCCTCTTTCTGCCACATCCTCTGGCTTGTCATAGGTTTCCCAGTAAATCTCCACACTATCCATTATTTAGCACAAGCAGCATTATACATTAATTCAAGAATGAGTACTTAGGTTGAGAAATCAATAAGCAGAAGGTCTATTAAAACCCAGGTAATACTAGAAGATACCAGAAAGATTATAATCTGCTCTGTGCCTTGCACAAAAGGCACTATCATAAGCCAGCAAGAGTTCACTTGCACTGGTAACATCATTTAGACACTTTTTTACAGTAAAACATAATCACCTCCATGTTCTGACTTGCTAATAGATTTTTAGGGGGGTTCCAAGTTGATCCTCTAAGAGAAACTTTTGAAGTTTCAAATTTTGACAGACTAGAGAGTAATAGATCCACACTTTATTAGTCACCTTTCTGGGTATGAGCTGCAGTGATTGAAACATGCTAAGGGGTCTTTGGAGATGGCTTGGCCACTTATAATTAGGGAGATTCCAGAAGGCACTGCAATCTGGATAAAAATTGAAATTTACCAAACAATCTCATAATCATTTTTTTTTCTCATAGTCATTTGAATGTCTTAATCTCCAGCTATTTCTCAATGTATGGGAAAGGCATGATAAGACAGAAGCAAGCAATTTTCTTCCAGAGATCGAAGGGGGATGCCTCAAATACAATTTAAGCGCCCGTATTCAGAACTTTCTTTCAAGGAGCAGCCTCTACAATGTTATTATTGTTTCTTTCCACTATTGAATGTCAGGTGTCCATCCTGCTGAGTGCATTGATTGTGGAATTTATAGCATGACACTTAGGGAGCAATTCAGACTGCCCTCAATAATCCCACCAGGCAATGGAGTGGAAGGGAAGTACCAAATCACATCCAGACACTGCAGAGGGCATATTTCATAACAGAGACTCAGCATTCTTGAGGTTCACATGGCTACTTATGTTATTCATCCTTCATTTTATGTAAACTTGGAGAGAAGTTGGGATGGCTGGTTTCATTCAGCGGTATCTTCCTTAAAGAATAAGGACTTGGCTTTAGAGTGAGGAGAGAATGTCTTAGTGTCCATTATAAAATAACATGAAAAATTATGCTTATATTCTAAGTAAGAAGGATCTGGCTGACTTTGAAATTACTCTTAAAGATATGTGATTATAATGCCAGTATACAGTATGTGTGAGTACAGCGAATGATTTTAGAATTTACCATCTAGATGAGATAGTCAATATTTCTAGCTTGTTTATTTTTATGTTTATTCTAATGGCAACTGACAATGCTTCGAGTTCCACGTGCTGCCTAAATAGAATTAAACACGGAAGTTCAAGTCCTTGCAACATATGAAGGAAAAAGAGAATGAGTAGTTTATGTTCTCAGAGTTCTATATATAAGGATATCATTCATGCCTTTTTAAAAATTAAGTGTTGCTTATCTCCATGTTGATATGCTTAGTAAAAATGTAGAACTATGAATTAGTTTTTTTGGATATTACATCAAATGGTGTAGTTTCAGTGCAATGTTTTTGTTTCTTTTACTTTTTCTGTAACTTCACTTAGTTTTATTTTCTCTGTATTAAGTACTAAGTCATGTTTAAATATAATAGTGGCAAGGAAAAAGATGAAGTCACTTGATCCCAGGTCAGTCCCTACAGTGAAACCATGGTTTTTTCTTCTCTAGAGATCTCAGGCATTAAAGACAATGGATCTAAGAAATTAGGTCAGATAACAAAAATAAAAATAAAAAACAACAGCAGGATCAAAACTAAGTAAGCACATTAACCACTAAAGCCGTTTCTGACTTTGTAGTGTCAGCTAATATTCACTCTGCCTTGGTGACATCCTCACTTATATATGTTTTTGAATGATATACTGTTTTTTTTTAAGAGGATCTTATTACAGCCTAATGATTCAACCAGAATGTAGGAGAAAAAAATAAAATCTGTGTGTTCTGGAGAGGCAGAGCTTGGAGACAGTTTTCAGGGGAGACACATGAATGAGACAAGTGAGTCCAGGTCTGAGGCACTACAACTCCACCACATACATTTCTAAATATTAGTTTTATATTCCCCTCAGCAAAGCAAGATGATTTTTTTTCTCAAAAGACATCAGTGCTGAACATGTCTGGGTTCTCATAAGGAAAGTGGTCAATAGAAACATGAAATTTGTAAAGAATGACCACTGATCATATTAGTTCCGACAATAAAAGTTCACATAATCTTTGCATCCAAATGAATGCTATTATCTAATTCTTCAAATGAAATCAAGAATAGGGTGATTTTTGCTCACAGGGGGAGTGTTTAGTCAGTTTAGTCTTAGGGAAGAAGAAAAGCCTTATGCTGCATACTGCTTGAACAATAAAACCTGAAAAGAATTCTATTAGATTTATTCCACCCTAATAGAAAGCAGAGTAAACATTCACTTCTGAATTACTTATTAAGAAAAGAAAAATAGAAATATTGATGAGTAGTTCTCATATGAAATGTGAAATTGTGGGACTCTCTACAACTTATTAAATAAAATAACTGTCAATTTCATATTTTTCTGAAAAAAAAACATGATTGATTTTATGGTGTATATTAAGAAGCTTAGATTGAAAGGCGAGACTTGATTAAGAGACTTTTAAAAGATTTCTCTGTTCTTCTCTATCTACACTGTCTCCTGTAGTGTTCTCATATGTTATTTTGCTGATGAAACCATTCGTGTGCAAAGGGCTCCTGAATGTATTTTCTGACTCATCCCTGAGCCCCAAATTTATATATGCAGTAGCCTACTTAAAAAATTCCATTTTGTATTCAGAGTGAGCAAGACAGAACTCATAATTTCTCCCCTCTAGAGACCCCTAATGTATTCTCCTCTTTGTCTTCCCCCTTGCAACAAATAAACCATCTAGAGGCTCTACTCAAAATCTGCGGAATCCTCCTTTTCACCAAATCCCATACATAAGACTTCATCAACCATGTATAATATATATCGAGGTACTTAACTTTTCTTCATTTTTACAGAGACTGTCCTGGCCCAAACTACTTCTACTTCTTTCCTTTACTGGTTGCACTCTTCTGTCTTTAGCTCTCTCTACAGCCCATTTTCTGCACAGCTTCCAGAATGATCTCTAAAATGTCAACATGTCTAGATCACTTCCCTTAGTAAAAATCCTCTGCCTCTTAATCACAGCACCTGAAATAAAGTCTATTCTTCTTATCATGGCCTACAAGTACCTAAAGATATGGCCATCTAACTCTGAATTTGTTCACCAGCACTCTCCCCATGAACTACTAGGCTCTGACCCTTGCTTTCTTTCTGTTCTTTGAACACTGAGCTCACTTCCACTGTGGAACATCTGCATTTTGTTTGTTTAGATTACTTTCCTTCAGCTATGTCAGGCTGTTTCATGTCTTTTAAATCTCAGGTTAAATGGCACCTTGTCAGTAAGGCCCCACCTCACTGTCCACTCTGAATGCCCCTGCCCCCGGGGTCCCATCCTCACCCCACGATTCCCTATGACATTTTCCGATTTCTATTTTCATTACTTTTATTACTGTTTGAATTTATGCTATACCTTTGAACAAGGATGTGTTTGTTCACCATGACATCCTTGGTGACTAGAACATCTGCGTCACAGTTAAAGGATAAATACTAAAGGATGAATAAATACTTGTTAAAATGAATAAATTTACTTGCTTTTAAATGTATTTCTACTCCATTTATAAGTTGGGTGCCTTGTATTCCATATGAATTCCTCTTAATTTTTTTTGAATCTCCTAATGTGGACTAAATTTATAGCTGCTTCCATTTATTTCCATTATAATTAGAATTTTCTGGAAAATATTTGCTGTATTTTGACATAAATTGAGGGAAAATTTGTTCCACTCTTCATTCCCAAAAGCTATCTTTAAATAGTGAATTTC
Source organism: Stenella coeruleoalba (assembly GCF_951394435.1). Classification (NCBI taxonomy): domain Eukaryota; kingdom Metazoa; phylum Chordata; class Mammalia; order Artiodactyla; family Delphinidae; genus Stenella; species Stenella coeruleoalba. The sequence goes on from NC_137153.1 coordinate 44,515,181, forward strand.
TTCACACCATGCCAACTCTGTTTCCTGTAATTCTTTTCAGTGTTTGCCAGTAACAGTAAAATATGCTGTTTTAATTTGTATTTATTTTATATCTCGTGAGTTGAACATTGTTTATAGGTTTGAGGTTATTCACATCTCTTCTCTCAAATGTTTTTGTCTCTGTGACAATTTTTCTACAAAATTTATTCATGTTTTATTCAAAATACTGGAAATTAAGAATATATATTTTAAAAATAAAACATGTCCCCGTTACAAAAATTCAAGTGGTCTAAATGTAAATGATCTTTACATCATTCTACATTAGAAAACTTTCCAAGAAATCACATGGAACTATCTTTCTTACTCTCTAGCACTATAAATATCTCATCGGCTCTGCTATATCTCTTGTCTAGAAGTTGGCCCAGTGTAACCCCAAGAATTTTAGCAAAATGACAACTGCTTTCATATAGCTTTATGTCTGTTTTGGATTCAGAAGTTTATTGGTATTGATGTTCTTATAATAAAAGTTTATTTTCTAGGTTATGGCAGGATAGAGAAGTAAAAGTAGGAATGTTATTTTGACTCTACAAATTTAAATGATTAAAAATAAAATAAAGGCAAATAATTAGGTAAGACACACTATAAGTGAGTAAGATTGATACATACTCCAGACATAGCTTAACACAGATTAATGAAAAAGTATCTGGCACATGGTATGTAGAAAGTAGTAACATTAAAGTACTATATATATTTGTTAGCTAGGATATGTGGTGATAGCACACAATCCCACAATCTCAGTGGCTTAACACAATAAAAGTTTATCTCTGTATTCCAGGGGTTCTTTGCTCCACACTCACTCAGGGATCTAGTCTGATAAAAGCTCCAACATCTAATAACTTTACCATCTGGGATATGAACTCTGCTAATTGCTGCATCAAGGGAAGACACTCTGGAGGCATGATGCTGACTCTTTAATGCTTTGACATAGAGCAGACACATGACATGTCTGCCCACAGCCCTTTTGGCAGAATGAGTCATCAGCTATACCTTGAAATTGGACAGACCATTAAAAAGCTTAGTGTACCCATACTACTTCAGCCACAAGGTATAAGTAATGCCCTAGTGATTTGATTTCCAGCAGGATTAATATACAAAAAGATACATTTCTATATTTTATCAAAGTACTCTCTAAGTCTGTTATATTTGGGTGAGAGTCTGAAAACAATGAAGTATATAATATAGATATACACAATTTTAAAAAGTTTTGCTTGGACTATATTATCTGGAAAAAAATGGATAGATGATCAATTCTTGTCAAATGGAAGGAGGAATTTTTCCTTGGACTCATCCTCTCCAATTTTAATCAATGATTTAGAAAAGATATGAACTGTTATATATTGTCTACTGATAAAAATTACTGTTTAAAAATTGAGAATTTATGGCTATTACTTCAGTGACTTCTGGAAGAAAAATTAGTACTTTATGCATCAAGTTATAGTTGATCACAAGTGTATTTTACCTCCCAAATAGTAACAATTTTACATGTCAAAACATTACTTTCTTGTTGTGGCTTTCTGCTAATTAGAGAAATGAATCTTAATTTAATTTATTTTTAACCTTTCTGATTGCTTATTACATTGCAATTTTTATATTTATACATAGATACTTTTATTGGGCCTATAAAAGTGATTGTGACTTTCTATTTTATATTTCCAAATATGTGATAATTTTCTATTATTAATGATTTTTTCAGAGTAAAAATATATAACCAGTAGTGTATTTTAAAATGAATAAGAAAGAAGTAAATGGAAAATTTAACAAATATGAGTATATGTTCTGGATCATAATGCTGTATTCACATGTTTCACTCATTTTTAAAAGATTTGAATATTTCTTTGAGTACATTTCATTGATAGAGTATTCATTGCCTTCTTGCTTCTTCTTGTCATCTGATTTTTATTAAGTTTAAAATTATACATCATCATTTGAATGCCTGTACCTTCCATAAACGTACTTATACCTCTACCATTACTCTGCTGTAAAGAAGGCACTGCAGTCGTTCTTAAATAGATCTTTGTCTGAGAAAGGAGAAAAGAAGCAGATCAGTTACAGAAGTTGTAAGATAAACCATGAAAAATATAACAAAGCCAGAAAAAGGAGAGACCCATCACAAGAAATTTTGTTAAGAGACAGCATCATGCATTGTCAAGGGCTGATTTACATGTAGGTTAGCCTGAACAGAGGGCAAGACCTCAAGAAGCCAGAATAAGAGTATTTGATTTCCCCAGGGATGAAGGTAGATAAAAGAAAATAGATAATATTATGTGTTGGGTGTTCAGGGGAGCGAGGATGAATTGAGAATTGATGAAGAAGAAAATAAAGGGGTAAAGCCTGAGCATACTGGCAATTTGAATTTAATGTTGTATTGTGTAAATTACTTAACTATAACATGTCAACCCAATATATTACTCATGGTGTAGTGTATTTACTTTCTACCGAACTCCTGGCAGTAGCATGTATGTATAAGAGAGGGGGGAGGAAGGAGAAAGGGAATGAGGGAGAAGAAGGGAGAGGAGGGGAAGGAATAAGGGGAGAGAGAGTAGGATGAGAGAGGAGGGAGGGGGAGGGAGGGGGAGGGAGGAAGGATGGGAATAAATGAGAGAGAGAGAGAGATTTATATCTTTCGAAAACCCCAATTTGGTCTTTGGTTTCCATTTTGGAATGAAAGTCCCAATGACATGATAATTGCCATTTCATTTAATCTTTTTTTTTCCTAGGAAGATTGCTAATTCCAAGAAACAGACATATTAAATATTGGGAAATGCATTCCTTGAAGCCCAAGTTTCTTTATGATGATGTGCATGGGTCAAGATTCTCTGGAAATTAAACTTTTTTAAAAAAGGAATCTCTTTTCAGGAACAGTGCAAAATCAAATTATATTGCTCCCACATATATCTCTGAAGAGTTAACTTAAATTGACATTATTACTTCCTTAAAAGAACTAACCTGTAGATTAGTTTCTGATAAATATGTCATTGCTTTCCGCAATTTAGCTTTGAATAATGGCTGGTTGCATCAAAGTCTTCTAGTTTGGAAATCTAGCATTGATGGCTTTTCTTCAGTTTACAGTTCTTATATTCACTAAATTTTGTCACAACTTCAGTTGAAAATTCTTGAGACTCACACTTTCCTCTCATTTCCAAATAATACATTCAATTTTTATGTTTACACATTCCTTTGGAAGTGCTTTTTGATGTTTCTAGTTCATTTTTACTTCCATTCAATCCTGCTAATATTTCCTCTATACAATCCTGAAATATTTAGAGATTACTGTTCCCAAAATAATCATTACAAGATCTCATTGTTTCTGTTCATGGGAATATGATTTGACTTAGATATTTACACCATCATTATGATCAAGCCACTTAAACCTTTAATAGCACCAGTTTTCTCCTTAAAAATTCCACAAAATTGGAGTGAATGACCGAAATTCCATTCAGCGTTAACACACTATGATACTGTGATATTATTGTCTACCAAATTAAGCTTGAGATATGTTTTTCAAGTTTCTCTTCAAATTAACCCATCTTAAATTTCCAACCTTATTTCCACTGTTGCCCGATGTGTATTTTCCACTATTGTTAATCACCTTCTATAAATGGACTCCATGTTTATCTATGTTGACTTGACTTTGGCAGTATTATGACCTCTGTCAGAATGTTTCTTTTTATCTCTGAATTTTGCTCTCCATCCAAGTCCAGAAAAGGACCTACATTGGCTATTTTCTACTGTATTAAAATATAACTCATTTTCCTCTCATAGAACATTCCTTGCTTTCCATTCCATATGGGTATCTCTAATCCATTTTGGAATTCTGGGCTAAAACATATATATTAGAAATTACATTTATGTAGTGTGATTCTTCTCTAATTCATTTCTTTTGTGTAAATTGAAATAGCACTCTGGTTTCTTGCACTTATATCTTCTCCTTCTCATGGTTTAATTGTTAATTGTTGCTATTTTTCTTTTGGGGGATCTCTGTATGCATTTCTACTTAAAATGTAGTTCACGCTGAGCTGTATGGATTCCTTCAGTTTAGTTCCTATGTTTTAAGACAACATCAAATTGTCTACCATTTTTTGCATTTTTTTTCTGTTCAGTTACCATTTAGTTGCTCTTTAATGGCAGAATTTTCTACTCTATTGCTAAATAAGCAAAACCATACTTTTTATTGTGATCATCAAAATGGGGTGGACTCATTTAGGAAATAATATTCCTAAATTGAATATTGAACAGAATTGAACAGAAAAAAAGTTGCAAATCACTTGAAATAGCATCTCTAAAGGTAACTACTTATACTGTTATTTGAAGATTCTTCCAAACATGTTTATTTTGATATATGTCTCCATACATTTGTGTGTGTGTGTGTGTGTGTGTGTGTGTGTGTGTGTGTGAAAAAGACAGGAGAGGGGAGAGAAGGGAAAGAGGGTGAAGACAGAGAGAGAGAGAGAGGAGATCACATGTGGATACTTGGTTGTGTATCTGGTTATTTTAAATCAATAAGATGAATTTTTTCTGACGCATTTTTAATGACTACAATATGAAATGGATAGATGTACCATAACTTATTTAACAAGTTCCTATGGAATTGTTTGGTTAGTTCTTAATTTTTAATGTTATAAACAAGGCTGCAGTGAACAATTATGAGCACATATCTTTGTGTACCTTTCATTTTTGCCTTATAAAAGTACTCAAGGTGGATTTGATGGGTCAAAAATACTTCTAGTTAAAATAAGACTAAATAACTAGAACTGCTTTATTCTGCTTCATCACATAATAATGGCATTTTGGTCTTCTGCTATCTTTCTATATGGAGACATATTATAATAAAAAGATGTATAAAATTCCTTAGTGAATTCATAATGTATCTTTAAAGAAGACACTGTATTATGATCTCAATGAGTAGCACTTGGTATGATATTTATGAATTTTCATGCTTACTTATGTGTGTGTATGTATGTGTGAAGGGAATCTATTTTATACAGTGATGATTCTCATAGCTTACCTCCATAAGACAAAACTATTGTTACATACCAGGCAATGTTATAAAAGCTTCTTTCTGTATTATTGTACAAAGATGGAAATGGAGAAACAATAACTTATCAAAGGTTGTCGTTATTAAATTATATTACTAGATTTCTACCAGTTCCTGAGGTCTCACAACTAAAAATTGTGTAGGGAGGAAATCAGCTATCAAAATAAAAATAACTTTTAATCAGTCTTCCACAAAAGAAGCAGATTTTGCTGCAGTCCTGCATCATGGAAAGCCATAATCTGTGGCTTTTCTGAAGATGCAAATTGCTGTTATTTTTAGAAAAATAGTAAAGAATGGCAGATACATCAGGTACAAAAACAAGCCTGAGATTTTTTTTTTTTTCCTGTGGAAAACAGCAAAATTGGTTTGGAAAGTAAAATTGTGATGTAAACCAGTAGATAACAGCATGGTTCTAACTTCAGACCCAAGCTTTGCTTTAAAGAATATTAGCCATGAGTCATCATTTCTCCTGTGTAGAATTTTTAAAAATGCATATTCTAACTTAGAAAGAAAACTGAAATATACTGAGTTTACTTTAATAACTGCTACTTCATTTAACTTAATTTCAACACAAGGATGACAGTGTATACTATCCAAGCCATTGTGGTGATGAAAAAACAAAGCCTATGATGGTGCATCCAGTGTCGGACCGACACTCAAACACAGATTATATGCACTAAATGTGTTTGAGTGTTAGTCCATAATACAGAGATATTATTCCCTAATAGGTTAGAAGAAGATGAGTAAAGCTTGTCTCCTATAAGTGAAATTGATCGAATATAAACCTTTCAGCCATTATTAATGGTCTGGGAATACCTTGCTGTTATAATAGGTAGTAATTAACTGAAAAAAAAGCATAATTAATTAGGGCAGCAAATTGTATTGGGTGAAAGAAAACAATGATCTTGACAAGTCCTTTATAATAAACCCTTGATGTCACGTTAACTTCCTGTGTTCCAAATGAAGTATCAGTCGCTAACTATCTATCTACTATGAATACAATAAGCAATGCCTGCATCCTTAATGATTTTCCCAGATCAAAAAAAATGTAACTTCATGGAGGCATAAGCATTCCCATATCTTAAAAGGCCCATGACTCTTCTCTTATTGATGAAAAACAATTAATTCCTCTTAGTTAATTTAATTATGTTGAATTTAGCCAGAAAAGTCTCATTATCCCTTGGTGTTTGTGGTGACAAAATACAGTTTCTAGACCAGCAAGGTAATCAAGCTTTCCAAGATGAAGTGTTTTTGAGGCCAGCCAGCTCTCCTTCTTTTTTTTAGAAATGCTTTCCACTATGTATCATATCTTTTTCCACTACAAAACTTACTGTATAAATGTATAATAATTAGTTAACATTATACTTGGTAAGAAATGATATAGTTAAAATGTTCTCTGATATTTTTTTAAGAGAAATAACTATGCAAATAGGTTAAAAATAATATAACAAAGAAATATACCAATAATACACCTTGGTTTGTACCAAGGAAAAACATTTAACACAGTAAAAAACCTTATCTATCTATCAGTTTATTGTGGTTAAATTCAAAACCATACTTTAATTACTGTAGTTATTCAATGGCTTTGTTCACTCTAATTGTCTGACAAATCACTGTTGTTAAGTAAAATTAAAACATAGAATGAGAGCCAGAAAATCTTGTTTCATTAAATTACATATTCACATTTGATATGCAAAGATGTAAATGTGGACAGGTTTCATTTATTTAATTTTTACAATTATTGATGGTAGAAGAGATCCAGCACCAGGTAAAAGAAGAAATAAATTTAAATTTCTCTGCATGATGAGAAAATAGATATGTATAGTGAATGTATACTTGAATGCAATGACTCCTGGTCTCTCTCTTTTCACGTTCAACTTTCTAATTGGTATCTAGTACTCTCTCTTTGTATCATCTCATTTAATCCATTCTCTGCATTTTTCTGTTCTGTCTAGACTGCTAGGAGTTTGGCTTCTATGGATTGCAACTCTGTATTTCTTGTATTTAAGTATCTGGTTGGATTTTGCTAATAATATACTTAAGTACAAATTAGAAGTGATTGTGGAACAAGAAATTAGGATGGTTATTTGCCCCATTGGCGTTGTCATGTTCTATGGTTACACCACCTATTAAATGGCTTCTATTCTAGGCTTCAAGGGGTTTTCATGCTCTGACACCACTGTCCTTTGCCCTTGCTCTGTCAGGCCAGGTTGGTTATGATGTCTCGCTTTTAGTCTGGAGTATTTAACATCCCTGTGCTTAACAAGCACATCTGTAAATAATCTCTTCCTCAAACTTTCCTCAGTTAAGCATTTTAGCATACCATCTGCCTTCTTCTGGATCCTAAATAGTCATTGGTGTCAGGATCAGCCCAGGAGGTAGACGTTCACAGTGGGCTACTTAATTATTTGAAGAGTGGGCTACTTAATTATTTGAAACATATTTTTGCATATCTGAACCATTTTCAAAGACCATTTAGTAAAAACACCAACTAATTGTGAATCTACTACATTTAGTAGCAAAAGAGTTTTTCATACCTCATGTCATTCAAGGCCATGATATATTCAAGGCTAGGCTAATGTTTTCCAAGATGGAGTCTAATTTGTTTTAAAGGATAAATATAATATCATTCCATACACTGTATAAAAAGTGGTCGGCCTGTTCTTAATGTGAGCATATATAAATAAATAATATTCCTAAACTTTGAAAATGGTCATACTTTTTATATTCAGGGCTGTTACTATATATTTTTTTGATTAATTGCTTAAAATTAAAGTAACCAAACAAATTATTGGGTACAAAAATCAATAACCAAATAAAGTAAAATTAAAACAACAAAAATAACCAGGCTCGCTGAACATCACTCTCTTTTGGACAATTTGTTGTTCTTTGACATGCCTCATGTCTTATAATTTTGGCCACTTATATTTATTTATATTTCAGTAAAATGTATTAGTCTTATCTACTTATCATTTCTTGATAACAGAAACCTGCTAAAAATTTTAACATAATAAGAATTGTAATATTATGATAGTAATGGAAGTAATTTAACTTTTATGCCTAAACATTATTATTGTTTACAAGAAATGAGATGATCTCAAAAAATAGCAATGATTTTGCTGTTTTTAAAATAAAATCTTCTTCATGAATTAATACTTTCAATTCAAGACAATTTTATCAACTAATTACAGGTTCATGTGCCAGTTAGAAAAAAAAATCTTATTGAAGAATGTATCCTCATCACTCTATGTGGGAGAGTTTTTATAAACACAATATAGAGGAATAGAATATATTGACAAAAAATATGGCAAGAGACATTCCTTCCCATATGATTGTTTAAGGGCAAAGCAGAAAATTAAAATCAGGTGTGTTAGGTTTAAATCCCAATATACTGTAAATTATCAGGGATATCAAAATTTATCTTAACTAGGAACTGTTAGTGAATGGGGTCAATGTGAGCCAATAATGTTGGATAGAACTTAAAACAGTGGACAGTTTAAAAGTCAGAATAAGGATCTAGAAAGCTGGGGGAGGGGTATTCATTCCAATTCTGAAGCAGAAAATAAATCAAAGCCCTATTCCCTGATTATATGTTAATAGGCCTAACATATAGGCCTTATTAACATTTTCCCAAAATGAAAAGGAAAGATGAGGATTATAATTGTGAGGGAAATACAGTACAATTAGGAACCAGGAGAAGTATGCTTTAGTTTTAGCTTTGTTGCAAGTGACTTTGGGGAAAGATGTCTTTAATATTCCTGTGCTTCATTTTCTACACCTGTTCACTAGAAATTAAACTCCCACCCTAAGTAACCGTCTTAATCATTCTGAAGATTAAATTCAATAATGCACATGAAAGTGCCTTGTAAGACACGGTGTGCTATACACACATTTTACCTTTATTAAGAAACACTTGCTACTATGTTATTCACAGGCTACATATCAGGGTTCCCAGTTTAAATATCACTCACCAACTATGGATAAAGGCACTATTATGCTAAAACATGATAGCTAATTACATAAATTTATTCAACCACGAAATTACTTTGTTAATACATAAAGGAACAGATTTGTTATGTATGTTCTTGCAAATGAATACATCTGTGTAAATAGTGACCTCCACAGGTTACTTCATTTTTTTTCTTTCTTCTTTTCCTAATAAAATAATATTTGCAGACATAACTCTATCACTTATAAACACAATAAGATTCATCTAATTTCACATCCATGGTCAAGGGCAATAATGATGAAACATGACACTACTAATGCAGAGCATAAATAGGGAATGTAAATGTTCTTTCTGTGGGTTGAATAATTATTTTTCTTTTATTTCAATGTCTAGAACAGAACCAATAATGTGAAAAAAAAGAGATATTAATGTGATACTCTTTTTATAACATGTATTTTCTTGGATTTCTCTTTGAATTATTTTGTTAATTTCTTCACTGCCTTACTGGACTACCTTTATGTGCCAGAAACCTTTTTTAAATAACAGATAATGTTTAGGTACATCATGTTGAGTGTGGGATATCCAATACAGATCAACTTTGAGAGTTATCGTTTAAATTTAAGTAAGTCGGCTATAATTAAATCCTTTACTTTTACTGTTTGCTTCCTGTGTCTTTGCTTCCCCATGGAAACTGCAATCCATGAGTTAATGTTTATTTTTTAAATTAAAACAATTAGTGGCCTATAACAATCTTTGGGAATTATGAGATAGTGAGGAAGCATGATAAAAAAAAGGGACAAATTAGCTCATCTTAGTTTTCTACTAGTAATCTCTTGGAGCTAGCACAATCCCTCCATCTTTCATGGATTGAAATGTGTTTATATCAACATTATTATCTATTGAGTAATGTGTGTATTCTATGATAAGCAGTCATGAGATTTTCTTTTATTTCCTCTAAAAGACATAATAAGTTTATAGAGATAACAGACATAATTCAGTGACTAATGGGAAACAATGTGTACATAAGCATTAAATCTGTCTAAAAAAACTATTAAAAAGAAATGCAGAAAATCAGAATAAAGGGCTACTGTACTCATGGGAGTTCTGGTGGTGGGAATCAGTTAGAATTTGGGTAGGGTTTGATGAATGCTGAAAGAAAGGCTTCAGTCTTTTCCCACCAGAAAGGAAAACAAGTGGACCCAGTCTTGGCATAGGGACAGACCTGATTAGCTGGAGAAAATAATGAATAAGTTTAAATTTAATTCATTGGGTGGTGCCAGTTTTAAGGCTTTGAGAAGCAAGAAGCCTTGAAATGGTCATTGCGCGTTTGTCGGCAAGGGAGATGAAAAAGAAAGTTGCCTTAAAGGTAATGGGCTTTGCTAGCATGTGCAGGCTGGACTGTCCTCATTATCACTGTAATTTTAAAAGAGGTGATAGTTACTGAACTCCAAGTTTATCCCAAGCAATAATTGGAGTACTTCTATGTTTTATCTCATTTAGTATTCTCATGAATTCCATGAAAGAAATACTCAACATATTTCCCTTTGCAGTTGAAAAAAAATCAGAAAGATTTTATAAATTGCCCACGGTTACAGGGTTAATTAGTGATCTGTTCTCAGAGGAACTCAGATCTCATTAAATTGGAGGAGGAAGACTAATAAATTGGTGATGGCCACATTCATGAGTAGTTTTCATGTAATTTAAAATATTAACATCTAGGAACATTTTGAAAGAAATTAAAAGAGTAATGAGTGGGATAACATAATCATATGTTTAAACTAATTAAAATATAATAAATAATTATTAATATATTAGTTGTATTGCAAAAGTAGACAGAATAATAGAAATCTTGGAAGTAGATACAGATCCATATAACAGTATTTACTATATATAAAGATGACCTTTTTTTCATATAGGAAAGGAAGAATATCCTTACCATTTTAGAATAGTTAAAAAATAAAAAACAATGTTATATTCCATTCTCATACTATGTGTCAAGGTAAAATTAAACCCAAGGGCTCCAAGAATTGTTTTTTAAATAATAAAATCTCTTGAGAAATAGAAGAATATATAAATTAACATAAATCTAAAATAAAATAAAAGGCAAGGGATTATAAGTGCATAAAAATTATGTAAGAAATCATGAAAACAAAACACTGACATGAAAAATAATTTCATAACAAAGAAAATAGTCAATTTTCAAATGACAAATTAGGATAAGTGTCTTCAAGGTGTTAGAAACATAAGGGTTAATGTCATAAAGATACTAATAATTTCACAAGTCAGGAGTAAGATTTGAAAATTAGAAAATAATAATACACTGATAACAGTGAACAAAATATGAAAACAAATTTTTCAAAGATATTCAAACTACCAACAGTTACTAAAACATTCAAACTAATATTTGAAGAAATGCCAAATCAAACAAACACAAAATACAGTTTTATTAATTAATAACATATGAAACAGATGATAATGTAGGCAAGGATAGAAGGAAAAAGCATTACTAAGAAATAAATTTAGGTAAAATCTTAGTAGAAGGCAATTTGGAAATATTAAAAGGAATCTCTTACATTTCTATAAACATTGATCCAATATTTACACTTCCAAGAATTTATCTTGAGAAAACAATCAGAAATATGCACAAATACAAGAATTTTCTTTACATATTTACAGCATGGTCCCATTTTTAAAAACAAACTAGGAAAAAATAAATACATGAGAATGTTAACATTAATATTTCTGAATGAATAAATGATACATTTTTTATAAGCAAATTTTTTTATATAACTTTATAAATCAATTTCAAGTAATAACTTACAAAGACAAAAAACACAGCAAAACTGGGATTCAAACCTAGGTCTGTCTGACTCATGTTTATTAGTATGTACTTTGCACAACAGTATCCTGTGGATAGTAGAAGATGGGTATAAACACTTAGGATCTGCCTGAAATTCACTAAGTGCTCAGTAAATAGCTGTGGTTGCTTGTTTTGTGGTGGTGGTAGTATTCATAGTGGTAGTAATAGCAGTAATAATAGAATTAATGGCAGTGGTAGAAGAACAATAGAAGCCAACAAAGAAGTGCTTGTAGAAGTAGCAAAAATAGTAATCATGGCAGAATACAAATACAATTAAGGTTTCTAGTAGTTGACAGTAGAAAGTTAAAACTAGAAAAGTAGTAGATTGTTTAGTCATTATTTAGTTGGAAATGTGATACTGTTTAAAAAAAAATCTGAGATGCCACATAATAGTTGTGTGGCCTTGAAAAATCTGATATTGATCTCTGTTACCTTATCTATAAGACAAGATGCATAATTTTATACTTGGTATTCTCACATAAGAATGAAATATCAGTGTGTGTGACAAGCATCCGAAACAATATTGGACCCTTGGTGTAAAGAAATAGTTTTTCTTCCATCTGTTTCCTTAAAATATTGTATGAATGATTTTATTTTCATTAAAAAGTATTCTTCATTAAAAATGCTCATATAGAGTTTTTAAATTACTATGTACCAATCTAAATACAGAATTTGATGATTTTAAGCATAATGACGTCATACCCTGTACCCTTTTTCACATTATGGTTTCATTTTCAAGTATATGTACTTCTCCTAATTCAATGGTAGTATCCTCCAAGGAAGAGGCTGGGTGTAGTATATTTATTATTCCTACCTCTTGACATGGTACCTGGAAAATAGAAGGTGCTTATTTTTTTAGTTGAGTTTAAGAAACAAGAATAACAGGCTAACTATTATTAACAGAAAAGTGGAGATGAGTAGGCAATGCAACTTAAAGCTACTGTTTTATTTTTTTATTTTTTAAAAGCTACTGTTTTAAGGTGGACACATTCACGAACATGAATTCCTAGGAAATAACAGAAAGACTATATTCCTAGGGAGTAATTAAGAGAAAGCTAAGAAACTTTAGGAAATACTGTCAATAAGGAAAGTGTTGCAGTTAATGAAAATTGGAAGTGAAGTTCAGTGCCTTTGCTTTTGAGAGCAACTAGGTATGTGTTCAATAACCAGGTTATTGAACCTGGTTCAATAACGATGATATCATCGTTAGCTTATACATACCTGAAGTCTTGAGAAAATCCTTTGTAGGCACTGGTGTGTGAATAGATGAAGCAATCCTAGACAGGATGAAAGTAACATTCGAAGAGGACAGAAGACGGATTCCAAGGCCACATTCAATGTTGATACTGATGAGTGAAGAAATTGCTTCAGAAAGAAGAGTTCTACAGCATTGAAATTTGAAAGAGATATTATTCTCTTCCTACATTGACTCTGGATCATCTAATGAAGTTGCAGTTTTCTTGGTCCCAAAGGATAAGATAGTTTACTGGCATTAACAAATTTGAGGAATCTGGTTACTGACCCAGAGAGGAAAAGATGATGTTTCATAACACACGATTGAAAATTAAAAGGTACTAAGGTTATAGATGACAAAGCAGGTGAGATCATTTTAATTTAGGCCCTGAATCTCTTCATAGATTTATTGGGTAGAAAATGTATACCTCTTGTACACTGTCTTGAGTCTCCTTAGACCATTTTTGTTTTTGTTTTTGCTTCAACAATTGATGTAGCAACCAGCTTTAGGCAGATGTGACCTGCCATCCATCTCATTTCAGTTGGACTTCATCTTTCTCCCACACTGGAGATTTTCTGGGTTTTGCTGCCATGATAACTGTTGTGGAAATTCACCAAGTCATTTTGACATATTCACAAACTTGGAATTTTCAAGAGTAAGACTTGATTAGTGAGATATGAAAATTAGTGGATAAATATCTTCCTCTTTCTTGTCTCAGGATTAAAATTCCAGGGTGTAATCTACATGCTCTTAAGAGTGTCCTGGGCTTCCCTGGTGGCACAGTGGTTGAGAGTCCGCCTGCCGATGCAGGGGACACGTATTCGTGCCCTGGTCCGGGAAGATCCTACATGCCGCGGAGTGGCTGGGCCCGTGAGCCATGGCCAATGAGCCTGCGCGTCCGGAGCCTGTGCTTTGCAACGGGAGAGGCCACAATGGTGAGAGGCCCGCGTACCGCCAAAAAAAAAAAAAAGTGTCCTGAGAGGAATCATGTCCCATTTTCCCACAATGATGCAAGCATTTGTCTAAGCCTTACCTTTCGGGGAGAGCCCAGGCTAAGAGAGTGAGGAGAATGGTCACAGAAAGCAGCCTCTCAGAATGGGATTCTAGATCTAGATCTTTCAATGTAAATGATAAGGACGCTGCAGCTGAAAAGTGGGAAGGGGACAGTCCTGACTTATGGCAATATCAAAAATCTCAGTAAAGTTGTAAAACGTAAGAATCATTTGTGGTAGATTGGAATCCTGTGCACGCAAAGTTTGAAACTCTGGTTCCTGTAATGGTGGTGACCACTAAACATTATTGGGCAGTGATATTTTTAAGGACTGTGGGATTAGTTGGCTTTTGTCAGTAGTCTTAGTAGCCTTGAAAAATAAGAAAATGGCCAGTGTATCATACTAGTTAACTGTTAGCTCAAGGCACCTGGTGAAAATCAGAAAACCTCCAAGGCAGTGTATAAAGAGCACCTTATTTCTGCAACTGCAGGGAAGTCTTTGATGAAAATCTGGCCCAGTTAGCAGTTGTAAGCGTAGTGTACAACCAGACCACACAGAAGAGATGGAAGGCTTGGTCTCTATCGGTCTTCTGGGCCAAATTTAGTGCCGTAGATTAAGAAAAAATGTGGCTTTGTAACTTGGAATGTAGATATTTCGGTAGAAATGCTTGAAGAACTTTAAACCCCAGTTTCTCCTGGGCTTTGCAACCATAGGTTGAGTTTCCTCCTCTGTTTAGATGAGATGAGCATCCCTGGTTTAGACATTACAAGAACCTCACTGAGATACTAGCTCACAAATCAGTGCTTGCCTTGCATGAGATATGGCACCATATCTAATCTTTGCCTGCCAACCAACAATTCAAATCACTTTACAGCATATTTTGAAAGTGGAGAATACAGTCCTTGCTATTTTAAGAAATAGTTTACTCATTAAAAAAGTTGATTAAGTATACATAACTCATATGTTGTGGTAGGAATGAGGGAATATATCTGGAGAGGTCTAGGGATTATTGAACCAGAGATAGTGGAGTAGAAGGTTGGATAGCAGAGAATTTAATGACATAGTGGTCAAGTCATTGTGTATAATTTTTAGTGTATAATGTTGATATATTGGTCTGTCACACCAAGTAATTAAATATTAACAGAAAATTAAGGAAGACTTTATTTGGAGCTGTTTTATAATAAAAGGTGAGAATGTTTCAATGTAGTGTCATTTAAATCAAGCATATAGAAAGACAAGTGTGTGGAAGTTTTCTTAGATTAAAAGCAAACTTCTTCAAATTTTGAAGGAATATTCTCTCCCTCCTGGATAATTTACACCAATGTGAGAAAAACAACTAAAACTGATACAAGTTGGCTAAAGCTTCAGGATATTGTAGACATTGCCAAAATGATCATTTCCATTTCTAACATATGTTGCTTTTAAGAGTGTTGGCTCAGAGAAGAAAAACTGAATGCCAGAAAGATAAAGATCTACATTTTAGTTTGAAAATCTGAATGTCACTTTGGGGAAGTATCATTCTCCCACTGTAAAATATTGATTCAGAGAAAAATATTTCAATTTCTGTTTTCCTTCTTAGAGTTTTATTCCTCTTTGGGTACTTTTTTTTTTTTTTTTTTAAGTGCCCTCTCATTCAGATTATTACGTTATTTCATGCTAATACAGTTGTTTGGATTGGATCAATTTTACACAAAAGATGCTTATATCTCCTGTAGTTTTATCAAAATTCAATCTGTTCCTCAATTGCTCCAATTCTCTTCAGGTCCAGTGGAATTTTTTTCTACTGTTCTGATACTTAGCTCTAAAATGTAAATCAGTATACTTCAGTAATGCTCCCAAATTAATAATCATCTATAGAATGCTAGAATCAGTTGTTAATTTTCTTTTGTCCATTTCTGCCTATCCCTGTCCTGTCTAGCTACAGGAGAGAAAAGCCTGTAACATGTAAGGTTGATTCCTCCCATTTTCTGATTCAGTGAATATAACGTTGGTCAGCATACTGAGGATACTTTCAGCATCACCAATAGCTTAAGACAAATGGTTCTTTCATTTCAGATGTGCCAGGATGCAGTCCATGTGTATCTACATAAACACTAAGCAGCAGCTCTACCTTCTCAAGCCCCTGCTAATTCTATACATAGAACTTTTTGATGGGTTCCAGGCTGATAACACTATATTACATGTTGTCTACAAAAAGTAAAGCCAGTATCATGTTTTATCTTTGGAGCAAATTCTGTCTGGTTTCAAAGCTCGAGTTGTGGCATACCTTTCTAGTTATGTGATATTTATAAAGTTATTAGCACCTATTATTCTCTTCTTCCTTGATTATCTCAATTAATGCTTAAAAACTACCTGTTTTTAAGCATTAATTGAGATATTGTGCTTAAAGTGATTAGTGTAGAACTTGCCAGACGGCAGTAGTCAAAATTCACATGCAGTTATTACTATTATAATGAATTAAAGCTCTTTGTTGGGGAGGAAGACATTTTCCTCTACCCTTCTAGGTTTTTCTGGCCTAAGAATTAAATTGACATGAGACAGATTAACAGGAGCAAATGAGACAGAGTAACAGGAGCAAATCAAAGTTTAGTAACATGTATACCTGGGAGAGACCCAGGAAAATTGAGTAACTTGCCAAAATGGCTGAAAAACTCACCCCGAATACCATTTTCAGCTAAAGACAAAAGAGGTTGTTGAGGGTAGTGGTTTGGGACTTCCAAGAGAAGGAAGGCAATTTACAGGAAGATGGAAAAGAAAGGGTTTGGTAAATAAATGTTTGCTGGGCCATGAGGGACAATGGGACACAGAGTGGACTCTGACCTCTAGTCCCTGCCTGGAATTGACCCCACCACACCTCATGCATACTCTTTGCAGATGTCTCTGATGATAGCTCTAGTCTGGGAACAGGCCATCTATCTAAATTTTTTTTAGGCAATTAGGGGGAAGTCCAAAGTTTCTTCCTGAGTCTTTTGGGCCTTTGTTGTTTTCAGCTCAAAATAATCTCCATGCCAAGATGCATTTGGGGGCAGCAAGTTTGGCTCCCCTTCAGTCTCCAGATATTTTACTTCCATTTAGAATATTGAATTCCCAACATAGAATTGTTTCCATTGTAAGAATTAGAAAACAACTGGAAAAATTAAAAATCATATGTTTTTTAAAGCCAACAAAAACTGGGGATTAAAGAAACTAAAGATTAAATTTCAGAGAGGTACCAGAGTTTTCCAGAAAACCAGACAGCAGTGGCACTCAATTCTTTTGGGCATATGCTCAATCTTGGGACACGGGTGGGTAGAGGATCAAACCTGCCAAACATTAAGGGATTCTGTTGGTATAAGGAGAAACCAGTGGAATGGTTAACAAATTGCTTGAGCTGGTGTGATGTATTAGACTGAGCTTATTCTTGTTATTACATCTGTTATCCTATGTTTGCCTCTATAATTTTTCCATGTTTAGTTGAGGTAGGGATCCAGGTGCCCTTGTCAATTCATCATCTTATCTGAAACAGGAAGATTCATAATACTGTTTTAAGTAAATAACCACTAACTGTTTAATCAAGTTCTGATATTGGGCTAAATGCCTGATGTATTTATGTTACAATGTGTGCTACTTTCCATTTCCACTATTATAAATAATGCTATAATAAAATTTTAATACATATATTTTGAAAGCTTTTCTTAGCATAAATTCTAAGAATTATGATCGAGGGGTCAAAATTTATCAAGATTTATGACTTTACACACACACACACGGACACACACACACATTCCCATTTCATTTTCCATAGGATTTACATTCACCTGGTGGCAATTTTAAAAAGAAAACCCCTATGACCATGACATCCCTATACTGCATATTAAAGGAGGGGTGCATAAGGCCAGTCTGTAGTTCAGTAGTTTTCGGAACTTACTTATCAGTTAAATAGCTCATCAACCTGAAAGAAGAAGGGAAAGCCATACTGGGAGAATGGTGAATCCAAATTCAGAAAATTCTTATAAGCAAATTTTGATGATTAAGGTGAAAAGAAAAGCGTTCTGAATCAGGAATAGTACTCACAGCAGCATTAGTTTATTTAGCAGGGAGAAGGGATAGTGAAATGCTGTAAATACTCACATGAAGAGAAATGAAAATAATACAGAAAGGAAGCATTGCCTATAGAACCCAATACATTTAGAATAAAATGGTAAGGGAAGTATGGTACATCAGCCATGGTTTCTAAAGCATATCTCAATAATGACTCAGAATATTCATGTATAGTATTTTTTTATGCTAGAATGGTTTTCCTCTTATATTTACGACCTTCAAAAAGAAACAAAATTTAAAGGGTGATTTCTTGTTTTTTCTTGACTATTGACTCCATTTTCAGCACATATATAAAATAGAACATTAAATAAATTTAAACATAAATGAAGATTTACTGAAATGTTCATTTAATTTAAACATTAAAGTTTGTAAATCATGTAATTTTTAACACAATTTAATATCTCATAAGGTAGTTAGAAAATACTGCCTAATTGTTCATTCGGCTGAAATCAAAGTAAACCGCCCTCAGAAACATTCTAATTTAAAATTAAATAAAACTAAATAAGCTATCATGGTGAGGTATGTGTTACCAGAGTAATGTATCATCACAACTTACTTTAGCTTTAATTTGTGGGTAGGTGCTTCACATAACTGCCCTCCTTGGTACTGGATTGCCATATCGCATATTGTTTCTGAGGCTTTAGGATATTTTCAGTTAAAGAAAGCATTGCTTCCATCCTTTTTCCAGACCATACACAGAGCAGAAGTAGATTAGAGTGAAAGGACTTTGTTCAGCTCCCTGTATAGAATCCCCATGCACTTCTGTCTCTTCCTTAAAAATCATGTGGATAAAGTATGCATACCTGAAAGGTACCCCAGGTCTCATTCTGATGCAGAGTTCAAAATACAGATTTGTTTGTCTGTTACCCTCCTTAATTGCTGTTTTAACCTTCACCATAGGTTTCATACTAAAGACTGGTAATTAAATTTCCCTGGGATTTAGGATCAAATTGAATTAGCTTCATTAATGTCAGCATCTACTGATGCTGTAATGTTTACTTCAGTACTCTCTTTTCTTGCACATTCATCTTTTCCATTAATTGCTAGCCCCCAATTTTCCTAGATACTAGGAAATTTTCCTAGATGCATAGTTAATAGATTTAGTCTAATGTTTGCAGCTTATGATACTTCAACCACAGTGTGATTCTCATAGCTTTTCTGAATTTCCCTCTTCCTTTATTAGTACTAAAGTTCTTGCTGCTTCAACTATTCTTGGTTCTCTTCCAGTTTTCCTGTCCCCTGTGACTCTAACTCTAATGGTCAGTTTTATTTTGGGATGAGGGCTTTCAGTTTTCTATTTTTCAGAATCACCTGGAATTTTTAATATTACGGAACAAGTATATTAATACTTTTCAAACCTTTGCTACCTGTAGTCTTTGGAGAAACAGAAAAGATTCTTTATACACATAAATTCACAAGTACTTTTTTGCTCATATAAATAAAATATATATAACAATCTACTGATTAGTTCTCTTGGTTATTTTCATTTTTCTTAAACACATCTCTTTACTGCTTTACAGTATTTTCTCCTTCAGACTTAAAATAGTTTTTTTTGTTTGTTTAATAGTATTTGACAATGTAATGATAACAGTTGTCTAATAAAACTTAACTCCGTTTTCAATATTCTGAAGCCTTCATATAGCTTAAGTCCTGTCACTGCCATGGGCCTGATGTTTGGGCTTGAGAACTTACATGAGCATTCTCTTTTCAAGCATTTGAATGCAGTTAGTGAACACACACACACGTAACAGGCATGTCTCGAACGTGCTGTGTTTGGACTAATTAACTAGACACCTTTTCATCAGTTGGTGACTCAAAAGAAAATCATGACTTTTCCCCTAAATATTTTAATAACCTGTAAGTATATTTTAAAGAATAAAATTGGACATTGATAAGAATAAAACCCTCAAGATACAATATAATAAATATAGTACAGCTGACCTTAAACAACGTGGGTTTGAACTGCATGGGTCCACTTATACATGGATTTTTCAGTAGTAAATACTATGTCACTACACAATCCATGGCTGGTTGAATCCGAGGATATGGAGTTAAGGATAGGAAGGAACTAAAGTATTGAGAGGGCCAGTGTAGTTTTTTGACAGCAATGGGTTTGGTGCCCCTAACCCCCCATGTTAGTCAGGCGTCAACTGTGTAGTATGTTTGTGTATGTGTGTATACATAGTGTGTGTGAGTAGTTTGTTTGCATATATATATGTGCACAAATAAAACAACTGGAAGGAGATACTCAGATGTGAGCAGGATTACTTTTGAGTGTCATGATCATGGGTGAAATTAATTTTTTCTTTATATGTTTTGGTATTTTTTTTTCTAAATTTCCAAAAAAGGAACATGTAATACTTCTATATGAAAAAAAATGGTTTAAAAGTAATCAGATTTTAAAAATAAAAAAATAAAAACATATAGGTAGCTTTTTTTTCTACTTTAAATGCCGAATTTGAATTGTGATTTTGGATTAATTTTATGTTTTCCCAGAAATAACATGGAAGAAAATAGGCATTGACCTTTTCCTCTTATTCAAGCCTTATTTTTATCTAAGTTTTGTAGTTCCATTTTTGTTAAATGTTCTAAAATCAGGCTATAGAGTAAAGGCAGGTTTTGTTTTTACACAAATGAAAAATGAATTTGTATAAATTTTAAGACTTTTGCATCTCAAAATTTGTAAAATGTTTCACTTAGCAAATGTACAAAAATGTATATGTATAAGGATTTCCATTAAGTATTGTTTGTTAATAGGAAAATTTGTGAAATCAAATTTTTTTTTCATCTAAGATATTTTCTTTCTTTTTTTATTGAAGTATAGTTGATTTACAATGTTGTGTTAGTTTCAGTTGTACAACAAAGTGATTCAGTTACATATATACATATTTTTTTAGATTATCAAACTTTGTGATATAAAGCTTTAATTTTCTACACCTAAGAATTACAACAAAATAATAACAGAAACACACAAGGATATATGTTTGATAATGTTCATTACTAGCATTGATTATAAAAGCTTAAACATTAGAAATAATCCAAATGTCCATAATTATGAGACTGTTTAAGAAATTTATGATACATCTCTTCAATGATATACTACTCAACTTGTAGAATTAGTGAGGTGATACTGTATTTAAGGACACAAAACAATGCCATGGCTAATGGGGGGTGGAGGAAAAAGTGAATTGTGGAAGAGTTAACTAGTGTGATCACCAGTGATCCCATTTTGTTATAAAGATATGCTTGTAAACATGCAGATGTTTTCAGAGCGGGGGGAGGGCTGGAGGGAGGGCAGGCAGGGGAGGGAGGAAGAGTGAGGAAGGAGAGAGCTCAGTTAGAAGGGGAAGAGACAGGAGGAGAGATGTGAAGTGAGGAGGACAGAGGGTGAGTGGAGTAAGGTGAGGTGGGTGCAGTTGAAAGGAATAGAGAAACGAACAGAGAGAATCTGTATATGGATGGATGGAAATACCAGTGGATTTGAAAAGGAGGTATTTTCATTTTTACCTTTATATTATTTAGTGATGTTTGACAATTCTACAAGATAGATGTATTACTTTTATGATAAAACATAAAGTATTTTAAATCATAAACAAATGAAAAGACAACCCACGAAGAAAAAATATAACACCTACAACAAATGCTTGCTATCTTTAGCATAAAAATACACTTTCAAATCAATTTGGCATTACAAATAAAAGGGCACAAATAGATGCTCACGGAAAATGAAATGCAAATAGCTAAGAATGTGGGAAAATATGTACACCCTCAGTAGGAATGAAAGAAATGTGAATTAAAGTATGGATTGCATATTGTTTTGTCTTCTAAATTAGCAAAAAATCTTTGAAATATATTATTAGTGGTGATGAAAACTTTCACACACTGTTATAAATTTAAGCATTCTTTTTTTGGAGGTAATTTTGTGATACATATCAAGAGTCATAAGCAGTTTTATGGCATTTGCTGTAGTAATTACTCATCTAGAAATGTATTTTGAAGACTTCATTAAATGTGGACTAAGATTTATTTACAATGTTGTTAATCACATTTTTAAAAGGCTTGCATTTTCTACAAGACGCTGATGTTTAAATAAAGAGTAGTTATACAGAGATTATGTAGCTAGTGATTTTTCTTGAAAAATAATACTGCATGTCATGGGGGAAGGCTAAAAGAAAATACAAGGAAGAAAATAGGATAAATTATGTAAGTAGCAAGTTTCCTATAAGGAGTGTGTGTGCACATGCGTGCATGCATGTCCTCAGTCTTAAAAGAAACTGAGATGTCCTTTCCTTTTTTTCTTATTATTGAAAATACTTATAACGAAAGAAACAAGATCTTACAAATAACTTTTCAACACCTCATCTCTGACTCACTGGCCTTTTGTGCAGGGAGCAGAGCGAGCTTGGACTCTGTAACAGTATGAATAATAATATACCCATTTTATAAATTATGGAAACTAAAATTTAGATAAGTATTTCTGAAATACACTGCTGTGCTGAAAATCAACAGTCATTGGATAAAAACCCTTGATTGTTCTTTCTTCTCCACACAAGGAGCAGCAAGGCAAAGTGCTGGAGAGCTGGTAGCCAAACCGATTGGGTCCAAACACTCATTAGTAGCTATTGCATCTTGGCCAGATTACCTAAGCTCTCTGTTCCTCAGTTTCTTCAACTGTAAAGTGGGAGAAATAATTATTTTACAGCATTGTTGGGACAATTACAAGTATTAATACATTTAAAAGCACTAAGAGTAGTGACTAACAATTACTAAGCACTAAATAAATGTTATCATTTTTATCATCATTGTTACTGAATATAATTGTTTCTTGAGTAACTGTACTAGGCAAAACTTGATACTTTTTCTAATTATTCAAATTTAACTGGTAGCCCTGGGCTCATGAAAATTATTGATTCATATTTAAAGGAAAATGCATGGAAATGATTTCCAATCAATCTCAATCTCTTTCACTTAAAAGAATTTTATAAATGAACTTTTTTCTGCACAAAAATGTCTCCAAATAGAATATATTGAATAGTTTAACAATGATAGTTATATGAGCCTAGTTAGTTCTCAAGTCATCTTAGTTTTCTAAAATGATTGAGCATTTGAAAACCAACTATAATGTATTACCCCTGTTGAAACATATGCACTGATGAGTATAGTATCAAACTATACTGTGATTTTTATCCAGTATTTCATTAAAGGTCTTCTATGTCAGACCTATCTATCTGCATATACATATATTACATATTCCTATATACCTATATCCTTGATTAAGATTCATAAAAATTATTTCTACATAATTTGTTCACATATGAAATCTATAACTACATACGTACCTATACTACAATCTGTGTCTGCATCATTGGAATTTTTGCTTTGATAAGGTGAAAGTCAGTTCTTACTCTTCCTTCATTAACCTTGAATTTGGGAATAATTTTTTCATTGAACCAGTCAGTTAGCACATGTGAGACAGATTGGAGGATACAGGTGCACAAATTGTGCTTGTGTGTTGTGGATGAGTATCCAAACATGCATGCTTGACTAATGGTGCATAGCTATGGAAATATGTCTGTGGAGCAAAAGGGTCTCAGCATCTGCCCCATCCACTATAGCTCCAATTAATTATAAAAGTTTACTGTGTTGCAAAATGTCATCAATTTGATGCTGCTCTGCTTCAGGCCTAGCTGCCCAGTCATGGCAAAGAGTATGAGGTTAAATACCCCCAATAATAAGAAACTTCAGTAGCAACGCACAGTTCATACTGATATGGAGAAGTGCTTATGGGGATTGGAATTTGGATTTGTGTTTTAATTTCAGGGTGCAATTAAAATATTTGGCAAAATATCTTATCTTCAAGACTATTCAGAAAAAAACCGAAAGTATTTAATTCATGGGGTTTTTCCTGCATGCTGCTTTTGTTCTCCAGTGTGACATATTTTAGCAGCATGGATTGATAAAATCTTGCCAAAACATTTTGTTGTAATTCTCCTTTGCCAATAAACACAGCCAGATTCAGGGGAAAAAAGTGTTATTTTTCAGTTTTAGATTGCACGAAACATTCATTTTTTTACTTGCCCATTAAACATTACTATGATAGAATCTAAACTTGTGAGCATAAAAAATAGCTACTAACAAAATAACAATATAAAAGTAAAGGTAAGAGCTATAATTACACCATAGGTGAAGCAAGTAGTTTTCAAAGCTTTTCTTTCACTAAGGAAGTAAGAAAATAGTATTTGCAGAAATGATTTGGGGACAGTACAAATTATATAACAATTCAAAAGCTATGTATCAAGTACCTGGACATTGAGGAAAAACAGTCTTTGAGTAGCAAAACTGGTGTTTGAAGCAGTTACTTATGTGTAATGGATGGCATGCCCTGGAATTTTAAATTTTCAGTTGATCCCTATGGCATCCTTCAACAGTTGCTTTCAAATTGTGACCAGTTTGCTTTCACCTGTTTGGTTCCAGACATTGGGCTATATTCTGGGGTGTTGTAAAACCGAGAAATTCTCTGTTGTTTGTTGTTTTGTTTCAGAGGCACAGTAGATCCTAGAAAAAGATGGTTTGTTTCCAGGTGTGTGTTCCTTCTCAGTGGTAATAATGACAACAGTTGACACTGTCATATGCCAGGGACTGTACCAAATGTGTACATACATAATTTATTTAATGCTCACAACAATACTGTGAAGTAGATACTATTATCACCTCCTTTTTAAATATGAAGAAACTGAGACACATAGAGTTTAAGTAATTTGCCAGATAAAACACAGTTTGTGGCAGGTTGGAGGATTCATCCCAGGATATCTGGCTCGCCACCCTGTGTGCTCTGAACCACTCCGCTCTACCAAGAGGTGTGAGTGCTGCCAGAAAGGGGGCTTCTGTATTGACTGAGGGTAGCTCTTTTCTAGATGAAAAAATATTCTCTATTAGTAAAATGAAAGTAGGCTTATGAAAAATAAATGTGTAAAAGAGAGAGGGAAGAGAGATCACTGTAATGGAAAAGTGAAACAAATGGTAAGAGGGAACATGTGAACAAATTGAGACAATATAAAAGCCAAGTGATGCATGAAAGAAAAGAAAAACCAGACTGGTGAGTAGCACCGAAGATTTCTTGACCCTTACTTTGCAGTGCTATGGGCAGGTAGAAGAACACTTAGGGAGTTTTGAAGAAGTCTTGAATCCAAAATGTGTCCTGTGGTATTTCTAGCACTTCCTGTACTGTTGTCTTCATGAGCTTTTGGTTTGCTGAGGGCTTCATACCTTTGTGTTTAGGATAAAATGTGTACAGTTGCCTTCCCAACAGATTGAGCAGTTGAGCATTCCTCTTTAGAGGCTAGATGTGCAAAAGTGGTGGTGATGAAGAACCTCCTTTTATTGAGGTTGGTTTGAAATGGGATATTTGAAGGATTTACAGACAATAACAAAAGTTGGGAGAGTTAGGAGAGGAGTAATATTCTTTTTTTTCTTTTTAATTGAGGTATAATTGACATACACTTATATTATTGTTACATTAGTTTTGGATGTACAACATAGTGATTCAACATTTGTGTATATCACAAAATAAATCTAGTCATCATCTCTCACCTGGCAATGTTTATACAATATCATTGACTGTATTTCCCATGCAGTATGTTACCTCCCCATGACTTTTTTTATTTTTTATTAGTCTAGAAAAGCTGGTTTATTTTTGCCCTCTTACTTTGAACATGGACATTGTTTATTGCTTTAAAAGGAATGGAATATATAATAAACCACTTGCTATAAGGTCAAGTCAAAGTGTTTTCATATAATATGTCATGATATGTTTGGAATTAAGGATTAGCCCTTATATCTAACCAATCTTCCTGTGATGCAGTATTCCTTCTCATTCAGAAATTTCCATGATGTGTTTATATCTACAAAAGCTAATGGTGGGATGAAATTCTTTCTGTAGAAAAGCTTGCCATATAGGTATCCTCAGGGGACTTGGATGATGGGAAGGAAGTCATACATACATCTTTTTCCTCAGTAAATATTTAAAGAAATACATCCTTTAAGGCTCTGAACTTGTCTCAGCCATGATTCACAAAATGAAGAAAACTTGAAGAGAAATCTCTTTCCTTTAAAGGAAGAAAATTATTAGTCTGTTTGTCCTACAGCCTGGGATTACTGAGATAAAAAAATAAATTAAAGCTACATATTGGCTCTTGACTTTTCATCTATTGTTTTTTCTATCAGCATGTGGCAAACTTCAGCAGGAACAGAAGTACTATTTGAAATTATAAAAAGTTTAAAAAGCATACTCAGGTTGTGCCCCACCCTCTCAAGTAAAGCAAGACTATTAACACACTAGAAGCAGTTAATTTAGAATCATTTTAAAATTTTGGTTGATAATATGTTCCTCTGGTGACTATTTTTTTTTAATGTCTTTATTGGAGTATAATTGCTTTACAATGGTGTGTTAGTTTCTGCTTATAACAAAGTGAATCAGCTATACGTATACTTATATCCCCATATTCCCTCCCTCTTGCACCTCTCTCCCACCCTCCCTATGCCACCCCTCTAGGTGGTCACAAAGCACTGAGCTGATCTCCCTGTGCTATGCTGCTGCTTCCCACTAGCTATCTGTTTTACATTTGGTAGTGTATATATGTCAATGCTACTCTCTCACTTCGTCCCAGCTTACCCTTCCCCCTCCCCATGTCCTCAAGTCCATTCTCTACGTCTGCATCTTTATTCCTGTCCTGCCCCTAAGTTCTTCATAACCACTTTTGTTGTTGTTTTTTTTTTTTTAGATTCCATATATATGTGTTAGCATACGGTATTGGTTTTTCTCTTTCTGACTTAATTCACTCTGTATGATAGACTCTAGGTCCATCCACCTCACTACAAGTAACTCAATGTTGTTTATTTTTATGGCTGAGTAATAGTCCATTGTATATATGTGCCACATCTTCTTTATCCATTCATCTGTCCTTTATCCATTCAGCGGACACTTAGGTTGCTTCCATGTCCTGGCTATTGTAAATAGTGCTGCAATGAACATTGTGGTACGTGATTCGTTTTGAATTATCCCCATTACTTATTTTATAACCGGAAGTTTGTACTTCTTAATCCCTTTAACCTATGTACTTCCTAACAGCTCCCCTCTCCTCTTGTAACCATCAGTCTACTCTCTGTATCTAGGAGTCTGGGTTTTGCTTTGTTTTGTTCTTTAGATTCCATATATAAGTGACATGCAGTATTTGTCTTTCTCTGTCTGATTTAGTTCATTCAGCTTAATCCCCTCAGGGTCCATCCATGTTGTTGCAGATAGCAAGGTTTCATTCTTCCTTATGGCTGAGTAATATTCCATTATGTGTGTGCGTGCATGTGTGTGTGTATTCCACATCTGCTGTATCAGTTCATCTACTGATGGGCACTCGGGTTCTTTCCACATCTTGGCCAATATAATGCTGCATTGAATGTAGGGGTGCATATATCCTTTCCAATTAATCTTTTCATTTTCTTCATCTAAGTACCCAATAGTAGAATTTCTGAATCAAATACTAGCTCTATTTTTAATTTTTTGAGGAACCTCCGTACTGTTTGCCATTGTGACTGCATCAATTTACATTACTACCAGCAGTGCACGAAGGTTCCCTTTTCTCCACCTTTGCCAACACTGGTTATTTCTTGTCTTTTTGATAATAGCCATTCTGACAGGTTTGAGGTGACCACTCATTGTGGTTTGGATTTGCATTTCCCTGATGATTAGTAATGTTGAGCATCTTTTCATGTACCTTTTGGTCCATTTGTCTCTCTTCTTTGAAAAATGTCTATTTAGATCCTCTGCCCATTTTTTAACCCGATTGTTTGTTTTTTTGTTAGTGAGGTGTATGAGTTCTTTATATACTTTGGATATTACCACCTTTTCAGATACATAATTTATAAATATCTTCTCCCATTCTGTAGGTTGCCTTTTCATTTTGTTGATTGTTTCCTTCACTATGCAGAAACACTTTAGTTTGATATAGTCCCATTTGTTTATTTTTGCTTTTGTTTCCTTTGCCTTTGCAGTTAGATCCAAAATAATCACTAAGCCTGATGAGAAGGCGCTTACCACCAATGTTTCAGGTCTTACATTCAAGTCTTTACTCATTTTGAGTTAATTATTGTATATGGTGTAAGATAGTGGTGCAGTTTCATTTTGCGTGTTGCTGTCCAGTTTTCCCAACACAATTTATTAAAGAGACTGTCCTTTCTCCCTTGTATATTCTTACTTCCTTTGTCATAAATTAATTGTCCGTATATGTGTGGGTTAATTTCTGGGCTGTCTATTCTGTTCCATTGATCTATGTTTCTGTTTTTATACCAATACTATGCTGTTTTGAATACTATTGCTTTGTAGTATAGTGTGAAATCAGGGCGAGTGATACCTTCAGCTTTGTTCTCTCTCAAGGTTGTTTTGGCTATTTGGGTTTTTTTTGTGGTTCCATACAAATTTTAGAGTTATTTGTTCTTGCTCTGTGAAAAATGCCATTGGTGTTTTGATAGAGATTGCATTGAATCTGTAGACTGTTTAGGGAGGTATGGACATTTTAACCATATTAGTTCTTCCAATCCATGAGCATGGAGTATCTTTACATTTGTTCGTGTCTCCTTCAATTTCTTGTATCAGTGTTCTATAGATTTCAGTGTACAGGTCTTTCAGTTCCTTGCATAAATTTATTCCTAGGTATTTTATTCTTTTGGTGTGATTGTAAATGGGATTGTTTTTCTTGTTTCTCTTTCCGATAGTTCATTATTAATATATAGAAATGCCACAGATTTTTGTATATTAATTTTGTATCCTGTGACTTTATTGAAATTGTTTATTCTAACAGTTTTGGGGGGAAGTCTTTTTAGGATTTTGTTTATATAGTCTCATATCATCTGCAAATAGTGACAGTTTTATTTCTCCTTTTCCAATTTAGATGCGCTTTATTTCTTTTTATTTTTTAATTGCTGTGGCTAGGACTTCCAATACTATGTTCAGTAAAAGTGGGGAGAGTGTGCATCCTTATCTTGTTCCTGATCTTAGAAGAAAAGCTCTCAGCTTTTCAGTGTTCAGTATGATACGAGCTGACTGTGGGTTTGTCATTTATGGCCTTTATTGTGTTGAGGTATGTTCCTTCCATACCCACTTTGTTGAGAATTTTTATCATAAATCAGCGCTGAATATTGTCAAAAACTTTTTCTGCATCTATTGAGATGATCATATGATTTTTATCTTTCATTTTTTTAATGTGGTATATCATTGTCAATTGATTTATGGATGTTGAACCATTTTTGCATCCCTGGAATAAATCCCTCTTGTTCATGGTATATGGTCCTTTAACACATTATTGACTGGGGGATTTTTGCAGAAACTAACGCCTGTGGCCGTAATACCTCTCTGGTCAAAAATGCGTTAATGTATTTTTGAATTTGGCTTGCTAAAATTCTGTTGAGGGTTTTTGCATCTATGTTCCCTAGGGATATTGGTCTGTAATAGTCTTTCCTTTTTTTATGTGATGTTCTTGTCTGGTTTTGGTATGAGGGTAATGCTGGCCTCATAAAGTGAGTTTGGAAGCTCTCCTTCCACTGCAGTTTTTTTTTTTTTGAAAAGTTTGAGAAGGATAGATATTAAATCTTCTCTGAAAGTTTGGTAGAATTCACCAGTGAAGCCATCTGGTCTTAGATTTTTGTTTGTTGGGAGTTTTTTGATTACTGATTCCATCTCCTTACTGGTAATTTATCTATTCAGATTTTCTATTTCTTCATGACTCAGTCTTAGAAGATTGTAAATATCTAGGAATTTATCCATTTCTTCTAGGTTGTTCAATTTGTTGGCATATTGTTGTGTATATAATAATTTGTTTTTCTCTCTTGCTGCTTTTAAGATTCTCTCTTTATCTTTAACCTTTTAATTATAATGTGTCTTGGTATGGATCTCTTTGAGTTAATCTTAATTAGGACTCTGGGCTTCCAGGACCTAGATGTTTGTTTCTTTCCCTGGGTTAGGGAAATTTTATTTATTCAAATAAGATTCTGCCCTTTTCTTTCTCTATTCCTCTTCTGGGAGCCCTATAATGTGAATGTTAATCCAATTGATGTTGTCCCAGAGGTTCCTTAAAATTATCTTCATTTTTTTTTAATCTTTTTTTTTTTTTTGCTGGTTTGCTTCAGTGAGTTTCATTGCTTTATCTTCTAGCCTGCTGATCTGTCCTTCTGTTTGATCCAGTCTGCTGTTGAACCCCTTTAGTGTATCTTTCAGCTTTGTTTTCTTCAGCTCTGTGATTTTCTATCTCTTTGTTGAGATTCTGACTGTGTTCTTCTCCTGAGTTTGATAAGCATCTTTATTACCATTATTTGAATTCTTTACAGGGAGATTACTTATCTTCATATCACTGATGCCTTTTTTTTTTTTTGAAGTTTTTTCTTCTTTTGTTTGGAATGTATTTCTCTGTTTCCTCATTTTGCTTGACTGTCTGTGTTTGTTTCTATGTATTAGGCAAAGCAGCCACCTCCCTCAGTCTTGAAGGAGTGGCCTTGTGTAGATCATGATCCTTTTTATTCAACTATGCCCTAACTCTTGGTTGTCTCTCAAACCTTTGTGATTGTCTAACTGCCTGATTTATTTTTGATATACCCCCACAGTTGAGGGTGTGCCAGACCTGTCAGTGTTCCAAGAGGAGGGTTCTTATTTAGCACCTAGTTTCAGGCTGATTGGGTGGCAAACACTCAGGCAGCAGCTTTTAAAGTATGCAAATATATACAGTACTGTGGGCCCACAGTTGTAATCCCTGCTGGCCTCGAATCAAAGAGATATGAAGGTATCCCCTGGGCGACATTTGTGAAAACCGGGGCTCCAGATGAATGTATAAGTTCCTTTCTTGAAGTCTCATTGAGCAGTAGTGAGGCCAGTGGGCTGCACAAGGATGGTGTCTCCCTGCTTATGTTCACTGACAGTGCCTCTTTAGCCTCTAGATGTGTGGGAAACCTGAAGCCTGTTCTTCCGGTGGAAACTCCAGGCTAAGTACAAAGGCCTTTTTCCTTCACAGAAGGAAAGCTGTGTGTGCAGTGGTGGTGCTCAGGTTGTGGTCTGGAAGGAGCTGTCTTTCCGATTGTTACAGTCCCATGGAAGTCAGGAATGGCAGCGCCCCTGGCCGCCGCCCTGGCCAGTCAAGTGTTGTTCCCTGTGTGGATTGTGCATGGCCACTGGGTTTATCAAGGTAGCTGCAGAGTGTAGGGAGCTGCCACGCTCTGGCTTCAGCATTGCAGTAGGAGAGTGCCTTGTCTATGCCTGTGCTCCAGCTTTAGGTTTGGAGCAGGAGAATGCCTCCACTGCTTGTGCTCTCCGGGCCCAGCCAGGAGGTGGCAGAGTGCTGTAACTTCAGCAGGACAGCAGGATAGTGCTGCAACAACTTGCCCAAAGCTGTCTTAGCTAGGTGGCAGGAGGGTGCAGCCTCAGAATTTGCCCCCTTGCAGTAGCAGGCTAGTTGGAGAGTACAAAAATATTGCCACCACCAGGCCGTTGTCTCCAAGGAGCATTTCAACTGTCCCCTGCCTCTCCATCTGAAGCCTTTAGATTAGCAAATGAATCACCTTCACGCACAGTCTAGGCACCTTTCAAACTTGTATCCTCCCCACATTCCTCTCCCCTGCCCCCCCTCAGTCTCAGGGTGAGTGAGACCACATGTGAGCTCTTTAAAAGAGGAATCTCAGTTTCCTATAGCCCTTTGGGACCCTTGGATGTCAGCCCTGCTGGTTTTCTAAACCAGATGTTTTGTGGGCTCTTCTCTTTGGTGCAGATCCCAGGGCTTGGGGTGCCTGATGTGGGGCACCAACCCCTCACTCCTCAGGGAGAAGCACCTGTCTCATAAGCTCCCTCGCCACTGTGTGCTGCTGCACCGGGGGTGGGTTTTTTTTTGCCAGACCTGCCTTTGCCTTTCCTACCCATCTTGATGTGGTCCTTTTATTCTTCATTGTGGAGAGCAGTTCATCTAGTTTTCAGATCTTTGTCAGAGGGAAATGATCCATATGTAGCTGTGTATTTGGTGTGTCCATGGGAAGAGGTGAATTCAGATTCTTCCTAAGCCACCACCTTGGACTTTATACCGCCCCAGGAGTGATATTCTGGGAACAGAAGTTATACTGTAGATGGAAGGTCCAGGATAGCATTTGTTAAGAAGATGCTGTTCCTCTTTAGGTAAATATTTAAAAGCTTCTTTTTGTTCTATCATTTTTATTATGCATCCTTTTTATGCTTCTTTAAATATCCCAATCATACAAACACTTAGACACAACCTACAGTTCTACCCTTTCAGGATGAAAAGTTAATTTTGCTGTAAACTCAGAGATGTACTCTAACCCAAAGCAAAAAAAGAAAAAAAGGAGGGGATGAGGTTGAGGTCACTGAATCATGAACGTGAACAAACAAATGGACAAACAAATCTGTACAGTAAGATAAGTCAGAAGCAGTATGGAGTAAACAGAGGAGTCTAATGATCAGGACAGGAGATGGACAGTGGGTGAAAGAGAGGACCCAGCATGGTCTCAGTATACCGTGATCTTCATACAATTTTCTGGGTGCAGTAGAAGAGATTATCCACATATAATTTAGATTAGTTGAGTTCTAATTATAGGCACTGTGTAAATTTTATCAACTTTAATTATACCATAATAGAAAATTTTGTTTTACTCAAAGTTTTTTCTCTTGCAGAAGGATAAAATGAATCCAGATTTGGTTAAAGAAATAGTCATGTGTTTATGTGATACAGTAAAAGTGATGTTAAATTTTATTAACTTTATATTTAATATAAACTTTATTTATAAGTACCATTAAAATGATATTAGGGATCTATATTTATTTCCTTATGGAATACCCATATTATGAACATCTCTTGATTTATGATTACCCATGAATATAAAATATATATGCCTATTAAACATAGCACAGTATAATTCATAGTAAACATGTACATTCAGTGCATGGTCACACATACTATAAATCAACACCTTTTTCTTCACTGTCTTGATTTTTCTGAGCTGCAATAAAGCTATAAAAATATATATAAAAAATCGTATATAAAAATTATATATGACCTTAAGAAAGGATAAATCAACTTTATTTGCATGTAAGAATATATTTTAACTTGAGACAAGAAAACCATCCCTAATGATCTGAATTAGTAAATTATTCTATAAACTGAATTTAAAAAATAAAAATGAACATATCATTAGTCTTTCTACATATTCCCTTCATTAAATGTGTAAGGAGAATTTTTTGAGGGGGGTTGGGAGGCATTCTGTTAGCCAAGTTGAGCTAAGCTTTAAATGTATCTCTCTTTCTCTCTCTCTCTCTCTCTCTCTCTCTCTCTCTATATATATATATATATATATATACACATACATACATTCAAAATTTAGTCATAGTCCTCATAAATAAAATGAAAATTGAAAAATAATATTAGCAATAGCTTAATAAAGGAAATCATGAAAACAGATTGAAAGAAAACACATATCAGTTACTAGATGGAAAATGAAAGATTTCAAAACTTCTCCCAAATTATTTTATGACTTTCACGTACTTTATTAATTTGAGAATTTTTTGGTTTACAAAATAATTCCACAGATAATCACACAAATAATGGAACAAAGTCAGTCAAGAAAATAAAACGAGGAAGAAGCTTCATTGCAGATATCTTAATATAATATTTTCCAAAAGCAGTTTAACACATTAAAGAATTACAAATCAGTGGGGTTAATGACTGTTTTTAAAATATGGTATGGGACAATTCAGAAAAAGTTTGGGAAAATAAGAATAACATAAAATATATTTATATGAAAAAGTTCTACATCTAACATATTTAAAAAATAGCAGATGGACTGGAGATAAATGAGAAAGCAAAATGAAAACAGTTAAATATTGGAAAAAACATAATGAATATGATATGAATGCTTATTATATCCTTGAGTTCAGTAGGCTCTCTTTGTTTAAAGATAAATGAATCATTAAAAAAATTGCAGACACACTGGATGCAAAATTCTCAGAAAAAATGTTACCAATTTGACTCTTACCTCTTGTACTATCAAGTCTGGATTATCTGTTTCTCCAGGGTAAATAGTTGCTGGGCAACAAGGAGTGGAATGCAAGTGAAGGGTTGGGTGCTACTGAAGTTCTAGCAGGGAGCCGAATCTTCCTCTTGTGGGCTGGGCTAGCATATGGAAATCAACATTGATCAATTAAGATCTAATATTGTTTTCAGGGAATGCTTGATCCAGATCTCTGTGACCTCTCTGAAGGATGGCTAACAGCAGTTCCTTCGAGTTGTCTCTGTTCTCCATAGCCACAAAATACCTGAATGATTGAGTTAGGAAATAAACACTTTTTACCCCTTAGGCCCCACACCATGGAATAGATTAAGGAACTAGAGACTAAGCCTGCTTGCTCAACAACAAATCAAAGTAAGAGGAAATGCTTTGACCTACACTCTAGATCTAAGTCCTAACCAGCACACCAAGATAAATAAAACATATTCAAAAGAGCCTAGAAATCTGAGGGGAAAAAACACCAAACAAACAGAACACACACACAACAACTGAACAACACATCCTTTATGTCAAAATATGACAACCATTCAAAAGGTATGTGGAAACAATAAACTGAGATAACCTGCAGCATAATGGATTTTACTTTATTATATAAATGCAGCTTGCAAATTAATACCAAAATGGCAATTCCAATTTTTAAAAACTGAACAAAGAAACTAACCCTAAAGCCAAAACTTGTATTACAAACATATCCCAACAACCGGTTGCCAATTAAAATGTAATACATATTTGAGCTATCAAATACTGTGTTTCATCAAAACAAAGAGGCCATTATTTCTAAGATGTACCATTATGTTATGTAAACACTAAAGAAAATAAATTGCCAGTCATACTCTGTTATGGCAAAATGCTATGAAACCATTGACTGTAAATTGCATCTCAAATTCAGAGATTGTAATACATGAAAAAAATGGATGGAATAGATGAATATGACAAACCATTACTGGCTAAAATGTTTTTATGTTCCTTAGATTGTCTTCAAAGGATTATTAGGAAAAAAAAGGTTATTTTAAAAATAAAAGGAAAGTGGGTAAAAAATGCAGAAGAAACAGTTGCAGAATGTGCTTGTGTTACAGCTGATAAAGTATGTTCACTAATTCCTTAGAGAGAAGTATTAGAAGTTCATATCAGAGTACTATATCATTTTTAATTTATTGTGTATTATTTTGCCTAAGTTAAACCAATTACATAGAAATTCACATTTAATTATAATGAGTTCATCTAACTGCATTCAGAGTGTCTATGAGTGTGTGTGTGTGTGTGTGTGTGTGTGTGTGTGTGTGTGTGTCTAGGAAGCATGAGAGCTCATTCAAAGGAAAATATTTTGTAAAATATTAAATAAGATATAGAAAAACGAGTTACTATTTATCAGGCTAGTTTTAGTACTAATAGAGGTTTCCTTTTTTTCCCTTTTCTTCTCCTCCTCCCACTCCCTCCCTCCCTCCTTCCCCTTTTCTTTACTTTTCCTTTCTTATCTTTTCTTTCCTCCCCTCCCCCTCTTTTTTTGTGGTAAAGAGAAGGTGAGAGAGAGGAAAAATGTGTCACTGTATATTTTAGAAGATTAGTTGACAAATGGAAAATTAGTAATTTATGTGAAATCATATAACTTTCAGTATAAGCTGTTTATTCCTCACTGACAGAAACAGCTCATGTTTGTGAAGGTATGAAAAATTTCCCAAAAACACGTTAAAAAATAAGATGAGAAAAGTGGAATATTTCAGACTAAGGTATATTTCAAAGATGCAGTAAAAAACTTTTTTTACATTATTTATATCAAGACATATTATACATAGACCTTCTATCAGAGTATACATTTTATTTGAAGAATAATGATTCCATGATTCTGTAAATATTACTTATGTTCAATTTCAGGAATTCAAACAATACAGAATAAGTAAAGTAATAGTAAACTATTACTCAAAATTCCTCCGCTGAGAAATAACCATCATTAACTCAGGTGAATATGCTTTCAGATACTTCTTTGCATTTACACAGATGAAACACACTGAGAAAACTAGACAGATAGACATTCAAATGAAAATTTTATACTATAAAGACCATGTTTAATACAAAACCATCAAATTTAGTTTTGCTTAAATTTATAAGAAAAAAGCAGCATAAGTGAAACCAAATTAATTGCTAAGTTTCAAATAAATATTTCTTCATCTTAATAGATGGTGTTTACTTGAATATTTCTCCAAGGCAAATTGAGAAGTTTATAGAACATATTAATGTGTTGTAGTCATTTTTTTTTTTTTTTTTTTTTTTTTTTTTTTTTTTGCTGTACGCGGGCCTCTCACTGTTGTGGCCTCTCCCGTTGCGGAGCACAGGCTCCGGACGCGCAGGCCCAGCGGCCATGGCTCACGGGCCCAGCCGCTCCGCGGCACGTGGGATCCTCCCAGACCGGGGCACGAACGCATGCACCCTGCATCGGCAGGCGGACTCTCAACCACTGCGCCACCAGGGAAGCCCTGTTGTAGTCATTTTTAAACATTATGTTTCAAATTTAGAAAGTACTATTTTATCTCCTGTTGTGAAAGATAAACAATTACTCCTCTCACATTGATTCACACCTACCTTTTCCTCATGTTTGAATGTTGATAACTTTTTTATTTCAATAATGTTTACGTATCTCCATGATTTAGGTTGTTAACGCTTTTCCTCTGAGTTGTTAGTATTCATTTTAGATGTGGACTTGCCATGTCACATAGTCATAGCTTCTCCCTTCTTTATATAGATTTATCTGTTCTAATTGATCACTGAATTGTCTGGATTTCGATATAAAGTTTTTGTTTTGTTTTCTCTCTCTCTCTTTTGTTTGTTTTTGAAGAAGGACTGAGGGATGTTATTTCCTGTTTAGGAATGTCTATCTGTTGCCTTTAAAAGTTTAACCAGTCCTTAATTGAGTATTTTCCTTTCAAGTCACATTTACTTTCCTCGAAGTAAATGACTGCACCATTGTTGTTTTTTTATTTTATTATTATTTTTTAAATTTATTTATTTTACTGTTTTATTTTTGGCTGCATTGGGTCTTCGTTGCTGTGCGCAGGCTTTCTCTTGTTGCGGTAAGCAGGAGCTACTCGTCCTTGTGGTGCACGGGCTTCTCATTGCGGTGGCTTCTCTTGTTCTGGAGCATGGGCTCTAGGCACGCGGGCTTCAGTAGTTGTGGCATGTGGGCTCAGTAGTTGTGGCTTGCGGGCTCTAGAGCACAGGCTCAGTAGTTGTGGTGCACGAGTTTAGTTGCTCTGCAGCATGTGGGATCTTCCCTGACCAGGGCTTGAACCTGTGTATCCTGCATTGGCAGGCGGATTCTTAACCACTGTGCCACCAGGGAGGCCCTGTTGTTGTTTCTTTATATTAAATGTGGAAAAATCAAGGAAGGCATATTCAGAAAGTCAGGAAACAAGAGCATAGTTGATTTCATGATTTGAGGATTTGTTATTTATTTCAGTGCTTTTTTAAAAATGAGAGGAGTGATGCTTTAATCAGTCAGTTGTAACCTTTTTTCATTCTCATTTGGGAGTCTGGGATTGACCACTATGTTTTTCACAGAATGTATGTAAAGGTCTTCCTTTAGCTTTTTAAATGAATCACCCTGGCTTCCTTACTTATATCAGTGGGAGAAATGATTTGAGCACCTTGAAGTTGATGAGTTACTGCTCCATTGTTAAAAAGAAAAAGAAATTATTTAGAAACTTAATGATTGAGTCCTTGATTTTTTAGTCTTTTAAGTACTTCTAGAGTATGTTTTGTTACTTATCTCTCCCCATTGCCTTTCTTAGATTGACTAGCACTCTTGCACACTGCACCCTTCTGTTAAGTCAATAATCTCTTAAAACTGGGTAGATTTATAAGGCAACTTTTTATACTTATGGCAAGACAAGAATCCTTTCCTAAACTTTCCTACATCATGACTTGGAACATATGCTACTAAAACATTAGAGGCAAGGATATGACAAAGGAAAAAGAAAAGAGAGACTGATTGTTAGCAGTCTTCAGCACACAAACCAGTACTTTGTAAGTAGTTTCTCAAGCAATAAATGCATTCTATATAGAATATTCACAAAATAGCAGTTGCCTGTTTCTTTTAACAGTGACAAGGCCCTGGGGTATTACAGGCTGTTACACAAGCAACCAAGTCATATTCCCTGTTCCCTAGTTTGACAAAAGGAAAATGGTGGAATACAGTAAAAGCTAATTAAACTTGCCTTAATTGGAATATGGGCAAACTGATTGTTTACTTAGGTTTAGTTCTGGAGATTAATAATGCAAATAAGATTATAAGGAGAGTATTTAAAACTTCTTCAGAGGATAAAGTGTTTTCAAACAATCAAATAAAATAAAACAACAATTTATTTGCAAATAACTGATGTGTTAAATTGAACTTTTTCTCATCTAGCAATTGTAGCATCACCCTATGGACAGCAACCGAGCACAAGTTTATTTATTTTGTGTTCGATAAACACTAAGTAAAACTGAAAAAATCCTGAATTTGTAAAAATTTCATGATTCTATATCTTGATTAGTTTAGAATGGCTTTCTACGCAAATAATGACTCATTTATTTCATTTAATGAATATTTATTTAACATCTGCTGTGCAATAAGCCACTCTAAGAGATTATATAATTTTTTCATTAAAGCATGGTTTTATTATATGTACAAATTTTTTTGTAAAGCGAAAGAAAACGGAACACCTACTAACCACCTGTTATATACCTTAGTGTGTGTGCACATGTGTTAAATTTCCAGGCAAACCCTAAGATTTATGGATTTACAGTATATTCTAGGACTTAAGGATGACAATGTGGTAGGTTATATGGTAAGAAAAGCCTTAGAAAGATACCTTTTTTCCCCACAATAATGGTGAAACAGAAATGAGAAAGAGGTAGGGTAGGTAGAAGCAATGGCAGAGCCCAAAGTTCAGCCAAGAAAATGGATAGGACCCTAGTATTTAAAGAAGATGATATATTTTTATATACTCAAGTGCATTATATATTGTTGATTGTATTTTCCAAAGGAAGTAGTGACCAATTGATGGTGGGTGGTGGATGGTGTAGGAGGGATGTGAAGGAGTCTCTTTAAAGGTACAGTCCTCAGGGGTATTACTCTCTTAGGATATTGGGCTGTTTCATGAGGATCAGCATAGATACGTTAAGAATTATTTTTTCTCATCAACCATATGGTTAATGCAATAATAATGGAAATTATTTTAGTACAATGTCAGGATGTGCATCATTTTTAGTATACAAGACTGTTCCAGGTTACTTCTTTTAGCTGTCTTTTTAGATTTCTGTGGTCGGACACTGGCAAAATGTTTATAAGTGGTTGATATTCTGGCTCAGTTTAAACTGAGAATAGACATTTCTTTTTAAAGTGGTAGTACTGGCTTTAATATGTGTCATTTAAAAATTTTCAAAAGAAAATACTGCATCAGTATATCACACAAAAAACTGTTGCTAGTAACATACAAACAGGGCCGTATTGCACATAAAGATAGTATAAAATGCATCATTTATATGAATAGTTTTACTAGTTCAGTACAAGAAGTAGTGATTATAGGTCCCTTACACATATCAGTAAACTTAAAACACACTTCACATCTTTAAAAGAGAAGCAAGGAAGGAAAAGAAGGAAGGTAGGAAGGAGAAAATACTTCACATAATGCACTGGTATACTTAAGATTTGTGACAGTTGATTTATAACAAACAAGCAGGCTTATTGTGGTAATTGAGAATGCGATAATCATTACTCATAAGAATATAGGGGACTTCCCTGGTGGCGCAGTGGTTGAGAATCTGCCTGCTAATGCAGGGGACACGGGTTCGAGCCCTGGTCTGGGAAGATCCCACATGCCGCGGAGCAACTAGGCCTGTGAGCCACAACTACTGAGCCTACGCGTCTGGAGCCTGTGCTCCACAACAAGAGAGGCCACGACAGTGAGAGGCCCGCACACCGCGATGAAGAGTGGCCCCCGCTTCCCACAACTAGAGAAAGCCCTTGCACAGAAACGAAGACCCAACACAGCCAAAAATAAAATAAATAAATTAAAAGAAGGCTCAACATTTAAAAAAAGAAAGAATATAGGAAACATTAACTGTTCATGGAAGTATGTAAAATATAGCAACAGTGAAAATGAAATAAAAGCATACTCAGAAAAATCACCATATCAATGACCATGGATTTACCAAACATTATTAGTATATGAAGATTTTATGTCAGAAATAGGCCCATGTATACTGTTAAAAGTTCTCTGCACAAAAACCTTGGCCTATTTTTTTAATTAAATGTTCATATTTGGTTGACATATTAAAAGTTGATGTGAAAACATATTAGAATAATTACAGAAACTACAATTAAAATCTGTCTGACACAAAGAATTATGTAATTTAAAACAAAAACTTAAATATAAAAGTTTATAAGAACTTTAAAATTAAAAAACAGCTGGAATATACATTTATCTGTTAAGACTCCATTTGACAATATTAATGGGGACACACAATGAAGGTGTCTTAAACAAGGTAGAGATGTGTTTTCCTTTCACAAAATATAAAGTCTGCTGGAGGCAAATCTAAGGCTGGTTGGCATGGGACTCCATGGAAACACCCTTGTGCCTGATTCCTTCTATCATTCAATTCTGTCATCCTAAGCATGAGGATTCCATTCGTAAGATGGTTTAGCTGCCATAATGTCTATGCTCCAAAGAAGGAAAGCAGGTATTTCAAAAGGCTCAAATATATAGACATCAATTCCATAAGCATGCTTGATAAAGCTTTCCTGGAAGACCCACTGCTCAATGGCTTTTTTCTTGTGTATTTTTTTTTCTTTATAAGAAAAATTGCTAGAAAAATACAGGCTTTTAGCTGGGCACAATGTGAATATAGGCAAACAAACTTCAACCTGTTTTACAATCTGTTATTAAGATCTAGCAACATTAAGAAAAGAACAATGCCATAAGGAGGGATGCTGCCCTTTGAATAAAAGTCTTATGATAAATTTTTTTTTATATTGGAGAGACAGTTTAAAATATTTTATATAGTTAAATTCCACCAGGAAAGTTCTTTTTCTCCCTCTTCTAATTCTTTGGGATTAAAAAAAAGTGCTATTGTGTTCTTCCTCTATGGCATTGACAGGTATTCAGTGTATTTGAACTTTTTTAATGGTTTCTTTTAATATTTTAACGAGTTTCAAAATTTTTAATTTATTCAAAAAATATTAGAACTTAGGATATTTGAATTTTAGTCTGCCTTTCTATTGTTTTATAATATTTTCTTAGTATTTCTATTCTGTATTTTTACTTACCACCCAAATTACCCATTATCATTGATGTTTTAGACTAAAATCAATATTAATGTAGATTTTGGCTACTAGTTTTTTTTTTTTTTTTTAACAATTTTGCTGTGATATATCTCTATTGATATTTCTTCTTTTCTCATTTTGTTTGGGGATTGTTTCTTCTGAATTGGAGGTTTCATGTTTTCCGTCAATTCCATAATATGCTCAGGCATTTTTTTTTTTTTTTTTTTTTTTTTTTTTGCGGTACGCGGGCCTCTCACTGTTGTGGCCTCTCCCGTTGCGGAGCACAGGCTCCGGACGCGCAGGCTCAGCGGCCATGGCTCACGGGCCCAGCCGCTATGCGGCATGTGGGATCTTCCTGGACGGGGGCACGAACCCGTGTCCCCTGCATCGGCAGGCGGACTTTCAACCACTGCACCACCAGGGAAGCCCGCTCAGGCATTTTTTAAAAAATATTTTCTCTCCCTTTTCTGTTCTCTCCATTTGCAAAGCTAAGCTAAACACAGCTATAGTATAACTTCACAATTTATTCTCCATGCTTCTTATGCTCTCAATCATTTATATTTTTTCTCTTTGTATTTCAATGGCCAGGCACTGGATTTAGGACTACAGCATGGTAAATGCATGACCTTCTGGGTAGAATAGTATTTCTTTTGCAAGGTTGTGCAGTATTATATGACACTGGGACATGCTGATTTTAAGTGACTGTCATTTATGTGAACACAGGACTGAGAACCTTCACATGCACTGACTGGAAAATAAATGAATAATTATCCCTTTTCTACATACTATTCTAAGTCTTCGTTGATACCTCACTATGCCTTGCATGAACATATAAATTTTATAGTAATTTTTAATCAAATAATAATTCATTCACAGAAGGACACCACAGAAAATATTTCCCAAGGCAACGCACACCTTCCAAGCATTCCTGAGAAGGTTATTCATATTGAAGAAGTCTCCAGGGTAGACATAGCCCTGATTTTCTTACTTCAAATGCATCTCATTTTTCATTGTTATTGTATGTGGATGTCCTGGACTTTTAAAGAATTTGTGTAACCTTTGAAGAGAATATTGTTATTTTTTCCAGAATCGGAATGAAAGTAGCTGTATTTTCTTTTTCCTTAAAACATCTAATTCATATAGAAATTAGAATAATTCTATATAGCAGGCGCTCACAAAGTGGTATTGATATTTAATTGTATTGGAAGATAAGGCTTATTTTATAAATAAGGACAAATAATTTCCAAGTTCTATCATAGTCTAATTGAGAGTTTCTAAAGAAAAAGTTT
This sequence comes from Stenella coeruleoalba, assembly GCF_951394435.1. Taxonomy (NCBI): domain Eukaryota; kingdom Metazoa; phylum Chordata; class Mammalia; order Artiodactyla; family Delphinidae; genus Stenella; species Stenella coeruleoalba. Next base: position 44,558,057 of record NC_137153.1, read on the forward strand.
CCTCTAGTTCCTACAGTATTACCTCCTTGATACAAGTTCTATTAAAGATGTAATGTGCACCTTTTACATGATATTTTAAACAAAAGTGTATATATATTTCATAGTTATACACCATACATATGTATGTATATACACTAAATACACACATATAGTATTTGCTTTTTCAGTACTTTAAAGATCTTTCACCATCTGAAGTGTTTTATTCTACTACATGGCTTACCAAATCGTTTCTCTACAGTCAATATACACATTTTGTTTTGCTTTGTTTTATGTTTGCTGTTGTAAACCCAGCTTTATTAAACATTCTTAAACTTGTATCATTACATATTATAATCTGATTTCTTAAGAGTGGACATATATTACAGGACTGAAAGTTACAGACAATTCTTATTTTAACAGTTTCTATCAGATGATTATTTTTAGCAAAGGTATTTATTTATTGTCCAACCAACAGTGTAAGAAGTTTGTTTTTGCCCACTCCATCTGAATTCCATTTCTATCACTACTAGCTTTGTGACCTAAGGCAAATATCTTAAACTTTCTGTGCTTCAGTGTTCTCATTTCTAAATTTAGGACGATAATTTAACTTACCACATAAGATTCCTGTAATGATTAAATGAGATGATACAAGAAAAGTATGTAGAAACTCCTGATGCATTAATAAATATTTGGTAGTATTTTTACAGACCTAATGTAGATATATTAAATTTCTAGCTATGTCTCTGCTTACTCTGTTTATATGCTCATTTATATAATATTTCTGAACACTTGAGTATTCACATGGGAATAATTACAGCTACTATTTAAATCTATAGTTACAGTTCATCCTTTGTATACAATTTAGAATAAAAACTTGAAACTTAATTGCCATAAATACTATGTTTTCATAGTTAAAGTATGCCTCTTCTGATTAGTCTGGAATTTTTTTATTTAGCAATGGGTGGACAATAGCATTTTTTTCTGGAGTTTGTTTTCTCTGGCAGTTATAAAAGACACGTTTGATTTATGGCAAATGTTAATTTTATTCATATGTCTTCCAGATTGTCCAACTATATATTCTGGGACAGAAAATGTCATGCTTACTCAAGCACTATTTTTTTCTGAATAGAATCTATTAAACTATTGTGGAGTAAATGAAGCAGCTAAGGTATAATGAAATGTTTATTCACGTGTTTGGCTTATAATAAAAATGTGCAATATTGCCTCTCTGGCATCTTTCCCTATAGGGTGCTCAATTCTCTGGAAACTGGCTTTTTTAAAAATGTTCTGTGGCTACATTAGATCCATGCCCCACTTCTCTGTGTCTGTTAAAATGAATATGATTGTCTTTAAAGTAAAATTGATATCCCCAGGTAATAACCAGAAAAGGCAAATCCCATAGAGCCAGAGAACAAAAGAATCAGTATAAAAATTTACCTTAGAAAATACTCCGCCAATAAAAACTTTTTTTTTAGTATGAGAGAAAAGCTATCTTAAGGCTAGTTAAGGTGTTTGCATAAACATGCACAACTAAAGACAGATTTGAAATGAGAATCCAGATTTCTCCAATTTAGTGCCCATTCTATAGGGCTGAGATTTTTCTACTTAAAACATTAATTCCAAATATCACTTGAAAAATATGTGTGAAGACCACCTTCAGACTTTGAATATTTCCCTTGAGTGAGTAAAATAATACCACCTCACTCTCTAAAAAACAACATGGTCCAAAGAATATTTGACTCTTTGATTATTCTTTACACCTTTAGCTGGGTGAGTAGAAAGTGCTTTGTAAAAATGGACAATCCTAATGTGCTCTCATATAATCATTTTATTTTCCTTCAGAGAAATGATTCCAAGTAAATAGTTATTTGAAATTTAAAATGCTGTAATAGGTTATCTGCTTGCTTTATCTCACTTTAATGTTAGGCGTAAATTTATTTAGAGCTAAGGTGATAACTCCTTTTTAAAGCTATAGGTGGCTTCTGACAGTACTTGGAAATGTTTTATTCAGAATTATTCATCTGCCCACAAAAATTGTCCCAGAGAACTCTGTCTTTATTCATAAGAACAAATTCTTGAAACAGTTACAGTGCAAGTTCTCTCTTAGTTCACCTGAAACATTTGATTGTTGATATCATTTCTTTTTTTGAAATCTTCCAAATTATTTTGGATTTATCAACTCACTTAAAATATTAATAGTTTACATTGTTTCTTTGTGACCATTATGGAAGAGTTGTTTAACAAAGAAATATTTCAGAGGCCCTGGATAAAATTTTCTTCCATATGTTTGAATATTTTACAATGATATGGTTGGCTCAATGTGTACAACTTCTAGCTAACTGTATATTGCATGCATTTTGAAGATAAATGTTTTAAGTTTTTTTTTTACTTTTTAAGTCTTTGGATTACTTTAAACAATTTACTGGCATTTGGTAGTATCTTAGTAAATATAATATTGACAGCATGACAGATTTTATATTGATAGACTGTTAATGCTGTATTGATGGACAGAAGTTGGGGGGAGGAAGGAGGAAGAGGAGTTTAGAGAAGAAAAATCATTTGTTAAAATCTAATATTTTGGTCATTTCCTTCATTTTTTATTGCTTTTGAAGGTTTATTTCTAATATCAGTTAACATTTCTATTTTCAGAATATGACATTCTAGAGAAACATTTGTGTTAGTGTCACATATGTGTATCCTTTTAGCAGAAAAAAAGAATTGAGTATGGGGGGCTTCCCTGGTGGCGCAGTGGTTGAGAGTCCGCCTGCTGATGCAGGGGACACGGGTTCGTGCCCCAGTCCGGGAAGATCCTGCATGCCACGGAGCAGCTGGGCCCATGAGCCATGGCCACTGAGCCTGCACGTCCGGAGCCTGTGCTCCGTAACGGGAGAGGCCACAACAGTGAGAGGCCCACGTACTGTTAAAAAAAAAAAAAAAAAGAATTAAGCAGGGATATATAGTGTATATGTTATTGATTATTATTTCTCAAAAAATAAAGATACTAACACTGAGAAGGGAGCTCTGTATTTTATAAGAATAAACTTAAACTCTGTAAACATAATTAGAATCACACTTGAATTTATATACAGGTGAAATGATGAGGTGAGCTCTAATAGTGATTTTGTTCAAGAAAGGTCCATATTAATTCTAAGGACCTATTAACTTTTGCTAGACCATGAGTCCTGGAAAGAGCACATGTTCATTTTATTTTAACTTTATCAATTATAAGATTAAAGGGTATACATTGATTACAAAAACCCAACTTATTTTCTAAGCAGAGGAAACATTTTATCAACATCAGTCTTACTCATGATGCCACCATATATTAAAAGACAGTTGGAAAAGAGAGGATTAGAGGGCAAGGTAGTTCTGGAGACACATCAGTTGTTTCACTTTCTACCTTTTCCTTGTCAGGGAGGATTGGTATTTAATTCCGTGGTGGAGGTTTACCAGGTCTCATGCTCTAGTGGTTGGTTACTGTGCCTCAGGTGCATCTTATAGGTCTTTTCTCCGACTGTCTCTAGGTCCATCTCTAAATTACTAGGTTAGGTGAAATCTAATGACTGAATTCCAGTACTGAAAAGTATATGACTATTTTTGAAAAATATGCTATTTCAGAGATGTGTAGTTCTACTCAAGCTTCCTAACTTTTTCTATTTTAGTTACTGCATTTACAAAAGGAGGATAATACAATTTTCCTCACTAATCCTATGAGGTATCCTTGAGACTGAATTGGAGTACATAGTTGGTCATCTGTTGTGTATTTTGTTTTTGTTTCTTTGTTTCCTATCCAACAATATTATATTGGAGGTAAAAATAGAAACTATTCAGTGGTACGATGTTTTGGCTAAGAGATTAGGCATTGGAATCAGATGATCTGAGCTGGAATTCTGGGCTCATTACCAGGTCTAAGTTTTTAACTTCTCTAAGCTTCTATTTCTGTTTTCTGTATATTTCTGTATACTGTTTTTCTCAGCATTTGTATCACTCTTAATCTATTAAGAATTTAAGGATATTGACAGTTTTCATGTCACTTCATAGGCTTAAAATTCAAAGACCAAATGCTAGTTACTAGTATGACTGAAAATATATCTCAACAACTTGATAAAGCTGTATGCTTTCTGTGACATAAAACAAGTTGCCTCATCATTCTTCTCTCTGACGCTTCTATTAAGTCTGTTTCTATTCCACTCTGATCTATGAAGAAAAGTTATTTAAAATTGCAAAGCAAAAGGCTCTGAATTCTAGTGAGTTCCTACTATTATAAGTACTTCCTTGTCTTATTTTCATTTAAAAAATTAACTGAGTTAACTGGGTATTAGCTACAGGTAGTCAAAAAGATTATATAAATGTGCCTTATTTGAAAAGAATGACCATTTTTCAGTAGTCTTCACTGAGGCTATAAAAAAGAATTAATTCATTTACAAGCGATTGTTGGAATCCTTGAGGATAAGCCAATGGTCTTAATAGTTTCTGTTTGCTCCAGCCATAATGTCTTCCTCATTTTGTTGATGTTTAAAGAATCCATGATAGTCTCTAGAAAACAGAGAGACATGAACTACCACCTCCTTTCCCAATTCCTAAGAAGAAGACAAACTCCCATGAGAAAGGGCAATGATTCATTTAAGGTGAATCATTGATTTTTTGCTATTCTTTTCTGTTATCTTTTGCATAACAATACCAAGGTAGTTTGTATCAAGCATTTATTCTTATACTCATTGATCTGTAAGTCAGCTTGGAGGGCTTTGTTTAATGTTGCATGTCTCTGGGTCAACTGAAAGGGCTCTACTTAAGGATCCAGAGTTGTGGGTTGGCAGCAACTTTACATGTTACAAATCTGAGACTCAGGCTGATGGAGCAGCTTTTTCACACAGCATGTTTTTATGCTGGTAGTAGAGCCAAAAGCTGGGAAGCCCAACTGCACAAGTATATTTCAGGTCTCTGTTTGCCTCATGTCTGCCAATATCCCATTGACCAAAGCAAGACACATGGGCAAGACCAAAGTCAATTGGTGGGAAAGAACATTCTATCCCATGTAAGTCTGTGGCACGGTTGTGGATATATTTTACAACTAAAGGGAAGCAAATATTTATATAAATAATTCTGTCTACCACACATATTTACCCTCTATTTCATCTTGTCTTTAGATTATTTATTATTATATGTATTACTTAAGTTTAAGTATTGCATTTGTTATTCAGATAGGGCTACATTTTACTTTTCCAAAATTCTTAGTTAACAAATCATTCTTGATAGTATTTCCAAATCATGGAGTGTGTGATATCTTTAAAAACCTCCTGGGTTTTGACTATTTTGGATGGAATTTCTTTGATAATGTAGTGTACATTTCTTGTTATTTTTCAGCCTAGCATACGGTCATTATTATAAATATCAATTCCTGTTATGTGCTCTAATACCTTTTTCATAACTAAGCCTGTGCATTTTTAAGTTGAGTGACTTATTTTTGCAGATATTTAGCCATTTGAAGTCATTTTCAATGCAGCATATAATATTGGAGTAAATTATGACAATTCATTCAGTAGTGATAATACCGTAACCAAATATAATTTTATTTATAAGAATAAGTGTCTCTGAATGAAGACCAGTGAATGTGCATATAATTAAATTACATACATTTTAGCGTATAGACTTAGTAATTTATAATTTCACAGTTAAAAGTCAATTTTAAATGCTTTCTGGATGCATTCCAAATAAGGAAGGTATTGCTCTATTATTCTTTTTTGCTTTGCCTAATATGCAGTTGTGTCCCTTGATATTAAATTGTATACTAGTATGATCATCTGGTTGCTATCAATGCATGGAAAGTAACTTAAAAGTGATGAGTTATAATGATATTCATACTTCTCAACATTTTCTAGTTTTATAACCTCTTTGATGTGAGCTAGGGTACTTGATAATCCAAGTTATATTTTTTTCTTTGTAACATGAAATCTATTTATTGTCATTAAAAGAAACCATTTCTATTTAGGCTACAGAATATGTTTTATTTTTTTAAATTCACAACAGGCATCTCATAAACATTGACCTACAGAAAAAATAAGCACCTTCATTTTAATGCATCATTTGTCTATTGAGTAAGTATATTTTTAATATATTGATTTGTAGCTGTTTCAGTATAAATTAATCTTCTCATGCATTTGTCATAACGATGAGACTAGCAGAGCATCTGATTTACTGACAGAGCATTTGATTTACTTTTCATAGTGCTTTGAAAGAAAAGCCTAAATACCGTCAAGCTATTAAAATTATAATGGTAATTATTTTGATAATGCTGCAGAAAATAACAGCAATTGTTATTTACTGTATTACAAACAATTTTCAAAGTTTTTTACATACATTATGGCATTTATGTCTTCATTTGTTAGATAAGAACCGAAGATCAAGCTATATTATTAATTTGCTCAAACTCATACAACAAATGGTTTAAACCAGGTTATATCTAATTTCATAGATAGTGTTCTTAATGGAGTTTAGGATACTGCCTTCTAAAGGCATTTTTTTTTTCCTGTGAGACAACAAAAGTAACTATGACTCAATTCCTTGTGATGATTTTATCATTTTCAAGGATATTTTCTGAATCATTTTTATGAAACTTAGGTTAAAAGTAAGATTCTAATAGTCTTCATTGTCACACAGTATTGTATTTACAGTGTATTTGGATCAACTTTTTTGTCTACTTTTCATTTCAAAAAATAATAAAATGTGACCTTTATTAAAAGGAATACTGTAAAGACAAATGAAAGGCATATGCATATTCAGATGATATTTATATGGGTGTATCAGTTCCCACACTTACATGTGAATGAGCTTCACTTAACATGGACCACGTTTATGGATCACGTATCTTTGTCACAACTGTAGAATAGTAATGCTAACATTTAAGTTCAGGAACTAAATGAAATAGACATTTGGTTTCATATAATTCTCTATGTTCTAAGGATTCTGCACTTTCCATCAGATTTCAGTACTCTATTTTGATATTCTGTGCCAATAAAATGGACAACCTGGAAGAAATGGACAAATTCTTAGAAACACACAGCCTTCTGAGACTGAACCAGGAAGAAATAGAAAATATGAACAGACCCATCACAAGCACTGAAATTGAAACTGTGATTAAAAATCTTCCAACAAACAAAAGCCCAGGACCACATGGCTTCACAGGTGAATTCTATCAAACATTTAGAGAAGAGCTAATACCTATCCTTCTCAAACTCTTCCAAAATATAGCAGAGGGAGGAACACTCCCAAACTCATTCTACGAGGCCACCATGACCCTGATACCAAAACCAGACAAAGACGTCACAAAGAAAACTACAGGCCAATATCACTGATGAACACAGATGCAAATATCCTCAACAAAATATTAGCAAACAGAATCCAACAGCACATTAAAATGATCATACACCATGATTAAGTGGGCTTTATCCCAGGAATGCAAGGATTCTGCAGTATACACAAATCAGTCAATGTGATACATCATATTAACAAACTGAAGGAGAAAAACCATATGATCATCTCAATTGATGCAGAGAAAGCTTTCGACAAAATTCCACACCCATTTATGATAAAAACCCTCCAGAAAGTAGGCATAGAGCGAACTTTCCTCAACATAATAAAGACCATATATGACAAATCCACAGCCAAAATTGTCCTCAATGGTGAAAAACTGCAACCATCTCCACTAAGATCAAGAACAAGACAAGGTTGCCCACTCTCACCACTATTACTCAACATAATTTTGGAAGTTTTAGCCACAGCATTCAGAGAAGAAAAAGAAAGGAATCCAAATCAGAAAAGAAGAAGTAAAGCTGTCACTGTTTGCAGATGAAATGATACTATACATAGAGAATCCTAAAGATGCTACCAGAAAACTACTAGAGTTAATCAATGAATTTGGTAAAGTAGCAGAATACAAAATTCATGTACAGAAGTCTCTTGCATTCCTATACACTAATGATGAAAAATCTGAAAGTGAAATTAAGAAAACACTCCCATTTACCATTGCAACAAAAAGAATAAAATATCTAGGAATAAACCTACCTAAGGAGACAAAAGACCTGTATGCAGAAAACTATAAGACACTGATGAAAGAAATTAAAAATGATACAAATAGATGGAGAGATATACCATGTTCTTGGATTGGAAGAATCAATATTGTGAAAATGACTGTACTACCCAAAGCAATCTACAGATTCAATGCAATCCCTATCAAACTACCACTGGCAGGGGCTTCCCTGGTGGTGCAGTGGTTGAGAGTCCACCTGCCGATGCAGGGGACACAGGTTTGTGCCCCGGTCCGGGAGGATCCCACATGCTGTGGAGCGGCTGGGCCCATGAGCCATGGCCGCTGAGCCTGCGCATCCGGAGCCTGTGCTCCGCAATGGGAGAGGCCACAACAGTGTGAGGCCCACGTAACAAAAAAACAAAAACAAAAACAAAAACTACCACTGGCGTTTTTCACAGAACTAGAAGAAAATATTTCACAATTTGTTGGGAAACACAAAAGACCCCGTATAGCCAAAGCAATCTTGAGAAAGAAAACGGAGCTGGAGGAATCAGGCTCCCTGACTTCAGACTATACTACAAAGCTACAGTAATCAAGACAGTATGGTACTGGCACAAAAACAGAAATATAGATCCATGGAACAGGATAGAAAGTCCAGAGATAAACCCACACACATATGGTTGCCTTATCTTTGATAAAGGAGGCAAGAATATACAATGGAGAAAAGACAGCCTCTTCAATAAGTGGTGCTGGGAAAACTGGACAGCTACATGTAAGAGAATGAAATTAGAACACTCCCTAACACCATACACAAAAATAAACTCAAAATGGATTAAAGACCTAAATGTAAGTCCAGACACTATCAAACTCTTAGAGGAAAACATAGGCAGAACACTCTATGACATAAATCACAGCAAGATCCTTTTTGATCCCCCTCCTAGAGAAATGGAAATAAAAACAAAAATAAACAAATGAGACCTAATGAAACTTAAAAGCATTTGCACAGCAAAGGAAACCATAAACAAGACAAAAAGACAACCCTCAGAGTGGGAGAAAACACTTGCAAACGAATCATTGGACAAAGGATTAATCTCCAAAATACAAAAACAGCTCATGCAGCTCAATATCTAAAACACAAACAACCCAATCCAAAAATGGGCAGAAGACCTAAATAGACATTTCTCCAAAGAAGATATACAGATTGCCAACAAACACATGAAAGAATGCTCAACATCATTAATCATTAGAGAAATGCACATCAAAACTACAATGAGATATCATCTCACACTGGTCAGAATAGCCATCATCAAAAAATCTACAAACAATAAATACTGGAGAGGGTGTGGAGAAAAGGGAACCCTCTTGCACTATTGGTGGGAGTGTAAATTGATACAGCCACTATGGAGACCAGTATGGAGGTTCCCTAAAAAAACTAAAAATAGAACTATCATATGACCCAGCAATCCCACTACTGGGCATATACCCTGAGAAAACCATAATTCAGAAAGAGTCATGTACCAAAATGTTCATTGCAGCTCTATTTACAATAGCCAGGACATGGAAGGAACGGATAAAGAAGATGTGGCACATACATACAGTGGAATATTACTCAGCCATAAAAAGAAACAAAATTGAGTTATTTGTAGTGAGGTGGATGGACCTAGAGTCTGTCATACAGAGTGAAGTAAGTCATAAAGAGAAAAACAAATACCATATGCTGACACATATATATGGAATCTGAAAAAAATATAGGTCATGAAGAACCTAGAAAAATAATCTAGGTCATGAAAAACCTAGAGACAAGACGGGAATAAAGATGCAGACTTACTAGAGAATGGACTTGAGGATATGGGGAGGGGGAAGGGTAAGCTGGGACAAAGTGAGAGAGTGGCATGGACATACATACTCTACCAAACGTAAAATAGCTAGCTAGTGAGAAGCAGCCGAATAATGCAGGGAGATCAGCTCGGTGCTTTGTGACCACCTAGAGGGGTGGGATAGGGAGGGAGGGAGACGCAAGAGGGAAGAGATATGGGAACATATGTATAACTGATTCACTTTGTTATAAAGCAGAAAGTACCATACCATTGTAAAGCAATTATACTCCAATAAAGACGTTAAAAAAAGTAAAAATAGGGCTTCCCTGGTGGCGCAGTGGTTGAGAGTCTGCCTTCCGATGCAGGGGACACGGGTTCGTGCCCCGGTCTGGGAAGATCGCACATGCCGCGGAGCGGCTGGGCCCATAACCGCTGAGCCTGCGCATCCGGAGCCTGTGCTCCGCAACGGGAGAGGCCACAACAGTGAGAGGCCTGCATACCGCCAAAAATAAATAAATAAATAAGTAAATAAAAATAAAGTAAATATTTTTGATATTCTGTATACTGATTTTTGTTGGAAAATTTTCAGATTATCCTTAACTTCATAGAAGAGTTCAGTGGATTTTATTGTATTTTTATCTATGTGGGGAAAAGAAAAACAATTAGAATGCACAGCGTACCATAAAAGCTTACGATCAGCTGTAAATAACTCCATCTGTTCTTCAGCATAATGACTGAAAATTTTAAACCAATTATAATAGTTTTTCTAGAAAAAGGTAACCTAGCTTTGTTGAAACAAATTGTGACTCTACATCCTTATTAAAGTTAATTTCTTAAGACACTATTTTTACTTTGAAAACACATTCAGAAAAAGAAGAAGATGTTCATGCTTTTCTTAGTTTTCAGAGCATCTGCATAGTCATTTTGTACAACTTGGTTACATAGAGCCCAATCAATGATTATTTAATAAGTTGGTTATCACTAGGGTTATTGGATAAAATGATGCTCTGATGATGGTTGTTGTAGTTTACAACCCACTGTATATACTTTTTAAAAATTCTAAGCAATATATATTCCTGTAATAAATTCAGTGTATTCTCAAATTTTCACTCAATACAAAAATTTCAGTATCATGAGAAAACTCTTAGTTCTCCTCTGCAAAGCACTTTAAACAGAAATTGAAATTTATGTTGTCAAGGTATAGAATTAATTTATAAATCTTGGCTAACATTTTCTTTACTGCCTAACAGAATGTAAATTGTAGCTCAAGGCATGTCTTCCTGAAGAACATGGGTCATCTGCTTCCCATTCTTTCCAAATATTATCACTGACAACTTCTAAAAGCAGCTTTAATTCTAATTTATAACAAACGTTCAGTTAAGTAGCACAGGATTTATAATGTTCTGATTCCACATATTTTAGGATTTTTTTTGGACAAACATCCAACTTGAGGCATGTGAAGGAACTATATGAATTATTTTATTCCGGGTCTATCACGTTGAACTAAGAGACATTTAACTATATGACATCATCCAGATTATTCTGAAAAATACGGGATTTTTCAAATGCCATCTACTTTGTGCTTAATCTTTATTAACAATTAATTTGATCATATCCTGTATACAATTTCTTGATTATGTTATAATTTAATTTTAAAATTGCCAATCGTTTAAGGAGGTGTTTGCCTCAGAGTATTTTTTCCCTTTGTCTGATTAAATAAACACTCAGTTACAATTATTTTGGCCTTAATAATATGAAAGTGCATAATAATTGCAGTAATTTGCACTTGAACTCACCCTGCTAGTGGTAATTATAATATGGGAACTATACCTGCAGTAACATTTCTTTCAAATACAACAGAAAAGAAGCTATCAGCAATTTTCCTCGGGATATTGTTTCATTGTGATCATGATCATAATCATTATCATCTCATCATAACACATTATGTTGCTCATCAATTAATATGGTAGTTTTTCAATTTACAAACTGATCTCATGTGTTTTTATATCATTTGACGTGAACATCAGTTGTGTGGGTGTTGAACGGGCAGGGGTTACACCTTTTCCACAGTTTAGAAACTGAGCCTCTGAGAGGTTGAGTGGCTTGGAGATTAGGATATAGAACTAAGAGGTGAAACCAGAAAGACAGCCTTAGCCAATCTAATGACAGTTGCTACTGTTGAACATTTTACATATGCTGTTGAGATAGACATATCTTCATGAGGAAATTAATTTGTTCAGGGCACATAGTTAATATGTGGCAGTTCTGGGGTATAAGTTCAGGGATGTGTATTTTTGTGCAGATTCCATTCCCATTAAGTCACACAGACTATAACTTCTGGGTAAATATATTCCCAAGTAAATATAATGTGCACTTTCCTTCCAAAGCATTATGTTTTGGGATAATTGCAGTTACAGGGATAGAATCCTTGCAAATTAGCAGAGATCGTTTTAATCACAATTCTCTGCAAGTTTGAAAAAGTAAATAGTAAAAACAGGGAAAAGTAGCTATAGGCAATGAAACAGAATTAGAATCCTTGGCCAAAAAGGAAATGCGTGTTATATTGTACTGTCCTCACAGGGCATTTAGACTTACTACTTACTTACTATTGGATTATCACTGGAATAGACTGTTCTGGAGAAATTATCTTCAAAAGACAAACAATGGTTTTTGAAAGGAACACAGACTTCTGCTGCCTTAGAATTTTATTTAATGCGGAGAGTAGAATTTACATGGAGCTAAAAAAAAATATCACTCTGATAAATTTATCACAGGAATCTAGGGAAGCTGATAAACAAGGAATCATCATAATCTAATGGCTTTAGAGAAGTGGAAATAGATACAATTTTACATTTCATGGCAACCTGGGACTTGGGAGAGAAGTCATTTATAGACATTGCTCAAAGTTTTTTTACATACCTGCTTATTTCTAAGCACATAAAAGCAATTAGTTCTTTGAATTTCTAACTTCATGTGAAGTGGTGGTGGCATCTATAGGTTGACCTTTTAAAAATGATTTTCACAAGAAGGCACCAAAGGGAAGGATTCAACTCCTAAAAAGGTCTATTCAAAATGGAATTCTTGATGAAACAGCTAATAATTTGGGCACCACCTCAGGTCGTTTTCTGGACTTTTTTTTTTTTTTTTTGCGGTACAAGGGCCTCTCACTCTTGTGGCCTCTCCCGTTGCGGAGCACAGGCTCCGGACGCGCAGGCTCAGCGGCCATGGCTCACGGGCCCAGCCGCTCCGTGGCATGTGGGATCTTCCCGGACCAGGGCACGAACCCATGTCCCCTGCATCGGCAGGCAGACTCTCAACCACTGCGCCACCAGGGAAGCCCTGGACTTTTAAAGATATAAACGCCACTAGGAAGATGCTAAAGTCAGTAAATCACAGGGTATTCATGAGAATAATCAAGAAATCAGGAGAGTAACCAACACACAAAAATCAGTTGGCTTTCTATACACTAACAATGAACAATCTGAAAAGGAAATTAAGAAAAAAGTCCCATTTACAATAGCATTAAAATTACTTAGGAATAAACAAATCAGGAGACCAAAAAAAAAACCCTCCACTCTGACAACAAAATATTGAAAGAAATGAAAGAAGACACAGAAAAATGGAAAGACACCTCATGTTCACAGATTGGAAGAATTAATATTGCTCTAATGTCCATGCTTTCCAAAGTGTTCTACATATTCAATAAATCACTATTGAATCCCAGTAGCATTTTTGTGTAAATAGAAAAAAAAATCCAATAAATCATATGGAATCTCAAAAGACCCCCAAAAGCCAAAACAATCTTGAGAAAGAAAAATAAAGTTTGAGGCCTCACACTTCCTAACTTCAAAATACATTACAAAGCTACAGTAATCAAAACAGTATGCTTCTAGCATAAAGACAGACATATAGACTGATGGAACAGAATAGAGATCCTAGAAATAAACCCTCACATATATGGTCAAGTTGTCTTTGACAAGGGATCCAAGACCATTGAATGAGGGGAAGGATAGTCTCTTCAACAAATACTCCTGAGAAAACTGAATATCCTCAAGGAAAAAAAAATTAGACCCTTACTCTATGTCATGTACAAAACTTAGAATGGATTAAAGACCTAAATGTAAGACCTGAAACTGACCACTGAAAGAAAGCACAGGGGAAAAGCTTCATACCATTAGTGTTGGAAATGATTTCTTGGATGTGATATCAAAAGCACAGACACAAAAGCATTAAATAGACAAATGGTACCACATCAAACTTTAAAACTTCTGCACAGCAAAGGAAATAACAAAGTGAAGGGGCAACCTATGGAATGGGATTAAATATTTGCAGCCATATATCTGATAAGAGGTTAATATGCAGTATATGAAGAGCTATAATTCAATGACAAAAAAAAAAAGTCTAATTTTAAAATGTGCAAAGGAATTGAATAGATGTTTCTCCAGTGAAGATATACAAATGGGCAACAAGCTTATGAAAAGATGCCTCAGCAATCATCAGGGAAATGCAAATCAAAACCATAATAAGATATCACCTGACACCTGTGAAGATGGCCCCCATCCATCCATCCATCCATCCATCCATCAATAAATAAATAAAACCAAAACAAAAAAAAATGTGTTGGTAAAGATGTGGAGAAATTGGAACCCTTATACACTGTTGGTGAGACTATAAAGTGATTCAGTCTTTATGGAAAACAGTATGGAAGCTGCACGAAAAGTTAAAAAGAAAATTAACATGATCTAGCAATTCATGTTTGGGTATATATTCAAGAGAATTGAAAAATAAGACTTCAATGGGATATTTGCACATTCATGCTCATTGCAGCATCATTCACAGTAGCCAAGAGGTGGAAGCAATCTAAATATCTATCAACAGATGAATGGATAAAGAAAATGTGGTATATACATACAGTGAAATTTTATTCAGCCTTGAAAAGTAATTAAATCTTATTATATGCTGCAACATGGATGAGCTAGGAGGATAGTATGCTAAGTGTAATAAATATTGTATAATTGCACTTATATGATGTATCTAAAGTAGTCACACTTATGAACTGAAAGCAGATTGTTGGTTGCCAGGGTAAGGAGGGAGGAGGAAAAGGGGAGTTGCCATTCAGTGGGTATGGAGTTTCAATTTAGCATGATTAAAAACTTCTAGAGATCTGTTGCACAACAATGTGCATATGGATAATAGAATTACATTTTACATTTAAAATTGTTAAGATGGTACATTTATGTGTTTTTGAGTACACACAAAAATGAACACATAAGTATTAAAAAGGAAGATAGAAGAGTAAAAAAAAATAAATCAGAGAGTAAGGAAGTGATTTGGGAGAAACCCAAACTCCACATATGCCAGTAAGCAAATTCAGGCAAAAATTCAGGTGCAGTAAATATTATTAATAACAGTAACAACATTTACCAGCTATTAGAACCTATTGTTTCTTCTTGGAATAATATCAAGGTGTCAACGTATAGTTCTTTACCCAGCAATAATACCCTTCAAAAATAAAAATGAAATAAAGATATTAGCAGAAAACAAACAAAGAAGCTACAAAAAATGCTGTGAGACTGTCAAAAACAGACCAGAACCAAAGGAAATACTAAAAGCTGATTTTCAGGATGAAGAAATATTATTTCAAATGTTATCCAGAGTTTTAGGAAGAAATGTAAAACAAAGAAGGCAAACGTGGGTAAATCTAAATTTATATTTAATTCATAATATAACAATTATTATTATTGACTCTGTAAAACAACAATATATTATGAATATTTATACTGAGTATAAAACTGATGTGGGTATATAAAAAGATTACATTGTTTAATATTTACTGTTTACCATAATTATGTTGTGAATATTAACTCTGTGGGACAATAATAATACTTATACTTTTAAAATGCTGCAGAGGTCAGGGAGTGAGTAATTGGATTTAAGTGTTCTTAGGTCCATGAATTATATGGGGAGTGCTAAAGGTTCTAATTAATATTATATAATAAAAAAGCATTCATGATAAAATTTAGAGACTAAGATTTAAAAGTTTTGCTAAGCTTTGTGGACCTGTAGGTCAGTGTTTTTCCTTGCTTTTGAAAAATCATTGATCATTAATTATGTCTTCAACAATCTATTTTGCTCCATTTTCTCTTCTTGTAGAACTCTAATTACACGTATTTTTAAATGTCTGGTAATATTTCACAGATTTTGTGTGCTCTTTTCCCTCTTGTCATCCTTTTTCTAATTTGTATTTTAGTTTGGAAATTTTCTGTTGACTTGTCTGTAATACACTAATTCTTTTCTTTGGTGAGTACAGTCTACTGAGAAGTCAATTAAAATATTTATCTCTCAGCTCATTTTTCACTTCTATTATTTTGAATTTTTTAATAATTTCTATCTCGCAACTGAAATTTTCCATCTGTTAAACCATGTTTTCCACCTATCCTACAAGGTGGAAACCTATTTATTAGACCTAGTTTAAGTTCCATAATTGATCATTCAAACATCTGAGCCATTTGTAGGTTTTGTCTTGTTTTTTGGTCCCTCTCTTGTCAATGGGTAATATATTCTCACTTTTCCACATATCTTATATTTTGATTGAATGGTTGACATTGTGTGTTAAAACAAAACAAAACAAAAATAAACAAAAAACCCCAAAAAACACTGAAGACTGAAGGAAACACAACTTATTCCCCACAAAGGATATTGGGGTCTGTGTCTTCTTTCAGGTCATTAGTAGACTGGGATGGTGATTTGAATCTGTTGAATCTCTTCCCATTGGGCAAGACTTTCCTTTTGCTTCATTTAGATCAATTCACTGTGGTCTTGAAATCGTTTGAGAACAGAATCACAAATTTCCCTTCAGTAGGTTTGGGATTTAAGAACATGCCACTGTTGTTACTGTTTTCTTGCCCTGCTTTTAACCTTCTACAGGGCCAGTGGACCTTGGATATAATGGACCTTGTCCATTTGGACACAGTATCTCTAAACTCTCTTGCCTTTCCCCAGCCTCAGGGAACAGCTACCGAATGATCAGTTCAATAACTTGACTTCTGCTAGGGCTTCTCTTAGTTCTTCTCTCCCTTCAGACTTTACCAGGTGCTATATACATGTATGGGGCGGGGGCAGAAAAGGGAAAGGTCTCCTAGGATGTTATATTTATTTTTAACCTATGATGTTATCTTTTGCTTTCTATTTTTTCTTCCTGTTCTACGTTACTGTTTTTTTTTCCTTCTTTTGACTTGATTGGTGTTGTTTATTATTGAATTTATTACCATCTATTAACTTAATAGTTATACATTATTTAATAGAATTGTAGTGAATTTTCTAGAAATTTTGTTGTGGATGCTTTACTTCTTAGTATCTAATGTTAATTAGTACTTTCATCACTCCCCATACAATTCATTGTTCTTTGAAACCTTAAATCCACTTTCCCAGCTGCAACTTTGGTAGCATTTTACCAGCATAAATATTAGTGTTTATATAGTCAATATTCATAAGTTTTTAAAAACTTACAGCAATTTGAAGTTATATATTCATAACATTACTATTTTATATGGTCAATTTTTATAACATGATAATTATTGTTTTTATAGTTATATTGTGTAGATTTATCCACATATTTGTCCTCTCTTGTTGTTTATTTCTTCCTGAAGCTCCAGATACTCTTTTTCCTTTATCCTGAAAGACAGATTTTGATATTTCCGTAGTGTTGATCTCACAGATTTTTGTTTTGTTTCCTCTGATAATTTCTTTACTTCACTTTTTATTTTGAGGAAGTATGTTTGCTGGGTATAGAATTCTAGTTTTCAACTTTGAAGATGTTATTTCATTCCCTAGAGGTTTGCATTGTTTATGGTATGTAGCAAGATTTATTTTTTAATGTCTTTAAAAATTTATTTCTTTACAAATTTTATACAGATTTGGTGTTTAGTTGGTTGGCAGTGGTGTGTGTCTTTGTGCAAGTGTTATTCTTTGCAGACTTCTCATCATTATCATTTTAAATATTGTTTCTACCAAATTTCTTTTTTCTGTTTTTCTCAGACTCCAGTTATACACATGCTATGACTTCATACCATCTCCTGTAGTTTCTTAGACATTTTAAATTATCCATCCTTTGTTGTTTTCATGTTTCTTTGTGTGTATGTATGTGTGTGTGTGTGTGTGTGTGTGTGTTTTGTAGTCTATACTCCAGTTCTTACTTCAGATGTGTAAAATCTGTTGAAACCATCAATAGAATTCTTAATTTCAGTTATTATATTTTTATTTATATAATTTCCAAACTGCTTATTAAAAATTCCAATTTGCTGAATTCTTTATCTTGTCTTTTAGTGCTTGAAAAATATTAACTATAAGAGACTTTTTTTTTCTATGTTTTATAACTCCATTACCTGGATCTCTTGTGGGTCTGTTTCTACTATCTTCAGTTTCTGTTGGATTTTGTTCACATTGTTGTCTTTTTTCCCCTTTACGACTAGTTATTTTTGTATGAGTGGCAGAAATCGTATATTAAACAATTTAGAAACATTATAAAAATCTGAATGATTTGATCTCTGTTCAGGTTTTTTTTTTTTTTTTCTGTTGACTAGAAACTCTGCTAGGGATAATAATATTTCCTTATCACTTTAATGTTATTAAAGAGTTTCTTAGGGCCATTTGAGGGCCGAAAGTTTTCCAATTTATTCTTGTTCCTATGGTTTCTGCATCTGGTTTCCAACATAACACCTGGGAGTTTTACCTGGACTACTATTTCTTGGTGGGCTTTGAAATCTAATTTTATTCATGTGAGCCCATGAATCTGCCAAAAGCTTCTGTCAGTTTTATAGTGTCTTATCAGTCATTTTTGGAATCTACACATGACTTCATAGAGTGACTTCAAATGTTAATGTGAAATGTTAGTATCACCCTTTTGAGTTTCTTTCTTCTCTCAGATCTTGTTCCTAGAACTCTTAATTTCCTTAATATACTCTGATAGATTCTAAATTTTTTTTAGTAAAACTGTTTTGTGTGGCTTTATTTCTAACTCTCAGCAAGTAAGGTAGCTAAAATTACCAAGACTAACATGAATGTAATAGTCTGTCCATTGGAATATTTTGAATGGTAGAGTTCCATGATTAGCTTTGTTTTAAAAGGACAAATATGGCTGCAGAATGGAATTTATTGAGGGAAAGAGCAGAAATGAGAAGTATAAGCAGGAAGCTATGCAATAATTCAAGCAAGAAGTGATGGTAACATGGAATAGGATGGTTATAGTGAGATTTTGAAAAGTAGGAACAATCTGTATGTAATAGCTTAATTAGAGATTAACCTACCTTTACACTGAACATTACTCTTCCAGATTTGGTCTTGCTGTTTTATTCTGCTAGAATTAGGAACTGATACATTCTCTGAGGTCAGTTTTATTATCTACATATTGGGAAAGTAATAATATTGGATTAGTATTTTCAATGTCCTATTTCTTTATATATGTATATTCTTATTCCAGGAATAACATTTTAAAATATAAAGTTAATCATTATTATGTTTAAAAAAATTCAAATCAGTGACAAAATATTATAACATCCTAAATTAAACCTTTTATAATGTAATATCTCTAACTTTATTACTTTGGGACGTGAAAAAAATTGATTAATATTACTCACTTCTGAGAGTTTGTGGTGCCTCTTATATTTCACCAGCTACACAATGTTATAGAGGTTATACATGTATGATCTTGCATTTTCACATATTAAAAAATTGTATTTATCTCATTTTTTTCTGTGTCCAGTAAAATCAAATCCTTCCTGTCAATGGAGTATTTACCTTAGTTTTATCATAGTGTGTAATGGTAAGTTTGGGGGTAGCGTAGGTGTATGATTCAAGAGAGAGAGCCATTTGGGCTGATGGAGGAGGCATTGGTGATTTGGAAATGTATTTGACGTGAAACTAAACACTAAATTAGAGAAGGAGTAAAGCTATATATATTTCATTCACATCATTAGCTTGGGGCATCGTATACTATTGGCAATGATAGGTAATACCTCGGTACTCTAGACTGGTGATAAGTTGAATAGTTACTGTTAGAAGATTGTGACAAATTATGTAGTCAGTGTCATTGATCACAAGAATATCATAGCAATCAAATATATTAAAGGGTTTGTCATATATTTAAGATAATACGTTATAATTTTACCCAAACTTGAGGTGTCATATGATACACAGAATATGAATTGTAAATACACAGAAATATGTAGATGTTAAATTTGACACAGAGGGACTATGAATTTTTAGGAATATTTCACATAGCCTCCATTCACACACACTTACCTACATCTAATAAAAGTTTAAATGATTTTTCGTTACTGGGAAATAATTATAAAATGTAATATATGTAAGTATAGTTTGACCAGGTGATTTCTATTACTGGTAAACAATTGTGACATACATAATGTTGGAAATAATAAGTTAAAGTGTTGTTACTTACTAATTTTATTCATCACAATTTACAATGGAATTTAAAGTTTTTTCTATAATTCTCCAGACGTTCCAGACTACGTTATAGTACTCCTGGGAATTTCAGCTGCATAAACATCTGGCAAGTAGCATATGCAGCCAGCTAGAGCATCAACAATTTTAGCTGTTTTTTTCAGTGAACATCCTCTCACGTAAAATACTGAGATATGTTTTAAGCCATGTAGTTTAGGAACAGTCTTTAGAAAATTCAGACATTAAATCATTTGTAATTATGTAGAAGACAAAGAAACGAGACAACTTAATTGCCTAAATATACATCAATATATCAGATATAGCATATCATCAATATTTTCATATTTAACATTCATATACAGTTCACAAATACCCATGTAGCTACTCAACAACTTGACATGTAGCACTCTTACTATCTCTCTCACCTCCTCCCTGCCCCTTCTCTCCCCTCTCATCTCTCTCTCTCTCTCCCCCCATCTCTTATTTTCACCTGAAGTATTAAATTAAATCATTTGAATGACTAGACTTTCTGTAGAAGTAGTTTACTTAGAGAGGAGGCTTAGGTGACATATAGTATATGCTTAATCAAGTCAGTATTGCACTTACAGTTTTCCTTATAGTGTTAAAAAATAATTTTAATTCTTTATAGATTTTAGCCCATATCTGCCGTAACAAAATACCACAGACTGGTGACTTAAACAACAGAAATTCACTTTCTCACAGTTCTGGAGGTTAGAAGTCCAAGATCAAGGTGCTTTTAAGTTAACGTTTCTCCCCTATCCTAGTTCAGCTTTATTTTAGGTTTAGAAGTCCACAGTCGGATGTTTGGCTTCCTTGCCTCTATCTTTCTCCATCTAGACTATTTCTTTCTTGCACAACTCCAGGAAACAGATATTTTCAATAAGATTCCTTGAAACTCCTCTCAGTTGGCTTAAAGTGAAAAAGACCCCCACACAACACCCCTCTACCCACCACTCATCATAATCACCTTTGTCAAGGATATATAAAAATATATTCAAATGTATATATAAAGATTTGTTCTGGGCTTCCCTGGTGGCGCAGTGGTTGTGAGTCCGCCTGCCGATGCAGGGGACACGGGTTCGTGCCCCGGTCCAGGAGGATACCACATGCCGCGGAGCGGCTGGGCCTGTGAGCCATGGCCGCTGGGCCTGCACATCCGGAGCCTGTGCTCCGCAATGGGAGAGGCCACAACAGTGAGAGGCCCGCGTACCGCAAAAAAAAAAAAAAAAAAAAGATTTGTTCTGTTTAATTTCCTTCCTATTGGATATTCCAACTGATAACTTGGCTCAAAGGTGGTGAACTAATGCTGGAGAAATTATTTTTTATCATATCCCAAGTGACCTTGGAACTTACTTCAAGACATGAGAGGTTCTGATGCCAGTATAATGTTGCTAGCCCTTATAACTCATTTTATCTTAGTGTTACATGTACAGTTTTGATAAATTTAAGTGTGGAATAATAAAGAATAATTTTTTCTATGAACTGTGTATATTAGAAATGACATGTTACAGTATAAAAGTCACTTTAGGATTTTTTTATGTGCTATTCTGATGCTTACTAATTTAGAGATTGGCAAAGTGTTCATATACCTACTAGAAAATGTCAAGTGTTTACTGTAATGAAAATTGCTTTTTCTGTATAGGAAAAGGCTAGAATTCAAAGTGGAATTAAAGAGCTTTAATGTCATCACCCTTATAACAAAGGTCAATACACTTACCTTAGAAAAACACTAGATGGTGGAACCAAATTAATATCTTCAAAGCTACATATATATGTATATTTAGATCTGCAAAGCTTTCCAGATACCAATAAGCACAAAATATATTGTGGTATATTGATTTTAAAAGGGTTGCATTTTTTTTTTTAATACAGCTCTGCATCCATTTATTACATTGCATTTTCTCCCATTAAGAGGTGGGCTCTGTTTTTCCAACTCTTGAATATGGGCTGGCCTTATTACCCGTTTTGGCCAATAGAATTGAGAACATGTTATGGTGTTCCAGTTCTAAACTCTTCAGAAACACTTGCTTGCTTTAACACATTTTCTAGAGTCCAGCCACCCTGTAAAGTAGCCCATGCTAGCCTAATGAATGTTGTTAAGAAACTTGGCCCAGCCATTACAATTACACAAATGAACAGCCAGCCAACCACCAAACAGTTAGTCAGACCATCCTACACCAGCCACAGCTGACCAGCCAGCTGACTGCAGAATCATGATCAAGACTTGTTGAGATCAAACAGAGCACAGATAAGAACCACCCAACTGACCACTGAGATTTAAGGCGATGTGTTATGAAACAATAGCTAACTGATACAAATATACTAATATTGGTTAAAACACTGTTTTGCAAACTCTAAGCAATTGGCAGTGTTTATATAGCCATTAATTTCCTTTTATAAATTTCTAAACAGAAGTCAATACAATTAATATCAACCAAGAATTTTGGCCACTTTTCGAAGAGGCAAAATTAATAGGCACAGTTTAATATCTCCTGTAGCATAATGATATAATCCAATTATTTGTTTATTCCTTAGAAACTGTGAGTCTATGTGGAACAGGAATTTTGCAATTCAACTGTCTAGCATCTGGTAAATTCTTACAGTCTCTGTCTTCTAAGATATATTTAATAATTGATGCCCAACTGTAAAGATTTAATGCCATGGTAGATGTGGGTAGACGAATAAATTGTAATCCTAAGAAGAAAGGTGGAGAGGGGGAAAGAGAGAGAAGGGGAGAGAAGAGAGAGAGAGAGAGAGAAGGGGAGAAAGAGAGAGGGGGAGAAAGAGAGGGAGGGGAAGAGGGCAAAAAGGAGAGAAGGAAAGAGAGAGGAAGAGGGAGAGAGAGAGAGGAAGAGGGGGAGAGAGAGAGAGAAAGAGAGAGAGAGAGAAGAGAACAAGAAGGATGAAGAGAAGGGTGGAAGGGGAGAGGAGGGGGGAGAGGGTGAAGAAAGAGAAAATGGCAAATATTAAATATTTAATGTCAACTCATCAGTACTTTAAAAAAAATAAATTTATTCATTTATTTTTGGCTGTGTTGGGTCTTCGTTGCTGTGTGTGGGCTTTCTATAGTTGCATCAAGCGGGGGCTACTCTTTGTTGTGGTGTGCGGGCTTCTCGTTGCGGTGGCTTCTCTTGTTGCAGAGCACAGACTCTAGGTGCGTGGTCTTCAGTAGTTCTGGCTTGTGGGCTCTAGAGTGTAGGCTCAGTAGTTGTGGTGCACGGGCTTAGTTGCTCCACAGCATATGGGATCTTCCCAGACCAGGGCTTGAACCCGTGTCCCCTGCATTGGCAGGTGGATTCTTAACCACTGCACCACCAGGGAAGTCCCCATGAGTACTTTTCATGTGGGAGCAGGACTGAAAATGTATTGGGGACATCTTTGTTCTAGTGAAAGAGCAGAATTAGGGAGTAACATGAGGTGGGTGTTTACTATTGACATTTAATAGGCAGGGTCCTGATATACCAAACTTCCAAACTTCCTATATACCTAGAATAATTCTACACAGTAAAGAATTGGGACACCTAAAATCTCAGTAATACCTACATTGAAAACTGCTGAATGGAAATCGGCTAAAAAGAAGGCATGTCTACAGAAATATATTGGAAGGATTTAATTAGACTTTTGGCCATTCATACAACACAGAGTCTAGGTTATTCATATACTGACTCTCTTTGATATCTCTCAATAACTGGCTTAATAAAAGAATTTTGATTTGAAGAGACCCTCCAAAGTATATTATGCCATCATCTTTTCTACAAGACTAATTTGTAATTAATATTATCACTTTGCACAATTGCTGACCTTGTCTTGAAAGGTTAAGAATGGTGAAATTAAATAGACATCCATTTTTATGTTACACCATTGGGAAACAATGGGATTATTTGTCTATGTATATGCCAACATACTGAAACTATTAACTCTTAAAATATGGCAACATGAGAAAAAGGAAAGAAATTACAGAGTGACAGCCCTCATCCAGATTTGAGTGGTGATCAGTGATCTAGAAGTTCAATGAAGATCAAGTTCTCTGGTTACATTACTCTTTTTCACAAGAGCCTCACCAGATCCCCATGATGATCTTTAAGTCGGTGATATAATACCTAATATTTACCGTTACCACTTGAAACTACACCAGAATGATTTTTTGCACATGAAAACGTGAGAGAGCTTGTGTTCTTTTGGCTAATTAGTGATGTATTCTAAATTGTTCTGAAATTTCAGTCCTGGAAATTCTCAGAATCATTAATAGTTTAAAATTCTGAGTATATGAGGTTGTATTCACCTTTAAATATTTTCCCACTAATATCTTATTAACATCAACTTGTAACTTGTGAATTGGAATCTTGTCTGTGTATTTTTAGTCTTTTTTTACTGGTTGTTAATTTAACTACCTGCTATCAACTTTTATACCATCTTCTTATAAAAACCAAAGCAAAACAGACAAAAACAAAGTAGTAGCCCTGCCGTTGAATATTGCTTAATACTCAGACAACTGGGCTATATGAATACATTTCCTTAGGAAACAGGAAAATATGGCCCACCAGAGTAAAAAATAATGATAGAAAATATCAATGAGGAAGCCCAGTGTTTTGATTCATAGACAAAAACTTTAAATCAACTGGCTTTAGTATTCTCAAAAAGTTAAAGGAAAGCAATGTATAAACTAAATGAAAATGTCAATAAAGAGAAAAAATATATATAAAAGACCCAAATAGGAATTCCAAAAGTGAAATAACTAAGGTTAGAAGTTTAGAAATATTTTTATTCCATTGAGAAATAGGCAAACTCCAACATTAAAACTTAAAGGCATGTAACTAAATAGGTTTTTCTCTTTTCATTGGCTTCTGGGAAACTCGCAAATACATATATATAGCCTTAGTATAGAAAATTGAGTCTTTAATACTCAATATGAATATTTAATTTTTATTCTCTTGGACTTTACATTACCAGGAATGTAAAGAAGGAAGGAAGGAAAGAAGAAACAAAGGAAACAAACTGAAGGAGAGGAAAAAAGAAAAAAAACAAACAGTGATAGTAAGTTTTTACCCCTATGATACAAAACATGATGCCATGCAAATGTTAGACCTCCAAAAATATGTATTGCCTACTTCCTTAGAATATATTATCTTGTCTTCCTAAATTGTTTTAACTGACCTTTTCCATGGCATGTTTTCAAGTTTACTTATAAAATCCACTATTACATTAGCCAATGTACATGCATTGTAGAATACAATCATTATTTCATCACCAAATAATGTTCATATTCAATATCTCTTCTTTTTTATTTTCTTTTATAAGATTTCTTCTCTTTAATATTCTTCACTGGAATTGAGGTATAGAACACGCATATATATGCGTGTTCTAATGTATAACTACCTTTGCCTTAGTACACATTGGTCAAAGTGGTAATCTTAACAACTTCATCTCACTACAAATGTTCAGAGATTCACTAAGTTTTATACCCCGTTAACATCCATGCCTTCCTACTCCTTCATCCTCTGGGAATGCATATCCCTGAAAAATGTGCTTCTCAAATACGATGCTCTGTGGTGGTCCTGTACTTCAGCTAAAAGGGGGAAAGGAGATTGTGATTCTACTTCCTTTTTTTTTTAATTAAATGAGAATAGTTTAGGATCTTTCATGATTTGTGCCTCATAGCAAACAAATCTTAGGCTGTTTTCAAATTAGCAGTTTCTCAACCGTTGTTCATACATTTCATAGGGTTTTAGAATCTCAGGAAGAGTATTAGAACCAACAGAAGAAGCATCTTTTTGATAACCCTAATATTGATCATTTAGCTTTGGATGAAGCATTTCCAGTCCCATTGTTTGAAAAAGAATTCTTTCTGTTTCATTCCATTGGATATTTGCTTATAAATCCACCCACATTTTCAGGATTTATCCTACGAAACAATATAGAAAAGAACTTATCTCTCTTCTTCATAAAGATACTGCAAATTCGGAACATAGCTACACCTTTGCTTCCAGTGTTCTTTTGGTTGAACAGTTTGCTTCACAATAGCTCTTGCACATATTGGCTTGAATTTTCCAGTGTTGTTAGAAATGCTCATTTATTACTGCAAACTGTTACAGTTAAGAGGTTTTCCTTAATTTATTATGTTAGTCTCCTGTTATTGTTTATTTAGGTGATTTTCACTTTTCATGGTTACAAATGGTGAAACAACTAATAACTATTTTTTTCTTACATCTTGAAATACATTCTTAGGATAGATGCAAATGTTCAAATAGCTTAATTGTTTGGTAGGCATTTTTATTTCACTTTTATAAATTGTGTCTTGCATTGATTATTAGAGTGTTACCTGATTTTACAAATCACCCCAAGATATATAATGGCTTGAAGAAAACAGAAGTGAATTTCTTGTTCCCCTAAATATTCTGTGTGGCTTCAGGTAGGTGGCAAGTTTGATGCAGGTGGGGAATTCTATATGTCTGTACCAGAAATTATGCTTTGAGAAAGACAGGGCTGTGCACCTCTTTTTCACTCTTCCTGTCTTCACTGATTAAGCCAGAGATGAGATCACATAGTAGGTCCTCAATAAATATATTGAATGGATGAATGAATTGATAGGAAAATAATTGGAAAAGAAAGGGAAATATATGCTAACTTGAGAGATAAGGAGGTCCTAGGGCAGACATTAAAAGCCCTCTAGCTCAGATGAGAAGATTATAACCCCCACTGAAAATTCTCTGTTCTTTGGAATCACATTCTGCAGTTTCCAAAGATTTAACACTTCTCTGGTTTTCCCCTTAACTACCTCTGAGCCACTCTTTATATATATATAGAGAGAGAGAGAAACTACTCTTTCTCTGTTTTCTCTTTAAAAAATAAATCAGTTGTTCTTTTTTTATTGAATGGTGCTAGGTACTTAATATGATAGATTACTATTTTATCTATTTCTCCAAACAGCCCTGAGAGAAAGGTATTAGCTACATTTTATTTAAATAAAAAAATCAATAAAAACTATTGTTTAGGAAGTGATAGCACATACAAATAATCCCATTGCTAGTAAGCAATAAAACAAGAATGTTATCTTTAGTTTACAACTCCAGTGCATTTCCTTTTCACTGGGTTGGTGAATTATCATTGCTTTGTTTCTCTCTTTTCCTCTTCTCTCCTCTCCTCTCTTCTCTCTGATTCATGTAAGTCTCCGCGTCATGTCATCATCTGTAGTTTAGATACTTGTCCCTGGATGTGGGTTCTAAAGCCATATAAAGGAAGCTGTTCAGGGAGCTTTATTTTTCAGCAATATGGCCAAATGAGCTAGCAGGTCTTCCTCTTCTCAAATAAAATGCCATACATTTCCTAATGACTCCCACAGCACCATATGAAGTTTTCTAGGTTTCTGTGGAATTAGATACTGCTGATTCTCCTCTCCATCAAATGCTGTCTCTCCTCTGCTTTCTCTGACCCAATTTCCTTCTGGTTTTCCTCTGACTTCTGTGGCTGTCCTGTATCAATATTTGCTATGTACATCTCTTTTCAACCAACCTCACAAATCTATTCAGTAATATATTTTTTCTCACTCATCCAACTCTCTTGAGTGTTTTCATCTGTGGCCTCCACTCTCATTTATAAGCTTTTGGTATTTTGTTTATTTGTTATATTTGTTTATTTTATATACCAAATATCTATTATATGTTGAGCACTGTTCTTGATGCTAAAGATGCAGCAGTACGCAAGGGCAACAGAATCCTCTGCCTATACGTGGAGGTTAAATTTAAGAAGGGAAGATGGACAAAAAAAAAGTAACCATCAAGTGGGAAAATAATTGTTAAGAGAAATACAGCAGATTTAGTGACAGGGGCTGGCAAGTAGTGTGTTTTCTTTTTATAAGATGGTCACAGAAAACTTACATGATAAAGCCAAATATCAGCAGTGACCTGAAAGAGGTGAATGAATGACCCGGATGATATTTGGGGAAACACATTCCATACAAACAGAAGACTCTGTGTATGTTCTCTGTGTGGGAACATCAGGCAGGACAACGTGGTCGTGGTGAGGTAAATGTTTGGGGAATACTAAGAGATGAGGGAGAGATCATTTAGGGGCTGTTAGGCTATGTTAAAACTCTGGATTTTATTCAGTGTGATATGGGGTATCTGTGACAAGTTTTGAACAGAGGAGTGCTGTGATCTGATTTTGCAATTAAAGAATTCTCCTGGTGGCTCTTTGGAGTTTAGAGTATAGGTTTGCAAGTGTTGAAGCAGGTGACTAAATACAAAATTATAGCAATAGCTAAAACAAGGGATAATGGTGCTTAGAATAAGATCTTAGCAGTATGGGAGGTGACAAAATTTGCCAATTCTAGATACGTTTCAAAGATAAACGGAAAGAAACCAAACCTTTATATTGCCACCTTACAGTGCTTTGTTGAGCCCCCAGCATACATATTGATAGACTTATTTAATTTTTCTGCCTGCAAATACCATTGGCACCTCAAACTTACCACGCATAAACCAACATCAACCTTTATACCCAAATTGCCTCATAGCCATTGACCTTCCTGATTGATCTCAGAGAGGAAGCTATTCAGTGACATTCAACTACTAACTTTTCATATGTCATAGGCAGCTAAAAATAGTACTCCATCTCAGAATGGCTGTGAGAATTTAATGAAAACCTTTATCTATGCCTCTTGCTCTGTTACTTCTCCCTACTCTTGCCCATCCCCACACCCCCACCTGTACAATGTGTACTTAGAGATACTGAATTCCTTAGAGCAATAGTTTTCAAATATCTATCATTACCATAATCATTTTGGAAATTAGTTTAAATACAGATCCCCAGCCCCCTCACCGCCCCACCCCCCAAAATAAAGATTCTGATTTGTTAGGCCTTGAGTTAGGAACAGACATGTATGTTATTGTTTGTGTCCCCCCACCGCCCACCAAAGATCTCCAGGTGTTTCCAATTCTAATGATCAGCCAGGTTTTTGATGCACTAACACAGACTCCTCTGGAGGAAATCTGCTCTTTCTTAGTATCTTCCCTCTGTTTTCTCTGCCTGAATATGCTTTGCTATTTCTGTCAACCTGGAAAACTTTTTTCCCCTCCAAAGCATGATGAAATAGTATCTTCTTTGAAAACTCGCTTTATCACTTTATCTTTTCTCTATAGTGAGATTTTAGTGTGAAGAGTTTTCTTTTACTATATTTATCCACTATAATTTTTTTAACTTATATGTCTTTCTCCTCACTAGATTACAAAAGACTGAAGTATAGAGCATATATGCCTTCTTATTGCTGTTGTCTGGCATAGAATAATACATCTGTGTTAAACTTTCTTATAAGTTGCAGTCCCGCATTAGTTTTTAATGTAGTACTTATTAAAAGAGAATAAATGAAGGAAGGATAGAAGAATAAAGGAGGGAAGTAAGAAAGGAAGGAAAGAATGAAGAAAGAAATAATAGGGTTAACTTTCTACCCTCCACTCACAAGTGTTCCTACTTGATCATCTTAATTTTCACTTGTAAACCATTCACTTTTCCATGATGTGACCAAAGAAAGAAGCAACTTAATATCTTATTTCAGCAATACTAATATATCATGATAATTTTACCTATATTATCATTGGCATGATGTTTTTAATTTCAGTGGAGAAAAACACATTCTCACTGCTTTCTGTTTGTGTCTGGGTATACTTTTTCTGATGCCCAACTTATGTATGCCTCAGGTACAATCATTTATGTTCAGTTAAAGGGGTTAATGAATGGAAAAGCCATGCATATTATGAGATTTTGATGAGTTTGTTGTTATTTTTTTCAGTGGGAAATTTGGGGAGAAAAAGATTCAAATGGAGCATGACAATAACACATTAAAGAACTGAGCCCTGGGTCTACAATTCTGAATTGTGTGTCTGTGAACTAAAACGTCCAGAATTACAGGGCAATAAAAGTTTTGAAGTATTGAAGTGAAAACATAATAAACAAACTCCTTAGGGAAGAGATGGGGCAGGTTAGTCACTATAGACCAAATTATTTTGATTTCTTCTCAATTTCATAATCGAATGCATGTTAAAGATATATCCATTGAAGAGTACACAGTGTGCATATTGGTAAGAAATGTGAGTATAAATGACTAGGATTGTTCCTGGAGGTGGGGCTTAAAGTCATAAAAATAATTCCAGACTTCTTAATTTTTTAGCAGCTTTGCCAAGTGAGCTGATAGGCCTTCATCTCCTACAACTAAAAACACATACTAATGCTAAATGTGTTGTAATATCTTAAGAATTGCCTTATGATTATAACTGAGAATTCATATTCTATTCTTCATTGATAGCCTTACTATTAAAAGGTCACTGTCATGTTATGCTCCAGTGAAAGATGAGTCTTTGATCTAATAATAATTAGCCCCCATTACCTACTCATATATATGCTAGTTGAAGTTAAAAGCGTACTTTTGGTGTACAGCTCTGGGGAGATGCATGAGTGCGCCGCATCTGTGGATGAGCAGAGAGCCCGACTTCTGATGTTTTTGGGCAAGTAGACTAAGATCAATAAGATGCAAATTTGGTGTGGGTCTACCACTTTATTGTGATTCCTTGGTTGTTTGGAGAATGAAATCCTATTCTACCTTTAACTTTTTCTTTGTAGATGACAGTCATATAATAAGGAACCCACTGTAGCCAGATCATGGTGTAAAGATGTCTCTTAAATTTCATTTGTCACATCCAACTTGAGGTAGACTGCCACGGTCTTATCCATGTACTGTATATTGGTAGATTAGGATACAAATTTCTGCTTTTTTTTTTCATAAACTGAAACCAATATATATACACTTTTTTTTTTACAAGGCTATCGTTGAATCAGTAATTAATCCATAAAGATGCATTGGGAATGATTGGCATAAATTACATCACACTGTGTTCTTCTGGTGACCTATTCAGCCAAATACAAAATACTTCTTTTCAAACGTACCCAGAATACCTAGAAAATTGATATCTTGCATTTTAAGTAAAACCTTAATTTATTCTGAAAGGTAAAATTGTGTGCATTCTCTGATCATAATACAGCTAAAATTTAATTTAATAAGACATAGAGAAGCCAAGAAAAAGAATAGCCCAAACCCTTTAAGCTTTACTTTAAATGTTTCTTCCTCAATAATTTTGGGGTCATAAATGGAATAAAAAATACCACTAGAAGAAATTTAAGAAAAGTAAAAAAATATATATTAAATATATGAAATGTGAGCAAATTTTTACTTGGATAAATCTCCATAGCTATAAATGTTTTGATTATTATAAAGAACAATTGAAAATAAATGAAAAATAATTTAATCAAGTACCTAAAATCAACAAGAACATAACCTAAAGGTGGTATTAATACAGTATATAAAAGCAGGAGTTAATGGATTAAAAAGCTGAAAATAATTACAATTGTAAAGTAAAATTTAGAGCTCTGTGGTAAAGATGAAAAAAAATAGCTCGAAGTGTGTGGTGATACAGACTTTTTTCTAATCAAGGTAGACAGGGACACTGGGTGATCTCCTAGTTCAAAGGATAGATTCTATTTAATATCCAGTGAACATCCTTTAACATTTACAAGGTTTCCAGCCAAGGTCTCAATTGGTAATGTTAAATTTGAACTGTCACTGACTTTGGGATAATACAGGCTAATCTTAACATAGAAGAGCTCTTACCAGAGCTTCAGGCCTCTGCAAATATATTATCTATATGTCTATAGTTACTTTTGACCTGTTATTCCTAGAACAATGTGTTTATCTGTGGCTATATCTGCTGATGCTTAGTGATGGTCATGATAATTGTATACTAATTAAGCTAATTACATAGTTATATAATATGATTAATATAGCTAAATAAGTATTATATAATTAAATAAAACAATATAATTAACTTGATAAAATTATGCCTAATTAAATCAATACTTGAACTACACAATAATAATCTTCATTATTACTGTATCTCTTAACTTTAAAATTACTTTTAAACTGGTGCTCTAAAAGCTAAATGATTACTTTGTGCCAGACTCAGAAAACTCCATTACACTGGGAAGGTTATAATGCAAAACAGTCTTATTTTTTCCACACCCTAGAAATTTAAGAATTCTTTATTATTCAAACAGGAAATAACAAACTTTTATTGTCATTTACTAAAAAAGGTTTAAAATGGACCAACCAATGATATTAACAAGGCTATGAGGGAGGCATGATTGCTTTATAAACATTTTAACATATCTTGGAATCATCACTTGACATTCAAATGTCTGACAGGCAAGGAAAAAATATTTCTTTTATTCAATAAATGTATTCTTTGTAGTATCTGAAGTTAGAAATATAGTGTTATTGAGTTACTAGACATACCTTCAAATATTGAAATTCGATTTCTATTATTTAATAATTAGATTTCTGATCATATAACACGGTTTTCTCTCAATTGATAGTTATTAATGAAACTTATTATATTTAGCGTTGTAAGTAATATTACAGTTTAGTGGGATGGAAAGGATAGAGAATTTATGAATGATGTATGATTTGGGGTGGATTTTGACATATAGTCAGTTTTTTTAAAACACACTTTGTTTTTTAGAGGAGTTTTAGAATTACAGCAAAATTGAGCAGAAGGTATAGAGATTTTCCATATACTCCCTGCCCCGACACATGCATAGTATCCCCCATCATCAACATCTTCCACCATAGTGGTACATTTTTTCCAA
This sequence comes from Stenella coeruleoalba, assembly GCF_951394435.1. Taxonomy (NCBI): domain Eukaryota; kingdom Metazoa; phylum Chordata; class Mammalia; order Artiodactyla; family Delphinidae; genus Stenella; species Stenella coeruleoalba. The sequence goes on from NC_137153.1 coordinate 44,591,048, forward strand.
TTGATGAATCTACATTGACACATCATTATCATCCAAAGTCAGTGGTTTACATTAGGGCTCACTCTTGGTGGTGTGCATTCTATGGGTTTAAACCAATTTATTATGACATGTTGCCACTATATGGACCATTTTCACCGTTCTAAGAATCCTCTATGTTCTGCCTGTTTACCTCTGTGCCTCTCCACCCACCAACCCCTGGAAAATCCTGACATTTTTCCTGTCTCCATAGTTTGCCTTTTCTAGAATGTCATATAGTTGGAATCATATTGTATATAGCCATTTAAGATTGGCCTCTTTCTCTTAGTAATATGCATTTAAGGTTCCTCCATGTCCTTTCATGGTTTGATAGTTCAGTTCTTTTTAGTTCTGAATAACATTTTATAATCTGGATTTACCAGTTTATTTATCCATTCACCTACTGAAGAACATCTGGGTTGCTTCCAAGTTTGGGCAGTTATGAATAAATCTGCTATATAAACACCTGTGTATAGGTATTTTTGTCTATATGTTTTCAAATCCTTTGGATAAATATCAAAGAGAGCGATTTTTGGATTGTTTAATTAGAGTATGCTTAGTAAGAATTTGTTTTTACAAATGATTTTATTGACATTATTTATGTGATATATTTTATATTATCATCATAAAGATGTTTCCAAGATGTGATTTACTTATCTAGTCTTAGACATTTATTATTATAAGTGAAGACACCATTGTACAATGCTTACTTTGAAGCCAGGACTAACATTAGACATTTTTTGTTAGGAAAGAGAGGATACATTTCAAAGCCTAGAAAAGCTGACCCAGAATATAGCAAGGGCCTTGGAGAGATCTATCAGGAATGGCTTCAGTTCCCCAGTAGGGCTCCCTGGAGATCAGATTGTCAAGAGGAAGACAAGTGTTAAATACAGGCTGATTGAGGACCATGAAAGTAACTGGAATATGGACTTTAACACTAGGAACAATAATCATTCAACAAAATGGAGGAACCTAATAGACACTACATCTTAAGAACTAAGAATCAAGGGATCAATCCAAGAAGAAGATATAACAATTGTAAATATTTATGCACCTAACATAGGAGCACCTCAATATATAAGGCAAATGTTAACAGCCATAAAAGGGGAAATCAACAGTAACACAATCATAGTGGGGGACTTTAACACCCCACTTTGACCAATGGACAGATCATCCAAAACAAAAATAAATAAGGAAACACAAGCTTTAAATGACACATTAAAAAAGATGGACTTAATTGATATTTATAGGACACTCCATCCAAAAACAACAGAATACACTTTCTTCTCAAGTGCACACAGAACATTCTCCAGGATAGATCATATCTTGGGTCATAAATCAAGCCTTGGGAAATTTAAGAAAATTGAAATTGTATCAAGTATCGTTTCTGACCACAATGCTATGAGACTGGATATCAATTACAGGAAACCAAATCTGTAAAAAATACAAACACATGGAGGCTAAACAATATGCGAATAAATAACCAAGAGATCACTGAAGAAATCAAAGAGGAAATCAAAAACTATCTAGAAAAAAATGCCAATGAAAGCATGACGACACAAAACCTTTGGGATGCAGCAAAAGCAGTTCTAAGAGAGAAGTGTATAGCAATAAAATCCTACCTCAGGAAACAAGAAAAATCTCAAATAAACAACCTAACCTTGCACCTAAAGCAATTAGAGAAAGAAGAACAAAAATACCCCAAAGTTAGCAGAAGAAATCATAAAGATCAGCTCAGAAATAAATGAAGAAGAAGTGAAGGAAACAATAGCAGAGATCAATAAAACTAAAAGCTGGTTCTCTGAGAAGGTAAACAAAATTGATAAACCGTTAGCCATTCTCATCAATAAGAAAAGGGAGAAGGCTCAAATCAACAGAATTAGAAATGAAAAAGGAGAAGTAACAACTGACACTGCAGAAATACAAAGGATCATGAGAGATCACTACAAGCAACTACATGCCAGTAAAAGGGACAACCTGGAAGAAATGGACAAATTCTTAGAAAAGCACAACCTTCTGAGACTGAACCAGGAAGAAGTAGGAAATATCAGCAGACCAATTACAAGCAGTGAAATTGAAACTGTGATTAAAAATCTTCCAGCAAACAAAACCACAGGACCAGATGGCTTCACAGGTGAATTCTATCAAACATTTAGAGAAGAGCTAATACCTATCCTTCTCAAACTCTTCCAAAGTATAGCAGAGAGAGAAACACTCCTACACATTCTACAAGGCCACCATGACCCTGATACCAAAACCAGACAAAGATGTCCCCCAAAATGAAAATTACAGGCCAATATCACTGATGAACATAGATGCAAAAATCCTCAACAAAATACTAACAAACAGAATCCAACAGTACACTAAAAGAATCATACACCATGATCAAGTGGGTTTTATCCCAGTAATGCAAGGATTCTTCAATATATGCAAGTCAATCAATGTAATAAACCATATTAACAAATTAAAGGAGAAAAACCATATGATAATCTCAATAGATACAGAAAGAGATTTCAACAAAATTCAATACCCATTTATGATAAAAACTCTCCAGAAAGCAGGCATAGAGGGAACCTACCTCAACATAATAAAGGCCATATATGACAAACCCACAGCCAACATCATTCTCAATGGTGAAAAACTGAAACCATTTCCTTTAAGATCAGGAACAAGACAAGGTTGCTCTTTCTCACCACTGTTATTTAACATAGTTTTAGAAGTTTTAGCCACAGCAATCAGAGAAGAAAAAGAAATAAACAGAATCCAAATTGGAAAAGAAGTAAAACTGTCGCTGTTTGCAGATGACATGATACTATACATAGAGAATCCTGAAGATGCTACCAGAAAACTACTACAGCTAATCAGTGAATTTGGTAAACTAGCAGGATACAAAATTAATGCACAGAGATCTCTTGCATTCCTATACACTAATGATGAAAAATCTGAAAGAGAAATGAAGGAAACACACCCATTTACCATTGCAACAAAAAGAATAAAATATCTAGGAATAAACCTACCTAGGGAGACAAAAGACCTGTATGCAGGAAAGTATAAGACTCTGATGAAAGAAATTAAAGATGATACAAACAGATGGAGAAATATACCATGTTCTTGGATTGGAAGAATCAACATTGTGAAAATGACTATACTACCTAAAGCAATCTACAGATTTAATGCAATCCTTATCAGACTACCAATGGCATTTTTCACAGAACTAGAACAAAAAATTTCACAATTTGCACGGAAACACAAAAGACCCCTAACAGCCAAAGTAATCTTGAGAGAGAATAACGGAGCTGGAGGAATCAGGCTTCCTGACTTCAGACTATACTACAAAGCTACAGTAATCAAGACAGTATGGTACTGGCACAAAAACAGAAATATAGATCAATGAAACAGGATAGAAAGCCCAGAGATAAACCCACGCACATATGGTCCCCTTATCTTTGATAAAGGAGGTAAGAATATACAATGGAGAAAAGACAGCCTCTTCAGTAAGTGGTGCTGGGAAAACTGGACAGCTACATGTAAAAGAATGAAATTATAACACTTCCTAACACCATACACAAAAATAAACTCAAAATGGATTAAAGACCTAAAGGTAAGGCTAGACACTATAAAACTCTTAGAGGAAAACATAGGCAGAACATTCTATGACATAAATCACAGCAAGTTCCTTTTTGACCGACCTCCCATAGAAATGGAAATAAAAACAAAAAGAAATAAGTGGGACCTAATGAAACTTAAATCTTGCGCAAAAATGGGCAGGAGACCTAAATAGACATTTCTCCAAAGAACATATACAGATTTCCAACAGACACATGAAAGGATGCTCAGCATCACTAGTCATTAGAGAAATGCAAATCAAAACTGCAGAGGTGTCACCTCACACTGGTTCAGAATAACCATCATCAAAAAATCCACAAACAATAAATGCTGGAGAGGGAACCCTCTTGCCCTGTTGGTGGGAATGTAAATTGATACAGCCACTATGGAGAACAGTATGGAGGTTCCTTAAAAAATGAAAAATAGAACTACTATATGACCCAGCAATCCCACAACTGGGCATATACCCTAAGAAAACCATAATTTAAAAAGTGTTATGTACCACAATGTTCATTGCAGCACTATTTACAAGAGCCAGGGCATGGAAGCAACGTAAGTGTCCATCGACAGATGATAGGATAAAGAAGATGTGGCACGTATATACAATGGAATATTACTCAGCTATAGAAAGAAACAAAATTGAGTTATTTGTAGTGGTGTGGATGGACCTAGAGTCTGTCATACAGAGTGAAGTAAGTCAGAAAGAGAAAAACACCGTACGCTAACACATACATATGGAATCTAAGTAAAAAAGAAAAAAAAAATGGTTCTGAAGAACCTAGGGGCAGGACAGGAATAAAAACGCCAATGTAGAGAACGGACTTCAGGACATGGGGAGGGGGAAGGGTAAGCTGGGACAAAGTGAGAGAGTAGCATTTGCATATATACACTACCAAATGTAAAATAGATAGCTAGTGGGAAGCAACTGCATTGCACAGGGAGATCAGCTCGGTAGTTTGTGACCACCTGGAAGGGTGGGATAGGAAGGGTGGGAGGGAGATGCAAAAGGGAGGGGATATGGGGATGTATGTATACATATAGCTGATTCACTTTGTTATACAGCAGAAACTAACACAATATTGTAAAGCAATTATACTCCAATAAAGATCTTTAAAAAAAAAAGACTGAATATATGTACATATAAAAATAAATAAATAAAATGGGAAATGTTGTGCTTTGAAAAAAAACTAAGAAAAATATTCTTTCTGAAGAGTTTTCAAAGTATGGAAAGGAAAAGTTGCAGAATAATAGGTCACAGCCTTTTTCATCTTTTCTGTCTCAAGTGAGAGTTATCCTAGAAATTTAGAGACATAGAATCTACTGTTGAGATCAAGTGGGTTCAGCTACGTGGAGAAGAATGATGCTGGGACTAGAGGGTCAGGCAAAGCCCAGTCAGTACATCCCAGTTTAGCTATGACTGGAAATGTAAGCATTTAGCCTTGGGTTTTATGTGGGAAAATGATAAAAATCTCTGTTTTCATGACTGGATAGAGTTGTTACTGCTAATATAGTTGTCAGTGGTTTATTGGACCATGTCTTATATGCCTTTGCTGGTAACCAAAATTGTCCATGTATCCTATTAACAGAATGGATTTCTGTTACCGTTTCAATGTCATTCTTTTAAGAGTTTAAAAGAATGAGTTTATTAGCATGCTTAGCACACTTTCTCCTGATATATTTTTTTAATAAATTTATTTATTTCGTTTTTGGCTGTGTTGGGTCTTCATTGCTCAGCACGGGCTTTCTCTAGTTGCCTTGATCGGAGGCTACTCTTCATTGCAGTGTAAGGGCTTCTCATTGTAGTGTCTTCTCTTGTTGCGGAGCACCAGCTCTAGGTGCACGGGCTTCAGTAGTTGTGGCACGCAAGTTTAGTAGTTGTGGCTCGCGGGCTCTAGAGTGCAGGCTCAGCAGTCGTGGCACGCGGGCTTAGTTGCTCTGTGGCATGTGGAATCTTCCCAGACCAGGGCTTGAACCTGTGTTCCCTGCATTGGCAGATGGATTCTTAACTACTACTCCACCAGGGAAGCCCTCTGCTGATATTTTCTTAAGTCACTACAGAAAGACAGAAATTAGGGAGAACCTGCTCTGTATGACCTAGTTTCTTCTCTGAGATGACTGTGGCACTAAAATATACACATGTGAAAGAGCTAGTGTCTCTGTGTCATGGAGTATTGCAGACAAAGTCTTAGCTGATTGTACCTTCTGCACTCAGTTTCCTACAGGTGTTTCAGCAATGGTAAGAGCAAGGAGATGCTAGTATTTAACACTGGGTTGATATCCTTGTTCAGTGTAGGAATTATTAGATTAGTTTCTCAAAATATGCTTGTAAAATTAGGCAGGAACTAGATGCCAAGTAGATTTGCTCCTTGCCATTTCAGCCTCTGATAATGAGGCTATCTTACAGTATTTCTCTTTGCTGAAAATAAACATAAGTGTTTTTCTTAATGAGTAATTGATGAGCCAGACTAATGGTTTCAAAATGACAGTTCGATCCCACCTGCTTAAAATCCCTGACATCTATTGAAATAAATGTATGTGAAACCAAGGGGAAAAAAACCCACTAAATTATTAAATCCAGCAAGTGGGTAAAGGTACTATCAACTGGCTAGAAATATTAATGGATATCTAAAAATACGTTGCAGATTGAATTATATTGTGAGACAAACAAAACTGGTTGGTATCAAAAATAGGTAGGGACAGGAAACTTGGAAACGTGAATAGAACACAGTACCAGAATAGTACCACAAATTTAAGGCAGTAGAGACTTATAGAAATCTTATAGTATGGAGCAGTGTGTGGAGCCTGAACCAAAGGAATGCTACAACGACAGAATTGAGTAGTTATGACAGATCATGTTGTGCACGAAGGCTTTAAAATATTTACTGTCTTGTCCTTAAAAGAATGTTTGCCAATCACATAGAGGATTCAATTCATTTTTATACGTTGACCTTGTACCCAAAATTTTTGCTAAACTTATTAATCAATACTCATGTTTTCTTTCTAGAGCATTTTAGATTTTCTATGTATGCAGTTATGCTATCTTATAATAATGACAACTTTGCTCTTTGGGTCCCAATCTTTGTACGTCTAATTCTTTCTCTCGTTGTACTGTGTAGTTCCTCCAGTTGAATAGAAGTAGTGATAGTGAATATTCCGGGGAGGATAATTCAGTATTTGGCATATAAGTATAGATTTAGTTTCTTTTTTTTTAGAGATACCTTTTCTCAGAGTAGGAATTTTCTTCTTTCATTGGTACTTAGCTATAATCATACATACATATATATATACACACACACACACACACACACACACACACATATATACCACATATACGATGTATCTCTGAAACATTGGTTTGTAAAAATACAAATGATTTTTAATTAAAAATTACTGCTTAAATATAATACACGCATTCATGCACAAACATGTATACATACATATGAATATATATGTGGGGTATGTAAAGGATATTTGTGGAAGGATATACAAGAAAATAGATTAGTGTTTATCTCTTTTAAGTGGGATAAAAAATCTTAGAGTAAAACTGATTGTTTTATTCTCTACCCTTTCGTACATGTACGTTATACAGTCTTTATTTTTTTATAAAAATGATTATAATGAGATAAGTTTTTTAAAAAGTATATTCCACATTATATATACCTCATGATTAGAAATATAAATTTCATTTTTACTGAATATTTTTACTTAAATTCTTACAGATCCCTTAGGATATACCAGGAACTCTAACAGGTGCTTTACACATTGTAACTCATGTTCATATAAAAATATTGAAAAGAAACAAGCCTCAAATACTCAGAATGTCATCCTGCATGTATTGGATTGTGAACAAATTATTTTTTGTTTTCTATACTTTCAAATTAAATTACATTCATTATTAAAATTCATATTAATTAACATTTTAGGAAGTGTTAATTTACTCTTCTACTTAATGTGAATAGACAACAGGCATCTTTCATTTGTGCAGATATTTTATGATTTCTGTTTTCGAGCTAAGAATAGTGTGGTGATGTCTTTGCATTGGGGATTTATTTTTAAATTTTGGAGTTTGAAGTCCTCAGATTTTAGGTTCTGTTTAGACTTGATTCGATTATGCTGTTACTTGTCATGGTTTTTATCTGTGTGCATAGGCACCTTTTATTTTTTAGGTCCAATTATCAGAGTTGTTTAGAATCTGTAGAAAGGATTGGGCATTGAGACTGATGCCTTTATGTGGCAGTTTGTTATGTCTCACACCTATGCTTCTCTGGCAACAAAAACAAGATTTATTAAGGAGAGGATATGGAATGGTCATTATAAATACATTTTCACTCAGCGGGCGGCATGGAGTGGAGTCATTCACTGTGTACTCCAGTCACTAAGTCAGTGTTCTAATCTCATGTCGAAAGGATTCAGCTAAAGAAAATTTGTATAAGCAACTGTATCATCCACATTGCACAATGTGATTATAGGTATTTCACAAATGTATATATCTATTATGTTTGAAAAAATATTAACCCATTAAAACTAGCTCACCTGTCAGATGTTGATAGTTATGATTTAACAAACATGCTTCTTCAAAAGCTTAGGAAGTGCCATAGAAACTGAGAAGATATAATGGCCACAGGAAATATCTCAAAATATTCCTATTAGTCCTCTGTCCCTTTATTTTACCTGAATGTTTAAAATTATTTATTCTGTGGAAATGCAAATATTGTTCTACCACCTGCTGATATCTGCTTTTCTTTAACCCGATTTGCCGCTGGGTTATTACCACTGTGCTTAACGTGATAATAACCTAGATTCTTTTTTTTGAAGAAAGTGACTTCTATTGCCATTGCTGAAAAAGCTTTTTCCTCTACTGCTTGTCATGTCTTACTGTTGCAAAGCATGTTTTATTTGATCTTAATTATTGCTTCAGGCAAAACAGGTGGACTCCCTTCCTTGTTTTGAGCTACAGCAGATCAGGGTTTTGCAATGATGGGTAAACCTGAAGCCTTCATAAAGCTGAGGGTTTTGTGTGCAAACTTTTCTCATTTTGCACCTGTCATTTTTAATCATGGTTCATCATAGCTACTTCATGTCGTGTAGCCGCATGACCACCAGAATGACGCTTATCATTACAAATAAGAACCCAGTTTGAGTTCTTACCTGCATTTGGAGGGGAGAAGGATGTTTGAGGGAAAACCAAAGAGAAAAACAATTGGTTTTATAACACATTTTAAGGTGTTCCATATACTTTCATTCTTACTTCAAGTCTGACTATACACATATGGATATTTAAATGTATTTCAGAAAGGAACTTTGATAAGTGATAATTGGAAGAATATATAAAGAATGATTGGATGACCAGTAGTGATGGCTGATAGGTAATTTGTTAATCTTCTCCATTAAAAAATAATAAAAATAGGGCTTACCTGGTGGCACAGTGGTTGAGAGTCTGCCTGCCGATGCAGGGTGCATGGATTCGTGCCCCGGTCTGGGAAGATCCCACATGCCGCGGAGCGGCTGGGCCCGTGAGCCATGGCCGCTGAGCCTGCGCATCCGGAGCCTGTGCTCCGCAGCGGGAGAGGCCACAACAGTGAGAGGCCCGCGTACCGCAAAAAAAGTAAAATAAAAAGAAAGCAAATGGAAATAAAACAAGAAATGACTTAGTTGACTCAATATGATATTTTATATATTGTATATGCATGTATATATTTATGGCATATGTATATATGTATATCACATTGTATATGTATGATGCATGCATATATGTAATTTATATCCAAATTATTTAGGATTCAAAATATTTATTACACTCTTTGATGCAACTCTAATTATATAGAAATATTACCTTGGGTATTATGTAGAACTCATTTAAAACACAACAGAGTAGAAAATTAAATGCACACATACACATATGCAAAAACTGATATCCTATGTACTGAACTGTATGTACAAGGGATGGTTCAAGATAGTTGGGCAATGCATAGCTTACTACGTCCATTTAGTTCTTTGGGGTTTCCTACATTTTCTGTTATAGATATGTATTACATAAAATGAGGAAAATAAGGTTATTTGATAAAAGATAAATTTAACCTCATAGAAATCATTCTGACAAAAGTGGAGATGTGAGGTTAATTCAAACTCCACCGAATCCAGGAAAATAAACGTAAGGCAATCATTTTTATAGGGAAGTAATTGACCTGGGCAGTTAGTAATTTGAAATAACTACACAGGTGAAAGGTGATATTATCAAAATATAGCCCCAAATTATGGGAGACAGATTTGAAACAATTTAGAAGAAAGATATAAAAGAGTCTGGGGCATGAGATACTGTAAAGAAAAGTGATTTAAGTTTTCTTTTTTCTAACGTGAATTTTACTTTGGTATCTTAGATGACCTCAAAGAAGAAGCACATAGAAATTCTAAAAATGCAAGTTCTGAGAGAGGTCTATCTAATTTTTAATGATTAGGCAAAATAATAGGAAGAAGGACTTACAAATAAAGAGGTATGTAAGAGAAATTATGTATTTATATCTCCATAATTTTTATTACGTAATCTCCAGGACGTGTACTAACCGTATTGTGTAAGTTTATTAAAAATGATGATTTCAGAGATAAAACAACTTAATGAGTTGGTATAGCTCATAAATTATTTCTGTCTTGAGGCTGCTGAGTAATTATCAACCTCAAAGTTTTGAATTTTTCAACAATGAGAAATCAAGACTTGTAATAATACTAAAATGTAGCTCTAACCCAGAGCTTTCCTAAATCTATCAGTTTCAATTTTTATATCTAAAGAAATCCACAAAATCATTTTGTGATCATTTAAGTGCATTTTTCAAGTGAATGTTATTGTTATTCATGTTTGATATTAATAACTTATGCCTGAATGCAGAAATGATGTGGATTGATCCAGTAGATAGTTTCTTGCTGTTCTTTTCATTGTGTATCTTTTGATAATTGTTAGTATGAGGATGAAATATATCTACTATCTTTATTGGACTATGAGTTTAGAAACTTTGCTGGGATAATCATTGTATTCAATTTTCCTTTGATTTTCTCAGTTCTCTTTGTACCAGCTGTGCTCAGTAAACATGTGTTAAATTGAAAAAATAAAAAGAGAATCATTTATTTAGAATACAAATTTACAAATATCTGCATTCACCTTAACAAAGCAATGATTCTATGTATAAGACCCAGTGACTGCAAAAAGTAGTTAATGGTTTTAAATATTCACATTACATAGCTTCTGCATGGAATTGCTCACACACCAGATTCTGTGTCACTGAGAGCACTGAGAACACCAAATGCAATTAAAAATAAACCACCTGATGTTGCAGTCGAATTGCCACTAGACATAGCGCTTAAGCAATTTTAGAAATGCAGGTGTGCGTGTATAATGATGCCCCCGTAGAACTCTTTTTAGATGTTATCCAGTGTGAATATAAAGCCACAACATCCCATGGGTAGAGAGCAGACTTTTTCTTTTTTTCAATTTAAATTTTATTTTCAAATTACCTTTTTTTTGGTGGCATTATACAGAATAGTATTGACAATTTATGAAGCTATCTATAGTTTAACTTATGCTATAACTTCTGTTCTGTATGAAATTCCTGCTTTCTCTATGGATTTCTTTTTCCAGATAGGATTAGAATGAGCTTTAAATAGGAAAATTATACTCTAAGGATACAATTAAAATCAATTTCATCTGAGAAATAGGCAGTTTTTTAAGTTAAAATACAGTAAATCATCATGTATGTTATTTCACTTGAAATAATTCATCTAATACACTTTATTTCTTCATCATTACTACCTCTGTTTTCACCTTTAGGAACACTTAATTCTCCATCTTCTTGTGTCTTTACAGATGAATATTTACTTTGTCAAGGTTTATAGTTACTTATAGTTGGAGAGTTAGTTTGGAACCAGTTATGCTAGAAATAAACATTCTATCTCATATGAAAATTTTAGAGGTGAAGCTTTTACATAGTTTCTAATTAGTGATATCTGGATAATAAAACAAAAGAGGATGTGAAATAATATGTCCTTCTTAATTTTTAAGGCTACTGTATTTGGGGTTGTAGTGATGACATTGATATTTATTTACTATTCCTACTCGAAAACAAGAAAAGGATTATAGCTTTTATCTAGTGTAATTTGTAATAGTATATATTTTTCAGATGTCTTTGCTATTTTTTAATGGATAGGAGATTAAGTTGTATTGTGAGAGTATATGGGCTTTCAGATTCAAATATATCATGGTTAAAGTTCCATTTATGTTAATTACAATGTGTATATTCTTCAAATTACTTAAACTTCCTAAGCTTTCATCTCATTTTACAAGTAGAAGTAATGATTGTTAGTTCAGATTCTCTTGTTAAGATTAAATGAGTAGGGCTTCCCTGGTGGCGCAGTGGTTGAGAGTCCGCTTGCCGATGCAGGGGACACGGGTTCGTGCCCCGGTCGGGGAAGATCCCACATGCCGCGGAACGGCTGGGCCCGTGAGCCATGGCCGCTGAGCCTGTGCTCCGCAACGGGAGAGACCACAACAGTGAGAGGCCCGCGTACTGCCAAAAAAAAAAAAAAAGATTAAATGAGTAAATGGAAGTGAAAGTGTCTGGTAGATTTGCTGGTAAAGATGGCACTGATTAATTATAGTTTTTATCTTTGTATTGTGACAAACCAAGTTATTTTGTAAATCGGATAATAATTTTGCATAGGTAGATCGATCACAATTGCAGGAATGACTTATTTCCATTTTTGATTAGTCTTCATTTGCAGTGGCTGAAAATTGTTTTTATTTTTAAACATAACATAATTCCCTTGCAATAGCTATTCACATTGCTGATCAACTTGTTAAATATCTTTAAAAAGTCATTGAGAAGAGTCAGTGGAGCTCCAGAGATGTAAAATTAAACAGTGATTCCTTTTGTATATTGTAATGCAGTGGAAATCAGTGGGAAGGTGAATTGTTGATAGTGTAATTGTTATTAGATCCATATACTTTATGCTTATACGTACTTTCCCTGATTCTATCTGATATTATTCAGTAAAAGCACTGGCACATATCTGAGGAATCTAAGACACAAAGTTTAAGTAGGCCTAGAATTACATAATGTCAGAGCCAGAACTTGGAGAGAGATAGGGAGCCTAGATTACAGTTTTGCCATTTCTATATGGGCCAGGATCCATGGTAAGGGATATTTAAAACTGTGGGTTACATGGAGAAGCACTAAGGATAAAACAATGCATTTGGATAAACTGATAGACGATTAATATTTTAAATACCTAAGACATATGTGTGCAAAATGAATTTAGAAGTTAGGTGGTGTGACTGCTACTGCTTGAAAAATAAGCTCTCTCTTTCCTGATATTAAAATCTATAGGACCAGTCTCCTCTTAACGCCAGTAGCAAAACAAATAACACTGTCTCATGCTATGTCCATTTCTTGTTTCCTCAGAAGTATTTCTCATGGGTGGTAATTACATATTTAGATCAGGCAATATTTTTTTAGTTTGTTTTGGGGTTAAGTTACTCTAAAGTTTGTTCAGTTACCCCAAGGTTTATTTCCTTCCAATTCATCTCCTATGAAAAGAATACACATTTTATACTATGACTAAAAATTTATATAGAAAAGCAACAGAAGAGAACCAACATTATATTTTTACCAACTTTTTTTTTTTTTTTTTTTTTTTTTTAGCTCTGGAAGAGAGGAGGTGAATAATAAATAGATGCACTGAACTTGAGGGAAAGGTGTATTTCTGTGTTAAAGATTGAAATGGAAGTTGCAAACATAATTCTGGTTTACTGCGCACATGTAGCAAATTTTTAAGGAACAAAACGTTTATTACATCAAGGACAGCACGAGACAATGGTTTTAAGGGCTTTAATAATAACCGTGAAAAATCTTCACCATGATATATTAGCTGTGACATATCTTACAAAATGTCATGTAGAACTTGCTGAATTGTATCACTGAAGGCTGCAATCCTTAGAACAGTGTTCTTCAAATGTAGGTCGTTGTGTTCGTTTGTATAATCAGAAGTAGTCAGAGAGCTTTTATGATGCTCAAACAAAAAAAAATGAAAACCATATTATTAATTCATTTCAAGATACAGCTCATAATAGTTACAGCATAAGTGACCCTCTTATCCAAATGTCAGTTAATAAAGAGTGAACCTTGAAAAGTCTGGGAGTTCAGTAGTTTATAGTAATATATTTGATACGAAGAAGTGTGTTACTTAAAATACTGCTTGGTGTTACATTTTATCTATTCTGGACAGTAGTGTGGTTTGAACAAATGAGGGTAATAACGATATAGCATTGTAGTAGTGGAAGTAGTAGTAATAAAAATAAAAGCCAACATTTACTGTGCTTTTCATATGTGTCAGTTAAAAACATTTAATGTTGACCTTAAATATGTCTGTGAAAGACAGGGTAAGATCTTGGAGAGAATAGAAGCACCCAGAGATTTGTTGCTGAACTGCAGCTTCTTTTTCTAAAGGAAGTTACCAGTTTTCTCAATACTGGCAAGTGACTAAGAATTTTGAGCTTTGTCTGGGCAAAGGTCATTGTCGCAGGGCAAGTAATAGGTCTGACAGAACTACAGTTACTTTATTAAAGATTTGCAGGGCCTCTAATGTACTTATCATTTTCTTAAAAGTTATTCACTGAAATATGAAGTTATATTAGAAGGAAGCTAAGAATTATAAGCAGGATATATGAAAAGGATAACAGCATTTAAAAAAATATTCTTCCACTGCCAGGACCCTGAGATTGTAGTTCAGGACCCACTGGGAAAGGAGGAAGACTTTCCATTGAACATATCAAGCTTTCCGTTTAAAGAATGTGTTTTTTTTTTTTTTTTTGGTTCCACATATAAGTGAGATTATACAGTATTTATCTTTTTCTCACTTATTTCACTTAGCATAATGCCCTCAAGTTTCATGCATGTTGTCACAAATGGCAGGATTTCCTGCGTTCTCATGGCTGAGTAATATTCCATATGCACACATAATGTGTGTGTGTGTATAATTTATCAATTCACCCATTGATAGACACTTAGGTTGTTTCCATGTGTAAAGAAACAGGGAGTACAATGGTGGTTGCCAGGGGCTGGGAAGTGGGGTAAATGGGGAGATGTTGGTCAAAGGGTACAAACTTCCAGCTATAAGAGGAATAAGTTCTGGAGATCTTATATTCATTGTGATATAGTTAACAACACTGTATTATATATTTGAAATTTGCTAAGAGAGTAGATCTTAAATGTGCTTAGCACACACACACACACACACACACACACACACACACATGTAATTATGTGAGGTGAGGCCTTAACTAACTATATCATGGTAACCATTTCACAATATTTTTTGTACCAAATCATCACGTTGTACTCCTAAAACTTACAGAATCTTATATGTCAATTATATCTCAGAAAATCTGGAAGTAAAAAGAACACAGGAGGTTTGATTTGCATTTCCCTAATAATTAGTGATGTTGAGAATATTTTCATGTGCTTTTTGGTTATCTGTATGTCTTCTTTGGAGAAATGTCTATTTAGGTCTTCTGCCCATTTTTGGATTGGGTTGTTTGTTTTTTAGTTATTGAGCTGCATGAGCTGCTTGTAAATTTTGGAGATTAATCCTTTCTCAGTTGCTTCATTTACAAATATTTTCCCCCATTCTAAGGGTTGTCTTTTGGTCTTGTTTATGGTTTCCTTTGCTGTGCAAAAGCTTTGAAGTTTCATTAGGTCCCATTTGTTTATTTTTGTTTTTATTTCCATTTCTCTAAGAGGTGGGTCAAAAAGGATCATGCTGTGATTTATGTTATAGAGTGTTCTGTCTATGTTTTCCTCTAAGAGTTTCATAGTTTCTGGCCTTACATTTAGGTCTTTAATCCATTTTGAGTTTATTTTTGTGTACGGTGTTAGGGAGTGTTCTAATCTCATACTTTTACATGTAGCTGTCCAGTTTTCCCAGCACCACTTATTGAAGAGGCTGTCTTTTCTCCACTGTACATTCCAGCCTCCTTCATCAAAGATAAGGTGACCATATGTGCGTAGGTTTATCTCTGGACTTTCTATCCTGTTTCATTGATCTATATTTCTGTTTTTGTGCCAGTACCATACTGTCTTCATTACTGTAGCTTTGTAGTATAGTCTGAAGTCAGGGAGCCTGATTCCTCCAGCTCCATTTTTCGTTCTCAAGATTGCTTTGGCTTTTCGGGTTCTTCTGTGTTTCCATACAAATTGTGAAATTTTTTGTTCTAGTTCTGTGAAAAATGCCAGTGGTAGTTTGATAGGGATTGCATTGTATCTGTAGATTGCCTTGGGTAGTAGAGTCATTTTCACAATGTTGATTCTTCCAATCCAAGAACATGGTATATCTCTCCATCTATCTGTATCATCTTTAATTTCTTTCATCAGTGTCTTATAATTTTCTGCATACAGGTCTTTTGTCTCCTTAGGTAGGTTTATTCCTAGATATTATATTATTTTTGTTGCAATGGAAAAAGGGAGTGTTTTCTTGATTTCGCTTTCAGATTTTTCATCATTAGTGTGTAGGAATGCCAGAGCTTTCTGTGCATTAATTTTGTATCCGGCTACTTTACCAAATTCATTGATTAGCTGTAGTAATTTTCTGGTAGCATCTTTAGGATTCTCTATGTATAATATCATGTCATCTGCAAACAGTGACAGCTTTACTTCTTCTTTTCCGATTTGGATTCCTTTTATTTCCTTTTCTTCTCTGATTGCTGTGGCTAAAACTTCCAAAACTAGGTTGAATAAGAGTGGTGAGAGTGGACAACCTTGTCTTTTTCCTGATCTTAGTGGAAATGCTTTCAGTTTTTCATGATTGAGGATGATGTTGGCTGTGCGTGTGTCATATATGGCCTTTATTTTATTGAGGAAAGTTCCCTCTATGCTTACTTTCTGGAGAGTTTTTATCATAAATGGGTGTTGAATTTTGTCAAAAGCTTCCTCTGCATCTATTGAGATGACCATATGGTTTTTCTCCTTTAATTTGTTAATATGGTGTATCACATTGATTGATTTATGTATATTGAAGAATCCTTGCATTCCTGGAATAAACCCCACTTGATCATAGTGTATGATCCGTTTAATGTGCTGTTGGATTCTGTTTGCTTGTATTTTGTTGAGGATTTTTGCATCTATGTTCATCAGTGATATACGCCTGTAGTTTTCTTTCTTTGTGACATCCTTGTCTGGTTTTGGTATCAGGGTGATGGTGGCCTTGTAGAATGAGTTTGGGAGTGTTCCTCCCTCTGCTATATTTTGGAAGAGTTTGAGAAGGATACGTATTAGCTCTTCTCTAAATGTTTGATAGAATTCGCCTGTGAAGCCATCTGGTCCTGGGCTTTTGTTTGTTGGAAGATTTTTAATCACAGTTTCAATTTCAATGCTTGTGATTGGTCTGTTCATATTTTCTATTTCTTCCTGATTCAGTCTTGGCAGGTTGTGCATTTCTAAGAATTTGTCCATTTCTTCCAGATTGTCCATTTAATTGGCATAGAGTTGCTTGTAGTAATCTCTCATGATCTTTTGTATTTCTGCAGTGTCAGTTGTTACTTCTCCTTTTTCATTTCTAATTCTATTGATTTGAGTCTTCTCCCTCTTTTTCTTGATGAGTCTGGCTAATGGTTTATCAATTTTGTTTATCTTCTCAGAGAACCAGCTCTTAGTTTTATTGATCTTTGCTATCATTTCCTTCATTTCTTTTTCATTTATTTCTGATCTGATCTTTATGATTTCTTTCCTTCTGCTAACTTTGGGGATTTTTGTTCTTCTTTCGCTAATTGCTTTAGGTGCAAGGTTAGGTTCTTTATTCGAGATGTTTCCTGTTTCTTAAGGTAGGATTGTATTGCTATAAACTTCCCTCTTAGAACTGCTTTTGCTGCATCCCATAGGCTTGGGTCGTTGTGTCTCCATTGTCATTTGTTTCTAGGTATTTTTTTATTTCCTCTTTGATTTCTTCAGTGATCACTTCGTTATTAAGTAGTGCATTGTTTAGCCTCCATGGGTTTGTATTTTTTACAGATCTTTTCCTGTTAATTGATATCTAGTCTCATACCATTGTGGTAGGAAAAGATACTTGACACAATTTCAATTTTCTTAAATTTCCCAAGGCTTGATTTTTAACCCAAGATATGATCTATCCTGGAGAATGTTCCATGAGCACTTGAGAAAAATAGGTATTCCTTTGTTTTTGGATGGAGTGTCCTATAAATATCAATTAAGTCCATCGTTTTTAATGTGTCATTTAAAGCTTGTGTTTCCTTATTTATTTTCATTTTGGATGATCTGTCCATTGGCGATAGTGGGGTGTTAAAGTCCCCTACTATGAATGTGTTACTGTCGATTTCCCCTTTTATGGCTGTTAGTATTTGCCATATGTATTGAGGTGCTCCTATGTAGGGTGCATAAATATTAACAATTGTTATATCTTCTTCTTGGATTTATCCCTTGATCATTATGTAGTGTCCTTCTTTGTCTCTTGTAATAGTCTTTTTTTTTGAAGTCTATTTTGTCTGATATGAGAATTGCTACTTCAGCTTTCTTTTGGTTCCCATTTTCATGGAATACCTTTTTCCATCCCCTCACTTTCAGTCTATGTGGCTCTAGGTCGGGTCTCTTGTAGACATCATATATATGGGTCTTGTTTTTGTATCCATTCAGCCAGTCTGTGTCTTTTGGTGGGAGCATTTAATCCATTTACATTTAAGGTAATTATCGATATGTATGTTCCTATTCCCATTTTCTTAATTGTTTTGGGTTTGTTATTGTAGGTCTTTTCCTTCTCTTGTGTTTCTTGCCTAGAAAAGATCCTTTAGCATTTGTTGTAAAGCTGGTTTGGTGGTGCTGAACTCTCTCAGCTTTTGCTTGTCTGTAAAGTTTTTAATTTCTCCATCAAATCAGAATGAGATCCTTGCTGGGTAGAACAATCTTGGTTGCAGGTTTTTCTCCTTCATCACTTTAAATATGTCCTGCCAGTCCCTTCTGGCTTGCAGAGTTTCTTCTGAAAGATCAGCTGTTAACCTTATGGGGATTCGCTTGTGTGTTATTTGTTGTTTTTCCCTTGCTGCTTTTAATATGCTTTCTTTGTATTTAATTTTTGACAGTTTGATTAATATGTCTCTTGGCGTGTTTCTCCTTGGATTTATCCTGTATGGGACTCTCTGTGCTTCCTGGACTTGATTAACTATTTCCTTTCCCATATTAGGGAAGTTTTCAACTATAATCTCTTCAAATATTTTCTCAGTCCCTTTCTTTTTCTCTTCTTCTTCTGGAACCCCTATAATTTGAATGTTGGTGTGTTTAATGTCGTCCCAGAGGTCTCTGAGACAGTCTTCAGTTCTTTTCATTCTTTTGTCTTTATTCTGCTCTGCAGTAGTTATTTCCACTATTTTATCTTCCAGGTCACTTATCCGTTCTTCTGCCTCAGTTATTCTGCTATTGATCCCTTCTAGAGTATGTTTTTTTTTTTTTTTTTTTTGCTGTATGTGGGCCTCTCACTGCTGTGGCCTCTCCCGTTGTGGAGCACAGGCTCCAGACACGCAGGCTCAGCAGCCATGGCTCTCGGGCCCAGCCGCTCCGCAGCATGTGGGATCTTCCTGGACCGGGGCACGAACCCATGTCCCCTGCATCGGCAGGCGGACTCCCAACCACTGCGCCACCAGGGAAGCCCCCTTCTAGAGTATTTTTAATTTCATTTATTGTGTTGTTCATCGTTGCTTGTTTCATCTTTAGTTCTTCTAGGTCCTTTTTAAATGTTTCTTGCATTTTGTCTATTCTATTTCCAAGATTTTGGATCATCTTTACTATCATTATTCTGAATTCTTTTTCGGGTAGACTGCCTATTTCCTCTTCATTTGTTAGGTCTGGTGGGTTTTTATCTTGCTCCTTCATCTGCTGTGTGTTTTTCTGTCTTCTCATTTTGCTTATCTTACTGTGTTTGAGGTCTCCTTTTTGCAGGCTGCAGGTTCGTAGTTCTCGTTGTTTCTGGTGTCTGTCCCCAGTGGATAAGGTTGGTTCAGTGGGTTGTGTAGGCTTCGTGGTGGAGGGGACTAGTGCCTGTGTTCTGGTGGATGAGGCTGGATCTTGTCTTTCTAGTGGGCAGGTCCACGTTTTGTGATGTGTTTTGGGGTGTCTGTGGACTTATGATTTTAGGCAGCCTCTCTGCTAATGGGTGGGGTTGTGTTCCTGTTTTGCTAGTTGTTTGGCATAGGGTGTCCAGCACTGTAGCTTGCTGGTCGTTGAGGGAAGCTGGGTGTTGGTGTTGAGATGGATATCTCTGGGAGATTTTCGCCGTTTGATGTTGCGTGGAGCTGGGAGGTCACTTGTGGACCAGTGTCCTGAAGTTGGCTCTCCCACCTCAGAGGCACAGCACTGACTCCTGGCTGGAGCACCAAGAGCCTTTCATCCACACCACTCAGAATAAAAGGGAGAAAAAGTAGAGAGAAAGAAAGAAAGAAAGAAAGGAAGGGAGGGAGGGAGGAAGGAAGGAAAGAAGATAAAAGAAAATAAAGTAAGATAAAATAAGATAAAGTTATTAAAATAAAAAATAATTTGTAAGTAAAAAAAAATTTTTTTAAAGTAAAAAACGGATGGATAGAGCCCTAGGACAAATGGTGAAAGCAAAGCTATACAGACAAAATCTCACACAGACACATACCCATATACTCACCAGAAGACGAAAAGGGGAAAAAATAATAAATCTTGCTCTCAAAGTTCACCTCCTCAATTTGGGATGATTCGTTGTCTATTCAGGTATTCCACAGATGCAGGGTACATCAAGTTGATTGTAGAGATTTAATTCCTTGCTCCTGAGGCTTCTGGGAGAGATTTCCATTTCTCTTCTTTGTTCGCACAGCTCCCTGGGCTCTGCTTTGGATTTGGCCCCGCCTCTGCGTGTAGGTTCCCGGAGGGCGTGTGTTCTTCGTTCAGACAGGACGGGGTTAAAGGAGCAGCTGCTTCGGGGCCTCTGGCTCACTCAGGCTGGGGGGAGGGAGGGGTACGATGCGTGGCGAGCCTTCGGCGGCAAAGGCCAGCGTGATGTTGCACCAGCCTGAGGCGTGCCATGCGTTCTCCCGGGGGAGTTGTCCGTGGATCCCAGGACCCTGGCAGTGGCGGGCTGCACAGGCTCCCCAGAAGGGAGATGTGGATAGTGACCTGTGCTCGCATACAGGCTTTTTGGTGCCAGCAGCAGCAGCCTTAGCGTCTCACGCCTGTCTCTGGGGTCCGCGCTCTTAGCCACGGCTCGCGCCCATCTCTGGAGCTCCTTTAAGCAGCGCTCTTAATCCCTTCTCCTCGTGCACCAGGGTAAATATATTGTTGTTTACCCTTTTTGGAAGCCCTAAATGAATTTCATAATTGCTTCATTATCTGCAATATGTGATACCTCCATGGCCATTCTGGTGATTTTGACACATGGCTTCTTTAACAAAACAAAAAGCGAAATGAAGAGATAGGTGAAGTCATGTAATGAACCTATATGCATTTGTATATAAAGAAAAATGTCTCTTGAAATAATACTGTTTTGTGGTTCCATTGCCGTTTTAAGCAGTGTAAATAATGTCATCTGCTTCAAACATGTAAGTGCTGAGACTACAAAGCATACTTTGCTAAAAATCAAAACAGAGGCAGAGCAGAGTTTAGCAATACAAGATGATTGGGATGTGTCTCCAATGCATTCTTCCTCTATCTGTTAGCCTTAATTCTATTATCCTGTCTTTTAGAAAGGATATATAAGTGCATGATAAAATGTAGACCATTGTTGAGAGAGCCACTTGAGCGGTACATTCTCCTTTATGATAGCCAGTCTCTAAATATATAATCTCTCTAACCACATATGCTTAGGAAGAACTTCACATATAACATACTAGTATAACATACTCTATAACACAGATACTATTTTGGTGCTTGGAGTCACATATATTCTCAAGGAAACTTTTTGATGGAGCCCTGATGTGTTTGTTCTTGATTCCATTAGGATTCTTTTCAGTTAGTAAACATTTAACAGCAAGTGCGTTTTATGAGACATGCACAGGAATCTTGAGTGAACTCCTGATGAGAATTTCTTCCATGTTTACACAGAGCTCCTGAATAATGTGAGAATTTATACGCCTTTACCCATGGCGTGGATTTATTGCATGTTCAATGCAATTTGTGTGAGTCCATTAGGGATCTTGGAGTAAGGACACTTTGTTTTGACTCACTTTTCTCCTTTCTCCCTTACTGATTCCATCATATTTTAGTGCAGTTTTTCTCCTCTCTCATGACTGTTTTCTTTTAAAAAATCCCTGCTACCATCCTTGTTCTAGGACCATATCCGGTCATTCCTTTCCTACCAAATTAATTTCCTAATAGGCATTCATGGCTCCAGTTTCAATACTGAAGAGCCAAAGGGGAAGGATCATGTCTTCAGAACATTTATATTTTAAAATAGAAAAAAAAAAGTCATTTGCAGGGGAAGGATTAAAAAAGCGAGAGAGAGGCAAATTTTCTGCAAAGGAAAATATATGTATATATACATGCACATATGCATATATAATACATAAAGTACACAAATCATAGGAGTCCAGCTCAATGGATCTTTGCAGAGTAAACACAGCCAACACCTGGATCATGAGATAATTACTAGTATGACTTCTGAAACTATGTCAAACTCTATATTTTTATGAAGAATGATTGTTTTGTGTCTGGCTTTTTCTGCTCAACCTTTGTGAGATTTTTCAATAATACTATGTGAAGTGATTCATTTATTTTAATTTCTGAATAGTATTTCACTGGACAAATATACCACATTTTTTTATCTATTTTACTGTCAGTGGACACTTTTGGATTGTTTACAGTTTTTAGATATTACTAATAGTCCTACTATGAATACTTATATTTTCTAAGGAGAAAACATATACACCCATTTCTGTTGGGCATTATATTTACTCAGAGTGGAATGCTTATATCATGAGGCATATTCAGTTTTGAAAATATGCCAAACAATTTTCCAAAGTGGTTGTACTAGCAGCATATGAAAGTTCAACTTTCATCATCAGAAACATTAGGTATAGCACAGGGAGTTATATTCAATATCTAGTAGTAACCTATAATGGAAAAGAATCTGAAAAATAATACATATATACATATATATAACTGAAGCACTTTGCTGCACACATGAAACATTATAAATCAACTATATTTCAATTAACAATTTTTGAAAATTAGATATTTTCTACCTTTTTATGTTAGCCATTCTTGTGGATGTGTATTGGTATCTCATTGTGACTTTAATTTTTATTTCCCTTTGATTAATGTATTTGATTATTTTTTCTTGTTTATTAACCATTCGGATTTTCACATTTACGAACTATCTGTTGTAGTAGTTAGTATTTTTCTCTATGTAGCTATCAGCTAAATAGCTCTAGTTAGTTACAGTTCTTTATTGAAGCATTTGCTTTTGTTGGTAAGAATTTTTTACACAGTATGAATATGAGCCCTTTGCGGGATGTACTGTTGACCCTTGAACAATGAAATGTGCATATAACTTCATATTCAGCTCTCTGAATCTGCGTTTCTGCATCTGTAGATTCAACCAAAAGCAGATCATGTAGTATGGTCGAAAAAGTTCCGTGTATAAGTGGACCCATGCAGTTCAAACCCATGTTGTTAAAGGATCAACTGTATATTGTTATCTCCACTGTGTGGCTTCTCTTATCTAAAATGACAAAGAAGCCATTATAAAGTAAGCAAGATATTTGAATAGATATTTCTGTAAAGAAGGCACAGAAATGCCAATAGACACATGAAAGATTACTCAATGTCAGTAATCATTAGGGAAATGAAAATCAAAACAAAAAGAGATACCACTTATACCCTCTTGGAAGGCTAAAAAAGAGAGAGAGATAATAACAAATGTTATTGACAATGCTGAGAAAACAGAATAGCCATATGTATATTGCTGGTGATGTTGATAAATGAAATACTTTGGAAAATGATTTTGCTATTCCTCGCAATGTTAAGCATAGAGTTACCAAATGACCCAGAATTTGCACTCCT
The DNA here is from genome assembly GCF_951394435.1 of Stenella coeruleoalba. Taxonomy (NCBI): domain Eukaryota; kingdom Metazoa; phylum Chordata; class Mammalia; order Artiodactyla; family Delphinidae; genus Stenella; species Stenella coeruleoalba. Next base: position 44,614,729 of record NC_137153.1, read on the forward strand.
AGGTGTAAACCCAAGGGAAATGAGAGCACATGTCCCACAAAAAAAATTGTCTTTGAATGTTTATAGCAGCATTATTTAAAATAATCAAAAGGTGGAAAAAAGCCAAATGTCCATAAACTAAATGTGGCATAGCTGCACAGTGGAATATTATTTGAAAATAGAAAAGAATAAAATAAAGTACTGGTAATGCTGAAACATGGACGAACCTTGAAAACATTATGCTAATTGAAAGAAGCCGGTCACTAAAGACCACATTTGTATGATTTCATTTATATGAAACGTCCAGAATAGGCGAGTTCACAGAAACACAATCTAGATTAGTGGTTGCCAGGCACTTAGGAATGAAAGCAATCAAAGTGACTTCTAGTGAATATGGTTTGGGTGATGAATGCTCTAAAATTATATAGTGGTGATGGTTTTATAACTCTATGAATAAACTAAAAAACACTAAGTTTTATACTTTTAAAAGGTAGATGTTATGATATGTGTATTGTATTTCATTTCTGTTTAAAAAAGTACAACTGGAAACAACCTAAATAGCATCAGTGGGAGAATGAATAATGATCATGACATAACTACACAATGGAATGTTTAGACAATGAATATGCTGGAGTTATATATACAAACAGCATTGGATTTAAAAACAATGTTGAGTGGATAAGGAAAATTTAAGACAGGGGAATGATAAGTACTAGTGATTTTAATTTTAGTATTTAGTGAAAGAGCGAGATTGAGACATGGTACATAGGAATCTTCACCTGTGTTCGTAAGGTTTTTAATTCTTAAAATTATTGTGGCTATAGAGGATTTCATTGTATTTCTTTTATGGCTCTTATACTTCAGTATTTTATAATTGAAAAAGAATAATGCTATTAGAGGGCAGGAGACTTAATGGTTAAAGTCAATTAAATTCAGGGTTATATGTTAAAATTATGTTCTTTTCGATTCATTAAGTAGAACAATTTTCTACACATAAGTAATAGAGGTCAATTAACTTTGAGAGCAACTAATCTGTAGCTTCATCAACATGAGTATTAAAGTTGAAGACAGCACCTTGCCGAATACTTTGAAAGGTGTCCAATGGTCTCAGATTTCTACTGCTTGTACATCAAGCAAGAAGTATCAGCCGTATTATAGTACCCTCTTTTCCAGATAGCTGCCCATAAACATTCTGTACTTGCTCTAGCTCAGTGATTCGCCACCCTAGCTGCACATTAGAATCACCTGGGGAGATTTTTAAAACTTGCCCTCTAAGCCTCACCTGCAGATATTCAGATTTAATTATTTCAGGGTGGGACCTAAGCATTGGCTGCTTTTGAAAGCATTCCAGGTTATTGTAATGTGAGACCAGATTTGAGAGCCATTGCTCTAGACTTTCCGCTCCCTACTTATTTCCTGTGCGCTCTGATTTCTTTTTCCAAATCCAGTTCTTTCTCTCTCTCTCTGGGGGTCTTTGGTATTGATGGCCTTTTTAGATCTCCTCTGTCGTGGACCTAGTTTCCTTTTGCTCTTGTCTACCTGGTTACTTTGATTTCAGCGTTCCCTACAGCTCTGTGAGAGAAATGCTTTCCTATATCTTATCTTCCCAAGCTCACCCTCATACATAGCTCATTCCTCCAGGGGAGTAGCTTTACATATTTGCTAATATTGCCATGTTGATGAGTAAAGAAATAAATATAAAATAACCCTTTAAAATTGGGTTTGATGTAAAATCATGGTTGGTGTTTTGTTGAAAGAATATGCAAAGACTAAGGGTGACAGTATTCCTTGACTACTAACTCAACAGCATTTCTGATGACTCACAGAAACTCTGAGAGACATGCCCTCTTAGCTCAATACTTACTGTACTGCTCTCTATTTAAGATAATCTTCAACGTGGTTCCAAGCTTTTAGATGCTGTTTTCCAGTTCACTGAGTGGCCAGACTGTGTGGCCATGGTTAAAACGTAGATGAATGCAACCCAGGGAAGGTGATCAGAGGTTGCTGAGAATAGAAAACATGCATACTGGGCGCAAGTGGTACAGCATTTATTTACAGCAAGAGGAGAGAAAGAGTGCACAGGATTCAGCCATTTGCATCCCTTGGCCGCCCCATCCATGGCCAGATTTCTGCTCTGCAGCCAACTGGGGTCTTGGAGTTGCACACACCTCCCCTGGAGCTGCCGTAGAAGGATACTCCTCCCCCATAAGATCTGAAATACAGAAAGGCGGGGTCATGCCTGAGGGTCATAGATGCACATGCTTACGCAGAACAAAGTAGTATAAACCAAGTCTGGAACAGGGAAAGATATTCCCTCACGAGCCGACAAACCCAGCACAGGCTGTGAGGGATCTTTGTCTCCCAACAAGGAAATGTTCTTGAGTATTAGAAAACAATAGTTAAATAACTATAATTCAAGCAATAAAAATAATCATCATTACAAAGGCCAAGTATCTTTTGGATAACTGAGATACCTTCTGATTTTAAGTAATGAAAACCCACATTTTCACTTCTAGTCTATCTACAATTGTTTATGAAATCCCCAGGTCCTAGATCAAAGAAAATTCTCCTTTGTTTACAGTTCCAATTTTCTACATGGTTTTAGCACTTGATTGAGGATGTGAGTGGAAACGTGGAATTTGTGCAAACCATATAAATTTTGGTTCTGTCATTTAGCCTTGTGGCTTTGGATATATGTTTTAGCCTCTTAACTGTGTGCGCAATAAATGGGAGTAATAATGTCTAATTCAAAGATTTGTTTTGAGGATTAAATGGTATATTCCTAAAACTAGCAGAGTGCTTAGTACAGAATAGATCTTTAATAAGTATGACCCTTCTATGATTTACATGCTTCCTTCTTTCCTTTTACATCCAGTACACATTGTCATCTCTACTGATGATCCACATGGACCCTCAAACTTAATGTTCCTTTAATTCTTATTTTCATAAATCTTAATATTCATAGTCAGTGCCAGGAAGTTAAACAATTCTATCCTAAAATATTTTCTTCAATTAAAAATCACATAAGTCAACAGTCCATCGTTCAGTTCCTCTAGAAGCGGGAGAATGTTTTACTAGGACTTCTGATAAGTTCTCCCAGTAGTAATCTTAGCCATACTCAAGGTCTTGACCTCTCTATACAAAATGCATGGCTTCAATGATATCTACCACAAGCCCAAACCAGATTTTCTGCTGAATTTATTTTAATAATATACTCTCCTGTGTCATTCCCTCTGTTAATGGTTTCCATGTTTGCTAAAACATTCCTGTCTCTGAACCTGCCATTTGTAATTTTTCTATGTCAGAGAATAAAACTGAATCTTTTCTTGTTTTAAATCTATAATGACAATCTTTCTAGTGGCAAGCCTCTACTTGATGACGATGTACTAAACACTTTCATAATTATTATCACGTTTAATTCCCACAACAATCCTGCAAGAATGGTATCATTATTTCTATTTTAAATGTGATAAATGTGAGATTCAGAGCAGTTATCGTTAATTACACAACTAACAACTAAAAGAGCTGTCATTCACTATAATTCAAGATCATGTCAGAATTCACACTCTCCACTTTATAACTTGTTCATCAGTCTGATTCCCATCCCTGCAACAATGCTTTGAAACAGAGCTTCTTAGGCTAAATTCAGTAAGATTTAATCAGCTCTCTCTTCTTAATCTCTCATTGCCTGGCAAAGTTGATCAAATCATTTCACAGAACTCAACTGAATAGCATCAGGCTTCAGGCTCCACTTTCCTTAATGCCAGCTCCTCATCTTCTTTCCACTAACTGTAGTCTTTCCAATGCCCTTTCCTCCTTCTGTTTTCTTTAGTATTTTATTCTGAAGATTTTATTTGCATGTAGAATATTAACTCTCAGACCAAGTTAATAACTCTCAAATCTTTATTTCAAACCCTACCTGTCCCCAAACACAATATCCCATAGCTGTAATAGGCTGAATAATGGCTCCAGAGATGTCCATGTCCTAATTCTCAGAATCTGTGAATATGTTACTTGATAGGGCAAAAGGGACTTTGCAGATGTGATTAGGTTAAGGATCTTGAGATGGGAAGAGTATCCTGGATTATATAGGTGGGCCCGTTGTAATCACAAGCGTTCTCATAAGAGGGAGGCAGAAGGATCAGGGTGAGTAATAGTAGGAGATGTGATAACAGAAGGAAAAAGCAGGGACCATGAGCCAAGGAATGCTCCAGATGACTTCTAGAAGCTGAAAAAGTTACAGAAACAGATTCTCTTCTCACTCTCCAGAAGGAGCCAATCCTTGCCAAGACCTTGACTTTAGCTCAGTAAGGCTAATTTTGGATTTTGATGTCCAAAACTATAAGATAAGAAATACAGGGTTTTAAGACAATAAGTTTGTGGTAATTTGTTATAGCAGCAATAGATAACTGATATAGTTCCTAATTCTGAAGAGAATTTCCATATGGATGAAAATTAATCTGTCTCAAAGTGAAATTTCTGTCTCTGAAACCTAATGTTATATTCAGTTCTTTCTTATATTACATTTTAAGACTCTGAAAAAGGGAAAGGAGGACCCTGTCTTAATAATCTTGCATTTCCTGTGCCTCATGTTAAAGCATGTTAAATCAAATAGTATTGAAAAATATTAATTGAGGCAAAAGAATATTCTAAATCAAGGACAAAGTATGGCTATTTAATAAGTATTGGTACAGTTGATTCATTCTTTCTTTCTTTTACTTTTTTTGAAAGAAAACAAAGACAATGGAGCTATCAAAAAGCAGGGAAAAGTTTTTGAAATATTTTTCAACAGTAAGAAATTATGCATAACTAAACACAAATTAACATAGAAATTAAGTAGACAAAAAATTTCAATATGTATAGTATTGTGTTTCATTTATTAGTTTATTTATAAATATTGTATATATCATACCAGACACTGTGCTAAGTATTGTGGAGTAAAAAAGAATAATTGAAGTCTCTGTCAAAGGATCTTATAGTGTATTACTGTTCATTATTTCTTAAGTGTTTGGTAGAATTCTCCAGTGAGAACTTTGGAATTGGAGATTTATTTGGGGTGAGATTTCTTTGGATGATTGTAAATTAAATGTCTTTGATAGTTATAGAGCTGTTCAAATTATCTGTTTTATATCAGGTGAGTTGTGATAGCCTGTGTTTTTGAGGAAGTGGCTCATTTCATCTAGGTTGTAATATGTATGTGTATAGAGGTGGTTTGTAGCATTTCCTGATCATCCTTTTGGTATCTTCAGGGTCTGTAGTGATATCCTCTACTTAATTTCTGATATTAGTAATTTGAATTTTCTATCTTTTCTATTTGTCATTCTTGCTAGAGGTTTATTGATTTTACTGATCTCTTCAAAGTACCAGGTCTTTGTTTTATTGATTTTTATTTATTGCTGTTATTTTCAATTTTATTGCTTTCCATCCTTATGTTTAATACTTATTTTCTTTTTGCTTTGGTTTTATTTTACTCTTCGTTATTGATGTGGGAGCTAAGATTTAATATAAGTTGTTCGCTCTTTGGTAACATGTCTGTAATTACATAAAAATGTTACTCTCGGTACTACTACAGTTATGTCTCACAAATTTTGATATGTTTTATATTCATTTTCATTCAGTTCAGTAGAATTTTTATTTTCCTGAGACTTCCTCTTTGACACCTGGATTATTTAGAAGTGTGTTTTTTAGTTTCTAAGTGTTTGGAGATTACGTTGTTGTCTTTCAATGATTTCTAGTTTGATTCTGTTGTGGTAAAATAACATACTCTATATACCTTCAATTATTTTAAACTTGCTGAGGTATGTTTTATGTCCCATCATATGGTATATCTTTATATATATACCATGGACACTTGAAAGAATGCATGTGTTCTGTTGTGTGAAGTGTTCCTTAAATGTCAGTTGATCTGTTGCTTGATGGTGGTGTTTTTCTTCTGTAATATTGATATATCCTTGCAGATTTACTCTCTAGTTGTTACATCAGTTGTTAAGAGAAGTGTGTTGAATTCTCCAGCTAGATTTGGGAATTTATCTATACTTCTTTTTCGTTCTTTTAGTTCTGTTTCATAGAGTTTGACATAGTATTATTTGATATATGCATGCTTAGGAGTCTATGTCTTATTGGTGGATTGTCCCTTTTCAGTCATTATATGATGTCCCACTGTGTCTCTGGTAATATTCTTTGCTTTTAAATCATATTTGTCTATAGACACGCCTTTGGCTTTTTTGATTAATATTTGCATGGTATGTTTTTTCTATTTTTTATTTTCAGCCTGCTTATATTGTTATATTTGAAGTGAGTTTATGATAGACAGCATATAATTGGGTCATGTGTTGTAATCCACTCTGCTAATCTCTTTTTTTTTCTGTATCTAGAAAATTTATATTTGATATAATTATTGATACTTTATGGCTTAAGCATGCCATTTTACTTTTTGTTTTGTTTTCTGTTTTTCACTTCCCAGAGTTTCTTCCTTCTGCTTTCCTGTAGGTTTCTGGAACAAATTTAGAACTCTATTTGATTTATCTATAGTGTTTTTGTTTTTTGGGTTTTTTTTTTTTTTTGCGGTACACGGGTCTCTCACTGTTGTGGCCTCTCCCGTTGTGGAGCACAGGCTCCGGACGCGCAGGCCCAGCGGCCATGGCTCATGGGCCCAGCCGCTCCGCGGCATGTGGGATCTTCCCAGACCGGGGCACGAATCCATGTACCCTGCATCAGCAGGCAGACTCTCAACGACTGCGCCACCAGGGAAGCCCTCTATAGTGTTTTTGAGCATATCACTATGTATAGCATTTTTATTGATTTCTTTAGGTATTATATTATACATATACATAGCTTATCACAGTCTACTAGGGTTGTCACTTAACCAGTTTAAGTGAAGAGTAGAAATCTTACTTCTCTTTATGTTCCCCATTTACAATATAATTGTCTTAAATTTTCTCTCTACATACATTTAAAATCACATCAGATGGCATTATACTTTTAATTTCAACCAGCAAACCAATTTTAAAAACTCAAGAGGCAGACGCATGCCTCTTCTATTTATTCGTATTATGTTTACCAAGTTACGTTTTTCCTAATGTCCCAAGTTTATTTCTTTTATTGTTTCCTCTCTGTTTAAAGAACTTTTAGCCCAAGTTTTTTTCCTAATGTCCCAAGTTTATTTCTTTTATTGTTTCCTCTCTGTTTAAAGAACTTTTAGCCTTTCTTTTAGGTAGGCGTGATGGTGATAGCATCTCCATTTTATTACCTTAGTCTGAGAATATCTTTAGTTCTCCATCACCATGAATGATGTTTTTGCTGGGTATAAATAAATCTTTGAAGAGAGAGAGAGAGAGAGAGAGAGAGAGAGAGAGAGAGAGTGTGTGTGTGTGTGTCTGTGTGTGTGTGTGTCTGTGTGTGTGTGTGTGTGTGTGTGTGTGTGTTGGGGATTCAAGCCTGAGAACTTGGAGAGCTGCTGGTGTAGTTCTGGTCCAGAGGCCAGCAGGTGTGAGACCCAGGAGGAGCCAATGTCCCAGTTTAAAGGCAGTCAGGCTGGAAATTTGCTTATTCTAGGGAAGGTCAGCCTTTTTGTTCTATTCAGGTTTTCAGCTGATTGGATGAGGCCTACCTACATTGGAGAGGTGATCTGCTTTACCCAGTCTACCAATTTAAATGTTAGTTTCATCCAAAAACACACTCACAGAAATACCCAGAATAATATTTGACCAAGTATCTGGGCACTGCATGGTTCAATCAAACTGACACATAAACTTAACCATCACACTCAACAGTGAAGATGAGTTAAGCAATAACAATTCATTCAAAGAACTATTCAACATCCATTAACAATGATGGTTATGAATACAATGCAGACACTAGGACAGGTGCTATCTAAAGAGTAATAACTATTCTAGAAGGTAAAAATGGCATGATCTATGTTTAATACTTGATTATGTATGCCCATGAATGAGATTTAAAAACAATGCCTTATCGTAATAACAATAATTGAAATTATGTGGTAGGAATTTTATTGTATTTTTTATAACAAAATATATATTGATATTATAATAAAACATCAGTATTTTCGAAAGTGATTTTATATTTGCACGTCAGTTTTAAAAATTCTTGAAATGCAATTATGGAGAAAAAAATGTCCATAATCTCATCACATATTCATAATTATAGTTAATATTTTGGTCTATTTATATATGCCAAAGCAATACAAAACATCTTTGTAATTAATTAAATAAATATTTGTTGAATACCAGCTTTGTCACAAGGCTGTGTTTTATGTGGTAGGGATATAGCAGTAATCTACAATGACAGCAGCAAAAACAAAATCCTCCCTCCTTTGTGGAGCTCGCATTCTAATGGTTATCTTTAATGTTCAAATGTTTACTTTGCCTCATTTAAAAAACGTACCATAAGAATTTTCAGGTTATTACCTGATTTAAAAGGAGTATTTTAATACATGTATTACAGTACATACAATGGATACATGATAGGTATTAAAAAACTTTGAGTTTTTAAAAAACTTTGAGTATTTATTATCCAATACTGGATGTTATGCAATTCTTCAATAATAAAATATTATTATAAATAACTTGAATATTTTTCCATAAAGTTATTTTATTCTAGATTTATGTTTTATTTAACCCTAAGAAAGTACCAAAAATTGAGTTACTGAGACTTAATGAATGTATATTTTGAGGCTCTGATATAGTTTGATAAATTGCTTATCCGAGTATCCCTGTTCATGCTTCTTTTTGTTTGTTTTCCATGAAGTCAGGGACTTTTTAAAATTGAAATATAATTGATGTACAGTATTGTATTTTACAGGTGTACACTGTAGTAGTTCACAATTTTGAAAGGTTTTATATTCCATTTGTAGTCATTAGAAAATATTGGCCATATTCCCTCTTTTGTACATTGTATCCTTGTAGCTTAGCCATTTTATATATAATAGTTTGTACCTCTTAATTGCCTACCCCTATATTGCCCCTCCCCTTTCCCTCTCTCCACTGGTAGTCACTAGTTTGTTCTCTATATCTGTGAGTCAGCTTCTTTTTTGTTATATTCACTAGTTTGTTGTATTTTTTAGATTCCACATATAAGTATTTCTCTGACTTATTTCACTTAGAATAATGCCCTCCAAGTCCATCCATGTTGTTGCAAATGGTAAAATTTCATTCTTTTTTATGGCTAAGTAGTATTCCGTTGTGTATATACATATATATATATATATATATATATATATATATATATATATATATATATATACACACACACACACACACACCATGTCTTCTTTATTCATTCATCTGTTGATGGACTCTTAGGTTGCTTCCATATCTTGGCAACTGTAAACAATGCTGCTATTAACATTGAGGTTCATGTATCTTTTTTTCTTTTTTAAAAATTTATTTTTATTGAAGTATAGTTGATTTACGTGTTGTGTTAGTTTCTGCTGTAGAGCAAAGTGATTCAGTTATGCATAATCATTCTTTTTCATATTCTTTTCCCTTATTGTTTATCACAGGATACTGAATATAGTTCGCTGTGCTATATGTTGCTGTTTATCCATCCTATACATAATAGTTTGCATCTACTAATCCCAAACTCCCAATCCATCCCTTCCCCACCCCACCTCCCCTTTGGCAACCACAAGTCTGTTATCTGTGTTTTTGAGTCTGTTTCTGTTTGATGAATAAGTTCATTTGTGTCATATTTTAGATTCCACATATATGTATATCATATGGTATTTGTCTTTCTCTTTCTGACTTACTTCACTTAGTATGATAATCTCTAGGTCCATCCATGTTGCTACAAATGGCATTATTTCATTCTTTTTTATTGCTGAGTAATATTTCACTATATATATATGGCACATCTTCTGTATCCATTTATTTGTTGATGGACATTTACATTGCTTCCATGTCTTGACTATTGTAAACAGTGCTGCTGTGAACATAGGGGTGCATGTATCTTTTCAAATTATAGTTTTTTCCAGATATATGCCCAGGAGTGGGATTGCTGGATCGTATGGTAACTCTATTTTTAGTTTTTTGAGGAACCTCCATACTGTTTTCCATAGTGGCTGTAGCAATTTATATTCCCACCAACAGTATAGGAGAGTTCCCTTTTCTCCACACCCTCTCCAGCATATATTATTTGTAGATTTTTTAATCATGGCCATTCTGATCAGTGTGAGGTGGTACCTCATTATAGTTTTGATTTGCATTTTTCTAATAATTAGTGATGATGAGCATCTTTTCATGTGCCTGTTGGCCATTTGTATGTCTTCTTTGGAGAAATGGCTATTTAAGTTTTCTGCCCTTTTTTTTTTATTGAGTTGTATGAGCTCTTTATATATTTTGGAAATTAAGCCCTGGTCATTTGCATTATTTGCAAATATTTTCTCCCAGTCCATAGGTTGTCATTTTGTATTGTTTATAGTTTCCTTTGCTGTACAAAATCTTGTAAGTTTGATTAGGTCCCATTTGTTTATTTTTGTTTTTATACTATTGCCTTGGGAGCCTGACCTAAGAAAACATTGGCACGATTTATGTCAGAGAATGTTTTGCCTATATACTCTTCAAGGAGTTTTATGGTATCATGTCTTATATTTAAGTCTTTAAGCCATTTTGAGTTTATTTCTGTGTATGGCATGAGGGAGGGTGTGTTTTAACTTCAGTAATTTACATGTGATTGTCCAACTTTTTCCTCAGGATTGCTTTGGCAATGCTGTGTCTTTTATGATTCCATATAAATTTTAGGATTATTTGTTCTAGTTCTGTGAAAACATCCTGGGTAATTTGATAGGGATCACATTAAATCTGTAGATTGCTTTGGGTAGTATGGCCATTTTAACAATATTAATTCTTCCAATCCAAGAGCATGGGGTATCTTTCCATTTCTTTGAATCATCTTCAGTTTCCTTTGTTAATGTTTTATAGTTCTCAGCATATAAATCTTTTACCTCCTTGGTCAGGTTTATTCCTAAGTATTTTCTTTTATTTATTTTGGCTGCAATTTTAAAAGGGATTTTTTTTACATTCACTTTCTGATATTTCATTGTCAGTGTAAAAAAATGCAACTGATTTCTGTATTTTAATCTTGCATCCTGCTACCTTGCTGAATTTGTTCATCAGTTTTAGTACCTTTTGTGTGGTGTCTTTAGGGTTTTCTATATATAGTATCATGTCATCCGCATATAATGACAACTTTACCTCTACCCCTTCAGTTTGGATACCTTTTATTTCTTTTTCTTGTCTGATTGCTGTGGCTAAGAGTTCCAATAAAGTGGTGAGAGTGGGCATCTTTGTCTTGTTCCAGATTTTAGCAGGAAGGCTTTCAGCTTTTCACCATTGAGTGTTATATTGGCTGTGGGTTTGTCATAAATGGCTTTTATTATGTTGAGATATGTTCCCTCTATACCCACTTTGCTAAGAGTTTTTATCATGAATGGATGTTGAATTTTATCAAATGCTTTTTCTGTATTTGTTAAGATAATATGTGTTTTTTTGTCTTTTGTTGATGTGGTGTATCATATTAGTTGATTTGTGTATGTTGTATATGTTGACTCTCCTTGTTCCCCTGGGATGAATCCAACTTGGTCATGGTGTATGATCTTTTTTTATGTGTTTTTGGATTCAGTTTGCTAATATTTTGTTGAGAATTTTTGCATCTATATCCATCAAAGATATTGGTCTGTACATAGAATTGGCTTCATAGAATGTCTTTGGGAGTGTTCCCTCCTCTTCAGGTTTTTGAAGTGTTTGAGAAGGATTCGTTTATGTCCTTTGTGTGTTCAGTAGAATTCACCTGTGTAGCCATCTGGTGCTGGACTTTTGTTTGTAGGGAGTTTCTTTATTACAGATTCTATTTCACTTCTAGTGATTGGTCTGTTCAAATTACCTATTTCTTCCTGATTCAATTTTGGTGAGCTGTATGTTTATAGAAACTTGTCCATTTCTTCTAGGTTGTCGAATTTGTTGGCATCTAATTGTTCATAGAATTCTCCTGGGTTTTTTTTTTTTTTTTCTTTGCATTTCTGCAGTATCATTTGTTATTTCTTCTTATTCATTTCTAATTTTGTTTACTTGGATCCTCTCTCTTCTTGGTGGGCCTGGCCAGAGGCTTGTCAATATGGTTACCCTTTCAAAGAACAAGATATTGGTTTCATTGATTTTTTTCTATTGTTTTTTAATCTCTATTTTATTTATTTCCTCTGATCTTTATTATTTCCTTCCTTCTGCTGACTTTGGGTTTTGTTTGTTCTTCTTTTTCTAATTCTTTTAGGTGGTAGGTTAGGTTGTTTATTTGAGATTTTTCATGTTTTTTAAGGAATGCCTGTATCACTATGAACTTCCCTCTAAGAATTGCTTTTGCTGCATCCCATAGATTTTTGTATGGTTGTGTTTTCATTACTATGGAATCATCCCAGGCCCTGGCCCAGCCTCCAAGTGCACACACCCATAAAATCCACAGCTGCTAAGGCCAGACCTGTCCCAGCCACAGGAGTACCCATAGTCCACTCAGATGTCTTGCAGGCACTGCGTTTACAAAACTGGCAGTGGTGGTATAAACCCACGGATCACATAGCCATGGGGAAAGGGCTCAGTTTTCATCCCCACCTCCATGTGTGGGCAACCCCCTGGCACTTGCACACTCCCAGAGCTCATAGAGGTGGTGCTGCGCTGGCTGAGAGTGCTTAGAGAGAGAGGCTGCTTGGTGGGCCCTGCCCCTCCCTTCCCAAACTCTTTTAACAATGGCACTTCAGTTCCATGGTGGACCTGAGCTTCTGTGTGCCCCCCTGGTTGCAGCCATACCACACTCCAGTCCCTTCAGGCTGTCTTCATGCAGCCAACCCCAGTCCTCTCCCTGGATCTGTCCTCTGAAGCCCAAGTTTCAGCACTCAGCTCCTGTGTGCACCAGTGGACACACGTCTCAGGCTGGGGAAAGCAGGGCTACGGCACAGACCATCTATGCAGGTCTCTCTCTATTCTGCCTGCCATAAACTGGCTATGTGCTCTCCTCTGAGCCTCTGAAGCTTCCTTTCTGCCCCAACTGATCTCCCTACAGGTGAAGGGGCTTCATAGGGTGTGGGAACCTTTCCTCTTACACAGCTCTCTCCCAGGGGCACTGGTCCTGTCCTGATTCCCCCACTTTTATTTCTTTCATCCTACCTGGTTACATGGAAATCTCTCCTGCAATTTTGGGTGTCTGAGGTCTTCTGCCAGCGTTCAGTAGGCATTTTGTGAGAGTTTTTTCCACATGTGGTGTATTTTTGATATATTTGTGGGACGAGGTAAGCTCCACATTTTTCTATTCTGTCATCTTGATTGGAACCCACATGCTTCTAATAGCAACACACGGGAGTGTCTATCTTGCTTTACACTGGTCTGGATAGAGTATTATATAATTATGCTCTAATTACTGTAGTTAAAAACTGCTATCCCAGTGTTTTCTCCCCCCCCCTCTTTTTATGTCTATTTTCTGTGTTAAGATCATCTTCTGTTTTTGTTTTCTTCATTTAAAATTGTCTGTTTATAATTTTTCTTTGTCTAATTAGCTACTGAAGTCTTCTTATTATAACATTTAAGCTCTATAGATAAGATGTTAATTTTACACATTTTTCCAATTTGCTATTTTCTTTTCATTATGATTGCCTCAGAGGAGTTATTACTCTTATCATTGTTATTACCAGTGCTGCTAGTAGAGTAAAAAATGTTTTTATGTTGTCAAGTCTGTCCATCTTCCATTATGCTGATTTCTAACCTGGAGAGTCATATTTTCTGTAGATGTTTGCTGAATATTCTCAGCTTTAGAGCATTAAAAATGTATTATATTCATGATAAATCTGAAATCACTGTCAGTGTTCCTATGAGTTAAGAATCTAAGTTTTTTCCCCTTTCAAATTGTAACCGATTCTCCCAGAACTTTTAATTTACGAATATTTGTTAACCCATTGATTAATGTGACCTCTAACCTTTACAAAATTATTATCTAGAATAAGGGGAGCCCTTTTTAAGCAGACATAATTTATATTTTAGTATTGCTTATATTTCAGCTAAATTTTTCCCTCTGCATATTTTATTCTCATTGATCATAGGGTGATACGTGAGTAAAAAGATAACTCTCCAACCAGCCAGATGAGTTAATGAGCCCTGAAAGTTAATGGAGTAGAGATTCCAGAGCAGTTTAATCCATATCTTAAATATACAAAAAAAAGAAAATTATGAAACATTTAAGAGGCAAGATGTAATCAATCACATGCAACTGATGAACCCAAAGCTAATTTACTTTATGTATTCATAAGTTTCTACAGTTTGTTGCATTCCAGAAGTCTCCTTAGTTTTTTTTTTTTTTGGCTGCACCAGGTCTTAATTATGGCATGCGGGATTGTAGTTGGGGCACGTGGACTTCTTAGTTGCGGCATGTGGACTCTTTTTTTAAAAAATTAATTAATTTATTTATTTTTGGCTGCGTTGGGTCTTCTTTGCTGCACGCGGGCTTCCTCTAGTTGCAGTGAGCGGGGGCTACTCTTCGTTGTGGTGTACAGGCTTCTCATCACAGTGGCTTCTCTTGTTGCAGAGCACCAGCTCTAGGCATGTGGGCTTCAGTAGTTGTGGCTTGTGGGCTTTAGAACACAGGCTCAGTAGTTGTGGCAGGCACATGGGCTTAGTGGCTCTGCAGCATGTGGGATCTTCCCAGACCAGGGTTCGAACATGTGTCCCCTGCATTGGCAGGTGAATTCTTAACCACTGTGCCACCAGGGAAGCCCCCGTATGTTTTTTTTATCACTTGTAATAAAATTTCTGATTCTATTTTTGACTTTTGACTGCTGGCAGCTTTCAAGCTCCACCACTCCCCTTTCCTCTTCTATTTGGACAATCTGATAAGAAAGACTGAATGTTCCCTCCCATGACACCAATGAGAAGTTAAGAACTCCCAAACTCATCCTAGAAGCTTTACCTCCCTGTACCCCCAATCACCATAACACACTAAACCAGTCACCCCTCCTTCTCTCTCAAACCATATTTGGAAATACCTGGGAGAAAATATTTTCTTGTCTTCTTGGTGTGTGTCTGACATCATCAATATCAGTATCTAAACCAATTTGGGAATCTGTCGTACTCCTGTGGGGTGACTACAACACACACAGTTTGATTTCTGTAGTAATGACACAGGTACATTTCTGACCAGTCAATTGTTATTGCTGATTAGTAAGTCTAAATTACCATTTTTCCAAGCAGTTGGGTTACTTTTTTCTTTTTAATTTAAAAAGTAAGTTTCAACTGAAGAGAAGAATTATAATCATTACATTTACCAATAAGAGCAAATTGGTAAGTCCTTCTTTCTTGAAAGATAAAAATGTCTTAAAAGTCATATAGTTATTTCTTATTTTGTACAAGGAAGAGAGTGGTAGTAACAAAAATAATAGAAAATTGATATGAATGAAGTGAGGAAACAATGAATTATATACAGCCTGTAAACTCATTTGTGGATAACCAGAGAAATCATACATAAGATGAACATAGGTAATTACAAAGAATTATTGGTGATTTGAAAAAAAGGAAGAAGATACTGACAGTAATGTGTTTTTTATAAAGCCTTTATGCAAAGAAGTGGGTGATAAGAAGAGGGAAGAAAATTTTTTTTTACAGTTCTATGAAATTAAAAATCCTGGGCACATTACCTTAATCTATGATGAAAATAATCTAAAGAAGAAACCTCATTTTCTTTTTTTCTCCCTTTCTTTCCTTCTTTCATTTATTTTTTCCCTTCTCTCTTTATTTTCACATATATGGCCCTTGTTCCACAAGTGACTTGAGTTCACTTACTAGAAAATGCAATATCATAAGATTTGCTGTCTTTAACTTGCTGAAGTTTCCCTCAAAACAATGTCTGTGCTAAATTATAAGGAATTTCAAAATTTAGAAATAAACTTTAAAAGAGTACTTTATTCTTATTTACTGTATCTCCCATAAATAGACAGGAGTGAGCCAAGTACAAATCACAAGACCAATATTCAGAAGCAGAGATTTGAATATAATCAGTCAGATTTCAACTCATCTCTCCTCTTTGAAATTCAGTTTTCAAATATTAGTTCAAGGCTTCTTATCCATATTTCTAGTCATCATCTTCCATTCAGCATCAACCCTGATGTGTCTGTCTAGCTGTCTATCCCTAGCACTTCATACTGCTTTATCTGAACAAATGGTGTCACTTGGAGGAATTTTAGATATAACTATATAAATACATTAACAGTAATTATGTAAGTGAAAGATACCATAACTTAGTTCATTCTTTTCCCTGGTTCCACTGCTTCACATCAGTCTGTTTTTAATTGGGAAATGAGAAAGTCTATTTTCTCCTTCTCTGTTTTTCTTCCTATTTCTCCTAAATCTTCTATGTCTGTTAATTTTTAAGGAACAAAAGCAGTGTTGCCTATGCATATGTGACTCATAAAGTTTAAGTGAAACATCACTGTTGAAAACTTCATTCAGTGTTTTCTTGAAGACTCTAATTCCTAAAATGCAAACATGATTGTCTGATAGATTTAGAAGGCTGAGAAGTTGAGGAGAGGGTTATTAAAATTAATTTAGTTTTGTGATGTGGTGGCTTTGCTATTGAGCCAAGCTTAATCTGATCAATATCCTCTACTCTAGATATCAGGAGAAAGTGCCTCATTGTAAGACGTCAAGAAGGTTGGCTTTCTGTAACATTATGTCAGACATTGTCTACATATGTTTGAATCTTTACATACTGTAAACATGGGATACACACACACTCACACACACACACATATATACTGGAAAATATTACATATTTACTTTTAGAAATGTGTTTGATTATTTTCAAATATTTTCTGAAATAAAGTTGTAAAGTTGCCCAGTGGTTTCCATAAGAGAAGATAATTTTTATTTTTGAAAAAATTGTTTTTCAAGTTTTGCTTTCTTCTTTAGATCAAAGGTAGGATATGAGGAAAACAGAGAATTGTATTTCCAAACTGTCATTTAGGTATGAGTCTGAGAATTGTTGATTTTGTAAAATAAAGGAACAAGGGGAATTGGCATGTAGACAGTTCAAGGAAGAATAAATAGGCACCTGCCATACCTTAGAGAATTTTTGAATCTTAGACTGTGAAGTTGCAAAATAATTTTTATCAGTCTTACTTTGGAACCTTATTAACTTTTCTCCTCACTCCACTGCTCAAAGGGCGTAGTTATACCTATACTCTGTTGATTGTAGGAAAAACAATTAGTACATCTTTGGAAGGGTGGTGGGTAAGATATTTTAAGGATTACTAAAATGTTCAAACTCTCATTGCATGTTCTGACTTGTAAGAATTGAACTAAAGGATACAGTGAGAGGGAAAATAACATGTAACATAAATGTTATAATCTTTTTCATATTAAAAATATTTTCATTCAAATAAATTGAAATTTAGATTATTATTCATATACAAATTTCGTATGTATTATGACATACGAAAACATGATTTAGTGAAGAAATGAAGGCTCTAACATTTCACACATGCTGCTTAAAAACTACATAAACACCCCCTTTTTAAGATGAGGACAAGAAAAAAATATATAATAGAATTGTGAAGTTGATAGTATTTGAATAATACAGTCTTTTAATTTTTCTATATAATATTTGTACAATTTAAAATAAGTTCTTATATTACTATAATTTTATGTGAAAAAATTATGCCACTCATCTCAGTTTGGTAACTGAGGAAGCTATCTCAATGATTGAACAGGTGTTTCCTGAAGTGACATGCAGGAGAAACACAGTGGTTTAGGGTATTTCTCACCAGGAGGATAACTTTTCCCAAAGCCAAATATTCATGCATGTCCAAATACAGATGTAGTTAAGGGTGTGATATAAAGTGGGAGTGTGAGAGCATTTCCTTTGAGAAAAATAAATTATTGTTGAGAGGCCATTGGTTTGGTAAACTTAATCTGGGACTGCAAAATTCTGGGGAGTAACTGACAAGATAAAGAAAGCTCCAGAACCCTGGGCAATATTCCTACCCCAGCAGTCATCTGGAGTAAAGGAATATTGGAAGTTGTACACCCATGACGTCTTAGAGGTTTGCAAGAGGACTGTATTCAGCCGAATATCTGAGCATCATTAACAGACCACCTACAGGATCAGTGTGCCCTGCATTGAAAAGCCAGCTGCAGTGAGACACTTTTGAATGAAGAAGCATCTGGAAATTGAGGATATCAGAGAAGCCGCCTACTGATGGAGAGGTGAGTTTTGGGGTATCCCCTCTTGGACAGAGATTGGGCTGATTGAAATAAGCTTTCTAAGAGGAGGAAGGGAGTATAGAAGACTCAGTTCATTTAGTGGAGAAAGGCTGAGTTTATCATTTTCCTTGCAGAGGAGATCAACTATACCTGAGGAAACAGAACCTACAAATAATGACTCTCTGTAGGAGCTTCAAGTCCACCAGAATTTTCATGAGGTAATTGTGCCATGCATTTGCTGTCTACCTGAGTGATGGCTACTGCCTTTTATGTTGGTTTATTTTCTTTCTCACCTGGGACGATGTGGAAAGTGGGGGGTATGATGAGAAATTATCTAAGCCTGAAGAAGGGGAAAATTCAGCCCAGAAAGCTATTGCCTGAAGCGAGGCTAGAATTTCACTTCAACTTCTAAAAGACTGGACTGAAGCAAACATGGATATCTATAGAAATTCTCTTGAGTGGGAGCCATTATGATGAAACCCAAAATTATGCATCATGGGAAATAAATTATAGATAAGTAGGTAGATACAAAGATAGATAGATAGATTTTATTCTGGTTTTAGATCATATCAAGATCTTGAGGCTATTTTCTCAAAGGGTCAGAACAGTCTTAAATGAGGAATCACTCTACTGGGGGGTGGGGGGTGGTAGAATAAGAAGGATGGGAAAAGACACACTTATCTGGGGAGCTTGTGCAGCTCTGAGAGCCAGAGGTGTTTGCTGGATTCAGAAAAGACAGAGGTTAACTGTTGAAGGCAAAAATAACTGTCAGATGGGAGTTGAAAGTGTTAGGAGGGGAACAGAATGGAGCACACATAAGAGTTCCACAGGCGATGGCTGCTCTCATGGAGAAACCCTCATATTTCCAACCTAGTCTGAAGCGCAGTGTCTGGTCAACAAGGCTCTATGCTCTGGTGAGTTTCCTAGCAGAGGTGTCTGGGAGTAAAGAAGGTAAGAACAAAAGAAAGAAACATTTCTCTTCCCCGCCAATACCAGGTTTTCACCAAAGCTGAAGTGTACATGTAGAAGTCTCTAGCATGGTACCTAATAGTTTGTAAATATTCAGTATCTGTGTGGTTTGTGTGTGTGTGTATAAAGATTCACTCTAAGGTAGATAGCTAGTGGGAAGCAGCCGCATGGCACAGGGATATTGGCTCGGTGCTTTGTGACAGCCTGGAGGGGTGGGATAGGGAGGGTGGGAGGGAGGGAGACACAAGAGGGAAGACATATGGGAACATATGTTTATGTATGACTGATTCACTTTGTTATAAAGCAGAAACTAACACACCATTGTAAAGCAATTATACCCCAATAAAGATGTTAAAAAAAAAAAAGATTCACTCATTTCCCATTTTTTTCTTCTTAGCTAACCTGACTACAAGACGATGCCCATACTGTATCCTGATCAAAAACATTGTAATTGTGGAGATGATTCTTCTTTTTATCTCCTGTAACACCTGTACCTCTCCTCTGTCCAACCATTAAAGGGAGCAGTTACCTACAAATGTACTATATGCAGGTCCAAATGATAAAGAGTACACAGACAACTTAGAGGCAGGATTGAATACACAAGAAGAGGTCTTGGTGTTCCGAGTGGCACTTCGCCTACTCATGTGTGCTGCACATCTTCCACCCCCAAAATGAGACCTATGTGGAAAAGGACGACATTGAGCAAAGGGCATAGATGGAAACTTCCTCTCCCTACAACACATCCTCAGCTATTTTGAGCTCCAAAGTTTAAAGAGAGCAAGAAGACTTGCTTCAGATGGCTGGCACCACTGTCACCATCCCCATCTCAGATTCAGAGAGAGGTGTACAAGAAGGAGAAAAGCAGGTGGTTTTCCATGGGAAGCAAGGTAAGTGCTTAAGCACAAAGAGGCTCATTTTGCACTGGGCTCAGCACACTCAATCATTCCAACAGCGATGCTACTGTGTCTTGAGGGACCAAGTAAACTCTCAGCTTGGGTTTCTCTGGTTTCCTGGGATATTGGAGTTTTCATGTGAATTACTAAGGATAATATAGTTTTACCTAAGGAAGAAATATTTCAAAAATTTATCAAGGTCATCTTGAAGGTGAATCTTAATTACTTCCTATTTTGCATTAGTACCATGAATGCAAAAGTGCTAATAAGCAAAAGATTGGTTAAAAATGAGCTATGGAAAGGAGGATGCTGGAATGTTTGACAAAGCAAATAAAGAGACGTATGGATTATATGGGAACCAGGGAGTATGGCTATGATTTACAAATGGGACTATGGATAGGTAAATTATTCACATCAATCTGGGTGTCATAAAAGATGCTGCAATAAACACAGTAAAAATGTCACTCAGGAATTAAGTGTGGAGCCCCCTTTGCTCTCACAACAATCTTTCCGCAGGACCATTGCTTACCCATAGGCTATAGGGCTTGGGGCAAGTCACTGTAGTTGCTGGCTAGGTTAAATACTGAATAATTTTCTACCAAAAAAAAGAGAAGGTAGCAGAAGGTCAAACTTAACAGGATGCAATGGAACAGAAAAACTTGCTACTTAGGCTGTGTGATAAATAGTGTATAATATACTCTCACCCACTTTTGCAGTCATAGTACTAGAAGCTAAGGTTTACCTACTTGAAATTTAACCTAAGAATTTCATTTAGGTGTATATCAACTGAGGCTTCTCCTCATTTGTCCTCTGGGTTCTGGTTTGAGATAGTGATTTCTACTGTCATTATTCCAGGGACACCAGGCACATAAAGAGATAATAAGGGAATAGGTATCAGTTTAACGAGGAATTAAAATAGTAATGTTCATGTACAGATGCCCAGGAATCAGTGTCTTTAAAAAAAAAAGAGGGACAGTAGAAACCACTACAATGTCTAACGATCAGAGGAGAAAGAGGGTGGAGAGGACAAAGCAGAGAGAAGGGAAAGGGTAGGAAGCAGCCATTCTAGGAGAGAGAAGGAGCAGACACCTCTGGAGGAGAAGTAGGCTTCTGTCTCAGGGTGGAGCTGAGCTGTAACACACACTGAAACAGAGGACGATGGCCACATACACTGAAACAGTGTGAGTCTTGTGGTCTCTTGTGGGTCTAGTGTGCAGAGGGGACCAGGACTGGCCTCTCATCATGTCTTGGTAGGAGGAAAGAAAGAGCACTTCTGTTCAATGGCATTTCTGGGGAAGAGAAAATGAAAATAAAAGACGTGTTCTCTCTCTCCTCAGATGATACAGGCATAGGAAATTAAATGGTAGTGAATGAATAATGCTAAAGCCTAGAAGAGAAAGTTGTACAGAAGTGAAGAGAAGCCCAAGAGCTAAGCCCATAGCAGAGGAGATGCCCACCCTTGCTAGACAATTTGTAAGTCCCTCCTAGGTGGTAAATCTAAGCCCATCTAGAAATCCGATTTCAGCCCAGATTATGGCTCCTGACACTGATGTGAATGCCTGTCCCAGATCAGGCTTTTCCTGGAAAAGTAGAGGCACTGGCTTCCTTGTGGATTTCCATATGCAGGATAAACATGAAATTCGTAGCCTATAGAAATTTATAGCTGCTCAAGGCAATTATTTTTGAGAATATTTGGTTTAAATATTTCTTAGGGTCTCAAAATTAAGGCAGGTTCCCTGGGAGTTTCAGCTGGGTCATTGAGTAGAGAGTTATCTTCTTTGAGTACCTGATTACTATGTGGAAACTCTTGTTCCACATGAAAATACATACACTCTTTTCCCAGCTCTCACAGTCCAAGTGCTGTAAGAAACAGTTACTGACAACAAACGAGAGAGGACTGGACAATCTCTTTTCTTTCCATGAGCACTTTCATCTGAGGCAATCTTGAACACCCCTTGAAAGAAAAACAGAAAAACCCTCACTTGTATTTTGCCTCTTTCAGGGAGTCTTTGAGGATTTCTTAGAGATTGGTCACTGGGAGGTTCACGTTTATATCCTCAAAGTAATGGAAGCCCAGAGACCAGAATGTAGCTGGAACCCAAGAGTGTGGGAGAGGCAGCCTTGAGTTACAGACCCCTGAGCCCTTAGGCTAGCAAAGGCTTGAAGGATCCTGACTTGTGGTGTCCCCCTGCAGTAGCCCTCAGATAGGAGAGAGCCCTTGGTATAACAAGAAGCAGAAGGGGCTTAGATTTAGTATTTCCAAGTGTGTCTACCATTGCCTGCAGCCAGGAAGAAAGACGCACTGTCTTCCTTGGCAAAGAAGCAATAATATCCCCAAATGGGAAGGAGGCAGCCAAGCTGTCTCAGGGTGAGAAGTCACAGGGTATCCCGGACCTTGTCAGGCCTGAGAATTTGAGCTTCTGAACAGGACATCTTTGAGATAAGCAAATGTGCACTTCGAGTAAGGGCAATCTCTTAACAAAAAAATTCTGTTATTGGCTTCTGCAGGAACTAATTCTCTTAAATGTTAGAAATGCCAGAGTGACCAGATTGAGAAAGGATCAAATTCGTTAGAGTTCTGCCACTAACCCACTTGCTCTATTTCCTTAGTAACACATTTTATCTTTGCAAATTTTTGATACAGGGCTAAGAATGGGAATCTGATCATCCAACAAAAGATCCTGATCTTTAAAGAGGCCATTCTACCTTAGCCCAACTGAGGTCTGTATCTTGAAATCATAAGGTTTCCGAAGAGTAGAACACAAGCCCAGTGTTCAGGTCAAGAGGAAAACAAGAGCTTTGGAATCAGACACACTTGAATAAAAATCCAAATTCTTTCACTTACTATTAGATATCGTGTGATTGTCTTGCTTCACCAGACTTCAGTGTTTTCCTTTGTAAAATGGAAGTAATGTTGGATACAAGCAATTGTAAAATGCATCACATACATACCCAAAACACTTGACGCTGTGTATTGCATATAGTACATTTCCAAAATGGTGGTTTTATTATTAGTACTAATATGCTTTGCTGTATATCATCTTCCAGATATGGTTATTGTATGTCACAATTCTTTTATGAGTTTTGAGTTAGCAAAAGTATATGGTGAGCTATCAGGGAATCATGTCAGTTGAGCCCTAACCGAAGAATCTGGTAGTGATGGACTTGAAGAAATAGAAACTAAAGTCAGAAAGACTGTTTGTATAAATGCAGAATCCTGTATTATTAGAGGGTAGGTAGAGACAGAGGAATCTACAAGGAGTTCAACTTTAGTACCCTGTAAAGAAATTCAACAGAATTTGTGATGTGGCTAAGTAGAAGATGAGCTCCCTGTCAATAAATGTTCACGTACAGGCTGGATCGCCTCATGGACATTCCCAAACTGAGTAAATGTTAGAAATTGATTTTTAAGCATTTTAATTTATAAATTACACATAATGTCAGAACAAACTGACAACTAAGTATACAATCTAGGGATAATCATTAACATTTTAATTTAGATATGTATTTTGCAAATTATATAATCAGCCTGCACATATTTTCTGAGCCATTTTTAATTCACTGAACATAACACAATATTAAGAGAATTTAACATTATATGAGTCACTTTAATTCCTACATATTATATGAATGCATTTAATCACTGAATGATGATTTTATGCCTTCTCTGTACAACCACCCTCCTAGAAAAACACAATTACAGTCCTTGTTCTTAAAAGGCTTACCTTCTATTGTGGAAGACTGGCTATATGATAAGTTAAAAATATTCTTTGTTATTAAGGTAATGAAAATTAAAACCAAAATGAGATCCCGGTGCACATCCACTCAAGTGGCTATAATCCAAAGAGCATACCAAGAGTGGGCAAAAATATAGAGAAATTGAAACCTTTATGCTGGTGGGTATGTAAAATGGCCTAGCCACTTTGGAAAACATTTTGGCATTTTCTTAGTTGAACACAAGCTTACTGTACAAACCAACAATTCTGCTGCTAGAAAAATTATATCTACACAAAGATTTATATGCCAATGTTTATAATATTATTCATTACAGCCCCAAAATAATGGATGAAATGTGGTATAGACATATTTTGAAATACCATTCAGCAATAAAAAGACCACTGATAAAGAAATAAAAGAGACCACTGATACAAGCTACAACTTAAGTTTAGAAGCTAGGTGCAAAACCAAAACCAAAAAACCAAACTCATGTGTGACTGTTTACGTGAACTGTACAGAAAAAAAACAAATTTTATACAGTTGGTTTCCTGGGGCTGGGGGTGTAAACTGGGATTGGTTGCAAATGGGCTCAATGGAATTTTATGGGATTAATAATGTTTTAAAACTGGTTTGTGGCAATGGTGGTCCAACTCTACAAATTTACGTAAAAAACATTGAATTGTACTCTTACGATATGATAATTTTCTGGTACATCTCAATAAAGCTGTTAAAAATGATTTAAGGAAGAAAAATACTCAGGTAAATGCAATGAAGGAAATAAATTGGTTATTGTGTTAAAGAACAAGGGCAAGGATAAGGGGAGAGTTAGATACAGCTCTCAGGAAAGGCTCCCTTGCTAAGGAGGTGGCATTTAAGCTGAGGCTGAGCTCTAATTCAGCAGGTAAGATTTAGCCTTGTGTGAACTAGGCTAACAGCCCACTGGCTAACCACATAGGTTCTGGAGCACAATTCTGCCCTTGTATCTTATCAGCTGTGTGATACTGAGAAAGGTACCTAGCTAGCATGTTATTTGCCTCTGAAGAGACAATAATACACATTATTATATAGACAAAAGTAATGTACATTTTCTGGCAAATGAAAAAATAAGTTAGCTATTATTAACCAATTATATATTGCTGGTCAGTTGGAGTACTTATGATGCTTTAATGAGTATTTTTGTGGTTAAACCTATGTATATATGCCTAATTCTTTCATAAAGGTAAGACTAGATTTCATTAAAAATACATATTTTAAGGTATTTGATACATCAGGAAATGCCCAATCACATAGCTAAGTATATGGAGACTGGGAAGAACATCAGCACACCTTCCAACAAAAATTCTATTTTGACCTGTAAGGGAAGGACCTAGAGCTCATTCATCTTTTTATTCCCAAGACAATTGACAATAATGTTTTGCACACTGTTAAGTAGGTGTTCATTGAATGAGTGACTGACTGAATCTTCCAGAGACAAGGATGACTTAGTAACTGGAGAATTTCTTTGGTGACCAGAAGTATATAGACAGTTTTGTGATGCCCTGTACATAGTTTCCCCCTTGGGTTTCATCCCTGAACTGAAAAGAAGGTCTGAATCTCCAGAGAAAATATTGAAATAGAAACTGCAGATGAGTGGTTATGTTGAAAGGGCATTGTCTCCTTCAACTCTTGGATTCTCTGTGAATTTGTTTTTTTTTATTAGTCACAAAGAGGGAGCCATTTTATGCTTTTTGAGGTAGTTTAGCAATAGTAAAGGGACAAAAAAGATGAGTCAGTGATAATTAGAATATAAAATCACCAGTTGATAATGCATTAGAGCTTCTAGTATGTTAGACACAAATTTGGAGATGAATGAGTGCATTTTGATGTAGTTACCAGATCCTCATGGTGCCTGCATAATCATGTAGCCTGAAGCAGAATTATGAAGGCATGAAACACATCTTTTGTGTCCAGGGTACATTTTGAATTACCTCCTCTTTCACTAGTGGCTCCTTTCCTTCTCAGATGTATGCTGGCCTCCCACCCTCCCCTTTTCCTTTCTATCCTTTCCATCATAACCCACTCTCAGACAAGCAATTGATATGTTAATCTTTCTTTAGTGTACTTCTAAATACCTTGAAAAGAAAGTTGATAGTGTGTACATATATATGTGCATATATATATATATATGGATATATATTAAATGTGTGTATATAGACATGTATTAGATTACTGAGGAGTGTATATAGTTATATATCCATCATATATTTTGTTATTTATTATATAAACATGACTGTAATAATGTATATGAAATTACATGTATATATACAACTCACTTGCTGTGTGTGTGTGCATGTGGTTGAAGAAAGACATAAATGAAAAAAGATTTTTATTAGATTTCACTTGATTTCACCTTCCTAAGTGTTGTATTTTCAGAAATATTTTTTCAATGTTGAATGAAAGCTTCACAATTCATTATAAATGGTCAAATAAAAGATAATAGTATTTTGACATGATAATATGTCAGTTTACCTATCTTCACACTCTTTAAAATATTTCATAAAACTAAAAATTGGTTAGTAAGATATATTTTTACATAAAGCAAGAGAGCCAATATCAAAATTTTATGGGAACCCACTAGTGAGGATTGCGCTGTGCCCTTCTTCACAAGGACTTCTTCAAATATGTTGTCTGCCTGGAAGGTCAAACAAAACCAGTTTGAAAAAATCTTGATCTTATATATGCTTATAAAGAAGAAGAGATGGCAGTCCTCAGCAGTCATGGCAAGAGCAATTTACTTAGGAGAGAGAGATAAGTGACAGGTAGAGAAAATTTCTGGAGACCTTGAGATGAAAGTGAAATGCTTTTTTATATAACCAAAGGTCAGATCCTTAGTACTTTTAAGAAGCCCTCCTCGATGATCTCTTTTTATTTCTTGGTGTCAAAGTGGAATTAGATAAGTCTTGAATTTTCTCAGTTTTAATGGAATCAGGACCTCAAGTTCATGATGCAAAAAGACCAAGAAATATGAAACTGTGAATAGTTAGGCTCTAGGCCAATAATAAGTTAAATATCTTTGTCTTTATTTTTATTACCTCTTTTCAATATAAGAAGATTTCTATAGTTTTTGAAGGTATTTGGCCAGTTATTATAAAATTATTACAGCATGTTTTTTCATCCTAAACTATATAATTGACTGTTATGTGTCACTGTCTACCATTATGGATGTTTTGTTTTAGTAGAATGCAGTAGTCGTTCAAGGAATCTCAAAAACAATTATGCACTGTGATACATATTATGAAAGCTTAATATAGGATACTGTGAACAACAGAGGGGGAACAGTCGTGTTATTGGTTTTAGGGAAATTATTTTTAAGGAAACGGACCTCAGCAAAAGAGGGCAATGTAGTGGCAGTGTAGGCAAGAGGGCAAGAGGAAACGAAAATGTTTTAGGGGCTGGCTTGGCACACATTTGTAGGCCATGTGAAGGATATTTTTTTGATAGGAAATCATGCAGGATTTCACGCAGTGTACTGACTTTTGACCATGTTTTAAGAGCATCTTTATGCATTTAAAAAATGGAGACCAACAGGGTAACAGTCTCCTTCAAAGTTCAGGAAATTTATAAGGGAAAATGATGCTTGAAGCAAAATGCATGTTAATTACCTCTAATTAAAAAAAAGTTTTGATATCTGAATATGGCCAACTCTGCCTATTAGATTCAAACCTCTATAAGGAATAGTCCAAAAATGTAGAACTAAATGTGGAAAATCATCCCAGGAGAAAACGTTAAGGCAAGTGGAGAATATAGCAGGAGATCTGCAGGAGTGACAGTCCTGAGATATTAATTATCCAGATAAAACAGACATTCTTGAGAGTTCTAATTTGTGTTCATATGATATTGTCACTTGTAGTATATTCTTTCTTTGGAATTTCCATATCATATATTGCAATCACATAAAGTTTCTGTGCTTTGTCGCTATATTCCCCTTCTATTATACAGATAATGATATGAATGTCCAGAGATGAATGCCATGTTTATAATGAACTTGGTAAGTTCTCATTTATCTTCCACCTATTGCTCTTGTTTTCTTTTTCCCACAAATTTTCTGTTCTATTACCAGGTTCATTGTCAGTTATAGGGGCCATAGACCAGCCACAGTTTTTCTAACAGTACTGTAACAGTTACAAATAGATGCTTGCAAGATTATGAAATGGCACTGAGTAGGTAGTTTACAGTTTTAAGACTATATGTTCTTAAGAAGTCAGAAAATAATCATTGCCTTTAAATATTGCACATCAAACAATATCTGTACTAACAGCCGTTTATTGGCCAACTGACATATGCCAAACTGTGGCTTATATGATTTTTTTTTTAATCTTTGTGACATAGTAATCTCATTTATCCACAAGGAAATAGAAGTCAGAGAGCTTATTTTACTTGTCAAAGTAAACTAGTTACAAAGTCTAGATTCTAATCTGGGTTTGTCTGCTTTCATTGTGCTGTTCATCCTACCTTTAATGTACATTTTGGATTTCATAATTCTTTTGTTCCACTTTATTTTCTATCAGGCTTATGTCTTTAACTCTTGCCTTTTCTCACTCCCTATTCAGTCTCATCAATGACTCCATTTCTGTCCTTGTCTCTGATCATAGGTATGAATAGTTCTTCACTCAAAAGCTGCACTGGGCATGGTTTTCATTGTAAATTACAAAACTGTAGCTTTAATTCCTTGCACATCTCTAGCTAGACTTGGTCATAAAACTACGTATGCCATTAAATAAATGTATCCCAAAATGAGTTTCATAGAACACTAGTTGAATGAAGTGTTCCTTGAAAATGGAATGCGAAAATCAAGTAAATTGAGAGAATTCTGTTGCTTTTATGCCTTTCCTCATGCTAGATTACTCCCAATAAACATTAGCATATGAAATTGTCATAGACATTGTACAGTAAAACAATATTTATTTCAAAAGAAATCTTTGACCATAGAAAAACATTGTCCACTTTGAAAAAAAAAAAAAAAAAACTACAAAAACTGTTTCCTAGACTTCTCTCTCTCTCTCCTTACTGGCAATCCTTTGAATGAAAACGCTCAGGATTTACCAAGCTAAATTGCTACATGGGTTAGAGGAGTTTAGAAATAGTTATTAAAAATCATATACACATATGTCTGTTTTTATGTCTATGATTATACTTATTTTACATACATTGCTTTGACTTATAAAGTTCCTATGTAACCTTGGGAAATTAAACATTTAACATTCCTTAAATTTCTGTGCACTTACATCCTATACACCCAATACCAAAATTTTAGATGTCACATATGATCTCCAAGTCACATTTCATTTATCTTATGTGCCAAAAAGTGAAAGACATAATGATATTTATTTAGCCTTTTATAAGATATCCTAATCACATGTGTTTTCTAAAAGTGTATAAAATTGAGCATCATTTTGAAATATATATGATACACTTAGGTTGCTATATATATGAAAAATTATAAAAGAAGGAAAAGACAGTTACATCTCTCAAACATATTTGATTTTTGTTAATCATTGACACAAGAGTAAATCTGTCCTAGGAGCATTATCAGAATAATTATTACCTTTCTATACTTTTCTTTTGACAATAGGAAAAAGATGACTCAGAAATCAATGAACAGCTAGACTAGCAATCTAGGTGTTGATTGAGTCGGAAACTATTTACCTCCTTGCATAATTCTACTACCCAAACAATTATTGCCGAAATATATGCAAACGCAAATCCAAGATCCCATAGAAATATTGATTTCCATGAAAAAAAGAATATGTGCAGCAGTGCATGACCAACTAGATGTACTGTTTCTGGGCAATTGATAGGTAATGATCATTCTCTATGGGGAGCTATGTGAAGCATTCATGTAAATTTTATTGAATTTGTGACCAGTCACCCATAAAAGATAATTATATATGTCTGAGTATGAGGTGACCTGATCGTCCTATCAAACATGGTTTTAGAACAAACCTTAACTACTGTGGAGTTTACTATACAGACATATGAATAAAAATAACACTGGAGGTCTTTCTTACAGTGTTTGGGAGAGAAATATAAATAATTGAATTTAAGAAGAGAATTAAATTTACCCAGTCTACAGAATGGTTCAAGACAAGATGTGCTTATAGACAGTTATGTTGGTTAAGTCGTTTTTTGAATTAATTGTCCAAGAGAAACATGCTGATTCTAAGGGAAGAAGTTACCTTGCTGGGTTAGAGTGGTCCTATAACTGCTCTCAGCCAAATGTATTTAACCTAGTAGAAATGTCAACAAGGATCTGGACTAGAGAAACATGGAAAGTAGAGAGTGTCTAAGGTACCACGCCACCTCTTAGCATTTTTTATAATAAAAAATCTGTATTTTCTTAATTTGTACTGAATGTTCTGTTGTTAATCGTATACCATCCATAGATAAGAACAATGTGGTCAGTGATTGATTTGAGCTGGGGTGCCTAATTTCTGGGCCCATCTCCACATATTTTGATTCAATACATATTCATAATTAATATATAGTCATATAAATTTTTATAGATAACTTAAATATATGAATTTCGCATATATACATATATGTATATAATTTCCTTGTACGGTATTGATAGTCTGATGTGGTACGTACTGGGTGATCACTTCAAATAACAGAAAATTTGTCTAATATAAATGTATGTTTTTAACTCTCTATTGTTTGATCACTCTTTATAACAAAACTAAAACTGATCTTACATTATTTTTTAAACTTAAGTCAGTACCTGTCTAATTTTGTCACTACATAAATAGCCGTTCTATTTACTGATAACCCATACCATCATCCATACAGTATTTTTACCTCTTTTTTGGTATATTCATTTTAGAAAAACTGTTTTACTACATTCACACAAAATACCATGTGGTGCTGGGCATTTACCTTAATAAAACTCTTAGTCTAATAGGAGACATGAAAATATTCATAAATATTTACTTCATAGTAAGATAAATGACATGAAAAAGTAATGCACATAGCACTATGGGAGCAAAATAGATGGATATCTAAATAAGGCTAGGTAAACTTTTCTAGAAAGAAAACATTAAGTTGTATCATTTTTTTCTCTTTTCTTTTTTTATATTACATACCCAAGATATATTTATTTTATAAATGGAAATTTGTACCTCTTGACCACCTTCACAGTTTCACCCACTCCCCTCTAGCAACCACCAATCTGTTTCTGTATCATTTTTCTTTGTTTTGTTTGTTCATTTATTTTTTTTAAGATTCCATGTATAAATGATATCATATGGTATTTGTTTTTGTCTAACTTATCTCACTTTGCATAAAATACCCTCAGAGCCCATCCATATTATTGCCAATGGCAAGGTTTAATTCTTTTGTATAGCTGAGTAATATTCCATTGTGTGTGTGTGTGTGTGTGTGTGTGTGTGTGTGTATCAGATCTTCTTTATCCATTCATCAATCAATGGATATTTAGGTCATTTTCATATCTTGGCTATTGTAAATAATGCTGCAGTGAATATAGGGGTACATATATCTTTTGGAATTAGAGTTTTAATATTTTTGGATAAATACCCAGAAGTGGAATAGCTGGATCATGTGGTCATTCTAGTTTTTAATTTTCTGAGGAACCTCAATACTGCTCTCCATAGTGTGTGCAACAATTCACATTCCCACCAACAATGCACAAGAGTTCTTTTCTCCACATCTTTTTGATAATAGCCTTTCTAACAGATGTGAGATGGTATCTCATGTGGCTTTGATTTGCATTTCCCTGATGATTGGTGATGTGGATCATCTTTTCATGTGCTTGTTGGACATCTGTAAGTCTTCTTTGGAAAAATGTCTATTCAATTCTCTGCCCATTTTTAAACTAAAAAAAGTTTTGTTATTATGTTATATGAGTTATTTACATATTTTTTATATTAACCCCTTAATGGATATATGATTTCAAAATCTTCTCTCATTCAGTAGGTTGACTTTCATTTTATTGATGGTTTCCTTCCTAGGGAAGAAGATTTTTAGTTTGATGTAGTCCTACTTGTTTTTTTTTTTTTTTTGCTTTTGTTGCTCTTGCCTTTGGAGTCATATCCAAAAAGTCACCAAGACTGATA
Organism: Stenella coeruleoalba; assembly: GCF_951394435.1. NCBI lineage: Eukaryota > Metazoa > Chordata > Mammalia > Artiodactyla > Delphinidae > Stenella > Stenella coeruleoalba. Next base: position 44,646,640 of record NC_137153.1, read on the forward strand.
TCAAGGATTTAACTCCTATGTTTTCTTCTTGGAGTTTTGTGGTTTCAAGTCTTACATTCAAGCATTTAATCCATTTTGAGTTAATTTTTGTGCATGGTGTAAGGTAGTAGTCTAATTTCATTCTTTTGCATGTGGCTGTCCAGTTTTCCCAACACAATGTATTGAAGAGACTATCTTTTCTCCATTGTATGTTCTTGCCTCCTTTGTTGTAAACCAATTGGCCATATATGTGTGGGTTTATTTTGGGGCTCTCTATTTTTTTTCATTGTTTTATGCATCTGTTTTTATACCAATACCATACTGTTTTGATTACTATCACTTTGTAATACAGTTTGAAATCAGGGAGCATGATGCCTCCAGCTTTGTTCTTCTTTCTCAATATTGCTTTAGCTATTCGGGGTCTTTTTTGATTCCATACAAATTTTAGGATTATTGGTTCTATTTCTGTGAAAAATGCCATTGGAATTTTGATAGGGATTGAATCAAATCTGTAGATTGCTTTGGGTAAATATTTTAACAATACAAATTCTTTCAGTTCATGAGTATAGAATATATGTATTTTTGTCTTCTTAAATTACTTTCATCACTTATACTTTTCAGTGTCCTCATCTGTCACTTTCTTGGTTAAATGTATTCCTAGGTATTGTATTATTTTTGATGTACTAGTAAATGGAATTTATTCTTAATTTGTCTTTTTCATAGTTTGCTGTTAGTGTATAAAAACATGATATATTTTGTTTGATTTTGTACCCTGCAACTTTATTGAATTTGTTTATTAGTACTACAGTTTTGGTGCAGTCTTCAGAATTTTCCCTGTATAAAATCATGTCATCCACAGCTAGTGACAGTTTTATTTTTTTTCTTTCCAATTTGGATGCCTTTTATTGCTTTTTCCTGCCTAATTGCTCTGGTTAAGACTCCCAAACTTTGTAAAATAAAAATAGCTTGAGTTGTACCTTGAAGAATATATGCGGGATTTCCCTGCTGGCGCAGTGCTTGAGAGTCCGCCTGCCGATGCAGGGGACACGGGTTTGTGCCCCGGTCTGGGAAGATCCCACATGCCGCAGAGCGGCTGGGCCCGTGAGCCATGGTCGCTGAGCCTGTGCTTCCAGAGCCTGTGCTCCGCAACGGGAGAGGCCACAACAGTGAGAGGCCCGCGTACCGCCAAAAAAAAAAAAAAGAAAAAATATATGGGAAGTAGCTTTATGTGGAAGTCAAACTAGTGAAAAAGTCACAGGCAACATATAGCTTGTGGAAGAAAGGAAACCTCAAACAGAATGACATGCTTGAGAACTACAGTGCTACAGCACTACAGCACTCTGGAGTGTGGTGTGGAGAATGTGGAGAGAAAGATAGCTGTAACCTGGTAACACTATGAAAGTTGCAGGTTGAAATCTTAGAAGTAAAAATACTAGAAAGCATTTGTTTAGCTTCATTTCAGCCAAATGTTTTTCAAAATTTCCATTTTAACTGAAATTGTTAGTCCCAGCTAATACACAGGATAGTCTGCAAGCCTTAACCAGGTCTGTGTGCCCACAGTGTTTCCTCTACAACACCTTCCACCTATACCTCCATTTTTATGATCAAATACATACAGGGCAGAGATGCCCAAAATAGGTTGCATTGGCTCATTTCACTCTATAGTGCTCACTGGTTTTTCTGCAGATTTTTTCTGTAATGAACATTGGGCTGAATATCAGGAGATCATATCTCTAATTCCAGCCATTCAATCACCTGCCTGGGAGACCTTGAGCCAAAGTCTTCCTTGTGACATTATAAATATGAACAGGTGGTTATTAAAGTCGTTTCTTTGCATTACAGTGCTATATTAAAATAGCACGCTGAATCTAATATGTAGAATAATAAAAGCCAAACACCTCTGGTCAAAGCAACATTGTGGGAGATGAGCTTTGGTCATCCCCTGCTGTCTCTAGAAAGGACCTCAGATACCATTGTTTCACCTCTGTTTGTAATAAGGGGAATTCACATAACCAAGGTTATAAAAATAATTTTAATATGTATCCTTCTCCACTTGAGAGGCTCCACATATGGAAGGACTCACCACTCAGGATATCTGGTGGGGGAGCATTCATTCCTACGATGTTTGGATGGTTTTTCTAAAAATCTCTTTGTGAAGCTTTTTCCTGTCATTCCCCCGACTGCAATATTGATATCCAGGCCCAACACAAATGGCACTTCCTATGGACAAGTCCCCATGGTTTCTTCTACTTGAAACAGATCAAGTCCCCATGGTTTCTTCTACTTGAAACAGATCATTTCCAACTTTGTTGATTAACAACATTGTTATCCAAGTGAATGAAAATTTCTTATTTTTCACATCTTTATCAACATTATCTATTCTAAGAGTATCATGAGTTGATCTTATGTGTGGAATATTATTTCATTATACTTTTCCTTTCACATATGACTACAAAAAATGAAAAAAAATATTTATTGACTACACAGACTTTCTCTTTATAAGTACTATTCATGTTGGGTTGATTCCTCAATACTTTATCAGGGTATTCTCTTTTAAATATATACTTTGGAGACTCAGTATTTCTTATTCATTTACATTATGGCATTATTTTTTGTTTATAATTGTGTCTATATTCTCTTTTAAGAAGGCAAGTTAGCAATTTTAATATCATTATTTTCTTGTAATGTCTCCTAAATGTTATGTTTGCCTTTCTTATTTTGGTTTTGAGTAGTCTATCATTTACCATCTGTTTTAACTATAAATTTTATCATATATCAAATTATTATATATTATAATGTTTATATGTTTTTGTTATATTCATCTGTCTGTTAGCTTATCTAAGTGCAGTATTGCACTGTGTTTATTACTAAAGTTTTATTATAAATCTTGATATCTGATAAAGAATGCTCCCCATCCCTTTTGGGTTTCATAAAAAACCCTTACTATATTTTAATTGAAATTGCTTTGAATACCTAGATTAATTTTTGAAACAATTATTATCTTCTAGATACTGTATTTTGCCACCCATGAACATGTAACGTCTACTTATTCATTAGCCTTCTTTATATGTTTGCTTTGTTTGGTTTTTATTTTGTTTAATTATTTTTTAACAGATAATTCCAAATCTTTTATTTTGTTTTTGTTTTCTTTTGTTTTAATTTTTATTGGAGTATAGTTGATTTACAATGTTGTGTTAGTTTCAGGTGTACAGTAAAGTGATGCCGTTATACATATACATATATTCACTCTTTTTTAAAAGAGTCTTTTCCCATATAGGTCATTACAGAGTATTGAGTAGAGTCCTCTGTGCCATACAGTCGGTCCTTACTAGTTATCTATTTTATATGTAGTAGTGTGTATATGTCAATCCCAATCTTGCAGTTTATGCCACCCCCCTTTTCCCCCTGGTAACCATAAGTTTGTTTTCTACATCTGTGACTGTATTTCTGTTCTGTAAATAAGTTCATTTGTACTATTTTTTCTAGATTTCACATATAAACTATATCATATATTTGTCTTTCTCTGTCTGACTTACTTCAGTCAATATGACAACATATAGGTCCATCCATTTGTTGCAAATGGCATTATTTCATTCTTTTTTATGGCTGAGTAATATTCCATTGTATATATGTACCACATCTTCTTTAACCACTCCTCTGTCAATGAACATTTAGGTTGTTTCCATGTCTTGGCTATTGTAAATAGTGCTGCAATGAACATTGAGGTGCATGTATCTTTTCGAATTATGGTTTTCTCTGGTTATATGCCCAGGAGTGGGATTGCTGGATCATATGGTAGCTCTATATTTTGTTTTTTAAGGAACCTTCATACTGTTCTCCATAGTGGTTGTACCGATTTACATTCCCACCAACAGTGCAGGAGGGTGCCCTTTGCTTCACACTCTCTCCAGCATTTATTCTTTGTAGATTTTTCGATGATGGCCATCCTGATTGGTGTGAGGTGATACTCCATTGTAGCTTTGATTTGCATTTCTCTAATAATTAGTGATGTTGAGCATATTTTCATGTGCTTTGTGGCCAGCTGTATGTCTTCTTTGGAAAAATGTCTATTTAGATCTTCTGCCCATATTTTGATTGGGTTATTTGTTTTTTTGATATTGAGCTTCATGAGCTGTTTGTATATTTTTGAGATTAATCCCTTGTCGGTTACTTTGTTTGCAAATATTTACTCTCATTCTGTGGGTTGTCTTTTCATTTTGTTTATCTTTTCCTTTGCTATGCAAAATCTTTTAAGTTTAATTAGGTTCCATTTGTTTATTTTTGTTTTTATTTTCATTACTCTAGGAGGTCGATCAAAAAAAAATATTGCTGCGATTTACGTCAGCAAGCATCCTGCCTATCTGGCCTTACATTTAGGTCTTTAATCCATTTTTTTTTAACATCCTTATTGGATTATAATTGCTTTAGAGTGGTGTGTATTTTTTGTTTTTTTAATAATGCTTTGTAACTTTTTCCAGAAGGCCTAGAGGCATTATTTTTTAAAAATTATTTCTAAATACCTTAGAGTTATTGTTGCTATTGGAAAAAGGCCCTTTATTTTTTTCTAGGATAAGAAAGTGTTTCCACTAAATTATAAAATTATGTATTTGATCTGCGTTTATATTTTAATGTTAATAGACTTTTCAATACTGATCCATAATTAATGTATTTTGTTTTGCATTATTGTTTGTTTTTGATGAGAAAAATAAGACATGATAATTTCACCACCCCAGAAGATTCCTTTGTACTATCAGTAAACTGCAGAGGTAACTACTATAATAACCATTCTGACTTTTATTATTAAATATTGGTTTTGCTGTGTTTGAAACTCAAATAAAAGTATGAATACTCTGTGTATTCTTTTCTGTTTTCCTCTTGTTCAACATGATACTTTTGGGATTCATCCATATTATAACATATATTAAAAGACTGATCTTTTATTTATTGCTGTGTAGGAGAATGTCATTATAAATATATTATAAATTGTCTATCACTTGATCCTATTGGGTTCCTTCCAATTTCTTCTGTATGAATAAGCTTGCTATAAATGTTTGGCAAATATCTTTTGCTGGAGTTTTGCACTAATTTTTCATGGGAGTGGTATGGGTTTAGGGGATATATATGTTAGTTTTAGAAAGTACTGCTAATCATATTTTTTTCAAAATTGATCTAATTAAGAATCCCATCAACAATGTATGCAGCTTCTTTGTCTGACTTAACTTCACTTAGTATGATAATCTCTTGGTCCATCCATGTTGCTGCAAATGGCATTATTTTGTTCTTTTTCATGGCTGAGTAATATTCCATTGCATATCTGTACAACATCTTCATAATCCATTTATCTGTCGATGGACATTTAGGTTGCTTCCACGTCTTGGCTATTGTAAATAGTGCTGCAATGAACATTGGGGTGCATGTAACTTTTCTAATTATGGTTTTCTCCAGATATATGCCCAGGAGTGATCACTCACGTGTGGAATCTAATTTTAAAAAATGATACAAATGAACTTATTTACAAAACAGAAACCGAAAGATATCAAAAACAAACTTATGGTTACCAAAGGGGAAACATGGGTGGGGAGGGGTAAATCAGAAGTTTGGGATTAACATACACACACTACTATACATAAGATAGATAACCAACAAGGGCACAGGGAACTCTACTCAATATTCTGTGATAACCTATATGAGAAAAGAATCTGAAAAAGAGTGAATATATGTATATGTATAACTGAATCGACTTTGCTCTGTACCTGAAACTAACACAGCATTGTGAATCAACTACACTCCAATAAAATTAAAGAAAAAAAAAAACAATGTATGAAGTTTCTAGTGGCACACTACTTTCTCGTCAGTACATCATATTATCTTAATTTTAGTCATTCTGATGGGTGTGTTCTATAATCTCATTATAGATTTAATTTTCCCTTCCCTGATGATTAATGATGTTGAATATCTTTGTATATGCTTATTGATTGTTTAGATACACTCATTAGTAAAGTGCTTTTATAAAACCTCACCCCATTTTAAAATTTTGTTCTTTGGCCTTTTTATTGATTTCTAGCATTCTTCATATATTCTGTATACAAATCATTTTCAGATGTATGTACCCGGAGTATCTTCTCCCTTTCTGTGAATCACCTACTTAAGTATGATTTCTTTTGATGAGCAGAAGTTCTGTATATCATTAAGGTTACTAAATGAATTATTTTCCTTTATGATTAGTATTTATGTTTATTAATATTAAAAACAAATTTTTATTTGTGTTTGTTTATTAATATTAAATAAACATAAACATAAACATATGTTTATTAATAATAAAAACAAATTTTCCTACTCCAGGGTCATGAAGATGTTCCCCTCAATGTTTTTATTTTTTCCTAGAATATTGATTATTTTTGTTTTAATATTAATCTGGTGAACCTGATAAAATCTATAATCAACCTCAAGTTAATATCTCTATATGGTATAAGGTAGGATTAGGGTTCATTTATTTTTTACCATATGCATATCCAATTGCTCCAGCATGATTCGTAGGAAAAAATCAAAAGCTTTTCATAATAAATTTTGGTTGCAATTTTTTCATAAATCAAATGTCTTTAAACACATGGGGCTCTTCTAGACTCTAAATTATGTTCCATTGCCCTATACTATGGATGGATAGTATTATTGCTGTAGTGTTATAGTTACCTTGCCATTGTAGGTCATATACACAGTTTGTGTGTTTGTGTGTGTTGGGGGCTTGTGTCATTGGTATTTAAACTTTCTTTTTGTCTGATATGCTCATTTTAAAGTATTAAATTTATCCCTCAAAATGATATTTTTATTTTTATCCCATAATTTTTTTACACCATAATTTCATTATTTTCATCTTAACATATTTTCTAAGGTTCATTGTAACTTTACCTTGTCCTATAAATTATTTAGTAGTTTGTTATTTTATTAACAAATACTATTATTAATAAGTTATAATTGAGTGTTAATTTACTTCTATAATGGTTAGAGAATATATAGTCTATTATTTCCTAACTGAAATTTAGTTAATATTGCTTTATGAACCAGGAAGTACTTTATTTTGTTAAGTATGTTGTAATTATATGAAAAGAATGTGTGTTTTATAGTTACGTTTGTGGCATTCTATATACATCAAGTAAATCAATATGCTTAACAATGTTGTTAAAATCTTTTAATTTCTTACTTTTTTCCCCAAACCGAGGCATGTTAAAAATCTCTAGTCATGAATTTTATTTTGTGTTTTTCTCTCTGTTAATTTTACTTTACATAATTTAAAGCTATGTTGTGTGCTTCCAAATTTAGGAGAGTCAAATTAATCTGTTGACTATTTCATTATTGTAAAATGTTCTGCCTTTCATTCAAACACTGCTTGCTGTAAAGTCTCCCTTACCTGACATTAATAGAGACACTCCAGTTTCTTTTTAATATATATTTTTTATCATCATTGTACTTCCTTTGTCATTTTTGGATTTGTATTTAAAATGTGTTTTGGAGGACCACTCAAATTTTGGCCATATTTTAAAATTTACTTGATTCAATATTAACATAGGCACACTACCTTCCCTTGGGTTAGTTTTTGCATTTTTTTTCACTTATTTTACATTCAAGCAAGCTTTTTAAAGTTGTTTCTCATAAAAAAAAAAGCATATTGTTATGTTTCCTTCCGTCTTCCTTTCTCTCTGTCCTATCTTTGTCTTTTAATTAGAACATTTAGTCCATTCATATTTAATGTTATTATTGATATAGTTGGGTTTAAGTCTACCATCTTGCTTTGTTTTCTGTTTGTCACATCTGTTCTTCATTCCCTGATTTCTTCTTTCCCGTATTCTTTTGTATTAATCAAGTTCTTGTTTTAGTGTTCTATTTGTCCATCTCTTAGCATTTTGGTAACATGTTTTTCTACCACTCTTCAATAATTTTCTTACTTTTTTGAAATTTGTTAAATTATTGTTGACTTATCTTAAACTACTACTTTTATCTCATCACAGATAATTCAAGAAACTTGCAAGAATTTAAATTCATTTACCTCTTTAGTGTTTTTCTCCTAACTGTTGTTATATATTTTACTCATGAATGTGTTAGAAACCTCTCAGATATTGTTATTATGATTGCTTAATGCATTCTATTGTCTTTTATATTTACTCACTTATTTGCCCTTTCTTGACGTGTTCCTTTCTTCTTGCACTCTGGACTCCAATCCAGAATTAGTTTTTCTCAACCTAATGAACTGCTTTCAATATTACTTGTAGTTCAGTTTGCTTGCATCAATTTTTCTCAACTTTGTTTTCTTGACAATATGTTCATTCACCTTCATGTTTGAAGGAAATATTTTCACTGGATGTCAGGTTATTTCCCTGAATTTTAGTATTTTAAACGTGTTATATCAGCATATATGTAGTACTTAAGAAATTATTTGTTTTTTGAAAGTTTTATCCCTGTTTATTTTTTAAACACATATGCTTTTAAATATGTAGTTTACCTTCCAAATTCAATTAAATTGGATTGGCAGTGATCTGAAGGAAGATAAAACTGAAAGGCCAAAGGAAAGGTTTGCTTGATATATAAAATATATATTAAAGGTGTGAAACATTTCTTAAAATAAATTTATCAAAGTATCTATTAGCAATCTTTGTTGAAAAGAATTTTCTTTGGGGCAATTAGGATTATATCATAAGCAAGCTGTAGAATAAGCAGGCAATTGAAATCATTTTGTAAATAGACTCTTACAATTATCCTAAAGACACTTAAACCAGACCCTGCTCATTCCCTCTCTAAATATATAATTAATAATTTTGTAAATTATAACATGTCACTATAAAAATAACTGAAGCACATTATCTGAATATTATGAGTGAACAAAATTTAAAGTAGGATAACAAGGAGCAGACATAAAATCCCTTTCAGACACATTCAGATGTTGTAATGATTTTTCATCTTTACTATTTATATTCTCTGGTTAAATTTTCCTTTTTAACTGTAGAAATGATGTCAGATATTGCTACATAAATTTATGGTAAAGAAAGGAAGGTTTAATGAAATGCCATCTTAAAGGAACAATTTTTGTTTAATGGAATTGAACCATCATATTCACTCAAACAGAAATATTTTTGCTTAAGGGCGGAGTAATGTGAAGTGTACAACCAGGGATTTTGGGAAAAAAAAAAAAATATATATATATATATATATATATTTTGTGTGTGTGTGTGGTATGCAGGCCTCTCACTGTTGTGGCCTCTCCCGTTGTAGAGCACAGGCTCCGGACATGCAGGCTCAGTGGCCATGCCTCATGGTCCCAGCCACTCCGCAGCAGGTGGGATCTTCCCAGACCGGGGCACGAGCCCGTGTCCCCTGCATTGGCAGGCGGACTCTCAACCACTGTGCCACCAGAGGAGCCCTCGAAAATATTTTTAATAGACTCTAGATAGTAACATGTTTTGCTAAATGTATTTTGAATTATTCATTTGAATTATTTGTTCTGCATTTTTATCTGGAGTTGTCAAAGTGGGACAGGAATCAACAAATCAGCAACAAGAAAAGTCAACACTAACTAAAAGTCTTTGGAAGAGACATAAATGTAAAGGCAGGATTTCAGAACAGTAGGTCTCAGTGCTAGCTCTTCTGTCCCTAATATTAATTCTTATAGTTTTGTTGTTTGCTTAATTGCTTTTGTTTTTACCAGTTATCATACTTCAAGTGATTTTTTTTTTAAATGAACATCTGTTTGGGTTATCCCACCTCATCTAAATTCTTCATTGAATTTTCTCATTTCTCAGGATAGAATTTATTCTTCTTTATAATTTTCTCTACCTCTCTGCCAAATTATTCATTTCTCATCCCCATACTATGCTGCTATGATACCACTGCTCCCTTTCTTCATTTAATTAGTGTCAACTCATCCTTTATTACCCAGTCCACAAATCACCTCTTCAGTCTCCCTGCCACTCCTGCTGGCTGTCATGTTTTGCACCACAGGCACCCTATTTACAGCTCTATCACAGCACTATGTGACTGTATAAATAGTTATAAAAATGGTTTGTCTTTCAATTAGACAATTAGGTGAGGAATTTTAGTACAGGAACTGTACTTAGCTTTTAGGGCATTACATAGTGGGTTCCTTAATTTTTTTTTTAACATCTTTATTGGAGTATAATTGCTTTACAATGTTGTGTTAGTTTCTGCTGTATAACAAAGTCAATCAGCTCTGTGTATACATATATCCCCATATCTCCTCCTTCTTGCATCTCCCTCCCTCCCACCCTCCCTATCCCACCCCTCTAGGTGGTCACAAAGCACTGAGTTGATCTCCCTATGCTATGCTGCTGCTTCCCACTAGCTATCGGTTTTACATTTGGTAGTGTATAAAAGTCAATGCCACTCTCTCACTTTGTCCTAGCTTACACTTCCCCCTCCCCATGTCCTCAAGTCCATTCTCTATGTCTACATCTTTATTCCTGTCCTGCCCCTGGGTTCACCAGAACCTTTTTTTTGTTTGTTTTAAGATTCCATATATATGTGTTAGCATACGGTATTTGTTTTTCTCCTTCTGACTTACTTCACTCTGTATGACAGACTCTAGGTCCATCCACCTCACTACAAATAACTCAATTTTGTTTCCTTTTATGGCTGAGTATTATTCCATTGTATATATGTGCCACATCTTCTTTATCCATTCATCTATCGATGGACACTTCAGTTGCTTCTGTGTCCTGGCTATCTTAAGTTTTTTTCTTGAAATAACAATCTATTAAGATGTTACTCAGATACCATAAAATTCATACATTTAAAAGGTAAATCTCAGTGGTTTTTAATATATTTACAAATTTATAAAATCATCGTTGTTATCTAATTACAGAATAACATCATCACTCCAAGAAGAACCCCATACCTATGTGCATTCACCCTGTATTTCTCCTTTCCTTCAGCCCCAGGTAATGACTAATATACTTTCTGTTTCTATGTATTTGCCCATTCTGGATATTTAATGTAAATCAAATCATACAATATGTAGCCTTTTGTGACTGGCTTCTTTCACTTAGCATTAAGTTTTCAAGGTTCAGCCATGCTGTAACATGTATCAGTGTGTCATTCCTTTTTGGTGCCAAATAATATTCCTTTAGGAGAACATATGCATTTTGTTTACCCATTCATCAGTTGATGGGCATTTCTGCTGTTTCCATTCTTTGTCTGTTACGAATAGTCATTCTATGGACATTTGTGTGCAACTTTTTGTGTAGATATTTTTCTTTCATTTCTCTTGGGTAGATAACAGTAAGTCCCCTACATACGAACGAGTTCCATTCCAAGAGCATGTTTGTAAATCCAATTTGTTTGTTAAGTCCAACAAAGTTAGTCTAGGTACCCAATTAATACAATTGGCTATATAGTACTGAACAGTAATAGGTTTATAATATTTTTCACACAAATAATACATAAAAACAAACAAGCACAAAAAATAAAGAAAAAAATTTTAATCTTATGGTATAGTACCTTGAAAAGTATAGTAGTACAGTACAACAGCTGGCTGGTAGCAGTACCAGCTACATCACCGCTGCTTTTATGCTTGCTTCTGGACATCCTGGGCTTGAAATAAATGTACTGTACTCTATACGGTACTGCACTGTAAAGTACACAAAAGCACAACCACTTGGAGAGGATGCACGCACATGACAATGTACGCCAGACACGTGAACTGACTTACGTGATTGGACATGTGAATGCACGTTCACATCTTTGAAAGTTTGCAACTTGAAGGTTCATATGTAGGGAATTTATTATACCTAGGAGTGTTATGCCGAGTCACATGGAAATTCTACATTTAACATTTTGAGGAGCTGCCGAACTATTTTCCGAAGTGATTGAACCATTTTACAGTCCCATCAGCTATTTCTGAGAATTTTAATTACTCTCAATACTCACCAAAAATTTTTTTTTATGTATTAAAAAAATAGCCATCTTAGTGGGTATCAAGTGGTGTCCCCTTGTGGTTTTGATTTGCATTTCCCTAATGACTTATGATGTTGAGTTAATGTACCTATTTGCATTGTTTATTTGGAAAAATGTATATTCATATCCTTTGCTCACTTTAAAAATTAGGTACTGTGTTTACATTTAAAAAATTCTTTGTACTTTTGAGTTCTAAGAGTTCTTTAAATATTCTACATATAAGTTTCTTCCTAGATATAATATTTGCAAATATTTTATCTTATTCCTGTGTTGACTTTGCACTTTCTTAATGATATCTTTCCAGGAGAAAACATTTTTAATTTTGATGAAGTACACTATTATCTATTTCTTTTATCATTTGTGCTTTTGGTGTCATATCTAAGTCACTTCTTAATGAAAGATCACAAATATCATTTTTTTCTAACAGTTTTATTGTTTTAGCACTACATTTAGGCTTTTGATCCATTTTGAGTTAATTTTTGTGTATGGTATGAGGTCAGGGTCCAATTTCATTCTTTTTCATGTAGGTATCCAGTTATCAAACAGCATTTTTCTCCCAGTTTTACTGAGATATAGTTGACATACAGCACTGTATGTTTAAAGTATATAGCTCAATGATTTGACTTACATATATCATGCAATGATTACCACAGTAAGTTTAGTGAATATTCATCATCTCATACAGGCACAAAATTTAAAAAGAAAAAGATTTCCTTGTGATGAGAACTCTTAGGATTTACTCTCTTAACAGTTTTCATATATAATATAAACAATGTTAATTATATAAATCATGTTGTACATTACATCCCTAGTCCTTATTTATCATATAACTGAAAGTTTGTACCTTTTGACCATTTTTATTCAATTCCCTCAAGCACAATTTTTGAAACGACTATTCTTTCCATCATTGTATCGTCTTGCCCTCCTTATGGAATATCAGTTGATAATACATGTAGTGGTTCAGCTAAGATTCTCAATTCTACATGACTTTCCCTATGCTAGGATCACACAGTCTTGATTACTGTAAATTGTAACTAACTTTTACATCTAAGTAAATTTTGAAATGGTAAAGTGTGAGTCAACCAAATGTATTCTTATTTAAGTTCTTTTTTGGCTACTCTGGTTCACCTACATTTCTAGATGAATCTCAGAATCAGCTTGTCAATTACTGCAAAATAAAAACTGGGATTTTGATAGGGATCACATGAGTTCTACAGATCAATTTTGAGAGGGTTGTCACCTTAATATGAAATCCTCTGATCCATAAACATGGAAAGTTTAGTCATTTATTTAGATTTCCATTAACATCTTGCTACAGTGTCTTGTGGTTTGCAGAGTGAAAACCTTGCACTTTTTTGGTTAAATTTCATAATTGTTTTATTTACTTTAGGTGCTATTTTAAATGGAATTGCTTTACTTCATTTTCATATTATTATATGTGAGTGTATATAAATACCATTGATTTTTGCATATTGATCTTGTATATTATAGCATTGTAGAACTTGTTTATTAGCGTTAGTAGGGGGTTTTTTTTGTGTGTGTGTATTCCTTTGGATTTACTCTATATAAGATGATATCCTCAATGGAAAGTGCTAGTTTAAATTTTTCCTTTTATCTTGATGTTTTTTGTTTCTTATTTTTGCCTAATTCCTCCCTACAACCTCCAGTAGAATGTTGAATAGAAATGGCAAGAAGGTCTTCATGTTTCTCCTTATCTTATTTCACCATTAAGTAGCATATTAGTTGTGGCTTCTTTGTTTGTTTTTGTAGATGCTTGTTGTCAAGTTGAGGAAGTTCTTTTCCATTCCTAATTTTTTTTTTTTTTTTTTTGCGGTACGCGGGCCTCACTGTTGTGGCCTCTCCGGTTGCAGAGCATAGGCTCCAGACACGCAGGCTCAGTGGCCATGGCTCACGGGCCTAGCCGCTCCACGGCATGTGGGATCTTCCCGGACCGGGGCACGAACCCGTGTCCCCTGCAGCGGCAGGCGGACTCTCAACCACTGCGCCACCAGGGAAGCCCTCCATTCCTAATTTTTTACATGTCTATCTTAATGGATGTTAGATTTCTCTAGTGCATTTATCTCTTGAGATGATCATGTGTTTTTTTATGTGCTTTATTCTCTTACATTTTATTATACTTCTAATATAATATGTTATATTACATTGATGATTTGGAAATGTTAACCCAAGCTTTTATTCCTGACATAAAATCCTAACTTGGTAAGGTTTTATAATCCTTTTTATATTTTGCTAGGTTTGGTTTTCTAGGTTTGATTTTTTTTAGATTTCTAGTCTTTTTGTAAGGAATATTGGCCTGCAGTTTTGTTTTGTTTTGTTTTACTCTTGTGATATCTTGTTTTGGTATCACAGTAATAATGGCTGCACACAAAGAGTTTTTTTAATAGTTTGTGAAGAATTGATGTTAATTCTTTTTTAAAGTTTAATAGAACTCACCAATTAAGCCATCTGGGTTTTCTTTGTGCAGATAAGCATGAAGCAAGTGCTGAAAAATAGTTCACTGGGCCTGGTTGAGAAATGTTAGCAGGAAAATAATACCAATAATAGCTAAAGCATTGTATTAATTATCTATTGCTACATACCCAGTTAACCTGAAAACTTGATTGCTTAAAACAATAAACTTTCATTGTCTTACATTTTCTATCAATCAGTCATTTAAAAACAGCTTGGCTGGGTGTATGCATGGCTTCCTCCAATCAGAATATTGACAGAATGCCTCAGTTCTTTATTGGGTCCTGACATGAGGCTTTAGATCCTGGCCATTTGGGTCCTGCTGTAGGGTTGCCTGATTGTCCTCTTAACACAGCAGCTGGCTTCCCCCAGAGCAAGTGATCCAAAAAAGACAGAGATGAAAGCTACAATATCTCACGACCTAGCCTAAGAAACCAGAATTTGTCATTTCTACAAACCTGCTCACTAGAAACAAATCGCTGATTCTGGCTCTACTCAAGGGTTGGGGAATTAAGTTCTACCCAAGTGTCAAAGGATAATCAAATAATTTGAGTACATATTTTTTAAACCACTACACCTGTATTAAGCACCTGTTATGAGTCAGACATTTTTGAGCATCTTACCCTATAGTAACTTATTTAATCTTCACAAAATTCCTGTATTTAGATGTTAAAACTAGTTTAATTTTTCATATGGGGAGTCTTTCAAGAATATAATTAATTTTCAAAGTCACACAGTAACATCAAAGGTGCCAGGCAATCTGGCACCTGACCCTATGTGTTCACTATTCAACCTCTTAAAGGTAACATCACCAAATTTGCCTTCTAAGGCAAGAAAACTGTTAACAATGTCTATGTACATGAATCATCTACACACAGTGGGACATGCAGTGTCAGAGAAAGGAGGGCTACAGGTTCATTTGCATACAGTCACAGAGCATTACTCTATACACTGTTTATAAATTATAGAAAGTTCAAGACTGTCCATAATTTAATTAAGGAGGATGACCTTTCTAATATTCATACAAACTTGGTTTTCATTGGTCAACAAAGAGACAGATCTGAATCTGACTCTGGCTTCAAGACTTTAAGACGTACAGCTGAGTAAAATTGAGATTTTCACAGATTATCAATCATTCTCATATTTGTCATACATTTGAGGAAGCAGCCCCAACCATTTAAGAGGCAAAGGGAGACAATTTTGTCTCACTTGTAAATGAAAGAGTGTATAAACCAAGGTCTTCAGGACATGAAGAAATCTGAAAACAGTATTTCTACATAATAGATAATTGAATTTCAAAGCATATAATTCTGTGAACAGAATATGAGCCTCTTAGAAATTTGTTTGTGGTTTGACTGTCAGCTCAGATTTGTAAAGCATTCTTCTTTGAAGACATGGTTTTTACTAAGAATTTTTCTATTCATTCAAACTCTTCTGGTTTTGAATTGAAATGAGTCTCTGTTATGAAAATGAAGTGTCATAATTTTTAATCAGTAGAGATCACCTCTGGTGCTGATCTAATAAAGGCTATGAAGAAGACAGGAAGGATAACAAAAGAGCAAGCATAAAAGTCCAGACAATATTTTAAGGGCTGCAGTTTAAGCTTTGAATGCAACAGAAATCTCTTTCTACTTGTCATTCCATATTCCAAAAGCATTTGCCTTTGCAAAAGAAGTGAAATTTGCAGCGTTAGCAGTTGGGATAATGGCACATCAGTAACCAATTTGTTCTACTTATTAATCTTCATTAGGCTTTCCATAATCTATTGATTGTAATAATAATAATAAACATAATTATTAGAAAATTTTTACATCATCAATGGGGAGGAAAGCAAAGCAATATATTGTCTATTACTAAGGATCATAATTTCACTTATACTAAATAGAAAAAAATATTTTTATTGAAAAAAAGGAACAAAGAACAGTGAGATTAGTGGTATAAAGCATGGACGTTAGAGCACAGGGACACAGGATAAAATTTTCAGTATCAAGGCAGTTATATAAATACTAGAGGTGCGATTGTTGGATCTTGAGGTGAGACTTGTTTAGTTTTGGAAAAAACTGCCAAACTGTCTTCCAAAATGGCTGTACATGCATTCCACCAGCAAGGAAGGAGAGTTCCTGTTGTCACTCGCCCTCCAGCTATCTGCGTGGTCATATTTTGGAGTTTAGCTATTCTAATAGGTGTGCAGTACTATCTCATTGTTGTTTTAATTTGTAATTCCCTAATTATATATAATGATGAGCATATTTTTGTATGCATCTTTATTATCAAACTAAAACTAGGATGTAATTACGTACAACAACGCTACTCACTATGGCTAAACCTTAAAGAAATCAGCATGTCCTTCAGTAGGGCTTCCCTGGTGGAGCAGTGGTTGAGAGTCCATCTGCCGATGCAGGGGACACGGGTTCGTGCCCAGTCTGGGAAGATCCCCGCATGCCGCGGAGCAGCTGGGCCCGTGAGCCATGGCCGCTGAGCCTGCGTGTCCGGAGCACCGCAACGGGAGAGGCCACAACAGTGAGAGGCCCGCGTACCGCAAAAAAAAAAAAAAACAACTATGTGACATTAGGAAGCAGATTTTAGCCAAAATCATGGAGCTGACATTGCCAGAATTATATATGTAATTTTAAACTATAATAAAACTCTAATATATATGTAAATATATATATCCATAAATAAACTATTATAGCATATAGTATAAAGACTGTATGCTATTATTTTAAATGCTAGGCTAAAAATGATTTAAATCATAGTTCAAGCATCAAGAACAATGCAAAACAAATCACCCTTGTCTAAAATGTTATCAAGGTCCAACTGAATATATTCTAATTAGACATATTTATGGCTAAGAGCCAATTATTCTCAAAACTTTAGTAGTTTTTCACCAATGACATCATAATTTGTTATTTTTCCATCAGTTACTAGCTATGTTAATGTGGACACACAAAAGATTTAAAGGGCCAACCATATTTGTTGACATTGTTTGCACTAGTAAATCTAACCTAATTAATAGAATTTATGAAAATATATAATACATGCTTCATAGAATAAATATTGTGTTTTATTCTAACATATAAAATTGCAATTACTCCTTTTATAACATGTATTAAAATAAGATGAAAAATCATTGATATAAAATTAAAATATTAATACAATATTTAAAATAAAATAAAATATGCCATAGCAGAATTAGATATAACATTAAAATGTGAGTGCATGTTGTGTTCTTTATTAAATTATTTTTGTACTCTCCATCATTGTATTTGTAGCAGAAGATTATCCAAATTTAAACTAATTGAAAAACTATTTAAAGAATGACAAATGGCAACAATTCTGGGCAGAATCAGCCAATTCAATGTGGAGATGCAATGAGAATTGTTTAAACTCATTTATGATTCTGCTTATGAGATCATGACGAAGACCATGTTAGATATATCTGTTTTGAAGAGATATTTCTTTTGTATGTGAGCCTATTTTGTCTTAAATTTGAAGTTTAAATTACTGTATTCAGTACATTTTTATCGATGCAGTATCATTTTGCTAGTAAAATATATACACACACATATATATGTACCTATAAAGCATGATCTGTTGTATATGAAAAAATGTGTAAGAATGTGTGAGATTTTACCAGTTACTTTATAGTTTTCAGTCTCAGATTTTGTTGCATGACTCAGAACTACTAGTTTTATCCTTAAACATATTTATAGTGGTTAATATTTATATTCATAGTTTTAAAAATTCACATTAAAATTTTTAAAATAACAGTAAAATTATGAAATAATATAAAAATATTTAGAAAGTAGAATTGCAATTTAGAATTGTTAGGATCATAATCATGGGTTCCAAAGTGTGCAAGAAAAGATACTAAGTTCTGTTTCGTCTTTTCTTCATCTTAATGAAGCCAATAATACCTATTTCATAGAGTTACTTAAAAATTAAACATATATTTGGCCATTTATCAGTATCATCATAATTGATCAAAAATATTAGTTCTCTTAGGTATTATTTTTAATTGAAAAATGAATGACAAAACAAATTTTAAAATGTTTAAGATGGTGCAGAGTGAATTCCAAAAGTAATAAAACTTACATTTAAAAATTTGGATGGAAGAAAATACCTATATGTATATGTATACTGGAATCACTTTGCTGTACACCTGAAACTAACACAACATTGTAAATCAACTATACTCCACTATAAAATAAAAAATAAAATGAGCGGGCTTTTAGCTTGCCTAAAAAAAAAAAAACTGGATGGAAAAACATGAAAATACAATCTTGTTAATCTCTAAAGATAAATGTAATTATTTCTTCTGTAAACTTGTCTACAGAGTTCAAACTTCCTCTAATGAGTATGTGGCTCTATTAAAACTGAAATGTATTTATTTTATTTAAACACACTGTAACCTGCAGAAAAAGATAGCAAATGAATGAGAAACAAAAGAAAATGGAAGTGTGGGGAAAAAGATCTAGGGATAATCTTTGGGGCAATTCTTAGACTAGCCTGAATTTACCTGTGTACTCTGTGAACTGGGTGCATTGTCATTTGTAGAAATTACTGTAAATATTATAAAAGTTTTAAGATAAGATTCTAGCAAAGATTTTTCTGCTTAGCTCATTAAAAATAATGTATTGAGTGCTACGTTCCCCCCAATTAAAAGGGTTTTATAAAGACAGCCTTTTTAGGTATACAGAGGTGAGAGAACATAAGAAAATAATGTAAGGTCTTTGAACATCTTGAATTTTCTTCTGAGAAGTTATTGCCGTAATTTTAGACCCTCATCCCATCCACCCCAAATCACACATAACTTACCTGCTTACATCTTTACTACCTTTCAGTTCTTAGTATAAATATACTTCCTTGGCATGTCCTCCTCCTCCTCCAAGATTAAATTAGGACCTCCGTGAATATTTTTTGTTGTCTGTTCATTTGTTTGCCTGTGTGCTTCATTATGTGCATTTTGCACCCTCCATTTTCTACTGCTTTTCAAAACACTAATTATTGTCAGTGCTCACATTGGGCTGTAGCCATGAGGGCATCATCTTACTACTCTTGCATCTGATCTTCTGTACGTAACATAATTCCTGGAACATAATAGATGAGCCATGATATTTATTTCATCATTACATAAATGAAATCAATGCATTTCTCTGTGACAAACAGTGTTCAGCATAATTTTCAGTGCTTATTTTCCATTTGCATATCTTCTTTGGTGCAGTGTCTGTTCAGACAGTTTGACCATTTCTCTTGAGCTGTTTGCTTTCTTTTAATTTTGTTTTGAGAATTATTTATTATTCTGGATACCTGTGTGTTATCAGATATGTGATTTGCAAATATTCTCCCATTTGGGGGCTTGTCCTTTTTGTTCTCCTACTAGTGTCTTTACAATGAGCATAGATTCCAAATTCTGAGAAGTCCAATATACCATTTTTTTGTTTTAATACATTGTTTCAGTGCCTTATTTAAGAAATATTTGCCTTACTCAAGACATAAACATTTCATTCTATGTTTTCTCATAGAAGTTTTATAGTTTTAGGTTTACATTTAATTTATAATCCACTTTTTTTTTTTCCATATGGTATGAGGTCATATGGATATCCAATTGTTTCAGAACTACTTGTTGACAAGCCATTCTTTTGCTTTCTCCACTCAGTTGCCTTTGCACCTTTGTAGATAATCAACAGACAATATACATCTCTGGGTCTATTTCTGTATTCTGTGTTCTGTTCCATTGATCTATTGCCTGTCTTCTTGCCTATACCACACTGCCTTGATGACTGTAGTTTTATCGTAAGTCTTGAAGTCTGGTAGAATCAGTCCTCTGACTTTGTTTTCCCCCTTCAATCTTGTGTTGTCTACATTGGATCCTTTGTCTCTCCTTATAAACTTTAGAATCATTTTGTTGATATCCACAAAATAACTTGCTGGGATTTTGTTTGGAATTGTGTTAAGTATATATATCAGGTTGGGGAAAACTGAAATCTTGACAGTAATGAGTCTTTCTATGCATGGTACTTAGATTATCTCTCCACTTATTTAGACCTTCTTGATTTCTTACATCACATCTTTATGGTTTTTTTCATATAGATCTTATACATTTTTTTGTTAGATATATACCAAAGTATTTCATATTTGGTACTAATGTAAATGATATATATTTTTAAAATTTTAAATAACCTTTCATTGCTGCTGTATAAAAGCAATTGACTTTTTTGTATTAATCTCATATCCTGCAACCTTGCTATAATTGCATATTACTTTCAGAAATTTTTTTTTTGGTGTTGATTCCTTAGAATTTTCTACATATACAGCAGTGTCATCTGAGAACAAAGACCATTTTATTTCTTCCTTCCCAATCTGTATATCTCTTACGCATTATCTAAGACTTCTAGTACAATGTTGGACATTATGTGTGAAAGCACACATCCTTACATTTTTCCTGATCATATTGGGAAACCATCTAGTTTCTCATGTTAAATATGGTGCGAGCTGTTATGGGCTTTATAGATGTCCTTTGTCAAGTTGAGAAAATTCTCCTCTATTCCCTGTTTTCTGAGAGATTTTATTACAGGTAGGTGTTGGCCTTTCTCAAATGCTTTTTCTGCATTTATGGATATGATCATGTAATTTTTCTTCTTTAGGCTGTTGATGATGGATAACATTAATTAATTTTTGAATGTTGAACCAATCTTGCAAACCTGGAATAAATCCCACTTGGCTGTTGCTTATAATTTTTTTATACATCGTTCGATTTTATTTGCTATTACTGTGTTAAGGATTTGTATATCAGTGTTCATGAGAGATACTAGTCTGTAGTTTTTTGCTCTTGTGATGTCACTGTCTGGGTTTGGTATTAAGGTAATGCTTACTCATACAGTGAGTTAGGAAGTATTCCCTCTGCCTCTATTTTCTGGAAGAGATTGTATAAAATTAATTTCTTCCTTAAATATTTGTGAGAATTCACCAGTGAGCACTGATACTTTCTGTTTTAAAAGTTTATTAATTATTGATTCAATTTATTTAATCATTGTAGGCCTATGTAGTTTATTCTGCCTGTGTGGGTTTTGGTAGCTGTGTCTTTAAAGAAATTGGTCCATGTTGTCTATGTTGTTAAATTTGTGGACACAGAGTTGTTCATAATATTCCTTTACTATCCTTTCAATGTCAACAGAATCAGTAGTAATAGCTCCTCTTTCATTTCCAGTACTAGTAATTTGTGCCTTCTCTCTTTTTTCTCTTTTGTATCAGTTTCAGTTGATTTGTATTTTCTCATTATTCTTATTTGTCTTTTCATGCTTCTTTGTATTACTGTTTATGTCATATTTTATTTGTTTCATATGTCATATGTTATTTGTTTCAAATACCAGTCATTGTGAAGTTTCTCTTATTAAGTGCTGGGTATTTCCAAGTTGCTATTAATATTCTTGATGTTTATTCTTAATGAGGTTAAGTTACTTGAAAACAATTTGATCTTTTGGGATGTTGATTTTTAAACTGTGTTAAGTGGGATTATCATGGTGTTTAGACTGGATGTTAATTTTCCCCCACTATGGACTACTCTTCCAGGTGAGGTTTTCCTCCCTAGTTTGTGGGATTAGGCATTAATCCCTTTCCTGTGTGAGTTCTGATGATTTTTCTTTCTAATCCCTTTTAGGTGCTATTTCCCAGGCCTCTTATAGCTTCCTTGAACTATTCATGTATGGATCAGTACTCAGCTGAATAAACCAGGAGAAACTTCTACATATTTCCAGAGTTTCCTCCAGTATTCTGGAGTGCCTATAAACTCTAAGTGCCTGAGGTTCTCAGCCTCTGATCTGTCTGCCTGGTTTTGCCTTGGTTCCATTCCCTTGTGCCTTGGTCTGGAAACTCTCTCTAGGCAGTTTTCTGGAGGCAATCAGAGTTATCACCTCATCTTTTTTCCCCATATTTTAGGGATTAGCCTGATATCCACTGTCTTGAGCATCTTTGTTTTATAAATTTATCTTTTTTTTTTTTGGGCCATTCCAGATAAGGTGAATCTGTTTTCTATTTATCCTTCTTGGCAGAGAACAGATATCAGTAACAGGATCAGTATTACCTTGAATGTGAGTGACAGAAATTTCATTCAACCACAATAGCTTATGAGGATAATGAATTAATTCATGAAATCCAAAAAGTCATTGAACACAGCTTCAGGTAAGGACACAAGTTCTCCTGTATATCAAGAACACTTGAACTTTGAACAATTTCTGTCTGCTATTTCCAATTTCTGCTTCTCATTCTCTTTCACTGTGGGCCACGTTGTCTCCTCACGGTAGGCCATTTGGCCACAAAGATTTATGTGATTTATGTCTACAGCTATTGAATATTAAAATTAAAGGGGAAGTGTTTTGATGCTTTCTGTGGAGAGACACATTGGCACCACTTGTTTCACTTTTCCCCACTAGCTTCTTTAATTGTAGTAGGAAGACTGAGCATCACTATGTGTGTCTGGGGTGGTGGGAGTGGGTGGGTAGAGACTGCCATCAGGAAAAAAGATTGTGGTTCAGACCATCCTACAACTGTGCCTTAAAACTTAATAATGTCACACCAATAGTCATATAATGAAAATACAGCAATATTCCTCTAATTGATATTATGGTGAAATTTTAATTTTTATCAGGAAAATAATATACCCAATAGAGTCTGTGTTGAGTATTTAAGTTTTGTATCTGTTGGTCAAAATTAAACATTGCTTTTATAGAGCAGACATCTTCTCTTTGAAGTACAATAAAATCTTAGAGACTCAAGTTTTAAGTTTCTTGGACACAGAGCATTTTAACACTCAGAGAAGTTTACCATTGTTATTATAATCTTTCTGATGTTTTCTTCTTCAACTTGTCTTTTCTTTGTCACTTTTAATTTCCATCATCCATACCTGTAACCCTTATTTTTCTTTTGTTATTTTCTGAGACACAGAAGTGCAAATAATACATATATGGATTATGACAAAATGGCAACTATCTAGCAGTACTCTGGAAATACTCTAATATTATTTAGATTAATGTAGATATAGGGACTAAAATTTTGTTTAAAAAATCAACTTGAAAATCACTGTTAGTGTCAGAGACACTGAGATAATTTTTATCAGTGTCATGTTTGGAAGTCAGTGATGCATTTCTTTTTCTTCATCTGATAGGGATATAGAGCTATCAAATGTGTCAATCACTAAATCAGAGAGGAGACTTTTTGATGGAGGAAAGGTGATGATTATTACTTTTTCAAAGTGAGCGATTTACTATATTCTTGGATGCATTTCATTCAAACATATGAAAGGAATTCAGCCCCCATACCCTGCTAAAAACGTCTCTCTGGAAAAATCAGGTTTTAGTTTTACATTTAAAAAGAAATTTTGAAAAGTAAGACACTTGTGAACTTTCGCTACTATTATTTTCTTAGGGGTTAATTTTTTATGTGATCAGATAATAGGTATCTCAGATATAGTAATATAAAAAAACAAAGTTTAGGCATTATGAATAATAGTATGAAGAAGTGGAAGATGATGTTATTCTTGTACAATTATAAATAATGCATGCCAGATTTACCATTCACGGGAGAACCTGTTAGTTGATGAGTTTAGATAGTTAGGCTAGGGCCAGACAGAGAAAGCATTTTTACATGACACTCAATTATTTAGATAGAAGCTTTGAATCCACTGAAAACAACAGCAAGATTTATGGAGAGATGTACCATAATTTGTAGGATATTATTTTCTCTTAATTAAGGATAAAATGTTATTTAATGAAACAACTGATTTTCCAGAATAAAAATATTTTTGAATGTTGAACTCCCTCATGTTAAACATTACTAAGTCATTAACTCCCTACTTCTTTAGATTTCTTATTCAAATAGAAAATAAATTACAAATGAAAATGGAGTTAGGTGAAATTATGGCCATCATAACTTTTTACAATTAAATATGAGTGTTTTTTACTACTGCATATTGTTGTCAGTTACTCAAGTGCTATTTGTCTTTGCTTTATTTTGTCCTTAGAGAGGTAGAAGGGAACTCAAAAGTTTATTATTTATGCCATCATTTGTTTATTTCCTTTTTAATGACATCCACTGAGTTTGATTAAACTTTAATCCAACTTCAGTTTTGCAATATATAGTATTTAATTATCAAAAGGCACGCTTTAGCATTTTCTTTGTCTTATTTTGAAAAGTTGAGATATTGTGTAAGGTTTTCTGAATTTCTACTCATTGGCTACCCTAACAAATTCAGTTTTGACTATTAAATTATATTGTGCTTCTTACTGTTTGAAAACCTCTGAATAACAGTGGGCCAGATGTTGTTGCCTGATTAGAAACCAAGATATTTTAATCACCAGCTGTAGCATTATAAACCTCCTCTTTTAATACTTCACTTTAAGTTTTCCATCTGCTTTTAGCATCTGGTCAGTTCTGTCTAGGTTGTCATTCTATTTCATTTCTTCTTTGTTGCCCCACAAACAAAATAGCTTAAATGAAACTTCTCTATCAGTCCTTAGTACCAAATCAGATATGCCATTATTTTAAATTTCAAAACGCACATTATTTAAGTAATAATTGTAGAAATACTCATGTTTTTATAGAGTTTTCATTTTTCAACACATCTATGGTACATAATGTAGACCAATAATATGTTACATTTAAAATGACAATGTTCACTAAAGAAAATTTAATTAATCAGACTGATTAAGCTGGGGATACATCTTACCCTTTTCAAAGGGATGTGTTAATAAAATAACCATGCCAAAATGTTCTTTCACATTTGTCTTATTACTGAGGAATGGGTTTAGAGAATGGAGTTAAATGGTATTTCATAATTTGAGTAGAAAATCTTTAAAAAGGTTTAAAAATCTTTGCCAATATTTGGGACCAGAAGTGTAGAGACCGAGTCAAAGATGGCATTATCAGGACCTTGTTCACAGCCACCCCACCAGTAATTGCTCTTTCCCATCATCTTCTCCAAATTTAAGCTTGGCTCAAGTATGGCCTGCTCTGTGAAAATGGATACATCCATATCAACCCACGAATCTCTTACTTTACTAAAATATTACTGCATCTAATTTACTAAAGCACTGATTTTAATGATTTAATTTGAAGTTTTACTTAATCAATTAGGTTAGAAGTCAATTTAGAGGTGATAGCTTTATCTATTTATATATATATACACATATATATATATATATATATATACTTTACAAAATTAAATACAATTTTGATGATTTAGAGAACATACAGTAAATATTAAGGACTGAGTAGGAGATCATCCACATTATAGGGTAAGAAACCCAGTCATTGTGAAGACAATAGACTTTAACAACCAAACATCATTGAGTAAATAAGCCAGAAGCATTATTATTATTACTATTATTATTATTATTATTAGACAGTGGAGCAGATTCTTTGGCAATGGAGCAGACAGTACATTTACAGCTAAACTCAGTTTACAAACAGAATAAATTCTAAATTCATTCATTCAGAAATACTTATTTTGTGCCCACTACATACATGCCAGTCACACTTTGATGTCCTCATATATCCCAGAAACAAAAAACAAAACAAGCAAATATAGCTGCTTATATGCAGTTTATATTCAAATGGAGGCTGGACAAGAATTTTTCTAATTATAGCATACCACCTAAAGCTCATGCTATAAGACCTAGGAACTTTATAGGATAGCTCCTTACAAAAGTATTAAACATACTTTGTAGCACTTTAAAAGAGCATACATTTCTTAAGTGTGTGTGGAAAACTCTGCTGTTTGAGGCCATAGTACTTCCATGGATTTTGATAGGAACAAAAAGAAGAATAACAAGGACAAGAAGTAGATTTGATAAAGAAAAAAAGTAAATGAAATTTGGGTTTTGACAAATTTTAGTTGAGTTACAACCAGTACATCAGTAAAGTGATCGTATCAGGACATACCAACAAATGCCTCAGAATCGTGTCAGCGGGTAATGGTAAACGAGGTGAAAAAAAGAATTTCATCAGAACGAAAAATTTTCTGCTGGTCAGTAATTTTGAAACCTCTCTGGTAAGGACAGGTTTAAGATTAATGCCAGAACAGCCTTTTATCTAAATAGTATATTATCTATTTCTGATGGATGTATATCCTTAACTTCATTGAAATTTCAAGAAATCATACATAGTTCATTCCAGCATGCATTATTAGTATTTACAATCTAATGCTTTGACAAATTTATAATAACCCCAGTTAAGGAAGAACTATTTATAATTAATATAAAGGGAAGATATTTTCAGCAAAGTTATATTTTCAGCAAGTTATATTCAAGAAGTACATATATAAAGGAAATTATGGCAGTGGTGCATGATTTCATTATTAAAAGAGAAGCCCCTTCCCCTTTTTTGATATGGGGATCCATGAGAGATCAAGTAAGATATTTTAAAATATAACTGCAAGTTATATTTTCAACAAATTACTCTTATATAGTTTGGGTAGACCGTGTTTGGCTATGATATTCTTTGATGACAAAATCATTGCCAAGTCTTAAATACTTTAAAGATTGTAAATGCGTCAATCAAAACAATTTTTATTTTTTAACTTTGATTT
The DNA here is from genome assembly GCF_951394435.1 of Stenella coeruleoalba. Taxonomy (NCBI): domain Eukaryota; kingdom Metazoa; phylum Chordata; class Mammalia; order Artiodactyla; family Delphinidae; genus Stenella; species Stenella coeruleoalba. The sequence continues at coordinate 44,673,629 of NC_137153.1, forward strand.
TTAAAAGCCAAGTCAAAATAAATTACTTAATCCTGAAATGGTGTACATAAAAACAAAAAACAAAATTAAAATTTGCTTGTCCTTCATCAAACCACAATGATATATTTGAGCATACTCTTTTACTAGTAGTGATGGATTTTACTTATTCTCAAAGTCTTTATTTTTTTAATCAAAGACAAGTGTATTCATTTATCCATCTTTAATTTAGTGAGTTTAGTTATGGTGAAGACAAAAAACCAAAAGCCAAATAATAATGGACTTTAACTGTGAAATGATGGATTTAAGATCATGATTTGTGAATTAGGAGAATTAATTGATTAATCAAGATATTGATCTTACAAATTTACCCTTTAAGCATTATCATATTATAATATATAAAATAAGGATAACTATCATAATGTTCAACATGAGGTAAAATGCAAAAAACAAGCAACAAAGAACAAATGAAAAAAACGTTCAAGTAATTATAACTGAATTTTGATGTTGTTAATCAGGAACTCTTACCAGGTTTTATTTCCCTTTTAGGAAATAATACTATGTTCTAAACATTCTTCCTATTAAAATAGGCCACTTGACACTAATCACTGCTTAGAAAGCTCTTGCTACTTTCTATTTTCTTCAAGAATTTCTTCTATTTTCTTCAAAAAGGTCTTCAAGACCTTTTTACTTTGTGAAAATCCAGAATAATAAAAACCTAAAACAATGCTATATTCTATTATTCAATAATTAATATAACATAAATTATATATGGGATCATTTTTTAATATATTTTGCCAAAAATATGCTCTTGTATCAATCTCTGGAATGAAAATGAATAAAATTTCAAATACTTAGATTACCTATTAATAGCCATTACATTTTATCAAGATATTGTGGAATCAGTTTTGTGGATCATTTGAATAAGCTGAATAGAAAGAAATAAGAAACTGCAATTTCTGATAATGAGTTCTTTAATCTGAAATACCTATTATTATTCCTAAGTCTAAAATTACTATGTATTTTTATTATATTTCCAGGAACTAAAGGTGATTTGCAAACACAATTTCAAAAAGAGGTAATTTCAACATCAGAAGGTTGAAGAAAACAGAAGAATGAGACATTTGACTGCGTGTAAATCTTCTAAGGAAAGACACCACCAGCTTGCAGGTACACACACATCTAGGAAATCATGTTGATGGTAACGTTTTAATTCATAGCATTATTTTAAGTGTAATTGTTTTGATTATTGTTGCATTGAGTTCCTGAACTTCTTACAGTTAAACCAGAACTTATTTCGGTGGATGTGTCCTAACATCCACTGAAGTATATATATTTGAAGAAATTACTCTTGACTATCACTCCATACCCTGCATGTTCCTTGCTGACACTAAAGAAGGCAGGGAGCTATTTTTGTATAGAGAGTTCATTCACCCTCAGTGTTACTGGGGATTCAAAACAGATTTCTTGTAGTTTACCAATTAATCTGTAGGGGATCTGGCCCAAGCTGGAAAGGAGTGGGAACTGCTGAGATTTGCTGAAGATCTGTGTGGATAAGAGAGAGCTCATGCGATAAGCAGTATCACAGTTGGTTTAACTCCACTTGTAAAAATGCTAACATTTGATTATATGGTATAGGCACACCAAGAGATTGATGCTTTTGATTTAGACATTCGATAAAACAAACTAAGAAATTCAAAAAGCTTGAAGTTATGTAATCCAGCTCAAGCCTTTAAAACAACAAGACCTCCTGTTTTGAGCAATATTTCCTTGTCTCTCTTTTTCTTTTTATAAGAAAGTCAGTGTTAAAATATGTTTTAAAAATCTAGTTTGACAGATATAAATGTTAAAGAAAAAATTTTAAAATATCATACTTGACCCCTCATGGATCCCCATACCAAAAAAGGGGAAGGAGCTCCTCTTATAGTAATGAAATCATGCACCACTGCCATAATTTCCTTTATATATGTACTTCTTGAATAGTTATTGTCAGAGAAGAGTTTTGTCTTTACAGTTATGAGTCATACCTTTGAGAAAAGCTCCCAGAGGGGTATAACTCAGTTTACCAGGAAAAAATATCCAGTTGTATGTGTGTGCACACAGATGTTTGTTTTCCTTGTCATTCTCCCTTGCTCATTCCCTTGAGAGACAACAGTAGAATCATTTTGCTGCAAGCTACTCTGCAGCAGTATAAGGGCCTTATCCAGATTGCTTTTATCCTCCATAAGTCTGTGGGGAACTTTAATTTAATAGTTTTTGATCATAGACCTCAACTTCCATCTTAGAGAAGTATTTTTCTCTAAATCACCTTGTACTCAGTTTGTAAGTTGTCTAAATAGAAAGGACTGGAATTATGTAGACACTGTTTATCAGAAAAACAGTGGCTTTGTAACACACAGGATAAGTTTCAATAAAACAGCAAGTGGACTGGACTGGGTTGGCCACAGTTGTTATTCGACAAGAACACTCATGGTGTCACATGGGAAATTGCCATAGATATTGGAACTGTGGCTTGATGAGGATGACTGTTCCCAAAAAACTGCTTCTGTAAGTGATTTTATTTTTGCCACAAATTCATTTTAAAAATTTGATGAGTGAAACAGAATGGTGGTATACATGATGCCATGTTCTTTCAATAATGTAGTAAAGGGAAGAATTCAAAGTAATAATAATAATTATTGTAATAATGTATGCATCTAAGGCAGTAGACTGTAGTACAAAAGGGGACAATTTAAAGATACCAGCTTCTAGAATTCTATTGAAATTTTAGCATATTTTACATTTCAAAAAAGGGTAAAGATTTATGAAGCTTTTAGTACTGATATGTGAGTATCAAATTTACACTGTGTCATATATCACCGGCCGCCTTACTAATTCCGTCTTTATTTGATGTTGAATATCTTTCCCTGAATGACTTAAAGGTATAACTCAGATTTATTCTTACAACAGCTCTGCATACTATCACATTGAATACTGTACTATAACTTACGTATCCAGTTTATGACCTGTCCAATTTACTATGATTACATAGTAACTCTATTGAGAAATTGGGGACCAGTGTACTTGTGGAGTACAAAAATCTCTCGATATTTAAGTGGCCCAGGCTTTTACTAACATTAGAAAGGGATATTAACATATTTTCCTGGGGTCACATCATCAAACAAGGGTCATTGCTACAGGTTGGTGTTTTTAGAAAAAAACTATTTGAGGTCAGTGCAATTTGCATTACTCATTATTCTATTGTCCTTGAAATCAATGATCTCTAGATATCAGAGGTGTGGGTATAAAGATCAAGAAGCAAATACACTGATTCTTTCATTCTACTACTATATAATTATGGAATACACACACACATATATATACATAAATGCATGCATGAATATATTTTTAAATCAAGTGCTTTTCTGTCAAGTATAAATACTTATGAAAACAAAAGATAATTTTATTCTTCTGTTAAACACAAATTAACCCTTAATCATGTGTCTTATGTTCAGTGTCTCACCAGTTATATAATATGGATACTCTCCATTAATTTTCAATGTACAATGGAAGGGACTTTCTTTCCTCTGAGAATAAGAAGTAACACATGATATAAATATAAATCTCTATGAGAAAACTTGCTCATATTGTAGATTGCTGTATTCCCACTATGAATTAATTTCCTAGCACTTGTATCAGTATAGTCTGAACGTTTGTTTTTACGTTATAATTGTTTTGCCTTACAAAACATCCAACATTAGAACTTTGCCATGACTGTTATTACCCCACAGAAAAGTTTGTCTGGGTTTAGAAGAAAACTCAATTATGACTTTTAGTGCATTCCAGAAACTGTTCTCTGAAAGCCGAGAAACTTTTTATTTATAAGAATAAGGATACTTTGAATGGAAAATGAAGGATGCTTGTATGTATTTTCCAGGTCAGAATCCTAGAAATTTGCAAGTGCTCCCTCAACAAAGAGAGCAAATAGGTAGATTATTAATGGCAAAGTATGGTATTGATGTGGATGGGATAATGGCCCCTCAAAATGCTATAGGGAAAATAGACAAGAGTTGAAGTGTTCAAAATGTTGTGTTCAAAATGTTGTGGAAATTCAGAGCGCCAACAAACCGGATGAAGACTGTGGTAGGGTTGAGTGTTTGCAACACATAGCACAGATACAGTGAACAGTGGGAATCAGTGTATCGTGCCCAAAGGCCAGAAGGATGAACTACAACACAGTGAATGGCAGGACCCAGCAGCACTCAGAGGCCAAGACCAAGAATGCTTATCCCAGATGAGACCAGTGATGTCACAGTATAGTTAGGGCAATAAATCTTGTCGTATCATAGACTACTTCTCTAAGTCTCATATTATTTTGTTGATGCATATTTTTTGTTTGCTCATTCTTGACTAGCTGAGTTATTTCTAGACCAGGCATTACCCTCCAGTGGGATCAGCAGAAAAGTCTAGCTGCACCAATGAACATTGTAGAGTTACCGCCAGGTTAGTACTCCAAACTGTTAATTGGCCAGCTCGTATATCCAGATCTTTAAGCTGGAGAGCAAGCTGATGGCCATATCTTGTAGTCAGATTTTCTGTCTAGCAAATATATTTCACAGGAAATTTTAAGTCAATGAGAACACGAAAGTGCTTGTTTTCTGGCAAACGTGGTTTTCTTTAAGAAAGATGCTTGCTTTATGAAACCACACGTCTGTGTGCTTGATTTTTTTTTCATTCAGAGCAGACGGAGCACCATCTCTCCACAGATGTCTTTATAACTGGTTTTATTTTTGTCTTTCCGTGAAATGTTATGCAAAGAGCAAGACGAAGTATTATCAAGGATGTATTAACGAAACTGTGAGGAACCCAAAGACTCAGTAACTTACTCAATGCACTGCCTCCCATGACCATTCCTGAGCAGCTGCCTCCATCCCTTATCACGTGTTCCCCTTAAGCAATGAGTTTGGGGTTACTAAAAGCCAGAAGCAACCGCTGTGCTTTTTACTTGTTTTATATTGGTGAGAGCATCCTGCAATATTTATGAAACAGGTAGATGCTCAGAGTAAAAGAAAGCCTGGCTAGCCAACATTTTGTAAGTGGTGGCTGCTCACTTATTTGCCCCACCCGGTCTCTGAGGATATTAACTGTCTCAGCCTAGCTTCTCTTGAGAAAGCAGAATATGGGACAAGTAAAATTATTTTGGAAAGTTATCTCAACAAATAAAAGAGAAGGACTGGGGATAATTAAGAAAAGAGGAAAAGCCAATATAAGGAAGCATTTTCAAAGGCTGCCTTTGTGGGCAACTGGGCTCGTTCATGCCAGGATCTTCTAAGCACCTATAGAAAAGATCCTTCAAATGAACTGTATGAGAAACTGAAAGGGGAGTATTTAAACAACAATTTCTATCTCCCATTATTAATGCAAGGAAGATCCCTCTCATCTCCTTTGTACCAGTCCTTTGTGTCTATGTGAGGTTAGGGTGCATTCCCAGTGACATTCTATTCTACTGGATCAGAAAAGCACAGAAGCAGAAAGCCAGAGTTACATGGAGCAGCTGAAATAGATGTAGGCCTCTTCCAGTTGTGTGAAGCTGGTTGCTGCAGCAATGACCAAAGTAAAAAGTGGGCTATGAGAAGTGAGAGGTAGAAGAAATGAGGTGTCCAGTATATTAACTAAAATTGTCTGTGAGATGAATTCAAGTCAAATTCCTCTTTTCAGTAAAACTAGAAAGTATTTTAACCCAAGGTTATATAAAGATTAATTGAGAATGACTGATACACAATCTGAAGTGCATTGTTTATTTACAATAATAAGAAATATTATACAGTATAACAAGCATTTATATAGATGGCTCAGGACTTATTCTGGGTGGCAAATCTTAACACCTGCTCCAATGTTTTGTTCGGTTATGTTTGGTATTTTAACACAAGTAAGGTTAATATGAGTACAACTCTGGATGACAAATGCAAAGGAGCATTAATTGGAATGAAGGAGTCGGAAGAGATATCATGAAAGACTCTTCCAATTAACTTTCTATACCCCTCAGTTCTGCAGAGAGAGGCGTGACCCTTCTAATTGCCAGGGCCTATTAGGATTGAGGTGCATTTGATCCAGGGAACAGCCAATGAAATAAAAGGAGCATTTCTTGAGTCAGTCTTAGCTTCTTTTAAAAATTACTTCTGAGACAATATGGTTTTACATAGGGAAGGAATGGAAGTATTGAGGAAGATCTGAATCTGATTTGGAACACTCATTAGGGAATCAAGGCTTAACAACATTGGTCTCAACAAGCTGGCTTTGTGTGAGAATGTTATGCCTTCTGTACTTCATTTCTTGAAATCAGAATTTCATCAGCCCCTCGCCATGTGCAAAGTTGGTGCTACTTCTCAGACTAGTCAATTAGTCAATAGTATTCTATTATATACCCTGAGATTTTCTAGCTTGGAATTTTTGTGTTTCTCTCCATGTTTATCCAACAAGTTTCTTATTCTTTACATTTATCTTTGTCCCCATAATAGACATTTAGTTCACATAGTACCCCAAATCTTCAGTATAGAACATTCATTGTTATTTTCTCACTTTCTGTATACTCATTTAGTGTTAGAAACGCTAAATCTAAATTACATAATTTATTGAGTGTTGTCCAGTGCATGGACATTTTAAGTTATCTTTTTTTGTTTGTTTGTTTTAAAACAACAGAATTTTATTCTCTCTCAGTTCTGGAGTTCAGAAGTCCAAAATCTGGTTGTCACTCCCTCTGAAGGTTCTAGGGGAGGATCCTTCCCTGCCTCTTCCAGCTTCTGGTGGGTCCAGCATTCCTTGGCTTATAGACATGTCACTCCAATTTCTGCCTCCATCTTCACATGTCCTTCTTCCCTGTGTCTCTCCGTGTGTCTGTGTCCCCATCCCCTTTCTTTGCTCTTAGAAAGACAACAGGCATTGGATTTAGAGCTGACCCTAAATCCATGATGATTTCTGCTTGAGATCCTTAACTTATTACATCTGCAAAGACCATATTTCCCATTAAGGTCACATTCACAACTACTGGGGGTTAATACTTGAATGCATCTTTTGGGGGACACAACTGTACATTTTTTTATACACAAGTGAGATCATATAATAAACGTGTATATTTCTACAATAAAGTGTGGAGAATTAAGTTATCTTAATACTATTTAATTTCAGACACAAGTATTAGAAAAACAATGAGAGGTGTTCAGATGGTAACTGCTATGAGGATCTTAGCAAAATCTGGCATAAAATCCCTTTGCCTTGGGTTAACATTGAAAGCTAATTTAGTTTTATGATATGGATTATTTTCTACCATGGCCACTGTGGTTCTATATTAATCAGTGATCAACTTGGTCATTTATCACTTTGCCAAACAATACACAAGTTTTTAAAAAGGTCACTTTCAGCTATTGAAGCCAAGTATTTTTTTTTTTTTAAGGGAATTCCTTTATCTTTATTATTTATTTATTTATTTATTTATTTATTTATTTATTTTTGGCTGTGTTGGGTTCTCGTTTCTGTGCAAGGGCTTTCTCCGGTTGCGGCAAGCGGGCCCACTCTTCATCGCGGTGCGCGGGCCTCTCACTATGGCGGCCTCTCTTGTTGCGGAGGACAGGCTCCAGACACGCAGGCTCAGTAGTTGTGGCCCACGGGCCTAGTTGCTCCGTGGCATGTGGGATGCCCCTAGACCAGGGCTCGGACCCGTGTCCCCTGCATTAGCAGGCAGACTCTCAACCACTGCGCCACCAGGGAAGCCCTGAAGCCAAGTATTTTTATAGTTCAAACTTTATAGTGATAACCATCAGTGTTTCTATGGTTAAAGATCTTTCTATTGCTACTTATTAATGCCAAATACATGAAATTGGGGATTATAAAAGGTAAGACTTTACCAAAATAAATATCTTTTGCAAAATTCTTATTTTAAAATGTCTTTCTTTGTGCTGCAGTAGCTTAGATAGAAAAGGAATAATTTTATTGCCAAACATTGTCTAGGAGCCTCCCCCAACAATCCTACTTGTTATATATATTAGCTTTCATGGGTTACTATAAAATATTAAAAAGTAAGAAATGTCTCAGTATTTACATTTGGAGATAAAAGTTGTCTTTTTACTCTAAAGAAAGTATTCTATATAAGTATATTTCAGAAGTCTACATGAAGTTCACATTACTTGATGTTAGCAATTAGTTATAATTGATGAATTTTTATTAAATGACATTAATTCATATTTTTAACTTGCAGTGTCATAATTCTGCATTGTAAAACATTTTAATTTTTGAAATACATTTTATTATCTTATATTTTGAATTAGACTCTGTTCATTATATTTGTCTTCTTATAATACCTGTATTTTTTAAGAATGGGAATCTCTTATGAATACATGGAATTATGATATCCTTTTTCATTTCATTTCTACATTTACAGCTCTGAATCTATAGTATATAATCTGGAATTTTAAATATATATATATATATATATATATATATATATATCTATCTAACTAATGCAAGGATCAAAGAAGAAACTGTAATGAAAATTTAAAACATTTATAGCTTATTGAAATTTGACAGTTTTTAAAAATTAAGACTTCTCATAATGTTTAATAGGTTATTTAGTATGGTGATGTGTCACAAAAAAATGAAGTGTATGCAAAGTTACTCAAATTTCTTTGACGAGGGGACTCCCATCTTTAAGGATGGATTATATATCTAGTGTGCCTCGGAATATACATTGGGTAATACTTCCCTGGAAAAATATATGACAAAGAAGTATAGATTTTCTCCTTTTTACATTTTATAAAGCACAGATAATCAAAGAAAATCTTGCATATTATTTTGATAATGGCTTTAACACAGAGAGAAGAAAAACCACCACAATATAAGAACCTGAAAAATATTTTATGTTTTACAGTCTTTGGAACTCTATATTTAGTTAAGTTTATGGAACAGTTAGGACACATTTGGTAGTCAATGACGGCAAAAAGATAGCTGCAGTGAAAACTTCCGTTTGAAATGGGAGAATGGAAAGTGTTCGTTTCTCATCCATGGACCTCCTAATGTCTTGTTCGGAATAAGAGTCTTTCTTACCTGCTGTGGAGGGAGTTCCCTGGCTGCAGAGATTTAGTTTGTTCTAGGAAACTCTCTGTCTACATCATCTTGCATGATTGTATCTGGGAGGTGCATTGAATAGAGACCACGTCTATCAGGAGCTACCCCGCCCTAAGGGCTCTCTTCCTTATAGCACAAATTCTAGTTTGCGAGCATCCCTTGGAGAGGTGAATAATCACACATATTTATTTGCCAGAATTGGAGTCTCCTTTTCAAAATAACACCCTTAAAACTTTAACAAGCTTCACATCTATTTGATTTAAGACAATTATGTGTGCTAGAAACCAAAGCTAGAAAGAGGTCATTTAATTATAACACTTGAACCTGGATTCAGGCCTGTGAATTTTGGTAAGCAAATAAGCAACCTTAGTCTCAAAGCTCCACTCCTGCCTGCACTGTAGCCACGACTTTCACAATCTCTCTTAATTCAATGCACTGGGTGGGGAGACACTGCTAAAATTGTCCCTGCCTTCAGTAGTATGCATCCCTAAAATAATTTTCTTTCTTTTCTTATTCCTCCCTCCCTTTTTTCTACCCTTCTTTGCTTCCTTTTCCTTTCTTTCTCTTTTATGGTTTATAATCGGGTCCAAGCTTCTAAATAAGGCTGTGAGTTTGTAGGTGGGAGGTAGTGTCAGGCTTCCCTTAGGCTCTAATCTTATGATCTGCCAAATCTTCTACCTACCAAAAGCTAGCTAACCCAACTTTGTCCTAACTTTTGTTTGATGTGTAGAATTTGCCTTTTTCGACCCATTGAAGCTACAGATGTTCAGAATTTTGGTCATTCTTTATTTCAGCCCCCAGGCCAAAGGAGCTACTTTTAACAAAGCTCCATTTTTTTTTTTTTTTCCTGCTTTCAGATCAGCTGACTTCGGAAAAGGCTTGTATCTTTCAAGACCTTAGTTAAAACTTCAGAATTAGCCATAAAGCTCAGACATTACAGCATTTTCCTGCTTCAACTCTAATTCTGCAGGGTCAGTAGACACAACACCTGAGTTCCAATCTGCAATGATCACAGATTCACAGCTGCTTTACTAACACACAAATATCACCCAGCTTCCATAGTTGAGGAAAGGGTGGAAGAGTCCTTACTATTCCTTTGCCCTATCTCCCTAGTTCTGTTAATTCAAATTTCAGCATTTGTTACTATCAATCCTTATTTCCTTGTACCAAGTTCTAAATCAATTCAGATGCTTTTGCTTGCAAGTAATGGACAGCTCACATGAATAGAAATGCCTTGGGTAGATTTTATAACTTCTACACAAAGCCCTGATGTTCACTCTTACTGCATTTGTGTAAGTCACATTTCCAGCCTAAATAAATCACTGGCCAGGAATTTGCTAACAAACTTAATCAGATTCACGTGGGCTAGAATTTGGAGATGAAATATAGTCAGTTTTCAAATAGAGTCCCAATGACAATTAGTGACACTTTGAGAAGAAGGAAGGGGAGTTGGAAGTTTCGAATTCAATCAACAGATATACATTATCTTTGTAACTCATTCTAATCTTATAGGTGTTTTTATATAGTATTTAACTCTCTTCCTTAGAAGGAGTCCAGATGGTATTTCATCCCAGTTATATTAAGAATTAACTCCCTATGGAAACTAAAGTAACAATAACTAACCCTAGAAAGAACAATTTGTAAATATTATGTAGCTGCCATACCAAAATTTAAAACAAAAAAACAGATTACCTAGAGCCCATGCAAATTAAATTGGCAATTTGTTTTCTTTGTCTTCTTTTGTGTAAGATCTTTGAACTGTATATATATTTGTAACATAATCAAGGCAAAATACAAAATCTCTGACTAAATGAGCTTAGAAGGTGTTTAAAGACCCATTAGGGAGCTATTTGTAAAAAGATGGTTATCCTTAAAGAGGTCTCTAAATTGTCAAAGCTACAACTATAAATCCCAACAACAAATATGGAAGAAAGAGCTGACTATGAAATAAGATATCTGCATTCAAAACCCTCAACCATTATTTTATATCACAAAAACAAATATGGGTTGAAAAACATTGCATTATGCTGCTGTAGGTGTTAAAACTTGACCAGCAGACTTGTGAAGATTAATTGATAAAACATAAGTGAATTAAGTTAGCGAACAACCTAATACATAGGTAGGTCCTCAAAAACTTGGAATAATTCAGTTACTTACTTTTGTTAAATACTATTGTTTTCTTAGAATTTGAAATAAATAGGGCTAATGACATTTAATTAATTCACTGCCTTTCTTACTGCTTCTTTCATTTTTTTTTGATTCTTATAAAGCTGCCTCTAATTGTCTCTGAATCTGTACCCTCATGTACTACTATGGTGTTGGGAAAGAGCAAGTAACATTCCCAGCTGAGTCAGATTTCAGGCCATTATGCATGATATTGCTTTTATAATATCATTAAATACCCTTGCTCATTACAGCAGCCCTGGGTTTATTAATAATTCATTTATGATTCAACTATCACATTACATCATACATTTTATTTTGTACCTCAGAACTCAAAACCTCAAATGTAAAACTCAAATGTAAAACTCGGTTTTACATTTCTAGTTCATACTCTAGGGGGAGCCAAAAGATAGTTGCTAGATCCCAGTCCAGAATGTTCCCTGTGTCACTCCTGTGTGCCTCAGAAAAATCACAGAAAAAATACATTTACTTTGTCAAGTAAGTCATATTTGCTTCTGTTTTCAAGCTCAGGAAACAACCCTTCAACAGGCTTGGTTTAGGAACCATAATTATAAAGAAAGCTTCAGATATAATGAGTGGATTCTTCAAAATCACTGTTCTCCCTCATTACATTTATTTTCACTGTCTATCTTATTTCTTGTATTTGCTTATTTACTTATTCAACAGATTTTATTAACTATCTCCTGTTTCCCAGAGTACAGGCTAAGTACTGGGGATGTAGTCATGAGCCAGAATAGACCTGATAACTAGTCTTACTGAATTTACATAGATCGATAGCATCACTCACTTCAAAGAGACTTTTGGCATGTGTATCTGATTTAATAGCCCTGAAATTTTTAGGGGTTTGACATTCTATTAATTCTTCATGGTTTCTTAATGGAAGTGCTAACCTACTTATTTTTATTTGTGTAAACATGATTAGATTTGGTCTTGATAAACACCAACATATCCAGTTAGATTGCTTTCTGATTGATTCTTCATTGGTCAGTGCTTTCGAAATTTCCAACTCTCCTGGCACCTTTCTAGTTCTTCCACCTAAATGTTGATCATATAATCCAGTCATACTGAATGACTTAGGTTTGCAAACCTGAAAAGCAATTACCTTCATATTTTAAAAATACATACATACGTGAAGGGGATTTGCAAAAGAAAGGACAATTCTGGATCTTCAATGAAGAAGATATTCAGAGAAGTGTAACAGCCACTAGAAGGGACTGGAAATGTACACAAGGGTTTGCATAGGGTGAAATTTTTGTTTCAGTTCCTTTTCCAGTATATTTGAATGATGATCTCAGTAAGTAGGAACTCAAGCCATGAAATCTAGAAAGTGTCTGCCATGAATTGTTTAAAAGATAACACTGACATTTGTGCTAAAAGTCACTGATTTAAGACCATGCAACTATGCTGGTGAGCTTTTAATATCTTCCAGGACCCTCTGCCTGAATAAAGGGAGACTTCTGAAGAAGAAACCTGTATTCTAAAAGTAAGATCAAACATGATGCACAGATTTAGGCCTAATTATTTTTTTCTTTTAAAATACACGAGATAGGTTTGGGGTTGGGGGCCATAGGTAGCCTGGAGGATAGCCGTAGAGGTGACAAGTAAGGTCACAACTAAAAGGAGGTTCGTAGTAATAAAATGGGATATATCTATTGTTTGGTCTTTCATGAATCATCACCTGCTATGGCTTCTCTTCTTTTTTTCCTTTTTCTTCTTTTTAATAGTATACCACACTCTCTAATCCATTCACATAGTTGAAGGATTTGAGGGAGGCATTTTCCTGTCTCAGATTTAACCAATTATTTTTTCTCTTGGTTTCTGTTTTTGTAACCGGCATAATTTAAAGCCATCAGTGATCATCTCTTTGGCCATGTGGTCTGGAAAAATAAAGTAGGTGAAGAAGGAGAGAAGAATGAAGTAGACATGTACTGAGGGAAGGAGTCAGGTGATAGAAAGCAAGTTCTCATTAGATTTGGAGTCATTTCTCATGCCCAACTCTCCGATCCTTGCCCTTAATTTCCATAAGACATTTTAATATCCTTACAAACATTTCTCATCTTTCTTATTCACTTCAAGAGTGTCTTTCCTAAGATTTTAAAGTTTACATTCACATTATAGAGTGACTTCTTTCAAAATAGGTTGTTATCATTTTTTTACAGCCCTTAATATCTGTCCTGTATATATATTCAGCAGATCAGAAGGTAGTCCTGTGATAGCACTTGTAGGCCATAATTTATTCTAAATTTAGGGTGGGTATTATGGTCCATCTGAAAGTAGTTTCTCTTTTGGACTTTGATAATATGCTATTAGTAATATTTCGATGTAAAATATTTAAAGCTATGAAACTTCTGAAATCTCAAATAAAATGAATATCAGATTTAATGTGGAAATTTTATTGACAGGTCATTAGCAAATGTAAAAAAAGGAATAGTTTTGCTTTAACCATGTATATATGTTCCTTGTTCAACTATTCAGTTACCCTGACTGACTGATTCAAGCCCCCAGTGAGTTCAAAATAACAAGCAGGCAGTACCCAGGAGTCAGCACTGCAGCAAAATCAATTCTCACAAAGCTCCCAGTTCTGTCACATAGGGTTCGGAAACATTTAGACCAAAGGTAATGGATGTTTCGTTTCTGATGGGTCAGGTTTGGAGGGCAGCACTACGAAAAACTGTAGGAGGCACATTTAGCAATGTTATATTCTTTCCTCTTTTATGTTCAAAAGCAAGTATAGGAGTCACCTACTCAACAGGCTTTGTTCATCCTTATTTGATTTGGATTCTTGCTGTGAAGCAACACATTGACTGTATACTGGGGTAGAAAAATTGAGCCTGAGGTTGTGGTGAGCTGTGGTCAGGCCTGGCCACAGAAAACTATAGGTGAACATAAAGAAGAAACTTCTAGTCACTGCGGCATGAATGCAGTTAAGGAGAGAGGGATCCTGTGTAGGTAAAGCAAGAAATTCAAGGCCTAGAACCTGAACATTAAGTCTGGTGTACATGGCCTGGTAAAACGTTTACTTCCAGTTATTGTGTAAGTAATTTCTGTGAGGTGGTGTAAGTAATTTCTGTGAGGTGGTGTAAGTAATTTCTGTGAGGTGGTGTAAGTCCATAGATTAGTGTGTTGCTGGTATGAATCCCCTGGAGCCGAGCTGTGGGCAGCACCATGTTTGGCTTCATGAAACACGAGGGAGGAAATGGCAGCCAGGCCCAACCACCTACATGCTGTTTGGAACTTTGCACTTCTTATTAGCTGCTTTCAGAGTAAGCCAGAATAAAAACAAATTGGAAACCAATCCACATTGTCATTGTTTTCTATCCTTTTTTGCATACCAGTTCTGTAGATCTGGCCAAATGTAGGGGATCAGTCAATATGCATTTTTTTTTCCTGTTACACACACACAAATATACACACACACAAATATACACACAATTTTTTTTTATAATGACTTTGGAAAGAGGTAGAGGAAAGCACTGTATGTGCCACACTCATCTTCATCCCTTTATATTGGAAAGAAAATGCAATAGGTGGGTTTCACTTGAAGTCCTGAGATGTATAACTAAGAGGAGTCTAGGCTGTTGAATTTTCTCACGTGGGATCTCCTTCGGCTTCAAGGTCAAACAGGCTGTGGATCACAGATGCACTTTTCTTCCAGGTATTAGGAGTAGGAAGTGTTTTCATGTGGACTCACAAGTAAATATCACAACAGGGCAAAGCCTTTCCTTCCAAGGTGAAAGTTAACATGTTGATTTATGTTTGTTTAAGAAAAACACACATAAATGTCAAAAAAATGCCATGTAAGAATAGAGTTAACATTTATTGAGTACTTAGCATTATGCCCTGCTCTAAGTACTTTTTAGTTATTAACTCATTTAATGACTATTATCACCCATTTACAAATGAGGACATTAAGGTTCTAGAGAACACATCCATTAGCATGATCACAGAGTTAGAAGTCATTAGAGACAAGATTTTGACCTAGTGACTTATACAGGCTCAGAGTAATGAGAGCTAGAACCAGAATTTGACCCAAGGATGTCTATCTTCAAGATACCAACTCTGTATTTGACACTGACTTCAAACACCCATCTTGCTTTTCAAGCAAAATATTTTATCTCCCTTTTACAGGCAAGGAAACTTGAATCCTAAGAAATGATACCATTTCCCCTTTGTTGCTAAGTTATTAAATGGTGCAACTGGAATTTGAACCCAGGTTTGTTTGCTGTAAACAGGACAGCAGAGCACTGTCTAACTGATAGTTTGCTAGCTGATACAAGGTATTTATGTTTGTTCAGTTATTAAAATAATGTTAGATTTTCCCCAACTTCTTTTTACTCTTCTTGAGACATGCAGGTAATAATGGACTAACGCAATAACTCAAAAAGGTATAGAGGAAAATCACTGCTTATACAAAAATGCCACGTAACTTGAGTTTAAACAATAAGTTTAATCACAATATTAATGATTAAGTCTTTCCTGAAAGACTTCCATACAATGACAGCAAAGAAGAAAAATGAAAGGAAATTTGCCCCACTTGACATTATGATATAACAAAAAGCATAGATTAAAGCTGCGTGGAAGTGGAGCATAAATAAGCACAGAGATCAATATGAATGGAAAAGAATAATATAGAACTACAAGAAAGAAACCACATTATACAAGCTACCTTGATATCTAGTGAGGGTGGCATTAAAATTAATGGGACTCATACAACCTAATAAATGATATGAATCAATTGTTCATAGGAATAAAAATAGCTAATCAACATATTAAAAGGATCTCAACTTCACTCATCATTAAGTAAGCACAAAATAAATTAGATGCTATTTTCAACTTTCAGATGGGCTTATATTTACATGTTTTGTAGTAACAGTGAGGGTATGAGGAAATAGGCAGGAAATCTGTCTAATCTACCTATGTTGATTGGAAATGGATTGTTACAATTATTTGTAAAAGGCATTTAGAAAACATGATCTAATTTTAAAATTCTCATGTCCTTTGACAATTCCACTTCTATCAATTTTAATATTTATACATATTTGTGTAAATATAAATGTATTTATGTATAATACAAATATTTTTATACTTGTGTATATTTATACACAAATATAAGTATTTGTGTAAATACTAAAAAGATGAATAAAGTTGTTAACTGCAGCACTCTGAAAAGATATTATGAGGAAAAAAAGCCATCTTCATGTGAAGTAATATACAGTGAATTAAGATATATTCACAATCAAATGTTAGTTACTCTTGATAAAGAAGATTGACTCTGTGCTTATATGTAGCGATCTATGTACTATTCAATTATGTGAACAGAAACACCTAGTAAAATGTATAACCACGTATTGTATTTTCTTTTTACATACACACACACACACACACACACACACACACACACACACACACACACACACACACACACACACACACACACACACACACACACACACACACACACACACGGTCTGTCCAGAATCAAGGAAGCAGAGGTAAAAGCCTAAGGCTAATCTAGTTTCAGAAATCTAGATAAAAGTAAAAATGGTGATTGGAATGGAGAGGTTATGAGGATCAAGTTTCAGCAAGAGAGGTATGCCAATATCTATTCTGAAATCAAGTATTTTATTTACACTACAGTGAGCGATTCCTCTCCTGGTTGTCTGAGAGGTATTCTTAATGATTATTTTAATAAATGTATACATATATACTTAAAAAATTATATGCTACTACTGCTACGAGGCTAAACTAAATTCAGCCAGCTTTTAACAGTCACCTCCACCCTGCTCCCCAGAGGTAACCCTTATCATAATATTAGCTATTGTTTTTCATAGTTTTCTCCATATTTTAATGTGCATGTACTGAAATTTTTATTACTCGTTTAGACATTATATATATATATATTTTTTTTTTTTTTTTGCGGTATGCGGGCCTCTCACTGCCCATTTTTCTTGATATTCTTCTTTTTTTCGTCCCTACAGTTTTCTTCTCTCTTTGTTTAACAGCTTCATTAAATGTTCCTCAATGTAATTTTCCACATGGAGAAATGTGTTAGATAACCCACTCATTCCTTGTTTTCCTGCTTCCTTCTGTTACACTTTGCATTGATGACTCTCTATAGTTGCTGTACATTTGTCAATATGGATATTTAATCAGGCTGTATTACCTGTTGCCTTATAGTTTCTGTAAACTTTCTCTTCTTTCCTGATTTACTTCATCATTTTGATGGAGTATATTCTCCAAAAACAACCTCAAATAAGTTATGGGTTAACTATATTCTTTGAAAAAGTAGTAGAAAGTATCTTCATTCTACTTTACTATGTGACTGAAAGTTAAGCAATACATATATATTTTTCTCAAATATTTAGAGTGAGAGAGAGAAAGAGAATGTGTGTGTGTGTGTGTGTGTGTGTGTGTGTGTAGAGAGAGAGAGACAGAATGTGTGTACAACACAAAACAGGGCAAGAGGCGAATGTTAAATACACAAAAGAGCCGAATTAAAACATCTCAGGAGAAACTCTAGGAAATAGATGACAGTGGGTAAATGGGTCACCATCTTAAACATTTTTAGTAAATTTGTTTAAACTCAAAGCCGGGCAAAGGGACTTCCAGTTTCCAGTGTGGCATGAAAGAACCTTGGAAGTTCCACTCTGTCCTAATAAGAAGTAGGAAGCTGAACAAACTGAAAAATCAACTGCTTATTAGGTGCATAAGAGAAGTGAGGTCATGGAGCAAATGGCTGCCTCCAACGTGGAGAGAACTACAGGCGGCTACTGAGAATCACAACTTTCAGGAGTGATAACCCATGAGCAGAAGCCTCCACAGAAACCGCTGCCTAGGGAAGTCTGAACTGTAATTGAGAAATTGCTGGAGTCTCACTGTGAACATCTGTGTGAGTTTAAAACCCTAGGGAACCCGGTCATAGGGGGATTTCCACACCTTTGTGTGCTTTACTTCCGAGAGCTAGACCTGGTTCTCACAGTGAATATAAGAGAAAAATCTCCTTGTGCTTCCGGCAGGTGGAGGGGAAGAGGATAATAAATTAGACAAACCTGCTTCCCAAATATCTATTCAAATCGCTGCTTTGTTTTATGAAGTTGTATTTTTCTGGATTTATGCAATGTATGACTCTGAAACTATCAATACTGATTAATTTATTCAATGACATAGATTTAAGAATAACCAGGATTTTAGGGACATGTATTAGAATAGACAGGTATCTATTCTAGAATAACAGAGGTATTTCTATTTATCACTTAAATCATGTTTCTTTCAGCCTTTTACATTCAAAAATAAGCCAGAAGTCTTATTAAAATAGGAAATATACGTAGTTTCTGAATAGAACAAATTTGTTTCTGGTCTGTTTTGGATCTCAGATATTTCAGGACTATTTTTGTCTGACATTATGGGCTAGGAAATAACTACAGCCTGTAACCAGAAAAGAGTTTTGAAACAGATGCTTTGTGTGAGAAATATAGATTTTCTAAATTCAGGTAGTGCTCATTCAACATATTAAGAATTTGACTCGGCATACCAATTCATGAGTAGGAAAAATCAAAGGACTTGGTGAGATAAACAGAAAAGCCACACATTATATAAAAATAACGTATCCACATGTATGTGTAAATTTATATTCCACATTTAATGCAGAGTGCAACATTAAGCCTAAAAGATGAAAATGTTAAGTTCTTAGAAACACATTTAGTGATTTCATTCCATGGTTAATATTCTATGAATAAATTCCTTCAACTATTAAACATGATGGAAATGTTTATTGATTAAATAAAAAGGGGTATGCCTTTATACACCTCAGAAAACACAATAGTGATTTCCTCATGACTGTGATAAAAATTGTAATGGGTGTACAATAAAGTAAATAGATCACAATATTTCTATTCTTTTTATTATTTACAATTTTACTGATATTTTGCCATTTTATTATTGAAGAATTCCCAAAAAACCTAATTTAATAGCTAGAGATTCAAATTAGGAAATATTATAGCAGGGTTTTTACATTTTATTATTTATTTTCTTTTTTCTCTTAATTATTGAGTGGTAGTAATTTGGGGTATAAGAGGACAATTAATTAAAATAGTTGGTAATATCAGATATTTTGTTTTCCTCTTGAAAGGTACAGGAATTATCCAGTTTTGCTGGACTTAACAGGGAAAAAAAAGTGCAAATACGTGAGGCCCAAAAAATATTTGTTTATTATTGGTATAGTTGTATGAAATAAATCTAGCATATGAATGAGAGAAAAAAAAAACAGTTTGCAAATGAGTTAGGATGCATTTGCCATGGCACAAAATTCTCTGTCAGAGTCAGCTTGCTAAGTTTCTTATGTCCATAGCATAGAATGTAAATGACTCTCCTGGGAATTTAATGCAAATAAGAATATATTATTCTGGTTTCTACTTGAGACTGCAAATAATTTTCCTTCTCTCTTATAGAAATGTGATTTCTCATTGCCTATTGGTCTAACCATGCTCTGGAATCATTTACTCACTCATTCACTCACTTGTTCATCTTTCAAACATTGGGGAGGGAGCTCCTATGTGCCAGCAATCACAGCTGGGACTGGAAATGCAAGCAAGTTGCTCTTTTTAAGATAGAATGATAACCAGTGATAACCAGAAGCTTTTGACGGGGTAAATGTAGCGGTAGAGGACTAGGCATGGCATCATAGGAGGTCTGAAATAAGTGTTTGCCTTAGGCAAGGATATCAAGGAAAACATCTAGTAGGAGGTAGTACCTGAGTTGAATCCTAAAGAATGGCTAAGTGTGCTGGAAGTAGCAGAAGGTGGGAGGGCCAGTCTGCTTAGCATTCAGGATAAGAAGATAAAGGCCCATATAGGTCCATAATAGAATGGTGTGTGCATAATAGAAATTAATTTAAATCTATTATTAGTTTAGCATAAAGTACGAGGAACAGATAGGAGAACAGTGAGCTAGAAAGTAAATAGAGATTGGTTTGTCAAGAATCTTATTTGACCTGATCCAGAATCTGTATTTCTTTCTTTAAAAAGGACTATCCTCTGTGTATGTGTGATATATATATCTTGTGTATATGTATATCTATCTTGCATATATATGGCATAGATATATATAGTGAATATATATGTCTTATATATACATATATATCTTGCATATATATCTATCTTGCATATTTATATTTTATTTATATATTTTGCATAACAAAGCCAACATCCAAAAGCCTAAATTTTTCCCAATCAATGCTACTGATGACTAGGAGCTATACAGAATTTTAAAACTTTTTCCCTGATGTTAGTTTAAATAATGACATCTCATTCGATAAGGAAGGGAAGAAAGGAGGAATTGTGGAGTCAAAAGGCCCTTCAATGTTTTGATAATTTTCTTCTACTTCGTAAGAGAAGACAGAATAAAACCTGTTTCACCATCTCATTACCTGTAAAGCATGTGATGCTTTTCATTTGCTGGCCCCTAAACATCCCCTTTCATTCTCCCCCTCATTCACTAACCTCAGAGACACTTGACACACCAAATTTAGTCCTTTCTAAGAAACTTTGCATTCACTTTTCTTCTGTTTGGAAGTCTTGTCCCTCTTTTAAGACGGTCCCTCAATTCTTTTTTTTTAAATTAATTTTTGTTGGAGTATAGTTGATTTACAACATTGTGTTAGTTTCTGTTGTACAGCAAAGTGAATCAGTTATACATATACATATATCCACTCTTTTTTAGATTCTTTTCCCATATAGGTCATTGAAGAGTATTGAGTAGAATTCCCTGTGCTATACAGTAGGTTCTTATTGGTTATCTATTTATACATAGTTGTGCGCATATGTCAATCCCAATCTCCCATTTTATCCCACCCGCCCCCTGCTTTCCCCTTTGGTAACCGTAAGTTTGTTTTCTACATCTGTGACTCTGTTTCTGTTTTGTAAATAAGTTCATTCATACCCTTTTTTAAGATTCCACATATAAGTGATATCATATGATATTTGTCTTTATCTGTCTCACATACCTCACTCAGTTTGACAATCTCTGAGTCCATCCATGCCACTGCAAATGGCATTATTTCATTCTTTTTTATGGCTGAGTAATATTCCATTGTATATATGTACTACATCTTCTTTATCCATTTATCCTCAATTTTGATATTACCTTCCACTGAGGTGTTTCATGATCAACTAATTAAAAGCAACCCATCCAGTGTTTTTCTATATCATTCTCTTTTACTTTCACAGCCTTAGCTAATACCTGAAATTATCTTCTTTATTCATCTATTTATTGTCTCCATTGACATTAAATGAAACAGGAATATAAAAATTTTAGAGAATGGTCTTTATATCTTATTTTGCTCTTAGGTATCTAGAATAAGGTCTGATGCATAAGGGGATTTGAAAAATGTAGCTGACTAACTTCATGTTGTCCTAGCAGGGGTGCAGGTGTATATTTTTGAATTATGGTTTTCTGCAGATATATGCCCAGGAGTGGGATTGCTGGATCACATAGTACCTCTATTTTTAGTTTTTTAAGGACCCTCCATACTGTTCTCCACAGTGGCTGTACCAGTTTATATTCCCACCAACAGTGTAGGAGGGTTCCCTTTTCTCCACACCCTCTCCAGCATTTACTGTTTGTAGTTCTTTTGATCATGGCCATTCTGACTAGTGTGAGGTGATACCTCATTGTAGTTTTGATTTGCATTTCTCTAATAATCAGTGATGTTGAGCATCTTTTCATGGGCTTTTTAGCCATCTGTATGTCTTCTTTGGAGAAATGTTTATTTAGATCTTCTGCCCATTTTTTGACTGGATTGTTTGTTGTTTTGATATTGAGCCACATGAGCTGTTTATATGTTTTGGAGATTAATCCCTTGTTGGTTGCTTCGTTTGCAAATATTTACTCCCATTCTAAGGGTTGATTTTTCATTTTGTTTGTGGTTTCCTTTGCTGTACAAAAGCTTTTAAGTTTCATTAGGTCCCATTTGTTTATTTTTGTTTTTATTTTCATTACTCTAGGAGGTGGATCAAAAAAGATCTTGCTGCGATTTATGTCAGAGTGTTCTGCCTATGTTTTCCTCTAGGAGTTTTATAGTATCTGACCTTACATTTAGGTTTTTAATTCATTTTGAGTTTATTTTTGTCTGTGGTGTTAGGGAGTGTTCTAATTTCACACAAAAATATAAATCAATGGAACAGGATAGAAAATCCAGAGATAAACCCAAGCACCTATGGTCACCTAATCTATGATAAAAGCAGCAAGAATATATAATGGAGAAAAGACAGTCTCTTCAATAAGTGGTGCTGGGAAAACTGGATAGCTGCATGTAAATCATTTTTTTTAATGAAGTCCAATTTTTTATGGATTGGGCATTTTTTTGTTTGTTTGTTTGTAAGACTCTGCCTTATCCAAGGTCAAAAGGTTTTCTCCTACGTTTTCTTCTAAAAATTTCATAGTTTTAGCTCTTACGATTAGGTCATATGGTCCATTTTGAGTTAATATTTTGTGTGTGCTCTGAGTTTATCTTTTTGCATATGGATATTTAATTATCTCTGTTCCATTTATTGAAAAGACCATCCTTTCCCATTGATTTTCATTGCCACCTTTCTTAAAAATCAACTGACCTGAAATATGTGGATTTAGTTCTGAACTCTCAGTTTTGTTCCATTGATTTATATAATTATTTTTATGACAGTAAGTTTGGAAATCATGTAGTATTTGTTTGTTCCAAATTATTTTGGCTGTTCCAAGTCCTTTGCCTGTCTGTATAATTTTTTATTAGATTCTGTTTTTAGAGCAGTTGTAGGTTAAAGTAAATCTGAGCAGAAGGTACAGGGGTTTCCCATATAGCTCCTGCTCCACACATTTACGCCCTCCCCATTATTAACATCCCCCACCAGAGTGGAACTTTCGTTATAGTTGACGAACCTACATTAACATATCATTATCTCCTGGAGTCCAGAGTCTATACTGCGGTTGACTCTTGGTGTTGTATATCCTGTGGGTTTACACAAATGTATAATGACATGTATCTGCCATTATTGTATCATACAGAGTAGTCTCACTGCCCTCAAAATCCTTTGTGCTCTGCCTATTCATCTCTCTCTCCCCACTAACTCCTGGCAACCCCTGATCCTTATGTTGTTTCTACAGTTTTACCTTTTCCAGAATGCCATGGATTTGGAATCATACACCATGTAGTCTTTTCAGACTGGTTTCTTTCACTTAGTAATACACATTTAAGGTTCCTCCATGTCTTTTCTTGGCCTGGTAGCTCATTTCTTTTTAGTGCTGAATAATAATCCATTGTCTGGTTGTATTCACAGTTTATCCATTCATCTACTAAAGGACATCTTGGTCCCTTCCAAGTTTTGTCAATAATGAAAAAAGCTACTACAAACATCTGTGTACAGAGTTTTGTGTGGACATGTATTTTCAACTCCTCTGAGTAAATACCAAGAAGCACAATCGCTACATTGCATGTTAAGGGTATGTTTAGTTTTGCAAGAAACCACCAAACTGTCTACTAAAGTAGCTGTATCATTTTGCATTTCCACCAGCAATAAATGAGAGTTTCTATTGTTCCACATCCTTACCAGCACTTGACACTGTCAATGTTCTTGATATTGGCCATTTTTAATAGGTGAGTAGTGGTATCATACTGATGTTTTAAACCATATAAATTTTTTTGATGCAGCTTGTCAATAGCAGTAACAGCAACAACAACAACAGCAAAGCCTGCTGTGGTTTTGAGAAATACTGTGTTGAATGTAGTGATCATTTGGGGAGAATTGTTAACATTATAAAACCGAGTCTTCCACCCCTTCCTCTGGCTGAACATTTTTAAAATAATCTGAATTTGTGCTCACAGATATTCAGCCCATCAGCTCCCCTTTTTAAGAAAAATCAAAGATATGCTTTCATCTCAGAGAGAGCACATCTCCAAGCAAAGCCTCCTCTATTCTGGTCGTCCTGAACCGAGTGGGTGTCTATTTCAGAGGTTTCCTCTTTTGCCCAAACTCCACCTAATAAAGTTCTGAGAACATGAAAAAAAATAAATTCCTCTACTAATTTAAATCATCTTCAGTTTCTCTCAACAATATTTTGTAATTTTCAATGTAGAAGTCTTGCACTCCTTTGGTTAAATTTATTCTTAAGTATTTTATTATTTCTTGTGATTTTGAATTTTCAAATGTTCACTCGTAGTGTTTAGGATGACAGTTTATTTTCTGTATGTTAATTTGTTCTTGCAACCTTGATCCTCACTTATTTGTTCTAGTAGTTGTGTGAGTGCATGTGCAAGTATGTGCACGTGTGTGAATTTGTTAGGATTTTCTAAATACAGGATCATGTCTGAAGTGCCTAAAGATAGATTTTTATCTTCCTTTTCAAGTGGTGTCTTTAATTCCTTAATTATTTATTCATTTATTCACTGGATAGAACTTTCAGTACAATGTGGAATAGATGGACACTCCAAAGCGTATGCTGTTTTCAGAAATGGGGATGCAAAATATAAATGAATAGCAATAAGGAAATACAGGGCATTTATATAATTGATCATATTTATTGTCTGGGATTTTTTTTTAAGTACGGAAAGTAAGGTTTATGCTTAGAAAAGGAGTAACTATTAGAGTAAATTCCTGATAAAAATTGTTCAGATGGACTTAGAACACATTTTTTGGAAACAAATTAATATAGCACAAGGGATACTTTAAAGGGTGGTGGCCAAAAATATAAATTGTAATAAGTGATATTATCATTTTGTCACTTTAATCCAAATGGATTTAAACAAGTCTTTTAAATGAGGTCTCTAATTAATAGATGTTGGTAAAAAATTTCTAGATGAGTATATACTCAATTAAACTTTTTCATGTGTTTTTACATTTCAAATTTCATTCTTAATCACATACAAGTAGGTGAAAAATAAACAATTAAATAGGAAGGGGGATGAGGGCATGTGTGCTTAGCAAAGGTATCCCATCCTGTTCAAATCTCCATGGGGCTTGAAGATGAGGGTGGCTCTTCTCAGCACCACTGTTTACATAGCTTGCTGCTGGCACAGAGAGTAGGAAAGAGACATACTGTTGGCATTTTGAGAGTCTGGTAATGATGCTCATACACCAGCATGTAGAACCACAGTCAGGACATAGAATGGAAATTGCTAGTCACATTCAATTGTGACGTGTACATTCATAAACTCTGAAGTTAATGTATTAGTCTTCTCAGAAAATTAAATAACATGAAGATAAACTGTATTTAGATATTTTTCAAGAACAAAGAACTGATCAAAATGTTTCTTTGTCTATGATTAATTCCCATTGCAAAGTATACAATATTCTTTGAGTCTTTATGGTGATTTCCCTTTTATACACATGACAGTGTATGTAGTTGTAATAAGAATAACACAAGCCGGGCTTCCCTGGTAGCGCCGTGGTTGAGAGTCTGCCTGCCGATGCTGAGGACGTGAGTTCGTGCCCCGGTCCAGGAAGATCCCACATCCCGCGGAGCGGTTAGGCCCGCGAGCCATGGCCGCTGAGCCAGCGCGTCCGGAGCCTGTGCTCCGCAACGGGAGGGGCCACAACAGTGAGAGGCCCGTGTACCGCAAAAAAATAAAAATAAATAACACAAGCCGTGATAAGTTGAATTTCATGATAATTTAGAGAATGATATCAAGCAACTGCTTTGTATCATGGAGGTCATTGACTAATGGGAAACAGATGTCTAGCTGGGCAAAAAATATAAATTCTCAGTCCAGATTTTATTTTGGCCTCCTCTTTTTCAAAGCTAAGTGTTTTGCAATTGACTTGAACAGGACTGAATAGGCTATTAGGGCTTGCTCAATGAGTGCCCAGTGACCCATGGCCAAAGCATCTTAAGGGACTGTAATCTCTTTCAGAGCACCCAATTCTGCCAGCTCTGACACTTGTTCCAGTCACATCAGCCAATTTACAAGGCAGGAAGCAAATCTTCACTTAGTGCAATATTCATAGCATTTCAGTAAGATAGAGGTTAGTATTTTGATTTTAACAAATCAAGAAGATGAGGGTAAGAAGGTTTAAATGGTGTAACATTACATAATTAGAGAGAGGAAAAAAATAGGGGAAGTTGGGAAGGAAGGAAGGGAGGAAGGCAAGAAGAAAAAGAGAATGGAGCTTTGCATGAACCAGTAATGAAAGTATTTGATGCAGAAGAGACTATGATTAATTCCATTCAGCAATTCCAGTGTACCAATAAAAGAAAGAGAGGTGGGTTGAGGAAGGAACGAAGAAACAAAGGAAGAGAAATAGCCAGAATAAATAATATGAGATTGGCTGTCTAACTTTAAGCATGAGTTTCACCTAAAACAATCTAATTACAAAATATATATTCAATCCAAAGCATCAAGCTCTAGGCTTGATGAAGTTCTTCCAGAACTGAATTTCTTTAAAAATAGTTCCAAGTTCAATTTTCACCAAAGCTTCAGAATCTATTTGGTTTTTCCAAACAACTCCCATGACTGCTTTCATTTTCCCTTTCACACTAATCATATTTAATGCAAACAATGTCATATATGTATGTATGCATTTTCACTTAACTTTTAAAAAATTTTATGATAAAATTGTCTACTCTTACTTGCTGTGTAACTGAGATTTTCTAAAAAAAAAAAAAAAAATGACCCAGGCAAACTCTCACAGAATCTCTAGTGCATTATTCACATAAGAATTAACATAGACAGAATTACAGGTTGTTTTTGTGTGTGTGTGGAAAAGACAAAGACAGAGTATTTCCTTTATTTCTTTTCACAACTGCTGTAATTTTAAATAAGTATACTCCCCTTCATTTCCCAGGACTCATGCATTTTCTTTGTAAATAGCTTGGTTTACACAAAAAATCCAGAAATTAATACATCCAGAAATTTTATTTTAGGTTTGCAAGGGCTCTTCCTAGCATAATAATGACATATATAAGGGTTATACTGGCCCAGGTTTCTCCCCTTTCAGGAACTGAGCTTCAGGATGAGACTGTCAGGAAATCTCAGAGTAACAAGTTCAGAAGAAGTTGATTTATTGCCTGCATTGTTCAGGTGCTGACATAGAAATAAAATAAATGAAATTTGCTTAATTGAGTTTAAAATAGTAGTTTTGCTATGCTCTGAATAAACCCAACTTGCAAACAAGCATGAGTTACTTGAATTAGCAGACTCCTTCTAAAGGAGCATATTCAGAAAGTAAGTACTGTATTGGGGCAAAATAGAAAGGATTTACTTATGGATAACTATATAGTCCTAACATCTTAAATCTCGAGCTATTAATTTCTTAAAGAACTGGGTGTACTTCTGTAGATCGACTTTATTTCCTCACACAGATGACACTGAAGAGAATTTATTGATTCCAACTCTTCTGTTTTGTGTGTGAATTTTTGAATTTTATTTTATTTATTTTTTTAAAAAGCAGGTTCTTATTAGTTATCCATTTTATACATATTAGTGTATATATGTCAATCCCAATCTCCCAATTCATCACACCACCACCAACTCTTCTTTATCACTTGTTTGCCAATGGAATCTTCCATGATTATATAATTAGCCTAATTTCTCATGTCACTCTTTATTAAACTATAATGTATACTCTGTAACTAATCCATTGTAATTTGTGGGGGCAAAGAGCTCAGATTTAAGATTCCTAGGTTCTACTGTCACCTGAATACCAGTCAGTTTTGAGAACTTAAAAACTCTGTCTTCGGGCTTCCCTGGTGGTGCAGTGGTTGAGAGTCCGCCTGCCAATGTAGGGGACACGGGTTCGTGTCCCGGTCCGGGAAGATCCCACATGCTGCGGAGCGGCTGGGCCCGTGAGGCATGGCTGCTGAGCCTGTGCGTCCGGAGCCTGTGCTCCGCAACGGGAGAGGCCACAACAGTGAGAGGCCCGCGTACCACAAAAAAAAAAAAAAAAAAAAAAGTCTGTCTTTGTTGTTTCAGTTGCAAAAAATAAATATTACTTAGCAGATGTATTTACCAATTTGGGATGCAATTTAGGTTGTTTATGAACAAGAATAACAGAAATCAAATTTTGTTCTCAGAATATTTTTACAATTAAAAAAATTATCTAGAGGGCTTCCCTGGTGGCACAGTGGTTGAGAATCTGCCTGCCAATGCAGGGGACACGGGTTCGAGCCCTGGTCTGGGAAGATCCCACATGCTGCGGAGCAACTAGGCCCGTGAGCCACAACTGCTGAGCCTGCGCGTCTGGAGCCTATGCTCCGCAACAAGAGAGGCCGCGACAGTAAGAGGCCCGCGCACTGCTATGAAGAGTGGCTCCCGCTTGCCACAACTAGAGAAAGTCCTCGCACAGAAACGAAGACCCAATACAGCAAAAATAAATAAATAAATTAATAAAAACTCCTATCCCCAACATCTTCTTTAAAAAAAAAAAAGAAAAATTATCTAGAGCCCCAAGAGCTGTTGTTTATATGTGTTATGTCTGTTGTTATTTACCGTAGTCAAAATTAAAACTGGAAAACTAAAAAAAAAGATATTTGTAATACTTTATTTTAAATAGCACTATAAACATATATTATCATAAATAACATTTTTATAACATATTTTCAAAATAAGAAAATTAGTAAAAAGAATGGTTGGCACCATTTGGTATTTCTTCAATTTTCTTTATTATTTCTGCTTGTGCATTCAGTCTGTTGTGGTACGATAGATCATCTGGTCTTGGAAAATTTGTCTGAACAGCTGGGAATGAATGAGAGTAAAATTAGAGAATATTGTCTTAGTACACTTATGAAAAATAAATCTAACTTCATTAACACCTTGAAAGGGATCCAAGCCACGGTTTGAGGACCACTGGACTGTAGTATCATCAAATAGAACTTGAAAACTAATAGACATGAAATATGCTACATGTTTTGTTTATAATGAAGGAAAGGAAGTACTAAAATGAAGAAAACAGTAATAGAAAGAAAAACAAAACAAAACACGTTCATTATTAGTTTTATTTTACTAATTGCAAAACTCTGGATTAATGTCCCAACCCCTTTCTTGAGACCTAAAGATCTGTCTGTGAGCAAAGATTCAAGAAGGATCATCTTACAAAGTATAGTTTTATGACATTGGCTAAAAATTTTTTAATTAAATAGATCATTCGAAGACCAAAAAAATACTGTCCAGTGACAAGGCCAAGTCTGAGATTCCAACTGGAAGCCAGTGATAATTTCAGCCAAAGAGGCCAAATGAAGATGCGAATCAAGGCAAGGGACACCAGGGCAGCTCCCAGAAGGCCGTCTATTTTGAGCAAGTGTGCATAAGAGCATTGCTAGGAGGCAAAGATCCTGGAAAATTTTCCAAAAGTGCTAGAACAGAGGGAAAAGCTCCTATGTGTTAGCACTTAAATAGATAACATTTGTGAGAATAGCAAAAGGAATTATTTAACAAAATGCTTTAGAAATTTCTAAAGAGTTATTTGCTTTTTATATTTTTGAAAGCAGGTGTTTCTGATAATTACATTTGCCAACAACACCACTCCTTTAAAAATAAAAACTGGAATGTCAACTGGTATGATAGTCTCAGTAAAAAGAAAATTCAGAGAAATGAAGAAAAATTTACCTTTTTACGTGTAATTATTAGCCAGAGGAAACTGTTTGCTCTGTTTTTACCCATCTGTTCTAAGTTGATATAAAATTATTCATTAAACTCTAGGAGAGGATTATTGTGTTTTCATACCATAAATATTTGGCCTTTGCTAATTATCATTGGTATTCAGAAAAAGATTTTGATTAATTCTGTTTGTCCACAAAACACCACAAAAACAAATAGTGGGGTTTCTTCAGAAAACAGAATATGTCTAGGAGTATTTCAGAAGGGACAGAGTCCAGTTAAAGCGTTGAAATGTTTCCATACAAATGGTCAGATATGCAACAATTTTTTTTTGTTTATTCTACAATGGGAAATTCACTGGCACTAAAATATTACTGAGAACACCTATACTAGTTTGTGGGTACTTATTTAAGACCCTACTAGAGTTGTAATGAAGTTGGGAACAGGGATATATCCTAGGAAGATTAATTATCAAAAGTAAATAAAAGCATTTATGGAGAATAAATGCTTAGTGTGTAGTTTTATTGGTTTAATAAAAGATCTAATTATAACAAACATACACCTGCTCTGACACTACCACTCTGTGATGCTTATAAGTTAAATTGTGTGTGTGTATGTGTGTGTCTGTGTGTGTGTCTGTGTGTGTGTTTAGGGCTAGGGAAGTGTTGGACTCTGGTGGATATATTCATGAAAAAAAATCAAGAACTTATCATCTGTGATGGGATAGATCCCTAAGGTAACCTTATTTTAAAAGCATGGTTGAATTGTGTCGTTATATTTGAGGAAACCTTCAGTGAGTGTTTGCTTCTAAAACTAGGCTTTGAGAATGGGTAAAATTGGATCAGAAGGGTACATGGTCCAAGGTTGGGGTAGGGCTGGTGTGAGTATTGTGATATAGGCAAGAGAAATGGTATAGGTAAAAGCAGTGTGGAGAAAATGAGCACGCCCCATGAGAAAGATAATAATAAAAAGAAGTGTTATTTGAATAACATAGAAGAATTCATATTTGTGTGTTGCTGAGGAGTATGGAGCAAGAAATAAGCTTGGGGGCTTCCCTGGTGGTGCAGTGGTTGAGAGTCCGCCCGCTGATGCAGGGGACATGGGTTTGTGCCCCAGTCCAGGAAGATCCTACATGCTGCAGAGCAGCTGGGCCCGTGAGCCATGGCTGCGGAGCCTGTGCTCTGCAACAGGAGAGGCCACAACAGTGAGAGACCCGTGTACCGCAAAAAGAAAAAAAAAAAAAAAAGAAGCTTGGATTAGCAAACATGGGCCTAGATATGGAAATCTGTAAATGGCCACGCTGAGGAATGCAAGCTTAAACATGATAGATTTCTGTTCAGGACAATAGCATGCAGAAAGTAGTATGTTGAGAAGATATTTATCGCTGGATATGTAGGAGTCCAGAAGAAATTAAAAACAAGAAATCAATCATTTAGATCAGTTGTCTTTTTAAGATTTTTTTTTTTTTTGATGTGGACCATTATTTAAATCTTTATTGAATTTGTTACAATATTGCTTCTGCTTTATGGTTTGGTGTTTCGGCCCTGAGGCATGTGGGATCTTAGCTCCCTGGTGAGGGATCGAACCTTCAGCCCCTGCATTGGAAGGCGAAGTCTTAACCACTGGACTGCCAGAGAAGTCCCAGATCAGTTGTCTTTTAAACTAAGTTACATTCCCAGAAGGTACATATTTCAATTCTTTAGCATGCAGATAGAACTTTATTTTTTTTTAACTCTCATACAGTTAATAAGTACCTTTTTTGGGAATGTGTTACATATTATTTAATTAGTACATGTTTTTATTTTATAAATAAATATGCATATAGAAAATGGTTGATCAATTAAATATTCAACAATAGTGGTTTGGATTTCTAGGTTTGTATGTGACATTTAGGTGAAGCCAGGGTAACGTGATAGAATTGATATTGAATTAGGGAGCCCGAAAATCAGGTCAGGAGCTTGGAAAGGCCAACATTCACAAATATCATAAAAGAAAGTCCAAAGAAATTTAGTGGCATATTGGAAATGGATAAAGAGGGTGACATAGTGAAAGCTAATGCTAAGATTTTATGCCTGTAGAACTAAGACCATGATGCAAAATGTACCAAAATTGAGAATTTTGAGGGTAATCTCTGACTTTAAATGGTCAGTTTGATTTGCAATGTTTTTTATCCCCTATTTATTGTCAGATGTGTGCAAAAAACTCCACCTTTCTGTTTTGTTTTATATTAAATTTAAAAAAAGTGTTATTTGAGCACCTGTTATGTGCTGAATGGTGCTGAGGCTACAGAATAGGAGAAAGGTACCTCTGAATAATAAGATACTCCCAATATTGGGTGAATACACACATAAAATGTGTGTATTTGCCACATGACCTGGTTAATGTTGTATGAGATTCCTATATAAACTGTTATATGAATGCAGATGTTAGAGCTATTGATTCTGTCTGAGGATATCAGAAAAAAGAAGGCATTTGCACATGGAATTCAAATTTTTCATATATTTGTCATTTGAATATTTACTTCAGACAAAATGATTAAAAAGAATAATCACCAAGAATAATCAAGGAAATAGAATATTGTTTTCTATATTTACTAACACTAAATATCAAACTGTTTATTCTTCCTGTCATAGCAGTGGGTTGTGATCTTGGAAATGATAGGTACTTTTAAAAAACAAGTGGTATTATAGAGCTACATGATCCTATATGTACTTAAGCATAGTCAACTAATTAGATAACATTAACAAGCCCCATTTAAAGATATATGGAAAAGAAACTATCTGTAACCTTCAAAGGCTAGTCATAACATTTTATTAGCGATTCACAATATATTTATAGCTGTTACTAGTAGCACTATAATGCCAAACATTACCAAGAAACAATTTTTGTCCCCTTTACAACACAATTACCATCTTCATATGTCACTTACAGACTTAAATAAGAAATCTAGCTCTTAAGTTTCTCTCTTGCATGCTCTGTGTGTGTATATACAGTGCATATATATATGTATATATATATATTTATACATACAGAGTATATATATATATATATATATATATATATATATATATACACACACACACACATATATATATATAAAGATATATACATAGAGTACCCAAGACAGAAATTAAAGCTAGATCTCTTTTATCTATACTTCTATATTTGAAAAAAGTCTGAAGCTTGTAAAGGGAGTCATTTAATGAAGTTTTCCATTATTCATATCAGAATTTATTTGATTTGTATTTTACTTGGAATGCATTCTAATAAACCAGTTTTTGTAAATTTAGGGCAAATATGATGTTTAATGAAGTAATGATAGTTTAAATGGTAATAGAGATAACATCATCCCTCCTTCACTTGTTATCTTTTCAGGTGTTAAGGTTGGAATAAAGTATAAACATTTCAGTTTTCAAATACATTCTTCTAAATCAGTGGATGACATTTTTTAGTCTAATTTTTTTCTTTTTTTAAATTTATTTTTGAGAACTTTTTAAAATTTCAAATAATTTTAAGTTTTTCTTTTATACAATTTTTAAAGGTTACTTTCCACTTACAGTTATTGCAAAATATTGCCTCTATTCCCCGTGTTGTACAATACATCCTTGAGCCTATCTTACAGCCAATAGTTTGTACCTCCTACTCCCTCATCCCTGTATTGCCTTTCCCCCCTCCTGACTGGTAACCACTAGTTTGTTCTCTATATCTGTGAGTCTGCTTCTTTTTTGTTATATTCACTAGCAGTGAATGACATTTTAACATGTTAAAATGTCATTCACTAGCAGTGGATGACATTTTAACATGTTAAAATCAGGAAGTTAAATTATATGGATGTGCATGATAATACGAGTCTTTATGCAGTTTTTAAGAGTTGTGCAACAATTCAAATATTATCCATAAATCATTTTTCTATCACATGAGGTAAAGTTTTCTTCCTTTATATGTGCAGTTAAACACACATCAACTTTGTGGGGTTTTTTTTGTTTAGTCACATATCACTGGAGATCAAAATGAAGTTCCCAATTTTTGCCTGAATCTTTCTGACATTCGGCTCTTTAACATCTGAATGCTTCTAATTTTTAACTTAAAATTCAATCTTAAATTGGAGATATAAAGGCAGGAGTAATAGGCAATGGACTAAGCTATTTGATATGCCTCTAGAAATAGAGGTTTGAAGGTAATTATCCTGAGAGGTGGAAAAGTCAAAAATATAAGTAGACTCAAGAAGGACTGAGATACATTTGAAAGGGAAAGATTAATAATGAGCTATCAACACATATTCAAGGCTTTATCCACAGTCATCAAGGATATTATCATGTGAGGCATAACAAAGTGTGTAATATAAATTTGTTCTGATGAACTGCTAGCTATTTGCTGGAGAGTAGGTTGAAGGGAATTGTGAGACAGATTGTGAGTGCAATAGGAATGGGTCCAAGATTAATAAAAATGTCTTCCATGGATGGATGTTGGCTAGTAGTACTGTGGATGCCAGTTTTTGCCACTGCAGATATAATGGGCATCTATTAACTTGGCTGTTCAGCACTCAAACACTCTTCCCCTGGTAAACAGTATGCAAATTCTTTTGTGGCTATCAACTCATCCTTCAATTTTAATTCATGAGTTTGAAGTAGAGTTGCCTCCAGTTCCAAACTCCGGGAATAGACAAGGACCATGGACTTGATAAGACAAACAAAAAATTATTTCCAGGCTTCCCTGGTGGAGCAGTGGTTGAGAGTCCGCCTGACGATGCAGGGGACACGGGTTCGTTCCCCGGTTCGGGAAGATCCCACATGCCGCGGAGCGGCTGGGCCCGTGAGCCATGCCACTGAGCCTGCGCGTCTGGAGCCTGTGGTCCGCAACGGGAGAGGCCACAACAGTACCGCCAAAAAAAAAAAGTGTTTTTAACTGATTTTCAATATCTAATATAGCATAATATATTCAATAATTTTATGTTCCTCAAAAATAGTTCTTTATGTATTAATATATTTTAAAATAGTTAAGTCAGTACTCATTCTCTTAGCAATTTTTAATGTTAAGTAGATCATTGATTCAATGATTTCATAAAACGTATACTTATTTTTTAGTTGTCATTGTAAGAATAATAAGCTATATGCAACTACATACTGACTTACATCAGTGTTTCATATAGCAATTTTTGAAATTTATTTTCAGTCATCATTTAATTTATACATAAGACTCAACAAAAATATTAAATTATAATGATTTATTTCAATATCATTATAAATCTACTTATTTAATATTATGGTTATTCTTACTTTATTTCTAACTTAATAATAAATTGACACATTTCTGGACTATATCCATTGCCCCCTGATAAGCTAATGCTCTATCATTGATTCTGTATGAGAATCTTTAACTTACTAAGCAAAACTTTGCATAATAAAAGGTGAATTGTATTTTAATTTTGGCTTAATTCCAATTATACATTTTCAATCATTTTTAAGTCCATCACAAGGTCTTTGACCTTTCAAAATACTTTGTAGAAATAACTACTACTCTTGAAATCCAATTATATGAGAAATGCAGTTTCTTTTACTCATCTCCTAAAATAATATTTAGCCCCATTACAAATATTTCAAAGTTTTCTGTGTCTTTCTTGCTTGACCTCTATTCCAAGCAGCAGTTGATCTTTATTGGTAATTCTGACTCGAATGCTTAATCATAAAATCAAACCAAGGAATTTTCTGGGGATCTATGGTAATCAGAAGTGTTCTTTAGAATTTTAGACTCTGTTATGCCTACTGATATGTATGTGGAAAAATACTACAATAATGAAACAGAGAGTAGGAAGTCAGGCATAAAACACAACCCAGAGAAAATAAGGAAGAATTTTCACAATATTGCAATTGCAATTATATAATATTTTCTTAATTCTTTGGAAAGAGAAGGGGTTTTGGGGGAAATATATGGAGAAAAAGGAGGAAAAGGTGATGCTGTGAACTGAAATATTTAATGCCATTTATGTCATTTACATTTCCACACATTTGGTGGGAACTATTTAGGTCATTAAATTAAGCTGCTCCTTTGTTCCACCAACTTCTGTAGTGCAGATAGCATGGTTGTAAGTTAAAATAATTCTGTTTTTAGGAGTTTATTAATTTTTCTTGTGATCTTTCTGGTAAGAGAAACCTCTAAATATAGTCTTTAAGGTTAATGAAATTCTCAGTAACGTAGTTTTCCCAGAAATTAAAATTTGTAATAAAATGCTTTCCATACAATTCAAAGTTAAAATTGTACAAAGGTGTAGCAAAATCCAAAATATTCAAAGAAATCTTAAAAAAACTAAACATTAAGAAAACACAAACCACTCATAAAAAAAAAAAATGCCAACAATCTGAACAGGCATCTCACCAAAGAAGGCATATAGACAACAAATAAGTGTATGAAAATATAGTTATTATTTTTGGCCATTAGTGATTAGAAAATTAAAATGAGATACCACTACATGTTAGATAGGCTAAAATTTAAAAAGATATATGACAATGTCAATTTTCAGTGAAGATGTGGAGTGACAGGAATGCTCATTCAATGCTGCTGGGAATGCCAAATGGTACAGCTACTTTGGAAGACAGCATAGCAGTTTCTTATAAAGTTAAACATAGTCTTACAATACAATAAGCAGTCGTGTTCCTAAGTATATACCCAACTGATCTGAAAAGTATGTCCACACAAAAATATACACATGAATGTTTATAACAGCTTTATTCATAATCACTCAAAAACAAGAAGCAAAAAAAAAAATCTTTCAATGGGTGAATGAATAAACAAATTGTGGTGAATCAATAAAATTAAATATTAGTCAGAAACTTAAAAATTAGTTACTGAATGATGAAAATACATAAATGAATCTTAAATGCATAATGCTAAGTGAAATAAGCCAGTCTGAATAGGCTTGATAATGAATGATCCCAATCTAGAACATTCAGGAAATATAAAACTATAGTGACATTAAAAATATCAGGGGTTGACAGGGATTCACGAGGGGAAGTAAAATGTTGAATAGGTGAAGCAGGGGGGAAGTTTTAGGGTGATGAAACTCTTCTGTACAATATTATAATTTTAGATACAACACACTATTCATTTGTCAAAACCTATTGAACTTTGCAGCATAAAGAGTAAAACTTATTGTATGAAAAGTTTATAAAATAATTTAGAAGCTTATGGGAATCACAGAATGTAGTGTATATGACAAAACAATAAGCCAGAAAGAGAAAAACAAATATTGTATATTAATGCATATATGTAGAATCTAGAAAAGTGGTACAGATGAACCTATTTGTTGGGCAGGAATAGAGACATAGACTTAGAGAATGGATGTGTGGACATGGCGGGGAAGGGGAGGGTGGGACGAATTGAGAGATTAGGTTTGACATAAATACACTACCATGTGTAAAATAGATAGCTAGTGAGAACCTGCTGTACAGCACAGGGAGCTCAGCTCAGTGCTCTGTAATGACCTAGATGGGGGGGAAGGGGGGACGGAGGTCCAAGAGGGAGGGGATATAGTTATACATATAGCTGATTCACTTCATTGTACAACAGAAACTACCAGAAAATTGTAAAGCAATTATATTCCAATAACATAGAATAAAATAAAATAAAGTAAAATAAAATATTCAGCTGTAAAAAATAAAAAAGAAAAGAAAGAAACAACCTGGGATAAAGATATTGATCTTAAAACTTTGGATATGAATCGTGTCTGAAGAACAAGAAAGTGAACATAAACTGTGCTCTAATTAATGAAATAATTTTTGAAGGTAACAAATAGCAACTTTGACCCTGCTATACATGCATACTGGCATTAAACTATTACATAAATAATTGTATATAAACAGACAGTTTTCTAACTTTTGAAGTGAGTGTTTGTAGATAAACAAGCAATGCAAGCTAAAATGATCCATGGACAAGAGACCTTCAAGGTGACGGAGGAGTAAGACACGGAGATCACCTTCCTCCCCACAGATACATCAGAAATACATCTACACATGGAATAACTCCTACAGAACACCTACTGAACGCTGGCAGAAGACCTCAGACCTCCCAAAAGGCAAGAAACTCCCCATGTACCTGGGTAGGGCAAAAAAACAAAAAGACAGAGACAAAATAATAGGGACGGGACCTGCACCAGTGGGAGAGAGCTATGAAGGAGGAAAAGTTTCCACACACTAGGAAGCCCATCCACTGGCAGAGACGAAGTCAGGGGTCGGTGGCAGGGGGGAAGCTTTGGAGCCACGGAGGAGAGCGCAGCAACATGGGTGCAGAGGGCAAAGCGGAGAGATTCCCACATGGAGGATCGGTGCCGACCAGCACTCACCAGCCCGAGAGGCTTGTCTGCTCACCTGCCGGGGCGGGCAGGGCTGGGAGCTGAGGCTCGGACTTCGGAGGTCGGATCCCAGGGAGAGGACTGGGGTTGGCGGTGTGAACACAGCCTGAAGGGAGCTAGTCCACCACAGCTAGCTAGGAGGGAGTCTAGGAAAAAGTCTGGACCTGCCTAAGAGTCAAGAGACCATTGTTTCGTGGTGTGCAAGGAGAGGGGATTCAGAACACCACCTAAACGAGCTCCAGAGATGAGCATGAGCCGCGGCTATCAGCACGGACCCCAGAGAGAGGCATGAAATGCTAAGGCTGCTGCTGCAGCCACCAAGAAGCCTGTGTGCAAGCATAGGTCACTATCCACACCTCCCCTCCTGGGAGCCTGTGCAGCCCGCCACTGCCAGGGTCCCATGATCCAGCGACAACTTTCCCGGGAGAACACACATCACACATCAGGCTGTTGCAATGCCATGTCAGCCTCTGCCGCCACAGGCTTGCCCCATATTCTGTACCCCTCCCTCGCACAGGCCTGCAGGAGCCAAAGCCCCCTAATCAGCTGCTCCTTTAACCCCGTCCTATCTGAGCAGGGAACAGACCCTCAGGCGACCTACACTCAGAGGCAGGGCCAAATCCAAAGCTGAACCCCAGGAGCTGTGTGAACAAAGAAGAGAAAGGGACATTTCCCCCAGCAGCCTCAAGAGCAGCGGATTAAATCTCCACAATCAACTTGATGTACCTTGCATCTGTGGAATACCTGAATAGACAACGAATCATCCCAAAATTGAGGCAGTGGACT
Source organism: Stenella coeruleoalba (assembly GCF_951394435.1). Lineage (NCBI taxonomy): Eukaryota > Metazoa > Chordata > Mammalia > Artiodactyla > Delphinidae > Stenella > Stenella coeruleoalba. Next base: position 44,712,574 of record NC_137153.1, read on the forward strand.
TTGGGAGCAACGATAGCCTTAGGGTTTGCTTTCTGCATCTAATTGGTTTCTGGTTTTATGTTTATCTAGTTTAGTATTTAGAATTTATTATCATTGGGGTAGATTTGTTTATTGATTTGGTTGCTCTCTTCCTTTTTTAAATATAAATATATGTATATATTTTTCCTTTTTCTCTTTTTATGAGTGTGTATGTGTAAGCTTCTTTGTGTGATTTTGTCTGTATAGCTTTGCTTTTACCATTTGTCCTAGGGTTCTGTCTGTCCATTATCGTTTTTGTTTTTTTCTTTTTCAGTATACTTTTTAGTGCTTGTTATCATTTGTGGATTTGTTTTTTGGTTTGGTGGCTCTCTTCTTTCCTTCATTCTTTTGTTTTTATTTCTTTCTAATTTTTAAATTTTTAATAATTATTTTAATGACAGTATTTCTTTTTATTTTATTTCTTTCTTTCCTTTTTTCTCCGTTTTCTTCTGAGCTGTGTTGCTGATAGGGTCTTGGTGCTCCAGTGAGGTGTCAGGCCTGTACCTCTGAGGTGGGAGAGCTGAATTCGAGACATTGGTCCACCAGAGACCTCCCAGCTCCGTGAAATATCAAATGGTGAAAGTTCTCCCAGAGATCTCCATCTCAACGCTAAGACCCAGCTCCACTTAATGACCAGCAAGCTATAGTGCAGGATACCCTATGCCAAACAACTAGCAAGACAGGAACACAGCACCTCCATTAGCAGAGAGGTGCCTAAAATCATAATAAGGTAACAGATACCTCAAAAGACACCACCAGGCACAGTCCTATCCACCAGAAAGACAAGATCCAGCATCATCCACCAGAACACAGGCACTAGTTCCACCCACAAGGAAGCCTACACAACCCACTGAACCAAACTTAGCCACTGCAGGCAGATACCAAAAACAATGGGAACTACGAATCTGCAGCCTGTGAAAAGGAGACCCCAAACACAGTAAGTTAAACAACATGAGAAGACAGAGAAACACACAGCAGATGAAGGAGCAAGGTAAAAACCCACCAGACCAAACAAATGAAGAGGAAATAGGCAGTCTACCTGACAAAGAATTCAGAGTAATGATAGTAAAGATGGTCCCAAATCATGGAAATAGAATGGAGAAAATACAAGAAACATTTAGCAAGGAACTAGAAGAACTAAAGAGCAAACAAACAAGGATGAACAACACAATTAAAGAAAATTAAAATTCTCTGGAAGGAATCAATAGCAAAATAACTGAGGCAGAAGAACAGATAAGTGACCTGGAAGATAAAATAGTGGAAATAAATACTGCAGAGCAGAATAAAGAAAAAAGAATGAAAAGAGTGGAGGACAGTCTTAGAGACCTCTGGGACAACATTAAATGCACCAACATTCTAATTATAGGGGTCCCAGAAAAAGAAGAAAAAAAAGAAAGAGACTGAGAAAATATTTGAAGAGATTAGATGAAAACTTCCCTAATATGGGAAAGGAAATAGCCAATCAAGTCCAGGAAGTGCAGAGAGTCCCCTACAGGGTAAATCCAAGGAGAAACACACGAACACATATTCATCAAACTATCAAAAATTAAATGCAAAGAAAAAATATTAAAAGCAGCAAGGGAAAAAACAGCAAATAACATAGAAGGGAATCCCCACAAGGTTAACAGCTGATCGTTCAGCAGAAACTCTGCAAGCCAGAAGGGAGTGGCAGGACATATTTAAAGTGAAGGGAAAAACCTACAATCAAGATTACCCAGCAAGGATCTCATTCAGATTCGATGTAGAAATTAAAACATTTACAGAAAAACAAACGCTTACGGAATTCAGCACCAACAAACCAGGTTTACAACAAATGCTAAAGGAACTTCTCTACACAGGAAACACAAAAGAAGGAAAAGACCTACAATAACAAACCCAAAACAATTAAGAAAATGGTAATGGGAACATACATATGGATAATTACCTTAAATGTAAATGGATTAAATGCTCCAACCAAAAGAAATAGATTGGCTGAATGGATACAAAAACAAGACCCGTATATATGCTGTCTATAAGAGACTACTTCAAACTTAGGGACACATACAGACTGAAAGTAAGGGGAAGGAATAAGATATTCCACACAAAGAGAAATCAAAAGAGAGCTGGAATAGCAATTCTTATATCACACAAAATAGATTTTAAAATAAAGACTATTACAAGAGACAAAGAAGGACACTACATAATGATCAAGGGCTCAATCCAAGAAGAAGATATAACAATTGCAAATATTTATGCACCCAACATAGGAGCACCTCAATACATAAGGCAAATTCTAACAGCCATAAAAGGGGAAATACACAGTAACACAATAATAGTATGGGACTTTAACACCCCACTTTCACCAATGGACACATCATCCAAAATGAAAATAAGGAAACAAAAGCTTTAAATGACACATTAAACAAGATGGACTTAATTGATATTTATGGGACATTCCATCCAAAAACAACAGAATACACTTTCTTCTCAAGTGCTCATGGAACATTCTCCAGGATAGATCATATCTTGGGTCACAAATAAAGCCTTGGTAAAGTTAAGAAAATTGAAATCATATCAAGTATGTTTTCCAACCACAATGCTATGAGACTAGACATCAATTACAGGAAAAAACTGTAAAAAATACAAACACATGGAGGCTAAACAGTGCACTAAATAACCAAGAGATCACTGAAGAAATCAAAGAGGAAATCAAAGAATACCTAGAAACAAATGACAATGAAAACACAACGACCCCAAACCTATGGTATGCAGCAAAAACAGTTCTAAGAAGGAAGTTTATACCAATACAATCCTACCTCAAGAAACAAGAAACATCTCAAATAAACAACCTAAGCTTACACCTAAATCAATTAGAGTAAGAAGAACCAAAAAAACCTCAAAGTTAGCAGAAGGAAAGAAATCATAAAAATCAGATCAGAAATAAATGAAAAAGAAATGAAGGGAACAGTAGCAAAGATCAATAAAAATAAAGTGGATTCTTTGAGAAGGTAAACAAAATTGATAAACTATTAGACTCATCAAGAAAAAAAGTGAGAAGACTTAAATCAATAGAATAAGAAATGAAAAAGAAAAAGTAAAATCTGACACTGCAGAAATAAAAAGGATCATGAGAGATTACTACAAGCAACTATATACCAATAAAATGGACAACCTGTAGGAAATGGGCAAATTCTTAGAAAAGCAACCTTCTGAATCTGAACCAGTAAGAAATAGAAAATATAAACAGATCAGTCACAAGCACTGAAATTGAGACTGTGATTAAAAATCTTCCAACAAAAGTCACATGTCTTCACGGGCGAATTCTATCAAACATTTACAGAAGAGCTAACACCTATCCTTTTCAAACTCTTCCAAAATATAGCAGAGGGAGGAACACTCCCAAACTCATTCTACAAGACCACCATCACCCCGATACCACAACCAGACAAAGATATCACAACCAGACAAAGATATCACAAAACAAAAACACTACAGGCCCATGTCACTGGTGAACATAGATGCAAAATACCTCAACAAAATACTAGCAAACAGAATCCAACAGCACTTTAAAAGGAGCATACACCATGCTCAAGTGGGGTTTATCCCAGGAATGCAAGGATTCTTCAATATACACAAATCAGTCAATGTGATAAACCATATTAACAAATTGAACGAAAAAAAACATATGATTATTTCAATAGATGCAGAGAAAGTTTTCCACAAAATTCAATACACATTTATGATGAAAATCCTCCAGAAAGTAGCCATAGAGGGAACTTACTTCAGCATAATAAAGGCCATGTATGACAAACCCACAGCCAACATCATTGTCGATGGTGAATAACTTAAACCATTTCCACCAAGATCAGGAACAAGACAAGATTGTCCACTCTCACCACTGTTATTCAACATAGTTCTGGAAGTTTTAGCCACAACAATCAGAGAAGAAAAAGAAATAAAGGAATCCAAATTGGAAAAGAAGAAGTAAAGCTGTCACTGTTTGCAGATGACATGATACTATACATACAGAATCCTAAAGATGCTACCAGAAAACTACCAGACCTAATCAATGAATTTGGTAGCGTAGCAGGATACAGAACTATGCACAGAAATCTTTTGCATGCCTATACACTAATGATGAAAAAGCTGAAAGAAAAATTAACAAAACACTCCCATTTACCATTGCAACAAAAAGAATAAAATAGCTAGGAATAAACCTATGTAAGGAGACAAAGACCTGTATGCAGAAAACTAGAAGACACTGATGAAAGAAATTAAAGATGATACAAACACATGGAGAGATATACCATGTTCTTGGATTGGAAGAATCAACGTTGTGAAAATGACTATACTACCCAAAGCAATCAACAGATTCAATGCAATCTCTTTCAAACTACCAATGGCATTCTTCGCAGAACTAGAACAAAAAATTTCACAATTTGTATGGAAACCCAAAAGACGCCGAATAGCCCAAGCAATCTTGAGAAAGGAAAACAGAGCTGGAGGAATCAAGGCTCCCTGACTTCAGACTATACTACAAAGCTACAGCAATGAAGACAGTATGGTACTGGCACAAAAACAGAAATATAGGTCAATGGAACCAGATAAAAAGCCCTGAGATAAACCCACGCACATATGGTCACGTTATTTTTGATAAAGGAGGCAAGAATATACAATGGAGAGAAGACAGCCTCTTCAATAAGTGATGCTGGGAAAACTGGACAGCTACATGTAAAAGAATGAAATTAGAACACTACCTAACACCATACACAAAAATAAACTCAAAATGGGTTAGAGACCTAAATGTAAGACCGGACACTATAAAACTCTTAGAGGAAAACATAGGCAGAACACTCTATGACATAAATCACAGCAAGATCCTTTTTGACCTACCTCCTAGAGAAATGGAAATAAAAACAAAAAGAAAATAAATGGGACCTAATGAAATTTAAAAGCTTTTGCACAGCAAAGGAAACCATAAACAAGATGAAAGACAACCATCAGGATGGGAGAAACTATTTGTAAATGAGGCAACTGACAAAAGATTAATCTCCAAAATTTACAAGCAGCTCATGCAGCTCAATATCAAAAAACAAAAACTCAATCCCAAAATTGGCAGAAGACCTAAATAGACATTTCTCCAAAGAAGATATACAGATTGCCAAGAAACATATGGAAGGATGCTCAACATCACTAATTATTAGAGAAATGCAAATCAAAACTACAATGTGGTATCACCTCACACTGGTCAGAATGGCCATCATCCAAAAATCTACAAATAGTAAATGCTGGAGAGCATGTGTAGAAAAGGGAACCTTCTTGCACTATTGGCGGGAATGTAAATTGATACAGCCACTGTGGAGAAAAATAATGGAGGTTCCTCAAAAAACTATAAATAGAACTAACATATGACCCAGCAATCCCACTACTGGGTATATACTGTGAGAAAACCATAATTCAAAAAGCGTAATGTACCACAGTGGTCATTGCAGCTCTATTTACAGTAGCCAGGACATGGAAGCGACCTAAATGTCCATCGACAGATGAATGGATAAAGAAGATGTGGCACATATTTACAATGGAATATTTCTCGGCCATATAAAGAAACAAAATTGAGTTATTTGTAATGATGTGAATGGACCTAGAGACTGTCATACAGAGTGAAGTAAGTCAGGAAGAGAAACATAAATACCGTATGTTAACACATATATATGGAATCAAAAAAAAAGCAAAAGTTTCTGAAGAACCTAGGGACAGGACAGGAATAAAGACGCAGATGTAGAGAATGGACTTGAGGACCTAGGGAGAGGAAAGGGTAAGCTGGGATGAAGTGAAAGCATGACATGGACTTCTATATACTACCAAATGTAAAATAGATAGCTAGTGGGAAGCAGCCGCATAGCACAGGGAGATCAGCTCGGTGCTTTGTGACCACCTAGAGGTGTGGGATAGGGAAGGTGGGAGGGAGAGTGATGCAAGAGGGAAGAGATATGGGGATATATGTATATGTATAACTGATTTACTTTGTTATAAAGCAGAAACCAACACACCAATTTAAAGCAATTATACGCCAATAAAGATGTTAAAAAAAAAAAAAATGAGGGCTTCCCTGGTGGTGCAGTGGTTGGGAGTCTGCCTGCCGATGCAGGGGACTCAGGTTTGTGCCCCGGTTTGGGAAGATCCCACGTGCCGCGGAGCGGCTGGGGTCGTGCGCCGTGGCCGCTGGGCCTGCGCGTCCGGAGCCTGTGCTCCGCAGCGGGAGGGGCCGCAGCAGTGAGAGGCCCGTGTACCGCAAAAAAAAAAAAAAAATGATCCATGTGGCAATGGATTAAAATCCGAGCTCTCACAGAACTCAAGTTTAGATTAAGATATACTGATGGTTATATTTATATATGTACCCAATTTAGTACAAATACATATATCCCTTTGTTCTGTCAGCTGAAAGGACCTAACAAATGACAGTCCAGTAGCTATGAACATACCTAGCACCCAGATCTTGGTTTCTGATACCATTTTCCCGTCAAATTTATTGGAGTTCCTTGGATACATGGCTGATTGTAGGACTAGGGCAGGAAATATACATGATGAACCCGCAGAATTGTGTAGTCCAGGAAGTAAGGATGTGCTGAAAACAAAATAGTACAAAAACACAGTGAGGGGGATATGTCAGTGGAACAGAAAGCAGCTGTAAGTGCTCCCAGTGGCCAAATCAGTAATAACTTGAGCAACAAAAATGAATAAAGTAGTACTAGATTGTAACCAAAAGTATAAAATATTTATCTATGAGTCCCTGCTGATGTAAATGAATGAATGAATGAATGAATGTAAAGAGTAGATGGAAGAATTCAAACTAATTTATGTAGATACTCTACCCATGAGAAGGTAGAGTATTCCTTAAGTGTGGGCTGTGCATAGTGACTTCCAAAGAACACAGTATGGAAAAGGGGGTGGGGGAAGATTTACTTTACAGCAAAGAAATCTGACAAATGCTACCTCAGCTGGATGATCAAGGTTAATATCAACAGTGATAAGTCATATTATTATTTATTCTTGATGTGATGTGATGAGAATGGTACTTTTCCTCTGTGGTCTTCCTCCCCAAATCCCAGAACCCCATTCTAATAATGAGGAAAACAACCAAAAAATCTCAATAGAGAGATCTTCAAAATATCTGTACTCCTCAAGACTGTCAAGGTTGTCAAAAATAAGGAAATCATGAGAAACTGAGATAGCCAAGAGGAGCCTAAAGAAACATGGCAACTAAATGGAGTGTGGTACTTTACTTGGGATCTGGGAAGAGAAAGAGGACATTAGGCAAAACTAAGGCAATCTGAAAAATAATATGTCATAATGATGTATCAGTATCGGTTGATTAATTGTAATGAAGCTACCCTAGTAATGTAAGATGATGATAATAGAGGAAACTGGATGAGGGGTATATGGAAATTCCCTTCATTATTTTCACAGTCTTCCTATTAATCTAAAATTGTTGTAGAAAATGAAGGTTAATTGTCTAAAAAGTATAGCAAAAAATTCAAAAAATGTCAGTTTGAATTCTCTCTATCTTCCTTACACAGTTTCTCTCTTATCCGTATCATATTAGCCTTGCAGGTATGAAATTGATGAGCCGATACTAACCCCCTGAGCTTCATGGGAGTGTCCAACTCTAACTCCTCCCATTCCGCTTTTAGTACATTCTGTGTCACTTTTGCCTGCCAAAATTCAAATTCAAAATTGCTCCTCCCCTTCTGCTCCCTCTCTTTCCCTCCTTGGACCCTCCCTAAAGCTGCCCTCAGCTACTCACTGCCCTCATCCCTCCCACTTGCCCTGGGGTGGAGGTATAGGAGACAAGAAAGTGGAAACAGTCCACTTGAATGTATATAAAGGTGCTATAATTTGAATGTTAGTTAACTGTGCCCAAGAATTTTATATTGCAAGAAGCATGAATATCTACTCTATAATCAGGCTCTTAATAAGCATTTTGTTTTGATATGTTTTCATTTCTTTTTCACATATATGCTAGTTCTCCTTCTTACTAGCTGAACAACTTTTCTTTCTTTTTTTTTTTTGTTTTTTCTTCCAGTTTTATTGCGATATAATGGACATACAGCACTGTACAGATTTAAGGAACTCGTTAATTTTCTTGACTAAGCAGTTTGTTTCTTCCAACCATGCAGAAATAAAAGGATCCTTAGATCTGATTTAGTCAAGCATAAAATAACTGAACAAGTGAACCTGTGGTCACTGAAAACTTTCCTAACCATTCAATTTAATTGCACCATTTTAGTGTGTGCTGTGTTGCACCTTCATCTTATCCTTCAGAACTGAAGGAATTATTCCACTGGTGGACACAGATATTCAGACCACAGTGCAGCCTCATCTACCAATTCTCTGGGAATTGTTTTCAGTGTAAGTGAGCCACCTTTCCTGGGGTCATACCCCCTTCCCAGAGGTAGTCTGAAATCCATGACTTGTTATTGTGAGAGTATATAAACCTGGCCCCATGGCCCAGTGTGGGACAGCTCTGAAAGGGCATTCTGGCATCATAGCTCCTTGTGGGAATGGAAGAGGCCCTGTATGACGTCATTGCAGTCCATTTTCTCTCTCTGCCCAATCTTATTTCCTCCCATTTCCCCTCAAGAGTACACCCCAGGGCTTCCCTGGTGGTGCAGTGGTTAAGAATCCTCCTGCCAATGCAGGGGACATGGGTTCAAGCTCTGGTCTGGGAAGATCCCACATGCCGCGGAGCAGCCAAGCCCACGCGCCACAACTACTGAGGCTACGCTCTAGAGCCCGCAAGCCACAGCTACTGAAGCCCCCGCACCTACAGCCCATGCTCCGCAACAAGAGAAGCAACCGCAATGAGAAGGCCGCACACCTCAACGAAGAGTAGACCCCGCTCACCGTAACTGGAGAAAGCCCACCCGCAGCAACGAATACCCAACGCAGCCAAAAATAAAATAAATACATTTATATAAAAAAAAGTACACCCCAATAAGCTCACTGTACCCAAATCTCAGAGTCTGCATACTGGGAAACAACTTTTGTGAATAGTGCCAGGTATGATCCCACAAGGAAGATGGGAGAGGATTTTATAACTGTGTCACCAGCTTCTGGTAAAGAGGATCCAATCACTCGTGGCAGGTTGGTTTGAACATGAGTAGACAATATCCCAAGGTAGCAATGTGATAGCTCAATCTTTTACTGATGGTGAAATGAATATTGTACTAGGAAACAAATCTAGTAGTGTGCTCCATGTATCAGTTTTTGAAACTGAAAGGGACTCTGTGCATGAAGTTAAGGTTATCTGGGTTTATGCACCTGAAAGTATTCAATCTCCAGAACCCTCTGATATCTCTAAGAATGCAAAAGTGGCCCATCCTCCTTGGTAAGACTGGTGCTCTCCCTAGCTTGAAATGATGTTGGAGTTTACTGCAAACAAGGCAATGTGAACCTTTCAAGATCTGTTTCCATCTCTGCTCCTGGCCAGTGGGCCAATAACTTGGTGAATTCTCCTTGCAATTTTATGTCACAGTTTATGAGAGTACATGACCTTCAAGATAAATGAGAATCTGGCTAAGGACCATGTACTGAGCCAGGCATCAGTGTAGAGTAACCAGGATGGTTGTGATACAGCTGCAGCAGAGAATGGGAGCTAGTTGTATCTTCCTGAGGAACCCCTGAGCTAATGGCTCTTCTGAGCTGAAGTGGTCCATGCTCACTCAGTCTCATCTCCCATGACCATCATCATCCTGAGTGCAGAGGGGCTGGGATGCCAGAAACTGTCCCCAGGAGTCATGAGATCATTTCTGCACAGGTATTATCAATGCTGTGTTGAGTAAACCTGATGCTTCTTGAAATTTTGTATGTCATGAGTTTTATTATGTTTCAGTACCCCAGATGATATTTGATCAAAGTGAGGACTGCAGTGCCTCAATCCTGAAATGACTGAGAAAATTATTCTTAAGCATTTTGTGTTACTTGACTGCTTTGATAATTTGATTAAAGTTAAGAATTCTTTCCATCAAAAATTTCAAATGAACACATACACATGAAATATAGGCCATTTCAAAGTTACATAGGGACATCAAGTAAAAATTCTTAATTTGCTTTAAAGTGACTTAGCTTTTAACATGCTTAATAGCTCAAATTCATATTTGATCTTTCGAAAACTTATTTATAGAGTATTAGAGAGGTACTAGAATTGATATATTGAGGTTCATGCTGATGTTCCTTGGTTTGGAGGAAGTGTTCCAGCTGTGGATTTTGTTCCTGGGGTATTAAGAAGGTGATATTGTCATTATACTACTATCAGAAAAGATGGTTTACTTAATTGAACAATAAGAGAATATGATTGGTGAAATTTTTCAGAAAGGTTAGAATGTTCCATTTAAGGTCTGTTTCCCACACCATACTTTAACATTTGAACAAAGGTTAATAAAGGAGAGAATGAAAATGAAATATGATGAGAATTTTTAGCAGTCTGTTAAAGAAAATTATTTGTCATACTTAATTACCATTTTCTTGATTTTATTATTTTAAGATTGCAAAGGATTATAGTTCATTAATTTGCACCTTGGAAATATACACATTGCAGTGGCCTTTTCATTGTAAAGACATCTAATAGAGGAATTTGACCTGTATCATGATATGATGTCTTTTCTGAATAATTCAACAAACATGACTTCCTGGTGTGTAATGAGCCAATTAAGGTCATTTTAAAAACACGTAAGTTTCTCTAGGTTGCTATCAATTTTAAATAAGGACAGTATATGATATCCTGTAGCTTAGCTTTTCTATTTGAATATATAGTTAATCTCACCACAATTATGGTTCTCTGTCACATGTCCTAATTGAATTGACGTATCAGGTCTTCTATGATCTCTCTAAGTTGCCTTGCTAAAGAGATAAGAAGTCACTCTGAAGAATTCCATCTTCTAGTCAATTTGAATTTTTACTCATGGCTTCCATTCTTTCTTCTTTTCTATTATATAAGTAGGGAAGAATAAACAGCACTAGACCAAATAGTCATCTTTAGTTTAATGAGCATAATAATGTCAAAAAAGATTCCAGCTTCAATAGATCTCAGAGATTGACATTGAACCTGGAAATAAAAATACCCTTAAAAAATGGGAAGAAAATGCTTCCAAAATGAAGAGGCAAGCAATAACCTGACCCAGTAATCAAACTCTGCTTCTAGATTAGACATAAGAATTTTTACTATGGCAATTGAAAATATGAAGGCCACCTACCATTGAGACCCTGGCTATATCCTCGGAACCTTAAAAGCTGATGTGTTAAAACTCCAAAGCCCAGGTGTCTGTTTTATTCCTCCCACTGACAATATGTATTAGTAGAGAGACAGAATGATGAATATCAAAATAACTAAAGCTAGGCAGGATTTTTTCTGGTTCTGCTTCTTTCCTGGGGCTGGAAGAAAAACAGGACTTAGTCACAATGATCTAGCCCAGAAGGTAAGTTTAGCATCGTTTTTGGATTTAAATACTGAAAATTTCAGAGTCAAGGTAACACCCTGTTGTTTTTCTTTGTACCAGATTCTGCAGTGTTTCAAAAAAAGCAAGTATGGTATTTTCCTAAAATTAGAAGGCTCATGTGATTCATTTCTGAAGACATAGGAAAGAACAATTCAGCAGAAAGGCCCTGCCTGGCAAATAGTCCCTGATGAGCAGGTAACAGAGGCATGCTTTGCCTTTATATGCATGCTACATGTTACTATGTGAATTATGTCACCTTTTAACATCTAACACTGATTTGCCTCTTGTTTAACGTCCAGTGAACCCACGTCTATGTGTTGAAGCAGCTAGGATTGGAGGGATTATTTGTAAATAGAGGAAATATAGTTTCACTAGTTTTGGATACAGGGAAGTTCTGTTATGTTACTCCCTAATGGGAAGTAAAACAAAATTAAAACAGTGGTAGGGAGAGACAGAGCTATTGCAGCCACTTTGCCATAGTATGCGGCTGAGCCACAGGACTGCAAAGTTTGCAGGGAGTCATTGACAGAAGCTAAGGACAAGCAGCAGTGCAGCAGAAAAAGTGCTTGGCAGAGGCACCTTGGGGAGACTGTTAAGGACATAACCGAGAATAAACAGGGAGACAAGTGAATGAGCTGAGTTGAGGAGAAACCGTGATGGTGCTTAGCAAAAGTATTTGTGTCTTTCAAGAGCTGCAGGATTTAGTGAAAGTAACAGAGGTTTTCAGCAGCAGTAGTGGTGGTATCTAGGGAGTGTGGTGATATGTGACAATCTGAAAAGCAGAGGTCAACTGAAGCAGAAAATTATGGTGGGGAGAACATACAACAGCAACACTAAAGATTCTAAGGTATACTTGACTAGATGTCATGAGACTATGAAAAAGTACCTGGGGCAGATGTTCCACAATATATTGATTCTGACTGCTGCCCCAAACTCAATTCCCTTTCTCAGTTGAATCCTTCTAAAGTAAAATGGAGACAATGACCCTGTTATTGTTATTCTTTTATTAAGGAGGATTCTATTTAGGTTATGTACATATGCTATGGTATGGATGCTTGTGTTCCCCACCCCCAAAATCCTGTGTTGAAATCCTAACACCTAAAGGTGATGGCATTAGTAGGTGGAACTTTTGGGAGTCCTCATTATGGGATTAGTGCCCTTAAGAAGAGAATTCTGAGAGATCTCTAGCCCCCTTCCTTTATATGAGGCCACAGCAAGAAGGCACCATCTATGAACCAGAAAGTGGACCCTCATTAGATACTGAATCCACTGGTGCCCTGATCTTGGACTTCCAGAATCCAGAACTGTGAGAAATAAATTTCTGCTGTTTATAAACCACACTACCTGTGGTATTTTGTTATAGCATTCCCAAATGGACTAAGACAACATACAAGAGCCCTCAGGTGTTTCAGAAATGTAAAAGAAAAAAAAAGTGAACTGGATGGAATAGTTCTGCTGAAGGATGTGGCAACAACCCCCCAAGTATCTCACTAAAAATTATCCATTTCCTGTTCTCAAAACTGAGTACTTAGATTTTTCTCCTGATTGACCAGGGGGCATTGTTTATAATTCATAAAAAGATAATGGTTAAATAAAACGAGGTAACTTAAGTGCCAGCCTTTCATTTTAAGCATGTGAGAATATTCCACTAGGTGCTATAACTAAGTTTTAACTTTTATTGGACATCTACATCATTAGGAAGCCTCAAGTTTTATACATTTTTGAAGAAAAATATCAAGGATTGGAAAATTTATTAATATCCATATTTCATACTTGAGAAAACAAATATTTAAAGACATTAAGTAACTTGAATGCTGAAAAATATATACGATAATTTGGTAATAAATAGTGTATGTGAATATACATACGTGTGTATATATATATTTCTCATAATTGCCTCAAATTTCAGCTTAGCTTTGATAGTGAAAATCTGTCTTAGCTCAGTTTGTACACGGCTCTATCTTTTCATTAACTCTCCATTTCATTTCGACCTCGCTAAGCCATGTTAGCTGTCAAGGATTAGAAAAGAGCTTTACGTGAATTATTCATTAGGATGAGTGGGGAAGCATTCCACTCCTGAAACAGTGCTTCTGCTACCTAATACAGGATTTCATGTCAGCTGCCCAACTACACAGGTGTTTGTTCAATCTGGCTATAGCCATTTTTATTAAAGAGCTTTCTAAAAACTAAAACTAGCCGACCTCTTTACATTTTAAAATATATTTTATAATTACTCTATCGAGAAAATTGTCCTGCAATTGTATTACTTTGCAGGACTTTTTCTGAAATGATGTAGTGGCAACAGTTTGATTTAATCTTCAAGTATAATACTGGATAGACACGGTTCATAGGAGTGCATCTTGTGAGAATGGTAATATGTAATATGACCACATTTACTCATTTGCCTTGTCAGCTATTATAATTTAATAATTTAATTCAATTTCTTTCCTTTTTTTTCTCTTTGAAATACATGCATACACATTAACTTTCACATTTAATTTAATTTTAAAATTAGATGTCGGGAGGCCTTTTTCCAAGGTCAATAAGCAAGGTTCTTAATCAAGGTACACGTCCTTTACTTCAACCACTCTGAAAGAGGGTCACCAACCTTGTTCTTAAAAATATCTCATTAAAAGGTCTGTCACTTTAAAACATATTCTGGACATTTTGAATTTGTATCCTGTCTTTCTTAAAATGCTGTCTTCTAGTGTAGTTACTCAACCTTAGTACTATTGGTATTTTGGGCCAGTTAAGGGGCTGCCCTGTGCATTGCAGACTGTTAAGCGGTATCCCTGGCCTCTGCCCTCTAGATACCAGTAGCACCTGCTTCCCTGCAAAGTTATGACAATCAAAAATATCTCCAGGGCTTCCCTGGTGGCACAGTGGTTGGGAGTCAGCCGGCCGATGCAGGGGACGCGGGTTCGTGTCCGGTCCTGGAGGATCCCACATGCCGCGGAGCGCCTGGGCCCGTGAGCCATGGCCGCTGGGCCTGCGCGGCTGGAGCCTGTGCTCCGCAACAGGAGAGGCCACAACAGTGAGAGGCCCGCGTACTGCAAAAAAAAAAAAAAAAAAAAAATCTCTAGACATTGTAAAGTATCTTCTGGCTGGGCAAACTCCACTATGCCTAGCTGAGAACCACTGTCATAGTGGTGATCTGGATTAGAAAGCCCTTATCTGCTTATCTAACTCCATTGATATGTGTTCTTTGTACCTGTGATTCTTCTTCAATCTGCATTATATTTTCAATTTAGAAACCAGCATTTTGATTTTATAACTAACAGCATTTGTTACATATTATGAATGTTATTGCTTGTGTATTATTTCCTGCTAAGGAATTATATCATTAAATGATATTCATTTCAAAACATTGAAGGTGTTATTGGATTCTAATTCAGAAAGGCCTTTGAAAAGAAAATGTGTATGGAATAATACATTGTCTCAGGGAGTCACTGAAAGAAATATTTATTCAATGTCAACTACACAGCAGGTACTGTGCTAGGTCCTTATATACAAAGGAAAAAAAATGTGGTTTATGATTTAATTAAGATTATTTAATGAGAAATTTAAAATATTAACATAGAGAAACTATAATGTAAAATGTGACCACATACTACCTATAACTTTTCTAAGTGGGCCAAGAAAGTGTTCCCAAAGCATTGTCATATAATCTGAGGTTTAACAGATGATGAGAACCTAGCAATCAAAAGGTGTGAGCCTTTCTGAGTTAGGAACTTCAGTGCTGGGAAATGATGATAAAGTGAACACACATCTATTATTGAATTTATGCTGGGTAGTTTGCCGAGCACTTAACTTGCATTGGATCTAATGTTTGTACTTTCTAATTAGACCTAGTCATCAACAACTCTTTGAAGTAATTTTTACCATTGTCATTTTAGAAATATAGATATCATGGTAGAGGGAGATAAATAACGTGGATTAAGTTGTTCAGTTAGGTGTGAATCCCAGATCTGACAGCCTCATGAGTCAAGGTCCTTAAAATTACCTTATATTATGTTATGTTTCTATATCGTATCACTTTATAAAAGAGCTAAAAATGTTTATAATATCTGTAAGTGAATTGAAAGGAAGGGATGAGGGTCTATGGGGTAAGGAGAGGACTCAGAATAGCCTTGAAAGGTAATCAGGGACTAGATCATGAAAAGCCACGTGAGAGAGATTGGATATTATCTTAAATGCAGTGGAAAGCTAAAAATGAGATTTAATGGAGCTAACGTCATTAGATTAACATTTTTTAAGGTTCTTTTTGTCTGAAGAAAGGAGCACTTATTGGAGGGGTGTGGGAAGTTAAGGCAAGGCAGAGATCCAGGTGAGATAAATGTATGTGGGTGATGAAAGTGGATTGGAGTTAATTGCATACACTTGAAATGTAGTTGGGAAATTTAATTGGAAGGTATTTCAGATTGGCTTTCTCAGGAAGCTGACGCTGAGATGGCAAGGAATATTCAGGAACATGATTAGGGAGTGCTCTTGAGGATAAACACCTGTGGGGTAAGAGAAAGAAGTCAGATTGAGCAGAGGGCAAAGTTAGGCTGTAGTGCAGCAACAAGAAATGATTTAACTGTAACTGAGTTGTGCATTCAGAGTTGTATTAGGCTGGAGTGAAAGAGTCTGAGCTTTATATCTCCACGTGGAGTAGTCACTGGACGCAGGCTCTCACCAGGAAGAGGGGGAGCTTGGGAGATCTCTTCAGCTGGGAGCAATCCCTGAACAGCACTGGCAGCTGATGACCGTCAGCTGGCAGCTCTCTTAGACGCTAGATCTTTCAGTCTTGAAGAGTAATCTGGCTGGTGCTCCTGGAAACCCAGAAGAGAAGACTCTCTGCAAAGGTTGGAAAATGAGGATAGAAATGTGTTAAGAGTTGTACCCTGGTTAATGGATTCAGCAGTATATCGACTGGCCTTTCCAAACGCTAAGTTTGTCATCAAGAATAATCAGGTATGTGGAGAAAAATGACTAACTTAATTTTGGACAGATTTGAAATTAAGTTGCATATTAGGTGTCCAAGTGAAAACTTCCAGTAGTGACTCTGATGCCTGGGTCTGAGAGGTCTGATAGGAGAGAAGTATGATAAAAATTTGAGATTCATCAATATGCAGATATAATTGCCCATATGAAATGAATAAAATTACCCTGGGAGAATGTTTAGAGGGAAAAAAGGGTGTCCAAAAATACTAACCTAGCACAATTTCATTTGGTGTTATTTACTTTTAAATTACAGAGATATTTAAAGTTTTGTTTTTATTTTAGTCACCTGTTTTATTAATAATCAATTATGGGAGAGAAGGGAATACCATTTCTCAAAAATATCATTTAATTTTCTATGAAAGAATAGATAGTTGATAAATAAAAATACAAAATAGAACCATGAAACAGCTTAAGTAGTCTGGAAGGGAGCACACCATAAGGCTGGTTGTGGAGAGTAGTTTTGGCTTTCAGTGGAGGAACACTGTAGCATATGGCTGTTTACCTTCATACTGTATTCCTGTATTTTGGGTCTTGATTTCTGTTGATTACCTGAAACTCTTAGAATCATAGACTTCTCTGTTTTAAATTTTTCCAAACACTTGGTCCATTTCATCTCCTTTTTCTGCTTATCACTTCATTTTGAAATAGCACTCTTTCAGAACAAAATATGGCAATCTCTAAAACAATTTGGGGGAAGGTAAAACTGCAAACATTTTACTATTTTTTTTTCTTTTGCCATTTCCTCTTCAGTTTCTTTGCTCTTATATTTTTCTATGCTTGTTTTTCTCTCTATATGTCTCCAAAGACCTTTTGAAATTGAAGCTTCTGAATTGGGTGTTATAATTACTTCTGATTAATACAGCATCCCATGAAGCTTATAAAGTCTGTTCATTTTCTTCTCACTAAAATGATTCAATTGTCAAACAAATAATGATAAGGTTAAGACGTCTTTTTATTATGAAAGTTTGAAGATCATTATTCTAATATACATGTCAGCTGTTATGTGCCAGAAGGATAATTTAAATGAAGGCCACTATTTTGATTTTTTTAAAAATTTACTCTTACCCTTGGACAATGTACGTTTCATATTTTAACATGGAATTTCTGTGGAAAGCTCTCAATATATTGCAAAGATATTTAAGATATTCGTTCATGGTCAGAGTTATACTGATCCTGTACAGTAACTTCATTTAAATCTTAGTAACTTTAAAATCAGGTCACTAATTTTCTTAATTTAGGGAGATGTTCATATGGAAACTAAAATGGGTTTTGCCTGAATTAAGTATATTGTCATTACATGCTGATAACATGCATCAAAGTTAATTGTTTATTAATAACCTAAGGGCCACATCATAAGGGGACAAGTGTTATCAAAGAGGTAATATCTGGGCTTCCCTGGTGGCACAGTAGTTGAGAGTCCGCCTGCCGATGCAGGGGACACGGGTTCGTGCCCGGGTCCGCAAAGATCCCACGTGCCGCGGAGCGGCTGGGCCCGTATGCCGTGGCCGCTGAGCCTGCGCGTCCGGAGCCTGTGCTCCGCAACGGGAGAGGCCTCAACAGTGAGAGGCCCGCGTACCGCAAAAAAAAAAAAAGGTAATATCCAAGTAGAAGATACCAGTCAGAACAAAATCTAGAATGAGAGCATAACAAACCATGCTTTAAAATCAGGAGGCTTTATTTTATAAGGATCAAAATACCCATTCTTAAACTCAGGGACCCTTGGTAATGTGGGAAAGAAAGAATAGAAAGAATATCTAGAGGTAAATGTTGTGAACCAGGAAATACAAGTTCCCATAAAAGTAAAATAATTCACAAGCTTGAGGGATAGAATATCTGGCAAATTATCTTAGTCACATTGCTTGTGTTTGAGGCCACAATTCCTCAATCAAGTAGGTCAAGGAGAGGAGGAAGGCTAAAGCAAATATAAGAGCAGCTAGACAAATGATGTGGCACTTTAGCAAGGGAATCAGCCTGCAGGGGAGATTCGGAGAGACCTCTGCAAGTAGAAACACCGGGATCAGGAAAAAGCATTACTGAATTAATGTCAGTGGTTTTAAATTTGAAGAGGAAAGAATTGGAGTTACAGAATGGCTTCTCAACACTGACATTACTTAGAATATTAGCCAAGGAGAAGTCTGGCTCCAAATTAGAGTATTTTTTTAAATGTATAGTATTAATCCATAAAATTGAGTGTCTGTCATATATACATATATATACACATATACGTGTGTATACAACACAACATAATTAGGTAAGCAAACCCCACTGCCACCACAGAGTAGAATATAATGAAGGGAATCACAAAGATCAGTGTGTTCCTTCTCATTGTAAATTTTATGATTCCTTTCCTTCTTTTCTATATATATACATTTACCACATATAAGAATAATTAAAAATAACACATGCTAGGTTTGCTATTTGGAGTTTATAAAAATGTGGTCATACACTCTGTAGGTTTCTGAAATTTTGTTTACATTTGCCACGCATATAAGGCATTCAAGATACTGTATTGTTAATTTTGCTGTTTTGAGATTTATAAAAATGGTATTATACTATATCCAGTTTCCTGATCATTGTTTTTCCTACAGTAATATCCTGTGGAATGGAAAGACTGAAATTTAAAAAATGTTTCTACCCCAGTGGACATTTGAGGTTTTATTTTTCTTTTTAAAATTTTTATTAGGAATATTGCTGTTCATCTTTACAAGATAATTTTAATCTGTTTCCATTGCGATGTGATGTGATTGACCAATTTACATTCTCACCAGCAATATGAGTTTCTTTTAATTTATGTAAACTTCAAAATTTGATGCTGTCAAACTTCATCAGTTCTGCGAGTCAAGTGCTAGGCAATTTATAACTTGTTTTGGTTGTCTTAATTTATATTTCCTTAGTTACTAATGAAGTCCAGTCTCTCTTCATATTATTTCTACCACTACAGTCTTTTTTCATTTGGCAAGTGTGTATTCTTTCTCAGTGTTTACATTAGGTTGTTTCCCCTTTTCTTATTGTGTTGTAGCATTTAAAAAAAATATGCAGTATTCTAATGCTAATATTTTTTAATTATATGGATTTCAAATATATTCTGATATTTTGTGGCTTTTCACTTGTCAAAGCCCTCCAGCAAGAGACTACCAGGAACACAACAGTAGTTAAATATGTTTGCTATTCATTGCTTACTACTATGAAGGAGAATCCACAGCATGGAAACCATGGATACGCCAGAAGGAGAGTGATATAAAAGTCTTATTACAGGATTTGGGCTTTTGTTAGGTAATTTTGGAGAGAGTTTAAGGAAGTGAGTGTTGCTCTGGATTGGATTCTGTCGGGAAGTTCCGTTAATTCTATGATTGGGTAACTCGATAAATCTTACCTGGAAGGCAGGAAGATAAATGTGAGGCTAAAACTATAATTGGTAAGAGGCAGCAGTTATTCATATTACCCAGTGTAGGGGGATGTTTGGTTATATTTGTGATCTGGGGAGTGTTTGTATTTTGACATCATTGTGGAGTAGTCTAAATAAGGTTCCCAGATATATCCATGTTCTAATGCCCACACCCTGTGTATGTTACTTGATATGATAAAAGAGACTTTTCAGATGTAATTAAGTCAAAGATTTTTGAGATGGGGGATTATGCTGGCAATCTGAGTGGGTACTGAACATAGTCAGAAGTGTTTTTATAAGAGGGAGTTATAGGAAGATTTGACTGTAGAAGAGAAGGCAATGTGAACCAGAGATTGCAGTGATGTGGATACAAGCCAAAGAAAGTTGGCAGCTGCTAGAATCTGTCAGAAGAAAGAAAGAGTTTTTCCTCTGGAGCCTCCAAAATGCACCAGTTCTGCCCACACTTTGATTTTAGTCCTGTGACTCACTTTGTGGACCATTATACATCATAAATCATTAACTTCTGTTTAGTAGTAGAGCAGATGTCTTAACACACATAGTCAGTAGGGGCTAAGTTCATTCTCATGATTCCAAATGCAGTTGCACAAATGAAAAACTGCATGGTTGTTTTTGTTCTTTTTGCCCTTATCAATTATTCCTAGCAATATCTCTGCAAATGCTATATAAGTATTTGAGTTATTTTTTTAAAAATCACAAAATCTCTGAAATTTGTTAGCTATTCACTTTTAGCTCTAAAGACCTTGATTGATTTTAATAGATAATGATATTTTGACCTGCTATATACTATTATAATGGTTTGAATCTTAATGACCACTGAGATCTTCAAATGGTTGATGTAATGAATAACTGTGGAAACTTACTTGGCATAAAATATTTGAGCATAGTTCCAGCCTTTGCTACAGTTATGGATAACAGAATTTACCTCAAATCAGGCAAAGGATAAAGTTAAACTGTATCTTCCATGAAAGATAGTATTTATACAATGAATCAACATTTACTAATAACTAGTAATGGTATTAGTTTCAAATATGGAAAAAATCACTCAGAAGAATAGCTAAATAGTTTTCAATTCCTCTGTATCCATTGTTGTCATGACATGAAGTGTGAAGAACAGTAGAGTAGAATGTTACTTTAACGGTCCCAAATGAATCACAGTTTCCAGTAGCCAAGCTCTTATGGAGGTTTCCTTTACATGACTCTGGTCTTTGCTGTGCATCTTGGCTTTGGCCAATGGGCCATCAGAGAAGATGACACAAGCAGAAGTTTAATCAGTTCCTGAGCATTGGGGGTTTTCCATTTGAAACATTCCTGTAACCATGTTAGAAACTCATGGTTTGACTCCAACCACTGGTTGGAGACACTACGTGGAGAGAGAGACTAGCCGACAGCCATCACCCAGACCCAGGCATGTGAGTACAGCCATCTCAAACTCTCTATCCATAGTAGGGATGTCTCAGTTCTCTTGGAGAGCTTTTAATAATCTTATCATCAAGAAGATATTTTATTAGAAAATATAAATATTATGACTGCTACAATAAATACTTCAATGCAAAATGAGTTTTATATTATCAATTTTTTGTAACTTTGTAATAAGTCTTTTTTTTATATTGGAGTACAGTTGATTAACAATGTTGTATTAGTTTCAGGTGTACAACGAAGTGATTCAGTTATACATATTATATTATCAATTTTTATTGGTGAAAAGCCCCTCAATCACATACTCTTAAAGTAGTTCCTATGAACATAAAATAAAGCAGTTCCTATGAAAAAATTTAAAAGGCTATAATCTGATATTTGAGAAGTAGAATCATAAATGACTAATAAACATTCACAAATCTTATGAATTAGTAAGGTAACAGAAAACTATAACAATGAAATATCATTTATAAGACTAAAAAATTTAAACACTTTACCACTATTAAGTTTATAGATGGCACTGATAAACAGATTCTACTGATGGAAACTTTAACTGAATAAACTTTTCAAGACAATTTGTCAATAGTGTCCACTGAAAAAAATGCACAACTTAAAAGTTGAGAATTACGTTTTATTCAGTGGACATTCTTAGAACTTAAGCCCAAGACATGAGCCTCTCAGACAGCTCTGAGGGACTGTTCCCAAAGAGGTAAGGGAGGAGCCAGGATATGTAGGAGTTTTTGCCAAAAAACAAAACAAAACATGGGAACATCAAAAGATTACTGTTAATTAAAGAAAAAAAAAGACATCTCAAGGTAATGAATTTAGTACTTTTCTTTGTATGGCCTCATTGAAATTGTTCCTTTGATATACACCTTAGCTATCTAGGGCCAGTATCCCATTTTTCTCCATCCTGAATCCCCTCAGGGTGCACAGTGGGGGCAGCTGCAGTGGCCCATGGCTTGATGGCTGAAACATCATTTGTTTACCTATATGGCAGGTGACGTTCTTTGTCCACGATATCTATCAAAATTTGAAATGATCATATATTCTGATGACAGTCTCATTACCTCACCCTAAAGAGTAAGGCTATGACCAGCTCACAAAGCCAGTCTTACATTTTTAGGAATTTTATGAGGCAGTTTATAAACCAAGTCATTTTTATTTTATTTTCCCCTCCCCCTCCCCGACCAATTCATTTTTAAAAATTAAATTACATGAACTTAGAATTAAATTATGTTTTAAGCAAAAGTAATCACTCGAAACTCATGACTACCTAATTATTCCTCTACATTTTACTGTAATCTATGCTCTTAAAGTTATTTATGTTTATTCTCTTATTTCTGTATAGTGGAACTATTCCATTTTATGGTGTACAACTGGTTATTTCCTCTCAATTCCATTTATGGTGTCATGCTGGTAGCTTGATCTGAGCTGTGGTGGAAATGTTTACACCATGGAGAATAGGTTTGTTTTTATACATGTTTGCATACATAAATTGTGGAATATTCAAAAATTAATAAAATAGTCACCAATGGACAGGGGATAAGAATAGGTTAAATGGGGGCTAGAGGTGAGAGTGAATGATTTCACTCTACGCCTGGGCCTTGTTTGGTTTTTTTTTCTTTAAATTTTTGTTAACCAAGTAAATAAAAATAAACAGTCTATAACGTTTGAAACTGCTAGAAACTTAGACTTTTGAAGCAAACAAAACTTCCCATGGGAAGCATAAATATGTAAATTAATTAAGACCTGCAAAATTCTAAATATTTATCCAAGCAGAATATTATTTTAGGTTTGGGAGAGAGAAGCGTTTTGTAAGTTCTTCTAATATCAGGTATAGAAATTATGGTAATTGAGCTTAAGGTAATTGCTTTGTTGTTGAAAGCATTGCTTACTGTAGTGGTTCTTTTGACATATTTTAGGCTGAAAAAGTACTGAACTTTTCTGTAACAAATCTTGCCAAATCTGAACTCCAAGAGTGGGCCAATGTAACATTCTTCTCACATTTTGGTTCATCACATGTTCTTTGACTTCAGTTCATATTACATCAGTTTTTTTTATATTAAGCAGGTTTATAAAGCACCATAGATTCTAGTTGTACATTGAAATTCATTGCACAAACCTACTTCCAGTGTATTACTTTGAATAAAGTCAAATATTTAATAAGAAACCCAGTTGCAAAATCATGTACATCCTCAAATGAAATTACCTCAGTAGGGACCAGTTTGACACCTTGGACTTGTATCATCACTCTTTTCCCCATTGCTTTATTTGCAATCTAATTTTCAAATTTTAATGTAAGAAAAATAAAAGCATCATGAAACCATTTAGTAGTTCTTTTTATCAATACTTTGTACAGAACATAGCAAATGAAATAGTGATTCAAGCAAAATTTATTCCCTGAAGCCCATTTGTATTTATCTATTTATCTTCCTTACTCAGCAGAGAGAATTTTGAGTAAAATAAGTATCATATTGCCATTTTTTATTTTATCCTAATTCTAGGAGCTAGAACATATTCAACATTTTTGGGGTGTTGTTCAGAAGTCAGAATTCAACAGCCTACAGGGGCCTAATTAGAACTAATTTTGAGTTCTTTTAACTTCCTTGGCTGTATAGGCTTATTTTTGAGCCCCAGGGTGTAACTCATATTTTTTTTTTGAGCTACACATCTAATACTTTCAAAGATCAAACCTTATTCCCAGGCTAAGGAAAGGCAATCAGGATGCTTGACCAAACTCAAACAATTATAAAAGGAGACTAAAAGAGAAACATATATAAATATTTCACTATTCTCTGTATTTGGCTTTTCATTTATGGTTACATCAGGGCCTTTTGGGGCTGCATAGTTGTCTCAAGGCCCACAGAGTTGAGATTGTTTTTTGATTTAAGTTATACGGATTTTCTTTTCCTGATCAGCTTTTGCCTTTTCAGAGGGCAGATCAAGTTCATCTTCTTGATTTCCGCATTAATTGTACTTAAACATCATCTCAGCTTAGAAATTTAGAATGCATTTGCATTCTTGCAAGTTAACATAATATTTACAGCATAACTGACAGGTATCCTCACACATAACACAGATTAGGAGCTAATAGGAAATCTTATGAAATTGAGAAATAAAGCTCGCAGCATCTTGTGAATTGGTGTCACCCATTCATCTTTCAAAGATGCTCAAAAAAAGCAGATCAGCAGTTGTCACATGGATGAGGGTCAGGAAATTGACTCATTCATTTAACAAACATTTTTATATGCATATCATTTTACCACTTCTGAAGAGAAGACTTTAAGATGAAGTAATTCTGATTTGTAATTTATTTAGCTTTTTCTTTTTCCAAAAAGAGAGTTTTAAGTATTTTTTCCTTATGGGAATTGATTTCCTTGTAGTCTTCTCAAAGTGTGTAAGTTTTTGTTCTCTCAGCTTTCATGCCCATCTTTGTTGCAGTATTTACTGACCTCACATGCTTACTTTTTTGAACATTTTAACCCTTTATATACTATCTTCCTCTTCCTGATATCACTGTGGTGACTCTAATAACAACAAAGATTATCCATACCCTCGTCCATTGACCTTGACCACTTCACATCCCCAAAACTCTCCCTCCCATTTAATTACCTCCTTTTATAGCTTCAACCTACTTCTCACAAATAATACCACCACATCTGAAACCTTGATTTTTAAACATCTCACTTCCTTATCATTATCTCCTCCTTCAGTGTTTTGTAATTGGATGTTGAAAATCTCTCTACAGTGAAATATCAATTCCTTTTCCTGTTGCAGCCTGACTCTCCCATCTGTGCACTAGATTCCAGCCTCTCTCTTCTTTCTATTCGTACTTTGCCTCTGCAGTTCTCTTCTTTTTGGCCTGTATTATAAATATTTTCTTTTAGTTAATTACCATTATGATAAAAATGCATTACATCTCCCACAATAAAGCTAAAAATTATCTTGCCATCAAGTTCTCCTCTAGCTACTGCTCAATTCTCTGCCAAAATTTACAAGATAGTTTCCCAAAAGTAGCGTGTATACTAAATATGTCAACTTCCCACCTTTCACAGTTCGTCTCTAACTTAATCTAACGGCTATAATTTTGACCACTGAAACTATTTTGACCAAGGTCATAAAAAGCCTCCCTCTTGACAACTACAAAAGTTAATCTCATTTTTTTTGTGGGAGGGTCACATTGTCCTTTTAGCAGCATCTGCCTCTTAACTCTTTTAGTTTTGGGTTCCCACACTCTTCATATTTTCATCTTACCTCATGGCTACTCTTCCTTATCTCTTTTCTTGGAACTTCTTGTTCACAACATTTGAGATATTCTTAGAAACATCCCTCTACCCTCTTCCTCTCTAGCTACATCATTTACTAGATGATTTCATCAAGGCATGGGATTTAAAAAATCACATATGGACAACCAAATTTTAGATTTGGGGGTCTTTACTTCTCAACTGAGTTCCAAATCCACATTAGCTGCCTTTTAAACACCTGTACTTGGATGTATCATAGAATCATCTTCTGCCCTTTTTGATCTTCTCCAACTCACATCCAATGCATCAGTAAGTCATGCTTTCTCTACCTGAAAAATATTTCTCAAATACAACTGCTCTAAGCCTACTTCAAATCATCATCATCAATTTCCCGTAACACTCTAAGATTCTCCTGATTAGTTTCCCAGCCTCCAGTGCTACACCCATTCTGCCCTTTACCACACTCCACCTAGAGTGAGATTGTCAAACGAAATCTGATCACCTTATTTCCCTGTTTGAACTATAAGACCTTTACCATAACCTGGGAGAATTTTCATGATCCAAAACCTGACTCTCTTGCCAATCTCAGGTCCTAACTCTCTCCATTGTGCTCACTCTGCTCTAGCAACATTGGCCTTCTTGCTATTCTTAATCCTCCCAGCTAGCTCTTGTCTCTAAGTCTTTGCTATGTAGTTTCTATTGCCATAATTGTTCTCATAGGTCTCTAGCCACTAGGAGTTTCATATGCTTCGGGTCTCTTCAAATGTTACCTCCTTAGGTAGGCCTTTCCTAATCACCTTGTGTAAAGCTTGTTACTCTTCACTGTCTCACTAGCCTTCTTTTTTTCATAGACTTTATCACCAGTGGAAATTACACTAATGATTCATTGATCTGATTTCTAAATTATCTCCCCCCCACCACTGCCATTTAAATTCTATAATAGTAGGTCATCGTTTCGTTCATGTCTATATTCCCAGATTCTAGGACAGAGCTTCATACATAGAAAGTGCTTGATAAATATTTGGTGAATAAATGAATCCTTACCATAAATTTGTCCAGTTATCTGATCCAAGGTGAATTGAATAAGTGTTTAGGATGAAGCCTTTGAAAATACAAAGTAAAAACTCCCTCCTAACTTTTCTTGGTTTTGTATGTTTCTGGATGCAGAGCATATTTTATTAATTATTTCATTCATGAAATATTTCTAGAAACCAGGTATACATTAAAAAAAAAATTCTACATCAAGATACCAAAGGCAAAGAAGCATTATTGAGAAACATCAGTCTCTAATAGTTATTTGTTCAAAGATAGGATAATAGTATTTGATTATAGAATTGATCTTTCTCAGAATTCCTGCCTTCTCCATCAAAATGGACATTCTATTCATGCATAATAGTATATAGGAAACTACTAGTTATAATATGTGATAGTACTTAAATCATTCACCATTTTTAATATTTATCTAGAATTTAGACTGGTTGTGGATACTTGTATCTAATAGATAATTTATTAACTTATTAAATCTTAACTACTTACCCAATCTTGAGTCACTTATTTTAGAATACTAACACATTCTTTCTAACAAGGCAACATAACTATATGATAATTCCCTTGCTAGAAGAAAATACTCCTAATCTCTGAAAGCATATACAGAGGCCTTCTGTCCATAGACTTTCTTTATATCTCTGTATCTATCCCAGTAAATTTGTGTTAATGATTATAAGTAAGCATCTCAAATAAGACCCTGCTACTTTCCATGTATGTTTAAATTTAAACTTGATACTTTGTAAAATTATTAGCACCTTCTGGGTTTCCCATGGTTCTAATGATAAGTGGAATAGCTCCCCTTGGCAAGAAAGAAATTGAATTCTATTTGGGGAAAGTCAAAGGGCTGACCTCCATTACAGGGTGTGTGTCAATGTCAGTCCTCTATGTATTCAAAATTATTCTTCATCTGTAAATCATCCTCCTGAGGGATTATTAAAGCACCAAAGTAGATTAAAAGAAAATTGGTTCATTATTTCTATGGCAAAGTTATTTTCTCACTAAAGAATTCAGTGCAGTTTAGGTCAATAAGCTCTTAAGCAAGTTCTATGTAACAAGAACTGGGTTAAGTGATATGGAACAAATAAAATAAGAAATGTCTCCTGCTTTTAAGGAACTTAAAATCTAGAAGGTAGTGTTAGTGTCAGACATGCGAACATGTAGATTTAGTTCAATATGCTAATTTATAAGATTCATAAGATAAAATATATTACTATACAATACATTTTTCTGGTCAAATCTCTGTAGAGCCTTGGGGTACATAATGAAGACAAGTAGCATTGACTTGAGAGATTTTATTAACTTCATGAAGCCATCCAGTAACAGAGATAAGGACCACGTCAAACTTTCCTAGAGAAGAAATCATTCACAAAAATTTTGTAGATGAACCCCTGACAATATATATTTCCAGTATTTCCTCACAGATTATTTTGAAATGATTATTTTTTAACAAATATTACTTATTAAAATAGGCATAAAGGATTTTTGTTGCTTTATTATTGCAAAGATTGCTTGTCAAAATGGGCATAGAAATAAGTGGAAACATCAGGTTTCTTTTCAGGGCATGGGGATTTGTATAATTCAGGTTCTTATCTTCCTCTTGCTAACTGTTGACATGCAGTGTCTATAGCACCATCAGGCTACACAGTTCCCAAATCCTTCTGGCCTTTAGGGTGTTAGACAGAGACTGGGGACAGAAAGAGAACTTGTGATGCTTTACAACATATTGCGTGTGTGTGTGTGATGGATCACTTAATAAAATGTAATATATACAAATAGATTTATAACTTCTCTATTTCTTAGTTGTAAATCTTTCTCAGTTAAATATAATTTAAAATATATACCTCATAGGGTTCTACTGAGGATAAAATCAGATAACATGTGTAGAGCCTAACTCATTCATAATGTATGTTATTAGCCTGTCCTTTCCCCCTTGGTTGTATCACATACTTTGGGTGCAAGCATACTCAAACTATTTGCGAATAAATAATGACAAGTAATATATGTTGGCATCCTTGTAAAACAAAATCTGCAATATCAAGTAGATAATGATATCATCAAAGTAAAAAGAAATGTCCTGGTTTCCATTTGAAAATAGGATTTAATCTATTTTAAAATTATCGGACATCTTATGACACTTTTCCTTTTTCAGTTAATTTTTTGTTATATTTAGGAGCGACACTGAATTCACTTTAAATTGTCCTTAATAAATTATAAAAAATCCTGTTACTTAACACTTGGAGTAGGTTCAGGATCTATCATTAAATGATAAACTCTGGCTTGAAAGTGTTCTGAGTTTGAAAGTCATCTTTGCCTCTCAGTTTATATTCTCTGGTTTTCGATTTTATCATTTATGGGTTTGGATATCAGTAGAGTTTCAATCTAAAATAATGAAACAAGTAAGTGGAAAAAAAAGAACATAGTACATAGAATTTGCAAAATAAATGCTATTTAATTAGTCTTTATTTTCCACATTTAAGTGGTTTATTTTGTTACACAAGAGATTTAAACTTCCTAGATGTATTAGTATTTTTGTTCCAAGTGTTTTTCTAATTTTACTTAATCTGTAAATCTTGCACATGAGTAAAACTGGCATGAAAATATAATAAGAAAGCTTCATTTAAGATATTTTAAAGATATTTTAAGATATAAAGAAGATTTAAACTTCAAGCAATGCCAATTAATGCCAATACTATATTTGTTCATAAGTTTCTTAATTATTATTTTCTGCATGAAGATAGTGTATTAAAAACATCCTGGAATACAGACCTAGTTTTAAATTCTGATAAAGCTACTTTTAAGTTGGGGTAGAGCTACTAGCTTTGTGTGTGATCTTGGTTATTTGTTTTTTTTTGTTTGTTCGTTTGTTTTTTTTCTTATACTTTCTGAACTTTAGCTTTTCATCTGTCACATATGTCTGATAATACATACATCATAGATCATTATGAAGATTTAATAAAATCGTATTTATAATTGCTAGCCCATATCTTGGTAATGATAGGTATTCAATTGCACATTTTCATTACTTAAACCATTACTTAGAAAACCAGCAGTATAAAATCACAACTTAAATAATTTATGTATTTATATATAAACATTTTATATATAGTGTGTGTGTGTGTGTGTGTGTGTGTGTGTAAATACCATATTGATTGTTTGGCTATTCTAAAAGAAATAGAAGAGGGTCTTATTGTTCTATTATAGAAATATGTATTAAAAACAAATATGGACAGAAGGTAAACAAAAATCAAGTTATAATATATAAGAAATAGTTGGGCTTCCCTGGTGGCGCAGTGGTTGAGAGTCCGCCTGCCGATGCAGGGGACATGGGTTCGTGCCCCGGTCTGGGAGGATCCCACATGCCACGGAGCGGCTGGGCCCGTGAGCCATGGCCACTGAGCCTGTGCGTCCGGAGCCTGTGCTCTGCAATGGGAGAGGCCAAAACAGTGAGAGGCCCATGTACTGCAAAAAAAAAAAAAAAAATAGTTAACATAGTACCATATTTATTCCATCCATCTACCCAGCCATCCTAGCATGGATCCAATCATCAATTATTCAAACAACAATTTAATGGGAGGCTATCCCATTTGAAATTACAACTAAGTAGAACACACTAATCTATAGATTCTGATCACAAAATATGTCCAATAAGGCCATTTTTTTTGCTTAATTATATCCCTTTTCTGAACTTACTTCAGATTTCTCTTTACATCCTGTCTAGTGCTCATCTTGACTGTTGTTACTTATCTGCTGTGGCCAGTACTTGTACCTTCAATGTTTTTGGCAAATGACACCTAGAAAGCCACACCAGCTCTGAGAACACTCTGAGATGGGATAAACAAAGGCCAGCTCTTGCATCTGTCCCTTGGGTGGCCACTAGACAGGTCAAAATGAGCAACCATGTTTCCTTGCAAATAGAGTCTGGGTTGCGAGCTCCGGTACAAGCAGTGTGCACCAGGGGTAGTATGGGCTTCCATGCCAAAATGAGGATGAGGGATGGCAGCATCACAAAGCAGAATTCTTTTGTCACCTAGTCTTTCGCTGGTTTGCTTAAGTTTTTGGCTGATTCCAGAATTCTGTAA
The DNA here is from genome assembly GCF_951394435.1 of Stenella coeruleoalba. Lineage (NCBI taxonomy): Eukaryota > Metazoa > Chordata > Mammalia > Artiodactyla > Delphinidae > Stenella > Stenella coeruleoalba. The sequence continues at coordinate 44,743,247 of NC_137153.1, forward strand.
AAGTTGACTCTCTTTGTTTTCACCAGCTCATTAGTTCCTTTTGTAGAGAGAATCCCTAGAGTTTCCTACCCCACCATTTTTGATTATGTCACTCTCCTGAGTTTTCTTTTAAGCAGCGTATATGAAATAGCAAAGGAAGTTAAGGCCAGTCTTTCCTGTCGTCTTAGAAGAAAGCAAGTACACAAACACACAAACCATTCCCATGTCGTCTGTGAACGAATACTTCTGACCTGTACATTCACCCATTCCTCTTTCTTTTTCCAATGAAAAAGGCGTTATCTATGGCAACGGTATACAAGTTCCTGTCTGCCTGCCCTGAGCTCCATTTTTCTATCAGTCCAGGATGAACACAAGTTGGAAGAAATTGCCCTCCCTTCCCTGAGTCTACGTGGTAAACTCATCTAGTTGGGATTGAAGTCTGTCTGTTTGTATTCCTGATTACTGACTGGAGCCTGGTGGGCATAACCCATAAGCACTTTACTTTTTTTTTCTTTTTTTTCTTTAATATCTTTATTGGAGTATAATTGCTTTACAATGGTGTGTTAGTTTCTGCTTTATAACAAAGTGAATCAGTTATACATATGTTCCCATATCTCTTCCCTCTTGCGTCTCCCTCCCTCCCACCCTCCCTATCCCACCCCTCTAGGTGGTCACAAACCACCTAGCTGATCTCCCTGTGCTATGTGGCTGCTTCCCACTAGCTATCTATTTTATGTTTGGTAGTGTATATATGTCCATGTCACTCTCTCACTTTATCACGGCTTACCCTTCCCCCTCCCCATATCCTCAAGTCCATTCTCGAGGAGGTCTGTATCTTTATTCCCGTCTTACCCCTAGGTTCTTCATGACCTTTTTATTTTTTTCCTTAGTTTCCATATATATGTGTTAGCATACAGTATTTGTTTTTCTCTTTGTGACTTACTTCACTCCGTATGACAGACTCTAAGTCCAATCACCTCATTACAAATATCTCAATTTTGTTTTTTTTATGGCTGAGTAATATTCCATTGTATATATGTGCCACGTCTTCTTTTTTTTTTTTAACATCTTTATTGGGGTATAATTGCTTTACAATGGTGTGTTAGTTTCTGCTTTATAACAAAGTGAATCAGTTATACATATACATATGTCCCCATATCTCTTCCCTCTTGCATCTCCCTCCCTCCCACCCTCCCTATCCCACCCCTCCAGGCGGTCACAAAGCACTGAGCTGACCTCCCTGTGCTATGCGGCTGCTTCCCACTAGCTATCTACCTTACGTTTGGTAGTGTATATATGTCCATGCCCCTCTCTCGCTTTGTCACAGCTCACCCTTCCCCCTCCCCATATCCTCAAGTCCATTCTCTAGGTCTGTGTCTTTATTCCTGTCTTACCCCTAGGTTCTTCATGACAGTTTTTGAAGGTCTGTGTCTTTATTCCTGTCTTACCCCTAGGTTCTTCATGACATTTTTTTTTCTTAAATTCCATATATATGTGTTAGCATACAGTATTTGTCTTTCTGTTTCTGACTTACTTCACTCTGTATGACAGACTCTAGGTCTATCCACCACATTACAAATAGCTCAATTTCGTTTCTTTTTATGGCCGAGTAATATTCAATTGTACATATGTGCCACATCTTCTTTATCCATTCATCCGATGACGGACACTTAGGTTGCTTCCATCTCCTGGCTATTGTAAGTAGAGCTGCAATGGACATTTTGGTACATGACTCTTTTTGAATTATGGTTTTCTCGGGGTATATGCCCAGTAGTGGGATTGCTGGGTCGTATGGTAGTTCTAGTTTTAGTTCTTTAAGGGACCTCCATACTGTTCTCCACAGTGGCTGTATCAATTTACATTCCTACCAACAGTGCAAGAGTGTTCCCTTTTCTCCACACCCTCTCCAGCATTTATTGTTTCTAGATTTTTTGATGATGGCCATTGTGACTGGTGTGAGATGATATCTCATTGTAGTTTTGATTTGCATTTCTCTAATGATTAATGATGTTGAGCATTCTTTCATGTGTTTGTTGGCAATAAAATTGAATTGAATAAAATTAAATCTATGACCGCAATTGGTTTTCTTAATATTGTCTCCATCGTTCGTGGAAGGTTGTTTCAATACACCACCTGAAGGATATAATTATCTAGCCATCTGAAGTGATGAGAGCATAATCTAAAGTGCTTATGTGTTTATACAGATTGCCAACAAACGCATAAGCACTTTAGATGATGCTCTCATCACTTCAGATGGCTAGATAGTTATCTCCTTCAGGTGATGTATTGAAACAACCTTCCACGAACGATGGAGACAATATTAAGAAAACCAATTGCGGTCATAGATTTAATGTTTTTCAATTCAATTTTATTAATACTAAAACTGATCTGTTTATCTTTTATGATTCTGTATGTGTGTGTGTGTGTGTGTGTGCATTTTCTCCATTAGTATAAGCAATATCAGTGGTTGAAAGGGTATGATTGATTATTCACCACAAATGACGCTTTGTCTGGAAAACAGTAAGAAATAGAGTGGGACTTACATTTAGTAACCAGAGTAAATAGAGTTATGCATATAGATCAAAGTGGAGTCATTAATGAAGGAAACATTAGCTCAAGCCTTTACTTGACAAGGTAAAGCCACTTTCTCTGTGGCTGTTCTTCATCATCACGTGGTTATTTTTTAACTGGTATAGTGTTTTTGGCCCTTCGTACCTAACAGCTGTTTGAGCCTTGGCTTGTTGGCGTTGGCCTACTTAGGAGCAGCACAGAATTAAATAGTCTACAAAGAGTTATCTTTTAATCCCTAATTATTGTCTGTGTTGAATTGTGTTTTTTCCACTTGGATTGCAGGCCAGCAATTTGTACATGAGTTATAGATTAATAGTGTATTATACATTTAGCTATACATTTCTGGTGGTAGACATTTGTGGATGGTATCAGATGAACAGCCTCTAATTCTCTTCCTCTTTATATTATTTCAAATTTTATATGAGACCAAGAGAATATGGATATCTTATTTTAAGGGAGGGAGTAGAAGCTATCTGTCCTAAAGTTAATGATCGCCCACTCATATCCAGCTAGCACATGACAGGTTTGTTATACATAGGTTCAGATCATGGTTTTGAACTTAAAGGACTCAGAAACCTCAGAAAGGGAGAATAGAATGGCAGAACTGTTTTTCCTCATACATCTTGAGACCTTCATTTGCTGCCTCTCTGATATATTTCTTAATGTCTTCACTTTCTCTTCTTCATTTACAAAGGGCATTGACACAGTAGTCAAGTATGGCTTTGTTTGTGTTGTTGCTTATAATAGAAATAAAAAGCATTTTTCTTAAAATCAGGAAAAGAGCAAAAGTTTCATATGAACAGCAGAAGACACAGTATGTAGCCATACATAATTTCACTTGCACAAATAGTTTACCCACTACATCATTTTTCTGTTTGTTCTTATTTGGCCCTTTTTTTACGCCTAAATATTAGTTTGAATCATATAAAATTGTTTTCTGTGAGAGGGGGCAACATTGTTTTAGGTTGAATATTGACACTTACACTGACAATGATTCAACTTAAAGCCATATGCCAAGAAGCAATCTAGTAATTGGGACTGTTGGAAAATCTACTAGATAGGAATTCTAATATCAATTGTAGGAATAAGTTTTGAACCATTGGTTTTGGAGAATAATATGCTCAAGGAATATCTATCCATATGAAACTAAAGGATTATCTGAATGGGGAATTTGAAAAAAATTATTGCAATAATAGGTTGAGTGAAATTTTTCCTAATGTCCTGGAATTTTAGCTAAGTCCTAGAAGAGGAAAATATCCTCACATTTTAAAGAAAACACTCAATCAGCCTCCAGAATTTTACAAGTGTCTGCTTCAACTTAATACAACTTAATACAAATCTCCTTTCTGTATTTATTGAGTACAAGGATGGATTGAGAGAAGGTTGAATGATCTTCTTGTGGTGAATGGTTTTCCAGGGAGACAAATGATGATTTCCCATCCCAAAAGCCAAGTGAGAGGAAGTACTCACAAAAACTGAATGGAGAGTCTGAAAGAGGAGTGGGTTGGCATTTCTTGGATTGAGCATCTAACCAGGCATTATATGTGCTCATAATTTTTGTGTGTTAACCTGAACAAATACAGGAGAATTGGAGAGAGGTGAGGAAAGGAGAAAAGGAGTAGCAGCAGTGCAATAGCCTGAAGTTTCATGATTTGCTTTGTCAAGAATTTGTGAAATTCTTGTAAATTGAGTGTTCACCATGAAAGGTAACTAGTAGTCATTTTGTGGAGGATTTCAACAGTAAATGTTGCACAATGGACTATCAATCATAATTTTTGAGGTGAGGTTTAAGAGATTGCTTTTAAGACATACTTGTCATAGCAGAGAATCGTGCAATGAGGAGGTCTTTCAAGGTACTCTGAAGAACCCATATATATATATATATATACACACACACACACACACACACACACACACACACACACACACACCCCACACACACACACACATACACAAAAGACAGTACTTGAACACCTGCAATATATCTTCCCTGACTATGGCTTCCATGGCCAGGAACAGTGTGTTAGAGAAGTATAAACCAAAACACAAGACAAACCGAAGACAAACTTACTCCTTGTTCACCCAGTTTGTTAAGAGACATTTGCCCTTTTCTCCTTCTCCTCTCCACTCAGTAGTGGAGTCTCTCTAGAGCCTAGATGATGGATGTAGGTGAGATAATGTACATAAAGAGAAGGACATGCCCTAGCACCTACTCCCAAACCCACAACCCACATGTTAAACCTGCCCTTAGGGAGAAGAAAACTTTGAATTTGTCTTGAGATCAATGGCCAAACACTTGCGAAGTTTTAATAGTTAGAACTGACCAACAAATTATGAGACCTACTCAAGCTGTTGTTAAGAGATAGGAAAGGAGGGGCTTCCCTGGTGGCACAGTGGTTAAGAATCCGCCTGCCAATGCAGGGGACACGGGTTCAAGCCCTCGTCCGGGGAGATCCCACATGCCGTGGAGCAACTAAGCCTGTGCGCCACAACTACTGAGCCTGCGTGCCACAACTGCTGAAGTCCATGTGCCTAGAGCCCGTGCTCCGCAGCAAGGGAAGCCACCGCAATGGGAAGCCCGCGCACCACAACGAAGAGTACCCCCTGCTCACTGCAACTAGAGAAAGCCCACGTGCAGCAATGAAGACCCAACACAGCCAAAAATAAATAAATTAAAGAAATAAATTTAAAAAAAAAAAGAGATAGGAAAGGAGATCTGACAGAACATAGCTGAATATAATGATGGGAGAAAATAAATATATTACATATTTTATACCCTAGAATAGTAAGACTCATCAAACTCATTATATAAAACACTATAACAAATAAGAGATGATGAGGAATGATTAGGTAATTGAATTTATGGTTTTCCTTATCAGGGAACAAAGCAAAAGGTAGAATGAAAGGTTTACAGAAGATTTCTGAAGCTTACACTTTCCTTGCATGACTAGAAAGAAGTCCTCTCTGAGGAGTTAATAACCTGATAAGTGCACTCCTCTCAGATCAAACAGACCTTCATGATAAAAGACATCTTTGTCTCACCTCTGCAAAACCAAGCTGACCAAGATGACAGGATGAAAAAAGAAATATTTGTCTCAAGATATATAAGTCCTGACCCTACAGAGCACAGGCTGAAAAAATGACAAAAGTTCAGTCAGTTGCTTTGAATTTGTCCAAAAGATCACTGGAAATGATGGGATTCCTTCTTAATCTTCCTTTTGCTTCACTTAAACCACGGTTACCTCGCTCATGGATTATGGAAACTATGAACACCTAGTCATGCAAGGTAGTTGTGTCTGAGTTTGTGTGTGTGTATGTGTGTGTATTCCTGGAGTGAAATTTTTGATATGGTAATTTTTCATAAACTTTTCATCTTATGGACATTGTTTATCATTGTATTTTACTATATTAACTTGAACAGAACTCATAATATGATTCCTTATGTTTATCTCCAAAGGAACCAAGTCCCCATTATACTAAACAAAGTTAAAACAATTTTAGATATTTTGGCTTTTGGAATTTTCTAGATAACAAAGCATTCCTGATATAGTAGCCAATAGCAATAATTTATAAAATCATCCAGTACAGGTTTATATATACTGACCATGATATGAAAGGATTTCCTGTGGAAGAGATTGAAAATTCCCTCCCATTATAATGAGTACAAAGTTTTAGGGATATCACCTGAATAACCTAATGTCCTTTCTAAAAACCTACCTTCTGCAAATACATTTTATAATTTTTCTACTCTGTAATTTTTTCCCCTTTTACTCAATAAACTGTATGTTTACATAAAGTATAAAATTTGTATTTGGCTACCTTGTCTTCCCAGTAAAAAGATAGCTGTTAACATTATTGATCATGATTCTATTTTTCCATTTCAATAAAATACAAATAGTCATTTAGTAACAATATTTATTGACTATGTGTTGCTATATTTATTCACCTCTAAGTAAACATGACAAGTCAATGTGAGCTTGGGAAGTAAATGCTGTTGAAGATTTGGCCTTCAAGGTGAGGCTGACTTTCATTTTTCTTATCTATTGAAGTATAGTATTCAGTAATATGTACATTCCTTCTGCTTTTAGTAGCATTTACTGTTTCTCTGTAGCTGGTAGCCAGTACTTTCATTTTAAACAGAATCTCAAATAAGTCCACTGACATTTAAAAACTGTAGACACATCTAAAACATGGAAATTTAGAATGATTTTTTGGCTTGGGAATTGAAAACATCCAGCAGTAATTAAGGTGTCTTATTTAGTTCTGACCTGATGGTTCTGTTGCTTGTAATTTATCATGTTTAATTCTTGTGGAGGTATCTTAAATAACTCTTCAAAGGTCACTGAAAATATCCCAGGGATTTAAAGGATTCAGTGGATTTTTGTGAAAGGATTCATGTTTAACCTTTAAAATATAAAGTAATATAAATTTGCAAACAACCCTTAGGAATAGCTGATAATTGATCCTTTCAATTTTTTAATCAAATAATAGTGAAAAATAAATGATTACACATACTGAGAACAATTTAGATTGTATATATGTATACGTGTGTATATACATATATAGAATATAAGTAAATATACATGTATGTGGACTATATACAAATATATCTAAAATAAAATGTGTACATCTTACAATATGTCTTTTTAGATCTTGTAATAGTTGTGAAAACTCTATTTTTTAGCTCAGTATACTACTTTACTCAAAGGTCTAGATTGTTTTTCATGAATACCTTGTCTAGCCATCACTCTTGAGCAGAGAATTACATTAAGAAGTTTAATAGAAGATTTCATATAAAAGACTTTAAGCTGAAAATTCCCTTTCCTCATAAAATCCAATTCAGTGTTTAAAATGATCCTCTTATTAGGAGTTAGAGAGGAAGTTACCTTCCAATTCTAGGCTCATAATGACTACAGAGTTGGTGGTTGTGGTGGAGCCATGTTCTCATCCGCAATGGGTTATTAAAAGCATATTTGAAAATAAAGCAATAAAATTACATATGATAATTGAGAATTCTATTCATAGTAATATAAAACATATTATAATATCTCTTGTTCTTGCTTTAAAAGATACCGAGTTTCTTTGACCCTGGCAAACCAGCTGAGAGATAAGACTTTGCAAAACCATGATGGTCTACTAGTAATCTCTTGCCACAGATACTGGAGGCTTTGAGCTAGGAATTACCTTTCTGCATTACTATATTCCTGTTCCCCACCCAGTGACCACCAACCCTCCACCACACACACAGGTTAAGGAAACATATTCAATTCCAATCATTAACGGGTTGGTGTGGTAAAGCAGGCTGAGTTTTGGTGTGTCTTGAATAAGTGCCCAGCATGATCAAGAAGTTCCAAGTTATCCGGAAGTTCGAGGAGTTCCTACATCAAATTGGCAAGTGGAGAGAGAAGAAAGGGCAGAGAGCTGTGACCACATTCCTTTCCAGGGCAAGATGGAGGATCTTGTTTCCTCATCTTAATAACAAAATCATCTATCAAATACTTAAATTATCTTTAAGGATGCATAACACTTCCTTCATCCAGAAGAAAAAGTCATTATCATTTATCTCAGTAAGCTGATTCATGAACCATATGTGCATTAAAATAGGCAAACAGGTTGTATATGATGGTTAAATATGGCATTTGAATGTTGTATCTATATCTTACTAACACCATTGCTTCTATTACATTTCCAGTGTTTGTGGGACCTAAAGATATTACAGTCTTTGGGAATTTTTTTCCCATCATTCCCTTTCCTCAATTGCTCTGACATCTACTGGACACATGAAGTCTCAGCTGATAGAAAAATAAAAGTATTTTTTTCATTAGTGCTATATTTTTTCTTCCAAATATCTTAGCCCTTCACTTTTTTTTTCTTGGCAGAAATAATGTTACTTTTACAACCATGGGACTTCAGTATGTAGAATTCTCTGTAGCATTTCATTGTATCAATCTTATATAACCTGATAAAGAGTAACTACGGCAGAAACTCTCAGCTACTTTTCTGTATACCTTGAATTTACCCGATAATCTAACTCCTGAATTATTTACCTTAAAAAGGCAAGCCCACATCAAATGATTTGTCTGTTTTTGTGAACACAGAGAAATTAAACTTAGTACTGCTGATGAGCATCATCTGATGGTGAGAAAAAAAAAAAAAAATTCTTCAGAACAGCATCTTTCTGAAGAAAGAGTCAAAGACAGGAAGATAAAAATCTGTTTCAAACTTTATATTTAAAACAGTTCTTCACATAGAAGTGTGCCTTATCTCCCACAGGGAAAATAAAGAAGATTAGTACAGCACTGATTTGACATTGAATTAAAAACTGCTCGAAAGAGAGAAACCCAGAAGAACTAAAGGGTTTTTGTTTAAAGTGTCCAGGAAGGAATCTGAATATTAAATATTTAAATTCAAAGAAGAAATTTGAAATAGCAAGAACTAGAAAACAAGTTGAAGGGAGAGGTGATTGTAATAAGTATGATTAAGAACAGAAACAGTGAGATTCAAATATAAAGAATTCAAAGAATAAGCAATATAAAACTGTAAAACGTAGATATCAAAAGACTATGCTGATAGAATGAGAGTATGATTTTATATTACAGACAGGCATGCAATTAATAAGGTTATAGTTTAGTGACTTATTTGTTTAAGCTTTTTTAAGGGGTTATTTTAAAAAGTTTTATTTCTTAAATTGGTCAACATGAAAATGGTGGTTTGAGAGAGTCTAATCAGTTTATTACATGTATTTTCATACTCTAACCATACCAAAAGAAATTTATTTTTTTCTTTAAAAATAATTCAGGATTTTAGGTGACCTCCTAATATATAATACTAGTAACATTTTATCTCAATGTCAAAAGGGAGGGCATGCTTATTTGGCTTCATCTATGTGAAAATCATAATTTTGAAATAGGCTTTTCTCAATCTCTCTTCAGTCTTCACATGTTCAGTATAAGTTTTCTAATCAATATTTCTCCCTTCTGATTTTTTTTCCTGTTAATAGCATTGAATAATTAGAACTTCGACAAACATGCAAATTAGCAATGTTTTATGATCAATAATAAATTTGTTACAGTTCTTTAGACCTTAATAATTTCATAACAATTTCAAATTTACATTCAAGGGTGAGTTTATTAATTTGGAATTCAATTAATATAAGGCAAAATATTAAGAACTCTTTAAACTGTATTATTTATTCTATGTCTGGGTACAGTTGATTCCTCTAGTTTATATAAAAAGTAATATAAAAGGCAGGAAATGGAGTAAGACTGCGGAAGTGAAAAGAGAATATATACAAGACCAGACCATAACAGTGAGTTATACCATACCAGGCATCAAATATTTAATTTTGAAAAAAACTGTGGCCAAGGCAAAGTTTCTGGGAGCATGTGATTACTTTAGAGAAGTGTCAAGTTCCTAGCCTTTGGCAAAACATTCAGTGCCCTGAGTTTGCTCTCAAATTGAGTTTTTCTCTCTATATATACATGATACCTTGTAGTGGTACCTGCAAGTTATACCCAGTTCACTTGGCTGTGTACGTTTCATTAAATTTAATTTCTGTTGTATTATCTTATATCTCAATTGGTGATAACCTGTATATGAAAATCATTGTACTATCTTAGTTTATATCACTGCCATTCCATGCATCCTTGTGTTACCAGAATTTGTTTTCTGGTTATCATTCAGCAAACTTTTATTGAGTCAATACTCTGGAGTAAGATTTTTGCAGTGAAAAAAAATATTGATATGGTCTCTAACTTAAAATTAATAAACCCTTCAAAATACAGAGAAATCCATATGCTTCAATCACAGTAACGTGTTTTAAATAATAATTGTGAAAAAGGTTGGACAAATAATACAATTTATGTTGAAAGGACCCTTGAAAACTCAGCTCTGGAACTTTCTTTCACTGTTTATATGCTTAGCATCCCATGAGAGATGATCAAGAGGATATTCACATTTCTATTTTTAAGAAATTGATTTCATTATAAGGCAAGAAATTTTTGCATGTATTCAAACTCTGCTTATTAACATGTTCCTGCATAAATCTTTAACATTTAAATTGCCCCAGTGTGACTTAAACCACTGTAAGCTAAAATGCTGTTTGAGTTTCATTAATATATAAAACAGATAAGAGAGAGCCAGGGCATAAATATAAGGAGCTGATAAGATTCAGGACAAGTCAGAGAGGCCTAAAATCAGGGTTAACATGTAATGTATCATCCAAATCAGTCACTTTAGAAACTGTAAAAGATACTATTAATAATTACACCAGTACAATAGACATAAAACCTTCCATCAGCCACTCCCCCTTGCCATTGACTGTGAGAGTTTAATACAAGATACTATTAAAAGGCTTGGGATTTGGTAGGGGTTTCAATTTTCACAGTATTCTAGAGATGTAAATCTTGTTTTATCATGTCGCTTTTTATTAATCATCTCTTTGGCCTAATGTTGAATGTTTGCCATTGGTGTAAAAATAGCTTCCCAGTATTTTTCCACATTTGCTGAAACGATTCAATTTTCATGCTAATTAAAATGTAATACTTTACCTGAAACCTCACACACACAGACAGACACACACATACCCCTTATACATAATTCTAGGATCATATGTCAAATAAGAACAGTGATAACTATTTATATCAACTGTAATCTGTTTTCTTTTGTTACTAGCACAGTTGATATCCCATGACGGAAATTATTTGCTTAATGACAGATTAGATTTAAAGCACAAATTTGCCCACTAAACCAGGTATCTCTGCACCTTACAATATTTCCAAGAAATAGAGAATTAGGTTTGAAAGAGACTGACCACTTAAAGTTACACAACCCAGAGATTAGTGATTTGATCAAAACTGTATCTCACTTGATAATATTTTTTTTAAAAAGTGCATCCTAATGATAGGTAAGGTTTCTTCGTACAACCTCTAGTACCTGTCTTCTCCATCTCCAATCTCTCATTCCCCAAGTGCTTTATCCCCCAAATGTATCATTTTGGATTATTGTGATAATCTTTAATCTCCTAATTGGTCTCCTTCCCTAGAATCTCACACTCTCGAAATTCACCCTAGATCTTTTTACCATAGTCATCTGGATAAAATACAAATTTAATCATGTACCTTGCCTCCCATGTTAATAATTCAAAAGCTCCACGTTGTCTATGGGACAATGAGGTATCTAAATTGCTTAGAGTAACAGGCCAAGGATCCTGTGTCTTGACACCTCTCTGACATTTCTCATTTTCCATACCCCTTCCTCATGGCATTCACTCTTAATTGAATTCACTTTTCTTTCTTCCCAACTGGTCAGCATCTGCTGATTTACAAAATTCAGTTCAAGCTGGCTTTTTCATAAGTTTTCTGACTCCTTTCATTCCGTTAAATTTAATCACCAACTCCTTTGTGAATCCACTGTACTGTGTATGCATTTCTGTGATATTTTACGCAGGCTATTTTATTTCATACAGGTATCTCAGGATCAATAGGTATAGTTACATTTTCAATTTCTAACATCTATAATAGTACCTGAAAAAAAGTAATCATTAAATTTAAAAAAATGTAAACATTAAATAAATTCTGTTTGATAAGTGAATAAGTGAGTTACCATGGATGAGTAATAAGTCTTTCCCAGTTCTAAAATTCTGTAATTTTCGGTATTTGGACTCTAAGACCATCCTTGATATAGCAGCTAAATTAACTACCTTGTCCACTTCAGATTTTATTCTCCCTCCCACTCTTAGTACACTATGCCTCAGCCTATTTGGGCCAGTTAAGTGGAATCCTAAATAGATCTTCTCAAGATCTTTTGGATTAGTTAGTACTGTACAGTACATAGAAGATATCCTTTATTCTAAACCTGGAAATCACATTTCTTTGTTGGAATATTTTTGATCACAGTTTCAATTTCAGTGCTTGTGATTGGTCTGTCATATTTTCTATTTCTTCCTGATTCAGTCTTGGCAGGTTGTGCATTTCTACGAATTTGTCCATTTCTTCCAGGTTGTCCATTTTATTGGCATAGAGTCGCTTATAGTAATCTCTCATGATCTTTTGTATTTCTGCAGTGTCAGTTGTTACTTCTCGTTTTTCATTTCTAATTCTATTGATTTGAGTCTTCTCCCTTTTTTTCTTGATGAGTTTGGCTAATGGTTTATCAATTTTGTTTATCTCCTCAAAGAACCACCTTTTAGTTTTACTGATCTTTGCTATCGTTTCCTTCATTTCTTTTTCATTTATTTCTGATCTGATTTTTATGATTTCTTTCCTTCTGCTAACTTTGGGGTTTTTTTGTTCTTCTTTCGCTAATTGCTTTAGGTGCAAGGTTAGGTTGTTTATTCGAGATGTTTCCTGTTTCTTAAGATAGGATTGTATTGCTATAAACTTCCCTCTTAGAACTGCTTTTGCTGCATCCCATAGGTTTTGGGTTGTCGTGTCTCCATTGTCATTTGTTTCTAGGTATTTTTTTATTTCCTCTTTGATTTCTTCAGTGATCACTTCGTTATTAAGTAGTGTATTGTTTAGCCTCCATGTGTTTGTATTTTTTACAGATCTTTTCCTGTAATTGATATCTAGTCTCATAGCGTTGTGGTCGGAAAAGATACTTGATACAATTTCAATTTTCTTAAATTTACCAAGGCTTGATTTGTGACCCAAGATATGATCTATCCTGGAGAATGTTCCATGAGCACTTGAGAAAAATGTGTGTTCTGTTGTTTTTGGATGGAATGTCCTATAAATATCAATTAAGTCGATCTTGTTTAATGTATCATTTAAAGCTTGTGTTTCCTTATTTATTTTCATTTTGGATGATCTGTCCATGTGTGAAAGTGGGGTGTTAAAGTCCCCTACTATGAATGTGTTACTGTCGATTTCCCATTTTATGGCTGTTAGTATTTGCCTTATGTATTGAGGTGCTCCTATGTTGGGTGCATAAATATTTGCAATTGTTATATCTTCTTCTTGGATTGATCCCTTGATCATTATGTAGTGGCCTTCTTTGTCTTTTCTAACATTCATTATTTTAAAATCTGTTTTGTCTATTTGAGAATTGCTACTCCAGCTTTCTTTTGGTTTCCATTTGCATGAAATATCTTTTTCCATCCCCTTACTTTCAGTCTGTATGTGTCTCTAGGTCTGAAGTGGGTCTCTTTTAGACAGCAGATATAAGGGTCTTGTTTTTGTATCCATTCAGCTAATCTGTGTCTTTTCGTGGGAGCATTTATTCCATTTACATTTAAGGTAATTATCAATATGTATGTTCCTATTCCTATTTTCTTAATTGTTTTGGGTTCGTTATTGTAGGTCTTTTCCTTCTCTTGTGTTTCTTGCCTAGAGAAGTTCCTTTAGCAGTTGTTGTAAAGATGGTTTTGTGGTGCTGAACTCTCTCAGCTTTTGCTTGTCTGTAAATGTTTTAATTTTTCCATCAAATCTGAATGAGATCCTGCTGGGTAGAGTAATCTTGGTTGCAGGTTTTTCTCCTTCATCACTTTAAATATGTCCTGCCAGTCCCTTCTGGCTTGCAGAGTTTCTGTTGAAAGATCAGCTTTTAACCTTATGGGGATTCCCTTGTGTGTTATTTGTTGTTTTTTCCTTGCTGCTTTTAATAAGTTTTCTTTGTATTTAATTTTTGACAGTTTGATTAATATGTGTCTTGGCGTATTTCTCCTTGGATTTATCCTGTATGGGACTCTCTGTGCTTCCTGGACTTGATTAACTATTTCCTTTCCCATATTAGGGAAGTTTTCAACTATGATCTCTTCATATATTTTCTCAGTCCCTTTCTTTTTCTCTTCTTCTTCTTCTGGAACCCCTATAATTCGAATGTTGGTGTGTTTAATGTTGTCCCAGACGTCTCTGAGACTGTCCTCAGTTCTTTTCATTCTTTTTTTCTTTATTCTGCTCTGCAGTAGTTATTTCCACTATTTTATCTTCCAGGTCACTTATCCGTTCTTCTGCCTCAGTTATTCTGCTATTGATCCCATCTAGAGTATTTTTAATTTCATTTATTGTGTTGTTCATCACTGTTTGTTTCATCTTTAGTTCTTCTAGGTCCTTGTTAAATGTTTCTTGCATTTTGTCTATTCTATTTCCAAGATTTTGGATCATCTTTACTGTCATTATTCTGAATTCTTTTTCAGGTAGACTGCCTATTTCCTCTTCATTTTTTAGGTCTGGTGGGTTTTTATCTTGCTCCTTCATCTGCTGTGTGTTTTTCTGTCTTCTCATTTTGCTTATCTTACTGTGTTTGGGGTCTCCTTTTTGCAGGCTGCAGGTTCATAGTTCCCGTTGTTTTTGATGTCTGTCTCCAGTGGCTAAGGTTGGTTCAGTGGGTTGTGTAGGCTTCGTGGTGGAGGGGACTAGTGCCTGTGTTCTGGTGGATGAGGCTGGATCTTGTCTTTCTAGTGGGCAGGTCCACGTTTTGTGGTGTGTTTTGGGGTGTCTGTGGCCTTATTATGATTTTAGGCAGCCTCTCTACTAATGGGTGGGGTTGTGTTCCTGTCTTGCTAGTTGTTTGGCATAGGATATCCAGCACTGTAGCTTGCTGGTCGTTGAGTGAAGCTGGGTGCTGGTGTTGAGATGGAGATCTCTGGGAGATTTTTGCCATTTGATATTATGTGGAGCTGATAGGTCTTTTGTGAATCAGTGTCCTGACGTTGTCTCCTCCACCTCAGAGGCACAGCACTGACTCCTGGCTGGAGCACCAAGAGCCTTTCATCCACACGGCTCAGAATAAAAGGGAGAAAAAGTAGAAAGAAAGAATTAGTAGAAGAAAGAAAGAAAGAAAGAAAGAAAGGAAGGAGGAAGGGAGGGAGGGAGGAAGGAGGGAAGCAAGGAAAAAAAGAAAGATAAAGTAAATAAAATAAAGTAAGATAAAATACAATAAATTTATTAAAATTAAAATTAATTATTAAAAAAAATTAAAACAAAAAAAAAACGGACGGATAGAACCCTAGGACAAATGGTGGAAGCAAGACTATACAGACAAAATCTCACACAGAAGCATACACATACACACTCATAAAAAGAGGAAAAGGGGAAAAAATCATAAATCTTGCTCTCAAAGTCCACCTCCTCAATTTGGGATGATTCGTTGTCTATTCATGTATTCCACAGATGCAGGGTACATCAAGTTGATTGTGGAGCTTTAATTCGCTGCTCCTGAGGCTGCTGGGAGACATTTCCCTTTCTCTTCTTTGTTCTCACAGCTCCCAGGGGCTCAGCTTTGGGTTTGGCCCTGCCTCTGCGTGTAGGTCGCCAGAGGGCGTCTGTTCTTCGCTCAGACAGGACGGGGTTAAAGGAGCCACTGATTCGGGGGCTCTGGCTCACTCAGGCCGGGGGGAGGGAGGGGCACGGAATGCGGGGCGAGCCTGCGGCGGCAGAGGCCGGCGTGACGTTGCACCAACCTGAGGCGCTCCGTGCGTTCTTCCGGGGGAGTTGTTCCTGGATCCTGGGACCCTGGCAGTGGCGGGCTGAACAGGCTCCCCAGAAGGGAAGTATGGAGAGTGACCTGTGCTCACACACAGGCTTCTTGGGGGCGGCAGCAGCAGCCTTAGCGTCTCATGCCCGTCTCTGGGGTCCGCGCTTTTAGCCGCGGCTCGCGCCCATCTCTGGAGCTCCTTTAAGCAGCGCTCTTAATCCCCTCTCCTCGTGTACCAGGAAACAAAGAGGGAAGAAAAAGTCTCTTGCCTGTTCGGGAGGTCTAGACTTTCCCCGGACTCCCTCCCGGCTAGCCGTGGCGCACTAACCCCCTGCAGGCTGTGTTCACGCCGCCAAACTCAGTCCTCTCCCTGCGCTCCGACCGAAGCCCGAGCCTCAGCTCCCAGCCCCGCCCACCCCGGCGGGGGAGCAGACAAGCCTCTCGGGCTGGTGAGTTCCCGGTCGGCACCGATCCTCTGTGCGGGAATCTCTCCCCGCTTTGCCCTCCACACCCCTGTTGCTGTGCTCTCCTACGTGGCTCTGAAGCTTTCCCGCTCCGCCACCCGCAGTCCCTGCCCGCGAAGGGGCTTCCTAATGTGTGGAAACCTTTCCTCCTTCACAGCTCCCTCCTACTGGTGCCGGTCTCGCCCCTATCGTTTTGTCTCTGTTTATTCTTTTTTCTTTTGCCCTACCCAGGTACGTGGGAGTTTCTTGCCTTTTGGGAGGTCTGAGGTCTTCTGCCAGCGTTCAGTAGGTGTTCTGTAGGAGTTGTTCAACGTGTAGATGTATTTCTGGTGTATCTGTGGGGAGGAAGGTGATCTCTGTGTCTTACTCTTCTGCCATCTTCCCGGAAGCCTCCTATTTTTCTGTTTCTTACGTCGTATTTCTTTCTTATATCTCCTCTTTGAGAAGATAATGTACAGTTTTTAACTCAGGAAAGAATTATTGAGCCTACCACTCACTGTGCTACATGCTGGAGAAATAATGAGACTGTTATCACTATACTTGCCCTCTTGGAAATTGTAATCAAGGGTATATGGGGGATACCATCTATTTCATGCTTTGATGTCTTAAGAGATGAAATGAAAATTAAATACAATTTAGTAGGATTATATTCTTACTTAACATTGAGTACACATTATTTAATCAAAGGGCTTTTCCAAATCAAATAAAATTAGAGATCAAATAGCCAATCTCTTCATTATAATAGATAGCTAACTAGGAGGTAAGTCTGGATATGCCATAGAAGATACAAAGATGTTAGCACAATTCAGCAATGAGAACCTCATCTTGGATATCACAAGTCTCTTTCATTTTTCACTGCAACATGCTATACAAAACAAAATGAAAACAATAAATTATCACATCAGCTCTACTGCTACAAACATATCCTCATATGTTAGCATATAAAGGTAAAAATGTTTGCACAAGATATTATTTCAGCCTTGTAATAGAAACCTCTTTAAAACAACCTGAATGTCCATCAGCATTAGTCATGAAAACAAAAGCTGCATAAATTATTACAGCAACTATAAAATGGAATAGCCTTCGACTATCAAAAACAATGAGGCAGAACTAAAAGTACCTTTTGAAAAAGAAGTGCAAGTTAAACTTGAGTGAACAAAAAGCCAATTAATAATGTGTGAGAAATTCTCATTTGTGGAAAAAAATGAAGAAACACACTGCACACACACAGGCATATATATATATATATATATATATATATATATATATATATATATACACACACACACATACACATGCATATTCTTGAAGAGTATATGGAACTTTGTGTGATATTTTGGTGATACTGGTAATATCTGTTAAGTGAGAATTGGTCCTGGGATAGGTGGGAGAATGATATTTTTTAATATATATGTTTTACTGTTTATATTATTTTTGTACATTTTAAAAATAAACATATTTTAGGAGTGGATATGGGAAAAATGACTTATCTCCTGTTTAGACTTAATATAAGTAACACAAAAATTCACTAAAATATATATGGAACTTGTTAATAACAATACATGGAGAAATACAAAGAAAAAGAGGTGAATGTTGCTTCAGTATTCTAGACTGTTTCATAGGACAGTTTACTTTGGATGTTTAATATTAGAAAAGATGCAAGAGAGTACTCTATTTTTTTTTTTTTTCCGGTACGCGGGCCTCTCCCGTTGCGGAGCACAGGCTCTGGATGTGCAGGCCCAGCGGCCATGGCTCACGGGCCCAGCCGCTCCGTGGCATGTGGGATCCTTCCAGACCGGGGCACGAACCTGTGTCCCCCGCATCGGCAGGCGGACTCCCAACCACTGTGCCACCAGGGAAGCCCGGGAGTACTCTATTTTAAGTTTGCTAAGCCATTGAGTTTACTGGTATACTTTTACTGATACTTAAATCAAAATTTAGTAGTCATGCTTATGGAGAGGTGTTTTGAAATGGTAGTTTAGTTTTACAACTTTTTATTTATGTTAGTAACAGTGACCATTCTCTCTACCCTTTCTGGTAGAAAGATACATATAAAACACCAGAAATAAGGCTTCTGCTCTAAATTGAGCTCTTTTGTTTTTCTTTTAAGTCGAAGTAAAACTACATCTTCTCACTATCCTTATGATCAACAGTGCACATTTCCATAATTTTAGCCTTGGTAAGAGACAGATAATAGGTGGGAACATTGAAGACATCAGAGCTAAAGTGACAATAAAAGCTCAATACCATGACTTTAATTATCAGTGGACTTTTGGTGTAACTAAATGAGCTAGTCCCAAGTAGGGCCTAATTTCCAGTTGCCATAGAACACCATAAAATAAAAAATTTCATGTGTCAGAAGGCTTGACCATAAAATCTTAGCAGAGAGGAACTGATTGGTGTCTTCCCTTCCTTTGAGGATAAACATCTTATTGACACATGTGAAATCAATGTTGATTTGTGTTTTTTTTTTAAAGAAAATAATATTGTGAGAACAAATCAAAGTGTCATTTCACCATCTTCTGCATTGAAACAAATTAATAATTTACCTTTGAACTCATTTTCATATAATACTGTTCATCTTTCCTTTTATTCCAGAAATGTTTTCTTTTCTCTCCAGCCAGATTTCAGCTTGGCTCTGCACTTCTGTTCTCATTCATATATTTTTAAAACAGGTCCTAGTGTGTCAATAAGGTATTGATTACAAGGTTAGCATGAAAAAACCTACAAATGAGAAGTGTGCTGTGCACTGTAATAGTGTATTAATACATTGATACAGAGGTGGAGGGTCATTAAAAAAATATAGTAGCTGTGAACAAAGGAATAGCACATTATTTATGATTTATAATTGTCGGTAAATATCTCGATATCTAAATATTTTTAGCTCCATTCATTATTCATTTATTTCTTCATTCAACAAATAATGTGTGAGCTTTACCATGAGTCAGGCACTGGGTCAAGCGTTTGCTTTTTCAATTCTTGTTGTTGGTAGAGTTTCTGTAGGATGTTTTCTACCTATATATGACCCTAAAATGTATTAATTTTAATAGAAGAAAAATCATCCAGATAATCCTGGAAAGTGTTCACTGTATATGTCTGTTTAAGCTTTTGTTTGTTTTTAGTGTGTTGATTAATTTCTAATTAGGAAAATCTTTACATAGTTAAATAGCTAAAGACAGAGTTTCTGAATAGGTTTTCTGTGATGCACAACATTGTGTTGGAGGTAAGCTGATTTCTGGAAAAAGCACAAGGGCAATGTGATCCAATGAATGTCAATCTTGCATGTTTCGATGTAACTTTTTTCAATCTCCATCTCCTTTCAGGTAGTTAGGTGGCTCAGAGATCAGTGAATTTACAACTTAGAAAACAATATATTTATAATTATTTTGCATTCATTCCATTTAAAATAGACAGCACCAGCCAAAGGAACAAATGACTTTTTAATAGTGCAACATTTTAATTATCTTTCTTAGTTTTGAATATTCTATTATTACTCGTTGTTTTCTCGCATATGAAGATAGTCTTGGTTTATAACTCCATTTCTATTCCCTCATGATGAAAAGCTATTTTTCCTTCATATCTGTGAGATCCATTCTCTCATCTTCTTCATTTGTATGCTCAAATATTACTTTTCCAGTGAGACTTTTCTTGGCCATTTTATCTAAAATGATATTCACACCACGATGGCACTGCTTATGCCCCTTCTCTGCTTTACTGTCCTTCATAATATGTTTCCATCTGACAGATTGTATTAACTGTCATGTTGGTCTACCTCCACTGGGATACAAGCTCAGTGAAATCAGAGAAGTGCATCTCTTCTGTTCAGGTCTCTGTGTCTAGCAATAGAACTGTGTCTGGCAAATAGTAGATGCTCAATACACATCTGTAGAAAGACTGAATAAACAGATACCTTTTTGAATAAGAATCCAATTATGTAATCTACTTTTATGTAGCCTATAAGTCTCTTACAGGCAGAAATGTGATCATATTTTAAACTTGGTTTTCCATACCTCTAATGCACTGCCTTAAATAATCCTATGCTCAATACATTTGTATATAAATTGTTCAAATAAGTAATTAGATGAAACTCCAATGCATAATTCTCGAGTTACAGATTAGATTCAGTCCAATGTAACCACAGAACTGAAAACTTCTAACTGCAGAATTTGAAATCATCATCTTTCTGGCAGGAAAAAAATACATTTTCAAAATATCTTTTTCCTGCAATCAAATTCCATTCTTCCACTTAGAAGGCATAAATTTGACTTGCATGTGATGGAAGAGAAGTGAGACAATAAATAAGTCATGAGCATACATAAAATAGGATGTTAGGTGTTAAAGGATAGAAGAAAGTAAATCAAGAGAAGGGTATAGAGAGTAATTGATGAAGCAAGAGATGATGATAATAGCTTAATAATGGCTTAGTCCAGATGCTGTGGGTGGGGCTGGTGACTTAAAGAAAAAATCTCCAAACCTTGAGTTCTGCAACTAAAATATTAAGATGATAATAGTGATTGATTTAGAGAGTGGTTGTTAGGATTACATGTGATAATATATGTGAAATATTTAGCCTCATGTCTGGAGTGTAATCAAGTCTCAATAACTGTTAAATGCAGTGTATTGGGCTTAGATAAATATGTGGCGAAGAGTCATTATTTTATCCAATTTATCATTGATAATAGACTTGTGGGTATCTGAATACGGTCCTACTCAGGTGCCTGAGGTTATCTGTAAATTATTACAAAAGGCAGGATTCTTCCCCGACTAGGAAGACAAATACACTTGGAAAAACCACTGAGAACGCATGATGTTCACAGATATGTTAGCAGCGAAGTAGCATGTGAGTTTTCTAACATTGCCTACTACAGACTGTTAAAGGCCTTGGGCAATTAGCAGACTTATGGAAATGTCTAGAGTAGGGAAACACTGTTTTCACATTTTTGTTGTTTTTCTTGATAGTTTGCTTAGTCTGCATGTTTGGACCACTTGTGTTGATAGACTGTCTGCCTTCAGTATTCCAGTTTCCAAATCATTACTCTCAATAAATTGAGAGTTGTTTATTTCAAAATATTATATATATATATGTATATATATATATATAAATCAATAGCACTGATTTTACTTAACTCATAAAATGCTATTCTTTTAGGCACCCAGTTTCCATCTCTTTCTTTCCTCTTAATAACACAGAGGTATCTTGATATGTGTCACAACTCTTTACATTGCCCACATTAGAGCTTCATAACATCAACTGCAACAGAAACAAACAATAAAAAGCTTCAGCCTTCTGTATGAATTAGATGTGTTCAAGCTTTCCGAATGCTGAACCATATTTTTTATTTCTTATATTTGTAATTAAATCCTGGAACTGAAAATAAAGACCACATTAAATTACATATTTATTTAGCACATATTAAAGGGCAATGTGTTAAGAGGGAATGAAGACTTTAGAAAGTGTTTAAAGCCTGGACTCTGTTCTGCAGGTATCAAAAATTTATTTCATCCTGAAAAGTTACATAGAACATGCATTGGATATATTTCTTTAAATAGTGGATTGTGGAATCCTCAATATCAAGAATATAGTCATCCCTCAGTATGCTTAGGGGGATTGGTTCCAGGACCCCACAGATACCAAAATCTGAGGATGTTCAAGTCTCCTATATAAAATGCTGTAGTATCTTCAAATAACTTATGTGCATCCTCCTGAATACTTTAAATCATCTCTAGATTACTTATAATACCTACTACAATATATGTAAATATTATTTAAATAGTTGACAAGTCCAGCCATTTCAAGTTTTACTTTTTGGAACTTTCTGAAATGTTTTATTTCCTGAATATTTTTGATACCGAGTTGGTTAATCCTTGGATGTGAAACTCGTGGATATGAAGAACCTACTGTATCTGTGTGGTCCAATCATCTTAGATCAAGCTGATACAGTAGAGGATGTGGGGATTTTGTTTGTAAGATTGGATGAAAGTATTCCCTGTCTTTTCTTTATTTAGTGATTTTTGGAAACTTCTTTGTCTAATTAGGTGACAAAGTTATTCAATCATTCTTGGTAGTTTTATTCCTGTCCCATTTGCTAAAGAACTTTTTCCTCTTAAAGTTAAATCTCCTCTTCCCTCTCCCCAGTGGACATGCTTTATCCTGACTTAGACTCTGTGAATGGTTTCTCCATACCTTCTTTTTCCCTAGTCACATTTTTCTTTCCCAAGGACCCAGGAGATTGAAATACTACTAGAGACTAGAGAATACAGGGAGACTTGAGTTTAGTAGTACAGAGCCAGGCACTGGGTACCTGAAGCCAGATTCCTGGGTTGAAATTGAGAAGCCACCAATTGATTGTATGAATGTGATCAAAGTACAAGCAAACTCTTGCCCATTCATTTTTTCCCTCTTTAAATAAGGATAGTAATATTATTTACCACATAAGAATGTTGCAAAGATTAAATGAGGTTATATTTTTCTTCTTCTCCTCCTTTTCCTCCCCCTCCTTCTCCTCCTCTTTCCTCTCCTTCCTCTCCTTATTATTATCATTAATGTGGCCTTAGTAAACATTTCCGGGAAAACAGGGAACTCAGTTTTTTACAACGGGAGAAACCGTAAGTCATACTCAATTATGTATGCAATCTGAAAAATATATAAATTTACGTTTAGAAGGCACTCAAAGAACATGAATCAAAATAACTTTGACATGAATTAATCACCAATCAGGAATGTTTTTGTCCCAAGACAATGGGGATAAAGATAAGAAAAATGTTTCTGGCTTTGCATTCCTTCAGGATGGCAGTCAACAGCATATGTACTGTAAGAAATAAGTAGGATGGATTTAATGCTAGAGGGTTATTAGGATCAGCAGGTGAACATACCAAGAGAATGTAGAACAATACCCTGAAGGCTGAGTGAGGACACATTTTCATTTACAGCATATGAATATGAATATATATCCCAGTTGTATCATATTTTATTCATGTATAATAGTATCATATCCACAGGCTGGTATTTTCAAAGTCCTGTTTACTGAATTTAAAGAGATCCAATTTGTGGAATAAACATGTTTTCCCAAACATGTTGCTTAGTGATGTGTTGCCTCTCACCAGAATAAAATGATAGAATGGAGGTAAATTTTTAAAGATGAGATAGGTTGAGAGCAACCCTAAGCTCTAGGCCAGTGAAGGAAGAAATGGAAGAGGATAGTTGTGTGTTATTCATCCTTTTGTTTCTAGTACCTAGCACAATACCTGCAACATAGTCAAAATGCAATATATATTTTTGAATTAATATATAAATTAGAGATGGTGAATTTCTTTAAAATCATTTCTCAGTGTATTTATATGATGGAGTAAGAAATTTATTATGTTATTTATGTATTCAGATTTTCCACTGGAGATAAAACTTTAATCATAATATTATTGCACCAGAGATACTATTTTTGAATCTGTCAAGCTGAAGTGTTTAAATTCCTAATAACTTATACTTGTTCCTAGTTGCCTTCATGTTCTCCTCCAGTTAAAGCCAAGGAAGGTAGACATGCAGTTTGGGGTTTGAAAACAGGGTTTTCAAAGTGCATATTGTCAAACAAGCATTTTAATCTGTAAGGAACAATTTTTTGAAAGAGTAAACAGTAAATTTTGAGAGTTCCAAGCCTGTATGACTAGAGCATAGAAGTCTTCAATAAACTATTTAGTAGGAAGGTGACACCATGCTGACCCTAGGAAAGAGATTAAATCCCCCTCTGAGACTGGAAGGAAGGGCTCAGAGAGAAAAGCATAGGAGGAGGACAGGAATACATTACAGAAACTGGCCTGTTCCCTGCCAGTAGCCGCTATACCTCCCTGGTATCTTGCTCCAAGTGCCTTGAATGGGGGCTTTGTAGGATAGGTGTAGTCCGAGAGACTGATGCTACTGCCCTGCTTAAAATGTGTGTATATACATATACACACATATATCAATATGTATATATCTATATCTATATATACATATACATTTGTTTATCATTTTCAATTTCTCTTTGGCAACATTTTTCTACATTCCTATTCATTTCCTTTTTTTCTCCTTTTCTCTTTCCCTTCTTCTTACTCCTTTTATACAGGTAGCATGTTTGAATAGATCTATTTCTGGTTCCATTATGTAATATTACTCATCTTGAGAAGTAGTGGGATTTTTCTCAATCAGCTATTTGAGGACAGTCCCATAGTAGCAGAATTTATTGTGCCTCCTTTTAAGTTTTATTTTTGTCTCCCCAGTAAACTGAAAAGGGCAGGGTTGGTAAAAATGCAGTGTCTTCTCTTTACACTTATACACGGTTTGCTTTCTGCAAAAGTGATTTGCCTGGGTTCTTTCTAGTTCAGTTCCATCTTACCTGCCTCCCCAGACCTGCTGAATGGGGTATCTGGGAGATTTTGCTACAGCCCTGACCTTGAGTTCCACTGTCAAAAACAGGGAATTGTTGGTTTCTCCCACGGGATGTACTGTTCCTGTGGGAATCCTGACTTTACGAGATAATCAACAGCTTCTATCTGTCTTCACTAAATTTGTCAATCCTTCCTCATTTATTAGGTTCGGTCTTATGGAAATACCAGAGTTTTGTTGAGGATGCTGTTTTTCAGTCATTAATTCTCCTTGTTGATTTTGTGTAAATTCCAGGAAGAAATGAGGTAAATCATGTTCTTTCTTCTATCATGCCATTTTAAAACTGGAACAATGAGACTAAGTTTGAACTCAAACATGGCTTAATACCTTACATGAAACCCTTCTTTTTCCTTCTGAAAATGGATAGGGAGTTGATAAACAAGCAGTGTCCATTTGCAATAATTCCTCATATTTTTGTTCATCAGTTGAATTATATAAATTTTGAGTTCCTGTTATTTTATGATTAATAAATATATGTTTAGTAAAAGATGAAACGATTGAAAATGCTCAACCTGATGAAAAGCTCTATCTATGGGAACATTTCTAACTAGTCTTCCTAGATCACAGATAATTGATGAATCACAGGATCCTCATATATAGGGCATGATTTCTGCAGATTGCCAAGTTCAGCATTACTATGTGAGTAACAAAATCATCCTATGAGTAACGTAATGGATGTACCCAATCCTTCAGGAAACTCTCAATCACTGAAATCCTGCCTTTTGGTCATTTTAGTACTTAATATTCTTTATCCATGAAGAGCATTTTTCTTTCTATTTGCTTAATTATCACAGTGTTTTTTTAAAATTTATCTCTTGTATTCCTTGATTTAATTCCTCTTTTCTGTGTTTACTTGTAAAACACATGTATGTATGCAGTTACCCTGATCCTCTTTCAAAGAAGTTCAGTAGCCTACTCTTTGTGGGAGAGGGAGTGAGCGGCCACGTGGTGTATGAGGCATCTCTATGGGTCTTTACATAGGAAATGTAATTGCACTCCACTCAAGGGCATGGCTGTCTTTGGTCATAATTATTGTAGTAGAAATATGAGAAAGCAAGTTTGAAAGTGAGCATGACCCTAAAGAGGGCAAGGCCAACATACAGCTATGGTGCCACTGACTAGCAGCAGAACTATTATGAAGATAATAACTCACACAGGAAATCAGAGGCTTGGGTAAGTGCATAGGCTGTTTGAAACCCTGTCACTCTTCCTCTTCCCTGAAAAGGTGACTGAGTGACATAGTACAATTTCTCTTCTTCTGGTGCCTGTCGGTGTCATGATTTGCTAGTCTTTCCATAGTACAACAGAAAACCGTATAATTATGTATTTCCTCTCTACACCTGTCTCTCTATATTTCCCTCTCTAGTTGCTTGTTATTTAACTAATTAGGTAATTATTCTATTCATTTAATATTCAATGGACACCTATTCTGTACCAGGCATAATATTAGAGTAAAAAAACATATTTTCCTCCCTAGTTCATGGTTTTGGGGAAGAAATACCTATAAATAAATAATTATAGGCTCAAATTTTAAGTGTACTAACAGATGCATATACGTGTGTCTCATAAAATAACTAGAACATTATAAGCACCATGAAAGCTGGTATTTAGTTGGGAATTTGAAGACTAACTGGAAGTAGATGGTAGAAAGAGTTATGGCAGAAACAAACTCAGTCTGTTGTTGCCTAGGAGGTGTGATGCTTTTCCTTCTGCAAGATCTGAACCTGTTACTGAAATGGCCACAAGCATCTTTCTATCTGAAAAGGTCCAAAAAACATAAGAATCAGCTTACCAGTGTATGAATAGGAACATGTTAAGAGTTGTGAACATATCATTGTTTTATAAACCCGAGAATAAAAACCTTTTCCTATTTTCATCTCATTTTTTTCTGATCTGAGAAGATTAGTGATAGAAAAGAGGTAGCAGGAAATACTGTCGAACAAAATGAAAACCCAAACTGGACACTGAGGGCATATCTGCCATAAAGATTGACAGCTTTACGTGACTAGAGATGATCATACTCAGTGAAGTAAGTCAGAAAGAGAAAGACAAATACGATATCACTTATATGTAGAATCTAAAATATGATACAAATGAACCTGTCTGTGAAACAGAAACAGAATCACGGACATAGAGAACAGACTTGTGGTTGCCAAAGGGAAGGGGATTGGGGGAGGGATGGAGTGGGAGGTTGGGCTTGGAAGATGTAAACTTTTATACATAGCATGGATAAACAACAAGGTCCTACTGTATAGCACAGGGAACTATATTCAATAACCTATGATAAACCTTAATGGAAAAGAATGTGTGTGTGTGTGTATATATATATATATATATATACACATTATATATATAAATCTTTGCTGTACAGCAGACATTAACACAACATTGCAAATCAACTATACTTTAATTAAAAAAAGATTGATAGCTTTAAAATAGAGAGCTTTTAAAACAGAAAATAATTGGCACCTTAATTCATATGAAATGCAATAAATAAGCATAATTAATAAAAATGGAATATAAATGACAAATAACCACGAAACATAATAATGAATTTCATGAATACTTGTAGAAATATTTTTAAATGAGATATAATATTCACATATTAAATTGTAAATATTTTTTTTTATCTTGGACATGCCTGACAGGGTAAGAAAAACGTGTATTTGAAAGTTAATATTGGCACAATACAAAAAAAATCATTCAGTGTTACTTACATTAGAGAAAAACTGAAAACAACCTAGTCAACAGTTCTGAAGTGGTTGCATAAGGTAGTATAATATTCTTAATATGATAATTAGAACTCTTCTTAAGTCATAAAATATTACTAGTAACATCACATAGAAATAATTAGAAATAAGACTGACGTGACTATGGCAAATATATAAAAACCTAAGTGAGAAAAAGGCTGCAAAAGTACATATCAGTAACTATGTAAACATTAAAATAAAATTTTTTTCTTAAATATGATAAAACATTCACAGTGGATTTTGGTGGATGTGGGGTCTTTGGATGATGCATTTTATACATTTAAAGTTTTAATTTTTCTGTGAAAGGAAATTTAAATAAAATTAACAGATATGTTGAGAGCTTATGTCATGGGTTTGGCACTAGCCCATTTATGGGAAATGAGGATTTCAAGAAGTAGTATAGGGCACTTGAATGAGACTGTGGTCTGATTCTCTGTGTGGTCGAAATGACAGGAGGTTACATGTAGAAAGGCATGGGATGCGGCTGGCAGAGACAATAGGGGATTTGGGGCCAAAATTTGCCCAGGAGCCTTAGGCTTCCTACTCTCTTAAGAAAACAAGTCATTCCTTTGCCTGAAGGCAAAAAGGTCAATTTTGAAATTAAAGTAGTCAAGTGCTTGATTTCAATATATGATGCTGTTCCTGTGAGTTTGCCAAGCCAATTATCTTGTCAAGTTCTCACTGAAGCCCTGGAGAATATGAAGCCCATCCCTGATTTGAATTTTTTCCACGAAGGGTTCTTTTCCTTTCTGAGTTCTACTAATGTATTTTCCCCCACTGCTGGCATCAACTTGTCTGCAGTGTCACCTTTCCTCTCTTTCTTTTTTAATAGTAAGCTATTTTAAAGGTCATTAGAACTTTGAAAGGTAAACTAAAATCAGCTAGAGACTTATCTGTGATGTGATATCTAGACAAATAAAGACCTTCTAGGATACTGATGATGATGTTCACACCTCTTAATTTCTTACATGGTTGTTTTAAGATGAAGGTTAAATAATTTACATTCGTAAAAGCTTAATTGAAAAGACAGCCATGTCCATTAAATTCCTAAAGCCTACCAACATTGGCCACGCTTTGCAGTTTTTGTGAACTTTATCAAACAGAGTTCTTACTATCCTTTTATCATTAAAACACATATGGCTTATATGTTTCAGTTATAGCTTTATTAAAACACAGCACCACAAACTTTTTCATTGTTGGTTGTGTTTTACTTATTTTTTCCAAATGAAATTGGTGTTTTAAGAGACATACATCCTTGAAAAGAAATACTGTGTTTTTACCACATGTCAAAATTCATCATTTTGATGAAATCACTTGTTCCTATATTAGAAAAAGGGACAAACAATGAATGCCTCTAACTAGCTATGTTTGCTCTCAAAAAGCAAGTCAAAACTTGTGCTGTCAAGCCTCCAGTAAATACCCTTGCTCTGGAACATGTCCTGAGTTCTTTACTTTCCTATACTGACTTCCAGTTCCTCGCCATGCCAGGGTGTAATGAATGCTTTTTCATTTACATTTTCTTCTGCAGCTTGAGGGAAAATGGTGCAAACATCACAACAACCACAGTGAGAAAGATGATTTTAATATCTTTTTAATATCTTTGCAACTTCTCCCTGAATCATTTCTAGAAATACCTCTTACCATGGTCATTTCCATAGCATTTCCTAGCTTGGGTCATGTGCACATAATCTTAGAGGAATGGAAGTCTCAAAAAGAAAGCTGAAATAGCTCCCAGCCAGGGAGCTATAAGCATGTGCTTGAGAAGCAGAAGGAATGATAGATTTGGGCTTTGTTTCTGACCCCACTTTCACGGCATCTCTGTATTTACATAGCTGAAGTGTGCAGGGAGGGAGGCTGGGCTGTCAAAGAGCATTTCTTTTATCCCTTATGTCAACCACACAATGAAAGAAAATACAACTCTCATCTAATAGCTAGAGTCAGGACCCAGAGGTGAAGGAAGGTGCATTCTCCGTTTGCCCCCTTTTGCCTCCTGTGTCTTGTGAGCCACTGGATGAATCAGCAGTAGTTTTTACTTTCATCAAAAGATTCTATAAATGCCCATTAATCATTGGTTATGGTGTGATTTAAGGTATTTACAAAAAGCTGTTGGACAAAAAATATAGGATCTAATCACATTATTGGCAAAACAGGTATTTATAATTAAACTGGAAGATAGTTCAGTAACAGAACTTTTTTTTTTCTTAATGAGGTGTTATCTGATTCTTTCTAGTCAGAAATAGCTAGTATGGTAACCGAACCCAGGTTCGACCGTTTGCTGCTCAAAAGCCAATAATTCCAGAGGCAAGTGTCAGTAGAGAAGAAAGGTGCTTTAATCAGAAAAGCCGGAAATCTGGGGAAGAGGTGGACTTGTGTCTAGAGAACAACTCCAGAGATTCTGCTCAGCCATGACAGTTTTTAAAGGAAAAAAAACAGGGGGAGAATCTCAGTGAATCATGGAGGCAGGAGGTTGGGTTCTGCATCATTGAGTGCAGACTGTCTGACTCTCTCTTCAGATGTTATCTTGCCTGCATGATCTGCCTGCAGAATTGTTAAGGGGGCTGTCGGGGACAGAAGGCTAGTCACTTTTTACCTACTTAATTCTTCATTTTTTGTTGTCTAGGAAAAGAATCAACAGGTTAGACAAGGCATGGTGTACATTCAGGAGAGCATGTCAGGAGCTAGTTTCAATTGCTTAGTGATCTCATTTCTATAATTAGGTTCTTTTAAGGTTAGAGGGGAATAGAAATATGCAAACAGGAAAGGGGCAAAAGAGCTGCTTTCCGTATAAAGTTTATTTTTTTCCATGACGATGAACATCTCTTTCTCTAACTTACCTGGCAACACATTTAGAAAGAAAATATTCTGCTACTTTCTGAGTGCATAAAGAGAAGGGACAGTGAAAATTATTGTTTGTATTGTGATAAAAGGTAGTCTAGCACTGAATGTTAGAACTGGAAGGGAACTAAAAGGCCAATTCATCCAACTCTTCATTATGAAGATGAATAAACAGAGGCACAGAGTACTTAAGTGTTTTGCTCAAGACCATTGAGACAGGTGGGCTGACATTGCGTTATCCACAAAACCAAGAACCTTACATTTATAGAATTCTAGGCTTCTGGTCCATTCCTTTTTATTATCCCATACAGCCTTCATTTTCATTAAACCTATATTGGAAAAATCAAATAATATCTCCTGCAGTGTACTTTCTCTAGGAAAAGTCAGTTTTCATCCTTGATTCAATGTTCAGTTTGTACTGTAGAAGAATGTTAGAAGAATCCAGGAGAGAGCAATGCCATTCCGTTGGAACTTATATTGTAGTGATATTGGCAAAAGGAGACTGTGGGACTGAGATAGAATACTTTTTTTTTTTTTATGAGCATAAACCTCTTACATGCAATGTATTCTACCATTTACTTTGAATAGATTGAATAAAAGTAATAGTAACACATATCTAAAACATGTTTCTTCATTCCTAAGTCCCATATTTATACAGATGTGCACAGAACTAGATATTAAAATAGTGTTGAGATATAATGCTGTATTTTTACTCTCATATACTTAGTTTGGGAATGTGCCTTAAAAAAACTAAAATAGCATTCTGGTTTCAATATAGGCATTTTAATATGAAAAATGGAGTGGACATAGATTATCATTCAGCTATGCTGGTTATGATTTCTTAAAGACTGCATCACCTAGTTTTATATTAAAGTCTACATTACAGTGGTTTCAACACAGGCACCATAACATTGTTTTTCACCCAAATAAATGGTTGTTGCCTTACTTTCAGTAGATAAGTGAAATGATGGCTTTATGAGGAACTCCATGTTTGATATCGTAGAAAAAAATATATATGGCATTGGTTCCTAAAATTTAATCAAATTTAGAAGATGCCATCTTTTTTTCCCATTTTTATTGAGATGCAGCTGACATACAGCACTGTGTAAGTTTACAGTGTACAGCATAATGATTTGACTTACATATATCATGAAATGATTACCACAATAAATTTAGTGAACATCCATCTCATATAGATGCAAAATAAAAGGAAAAACAATATTTTTCCTTGTGGTGAGAACTCAGGATTTATTCTCTTAACTTTAGTGTATAACATATAACTGTGTTAATTAGTCATTTTGTACATTACATAAGATGTCATCTTTTGAAGATATGTTATACACGCATTCCATTTCTTCACAATCCTATGCCTATGAAATTTTAGGATTTAGATGTGCCAATGTTATAATATCCCCTTTAAAGGCTATCCGTGTACCCTGGATACTTCTTTACAAATTAGTCCTTTTTCTGTCTATAGCCTGTGAGTCAGTGCTTCCCAATGTGAGCTCATGCATTCTTAGGCTACTCAGAGGCTACTAATGGAGCAGGGTTGTGGGTGGTACACAAGCAATATCTGCTCTCACAAAGAGCCTATAGGACAGAGTACACTTAGCACTGGAAAACCTGCTATGACGGGCTCAAGAGTCCAAAATACGTAAGCAGAAATTGCTTCCACTTGCTGTGATTGCAAAGGTCACATGTAGCTAATGGCATATGGTCTACCGGGCAAACACATGTGTTTTAAATAAATAGGAAAATAAATTCCTTATTGTTAAATCAATGCTGATTAGTGGCATAATCTTTCATGATATGGAACCCAATGAAGAGAAATATGAAATGAGGGGTGTTGGTGAATCAGTTACAAATTATTGCTCTAAATTTTTTTTTTTCTTTTCTAACATTTGATCCCAGGGAACTTGCATATCTGTCACAGTACTGTCAAATGAGAAAATGGGTAAATGCCTGAATCAGGATCCAGTTTATACTTGGTCTGAAGGTTGATTGTTAATCAACATAATAGAACATGACTCAGTTTCAAGTATCATTTGTGTGTGTGTGTGTGTGTGTGTGTGTGTGTGAAACCTCAAAGCAAAATCTAGTGTCTAATTCAGGGTTTCACATGCAAAAATATCCACTAATCATAACTAATTATAATATACAGTCTTTTGCAACCAGAGTGTTACATTTTTAGTTTCAAATTTTGATCACTTCCTTGTTTCTTCTCATCATATACATGTGCCTAGTCTCCACATCCAGTTCATAATTTACTGACATGCTTAGAAATGAATTTCTCAATCTCCAGGATTCATATAGTAGTCACTTCCTATATGTTGGTTGATTCACCCATTCACTAAATACAAAGGATGAACTCAATGCCGTGTAATGCAGAGTGTGTTTCTTAAGGAACTCACAGTCTAATGAACTGATTGACTAAGGATTTTGATTGAACTATTGTGTGATAAATAATACACAATAATTATCTAATAAATAATAAGTAACTAAAAAGTAAGTGAAGGTTCAGTTATGCATAGCATTGAGCCTAACATCAGGCCCAGACAAGACAGCAAGTCTCAAAGCCACAAGAGCTTCATTTTGAAGTATGTGTCATATCTTTCAGCCCCTTTTTGGTTGTCATATTCAGGTATTGCCCATTATATAATAATCCTTGCATTTTTACCCCAATTAATTTGATATCTTTTTTGTAAAAGGTTAATCTTAAATTATGAAGTATTGTTACCAAAAACAACAAGTGACTTTAAGTATTCCAAGTCATAATCCAATAACATTTCAGAAATAATATGCCCTATGTAGAGCATTATGGACTTTGCTTTTCTTAAAAATAGTATCTGAATATTGTCAGAGATAGAAGTGACCAAAAGATCTCATGTAAAAGAACATTGTCTGTATTGTTTACTCTCTCCTTTCCAAAAACCTATAGTAAGAGTAGAGTTCAGGAAAGTAATGTCTGGAAATGCTGTCAAACGTTAAATGAACCCAAATTTTCAGGTTAATAAAGGTCCAAAATAGGTATTTTCCTTTTCTGCTTGAATAAGGCAAAACAGTTTTCTCTGATGCGGGCTACTGAATTCTTTTAGAAGACTTCCAGTCTACATTTAATATCCATTGGACATCAGATTAAATGTCCTCATTGGTAGAATTACGGGCCAGATAGCTTCTTCTTCTTTTTGTTTTTCAAAGCAGTATTGTTAGCTATAGTCGTCATGCTGTACTTTAGTTACAAATACCACTGTACAACTTATTGTACAAATAAATACTTTGTACAAAACCACTCAATACATAAGAGGTCCTAGATTTGAAGTCCTTCCTGGAATGACTAAGTCCATTTCTTTTTAATATACAATGTTTTTATCCTTGAAAAACTTCCTGGTTAAATGGCTCCCATGACCTATGATTCATATGTGATTCAATTACAGTTGGGGAACTTGATAATTGGCTCTACATTAGATTCCCAGAAATCATTCTTCTTATAACTGAAAGTTTGTACCTTTTAACCAACA